>NW_026901900.1:222500-1698750 GCF_033783945.1 Neopsephotus bourkii | reverse complement strand
GACTGTCATAGTCGCCCAGACTTTGTGAATGCAAATAAAGGTCCTGTTAGGATAGGCTGAGGTTTTAGCTAATTTAGTTTTGTTGTTAACCTTAGCTATATGGAAATAATAATAGAAATAAAAAGACAAAAATCAAACTGCCCCTTACTTGGCTGTGACACAGAAAACACTGGGGAGTGTTTTTTGGCATATTACAAAATAAACTAGGAAGAGAACAAGTGAGATACTCATACAGCATATTCCTTCTGCATGAAATTTCAGAAGTGATGCATTTAATCAGCCTGGAACAGATCCACAGAAATTTTTATTTATTTCTTGTGAGTTGTTATCTTTTGTGGTCCAAGTATGTTTTGACTTTAACACTACTTGTTAGACTTACTGAATGTAATACTGGGCCTTTATTACGGTTTTCAGTAACAGTCTCTCTACAAGTCACTTTGCAATTAACTTCTAATATGAAAGCAAATGGCACAGTATATGTGACCTACTTTGCAATATTTCAAAAGAAAATCCAATGTATAGTAAGCAGTGTTAATTAACTATTATTTGCCTCTCCTTTTAACTGTAAAGTACTTAGTAGTAGAAAATCACATAGTAGTGTAGAAGAGGTGGGATTCTTCTTCCTCTCTTTCAAGTAATCTAGTACCTCTTAGGTCTGGGATATTTTTATTTTTTTAATCCAAGTTAACATAAATAAAAGATTTTTATGCTAATGTTTGTACCATCTTCTGCTGATTCTATCACATGCCATCAAAGCAATTTTTGAATGCCCTGAGCAGCTGTTCTTATGGGATCTTTTTGGATTAACAGTTTTGCTTACCTGTCCCAAAACTATTAGTATTTTTTGAGTGTTGGTTATATCTCAAGTGTCTGGTTGGCTTGTTTTGTTTTTTTTTTTTTTGTTTGTTTGTTTGGTTGGTTGGTTGGTTGTTTTGGTTTTTTTTTTATTTCTGGAGGTGTCTCAGAACTTTTTCTCTTTTTTTTCCCATACAATTACAATTTGCGAAAGCTTGCAGCATGCTCTGGGGTTTTCCAACTTGTTGAATGTTTTTTACTCTATCAGTTTGTTTTATCAATGTTTAACAAACATCAGCTTGTTAATTTGTGTGGGGAATGTGCTTTTGAAGTCTGTCTCTCAAGTGTCCCTGCTTCAGCGTGCTTGGTTCATGTTGTAGAACAGTCTGGGTATGAGTGAATTTGATTTCTTCTGGATCAAAACAGGTTGGAAGAGATGCTCCAGGAGTGCACCAGACATGTTCCCTTGACTAACTGGCAACGGCTCCATGGCATCAGGTGTCTTAGTCACAGCTAACTTTAGTTAGAAATAAATATACAGTATGTATGTTAGGCCCTCAGGGCCAACTTGTTTGTTTTACACATGCATTCCTCGCTGCCTGCATTACTTGCTAATGCAGATGTGGCTTGTGAACTTGGCTATGTAAGTGCTGAGCTGAAGCCACTGGTAGTTATTTGAGGTGTTCTTTTTGTTCGCAGATAGTTCTTCGCTAAGGAAGGAGAACTTTGGTCCAGTTTGGCATATATGTTAGGTTTGGGGGGTTGGTTTTTCTTTTTTTTAATTTATGTTGGTTTGGGTTGTTTTTTTTTCTTTCTTTTTGTTTGTTTGTTTGTTTGTTTGTTTGTTTGTTTTGTTTTGTTTGGGGTGTGTTTGGTTTTTATTCTGCAGGAAGCAGAAAAAAAGTCTTAGTATTTCAGACCTCTTGTATATGCAAGTGTGGATGCTAATTGCTGTAGCTGCTTGCTCTCAAATATATGCACTTTGTTCAAAATATATACGAGCATATAGTATTTTGGGGTGAAATTTCTCACATATTTTGTGATGGTCTGCAATAATTGTCTGCTATCATTTCTCTTCTCTGGCCTTCTGTATGTATCCAGAAAATCATAAATACTTTGTGGTTTACAGACAAGAATGTTATGTTTGATATTTGGTGTCTATCCTGCACATAGTCTTTCTCATTTCTACCATCTAGATTTGGCCCCATTATAGACAACTAGCATAGAATCATGGAATGGTTTGGGTTTGAAGGGCTGATGCAGTTTATAAGGTTTGTTTGCGTTTTGCATCTCTCTGTTAAGTCAACAAAGCAGTTTGAAGTTTATTATAGGAAAAGTTATTTTGATTTGAATTCTTTACTTTCAAGTTGAAAAAGCTTGAAATCCCCTTAGGTGTAAGAATCCAGGCATTTCTTTCCTTGAAACTATCGTAAAATTCAGTCCAAGTCCAGACTACTGCTCTAAACAAGCAGACATTTGCCTACGGGTCACTCAGTATAAGTAGCATACAAGATTGTGAGCTGGAAGGATTAGGTCAACTAATAAATACCTCTTCTTGCTCCAAGCGACAATCAGCTATACCTTATGTTGATGAGTGTCTAATCTGGTCTTTAAAAACATCCAGGGAGGGATGTTTCAGTGCTTAACTTTTCTCAAGATTGCAAAGGACTTTTTCCCCAAATATTCACCCTAAATCTCCTGTTTTCTCAAATATATGAATGCCTTCTATTGGAAGCATGGAGAATGGAATCATAGAATTATTAGTTTATTCTTTTCCTCCTACAGCAGTGACGGGAAATCTGGCACTATGTCCCCTACCACAGTTGCCTTCTTTTTGGAGTATGCAAACCCAAATCTCAGTCTTTCTTCACAGATCCTGATTTTTTTAGATCTTACTTTTCCCAAGAGCATCTTTAGTTTGTCACATTTCACGTGTCATGTCTGAAAGTTGACAAAGAAGGGTTCATGGAAACATTTGATGATCTGTGATGTCTCCAAAGTGGGCATAATAGAGCAGGAACAATTATTTCTGACATTTGTGCATCTCACTTATTCATATGGTGTATACAAACCAGCTCTTAGGGCAGTACAGTATTATTTTAACATTGAAATCTTTGAAGTTCATATCCGTTTCTATATACCTGCTACCTCGCACTCATTTCCCACCTTTTGCTATTGTAACTGATAACAGCAAGTGCAAAGTTTGATATTACTACATTGAGCAGGGATTGCACTGCTTGTCTGATGCATGTTTTGCATGGGAAAATAACCCTACATCTGATCTAAGTAACTGATTATTCCTTCTGTAAAGATGGATCTCTTAGCTACAAGGGAGTTAAAACTGAAAGCATTTATCTTCTTCCTCTGTGCTATTTATCGCCAGTAGAAGAAAGTCTGGTTTTATACATGTCAATAAAAACTTACGACTTTACATGTAATACACTGTTAGAGTTAATTTTACTGTTGTAAACTGTCAGAGCAAAAAAGCACAATATCTTTGTGTCTTTAATAATCTTTTATTCTTACATTTTAGATGCTGGCATCACCATCAACATCAGGTCAGCTGTCTCAGTTTGGGGCAAGTTTATACGGGCAACAAAGTAAGAATTCTTTTTATTTGATGATTTGTTTTATGCTAAATAAGTTACGGTTTCATGCTCTTTGGATAGAGAACGTGCATACGGCTTTTTTTTTTTCTGGTGATTGTAAAAACAGTAGTATGTCTCCTTATTTGTGTTTTGGGTGTTTTTTTTTTTCTTTTTAAGAGACGTTTTTGCTTTGCTTAGTATGCATTTTTGCAATGTTTAGTATGCAGAGTGTCAAATTGACACTGTATAGCTGTTACATACCCAAATATAATCCTATAAAGAATGTCTGTGATGTAACTGTGACTCTCTGAAGGAAAAACTGAGTTAAGTGAGCTGGGCCAAAATGAGCCTAGTCAGAAAAATATGTAAGGAATAGAAGGAAATTACAGCTTAAATTATAACTGATATTTCATGCTCAACAGGAGCAAATTAAATCTTCTGTACATGCTTGGCAACTCTCATTTGGCAAAGAACTATGCCAGCAGGATTATTGCCTGCTGCACCACTGTTTTTTATCTTTCACACACCTTGAAGATTATTTTCAGCATCTGACACTCTTGTGTATACTGTTGCAATAGAAGACCTATAAAGCAACAGTCACAGTGTGTATTGATAGCCACCTAACTTCAGGGCCAGCCTTGAGAGCTGAACCTCCTTGTAACTGAGAGGTGTATGCAGAAAGTGGCTCAGAATATCTGAGTTAGGTACAGTTACACAAGTAAAAGGGATTTGTGAACATCTCTCTTTTATCACTGTACACTTCTGAATGTTTGCAACTTTCTTGCCAAGTGTGTCTGACTTGGATTCTAAGAAAAAAGTTCAGCCTGCTTTAAAGAGTATAGACTTTATCTGGATAAACTAAAAACATTGTCTGCTAGATGTGTGGCCTTCACAACTTCTTGGCTTTCTTCAAATAGTTTTAGAAATACAGTGGTTTTGTTCTTGTTGTGTTTCTTTTTTTACTGTCTCAGTGGCTGTCAGTGAGTGACCTGGTAATATACACTGACATTTGGTTATGCTACTGAGATTTATATGAACAGTTTCTGGCCAGTCTGGGAGTCATATTTGGCTCTTTGCTTTTGGGGTCCTGAATCTGGCACTATTGAACCTTTCAGCCTTAACTGAATAAAGATACCGAAGTAGTTTGTTCATTTTCTTTATCATAGATACTTGTTGCTTATTTTTAAGGTTAAACTTTTTCAGCTTTATTGTTCATTCAGTTGGTTGTGGTGCCTAGAGACACAATCTCTGTAACATGGAGACATGCATGGCTAGAAACTAGAAAGTAAATACTGTCAGGGTTCAGTTTCTACCAAGTACTGAGAAAAAGGGGCAAGAAACTTCTGTGTTGAAGTCAATGATTATGATTAAAATACTTTAAGGAACAACAAAGCTAATAATGCCTGTGTGCTTTTAGATTGGTAGCTGTCAGTCATTAAGCAGGATGTCCTGTTATATTGTTAATGTAGCTTAAACTTAACTATTAGGCAGGAAATTGGCCACTTCATTGATCAGCCCCCAATATAGCCCATGCAGATCTCTTGTTTCAAGTAAAAAAAGTGGAAAAAGGAAGCATAAGGGAAAAAAGATACTTTTTTTTTTTTTTTCCTTCTTATGGCAAATATTTCAGCTGCCCCTACTTGCCAGCACAGGAATATGGTTCTGCTTCGCTGTAACAGCCCTACACATTAAAGAATCTAGTTTAAAGAATGCCAACAGCGAGGAGTAACCATTAGCATAAAACTGGCTTTGCTGAAGCAAATGCTTGCACAAAATTAACCTATTATAATCATGTTTTTCAGTCTGCTGTATCTAGTTTGCAAGTATATACATTTTTTATTTACCACTTTATTTTTAAAATTCCATGTAATTGTTAATCAGTGTGAATATTATTTCTAATATATATTTATATTCATTAAAATGATTCTGATGCAGCAAATTGCCAAAATATTTACAGCGAACACCTTGATATAATCGACGTTTAATGAAGTCTTAGGAGGCTTGTTATTGCAAGTCAAATTTACCTCTGTTAATTCAGGTTAAGAAGTAGTGTGCGTGTTACTGCACAGTTCTTGGGTTGCAATTTGTAGGGAAGGACATGGACGGACAGCAGCTCTTAAAATGTGAGAGCTGAATGATGGGATGTTTCTGTAGACCTTGTCCGTGATGATAGCTGCAGCATATGCTATGTCTGTTCGTTGCAGTCTTAGTATTTAATCATATTATACACTGGCATATTCACCTGTTCTGCAAAGGTGATGTATCATGGGAGAGTGCTCATTCATTGATATTTGTCTTTTATTTGGTCTGCAAGATAGAAGATTTAAGTTCTGTGAGTCTACCTCAGCAGCCTTATGCCAAAGCAATAGAGACCGTTGCTGATAGCCATCACTTTTAGATGCTAAGTTCGTTTCTACTGATGTGTTGCAGTATGACTTTTTCTTCTCTTTGAGCATCATTCCAAAACTTAGAATCATAGAATTGTTTAGGTTTGAAAAAAAACGCAGAAAAGGGATGTGAGAATGACAAGAAACAAGTCTTGGACGTTCTAAGGCAGGGTAGCAAGTGGTTGTCTTTTGCCCTTCTGAGTTAATTTCTTTTTTTGCGTCCCTGAAGTGCTTACTTTATACTGTCACACCCAACTGTTTGTGTAGAAAACACTTCTGCTCACAGTGTTAAAAATCTCATTATTTGTAAATGCCAATATAGGGCAGTTAAAATTTTGCTTGCTTTCTTAAATGATTGAACTTGATTGTGGGCACTGAAGTTCTGTTACCAAATAGAAGCAACTTAAACTTTACAGAGAGCTGGCCTAAAATGTTGCTTTTATTGTCCTAAAAACAATGTTATTGGTAACTAAATATTCATAACTTTTTTTATTGAAGGTTTGCATAATTTTCAACAAGACAGATCAGTGTTCAGGACAGGTCAATGTTCTAAATATTGGCACCAAATATATACCAGTTTATGCAGAAGTAATCAACATGTTTCTTGAGTGCAGTTACTAATTTTCTCAAAATGCTGTCTTTTTTACGATAATTACAGATTTCCATGTCCTTATCAAAAAGCTCAAAACTGAACCATTCTCTACAGTGTACATCTCAAAGGAAACAAAATTTTGCTAGTTGCTGACAGAAATTCCTTAAAGAGCCTTTCTAATATTTAACAGAAATAGGGCTAAATTTGAGATAGTTGAGCTTCTACTGTGCAAAGAGGGACTTAGATTTCACAGTGCACTTTCCTTCAGTCTTTACACTTTTTTGTAGGTTGTCAGCATAAAGTGTTTCCATCTACACCTGATGGAGAAGACTTTGTTCCTGATTGCTCTGTATCTCCACCCCTCTGAATTTTTTTTCAATAGGTGCACTAGGCCTTCCAATGAGGGGAATGAGCAACAATACCCCTCAGTTAAATCGCAGCTTATCACAAGGCACTCAGTTACCGAGCCACGTAACGCCAACAACAGGGGTACCAACAATGTCACTTCATACGCCTCCATCTCCGAGCAGGTATTTATTGTTAGCCGATATTTCTGCCATTGTGTCTTTCTGCAGAGCTCTTGTTAAATGTTCTGCATATTTTGCCTCAACTACTTTACAATCTGTTTAATTGAAAAAGAAGAAAAGTAGTTTCTATTGACCATTGTGTGTGTTAGGGAAAAAATACTGTTAAACAGTAAGGACTTCCTGTAAGACAGTATTTGATTTTTGTATGTAAAAGACAAATTGCTGGCAAATTCTGCTTCAGAATGTAAGAGGCTGGTTTTTTTTTATTGTTCTCGTAAATGTACAGTTAAAGTTTTTGTATCGGTATCGTACACTGTATAAGAATATTAAGAAGGTAGGTCTGAAGTGCTTTTTAAAAAAGGAGCTGTAACACCAGTTCAAATGCATAATACTTAAATATATATCTAAACTTGACCAAGGACTTGGCTAGTATGTAATGGGTCATCTGGTATTTCTGAAGAAATCCAAAACTACATTAATTATAGAGAATAATCCAAACATGCCATATTGACGCTAAGCACAAATTAAGTTACAACAGCTCAGAGTCCATCCTAGGTTAGTAATCTAAATGAGTAACCAAATACTATTGTAGAGATTCATCTCTGTGGATGGTTTTTCTCTTTCAGGGGGATATTGCCTATGAATCCTAGGAATATGATGAACCACTCCCAGGTTGGTCAGGGCATTGGAATTCCCAGCAGGACAAACAGCATGAGCAGTTCAGGGTTAGGCAGCCCCAACAGAAGCTCTCCAAGCATAATATGTATGCCAAAGCAGCAGCCCTCTCGACAACCTTTTACTGTGAACAGGTAAGACTATTTAGTTGGACTGTCCCTGTACAGTCACGGACATGTTTAAATGCTGCTCTGGAAATCTAATAGAATTAGAACAAAGCCCAAAAGTTGCTTCATCTGTTCTTGTCTCCTGGCAATAAACTTTGAAGATGCTTTTAATATTCATACAAGCTTTTTGAGGCCTTTAAGCTAAATTCTGTTTCTGGCTACTGAATTTCTACTGTTGCTTCTTTAAAATATGTGGTGTTTCTCTTGTGTTCCCAAGTTTGGTTTTGAAACATATCTTGATGTTTGGGTATATGAATCCATTTAAAGACTATTCATCTGTGAGTTTGGGAAGAAATGTGGCAAGATTTAAAAACACAGTAGTTACTGTGGAAGAATAATTAACTGATTCAGACACAGTGGGGACCTAGAATTTTACATCTTTAAATTCTGGAATAATACAGACAGTAGTTTGCCATTTGTTTAAGAATTTGTTGGTCATTTGCCTAAAGCTTCTCCATCACTTCTGCCCTTTCTAACTCTGGGCAGGATTCTAACAACTCATTAGGCTTTAACTGTGTTTTGATGCTGTATTTATGCTTAGTTCATACTGATAAACTTGTAGTAAAAAGTGTGTCAATTCTAATTATTTAGTGTGTGTAGTCACAGCTTTGCACAGCTGACTGCTTTCCAGGCTTCATTCCACAGCCTCACAATCTCTGTGCTCCCAGTTTTGTCCTTTTTCTCCCTTCAGGCCTTCCCTAGGAGACTGACTCTTACGTGGAGCACAAACAAGCTCATGGGAGTCAGGTGCCACCTCTAACCCAATCTAATGTTTTACAAAATGGGTAAAGGACTAAGGTCACCAGCTATCTAAAGCTTGGTCAGGCTATGTAGTTCTGTGGTTTCACACTGAAACAGGCTTAAAGATGCTTTTACCAGTCACAGCAATAGAAATTTTTTTAGCAGTGGTATATGTTCTTGGAGTAGAAGACTTTGTGTCCTGCTTCTGATTACATAGAATTTGCCTTTTCTTTCCTGTGATGTATAGTGACAAGTAAAGATACAAAGATTTTTAAAAAAAAAGGTAATATAAAAAGATAATTTTAGATTTTAAAGTGTTTTTGAAACCTGAATATCACAAAAGGTTGAAATAGTAATATACTTAAAAATTCTGCACACAGAGGACAACGATTTTGGAGATTGAAATATGTGTAGAAAGTACTCGTACCATTCGGCTGTAGGGTACATAATAAAATCCCTGTCTATAGGAGCATTTGAATGAAAATCCTCATCTTGCACTGTTTGCATTGCTTATCATTTTCAAGAAACTGTAACTTTTACAAATTGAGAAGGGAATACGACTGAGACAATGACAAGTTCATATTCCACAGTTCATTAGCCTATACCAGGATAGCAGTAGTTATCCCTGCAACTCTTAACATGGTTATTTCTAATCTAAAAAGAAACAAACAAAAACACCCTTGCATGAGAAATGTGATCTGTCATAAGGCTCAATTACATACCCTCAAGATAGAGTTGTATCCTTTTGGTGCACTCACCCAGTCTAGAATTCACAGATGGTACCAGGAATGTGTTTCTTCAGACATGTGAGGTAGCAAAGATCTGAATATCTTTCAGATCCACCACCTTGGGGAAGCAGGGCAGGACAGAACCAGTCTTGGCTAGCTGTTCCCTTTCTTGATATTTCAATCCAAAATGAAGCTTTTTTGGCTATTTCAAGTTGAAGTTAAATGCTTCAGATTTGTAACTGTGGAAAAAGACCCTGTAGGGAAAATTTCCACTAGGAAAACGTTTGCCATTTTTAGTTACAGAAACTGCTAAAACATCAACTTCCATCCTGTTATGGGGAAAAAAATGCATGTTGTGATTTCAAACAGGGCAGAAATTCAGTTTCACTCAGCTGGGGCCTACCTTTGGGTTTCTCAACATCTCCGCCTTGCACAGAATGAAGCGGATCATTTGGAGGGTGCTTTTCCAACGATAGTTGTCCTATATAATATTTAGATGTCTTCAAATGTTTTTGCCTGGCTATATGAAACTTTAATATAGTTGGTGTCCTTGTGTTGCAGAGACCATCCCTATGCTCATAGTAGTACCATATGTACATGATGATGATTGGACACCGTAACTGATCAGCTTACAACTGAGTCATTACAAACTTGATCCCTTCCATGATCCAGCTTCACACCTGCAAATGAATGGATTGCCGCCTGACTTTTCACTATTGCGTTTACTACCGCTGCATTTTTCTATATGAAATTGAGTAAAAATCAAGTTTGCCATAAGTTGTTGATTGGCAGATGTCTGAAGACACAGTGGCAATTAAAAAAACTAAGTTAACTTGAAGACATTCCAGTTGTCTCGATTGAGCAGTGCCTGCTGCTGCTGCTGCTCAGAGTTTTCAGAAGTATAAAGGAAAATCATTAAAAACTGAGTTTAGGCTAATGGGAGTTGCTTAAGCTTAAAATAACTTAATTGTCTTGAGCTTTTTTTCCGCTTAATGGCTTCCACTGGGAATTACAAAGTATGTATACCCTTTTGTTTGACTTCCTGGATTTTTTTCACAGTATGTCTGGATTTGGGATGAACAGAAATCAGGCATTTGGAATGAATAACTCCTTATCAAGTAACATTTTTAATGGAACAGGTGAGTTTATTCTGATTAGTGTTGGTCTTAAAATCCGGTACAGAGATTATTTTTTTTTAGTAAGTCTAATTGAAAATACTTTGTTTTGTTGGAGTGCAACTTTGTTCTAGTTTTTAGTTGTTCCGTAGAAATGTTGCTCCAAGAGCCATGCTATGAAACTGTTACTACTTCATAACAGTGAATTTTAATACTTTTAATGACAAAGGGAAGGTATTCTGTCGAATACTCGCTGTACGTCACATGTCTATAGATAACATCTAGTCAGCTAGAAATGCAAAATAGCTTATAGAATTGAAGAGGGGATCAGAGAAAAAAATATTCTTTTTCTACAAAAAATTATATAGGGTAGGAACAGTGGGAAAGCATTTTCTGACATCTCAAACTCCTTTCAAACAGCTGGTTTATAAAGCAGTCCCTTCAGTCAGGCTGTTTCAGTTGTGATTTTTGTCTGGCAATTGCTTCTTCACCTAAATTTAATGAACTAAAGAGGGGAAAATATCCTTGTTCATAAATGCCTTAGGTTTGTCCATGCTGACGTTTCTGTAGGTGGCTGTATATATGAAGGAACTTGAGGTGCTGGTGACATCACAGAGTGGAAGGGTTTGGGAATCCCTTGGGACCTTGTGGCATCATTATAGACTTGCAACTCTGGCTTGGCCTATGTAGTATTTTCTGTTGCAAATCAAAAAATGTTCCCATGCAATTTGCACTGCATTGGCTTCACAGCTGCTTCAGCTTTATCTTACCTTATCTAAGGACAAAATAGTTCCTTGACGCTTCTACAAATATGGGTTATTCTCTCAAATTTGTTCTTGGTACCTCCTTAAATTTTAAACAGGCTACCTATCCTAGTATTGTAATTTTGATAGCCTGTATTTTACACATGCAGTCTGTAATTCAAAATGAGTAGACCTTGTAACTAAATGCTGTTGACTAGCTATTGTTTAAAAACAAACCCTACACACCTTGACGCTCTTCAGACTAGTCTCATAACACAGAGGCTGTAGTTATTTGTAATAATTATACTGAGAGTAAAAAAATCACCTTGAAAAAAGAAGATATATCCTACATTTATCTTGTATATAATGAAGTCTTAGAGTGAAAAAGCTTAAGGGAATTTAAAATACCTGTTTTTATTGTAGATGGAAGTGAAAATGTGACAGGACTGGACCTCTCAGATTTTCCAGCACTAGCAGACAGAAACAGAAGGGAAGGAAGTGGCAATCCAACTCCATTAATAAACCCTTTAGCTGGAAGGGCGCCCTATGGTAAGACTATAGTTTTGAAAACTCTTTGAATGAAATTGGTATTTGCTTGATTGTCTTACGAACAACAAAAAAATCAATAGGTAGTCTTCTAAAAAATGCTGACACTTGAGCTTCTAAGTCTCATTTAAAAAAAAATAAATGTCTCTGATTGGAAATACCCCTCAGGATTTTCTAGTATTGGAACTCATCTGCTTTAGTTTTACTTTCAGTAGAAGCTGTTGGGGGGTTTTGGCCTGTACAGTATGATTTCTCTGAAGCTACTCATCCTAGACATTTCTTGGGTAAAAGCTTGCTTTCTCAGTGCATGTGCACAAGAACCATCAAGGTCTGAATAGTAAATTTTAGAAATAATATTTGGTTACTACAGGTGTTACCGTGTCAAAAGTCAGCAGCTGTAAGCATACATATTGTCTCATTTATTGGTAGTACTTGCTGTAGTATTCACTGTCACTCTTATGATGGACCTCAGATTTAAAAAAAATAACATGTAAGCATGAAGTGTTGCCAGTCAGATTCCAAGTTTGTGTCTAATATAGTTACTGCTGAACAGATTAAAAAAATAACAAAAGGAAAAACTTTAAGGTGGGTCTTGAAAAATACCAGGTAAGCTTAGCCTGAGCCACAATAGTTCTTTTTTATTGTCACTGCTTTTGTAGATTTTGTCATGCATGTTGCATCAGCTACTCTAAAAAGTTGCTTTTATTACTGAAATTTATTTTTATACTTGTAAAACTTCCAAGAAAAAGTAACTCAGTGTTTTCTAACTATAAAAAAGGTAGTTTTTTTTCCAAAGATGTCTCCAACTTTAATGGGAGAGAAATAATAGATACTGCATTATCAAGAGGAAGTAACCTCATGGATTGGGCATAACCAGGGCTCTCTGCTTAAGGTGGTGGTGAGAAAGAGCCGAGTGAGTTAAAATGAAGTGCTAAACACACACAGTGGGAAGTCACTATCCCAGACTGAAAAGTTACACTGAGAGTGGAGAGCTAGTATGGCTTGTGTTTTGCATGAGAGCTTGTCTGTCTGTGAAAAAGCCATTACATAGGCAATTGATAGAAGATAGGAAGGAGATCCACACAGATACAGTTCCAACATGGAGCTGGTGTTCAACATTCAGGAGCACCGCTGCATAAAAAAAAAATCAGTAATTGCTTCTGTGCTTAAATGCTTTCCCCATTTTGGTGCTAGAGTAGCTGTTTGCACAATGGTGTGGTGAACCAGGAAAGAAAATTCTCTATCTGAATAATTATCTTGAGCATCTGTTTAATGCAGGGGATGGTTATGTTTGTAGAAACTATCAAGCAATGGGGATATGAGGTGCACTGGACACTGTCTTCAGGAACAAAAAGTTGAAGAAAGTTTGAAACTGGGCAGAGACATACTTTCTTCGTGCTTAGGTTATTCAGGAAAATTAGACTTCAGATAGCTTTTAGATAGAGAGTGTGCAACACAGTTATTTCATTATCAGTTTTAATTCATCCAGTGGAAGAAGTGGGAATAACTCTGGGTGAAAAGGGTGAACAGCAGAAACCAGATTAACGCAGTGGTTGTTTTGTTTTTTTTCTGAAATAAAGGAACTTTTATCTCTAATTTCAGAATACTACACTAATAAGTAATCTACTGAACTATTTTAGATCCTACACAGCTATTAAGAATCTTTGAAAAACAGGCCCTAGATGTCCTTCTGTTTTCTCTTCCTCTAATGCAATGTTGTTTGCAAACAAATCACTGTAATACTTTTCTGTCTTTTCACAGCAGAGTATTTGCCCTTGGGTGCGTGGTGTGGGGGCTTTTCCTTGATGTTGGGTGGTTTGGGGGTTTGGTTTGGTTTTGGGTTTTTAAACTGGCATTTTAAAAAAAAAAAAAAGGTTGCTTTTCAGTAGTAGGAATCCATGTTCCAATGTGACTGGCCTACTTTTTTTAAATTAGGGTCAGAGCACTGAGAGTTGCAGGCTAAGTGCTTTCAGTTTTCATACTGAACTGAAAGTAGGAGTCGTTCTTATGTCACAGGCAAGTATTTCATTGGTGATATGTTCTGTTGCAATGGATGGCGTCCTTTAAGAATATGTGCTTCTAAGGAGATTATGCTAAGAAACTCTTCATGCAGTTAGGGGATGGAGGAAAAATGTGTTACAATCGTAAAAGCAGTATGTCCTTCCTTCATCGGTAGATTTACTTAAATACCGCTTGAATAATGCCTGTAAAGATGATTTGATTATTCAGACATGCAAAACAGGTGCTGTTCCTGGTAAAAGTACTGGGCTTCGTTCTTAAAGCAGTGGATGTGTCTATGAATTTAACCCAGAGTGTTTCTTAGCTCACACTTAATAAGAGGCTTTAGTCTAATATGTGTGGATGTTTTAAATGAATATGCTTTGTTTTGGTTTACTTGAGTTTTGGTGGTTTTGGTTTTGTTGTTTGTTTTTTTTTTTTTTTGAAAGCTGTTTCTGCTGTACACTTTGCACATGGTAAAAATGGACAGTAAGCAAGATCAACAGCAGGAAATACTTTACTTAGCAGTCATTTCATGTTATTCCTGCTCTCATTTTGATGATAGTTGGAATGGTAACAAAACCAGCAAGTGAGCAGTCCCAGGACTTTTCAATACACAATGAAGATTTTCCAGCATTACCAGGCTCCAGCTACAAAGACCCAACATCGAGTAATGATGACAATAAATCCGTAAGTACGCCTTATTCTTTTGGGTGTGTGTATTACTTTTGATTATATTTTAACGTGAGCGCTGACTATATTTGTACTATAAAATTTTCAAATTTACCCCCAGAATTAGTGAGAAATTTTGCATAAGCAGCATTTCATATATAGCTATATATATATGAATTATATATATACACTGAATACAGTAAAGGAGGAGGGAGTAAATGTGATGATGCTGCGTTACTGCAGACTTGTTTTAAAGAATAGTAAAGAGTAAGAAATAATAATTACGGAGATTGGGCTCTTGGAGCGCAATCACAGTTTTCTTGACAGACATACTGTTTACATCTCTTGATGATTGCAAATGTGCCAACTGTATGTTTCTTGCGCCTAAAATTAGCTTGAGTTATTATTTGTTGGTATGTCTTGGAATGTTATGTGGGAGTAAAATTATGGTGAAAAATTTATGATGTGATGAGTCCAAAATACCGTGTAGTCACAGACACTTGGGATATCCATTGTGTATTCAAGCTCAGGTGTAAAACATTTCTTATCCTTTTAGACTGTAAGCTGTTGGCTCATTAATAGTTACTACTGTATGACGGGTATACTTTAGGGAGTGGTAAACACTACATAAGGTTTGTCAGAAAAAAGAGCTTCAGCTTGGTTCCATTTTAGTGCCTAATTTACTGAGTGACTTGACATACTGGTTTGGAGTGCTTGACTGAAAGATATGGTCAACGGATTTCTTCATTTTGGCTTGTTTCCATCATACCAACTCTGCAAATCATTTTTCTCAGAATTTGAGTACATCAGGCAAAACATCATCCAGCACAGATGGGCCCAAGTTTCCTGGAGACAAAAGTTCAACTACGCAAAACAACAACCAGCAGAAAAAAGGGATCCAGGTGTTACCTGATGGTATGTGTCATTCCACTTTTTCTTCTTGAAAAGTTTTGACAGTCATTTAGATCACCTTGTTGATTCCTCCAGTTCTTGAAAGGATAAAATTAATTTGTTCTTTTTGCCCAGGTCGGGTTACCAACATTCCTCAAGGGATGGTGACGGACCAGTTTGGAATGATCGGCTTGTTAACATTCATCAGGGCAGCAGAGACAGATCCAGGAATGGTACATCTTGCATTAGGAAGTGATTTAACAACACTAGGTCTCAATCTCAACTCGACTGAGTAAGTTGCTGTTTTTTAATACTATCTTCAGTTTTAGTTTTATTATGCTGTCATTCACAATAGGCTCACATGACTATCAAACCCACTAGATATTTTGCCAATAAGATTTGAAAATGTAACAACAGTAAAATAACATTTTCATGAACAAAAGAATTGTGCTTCAAGGCATACCGAGATCTTGTTATGTGAGCTTTCAGTAAACCTAGTGGCTTTGCTTGTTCTCATAACTTCTTTAGAACTTTCTTCATGGAATTGACAGTGAGTTTTTAATAATTTCATGTATACATTATTTTTCAAATAATAGTATTCCTTGAGGTAAATTTGATTTATGTTAGTATAATAATGAGTAGAGCATCTGCACCAAATATTAATTTAAATGAAAATGTAGTTTTATAGCTAACTTTTAGTCATTCAGCTCACTAAAGTTTACTCATCTAGGCTTCCTGTAGAGGCAGTAGGGAGGAGAGCAGTTATTTACTACACTAATGGTAAGTGCTTAAGATAGGTGAGATGAATCACTAGCCCAGGGTGTCTCTGTCTTTCTCTGCTAGTTACAGAAGGAACCTACGTCATTTTGGACAAAACGGGTGTCTTCTGGGTGACTGTAACAGCGAGAGAAATTTAATGTCTGATATTCTTGACTTTCAGCTGATAATTTCCCATCATTCTGTTAGCAGATTTTTACATAATGTCAGCCTTATTGACAAAATAGTGCATGTATCTTAAGGTTTGCATGTAAAATATTAACAAACGAAAGACCAAACAGCATACACATGCACAGTTTCCATTTTTCACAAATTTACATGGAGCTTCATACAATCAGGAAAGATTGCTGAATGTGGAGATGAAGTTGAAAGGGAAAGCACGGGAAAAATGGTTCCTAATTTTTCCCACTTGAAATAATTGGCATTAAAATATATATTTCTTTCTAGAGATGTGAACTTTTAGAAATTGTCACTTCCAGAAATTTTTTCTGTAGAGCTTACATCAAACCTTAGTCAAATTGGTATGCCACTGGCACTTAGGACAGTTGTTTCAAAATAGTTTTTAAATTAGTTGTCTGTAGTTATTTGCAGAACGTGTTACATTAACATAGTCTCTTCTTCACTATAGTGTTAGTCTTGCAGGTCACTTCTCTGTTGAATCCAGTAGTTTCCCCACTCCCATCACTTCTCCCACAACATAAAAAGAATGCATAAAGAACAGTTATGCTGGCCTGGGGTTGCTGCTTCTCCTTGGTAGTCCAGGGTTTACAGCAGTGACAGGGAGACTGGTCTGGATCTACACAATACTTAAGTAATTTACTGTTCTTAGTACAGATTGCTGAAATTTAATTTGAGCTGATCAGCTGAAAGTAGAATGTCTTTGCTCACTAAAATAATTTCAGGTACATCTGTATCTGAATTCTCTAGTTGTTCTTAGCACAGGTGGAATCCAGTTACATTGTTTGGTTATGCAGCTACTTTCTTCAGGTGTTGGTATGCAAAATAGGAGTAGTGATAATATTTTTGGTATTTTATTAAATGTTATTCATTAGTTTTAATGACTAACATAAAGCTTAAACTTAACACATTATTAGAAAGTCTACATAAAATCTCACAGGTTTATGCAGCACCTCACTGCAGAGGAATGCTAAACATACTTTGCCGTGGTAACTTGTAGCTGTTTTCAATCATAGAATCATAGAATAGTTAGGATTGGAAAGGACCTTAAGATCATCAAGTTCCAACCCCCCTGCCATGGGCAGGGACACTTCGCTCTAAACCATATCACCCAAGGCCTCATCCAGCCTGGCCTTGAACACTGCCAGGGATGGAGCATTTGCAACCTCCTTGGGCAACCTATTCCAGTGCCTCACCAGGTGTTATGCACCTTCTGAATACAGGCAGCATCCAAATTATTAGTGTGTGCTTGTATATGGATGGTATATGTACCTGGCATGCTGCTTGCTGCTTTTCTTCAGCAGCTGTCCTGTAAATAGCTGGATTTTTAATTAATATTTAATAACCCTAAATAGGGTAATTAGGGTCTGGGATGGAGGGGATGGAGTTAACATTTAATGCAGACAGTTCTATATCAGAAAGTTGTTTTTACTTTATGCTACAGAAAAGCTTTTCAGACAGGTTGTGCAGTCCTCAGTGTCTGGCTTGCCATTTGCCTTCTGTTAAACATCCTTTGCTTGCTTTATGAATTTTCATTTGGAAAAGTAAAAGCATTTCACAGGTGGAAAGCCAGAATTTTTGCCTTGTGAGGTACTTCTGATGGTAAAAGTACCTGTCTGACTTAAACATTCAGCACAATAAATGTGCTTCTTAAAAATAAAAATTTGGAATTCTGTATGTAGCTCTAATGATTTGAATTTTAATCCCCATAACTCCTGGTTTTATATAGATTTTCTATGCAGGTAGGTTAAGATTTATTTTGGTTGTTGAAGAAATGATTATGTATTGCTTTATAGTCCTGTATCTTTGTAAAGAAATATGCTTTTTATTCCTTAGGATAGCTTAAACTGATACATAAAAATGAAAAAGATGGCATTACTTTGGTTAATTCTTTAGAGATCATGTAGCTGTTTGTTCAGGTTCTGAAGCTTTCTGAAATGTTCGTCAAACAGAGTGTAGGCTGTCCAATGCCTCCTTGAAAAATGTTGAAGTACTTGAGTTTTGTTTGTATTGTAGAGGGAACACTGTGCACAAACACTTCATTATTATTTTTTTTTAACTGCATTATCTCTGTAAAATCCTGGGTTCTTTGCCCTAGGGAGCCAGACTTCTAGAGCACACATGACATTCCTCTTCTTGGGATAGCACTTATCCATGCTTTCAGTAGAAAGAATAGTTTCATTCTTTTCTCAACATCTGCAGATTTTTGCCACCGGAGTCTTCATTCAGGCTGTAAAGCAGAAGTTTTCGCCAACAGTAAGATTAGTTGCTCTGAAGTGAGATGGACACCACTTGATCAGTGTAGCCTTTGGCCTATATAGTTCAGCTGGGAGTTGGTTGTTGAGGTGACTTAATAGGTTTTCAGTATTCTTATAGTCATTATTAGGTCTTTGACAAGAAGGAAACAAAGATTTGATAAGGTGTACCATACTCAAGTTTCATTTACAAAACTTGCCATAATAGTGTGCTGTCATGGATAATTAAAAGCAGGCTGTATTAATCTGACAAAAGTAGGTTTTGCTCAATCCCTTTTTTTTCAGTTCTTTACCTGTTAATTAGAAAATTAGTTCCTTGGTACTTCAGTCACTGCAGTGGAGTTGGAAGATTCATAATTTTGTCTTTATGAAACTAATGGCTCCTTTTTAAAAATATGGTAGCAAAAACTGTGTGAAAGAAAAATGTTAAATCTTAATAAGCTTATGTTCATGTTGTCCTGAGATTTGATTTATTTGTCAACACTGAAATTTAGAAGAAGAGTAAAATCTTTACTAGTTAGCTTAAAAGAAAAGTAAAATCTGCCAGTATAAGCTTTTCCTTCCCTTTTAAATGCTAGGCTAATAAATCGGAACCCAGCAAGCTTGTGGCAGCTGTTCCTATGCAAGTTGAAACCCTGTGTAAAATTGGATCCCTGGAATGGGTTGGGATCCCTGGCACCCAAGTTGAAAGAATGATAGATGAAAAAGGAAATCTTAACCTTGTAGATTCCCGTGACACTTTAAATGCAATTTTACTCTGCATATTAAAAAGAAAATGAATAAATGTAACTGTTATAGGAAAGCAGATACCTAATTTCCTTTTCTCTTTCCTTCTCTCCCCAGCTAGTGATTTTGGTTGCATGATGTGGTTTTTTAGGCTTGTATGGCTGGTTATGGAGTTTTTGTGGTTGGTTGGGCTGGGTTTTGTTTTTAATTTTACTAAGCTTGTGCTTCTCTTTTTCAGAAATCTTTATCCCAAATTTGCATCACCCTGGGCCTCATCACCTTGTCGACCTCAAGACATAGGTAACAGAGAAATAACTATTTCATTCAATATTAATATTTGCAAATTCTATTCATTTACATGTCTTAATAGTTTCATCAATTCCGATTCTTTTTTAGACTTCCATGTTCCATCTGAATACTTAACTAACATTCACATTAGGGATAAGGTGAGTATGTGTGTATGTGTGTATTTTTTGTTAATTTATTATAGTAATTTTCTAGATTTTTTTTTTTACACGTAATTAATCTTCAAAATCAGTGCGGGTTGTCCTCAGTTGTCTGGAGGACACTGGTGCAGTAACTGGTTAGTTGGACGCATCATGCACCCATTCCACCTTAAAAAAAGGGAAGACAAAACTGAGAATGGGCATGGTTAGCAAAAGTTTCTTACAGCCCATATACTGTAATTTTCAAATGCCATATTAAATCAAGATGTTTCTATAGAGGTGAGGTCAGAATTGTAGTTCAAGATATTCTCACATTTATCTGTTGCATTCCATATCTACATGAATTGGGATTTTTTTGATAGATATGTTTCCTTTCAACTTTTGCAGCTCTGTAAGAGTGATCATTGAGAAATACTGTAAGAGATTTTTGTAATGCTACTTAATAGATTTTGAAGTGGGAAAATACAAGTAAATGTTGTTGGTTGTTTTGTTAAATAAAAAGTAGCTGAGGATACACAAAGGCAGAAAATTCTGTCTTGCCAGTTTGTTACTTCTGTTTATTTTTCTGTTGTATCCTTCAAGTTGTAAAGGTTAACTATAAAATCTAAGAAAACTGGATTGGTTTAATAATTATTATTCTTGTTATATTAGAGTATCATTTGCAACATACATAGCATGGAAGCACATTCTGGATGTATCCTTATGTTATTTAAGTGGGATAGTATGTCTTAAAACATTTATCTGTTGTGATTTTTCATCCTTATTTTCTTCAATCTTTTGCAGCTGGCTGCAATAAAACTTGGCCGATATGGAGAAGATCTCCTGTTTTATCTCTATTACATGAATGGAGGAGATGTATTACAGCTATTAGCAGCAGTAGAGCTGTACGTTCAAACTGTTTTGTCAGTCTTTTATGATTTAATGTATTGCAGTAATGAAGTAATAGATGTAAAAAACCCAAACCCAACAAGTCAGAAACTGAAAACAAAAGCTTAGTCAATCTAAAGCTGGAAAACTTTTAACTTTATTTTTTTTCTTTTAAAAACCTCCTCCAACCTTGGTTCAATTTTGTGCCATTTTGTTTCATTCGTATAGTGGAAATCAAAAGCTTGTCTGTGAACTTTGCATTATTATGAAGTGCTATGAAAAAGTGGCAGGTGCCAGTCATTATTAAGCATGTAATGTAACTGTCTCGAACAAAACAAAACCCAGGAAATAATCGTATGAGTGTGTTGTTTTAACCTACCCGACTTCTAAAAGTTTCATATGTGATTAGTTTGAGATGTAATAAATCTGTGGAAGAGGTATGAGATCACAGGTGTAACAATGTCTTAAAAATTTTGTTTTGCTTTTTAATATATTGTGCAATTTTAATTGAAACCCTTAAAATTTTTGTTTATTAAGTCACATTCAGATAGCTAACACTAAAAATTATTTTTCCTTCTAATTGAAAATTAAAGATTTAACCGGGATTGGAGATACCACAAAGAAGAACGAGTATGGATCACCAGGGCACCCGGCATGGAGCCAACAATGAAAACCAATACGTACGAGAGGGGAACATATTACTTCTTTGACTGTCTTAACTGGAGGAAAGTAGCTAAGGTATCTGTTTCCCGTTGTGCTGATTTCTTAAGTATGTCAACCATGTATTTTTAGAAAAACAAAAGCAAAACTCAACCTCTTCTCCCCCCTACCCCCAAATCTCAACCATTTTAACCTTCTGTTGTTTAAGTTCACTATCTTAATTTCTGATGTGTGAGGGAATAAAGACATTGTAAAACATTGGCTTGCTTGTGGGAAAGGAGGAGCTGTGTCTCTGTTTCCAGTTTCCTTTGGACATACAAGGAATTAGAACTTCTATTATGAATTTTGTTACAATGAAAAGCTGCTTTCTTTTTTTTTTCCCAAGTACAGAATTATAGAATTTAAAGCATTATTTTAGAACTTGTGCTTGCAAGTATTTCATTATTTTGCTTTAGAAAATCAAGTAGGGAGCCAGCATATCTCACTTTGGAATTAAAAATGGGGGTAGGATGAGTATTACTGTTTTTCAGGTACTTTCCTTGAGCATATTGCAGAACTTCTGTGCTCTGTTGTTTAAACATTAGAGTATTTTGAAATAAATCACTTCTTTTAGGGAGGAGTCATGTTTTCGTGATACTTGTTTTCTGTATTCTAGGCCAAGAGGCTAAGTCTTCCCTTCAAACTTTTCATAATCTGTTGTTCCTTTCTGTCCATAAATACTGTCAGTAATGATCACCTTTTACTTCTTAGCTGAACAATTGTAAAGCATTGCTCTTCATTTACTCCACCACCCCCAAAAATAATTAATTTCCAGTATCTTCCAACTTCTAAGACCATCCAACTTCCAATTCTAACTTTCAGCCTTTAAGACCATATCATACAATGTCTTTTGCTGGCTGGATTGTGATTCCTTTTCCCTGCTAAAGCAAAGATTTTTCTAGTGCCAGAACACTGTCTTGAGTACATCAGGAGTGCTAAAGTTCACTAACTGGCAAGAGGTGTGCTCTTCTGAAATTAGCTGTTGGACAAAGTGATGCCTTCAGCTTCAGCTGGAGCTGAAAAAAGATAGATTCATGTAATACACGTATACATACAAGATTTCACCTACCTAGAGTCTGAGTTAAACAATTTGTCAAGAATCTTATTACCCATTTAAGTTTAGCTACATAAGATCTTACGGATCTGGCATGATTTTGTTTCAAGTTTTGGCTGACATGTTGGGTTCATCAGTGAAAGAGGAACATAGAACTTCCATATAGGTCACTCCTGTAGGTCACAGAATTATCACACTCCTGCTTTTCTCTAAAAAAGCACTTAACAGATCAGACCAGATTAATCTTGAAGCCTTGCACTTACAGATGTGATTCCAGCATGTTAAAACTATGTTTTGTGGTTTCGCATCCTTACATATTTAGTTTAATCAGAAATCTTGTCACCCGGAGCCAAATTCATGATTTTTTTTTCCTGAATAGGCATTTTATGTCTGTGAGCAAGTTGCATCTATGCACTTGGAGATTGTGAAATATTGCATTAAATAGTTACATGTCTGTTGATGTGTTTTTAAACATGAGCTTTAAATTAAACGGAATAAAATTCAGTGTTCTCCCGTCTGTATATTGAGATTTGCTGTCACCTAGAAATTAACTGGATATAATACTCTTTTTTTTCTTTCTTCCCCTCTCCCCCAGTAAGTTTGCTTAGTCTGTGCGAGCTCACCTCAGAAATGAACATTTTAGTTGCCCCAAGTGATACGGGAGATTATTCGGTCCATTTGTTGGTATAACTCATTGCCTCTTCTGCCTTTCTGATCATAAGGACCAAGATTTTGTAACTGAAGTTTTTAATGGCAAGCCTGACTTGTATGGCTTTTCATAAATGCGAGGTAATTCCAAAACTTCTAAGCAAAAGCATTACTCCCCTTAAATAAAAAAAAAAAAAAAAAAAGGCAAAAAAGCAAAAAACAACCAAAACCTAAAACAGAAGGAAAGTTAGGAAAGTTTTAATTTGTTGCTTGGTATACTTCCTTAGGTTTCCCAAGACACTGTGAGAAGCTACCTTATTATTACATAAGATAATCAGAGAGGAAATAAGTACCTTTTGAAAGGACAGATTTCTTCTTTGGAGTCAACTGAATATGTTCCATTTATTTATGAGCAATAAGAGCCTCATGTAGGTTCATATATCAGTGAAATTGAGTCTTTATGGAAATTGAGTCTTTATGGAAAGACATTTCTTTTACTAGGAAGTAGTGCCTATTGTATAAGAGCAGTAACCCTTCAGTGTCTCCTTTTTTTTCTACCTACAGTAGATGTATGAAGTTCCTACTTGCTGCTTAAACATTACTTTTGAAGACAATGTTATCTCTATTTGGAGTCCTGAGTGCTGCACTGAAATTCGGCAGCCAGTACTTGGGTTGCCAGTTAGCACACTACATCCTTCCTCCTAAAGAGTAGAGCTGGCTTCACCTATTAGGCATTCCTGAAAATACTGTGGTGAGAGAGATACATGAGAGAGATGAATCACTACAATTCTCCGGAATGCTTTTGCCCAAGAGCTACACAGTTTTTCTTCTTTTTACTTCGCATCATGTAATTAATTGCTCCAACATTAAGAAGCAGTTGATAACTAGTAAGGAGAGAGACAGTATTTTCTGAAGTTTTTCACCTACAGGAACAAATTAACAGGGAACATGATTTCCCCCTCCCTGATGTCTGTACAAAGAGATAATTTCTTTTAGGCTTGTGTATTTCTTAATGTAAAAATTGGAGCTGGAGCTTTTTTTTTGCCTTTTTTTTTTTTTTTTTTTTCAATTTGTATGTAATTATAGTTTGGTGCAGAATACTGCAGGCAGCTAGAGATGGATTTGGGGAAAAAATGCTATTTTGTTACATGGGAAATGAATCACTTGCTAGAAATCTTTCTGTGACCTTTACATGTTTGATAAATAAATAAGAACTTAGATGTATACCTGGTGTGATCTTGGCTTTGAAAAGGAATGTTGTTACCTCTGATACTAATTTCCAGAGTTGATATTTCCTTGGAGGAAGACTAACATAGACTTACCATAACAAGAATGGCAATATTTCATAACTCCATGTTGCATGAAAGCAAAGCAAAGTTTGGCCAAGTAATTTTATCAAGCAAATGCACAAGTGTTAATGTTTCAGGAAGTTCAAAATATAAGAAGCTGTGAGAAAAAGTCTGCTGATAAATTGCAGTCTCTTACTATAACTGCTTCATTATTACTGAATGCTGAGAATATCAGTTCCTTAGAAGGCTGCAGTAGTAATTTTTGCTAAACAGTTTCATTAGTCCTTTCTTGAAGCAGTCAGACAAGAATTATTTCTGTTAAATTACTGTCTCTTACATGTGTAAATTCAATTGTTTTTCACAGTACTTTGTAAACTGATCTATTCTCATGTATATGCTCAAATGTATGGCAGCACATATTTTAATGTGTTGTGCTTTGCAGACATGATGCATTATGAGCTTACGTATTTATTGTACCTGTTTTAAATTATACTGCATTTCAATAGATACTGAAATACAACTTTCTTACTTCAGGTAATATGACTAAACTTTAAGACTATATTTGTAAAAAACATACACCAGACATGATCTAGAAGATTTCTTGATGCTCTCCTAGATTGGTTTTAACAAAGCCCAGTAGACAGAGTGACTTCAAGAAAACATTAAATAATTAATCTTTTCTGTTAAGCTGTCAGCTCTATTTTTATGTTTGTAATTGATAATAGACTGGTGAAGGAAATGCAGCGTAACAGCTGAGTAATGAGAGTTCCTAAACTGTTAGGAAATAAAATCAGATTAATTCTATGTTGATACATTACATGGTAGTAAATAGTGGACAAAATATGAATGTCAGTAAATGTAAAATTCACCTTAAATGCAAAATAAAATGCAGGAAAATGCTGATTACAGATACATGGTTTTTCATCCTAGGGCATGTGGAAAGTACAGTATGGTTAAAAGACACTTTGTTTTTTCACTGAGGATCAGGCTATATATTTCGTCGCTGTTGAGGAGACATGACAGAGGAAGGGAAGTTGATGTGATTCCAGAAATGCTTTCTACAGTTGCATATTTACTGAAATCCTGATTTAAATTGCCTGAAGTAATCTGTCTGGAATTTCTCCTTTGAAAAGTAATGGGAATTAATGCCGTTTAAGGAACAAGAATATAAAACCCTTTAACTTTGATTTTTATAGTTACAAAACATGGAGTTCTTCATGGCGGAGAAGCATTTATTTGCTTGTAAGGGTTATTGCCTATATTAAATTACACCTTTTCCTTCTAAGATCAATATTCATTTACATACTTTTATAATAGCGAGAATGTTAAACCTCTTATTCTAATAGAAATGTGCCATAGCATTTTAATTTGGCCTGTAATTTAAATCTGGGTCTTTGCATCTATCTTTAAGCCAACATAAATGCTGCTTCTTTTGGTTCCATTTGGAATTTCTGAGCTAGCCATGGGATTTCTACCATCTCCTTTGGTGAACTTTACACATTCCAGAATATTTTGTCCTCAGGACACTTTCTGTTCCTCTAATTTTTTGTTTTGTTTAACTCTAGTAATGCTATGGATCATCTTAAGCAGTTCTGTTCTATCTCTAGTATTCTTGCCTCTTATTATTTCTACATGTGTAGGCTGATGTAACTTTGCCATCAAAATCAGTTTTCAGAGTGACATGAGAAGTGATGGATTTCTTTGCATAGAGCAGTTCATTTAGTGTCACGTGTGCTCTGAGTTTCCACACACATTTAGTATTCACTATTCTTTCTTAATAAAAGGTATTTATTAAAAAAATACTTCCTTGTAGAAAATAAAACAATTTAACAGATGTTTGTCAATGAATAAATGACACTTCCTTGGGGTTTCTTTTTACATTTTATTTTTCTCTATTTATATTAAAAAATACCAGTGGCACTGTTCACATCCTAAACCACAGTGGCCACTGGAATCAAAAGCAAAACAATAAACTATATATGTAATATAAGTATTTTCTATATGTAATAAATAATTGCCTTTTAGTCTTCAAAAATATTTGGTCAATGAGTTCTTTGATTGGTATTGTCAGATGTAACTTGAGGTGTCCTCATACACTACTGGATATTGGATTTGAGCATTGCTGTCACTGGGATGCAAATCAAGATCAGGCTGGTTTAAGCCTTTTTATTTTAAAAATCAATTAAAGTTTGAAGTATGAACTCCCATCTAAAGGAAACTTGGTAGGGAATCCTATTGCTTCTTCTAAATGTGGGGCTTCCAGTTTGTGATGCACAAGAGCTACCCAAGCTCCTAAACATTTCATTCAGACGCACACCTTGTTCACAGCTACTACTGCCAAGAGAGGCACACAATCACCTCAGGTTTGGAAAGCCCTTTTTAGGCTACTGATACTATCTTACAGGTTTAAATAGCTGTTTTCCGTGGATAATTTTTAAGGCATTTCACAGCACATGGAGGTCCAGGTAACTGATTGAAACTGAAGATAGGTTGATAGCAATCTGCAGATCCTTCCATGATTATGTGCAGAATGGAAACTTTGGAGGTCATGAATGGGAGAGGAGTTTGAGTGGTATTTTTTTCTGTTATAAAATGACGTCAGAATTGGTGAAGGTGCACCCAGCTTAAACCAGCATCTCTTCAGTATTGGCACATGTGTATGTGTATCTGCACAGAAAGGGAGCATACACCAACTGGCACACAGTGTTAATTAGGAATGCCAAAAGCACTTGACTTCTGTGTATGACCTAAAGAAGCCCAAACAAGACAGACAAACCCACCACTGATATAAAAGAACACACCCAAAAAACTGCCAACTAACTAAAATACCTCTTGGTTAGAGTAGAGAGTGGGGAACAAGGATAGAAGCAGATGTGCAGCACTTCCTTGCAGATAGCTGTAACCTCACATGGTTTTGTTAGGTCTTTCCAGGTTTAGAGACAATATTCTCTGAGGAATACACATTTACTGAATGCTTAGCATTTCCCCCACTTTGTTTCCTTACCATGCTTAATGCTCTCTTGATGCTAGATGGACTTTGTTTTGCCTTTGTGAAGAATGGTCTGAGAATTGGATTTCCTAGATTATACTTTGGATCTTACATTGACTTTGTCTTTAATTTGTCTTAGCTACCTGCAAAACTGGAATATTTCACTGTTAAATCACTTCAGGGACTTCTTAAATAGTTTATTTACTACTCTTAGTGTGAATCTCTATGTAGAAATAGGTAAGTTTGCTTTGCCATATGATGTTCTGCTGAGGTTCTCCACTGAGCTGGCAAAATAATGTGCATGCCCAAGGTAGCTGTTGTTGAATTACCAAGAAGTACCCTTGAAGGATGATTCTGAAACTCCTGCTTACTCTGTTACTTGAATGAAGATGAAATGGGGATGAGACAGTTAAACTGCTGAAATGATCTGAGAAATACGAGATTCCAGCAAGTCATTGTACATTCTTGCATGAATGAAGAAACAAGCACAAAATGCCAAAGTGCACTCATTAGGGTTGTGTGCATGAATTAAGGTCACGGGGATGGAGGCTGCGCTTTGCACTGTAAAAATTGAGATGCATTTAGGCATTGAGGGTGGTTATGAACCATTTTGTAGTAGCTGCTGTAGTCAGAGTAAGAATTCCTACTTAAATGATTTAAAATTGCACAAACCAGACAACCCCAAACAAAAGTCAGGTGACTGTGCTGGTGAGACAGTAAAGCTGCTTATTTACAAAGTGGTATCTTGTGTGTCATCCAAGTACGTGGGCAAAGGTTTTTTATTCTAGCTGTTCATAAAACACAGAAAATTTCTCATGAAAGATCTTGGCCAAGTGTGATACAGGAGCAGTTTGCTCAGGACGTAGCTCTTTGGGAGAGTGAGAAGCATCGTATCAGAGTATGAAATGTGGCAGAATATTTTGTTAAATTCTAGCTTAAGTAGGTCTCGGTACTTTGTCTGTAGCATTTTACATAGTGTTTCCCAAGGAGAAACCTAGCTAGTTTGACTTACTGCTGGGTGTGATAGTATGCTACAAAATAGTCCCAAACTGCACGTCTTCTCTGTACATCTGATATGTTGACAGACAGAAGCTTTTATTCGTAGTTCAGCTCATGCCATGACCATGTGTTTGTTTTCTCTGTGTACATATACAAAATTGTTTGAGATCTTAACTAGGGTTTTGAGAATAATGTAACATGGAAAAGAAAGGAGAACTTGCATATTGTCAGTAGGATGGCTTAGGTTATTGACTTCTTTCTGCTTAAAGTATTGAATCTGAGACAGCCAAATCATGTGTTTCTACCTTAAGATAAGTTAGGACTTGACCTCTTCTGTGTTTGTGTTTTTCAAGTGTGTCTGGTAGAAAGACCAGGTCTCACCAGCTAAGTGATGGGTTGTTTGATTCGGTTTTGTCTTTTTATTTTAATTGTAGGAGTTCCATCTGGAATATGACAAATTAGAAGAAAGGCCTCATCTGCCATCCACCTTCAACTACAACCCTGCTCAGCAAGCCTTCTAAAGACTTCCCTTTTCTTGGGGTATGGCTGTCTCAGCACAATACTCAACGTAACTGCAGAACTGATGTGGCTCAGGCATCCTGGTTTTAATTCCTTGAGGATCTGGCAATTGGCTCATGCGAAGGGTCACCATTTGAGGTCCTGCCTTACTACTTATGTGCTGCCCAACAACTAAATTTGTAATTGTTTTTCTTTAGTTTGAGCAGGGTCTGAATTTTTGTTTTTGTTTTATTTTTTGCCAGCAGACAAGCTTGGGTCTGTAAAGACAAGCGAGTACACTGACAAAAGTTTACCACTTAGTTTTCCAACCTGTAAAAACGAAAAAAGAAAAAAGACAAAAAATTAGACAACAAAATTTGCATTGTTCATTGTAGCACTATTGGTAATAAAAAATGTTTGTGCATTTTTATGTGAAGATCCTTCTCGTATTTCATTTGGAAAGATGAGCAAGGTTTGCTTCCTTCATTTTACTTCCCCTTCTGTTTTCGAAAGGCAGTTTTCGCCAAGCTTAATGCAAGAATATCTGACTGTTTAGAAGAAAGATATTGCCACAGTCTCTGGTTAGTTTCCAGAGTTGTGTATTACTGAGCTTCATCTTTCCAGAATGAGCAAAACACTGTCCAGTCTTTGTTACGATTTTGTAATAAATGTGTACATTTTTTTTAAATTTTTGGACATCACATGAATAAAGGTATGTATGTACGAATGTGTATATATTATATATATGACATCTATTTTGGAAAATGTTTGCCCTGCTGTACCTCATTTTTAGGAGGTGTGCATGGATGCAATATATGAAAACGGGACATTCTGGAACTGCTGGTCAGGGGACTTCTTTGTCGCCCTGTGCACTAAAGGGCCAGATTTTCAGCAGCCAAGGACATCCATACCCAAGTGAATGTGATGGGACTTAAAGAAGTGAACTGAGACAATTCACTCTGGCTGTTTGAACAGCAGCGTTTCATAGGAAGAGAAAAAAAAAAAAAGATCAATCTTGTATTTTCTGACCACATAAAGGCTTCTTCTCTTTGTAATAAAGTAGAAAAGCTCTCCTCACTGCAGTGTTGACTTTGATTTGAGATTGTGAAATTATTTCTTCAACAATGAAAAGTGGAAAAAAACCCAAAAGTTGAAGTATTAAAACTACGGAGCTGTACAGTGGTTAAGACACTTGAAGAGTCTTTTTGCTGCTGACAAGTAAATTTATGAGAGTTCTGTATTCCTTTCCACAGCCAAAAAGTTTGGTTAACCTTGGTTTCAGATCCTCTATAACAGCAGATAGCAAATCATTTTTAGAAAGGGGGGTGGGAACATCTCAGATGATAAAGGTGTTTCAAGAATTCGTCACAGAAGGAACATTTAGAAGAAACTTAGGTTAGAACTGATCATAGCTTAATTCCAGGTTGGTATTTTCCCACTTAACCCAGAAATACATTTCATTTGATGATCACTGCTACTTGAGCCTCCAGATGGAAACAAACATGAGTATATACTGGTTCTGAAAACTGTAACTATTCTCTAGAGGGGAGGAATTAAAACCTGAGCCATTTGGATAGTTTCCTTGATGTTACTGCCGCGTGCTGCTAGTGGTGCAAACCACTTCAAAATACCTGAAATGACTAAAGCAAATCAAGTTAATTAATTGTGGGAGTCTATTTTTTAGGTTTTGATCTGATTTTCTGCGTAGTGCAAAACCAGCTGATTGGCATGTATTGAATTACACTTGGAAACTGGACCATTAATGGCATTGCTGTGGCTCTGTATCAGCTGTATTGCAATTTTAAATTTTAAACTTTTTTATATCTATTTTAGTGAGAGACATAAAAATGTAAGCCTATTGATTATGGGGTTTTTATTAAAGCCAGCTGCTTTCAGAACTTGAGAGGATGGTTATAATTGAGGTGATGGCTAAAAAAGCTGAAAAAGATGGTGGCTTTTTCTATTTTTTTTTCCTTTTTTTCTTTATTTTTCTCATCCTCCTCCCTTTTTCTCCTCCATTTCTTTTCTCCTTTTCTCTTAAATCAGAGCAGATACACACATTTATTGACTGTTCAAACAAATCTGTACATTTTAAACATGATGATTTTCTAAAAGCGTCTTGCTCACTCCACAATTAATTTTAGACTTCTTACTGCCAAAGGTCCATCGTGATCTTTGCTTTTTTTGTTGTTGTTTTATTTGTAAGGATTCCTAAAATGTTTACATCTTCAAATCAAATGCGATTATTTCTTCCTTTATGGGTTAGGGGTTTTTAGTGTAATTTTTCATCTGCATAGCTGATCTCATGGAAATGAGCAACAGATACGGTAAAGAGAACAAGATAAGATGCCCTTTTTCATGTAACTTACACTACTAAATGCCTATGGTACTTAAAAAAGCTGGAATTTGGAATTTAAGTTCTCCAAAAGGTTACTTGGATGATACAGTTGTATTCAGCTGCATGATACGTCCAAAATGCAAGATGCTTGATTTTAGCAAACTTCTCACCTGTGAGCAAGGAGCTGGGGACTTGCCCCTTCTAAGGGGAAGAACACTCTGGCTCTCCTTTATTGATTAAATACGCATATATGGACACTTTAAAAGATGTGACTTCGTTTCATGTTACACTTTGGGTTGAAGCAGGAGAGAGGTTTAAACAGAAAACCAGGTGTAAAATGGGAAACACTTCTTAGTTGATACCACAGTAATAAAAAAAGAAAAGAAAACCCATACTGCCTTTATTTTCTGAGAAGAAGAAAACCTCAGGCCTTACACACATGACACCTGAATTGACCTGCGGATTCTCAAGCACTGTCAATGAAGGTCTGAGGCTTAGTTTATGTTTTTACATTGCACTAAAGCTATTAATAAGGGGAGAGAGCAAAATGCTGTTTTAAGAATACATTTATTTGAGGTGGGTTCTTTCGCCATAATTACAGCATTGTACGACAACATGCGAGGTAAGTTCTGAGTAGTAACCTCGGTGTTCTTGGAAACAAGTAGAAGTATTTCTGTTTCTGGTCTGATTAACACACTCTCATAGTTATTGCTCCTTACTGTGTATTTGTTTATTGAATGGTTAGTTCTACTTTCTCTGGCAGTCCACTGCGCTGAATTTTCAGGGTTACAGTGGGTTTCACCCACTTGATTATCCCCCAATACTGCAGAAAGCACTTGCAGTTCTTTTAATAGTGTTACTTAAGCCACCCAGCTTGTGGGGAAATCATGACTAGGGGGTCATGGAAGAAGGCAGTAAGGACACTACACCTGGGTGTTTAAAAATGAGCAAATAAAAAACCACCCAGGGCAACCTCCTCTGCCTTAGTACCTGGTGCCACCAGTACTTAAGCATGTGAAAACCTTCATGGGCTTGATTAATCCAATTGAAGACCTAAGCAATCCAGGGAAGCCTGCAGATACTCACATGGATGAAAACTGCGTGTGACTGTGACTCCGTTAAGTGTCGGCTGCATGTGTCAGGATTCATGACTGACCACACCACTCTTTCACGGACGTGCATCTGTACGGCACAAAGAGGTATAATCTTATCACTTAGCTGTTGGCTATGTCTGAAATCCTCTCTATCCTTAAGACAGTATTTTTTGTACTTTTCCGTTTCAATTTTACAGTTTCTATGAAAAATTACTAAGAATGTACCCAAAATAAGAACTGCATTGTAGTGGTGCAAAATCATGTGCAAAATGCTGAGGGGCTCTGTTGGCCCTAAAGAGACCAGAAACTACCTTTGGCACAACCTTGGAAATGGGAGATCTATGGGGCAGTCAGCTCTGTCCTGCATGGCTCGTAGGTGGCCATGTCTATTGAAGAAGGGTGTTCAGTTTCTAAACAATGTAATTTCAAAGATACTTGTCACCTAGTAGGAACATATTTTAGGGTTTGTGTTTTTTTAATTCATTCCCTGTATCTTGTGATTGAAAGTACCTCCATGGCTGGATGTTGACTTGAATCAAAAAGAAAATTTGATTGCTATCTGTCACAGTTACGAAGAGCTTCTAAATGCACAGTTGTCATCCTAAACATGAGGTAGCTAGACAGTTCTTTTGAGTAAAGAGCCTAAATATAACAACTGCTTCTATTAAAACCAGTGTGCTTAGTTTTCAATTGCTATTCCTTTCATTGTGGTTCTTCAAACTTCGCCACTGCTTAAAAATGATGCTCGAGAAGTTGAATTCTGGTGAAGCATGCAGATTGGGCTAAGCAGCTAGTCTGAGCTGACAGACTAAATGCTTAGCAGGATTTTCCTATGGTATGAGAAATAAAATGGTGTAGCTGTTTTCATTTCTCTTCTCTCTGCTCTCATTTCCACAAATGTGAAAGCTTCTAGTAAGTTTAAAAGACCAGAGGAAATGCAGCTGCATGGCTTGTTTTGGAATTGCAGTTTGCATTACTTTGGTAGGTTTACCTCTTAAAACGAGTTTACTGTTGAGTTGAACTTTATTTTCTTTAATGTAATGTTAAGGCACATCAAACATAGTTTTTAATATTACTGATTCATCCCACTCTAGAATTAGCAGCACTAACTGAGATTGTATACTATTTTCCTAGACTTGCTTTATTGTTTGCATTTCATATTCCTTTGGTCTTAATATGCCTATACTGCATGTGGGGATACATCACAGTTTTCCTGCTGAAACTGACAAAATACTTTTCTGCGAAACCACTTTTTCGAGCTCCCTCTGGCTTAACAAGCAATCCAGTGAAGTGATTTTCACCACGGCACCATCCTGCATCACCTGTGAAACAGTCCTATTGAGGAGTGAAGAAAGGGGAAGGGAAGACAGGCATCCAGAGCTGGTTGGCCTGCTGCAGGCATGGATGTCATTCTGTGGAAACTTCTCAGCTTCCCCTACAGTTCTCCCTTTTGGACAAAAGGGCAAGTTTGGTAGTTCCTCTGCCCCTAGGTGTGTTTCTACCAGCCAGCTCTATCTCCCTTTGAAGACCAGTCTGCTTTCTGATGGGCATCACAGTGTTTTAAAAAAGCATTTTGTTATATATATGTATTTGCTATTCAAAAAGGCACTCTCATGGAAGACAGGGAGAGGCAGCTCCACAATGAACATCATGAGGACAACTGCTAGACTTCTGCGAGGAAACGGGGATGTGTGAGCCCATTCATGTCAGGGGTAACAGACACCACCGAGGGGCTGTCCAGCCTCGAGGTACACGACAAAGGCGGAGGCATGCTTGCCATGGGCGGTACAAGCTGCCTTCAGGTGGGTGATCAACAACAGGCCACAGGTTAGCCTGCCCCTTGGTCATGGGTCAAGAAAGGGCACGTAAAAGCAGGTAGCAACCTGCTACCCTGCTGCTGGAAAGTTCATCTGGGCATTTAACATCTACCCTGTATGCTCCTGATGCAGCCCATAGTCGTGGAGCCTGTGTCCTGACTCCTGCCCTCAACAGGTGATAGCAGCGCTAAAATCTTCACAACAGGCCCCGAGTACCCAGCTTTGCTCTCTGACAAATCAAGCATCAATGATCATTTTTCTCTTTGAACTGATTCAAACAGCCTTTGAGCCATGAAGTTCAGTGCAGAACTTCAAAACCGATGAGATTACCCAGTGAACGTTAAAATCCATCCCCAGTCAAAATACAGTCTCAGCATCTCCTCTGACTACGGATGATGTAGGGGTTGGACGCACGCAGGAGGACTATCTCTCAAGGTTACTGTTTCACCCAGTGATCTGTTGTGTTAATTTTTGACTGACAGCACTTTATGTACAGGGGACAGCAAGGAATTAAACCGAGTACTGAACACCAGCTGTTCAGAAGGCAAGAAAAAGGAGAAGTCAGCCCATCTAGACAGGGAAAGCAGGGCTGGAGCTTTCCTTCAGGTGTCAGGCAACAAATCTACCTGATTAAAAATTCATTGTTTATAATATGAAATCTCTACACAGCGAGCCCCAGCGTCAGAGACTGTCATCGCCCCAGCGCTGGCAGCCAAAGCCTGACTGATGGAATGGATACACAGAGCCAATGACTAACCAAGACGAGTTCAGTTTTTAATATAAAAACCTATGGCAGGTTTAAGTACAAATAAAAACACTTATTGCTGGCATACCTTTTGTGAAAGCCATTGGTGTTAGGAAAGGCTGCTACAGAGTAGCTAGCCCGAGGGCAGCGCCATAGCACACTGGTGCAACCAAGGACAATGTTTGCATCCATTTATATTCACGTCACAGTGTGGATCCTTAATAGCCTTCCTGCCAGGCGTTGCTCAATAGTCCATTTGGAGAACCTATGGATCAACTTTATTTTTAAAAGTTTGACGTCTCACTCTGCAGTGGGAAAGCAATGGGAAAAGGTGGCCAGAGGAATGTGCCGTTTCCCATGCTTCTTTTAGTGTTCTTTCTGTACCCTCTTGTTTGCTGTATCATCTAGCTCAGCTATAGGCTCCAACACTGCCACATTTTATTCTACTTAATTGCCTATGCTAAAGACTACAGAATAAAAATATTACTATTGCTTATGGTGCTCTGGCACTGAGGAGCTTGTTCTGTTGTTTTGCCACCACAGTGTGAAATGCTGAGTAATAACCAGAGCATTTGCAAAATTCCTATATAAAACATTGTGACAGCTCTCATCTTGCTTGCTCACTTATCTTCAAACAGCCATGAAAGAGCCTGGGTTTGTCCCTGCTATGTGGATGCTGCATCTGGGGCTGGACAGAGTAGGGCACTTGTCCTTCATCCCTAAAGTTGGACAAACTCCTGTTATTTCCCTTCTTGGTTAATAAGGTGAAAAAAGCAGCTTCTTCTTTCACTTCTAGATCTTTAATTTCGGGTCTGACTCTATATGCATAGAGACCTCTGCAGATTTTGGCATATGGGGCTGCTGAGTAGGGTTTCACATGGGCTCTTCAGGACTTAACCAAGTCGGCAGTGAGAACTGGGAATGACAGACTGTTTTCATGGCCTGTTTCAAGCTGTGATTTTATTCAACTGGATTTACATGCCAGGATGCTACAACCACCCTGTGTGGGGATGTTGGCTTCTGGGGGGGGGAGGGAAGGGGGGGAGCCAAAATGCACCTTAGGGTGTGTTTCGGCACCCCCCTCACCCGTCCTCCCCCCCCTCTAGGTATTGCCCACCCCTCTCTAGATATTGCACCCTACACAGCAACCAGTATTAATCCGGACCACAGCAAATCTTCATGCCAGTTTAATCCCATTGCAATCTGTCCCTTCCACTCCCGGAGGGTCCTGAATTAGGTCAAGCGGGTTTACATTAGGGTTTTATTTATGGATCCAGGGAGTTTTGGGTGTGTTTTTCGCCTGGTGATTGCACGCACAGCCACCCCCCGTGGGTTCCTCATCCTTGCAGGAGGCGGGGATGGAGGCGGGGAGCGGCGGGAGCTTTAGCCGATGGCAGCGGCTGCCCGGCGGCGGATGCCAGCGGCAACGGGGCGATGGCGAGGAGCCGGGTGGTTTACAAGTACACGGAGGCGGAGGACAAGAGCATGCGGCTGGGATTCCTCCTCATCGCAGCCGGCTTGCTGTCCCTGCTGGGTTTGGGGTGCTGCTGGCTGCGCCCGGCGCTGCAGGAGCGGGGCGGCGGCGGCTCCGCCAACTGCACGGTGCTGGCGGTGCGGCAGCTCGGAGAGCGCTTCGCCTGCACCTTCTCCTGCGGGGCCGCCTGCCGCGGCACGGCTCGGTACCCCTGCCTGCAGGTCCTGGTCCGCACATCCCGCTCCCCAGCGCCCGCCCTGCTCCATGAGGACGAGCGGCAGCTCCGCACCAACCCCAAGGTGAGACCCGCGCTTCCAAAATGCGGGATAAGGGGGGTTATAGGGATACGTCCCGAGGGGCAAATCCTGCCCCCTTCGCCTTTCACTGCCCCTTCACTGCTCCTTCACTGCTCCTTGTGCCCGACTTGCCCCCGAGGGTCCCCTCAAACAGCTCTCCGTTCGGGTGCGGGTTTTTTACTGATGGGGGGATAGATGAAGTCACAGGGCATCCCCCGTAAATGTCCCTGCACTGTTACTTAGCAAGAAGTACATATATTTATATATGAAAACATACTATGCATGGTATGCATGTATATATATGTGGTGGTGTGTGTACATACAGGGTGTCTATATACACACTGTCTATACCTCTATCTCTATATATAACTATGTATATATATTTTTATATATACATATCTTTATATAAATATGTGTGTAACTATATATCTGTATCTAGATATATATATATGCATCTATTTAACTGTATCTATAACTATATATATCTCGATATCTATCTATATCAGTATAGATATCTGTATATCCATACATCTATTTCCTGAAGCAGACCCAGACCCAACTCTTCCTTTCAGCCATGGGAGCGGTGCCGCCCCAGCCCACAGGCTCCCTGAGTGCATCCCGCTGGGATGCTGGTGCGAAACCAGGGAGAAAGTCTTGCTGCTGACTGGGAGGTCTGCCCGAGCAGTGCCTGACGCTGTGGCTCTGGGTGTCCCACAGGGTGAGGGGCTTCCCAGAGCCGCTCTCCAGGGCTCAAGCTGAAATTGTAATCAAGCAGCTGCAGATGGGGCGCTGGGGAGAGGCTGTGCTGGAACAGAAGTTTTCTTGGTGCTGTTTTGATTCTTAAACTTCTCTGCCACCCACATGAAAACAGACCAAATGGAAGCATCTTTAAAGTTGCATCTTCCAGCAAACCAGGGTAGTCTGAAGGCAGCTTGTGACTTGTGCTTTTTCTGTCTTTAAAGGTAGTTAGTCTGCTTTCTACTTTTTCTTTTCATGCTCGGTACAGCTCACTTTGCCAGCATGCTGCCTGAGTGGGGCAGGTTTAGTTCGGTAGTTTCCAGAAAGAATCCACCTCCTGAAAGAAGCTGAAACCAGGAGTGTGTTGGAAAAGGAAATTTCATCTCTTTGACCGAGATATGGCTGTAGCGCTGTACCAAGAGCCATGCTAAGCACGATACAGGGGTCTGTGCACAGGGGCTGGGCAGCAGACTTCCATGTCCAATTTGGGGCGCATTGCCTCACACCTCCACAGTCACAATTACACTGGTGTGGATCTGTCTCTTGGATTAAGTCACAGACTTGGGTTTTACGGGTTGCTTTTTTCCCCTTGGCAGCTTATGGGCTCGGAAGGGTGGTTGGGGCAAAAATCAACAGAGTGAGAAGCAGGATGTGACAGGATTTGGGTTAAATTGTTGACACCATTCAGAAGTGGTGAGCAGTGAAGTTGGATGGTGCCTGGTAGCAAAGTGGATGAATCGGCCTGTTTGGGAACTTTTCAAACTTCACCTTTCCCTGGGGATGCTGCTGCCAGGCTCCACAGAGCGAGCTGTGGTTATGGAAACACGCATCATGAGCTGCCCCAGCACCAGTACTTCCCTCAGCTTCTCTCAGTCTTCAGGCAGGCAGCGGGTAGGTGGTGAAATGCAGGAGAAAAGCCACCCTTTATATGGGAGATGGGGGTAAGCAGTGCCACCAGCACGCCTGGACTCACAGCTCCTGTGCATCCTTAGTTTCAGCACAGGCATCCAAACTGGGCTCTGACTGCCATGTCTGTCTGAGTAGTCGGGGAGTTTTTGGTTTGGTTTTACTTCTCCTGCCTTCCTGGAAGTCTGGTGGGAAGAGGAGGATTGTGCCTTTCCCAGGGCTGGATTGCAGTTTCTGCAGAGAGGCACCCAGAGCTTCAAGCCATGCCCGCAAATGTCACTCAGAAGCCTATATTTTATTTAACAATTAATAAACACAGGGCTGTGTGTTGGCAGCGCGTAGCGCTTGCACGCTCTTACAAATCCAACCCGTTTGGCCTAGCTTGCACCTTGCATCTCTAGGTGTTGGTTGTTTACGCTGGGATATTGATTGCTGAGGATTAAATCTGATTTACCAGATGAGACCAAGCAGAAAGGATGCGGTTTTTGATGTAACCGCATTTTCTGGTAGTAATTGAATTTAACTAAGTGGAAAACAACACAGAAAAAAAGTGTGCTCCAATTTTTTTCCTTACCTTAAGAAGCTTATGTAAACCCAATATAGAATAAAAAGAAAAGTTATTTAGGTTTCATTAGGAAAACATACCCTTTTAAGGGAATGAAGCATGCATAGCTGCTGCTTTGGTTTTCTCTTTTCTTTTCTCTCACTTAATGTCTGTGGAGATGATTCTCCTTTTAATTTTTGTCCTGAAGTCACACCGTCCTTAAAAGCTCTCAGGATTTCATCCTGAAATAGGTCAGCCATAACAACAGAGTAGGAATCTGCTGGATTTAATGCTTGGAATCCAGTCTGTGTTTATGAATGAACACTGAAGGGGAGCCATTTAACCCTTCTTGTGCCCATCGCCTTCTTGCAGCACACTTGGTTGTTCATGCGATTAGACATACAACCCGCTGATCAGCTCCAATTAACTGGAATTGAAGAAAAAGACCAATTTTGTTTTGAACGGCGTTCAAATTTTACACTGTTCAGCTGCTTCTCTTTGTGGGTAGCAATTTCTTCTTGTAAATCAATAGCACAGGAAAAGCGTAGCTCAGGCTCCTTACAACACACAATACTGAATCAGTTGGCAGCTAAACTCTGCTCCAAAAGTCCCCAGTGTGCTGGACTCAAATTCTCCTACTTTCTGTAGCGGTGGGCTGGTGCATAACCACATTGGCAGCTCAGATCTGGCTGTTCCAGCGAGGTCTAGCTCCTAGGGAAAAGAAATTAATTATTTTTCTTGCTTGCTTCCTAATCACATCATTGTACAGCCTAGGATTCATTTTAGTTCTTAAAAGATTATATATAGCTGGGTCAGAGTTAATCCAGAAATGTATGTATGAAGCAGCGGGCATGATTACATTTGTATCCAGTATCAGTGATTTGAGGAATCCTTTTTTTTTTCCTTGTTGTCTCAAAAGAAGGAATTTCAGTGGAGTGATGGTGCCTTTCTTCAGATGCCTTCATAGCAATAATAATCTCCGAGATAAGGCTTAAGGGGGATTAATTCCAAAGTCAATTTGTCGCTATCATTCTGGCCATCACGTCCCTTGGCAGCACACACAGCTAGTGCAAGGATCAGGCTACGGGTTTGGCTGGGTAAAATAACAGGGGGGCACATCAGCTTCTCAAAATATCTGTTCTCTGGCTCTTAGACTTTTCCCTCTCTGCGCATGAAGTTAAGTGTAGGGCTGGAAGAACCTGCCCACTGTTCTGTTGAGAAACCTTTAGGCAGTGGCTGGTGAGCCTGATCTTAGCAGCTGTGCAGCAGGACCCGGTTCTCCCTGTCTCCATCCCTGGGCAGGCGAGCAGAGCAGCCAGCTGCAGCTCCTTGTCTGTGCTCCACATCTGTGCCTGCTCCTGCCTCACTTCTGTCTGTATCTGTCCACCCTGACAAGATGATGTACTGTTACTGCTTCTGTGCACTTGTAAATGGAACTCGTTTGGGGTTTTGGATTCTCCTAAGTATGGCCCATGTTGGAGGAGGTTTAATAGCAAAATATGCCCAGCTCTACAGCAATTTCATGAGGGTCTGGTGCATCTGGTGAAGCACCAGCTCTGTGTTTTGGCTGGTGCCCTTGGCAGGCAAACACTGCAGATGCTGCCAGCAGTTTTTTAGGTAAACCCCATAAATCCCACCACCCTCATGTCTTGCTTGGGGGTGCCTCTCTCTGCCTTGAGCCTCTGTGATCACTCCTGGTGGGTTTTCCTGTGCTGATGGATGCAGGTGAAAAGCAGCTGCGTTACTCAGCTCCAGCTCCCTTGGTCAGTCAGCTGGGAGAAGGCATTTTTTTTTACAGTTATGGAGTGAGTCCCCCTGCTCATCTTCTGCTATGGTGGGATGGCTGTGGCAGCACTACCTCCCTTCCAGTCCATGAAGATAAGCCAGTAAGATGCAGAGATGCTCACACACAAAGCTAGGAGAAGCTGAGGCTGAAGACTTTCTTCTTAGTGCAACCGCTTTGTCTTCTGATGGGCTGACTTGCTTCTACTTTGGGCTCTTACGTGCATTTGCATTTGGGACATTCTTGGTCTTGTCTTCTGATAGTGCCTTCCAGGATTGAGGCAGCTTCCCTCAGAGCCTACCAAGCCTGACTTCTTTTTCATAAAAATGTGATTGAATTGCTTTGAAAAGCATGAGACACAACCTGGATGCTAAACCATGGTCAAGAGTTCATGCCTCCATCTCTTCACTATGATATGGAAGAATGTCTGCTCTGATGAAGGGGTCAGGAGGACCGGGACTCTTCCTAGGCATCTGCAAAGACACTGGTGTGGCAGCATCCAGCAGCAAACACAGATACAGATCTTACAAAACCTCAGTGTAAAAGTATATTAGTTATTCGCTGACGTTTTTACTGAATTACATCCTGACTCCTCTATCCAAACACTGGCTCTGATTGAAGGGAGAATATTGTTAGCCTGATAACGATTTTGAGCTGTGTAATTGAGACTGTATCTGAATTACATAATAATTTTATCGTTGCTATGACATAGCGTAGGAGGTGCGATTACAGCACTGTGAGCCAATAGGTCTGCTGAAAAGACCTCAGCTCCATTAGATTTATTCTGAATGTCTGATCTGTAGAGCTGTTCTCCAACTTCATTGTAACTTGTTCAAGGGAGGGGGAAATAAATCAAAGGAATACAGGGTGGAACACTTAAACTGAAAATGGACGCTGCTGCATGAGCTGCGATTGAGCACAAGGCAGCCCAGCTTGCTTTCAAACACTTGGCATTTATTCATGTTTTGATGGCAGGATTTCATGCTGTGTCTCTTGGGGGAGGACTGCAGAATTTACCTTTCAGAAACTGCTTGTTGCCAAAGCAGGAGGTCGTTTCAGGTTCACCCGCCAACTCATGGCAGCAAAAGTTGCCAGGTTTTTGGAGGGTGATACAGTTGGTCAAGCAAAGTCTCCAAGATGCATGCTTGGGAGGCTGAGAAAAGAGAGGTCCACTACCCATGTGGATCGGAAAGGGCCAAAATGGATGTCAGGTTGGTGGGAACTGTGCTGGCCTCCTGGGGTAGAAAACAAACTCCAGTGTTTGTGCAGTACAGTGGAGTTGGACCTTGGGTGTTCACTGTGGCTGGAATCCTTCATCACGTCAAGATGTTTCAGGGTGACCCTTGGGATTCATATAATGAAGATTTCACCTTGAGCAGGGACCACTTCTCTCCTCAAGACTGTTAATCTTCTACAGGCTCAAGCAAGGAGGACTCATTGTTTTAGGGCAAGCCCCTGGATGTCTCTTTCGTGTTTTCCACATGACGATAAAAAGGAACAGAAGGGAATGAATCCAGCACGGTTTCTGTTAGCTGTCATTGGAATTACTTGTGCAAAAAGTGTTATGAAGTTTTAGTTGCAGAGAGCTTATTCACTGTTGTCCCAATTTGAGGGAGGGGGAAGGTCTCTGACAGACACAGAGAAAGTCTGGCCAGCAGAGGAGAGGTGGGGTGGTCACACTTTCATAGAAGAGGATGAGTAAGCTCAGCCACGAGGAAGAAACATTGGAGAGGAGAGAGGGAAGCGTGCAGAATCTGTTGACTCCATGCAGCTGCTGCATAGATGTGTTTGTGCACTGGGAGCATGGAGGAAAGAGGAGTGTGGTTGATGCTTCCAAAGTACACAACCAAACTAAAACCACTGCCAGCTAAGGAATATTATTGAAGACAGAAACGAATGCATGTGACAAATCCTGTGTTGTGGTTCCTGGAGCAGAGTGGTGTTGCTGCTCCTTTTCTGTCCTTTGTGATCAGCAGTGGGACAATCCTCGTTCAGGGTCATCTGGATAGGGATCTAAAGGGAGCTTTGTGCCATGGCAACACCCGATGTGGGCCTGTGTGAAAACAGGGGCCCTTGTATATGAAATTTCACCGTGGAAGCCACAAGCAGGACCTTGTGAATTCTTTTAGTCTGAAGCATGGAAGCTGTTGGCAGCATTGTAAGTGCTGACAGAAGTGGTCAGGTTTTACATGATCAGGCCAATAAGATCCTGGTATTTCTCCCCTTCCCCTGGAATGGTGAAGATTCTAGTTGTTGTATGGTGGAGATGGACTTGTAGGTCTGTACAGCTTGGGTACAGCATGCAGTGTGGGACACGGTAGGCCCCTGTGTTATCTCACCAGATGGAGAGGGAGAGGAAGCACTAGCAGGCACAGTGAGTCATGTTTATCTTTATTTTCAGGTTAGAGAGGGTATCTCTCTACTTGTTATTGCCTTCAGGGTACTATGAAGAAACTCATGTGATCATATGTGGAGATCCGTTTAGGGGCTTCCCCTGCACCTCCTGCTTCCTCATCCTACTTAAGAGACTTTTCAGCTACCTTCACAGACACATTTTCTGCTTGCAGCTCCCAGTTTTAAAGGAATTAAAAATCTGTGTGTGCACCTGGAGTCTTGCTGTCCATGTGTCCTCCAGGGTGAAAAGCTCCAAGGACCAGTTAAGCCGTGTTATTCAGTTTTGTTCAACATCTCCTGTAATGCTCTCCTGTACCAATGCTTGGGAAAAATAGGAGGGATTGTGCTTGGTCAGTGAGATCGTGCAACTGCCAACACTGGATTCAGTGGACTGTTTTTTCTTGTTTAACTCCCTGTGGCTAGGAGGGAGGGTGGTGTGTCAAAGACGTGACATGGAAACAAGGTGTGTGCGTTGTGTGTGACCCAGAGTGGAGTCTCTGAAAACCCAGCCCCAAGTGCACCAGGCAGGGCAGGAACTTCCCTTGATCTCTTTGGGCTTTGAAGCAGATGTCTGAGGGTGAGATCTGGAGATAGCTCAGCTGCACGTTCAACCCTTGTTGAATCTGCTGATCCTTTGTGCTGAAGGGGGGCTTTGAGCTTTCTCTGCTTGTTTCCCCATGTTGTAACAGTGCAAGAATACTTGTCTTTTGCAAGTGGATACCAGCCACATATCAGATACTCCATCATCTGGGAAAGCCTGATGGAATATTTTGGTTATTAGCATGGTGGTAAAAAAACCTTGCAATTATGTGCCTCACTGAAGCTAGGAAGCAATTCAAATCTAATCCATGTGCTGACTAGGAATACGTCAAAATTAAATGATCATTTTTACATTCACCACACAAAACCCCAAGGTATTATGTGGCAGGTTGGTTTGATAACGGAACAAAAGAGGATAAAGCCTTTATTTTCTTTCTGAATGGTGGCATATTCTTTTCCAGTACCTGCACGGAGTAACTAGCAATTGAAGTAAAGTTCAACTACCTTTTCTGTTTCACTAAAGATTGAATTTACTCTTTGCTCATTTCGGTCACACTGTTATTGTGAGGAAAATGCAGAGAGAGTGATGTCCTGTGTTCCTGAACGCAGAAATAACTCTGTTTTGCAATGTGTGTTGGCAGTGTTCATACATCCCTCCCTGCACAAGAGACGATCAGGAGAACTCTGAGAACGTCACGTACAAGCAGAAATACTGGAAGAAGAAAGTGGGTTCACAACCTTTTACATGCTACTTTAACCAGCACTTGAGGTGAGTAATCTACATTTGCATAGCAGAAGTGCTTACACATCTGTTTAACAGCTGTCCACTGGTTCCGTTTGAAAAGATATATAAATATATGCATATGTATAAACATACACAGCCATAGAGTAATGTGGTTTATCAAACAGAGCTTAGTGCAGAGCTTCACAAAACGACCCTATTGATGAAAAGCTACAGAGAAAGTGGAAAACAGTTTTTACCACTCAAAGTAAAAATATGAAACTCTGAGGAAAGTTTTCCTTAAGAACATGTAATTTTAAGGCAAAATCTTGGCTTTTAACACTTATGTGGTAGATTTCTGGTTTGGATATTGATGTTTCTTCCCTCCATGGAAGAGAAATCCTACTGTGTTCATGAGGGGCTGAAAGAAAAGCGGAGATCAGTAAACAGTACAAAGCAACCCAGGGATTGTGTTCACAGAGGATTAATTAGTCAGATACACGTAATAAACATTCACAGAACTGCCAGTTTTCATACATGCTTGCAGAGTAGAAACTTGTAACTTAAAGCATCTCATCTTCTGTTGCAATTCTTACTTTTACTACTGATGTTACTGTGACTTACACGAGTATAAGGTGGTGTTTCCTTCTTTCAGTGGGAAGAGGAGGGGGGGGGAATCTTTTTGCCTATCTCTTTCTGACAATGATGTGTTGGGGAATAAAAGGTTACCACAATGTGCAGGCTTGCTGGGAGCACTTGGGAGAACAGCAGTGACTGGAACGGTAGGTCCATGTAGACACAGAAGTGAAAAATATTTAAGATTTCCAAATCAGCCAGGGTTTTATGGGGTTTAGACTCCAATTCTGGAGGCATATGACACGTGCTTAGATTGATCAAAATGAGTAATTTTGAGAGCTGGGGAGGCTGTTCTTGGTTGCTAAGTTAAGAACTCATGTAAGTGTCTGCCACATCAGGGACTAAAGAGGTTGGTCCTACTCCACCAGCTCTTGGAAGTTAAACAGACGAGGCAGACCCAGGTGGAAATAGCTTGGGGCTTGCAGGTGCAATTCAGGGCTCAGTGTGGGAGTGTTGGCATCAGATATTGAAGTTTATTAAGGCACAACAGGAGGCAAGTGGGTGCCAGTGTGTGCTAGGACCTTGGAAGAACTGGAGAGCTGGAGCAGGGCGGCAGGTGGAGAGATTCCCAGCTCTCCTGTGGGTGGCCTCCTGAGTGCGCTGGGGGCTTCAGATTTGCCCTAGGCTGGCTTTGTTTGTTGTGTCCCGTTCCCCCCCCCCCCCATCCCCCCCTCCCGGGGGACAGAGACCCCTGAATCTTTATGGGGAAAGAGGCACTGTCTACAGAATGCAGACGTTAAAAGTCAGGGCTCCCTGTGCAGTGACATCAGGCCTGGAAGGGATCTTCTTGGGAGCTGTTTTGGTCCACAATGTGCCAATGCTTGCATCTGCTAAGCGGCAGCCGCCGAGGGATGGTTTTGGCATCTCCAAACAGGCAGGTGCTGCAGGCTCGCCAGCTGAGACTGAGTGAGCAGGATAGTCAGGAACATGGGAGCTTCTGCAGAAGACAGCATGGCCAGGATTCACCTGCGGTGGTAGGACAAGGCACTGGGAAAATTAGCTCTTATAGTCAGTAGAGAGAAACCAGAGCCTTTCATCTTAGCCAAAAATAAATGCCTAATAGGGGTCAGATGCCCAGAGATGTTTATTTCTCTCCTGTAAAGGAGCTTAGGGTGATCAGCTCAGGTGCAGGCACCTAGGTGGTCAGTGTCCAGAGCTATGGAAGCTGATTCTCACATCACATCTGTAGGTAAAGCAGAAGCAAACTTGTTCTGAGGCTGCACAGTACCTAGGATCTTCCATTTATGTAGGTTGACACTGAGAAATTGTGTAGCACTCAGACAAGGCTTTTTCCTTATAGTTGCTGTATCCTATTACTGTTAAATGTTCTTGCCAAATGCAATGTCTGCCTTGAAACACTGCCTTTTGCTGATCGTACAACAATTTATTTACAGCAGAAGGGAGGCTTGCTGCCAGAGATACTTGAAGATAGTCTAAGCTGAAATGTGAACACCATTTATTTCCTTCTGGAGATGGGAATGAACTTTAAAAGATAAGTTTTGCTGACTAGGAATGTGCTTGCTTAAGTATACTTTTAGAGTTACAATGACTAAATAAATAACTTATAAGGAAATCAAAACCATACAAACTGAGGGGAAAACCTGTTCACTTCGTAATAAAGTGTGTGTATTTCCTGTCAGTATTTTTTTAACTGTGTGGATGAGCTAATTCTCTGTGTTAGTCTGTATAAAACATATGGAATATAGTGGTGGGTTCCTTAGAGTAAATAGTATTTGCAATATTAATACTCCCTTTTGAAAAACAAGAGTAAAATTCTAGGTAAATATCAACAAATGAGCATCATCTCCTCTTCATTGAACTGAAAGTAGCATCATTCTCAGAGTTGTTGCTGCATGAGGAGGGCAGTTAGGCAAGACCTCCCTTCAGTTTGGTGGGGCACATTTCAACAGGCTGCTTTGAAAAGAACAAGTGATGCCATTTGTACAGTTCAAAGTAATACAGAAAGGATGAGAAGCAGACTTAGCAATTTCAGTCATTCTCAGTTAACACAGAGATGCCCAACATAACGAGCTGTCTGACATTGACCTTAGAGAGCCAAAGCACAGCTTAGCTTGGAGCTCAGCATTTTACTGAAAAGTGAGGTTTTGCTTTGCCACCAGAGAATTACCTTTAGGGTCCCACTCTCTTCTAGCTAGCTTTGGGCCACGTGGTGCAAGCTGCATGACAAAGTCACTTTTCCAGAGCTCTAGTGAAGGTGCCTGTCTGTCGACATGATGGTACTCCAGTCCGAAGGGAGCCCTGCCCAGAAGAAACCAACCCCCAGTGTTTCAGAGCACAAAATAAGTGACACATTCAGATTAAGTTCTCAGGTTGTTGCCAAAGGTTTGAGAAGGCATCAAGCTCTAGTGCTTCAGTGTTCTGGATCTAACACCATGTTCCAGGGAGTCTGTAGTCATTAACACCTGCAGATAAGAGTCACAGCTGCATGCCCTGAAGTGGGAGGCCTGCGGAAACGTACGGGATGGGAGAGACCCTGTCACTTCATTTCTTTACATTCCAGGTGTCACTGACAGCAACAACAAGAACAAGAGTAGAAAACCCAAGATCTCCATCACCTCAGACCCTTCAGTCCATGCCATGCAGAGACATGCAGAGCAACATAAGTCAGGTCTTATTAGTGGCTCATTTATGTGGCATTATTGCTTTTTAGCTCTGGATTATAGCAAGTACACTCTGTGGTTCCTTTGCCGTGGTGCAGCAGATGAGCCAGCCATGCTTTATACTTCCCTGTGTTTGCTGCAGGATGCTGTATACAAATCCACCTGAGATCTGAAAGGCAAACACTGTCTGGTGATTAATGCCCACCTGTATGGTGTTGGGATACCCTGCAGGCCATTTACCTGGGAATAATTATCTGCAGAAGCCAAAGGTGCTCTGGTAGTAGGGTTTCTCATTCATAAATGATGGAACAGAAATCTCAGTGTGTTCCAGTACTTCACAAAGTTTCCCAAATGAATTCCCTCCAATCAGAAGAGGGTGTTGCTATTTCCTATCCTTTCTTTTACTGTATAACCTGTGGAGCAGTGCTCAGGGCTGAGAGGGAAAGGACTTTACTGTTAGTAAGACGTAGCTCTGCCTCCATGTGCAGCTGTTCCAGCTGAGGATCTCTGTGCCTCACAACAATAGGGGAAAAAATACTGATGAGAGCTTGTCATAGTGAAAGGATGTGAATAATCCTGGGAAAAATAAGTGTGTGCAGATTGAAAACATCTTTAAATCCAGATTGTTTGAATACAAAAAATATTTGTAAGGTTTCCCTGTCCCCTGCCTCTGTCAGCTTTCTCTGTGTCTCATAAATCGCATGGTACGGTGCAGAAGTGATGACTGAAATGTTTATGTGCTTGTAAATTTTGGTCCTGCATGACTTCTTGGTAGTCCTGCACTGCAATTCTTCCCATGACATTTACTAATTGCTCTGAAGGCTCTGATGAAGGCCTGCTTTACCCAGTGTCTGTTTGAACTGCTTGGTAGCACCTAACAGGGATGTGTTGCATCATGCAACAAGTAATCCAGTTACCCCTGGTCAGAGCCCCACAGGGCTCCAGCCCTAAGCTCAAAGTCCTGCTTAAAATAAGTACTGGTTTCACCTTTTAGCAAGGAAAAACAAATTCCTCCTGCCATCTCTGCTCAGTGAAAGGGAAAGGTGTGTTTTCAGAGTGAAAGTAGAGATTTCCTTAGGGTTGTTTTTAGTTTGCTCATTCTTCTTTCACCCTGTGGGCTGTGGGGCAGTGGGGGTTGTGCTTCACAGTGGCCATTGCTGTTTTTAGCAGAACCAAGTCTCGATGCCTGAGCAGTGCCTGAAACTATTCAGGTTTTGCTCTCCCTTTTGTCCCAGTAGGTCTCTCTCTTGCCCTGCCACTGATTTATGCATTGATAACTGGTGTTAGGAGTTTAGGTGCATCCACTTGAGAGGCTTGGCATTTACTAGATACGTGAATAGCAGCATTGCTTGAAACAAGAGATGGTCCATGACCAAGCTTAGGGAGAGCTGGTCAACATCTTTGAACTGAAATATCATATGGACGCCATAGAGCAAAGGTGGGTTTATTAAATGCACTATACCTGCAGGAACAAGGAAATATCTTTATTATTATTTCCCTGCTGATTTTCACAGGGAAAAGAAGCACATTTCAGGCATGATATAACTCTTCTGGGTTCAGCTCCGCTGCCTCAGCACCATGGGATAGATGCTGTGCAGACTTCCAGCAAAGCTGTCTTTGTCATGAGATGGTTTCCCCAGGGAACAAGGACACATTTCCTTTTGTGTTTCCAAGCCAAACAACAAGCCTTCAGACTCTGGGAACTGGCAGGTCACCTCTACAAAAGTAGCAAGAGAAAGCCAAAACTGCAGTTTCGATACATGCTGATCTTGCTGGGCAAACCCAAACAGCATGTTACTGTGTTTTGGGCATCGCATAGCTATTTACTTCCCTTCCTGAGGAAAGGGGCTGTTTTCTGTGCAAGTACAGCCCTCTTTCTTCTCTTCTTTTTGCTGCTTCCTATTAAACACATCTTTCTTCCTTCCTCCTGCCACCATCCCCTTGTTTTCTCTGCCCAGGCCTGTTAACCTCCTCTGATGCTCCTGCCATTCCTGCAGCAGCTCTGTGGCTCCTTTCCAGGCTCCTGGTCTCCTTGCTTCTGCTATTGATAAGAGTTTCTGTTCCTTTGGCCTGTATCTAGCATTCCCAGGTGAACAGTGTTTTCCTGCTGTTGTGTGCTTCTGTTCCATGGGCAGGTGATAACCACCAAAGGCTCATTCTTCTGAAGGCCTTACACGAAGGCCTTTGGTTTCTGAACTCCTCATCACCTCCATAATGGTGCAGCACTGCACTAGGGCTCTGCCTTGCTGGCATAGCCTAGCTCTGGCTACTCTTGTCCCACGGCAGAGCCATCGTGACTATCTCATGGCTTAGAAATAGCTGTGACAGGCCCCATAAACCTCAGGGCTTGATGTCAGTGACTTTGCTCTCTTGGTGATCCTCTCCATCTGTGCTTGGCAAGACAAGTATCTCTGGATGCATATTTCCGATTCAAAAACTTGTGGGGCAGCTCTCTTGTATTAATGACTGTGTGAGCCTTGGAGTGAAAGCCAAAGCGTTTTGTACCACAACAGATCCAGTTTTCACTGGTCCCAGAGGAGAGCTGATGTCATGCCCTGCTAACAAGCTCAGCCCCAAGAAGGAAACTGCAGTAAGCTGCCCAGCAGCATGGATGTGTTCCATGGGCCAAGCAGGGCTTCTGCAGTCCTGGCTGCTGCTCTGGGTACTTTCTACAAGCAGATTTTGCTCTTTATTCAGCAGGGTTTGTTGCAGGATTGCTTGGGAGTTGTCCTAGGGAATGTACCCAAACATCGCAAGCTCAGATGTTGGAGGGGAGCTGCTCTGTGCCCCTCGCCAGTTCCTTAGGAGGCTCCCACGGTGGTGGTGGCAGATCTGCTCTGCCCGAGAATTCATGAATTCACCTTCAGGAGCTCTTCCCCTAAACTGATGCCATCACATGCGGGTACCAAACAGGTGGAAGAAGTGAAATCCAGCCTCAGCAGCCTAACCTGTTAATTTATCACTGATGACTTTGCTCTATTTAATTCTTCTGATTAATTCTGATCCTAACTTCCTCTACCTCCTAATTTTTCACCAGTCTTTTGTTTCAGACCGTAAAGATCTCACATGAAACACCTATGGTTTGTAGCCTGACACAGATCACCTGGAAACAAACACAAGCATGATTATTCTGCAGGTACTTAGCCAGGCCCTCACTCACAGTTCCCACCATGCCAGATCCTGGCTGCTGGCATGGGACCTACCAGTGACTCCCTTGTGTCTCCCTACCCAAAGAGCAAGAGAAAACTTGGGGGTTAACCCCGTCACCCTGCTTGCAGGGCACAGCATGAACTTTTTGATTAGTATCTGCTTTAGAAAGAATATTTAAAAATCAACTTCACTTGTAAGCCAAGAGCTGCAAGGATTGAAAGCTGCCTCCTTACAGCCTCCTTCCCAATTAGCACTCTGCTATACACAGATGATGGTACAGTAAAACTGAGGGAAGCAATACTATACCTCCTGTGGAAGGATGTTTTCTCTTTGGGTGCTGTCATTTATATGGCATAGGCTGGTGAGTGTGTGCCCATAAAGTTAATATTATTTTATTCAATTTATGGTCTCCACATGTGCCTGATTATGTGTCTGGAGGGTTTGGGTTGAGCAGACTTCACGTATTCCACTATTGAATACACCTGGGTTTCTTTTGATCTCTTTTTATGTTGCTGAGTTTCAACTTTTATATAGCGGAGCTGCTCTTAATCAGAGTCTGACTGTGCTCCTTGCTACACAAACAGAGACGCGCGGTGCTGCTGGCCCTGGGGACATGCAGGCTGGCACGGTGCAGAGGAACCTCCACACAGCACTTTTGAAGGAGAGACCCCCAAATGCAAATGCAGGTTCAATTAAATCAGGGTTCAGGAACAGCCTGGTGGTCTGGCTCCTCTGACTCCTTAAGGATGGATAAACCCCTGTAGATTTGCAGGCATCTCCAATAATTAACTTCTTGGTGAAGGAAAATGAATTTCTTGTTTCCTCTACAGGAGATGTTTTCTTAGTGCTACTTTCTATCAAAATGAAACTGCAGTTTCGCAGTTGTTGCTCAGGTATCTGTTCCCATGTGCCACTGCTTAAGAGAACTTAATTCCCAGGACCCAGCTTCATGAGCCTGGGTTGCCAGGATTTTAGGTTTGTTGCTCAGGAGAGTGAGGTAGTGTTGATAAAGCAACATGGAATGGGAATATTCAGTGTAAGTAAGGACCAGTATAAGCCAAGACTTACATATTTTCCTAATTAGAGAAAGCTCTGTTTCCTTCCTTTGCATATAGTTTTCCAGCAGACTGCATGTCTCTGGCTATAGATGGGAAAGCAACGGTGAAATGCAAATGCTACAGGACTGATTTAATAACTGTCACACTGCAGTAAAGCAGAAAGAGACAGAGTTGAGGAAAACCTGCCATCAGAATTCCCAGCAAACTTCCCAGACTTGGAAGACACATATGGGTGGCACAGCTGAATTTCCAGACCTCTTGAGATGCCTCCTCCTTGCTATTATCCTCCCTCTGATTCCCTTTGGAAATGCATATATCTGTCACAGACTCAGCCATGACTGAGTTGCTGTTGTTGGAAGCATGGGGGGGGGGTTTCAGATCTTCAGGGATGGCTCCCAAAGTGTCCCTGTAGGAGCATCCTCAAGCCCACTGAGGAGCTGGTGTTTGCAGTACCAAATCACAGCTTATTCCTGAAGAAACCTCTGCTGGAAGGAGCTGAGTCGGGAGCCTCTGATACCCAGAGGCTGGGCAGGAGTCATCCTGACAGTAGGTTTTGTGCAGACTCCAGCCTGGGCCACCACCAGTGCAGTGCTGAGGACAGGACTGGCTCTCTATCCAGAGCCAAACCACAGCCAGGGCTTTGTCAGGGGCCTCTATGTTGCTCCATGGACAAATCAGTGCCCAAAGCTAAAAGGGAATCTTTAACTGCAATTTAAACTCTTTGCACAATGTCTGATGGTATTTGAGGTAGGTATGTATAACTGCTGCCTGGTATTATGTTTTTGCTGGAGTGGTTTTCCAGTCCACAGTTTTATATTGCATCCTCTTTCTGAGGACCACAACCCCTGGGAGACATAAAATATAAAATTTATTTATTCATTCATTCATTTATTTAACGGAATGAACTTGTTATCCTGTAAACACTGCAAGTGAAAAGCCCTCGTGGCCTGCCACAAGTGCTGGTGATAGATGCGCAGAAGAAAGCAGTGAATGAAACAGTCTACTTAATCATTTTCTAACACTGTTGCACATAAAACATCTTTATTGTTTCCATGGCAGATGCTTTCCACTCATGATGAATTGATGATGTCAAGTTGATTTATATTCTCTACCTCTTCTCTTCCTTCTCTTCACAGGCCAGATGATGTGATGCTGAAGCGCACTCATGATGAGACTGTCCTCTTGCACTGCTTCCTCTGGCCCCTAGTTACGTTCCTGGTTGGAGTCCTCATAGTGGTCCTGACCATCTGTGCCAAGAGCTTGGCTGTCAGGGCAGAGGCAATAAAAAAGAAGAAGTACTTGTAAGTGGCAAGGCTGCTGATGGAGAAGAAAAACCTTCAAGAGGGTCTCAAGTGAGGCAGCTTGACACACATGCAGGTCTCTGCAGGGGCACCCAGCTGTGCCTCATTCCAGTGTCTCACCTGACAGTGGAGTTGCTCTTGCCTCAGGATTACCCTTGGAAGGCTGCCCCATGAAACGTCAGCTAATTGCTTCTCCTGCTATGGCAGTAAATAAATATATCCTACCAAAAAAACATCTACACTGCACCAAATACGCCGTGCACTGTTAGCCCTGAACAGCAGCTACCCAGCTCCTAGTGGTATTGAGAGACAGTTTATAAAAGCCCTTGATGATGCTCATTTCATCTCTACAAAGTGATCTTTACTATTGTTTAATAGTAAATAATTAAACATTTTATGATAGACTGATAGACTGTATTTCCAAAATAATAAAGTTTGGTTGTTTTGTTTTTTTAACCTTTGTTTTGTTTTGTTTTGTTTTGTTTGAAAAAGCTGTAAGACTAAAATAACCTTGTGCTGATTTTGTTGTTTTTTTTTTCACTGTGTAGAACTTTCATTTAAAACTCAGACTTTAACTTCTGTCTAAACCGAGTCCTTCATCATTGCCTGTTCACTGTGAAGATATGTAGAAATCTCTCAGAAATACTACTTACAAAATTAAATAAGTGCTGGAAATGGTGATTAAATAGTGCATCTAATTTTACTGCCTCAGTGGTATTCAGACCCTACAGTTTTAATTCGACCCTCTCAGTTACTCTCTTCACCAAAATGCTCTCAGGCTGTAAGGAGCAGGGATTTGGAGGAGTTTTACAGGAATAGGTTTTACCATTGACTGACACGAACAGTGGAGTGCCGAAGTGCCTGCTGAGGGGAGCCTGTGAGCCGTGGTATGGTGTATGTCACCAGACACCAGGGATGGCTGCAGGGGTGGCTGGAGAAGGACATCAACTCTTTGTAGGGCTGTGGGTGTTTGCTGCTGAGCTGCCCATGCCAAGGACACCAATTTCGTTGAGGGTCACTTCAAGGAGATGCTCCAGAAAATGCAAGGCTGGGCATGGAATCTTGCTGGGTTGCCTTTCCCTGCTTGTCCCAGCTCCTCACTGTGTATTATGGGAGTACCAGCCCTAGTCCACTCGCTCAGTACAAAGATTTCTGTATTCTGGCAGTTTCCCTGAGCACATCCACTGCATGACACAGTCAGTGGCAGAGACCAGAGTATCTCTGTGGCACTTGTCCTCACCCCTGCAGGCCTGGACACCCCTAAGACCAGGCTTTGCAGTGTTCGTGTGCACCAGAGAAGAAAAGCCATGTGGCTCAGTCAGGAAAATGAGTCTGTCAGCATGTGATTACTGGCCAAGCATTTTAATCTACATCAACAGTTCCACAGTTCTAACCACACTGTTCATTTTATTAATCTCTGATAGTGTTATGTTTAAGTACTTTGTGTTTTGTTGAGCTTTTAACACATGGGAAAGGTATTTCCTTAGAATGAGGAAAGTATTAGATTTGAAACCCTGAAACCCTGTGTGTCAAACAAGGCACAAGGCACAGTGACAAACATGCTTGTATTGCCTGTTCATCTCAGATTAACCATATTGTGTGTTTAAGAATTGATTTCCATAAGGCTTCTTAACTTGTAACCTTGTACACGTGGCGTTGTGGTGCTCTGTGATGAGTACAGCAGGGCGAATGGAGGTTGCTCCCCACTTCCCTGCTTACTTGTTCTATGACTTTTGGAGAGTTCCCTGGTCACAGTCCACACTGGGATAGCTGTTCCTTTGAAGGAAGTTAGGGAAATCTGTTTGTGGAGGCAGGAACTTGATGCTTCTTGGCTAATTACTCTGTAGGAAAGAACCAACTGGTGTTGGTTGCACATGTTCAGGCACCTCCAGTTCTGTGGATTAAAAATGCATGAAAAATGTCAGGTTCCCTGCATTAAACACCACCCCTTTGGAGGTGCCTGTTGTTAGGTTCATACAGGTACTCTACACCCCAGCCTGCTGAAAGGAATAGCACTGGATATACTGGATGAAGAGAGGTGGTGAGCTCTCAGCATCTGGGCTGAAAGCCTGCCAACTTCTGGAAGTGCTGTCCTGCAAAGAATACGGTGTTTTGTTTCACTTTGCTTGCATTTTCTGTGATTCTTTTTTATCCTCTGCAGTTCTCTTGCCTCGGCAACCCACAGAAATACCGCACCTGTGTGTCTGGCTGGGGGAGTTAATTACAGTATATTTTAATACATATTACTTTTTCACACACTGCAAATCACTGAAAGCTGCCACCGTGGGGTGGTTTGATTATCTGGTTAAGGTGGTGGTAAGTTCTCCTCCTCTATTTCCTCTTGGTAACTTCTTACAGATAAAGGGAATAACCCTGATTTTCTACACATATATATCCTTTGTTTTCCCCAGGGAGAAGGAAATACATGGTGAGATAAATTCGCTAACAATTTTTAAACCAGTAGCTTGGGCTCACAAATCGGGATTAACCAAATCCCCTCTGGCTTTGCTCCAGAAGCTTTTGTGGCTGAATCGGTCATCTGGTTCTCAGAGCAAAAGACAAGAAGTGAATTGAGCTGCTGCAGCTCACTTGATCAGCAATCATATCTTTAAATCTGTTAGAAATGCCATTTGCGAAGGCCTCTGGAAGTAAGTAATGGTTACAGACATGATAAGGAATGATTCTGCAGAGAGATGAACATCTCAAGTTAAACATCTGAACTGGCATGCAAAGGGAAGGAAGAAGTGTCTCCCTGGTATGTGATGCTAACAGGACGTCCTGAAATTCTCTCTTCTGTCCCAGCCTGCACCTCACTGGTTTGGAAATGTCTTTCTAATCCCCACACTTGATCGTGGAAGCTGGGGATTTCCCTCTAGAGGATTATTCACTGATTTCCATCCCTGGCAGTGTTCAAGACCAGGTTGGATGAAGCCTTGAGTGACATGGTTTAGTGCGAGGTGTCCCTGCCCATGGCAGGGGGGTTGGAACTGGATGATCTTAAGGTCCTTTCCAACCCTAACTATTCTATGATTCTATGATTTCCAGTTTTTTGTGTTTTGCTCTGAAGCATGTTTGCAGCCAGAGCAGCTGCTCTTTGCAGAGCCATGTGCAGAATCAGCCTGTGCAGTTTATCCAATATATGCCATTGCTTCGAGGAATTTTGTTGTGCCTTTCTGTTTCAGTAAGACCTGCCTTCCCTTTCATGTTGTGCAATTAAATCAGTTTGTTTATACAGTACCTCTCTAGCTTCTTAGGCTCTTTTTAAAAATTGAAGTGATAGGAGCATTTTTTGTTTACGCTTGTCCTGCTTTGTGTGTTTCTGTATCGCCAGTAGCACCCACCGTCTATTAGAAATACATTTCACAGTGTGTTAGAAAATCTACTGAACAAGGAGCTGAATTAAATACTTGGAGCCTAAGAGGGATGTTGTAGGGGTATCCAGGGGTATTTTTAAAGATCATTACCTGTCTTTTCTGCTACACACATATCCCTTTGTCAGTGCTCTGGCACAAATCTGCTGGATTTGAATGGATATCGTGATCTGCAGATAAGGCCACAAGATGCAAGCCAGGAAGAGCGATGCAAAGGTTAAGTGCAGGGCTCAGCTTCCAGACTCACACTTCCATGTGTGTTTTGAGGCATTTGTCCTAGATCAAGGCAAAGATGTCTGTGAGGTGTGAGGGTACAGAGCTCCCCATGCATCTGCTGCCTTGGCTTAGCCAGTTCCTGCCCACCCCAGTCCTAGGGTTTCCCTGGCTGCTGTTTGCCTCTGGGAGCCCTCTGCTCCCAAGCCAAAGCTTCCATGTCATTCCCACAGGAGCAGGGATGTCTGCAGAGAGCCATCAAGCATCTCAGCTCATTTCACCCACTACATGAAAGGATCTGTTGAGTGTGTGTTATCTCATCACAGTCCAGCTGGAAAATGTGAAAAGGAAACATTGGTTAATGTTTAAAACCCTTTCACAGATAAGCTCTAGAGATTAAGTAACCTTGAGGAAGTGCCTAATGCAGTTTTCTAGGGGTTTAGGCCTTACTTGAAAAATTAAAACTATTTTAAATTGTGTGTTCAACACCTGTGTGGTCTGGTACGATGCTTGGACAGTGTGGATTGCCTGTTAATGGAAGGATGGTGCTGTTCAAGTACTTTTCCTCAGCTCTGCAAATACGGGAGCTGCCTGGTGAATCTGAGTTTCTGCAAACTTTAGCCTAAATGGCCAAAAGTATCTTAAACCCAAAGGTAAATGCATGGAAGAGGAGACACCTGGGAGAGTGTTTTAATAGCAAGAGAAAACACTCAGGCCATGGCTTATATTTAGGTAATCAGATGAAAGGAAGCGCAGAATTCATAACCATGAAGCCTGTTGTATCGTGTGCATATTTTCTTGCAATCCCCGACAGAAATCCTATAGCTGCTGTTATCGAAAAGTCAGCTTACTTCTGTGTGTGATTCCTCTGAGAATCAAAAGCTACTTTTCTTTTTTTTCTCACACCCCCCCCCCCCCCCCCCCCCCATCCCTCCCCCCCAGCATGGAGCAGCTGCTATTCCTCCATTAACTCTCAATCAGAAACCAACCCTTTCCCTTTTAGGCATCTTAAGAAGTTGCTGCACTGATCTGTCAAGCTAACAATCTTTGCTGCAGAAAGCATGAGAGGGAAAACCTCTGAGAGAATATGTGTGCAATTAATCATACTGCCTTGTCAGGTCACAGACCCACTGAATGAATCAAACCCCAAAGTCTGATATTTGAGAGGCTCTGCATTTTTCTTTCTGATTTGATATGGTACACGAAAGCTGCCATTACTTGCACTGTGTTTAATTCACATCTCTTTGGTGGTCCAATGGTCTTAAGTCTCCCAAGCCAAGAAATCACTTTGCGTGCATTGGATGCATGGCTGGAGAGGCAATAAGAAGAAAAGAATAGCCCCTAACGCTATATAGCTGTAATTTGGGTGTAAAGTTTTATTATAAAACATGTTGGCATAGCTGGAGGATTATGTACACACCTACAATACACAAACAATTCCCAAACAGCACATAGAGCAATCAACCTGAACTAACTCATCCAGAAATGCAGTAAAACTCACTTAAATCACCTTTGATACTGCATTCAAGAAATAAAATCAATCTGCCTGTCATTTAATTTAATGAGATAATGGAGTGTCAAACATTACCTTACGTAACATAACCTTTTCATAACTTTTTAGCTAACATAAGGTTTATCTCTTTATTTGCATGCCAATTGCCCTTCGCTATAAGCAGTTGGAAAAAATCAGCCATTAAGCTCTTCCACATAGTTGCTTGTTCAGCAGCTGACAGCAACTGATGGTGCCTGGACAAAATACTTCAACTATTTGGACCCCACAAAGCACAGTCAATTCCAAAAGAGATGCAAGCTGCTAACATTTTGTTTCAAAAGCCCCAAAAGCAAACTTTCATGCCATTTCTGTTCCTTCACTGTGGGATTAGGGCAAATTCAGACTTCAGATAAGGAGCAATTTCTGATCATCAGAGCACGTGTACTAACACTGAAGTCTGTATCTTTTCAGTATACACACATGGCTGCATTTCAGTACAATGCAAGAATGGATGTGCCACCCCTGGAGAGATTCAAAGCCAGGCTGGATGTGGTTCTGAGCAACCTGATCTAGTTGAAGATGCTCGTTGCAGGGCAGTTGGACTAGATGAACTTTGAAGGTCCCTTCCAACCCAAACCATTCTGTGATTCTATAATGCAATTTCAGTGAAAGAAACACAGACCCTTACACCAAAGATCTGTGGGACTGCAACCTGAATGTTACAGGTCAGCTGCTTTCAGCAGAGCCACAGGCCTTTTTCGCTTGGCAGGAGAGCAGCTCTTGCCCTTTGAAGCAACCTGTTTGGCTCGTGGTACCTACAAGAGAGGGGCAGAGCAACCATCCCCTCCCTGCTGCCATGCCCACCAAAGTCAGAGGCAACATCTTCTCTGGGATTTAATATTTGGCATTTGCCAGGGTGTGGGTACCAGGAACCTTGCCGGGGCATGTGACTTTGCAGGGAGAGCACAAACTGGGCCAATCACAAAGAGATCTTCCACCTAAGGGCAAATATAAAATGCTGGATGGGCATGGGTTTAGCCACAATCTTTTGTGGAATTAAAAGGGCTGAACTATCTTTTCCTGTGCTATTCCTCTAAAAAATCATGTTTGACACAATTAAGAATTAACCATGAAATTGTCACAAAGTCTAGTTTTAAGCAGGAGTAGAATAATTTGGAAGGACTGTTAGTACATCCAAATGATGGGTAGCCTAGATCCTAACTGCTTTTTCTGATTCATCATGAAAAACGGGTCTGATACTAAAGGGAAGAAAAACCAAAACAAACCCAAACCCAAACTATATGGATATTCTGTATTTAGCTGATGCCTCTTGCTTTTGATGGACCTTCAATCTTTATCGAAAACACAGAGTGTATGCTATGAATCTACAAGTATTCAGATAAGTGAATCACAGGCAGTAAGTGATTCTGGTGTGTTAAAAGCAAATAGTGTCCTGTGAACTTTACTGCTTTTTTACAGCCAAACTGGAGACTAATGGAGACATATACAGGAAGCAATACACAGTAGGGAACATTTTAAATAATGCCTTGAGATCTTACTGAAAAAATTAATTTAGATCAGGCTGGAAACCAGCGAGGGGAGATTGAAAATGGGCTGCAGAACTGTCAACACATAGCAATAATGAACAGCGAGATCCCGAGCACAGGTGTGGGGCAAGGTGTCTTGGTAGCTGTATTCATGATAGGAGATGCCAAGGTAAAGGGCAAATTAACTGAGGTTTTTTTTAAACATGCCAGATCAGGAGATTTGTGAGCTCCAGTTTGATGGCCAGAGATCTAACAGCAAATGAAAGAAACTAATAATATTAGCAGAAGAACAAAATCTTTTCTATTCCTGAAGAAGACAAGGTAATAAATAAGGACAGGATGGACAGAGCAGATAGAATGTTTGGTGAGAGAAAATATCTTGGCAAGCAAAAGTGTGACTATAATGTCTTCAGATAGATGCTGGACAACACGCTGATACAATTGCTGCTATCTAATCCTGGCTTTGATGGCATTTAGCTGGTATCTTGGTCTGAAACCATAGCTTTTGCTCTGGTAGCTGCCACTCAGTGACTTCTTGGTGGAATATGGGAGTACCTGAGGCTGTGTGTTGGGGGCAGCATGGTGGGAACAGAGCTGAAGCCACTTTCCTAGACCTGGGAAGGATGGGGCTGTTGACACTGAGCTCTGCCAGCTTCACACTCTGTCATTGCAGATTCAGGACCATCACACTGATTTTTCTTTCCAAAAAGCAGCACGTTTCTGCTGCAGATCCATTCAGGACCTCAGAATCCCTGCCTAAACTCTTCCCTAAGGGAGGAGTTTGCACAACTGGATGCAATCAAGCAGGACATTGCTAGGGCTGAACACCTTAAAATTCACTGGCCTCAATTTCAACAGGTTGGGGTAAGTTTGTTTTTCCTACAGAGATAGTTTGGACATATAAAACACATAGTCATGCACACAAATTATTTAACAGTAACCTGCTTCCCTTACTTACAGGAACATGCATGTGTGCCCAAGGAGTTCTTGCTGTGCCAAATGAGGAAAATTAAAGGACATTTAGGCAAATTTCCGTATTTCAAATCAGTTTTCAATGATCTACTGTTTAAATTATGTGTTGACCTATCGTGAAACTTTGTGGGAATGATTTTTGTCTAAAATGCCAGCACAGATCTACAGCCCATTTTGTAACAGTAGGCCAGCTGATATATGGCTTGCACAGTGGAAGCTTGCTGCAGTGTTAACTGTGCCTCTAAGTAAGATAGACTGGGAGTTGTTCCTTCCTTCCATCCTGCTATTGGAGTGACGTGCATACTCTTGGATTTCACTCTGTTGCTTCCTCCTTAAGCACCCTGTCTCCAGGCACACAAATACATGCATATTGTGCAGTAAGGGTTTACCAAACTCATCATTATTCTCTACTCATGCACACCGAGCTCTCTCAATAATTAGCTTTATAATGATCAAAGATGTTCTGTACCAACTTGCATTCCTCTTTGTTTTATTGTTCCTCAGTTGCTTCTAATGCTTCTTGTGTTGCGTCTTCGAGGCTACTTTTATTGATAGCCAAAACAAAAAGGCAAAATGAAAGCAAAAAGCCAAATTGATTTGTTTTATATTTAATTTGCAAAAATATATTAAAATGAACTTTTTGTTTTGTTTGAGGTACATTTTGTGCTTTGCTAAATAACCTTGAAGACTGTGTTGCCAAGTTAAGCATTGCTATTAGCAATACTCATTATGTAGTTCAAGTGTTCTGATAATTTGGCCCTTTCCACTTAAACACTCCCTATTATTCCCTATGAAATCTGAGAAAAAACATAAAAGAAGTGCTGCAGTCTTTCTGAAAATGAAGGGTTTACTTCCCTGTTCAAGTAAGTAGATTTCTGGTAAACGAATCATATTAAAATCTGCTTCATCCTTGGGAGAGGAAGAAGAGGGCTGGCATTACAGTTATTTTTCATACCATGTTTCAAACAGGGCTTTTAATTGGACCATAGGTCTCCTTACATCACAGTGAGAATTTCTTTTACAGGCAGCTGAACTGCTGCTTTCAGAGGTTAGGTATTATGTGCAAGGTTAGACAGTTAAACAGAGATGGATACAGAACAAGGGGATCCTGGTTCCTCAGTCCCTACTCCATCTACTAGCCCAGTTTCTTGTCCTTTGCTGAAACCATCCACAGGAAGATGCAGGTACTGTGGAGGGATTCAGCATTTCTGCACATCAGTGGCCCCATTTAATGCTAGTGATGCTCTGTGGAGGTTGGCTCTGCAAGATGGGATGTGTGACTGCAAGTGACAGTGGTTGCTTCTGCTTCCAGTGCAAGATCTGAGTGCTGGTTTGGTGATGAAGCAGTGGTTTACTGTGCTAGCTGGGGATGGTATTCAGGCATCTGAGAGAAGGGAAGCAGCTTTTCCTCCCCTTCCTCCCTCCCCCAGTTGCTTTATCCCTTACTGTTCCTCTGAACAATGCCCTCGCAGTATGAACTAATTTTCTTTGAACTGCAGGCACTGCATAAGTCATACTCTTGCCTGTTATTCCTTCCCTAAACATCTGCCATTATTTATCCGTATGGTTTAAACTCTTTATGTTCAATTTACTGGTCTCTCTGAGAATTACCTCCAGCTTTGTGTGGAAATATACCCAGTGGTGGAAACAGCTGCCAGCTCTAGGGCTCCCCCAGCTCCTCTCATGATGATTTTCATTACAAGGTGATCTCCAGCACCATTTCAGAGGGTGGGATGTGATTGACCATGCCATTTTCCTGGAAAGAGGCCGCAGCCCCATCCAATATAAGCTAGCACAATCTCTTTTACCATCTATGCTTTGAGTGAAGGTATCTTTAATGTTGATCCTTAGAGAGATGCCACTTTCCTTGGCTATGTTGGCAAAAGAGCTCCCTTTGTCCTTTCCCACTGGGTATGCAGTGCCTGGGGAGCAGTGGTGGGCTCCCAGAAGGACCTTGTCCAGCAGGTCTGGGGACACAGCATTCATGCTGCTAGCAGCTGTGGCACTTGGTCCTTGCTGCAGTGTTAAGTTCATGCTGTGGTCTGAAATGTAAGTGGGAGAATAGACTTAGAGCCTCGCACAGATAACTAATGATCTGCTCTTTTCTGTGTCATTCTCCCTTACTCTTCAGACTACTGCTAGACTAACCTGGTTGCTTCAAGGTTCCATCTTGCCCAAATCCCGTATTTCCTACCATTGATATTTACCAAGAACCATGGTTAGGTCACGCTAACTCATGTGGCAAATTAGACCAGCCGGAGTGTTCAGGGAAAAGCTTGATTTTAATAATTAATTATGAGTATCAAGTTGGAGGCCAGAGGGCCGTTCATTTCTTCTGGTTAAAAGGCCATTGCACCACCAGCCTTTGAAGTTCAATTACTTCAAGGCCCACATATCACTCAAATCTCTCTGTGTCTCTGCTGTAATGTTTAAAATGCACCACTGTATTCTATAGCATCTTGCATGCCATCTGTTTTCCAAATCACTTTCCTCAGCTGCATAATTTAATTACTGAGATAAGAACTAGAGCGGGGAGGATATGCAGATGTAAGTAACCGAAATTTGTTTGTGAAGTCTGCACCCAGTTCTTCCTTTAAGTGTGCAGGTACTGGAAGACATAAAGTGGCATTTCAGGGAGAAACAGGACGTGGTCACACTAATAAAACCCTCAGCTTCCCCATCCCCCTGGAGAAGGTCCATGCAGGGAATGGACAACCCATGCCCTGCCAGCCTGCAGCTGCATAAAAGCCTCAGGTGCAATCTCCTGGAGCAGACCTGGGAGGTTAAAAATGGCCATTTGTTGTTGTTGATGACAAGGTAATTTTGACACAGATCACTTCCCAGTCTGTTGTGCTGAGTGACAACAAGCAGAGAGATGTGGGAACAAGTGGGCAGCACAGGGGCTTGACAGGAGGAGGTGGAAAAGGGTCGCTTCCTCAGGGACAGCAGCAGCTTGCACAGACAGTTGAAGTACAGGTTTCCCTGGCAAGGATGAGTGAGGAATGAGGAGTAGGTCCTCATGCAAGGACCTCCCAGGAGAGATGCATAGTCACACTGTATGGTCATTCACAGGCTTGTCTTTCATCTGGTCTTTGACAGTGTGCTGTATAAAGAAGGGGTATTAAATGGAAGATGTCATCACAAAGCTGGTGGAGGCCTTTGGAGGCTTTATCCTTCTTCCTAGTTGCCTTCCCATCCCAGCATGGATGTATGTGCATTTTTCCCACTGAAATGGATGTATCTTCCCTAGACAAAAGCAGTAGAAGTTAATTCACCATATTTTCTGTCTTTTCCTATTTTCTTCTAATGGACTCACTATACCAAGATGTTTATTCCACCAAAGCAAACAGAAATCCATGCTGAAGAACATTGCCAAGTCAAGGATCTGAAATCTTCCTATGTGCCCTGGTTTATCAACCACAACCTACTTGACACCAACTCTTCCTTTTGGATTTTATTTCCCCCTTCCTCCATTTTTGCCATTGAAATTTCTCACATCTTCAAGGCACGATTTCACCACCCTGGGAGCTGCCAGAGAGGCTGCGGGAGCTGCTTGTTCGACAGAATGTTTATAGCAAATTTGTCAGGGCCTGACCACATCTAATTGGCATGATATGCAAAGAAACAGGCTCCTCGGATGTTGTTAGTGGTCCCCAAACTTTCCAGCAAAGATCTGCAGGGAATTAATTAATTCCAGTTGTCTGCCACTTAATTCTCTGGAAGTTGGATTTTCACAAATAATTTAGTTCCAGGTGTCTTTTAGATCCAGTGATAACAGGATGCTGGCATTTATCATGTGTGGTGTCTTGAGCATATCTCTCCTGAACTGTTTGATACTCTGGACATTATACACCTTTTCCTTGCCTTTGCAAGTATCCCTCTTTTTTCTCCTAGTGCTTTCATTACTGCTACTTTAGTCATTGACAGGCAGGAGAAATGCCCCCAATTAACTCATGGACCTTTCTGTAGCTGTCCTTTATTTGCATAACATTTTCTTCTGTAGCCAAGCTTGTGTGGAGCATTCCAACACCTTTACTTTGCTTTCTGCATCCAATTATTTTTACTCTGCATTTTTGCAGTGCTGCTCAGCTCATACCCAATCTATTTGGGTAGCTTTACTACATGCCATCTGGTCTGTGTTTGATCTTCCAGGAAGTTTGGGCTTTCTTATCCATAGCGCCACTAGTCTCGTTTATAATTTCAAGATTCTTTGAAGAGAACTGAAGAGAACCTTCTTTCTGTGCTGGCTGAGTTACAGCCTCAAACTTGGCCTGGACAAGAACTAGATGGATTTCACCCATGTATCCAACAGGAGTGGGAGACATCTCATGATCTCGTAGTAGAAATAGATTATTTAAAACCATCTACGTTTGCAAAAGTGAAATTATTTTCATAGCTTTGTATCATTTGACAATGCAAAAAAAAAAAAAAAAAAGATTTGAAATCTATTCCCATCCCTGCTGACATAAATGTGTGTGCTTGTGCCAAGGACAGAGAGAGTTCTTAGAGTATGTATTTCCTTCTGATTCCTTCATGCTTGCAGACTGCTGCAGGGATGCAGTGCTAGTGTGCTGTGGAGCCACCCAACATGGTTGCTTTCCTCTCTGAAGGAGCATCTGGCACTATTTTCCCCAAGCATTTTGCTACTCTGATGATCAGTGGAGGCACTTCAGCTGCAAATCATGGGGAAGAAGCTGAGCTAGTGTGAGAACTGAGCTTGGGGTATAGTTTAGCGACAGACCTCCGAGTGTGACTCCAAAGCACACCACTGAAATTCAGAGCTGTATTCTGAAAACACGGAGTGGCTCCTCTGGAGCTGCAAAGGTCTGAAGGCCCTGAAATGGCCCCAGGACCACTTTCATTAAGCAAAGATGCTCAACTCATAGTCCATCCACAAATGTGACTTGGATACAGGCACAGTAACTAGTTTAAGCCCATGGATATCTACATAAGGCACTGTAGAAGTCTACTAAGATGACTGCTTTGTCATCTAACCACTTTCTGTGTCTGATAAGTGACATACCGTTGGAGTATGGTTTTTCCAATTGGAAGACTTGGGGATGAGCAGTCATAAGGGCAGTGTGCAATGATTACCCTGGATAGACAGATATCTCTAATCTCATTTATAGAAATGTCTCTGTGCGATCACATTCCTGATGTTCACACTTTCTCCGCAGTCACTGAGCTTCTCCAGGAGGTACTTCAGATCTGAAGTACCAGAGGTGATTGCCACAACAGGTTTGAGGAGATGGAGGGAGCCAGGGTTAGGCAGTGGCTTGGTCAATGCCTCTTGAGTGCAGCATGTATGCGGTATGTGTAACTCAACACTGTCCAGGTGCCTGGCTCCCACATCAAAGAGGCAAAGCAATAATTTCCAAGCTGATGAAAATGCTACAGGTCCACCACAAGTGGGGACAAGGACTTAATGAACATACGTTGCTCTCCACAAGAAGGAAGGACCAGACCAAAGCCGGATTTAGAAAAGTACCCATGAGAACCATTGTGTGAAACAGGGCTGCTGGGATACACATAACCCTAACAGGGGCTCACTCAGCTCACCCCTTTATGTGTGTGCCCCAGCTTTTAGAGAGAAGAGTGCCACTCCTTGAGCAATTAAAGATTTATTAAAGGACAAGGGCAGAGAACTGGGGAGGTAAATGGAACCATGGTATCTTTCTACATGGGCACTAATCTGGCCAGCAGGCAACAGCCTTTCCCCCAACAGGCTGAGGCTTCTGATGAATTTAATCAGAATCAAACTCATTTATGACCTTTTCTCTGAGCAGCAGGACAACAAAATCCATAATGCAAAAGCAGTCAAACAGCAGACAAGGACGTGATTTATTTTTAAATGGATGTTTTATTCATGAACTATTTATAAAAATGTGTAAAATACACTCAAATATATTTGATTTGTTGACTGTAGCTAAAAATACAAAAATATACTTAACAAATGCATAAATTAAATTGACAATAGTAGCACAATTCTGTGTTCACCCAGTATTTGTTAGGAACACAAATATAAGTAATTATATAGCATATGAGAATGGAATATGTGCTCAAGATGTTTTTCAGACGCTCTACTCCAGGCACTGGCAAAGAACTTATGGTTAGCCTCGTTTCAAAATTGTGGGGTTTTCCACTATATCATACTGCCCTGCTGTAGAGCAATATATATTTAGCTACTTGACGTTACTTACAGTATTTCAGTTTTCAAAGACACCAAGAAACAACCAAATAATCACACATATCAACCCACCAGCATCGAGACTGTATGTGCCCAAATTCCACAGTATTTGCTAAAATTAGTTAGTCCCTAGTCTCCAGTATTTCCTGCCAGTCTTAAAAATGAAATTTCAGTCTGAACTAGCTGCTGATCTGTGAGGTCACCAATAACAGACCAGTTTGCTTTGGCCATACTGCTGCTAACAACAGGGCAGGAGTTTGACTTTGTCAGCCTGAGAGGGACAGTCGGGGGCCCTGGGTCCGCAGTGAGCTGCCCAAGCAGTGGGGTGCACCTTCATCTTCTATTCAAAGTTGCAGCCTCCTGGGACTACAGGCCCCAGAACTCACAGCTCCGGAGCCCAAGCATTCGTGACAGGGCCATCAGGGAGCGGTGGTCATTCTGTATTGCATTTTATTCACCCAAACTGCATGTCTGAAGTGCTGAAAGGCACCTGAATAAAGGTGAGCACCTTCCATGGTAGCAAAGCTGTGGCTTCAGTAGGCTGTATCTCTGAATGTCAGACATGTTTCTCCCCTCTGTGGCCCTGGGAGATGCTAATACGTAGTGAATAGGTAGTTATTAATCTCATCCCTCTAGCACATATATTAACTCCCAGGCTGAGGAGCACAGCTAAGTGCTCATGTACTCCTGTCTGTTTAGTATTTTAACTTTTTGCTTTCAAAGTCAAAGAGTAAATAACCATATATAATACATAACATAAACTTAAAGCTCACATATTTTATTTTCTCTGTTCTACCACTGAAAGGAAATTCATAGTATATCATGGCATAAAATAATATTTCTGGCAATTTTAGGCACGTATATAAGCTGTATAAATAACTATAGCAGCAGAGAAAAACGTATAAAGTTGCACTTTTATGACATCTTCACAGTATGCCTATTTCTCTCACTCACTTTTGTGTTCCATTGTTCCATTAGTAAAAAAAAATATCATTTATCAACTCCAACTATGCAAAATCTTTTTTTTTTTTTTTTTTTAGTAGTGGATCTTGTATTGCACAGATTAAAAAAACATTTATTACAAATTTTTCATTATTAAATAATTTTCAATACAAAAATTTGAATTAACCTAAAAACCCAACCCTGCAAGTGCTTCATAAGTGGAGTGGTATTCTTCAGGTAAGCATTCCAGTTGAATTCCATCAAAGTACTCAGGTAGCTTTGTGGACAATGCAGAGATTCACAGGATTGGGCTTCAAGTGTGCAAATCTTAGCTTATGGATCAGCAACAACACCAGCCTTGCTTTATAACAGTATTACTGGGAAACATCAAGAAGGGAATTCCGAACATCAGTCATGGATATTCAAAACAGAAACACCCTTCTCAGCAGAGGATGTCTTTTTCCTTAAGCGCAGTCTTTGTTCAGTACACAGGCTCCTTCAAGTCCATTCTTGTTACATTAACAATTTCCCATCAGTCCTGTTATTCAGCTTAGAGGCACAGTAAATATAATTAATTATACTGGTAAGTAGGTGTCATATTAACAAAATGCTACATAGATACTTTTTACTTATTCTCAGTGGATTTACACTGGTTTCATAAGAGCAGGATTGAGTGGAAAGCAGAACCAGAGCAAAAATGTGTGTGTACAGTCTCACACGTGACTTATCTAGGCAGCGATGTAAAGCTGTTCAAGAGCACTGTGCCAGGGTGTTTAAGGTCATCTGTCATGTTACTACGTGATGAGGAGGAAGAGGCTTATGAACTGTGTCCATTATAAGCTGAGAGGAAAGATGAAAATAGCTACGTGCTACTACATCATCATTTTGGGTGCACATTTGTGAACTGTGTAGGTGTGGAGGAAAGAGCTGAGAAAAAACGTTAAAATAAAGAGCAGAATGATATGTGTCTTTCTGAAAATGATGAACAGCATGCATACACAGGATATACGATCAGACTTTTGCTCTCAGATCATGTATTATTGAGTGAGTTCCATTTCGCTCAGCATAAAATACGACACAGTGATATACAGTGTGAGATAATAAGGGCACATTTGGTATGTCTTCACAGTGTAATTGAACTGCTGATAACTAACATGGTCATCTTCACTCCTCAGCTACCACTGCAAGAAGGACTAAATGCAGCACACGTAACACAATGGCAATTTTCATTATGCCCTAAGTTCAGCTGTTAGCAGAGTCAATGATTGATCCAAAGCTGCCACGCTTGTTTGTCCTTGCTTGCTAACCTAGAGTCTACCTAGCATAGGGAACAGTATAAAAAAGAGGCCTGCAAAAAATCTGCACACTCCTTTGTGGTTTTGCTCAGATTTTCCTCTGTGAAGATGGCTTCCAATATAACACTAGTTCCCTTCTTCAGTTTTAATTAAGGATGGCAAATACTGAGGTTTGTGTGAGGCCAGAGAGAATGTACAAGAGGAATGAGCAGTGTTTTCATACGGCAATACCTAAAAGGTCAACCAAGTTTACATGTTCAGAGCAGCTGTAAAAGCTGATACAAATGGTGGCTACTGAGGCACATGAGCATGTTTGGTCAACAAAGGATGAGACTCCAGATGGAGTAGGAAGGACAAGTGACTATTAGGCTGTTTCCTTCTCTCTAGGAAAGCCAGAGTGACCTGGATGTGCATAGTCCTGCTGGTTCTGCTGGAACAATCTAAGAAAACTATGTCAGAGCTGCCTAGCAGATGTCTTCAGCCTTGCCAGGCAAGTATTCCTGCTGCAAGGAGAGCATGGCTCCAATAAGTCATGGTGAAATCACATAAGTCTTGGACCATGGCCATAGCAGCTCCTCAGTTAGGCACTTAGGTGTATTGGCTGGTTCTCAGGAGGCCTTCAGAAATATTTCTGTCCAAAATAAAAGTTGAATTTAGGCACTTCAGCAGCAGGCTAAGATTCCTTTTGGTGAACTATGGGTGAAAGAAAGACCTATAAAGCCATTCCTTCTTTTTGTGATGGTGAAGAACTGTGTACTGCCTTTTCTCTGTTGGTTTAACAGCAGTTTGCAAAGACAAAGAATTACTGAACAGACTACTCAGTCCCTTGAATAAGAAGGCTCTTTGCAGAGGAGAGAGAATGTGCTTAATCTGCTTGGCTGGGCAGGATACCTGTGAGTGGTCTTTGTGCTTCTTGCTCATCACTAAATGCTTTGAGTCATCCCATGACTTTCACAGGCCTGCCAGCCTACACCCCTTTTTTTACTGACCAGTCTTTTTCTACTCCAGTTGCCCTTGCAGAGATGACATCAGGCAATACCGAAATGGAGGAATCTTTCTATGAGGACATGCTTGGGCCATGCTTTCCCTTTGTGAAAGCAAGTAGCATTCGAAGCAGGTGAACACTTGGGTCAAGGCAGCTATGCTGCAAGCAGCTTAAGACCAAAGCCAGTTGTGTAACCTGTGGGATGTACACCTTTATTTGTCTTCAGTGTGTTTATAATCTCTCCACTTTTTTAGCTGTCATGGTACAGCACTGCTTTTAATGAGCTATGGAAGTTGCCAGACTTCACATCGTTACAGGTCTGTTAACATGAATGTCTGAGGTGTTTCCTTGAGGTGTGATCTTTCCTATCCATGTGAAAATGCACAGACACAGGCTGTGCTCTGATTCTGCTCTCTTAAACCAGTGCAAAGAAATCAGAATGTGACCTGTCTCCCCTCAAAGCATTTGAGGGAGGAAAGGTCTTCCAGACTACACGGCAGTGCATGTTGGTATTTTTCTACTATGTCACATTAGACTGAAACAGTTGCTTCCAGTGAGGTGGACCCTGTTTTGCTTGGCTGTTGATGAGTTCTGTTGAAAGTATGCCATTGTGTTATGGGTTATACCCATTTTTGTCAGATCAAAAGCAGTAAGTTTAGAGTAGCATTGTAATTGCTAAACAGGACTGCTGTTCCCTTGCTTTATAGTAGCTTATTTCATCTCACAAACACTGAACTAGATAAAAAAATGAGGTCCTCCTTATAGGATTTTTCCTTTGTTTCATGCCAATACTGCCCTAAATGCAGCAGTCCTGTTAGCCATACAATCTAAAATAGTTTCTGTAGAACAGTTTATAAAAACTGTGATAAGAAAAAAAATAGTATTATCTGAAGCTTAATATTAACAATATAGAAAAAATACATATTTACATAATGCCAAAATACAATTATATACATTAATATCTATTATACTTAAAATATATATCTTTCAAAAAATTACTAGACCAATAAATTATACACAGTCTCAACAGAAAGGTCTGGCACCTTTCTGATACATAAAATACATACATTAAAAAACCCAAACAAAACCTCTTGTTAATACATGTGGTCACAAAAACAGATGTCTGTAACATTCTTAGTGCCTTGAATAAACAGCATCTGAAAGCAAGGAAAAATCAGATTAGGAAAAATAAAACAACCCAGCTGGCTTCACGTTCAACTCTGCCAGCTCATTACAACACTGGCTGGTGACTGATGTGACAGCTCAAGAGTAGATCCCAACTCTGCTATTGCTAGCACTCCCAACTTGTGGAACCCTGGTTATTTCAGTTGTTGGCCTCCTCCTCCAAGCCTGCTCTACCTGTTGATGACAACTCTGATTTCTACAGGCTAAATCAAGAAAATTATTTTGGTCTCTCATCCTTTAATCCCAATTCTTAATCTCCAAATCTGAGAAGCTACTGAGATCCTGCTCTCTGACTGAAAACTTCTACAGCCCTTAAGAATCAGGTCTACCAGGACACACAGGCCACCTCTGCTTACAGCTTCTCCAGACTGGTCCTCTGGCCATGAGAACAGGAGGTAAAGGGCACTGCTAGTGCCAGGTTTGCTACTGCTGCAATTCTTATTGCCAAGAGACTGGACACAGGCTAGGAAAAAAAGCCTACAAGGATGGCAAGTTGGGGAAGAAACAAAGAGCATAGCCTTGGACACCTACATTATCCAGTCAAGGCAGACGGGAAGTCTTCTAATGCTGCCTAGATGGTCATCAGCAAATGAGAGTGATTCAGGACAGAAAGTGAACTCCATGAATGAGAGAAGGGCCCAGTGGCCCTTCTTGGCCAGTGGCCTCAGTATGCTTCAAAGTGGATGGTGTAAACACTAGGGAGGTAAAGGAGGAAGCCAGAATCATGACAGGGAAGGGATTCAGTTCCCTTCAAAAGCATAGGAATCATGAAGTGTGAGACAGTGAAAGCATGAAGGTAAGGAAGAGGCAGGAAAAGATGTTATAATGACTAGTAATGGAGGAAATAAAGATGCAATTGCAAGAGTGACAAAAGCAGAGGAGTAAAGAAATGAAGGCCCAGGAAGAGAACAAATATCAATGGCAACCGACAGCACAATTTCCCCCCTCAATTACAGTGTTAATGAGCTACTACCTTCAAAATGTTTTACAATTTGACAAACCAGCACTTACCTCTGTGATATTCGGGATTCACATTTTCATATATTGGAAACAAGGGATTTTCCTGTTCACTGCGAAGTTTTCTGGCTCTTAACACATCTCTCACACACTGATGTAGATACACATATTGACACTGCAAAGGAATTTTTTTTCCTAAGTCACTCTGGGAAGTTTTGTAACTGAATTTTCTGTATTGTGAAAAATCATTACAGGCTAGCTGTCTGAGAGATAGCCTCAGCCCTAAGGCTGAGAGAGTTGGGGTTGTTCAGCCTGAAGAGAAGACTCTGTGGAGACCGTATTGTGGCTTTTCAGTTTTTAAAAGGGGCTTACAAGAAAGATAGGGAGAGACTTCTTAGCAGGTCATGTTATGATAGAACAAGGGCTGATGGTTTTAAACTAAGAGGGAAGATTCAGGCTGGAGGTGGAGAAGAAATTTTTCACAATGAGGGTGGTAAAACACGCACAGGTTATCCAGAGAGGTGGTAGATGAGCCATCCCTGGAAACATTCAAGGCCAGGATGGATGTGGTTCTGGGCAACCTGATCCAGTTGAAGATGTCCCTGCTCATTGCAGGGGGGTGTTAAAAATGAAAATACACTTCTAGAATTACTCTTCTTTTCACACTAGGAATACGATATATTTTATTTGATCACCTGTTTTTAGAGATGCTACCAGTAAAACACAAATGAACATAATATGTTTTGATGGATCACATCATGAGTGAAAACTATGAACTGTAAGGCACAATTTGACCTGACGCTGTGTTGGATAGCTACTATTTCTGAACGATTTCGTATAAAGTACATGTGACAGAATCAATATGTACAGGGTAGTACACAGAAGAGAGAAGTTCCCGATTGTTTTGTTCTGAAAGGAAGTATTTTTCACAGAATTTTATCATAATATATACATATTTCTTAGAACTTTGATGAACCCAAATTTTCTATCGAAAGCAGTGCTTTTTTGATCTAACATGAGGTTGCTTCTGACCATGCAGTAAATGACAGGCTGTCTTTTCTGAAGAGTACTTTTCATAGAAGGAAGCTAAGATGACATTCACAGCCAAAGCAGGGAGGGTCATAAATTGGTTATTTGTCAAACTACCTTGGTAGAACAGACTGTTAAATCTCTGTGCTTTTCGGGGGTTTATAACATGGGTTGTAATTTTTTGATTACTGTACCATGGTACCCCAAAATTAGACTGAGCATCTTTGTATGTCCAAGTGTACCTTTTTAATATTACTTTAGCTCAAAGACATAATTTCTCCAATGACCATATGCTTTTTTCCTCACCCAATATCTTCTTATTTTTCACAAGAATTTCAGCTATTGCTCTGTGCATTTTTTCCCAGTGCTCTGGCTCTGGGACAGTGAGCATACCTGCTGTTATGCACATATAGCTGCTGTCTCCACGGAGCAGAATCCTGCACCCCACCTGCCAATTTGGTGGAAAGTTAGCCAAGGCATGGAGACTCTCTTTAGCAGAGACCATTTGGGACTGAAATGGTGGACAGCTTCTCTGCTTGTGTTACACCTGGGCCCACTGCCTTCTAAGCTAATGGACACAGTTTTCTGTTACTCTCCTGCATGTCTTCAGCTGCTGTCTCTTCTCTTAAACAGCTTTCAGCCAAGTCTCAATTAGGGGCAGTGTTTCATAGAATCATAGAATAGTTAGGGTTGGAAAGGACCTTAAGATCATCAAGTTCCAAACCCCCTGCCATGGGCAGGGACACCTCGCTCTAAACCATATCACCCAAGGCCTTGTCCAACCTGGTCTTGAACACTGCCAGGGATGGAGCATTCACAACTTCCCTGGGCAACCCATTCCAGTGCCTCACCACCCTAACAGGAAAGAATTTCCTCCTTATATCCAATCTAAACTTCCCCTGTTTAAGTTTTAACCCGTTACCCCTTGTCCTATTACTACAGTCCCTAATGAAGAGTTCCTCCCGAGCATCCCTATAGGCCCCCTTTGTTGCTGCTCTTTTACTGTGACTGCATAATGTCAAGCAGGATGGTGCTGTAATTTTTGGCTGGATCCATCTCACTGCAAACAGCCCTATCTGCTGGCCTATGCTCCCCACTGGTATTTGGCTTCCACCACATCAACAGATGGGGACCTAGCTTTTATCTCAAACCCCAAACAGACTGTGGAAGCCAAGACATGAACGATAACAGGAACTAGGGTCTTCTCACACATCAAATGGAATTTGTGAAGCAAATCCTTTCTTCCTCCTCTCCCCAGCAACTTTATTTTTCATTAAAAGATGTGTATGAATTACTCCGTAATTCACTGCTCATTGCAAACTCTTAATAAAGCTCCAGGATAAATTTACTTCATTTTCTTTCAGGGGGATGAGAGATTGTATTACTTGCGCTCTAAGCTACCTCGATGAAAGTCAGTTCCAAATCAGAAGCCATATACAGATGCAACTGACAGTTCGGATTACTAAGACTTGCTGAGAACGCAGCAGCTCAGTGGCTGTGCACTGACACAGCTACATGGTCAGTGTACAAGCATGTGACAGCTCAAGTGGGGTGAGTAAGTGTGAGCTGCAAGAGCTGTCAACTTGTTTCTGGGATGTTGATTGTGGATTCTTCCAGGGGAGGGACAGTTCACAACAGAGATCTGGGTAAGACTTGAGTCACTGCAGTTTGGGGCAGAAGTGCGTGTAATGGGAAGGTGGGGTGCTCCTCACTATTGCTGTAGGCATTTTGTTTGAATATGGCTACCATTTGACTTAGATGTCCCGTCAAGCTCATGCCAAAGGTGGGATATATATCACAGAACTTAGTTGTCTATAAGGCTGGTGTTACACTTAGTCTTTTGAGGTACTTGCCTCCTCTTTTCAGCTAAGGAAAAATAGTCACCCCCCTGAGATGCTTGTCTGCCTTTGCTGATTACTGCTAATGGAAAAATAGGTGGTGAGATGGATCTGTCTCTGAGCATGCCCAGACCAGGCTGAGAATCTGTCTCTCCTTCAGCAAAAGGTCCTCTGTGATTAAGACTGTTCCAGGAAATCTCTCTGCATTCCCATCTGAGGCTCTCTTTATACCCATGTGTGACTTTTACATCTATCAGGAAGGGCTGTCACTGACATTTTCATTTCCATATTGCAACAGACAGCTCCATTAGTATCAGGCTAGAAGCAGACCCATCAAACTTGTTCTGATTCCTCCATTAACAGTTCACAGGGAAAATGTAAAGACTGCTTCTACAACTCACCTTTATTAAATCAGCTCTTAAGTGTTTGGCTGCTATTTGTGCAACGTGATTTTCTTGCAGTTTTAAAAGCACAGAAAGAAATCCCAAACTTGTACTTTTTCTACCCTTTGAGAATAAATGTACTTGCTTTTGCAAGTATGTTAGGAGAATGCTGATCAACTTTCCAATACCATTAATGAAAATGAGAGAGCAGCTCAATAAAATACTAACTGCAAAGCCACAAGGTCACAGTGCTTAAGAGTTTAAAAATTATGTACATCTAATTTTCTCTGCCCTCTATTCCTTTTCTTTATTATGTTGAACTATCTGTCTTGTTTAGGCTTGTCTTTCAAACCCGCTCCTGAAGGACCTGTGCCTGCTCAAAGCCCATTTACTGGACCCTGCACTAACAGAACAATGTGCTGTTAAGCGCTTGCTGCATAGCACTGCTGGGGCAACTGTGGGCCAGTGCCAACAGGAGAAATCTATAGGAAGCATAGCTACCACTTGTTATGGTTTGGACTTGCTGTATGGAGCTGCTGTATGGAAGCCAAGAGAAACAATCCTGAACGAGAAATTCTCACAGAGAAAAAATATATCTAACTAGTATTTCAGAGTGGAGTAACTGTGAAGTGCTTTGAGAGCCTCTATGATGAGAGTGATTATTGTATGTTGCAGCTGGTGTTGCTGTATTGTAGGCTATCCAAAACTTACCTCTGTCTGAACCATGTGAACCCGGTGAAGCCTTAGATCATGTACTGCTGCATAAATGTCAACAGTGTCCTTTGAATCCAGTTGCTGCAGAATTCGGTCCAGTGCAATGAACGTGCCAGTCCTGCCAACACCAGCACTGGAAAAGAGGACAACACAAAATATTTAACACCCAGAGGGTAGTGGTAAATAGCTACTCTTCCAACTGGTGACCTGTCACAAGTGGGGTACCCCAGGGATCGATACTGGGCCCAGGACCGTTTAATAACTTCATAAATGATTTGGAAAATGGGATCAAGTGTACCCTGGCCAAGTCTGCTGAGTAGGCAAGTGTACAGTTTGGGAGGGAGAGCCACTCTACAGGAAGACCTGGATAGGCTGGAATAGTGGTCAAACAAGAACCTTATGAAGTTCAACAAGAACAGATGTAAGGTCTTGGCACCTGGGAAAATGCAATCCAAGAGTGCAGCATAGGCTGGAATCTACCTGGCTGGGAGCAGCTATGTGGAAAGGGATTTGTGGGACCCTGGTGGACTAGCTCAATATGAGTGAACAGTATGCTGCTGCAGCAAGGAAAGCCAGAAGGATTCTGGGTTACATCAACAAGGGCATGACCAGCAGTATCCCACTCTATTCAGCACTTGTCAGATTACACCTGGAATACTGTGGTCAGTTGTGATCCCTGCTATACAAAAAAGATGTGGGCAGGCTGGAAAGGGTGCAGAGAAGGGCCACAATGATGATCAAAGAACTGGGAAGCTTGCTGTATGAGGAAAGGCTGAGAGAGCTGGGTTTGCCCAGACTTGAGAAGAGAAGGCTCAGGGGAGACCTTATCACCATCTTCCAGTATTTAAAGGGCAGCTACAAAGAAGATGGAGACTCCTTTTCTACAAGGAGTCATGGAAAATACGAGGGGTGATGGGCACAAACTATTCCCTGGAAGATTCCAGTTGGACATAAGAGGAAACTTCTTCACAGTGAGAACAATCTCTTCAAGGACGTGATGAATTCCCCAGTGCTGGAAAGGGTGCTGGGCCATCTCGTCAGGACTGTGCTTTTGCCAAAAAAGGTTGGACCAGATGATCTTGAGGTCCCTTTCAGCCTTGTATTCTATGATTCTATGACTCAAGAGATACTTTAGTAAATTTCAGATCTTCAGGGTGAGAAGCTCATTGTTCAAATGGCATCTCTGGGACTTCAAACACTTAACAGTGGAATTTGTTTAGGAAGGAAGAAAGGATAGCAATGCTAGAGATATCTCTGCTACTACCCATACTGTTTTCTGCTTTGTATTAACTCAGTCATCAAGATACACCGAGACATTACACTTGCCTCTAACTTTTAAACCCCTTTTCTCCAGGGTAAGCCAGTAGACTTGATTCTAAAAGATCAGGTGGCTTGTGCCTTGAGGAAGTAAGACAAAAATATCCCAGAGCCCGCAGTAGCTGAATTGCTGGGAGGTGGGCTTTGGAGACAGAAGGCCAGGAAAAGGACAGTTACACGGAGGACAATATACAGTAGACATCTGACATGTTGCAGCACATGAGGTAGAGCCAGACACAGGTGGGGTCATGTAAGATACATGCCTCAGCCCACATAATGAGTTCAGAGACTACTCAGCTAGTACAAGTGAGCATATGGCTTTACCAGATGATATACACTATACCACACTGCTCTCTCTCACTCTGTAGCCCTATATTCTGCTGCAACTGGCCAGTGGATCACGCATCCAGCAGTATATTTTTTGCCTTTTTTGTGTATGTGTTTAGGGGTGGATCACACAGCAGGGGAAAAAATGCAGCCCTATGGCTGCCAGAAATGGCACAACAACAGAAGAGCATAAGACACTCAAGAGAGCGAGTCTCAGGTTGGGGGAACACAATGAATCTGCCAGCTAGTCTCAACATCCACATAGATTCACCCAGGGTGTATCTTACCTTTTCAGAACACCCCTTTGTGAGTCAGATGTTTGGCTGCAACAGCAGCACACAGGCAATATAAGAGAGTAAAAGCTTATGAGCAGCAGCAGCTGCTGACACCTTTAGTGCTCTCCAGTGGTCCCACAGAGACACAGTGGTTCCTGAGAAACATTCTGGAGGGACCTCCAGGGTGAGGTTGTGAGCTAGCATATGCGCCTTGGGAATGCTGCTCTGATGTATCTGGAGACTCAAGCCCATCAGCTCTCTCTCAGATTCTGTGGCTGCCCATGGCCTAACAAGGATGAACATTTGTGATCTTCCCAAGGGTATGCACAAAGGCTCTGTGCTGCTGACCTTTTGGTGTTGCACATACCTGCAGTGCACAATAGTTGGTCCTGTGTCTGGGGTCCTGTTAATATAATCCCTCACAGTTCTGACAAACTGGATCAGGGACTGGGTGGTCTCTGGCACACCATGGTCTGGCCAAACAGTGTAGTGGAAGTGACGAATGAGCCTTGTTGAGTCAAGCTGCTCTTCCTGTTGGGATACAAAGTGTGGGTCATTAGAACAGAGAGGAGGAGGAAGCACACACAACATGCATCCTCAGAGCAAATGCTACAGCTGCCACCAGAGATGACTTGTGCATGATGCAACTGTGCTATAGCAGAAGAAACCTTCCTAATTTAGCCTGCAGGTGCTTTTAAGCCAATTAATTGAAAAAAAAACCACCAAAGAATGCAAACATACACTGCAGATTTTAAACTCTCGTATTGTCCATTCTGGGAGCACCGATTCAGACAGCATCTCAACAATCAGGTCTCCATAGTACAAGGAATCCTGGTCAAGGGGCCAGTAGTGGTCACACTTCACCTGCAGGGACACAGACCAAGACAAATTTAGTGTCAGTAACAGCTGCAAACAATACCTCCATCCAGCACCAGCAGAAGCAGACGTCGGACCTAGTATGCCTGAGGATGAAGGCTGAATTCAGAGATGCTGTGTCCTGCCATGTCAGCTCAACAAACAGGGCCTGGGTTGGAAGAGGGCTAGGATGGAACTAGGAATTCGAAGTTCTCATCACAGATGTCTGTGATGGGCTGAATCAGAAGCATTTCACTGATGCCCTCTCCTGGATGCCACATTTTCTGCACCAGCTCTTCTCAGAACTCTGCCTGGATGAGAGCCAGGCCTTCAGTGCTTGCTTCCCCACTGCTTGCTGAAACGTGACAGTAAGGTCCCACTCAAAGACAGAGACGTGCAGAATGAGAGAGGTGCCTGCCTGCCTGCCTGCATCTGCTTTCACCATCTCCTCAAGAAAAAATGGTAAACTGAAAGCAAGTGTCCCCATATGTGCCGCCAGATGATCACTACTTCAAGTTTGCTTAATCTTTTTGCAGATCTAGTCCCTGTCTTACAAAAGGTGCAGGATGTGGTCATACTTGGGCAGGTGGATAGCTGAGACAGCTAAATAGCCTACCTACACCTGTATTCAGTAAGACTGCTAAGTATGTGAGTGGTCTTTTTGCTACAACAGGGCTCATAGAGACAATTCCATGTATTTAATGATCAACATTTGCTCTCTAGAGATTATATTTAGAGTAGTAGTTGATGTGATAAACAGGTTAGGTTTTTTTGCTGGTGGTTGTCATTCTGCATGGTTCCTATTAGTACTAGAGAGCTAAATCCTGGATTAAAGACCAGAAGCACTGAGGTCTGTTCCTAACTCTAGCCTTGACATGCTACATGATCTTGGGATGGTCACCGCACCCTCACTTCACAGCTTTAATCTGTCTCTAGTCTTTAGATTTTACCTCTCATCTCTTACTGTCTATGTCCTTGACTGGGGCCTTTGGCATTAATGTGATGCAAATAATAAACATAAGCTTCTAACGTGTTAAAACAGTCATTGATAACAAACAAAAGTGACTGCTCACCCGGCCCTTCTCAACACACTGGGTTACCATGACAATATTGTGAACATTTTGCTCCCATGCCATCTTCCAGAACTCATCTTTGGTGCCAGGCAAAGGGCCCTGAGTTGCTATGTATTCCCTGCGGAAACTGTTGCCCTGCAAGTAGAAAGAACATCATTAGTTTCCATAAAGGCAGAAAAAAATGTCTTCTAAAAAATGAACATGTCATGGGTTTGTCGCCAGGGCTCTGCAGCAACAAGGCCCTTTAGCAACAACTGTTGCCTTGGACCCAGAAGAAGGTGGCTGGTTGGAGTAAAGAGAAGGAAGAGACTGCAGCAGTGTATCCTTATTTCTGTTCCTTTTGTGGCAGTCAAAACTCATTGTTCTATTGTGTCCAGCACAGTCTTAAGTAATTTTGGAGCTACTAGGGGTTTTTATTTACTGTTTTTAATACATTAGCTGAGTTCTGGCTTGAAATCTGTATTGCTAAACCCATTGCTATTATCAATCACAACTCTTTGGCAAAGGGCACTGTTTTAATTTCAGCCAGTTTTGCCATTCAGCAAAGTGCCAACACTGTCAGGATGAGCTACAGCTCCACAATGAGGATGCCACCTGCAGTGATAGCTACAGTTGTGGATACTCTATAAAATTAGTGACCTTTAAAATGTGTCCTTAGCCAATTAGACCTGCTATCTTACATAACTACAGCAATCCAAAAAAGTGTCTTTAAGTGCTGCATACATCACTCACAGTTAACTTACTGGCAGTCAGACATAGTCTTTCAGCACACTCACAAAATGAGTTCTCAGACTTTTAGCTCAAGCGAATAAATGAAGGGGGAAGGGAGTCATAAGCATCCAGTTTTATATTCAGTTTTAGATGAAGGACAAATTACCACTGGAGGGAGGACTGTAAAATACCATCCTTGCGTCACTTACTGGTATGTAGCTTGCATTAATGTAGTCTGAGCAAGGGTCATCATCCACATTGGAAAGCTTCACTCTTGATGTATCATCTAGGAAGAAATTGATTAGAAGAGGCTTATGGCTAGGTCTTGGTATTCAGTCCCTCTCCCATCTACAGAAATGCATTTTTGAAAGGACTGGCAGCATTATTATAAGGATTTTATCTGGAGGGCTAATTTAGAGGGGAAACTGTTTATATTTGTGCTGCCTCTTTCACCCACAAGTGCCATGAAGACTTTCAAAGTCTAGGAGATGGATGGGTGAGAAGGAAATAGTGAGTATTCCAAAATTTCTCTGCTTATTTGCGTAGGATTTGTTATGGCAACGAAAGAGCCACAACAGCACACTTTGATCCTCCAGCAGTACTGGAGAGCCATGCCCAGCACTGCCCTTTGAAAGAGTGTTAGTGCTTCACTGTTCCACACAGGTCCTGAGCTAATATGTGTGAGCAGGCCAAATATCCTCCCTCAGTAGAGGACTTTGTGCAGAGGGTGAGAGTGCCTAAGCCACCCGGTCACTGATTCATGAGATAATGTCATGCTGGATCTGAGTCAGGTCTTGTTTCTCGTACATCGTGGGCATGCTTCTCAGCCCAGCACAGCAGGCAGAACACAGGAGATAATGTTAGGCTGTGCTCCAAGCACACACCACATCCAGCAGCAGGGCAGCATGCAGAGTTGGCAGTTTCCTCCAAAACTGACAGATAGGAGATAAAAAGGGGAAACTCTCAATGACAGGTCTTGCCTCAGGAGAATAGGGCTAACGTCACATGTGTGTCTTACCATGCAGAAGCACACTAGCTCTACATTGTATAGTAGGTTTGCTGTGTCCTCTGAAGAAGAAAGATGTGGCAAGGCTGTCAAAAAGCACTGAATGGATGATACCCCGTATGTAAACAATGCTACTGTTATTCTGCTATCCTTGTTATCAGCAGTGGCTTAATGTCCTTAACAGCTGGAGCTTTTTCTCTCCAGACTGAATGATAGTCATTACATCTCTAGTGTGAAATGAAATTACTGGTCTGCGGGAAGCCATTCAGGGCCATGCATCATCTGCCTCCTAGCACCAGAACCTGAGCTGGCAGAGGTATTTTATCTCTGTCAGGATGAAGCAAAGGGATTGGCTGCACTCTCTTTTCCACTAGGCCTGCTGAAAATCGTGAAAAATAGCTGGTGTGATGTAATATTACACAACCAAACCCAAAACTCACAGGGCAATATATTATTGTATCGATTTTTCCCTCTGTTCTCTGGCAGAAGTGCTATGTCACATGTCTGGTTTCGACCCACATCTTTCAAGTCCTGCAAAAGAAAATAGGAACAAAATGTGAGGTAAAAGTAATTAAAGGACTTTATAGCACACTGGGGTGCAGTGCTTAGCAGCTCTCAAGGGCCACACACAGAGAGAATGGGTGGGTTTTTTTAAACCAAACTGAAATTAAATAGCTAATCATACTGGTTTAAAGCAAGCACATGGCTGGCAGGTACTTTCCATGCTTTGTTACACAGATGTGTCACACAAACAAATGCGCCTGACCTCAGGCAGAGCCTGCCAACCTGAAGAGCTGATTTCTGCACTAGGACAAGTGGAGTTCAGGTAAGATTCTCAAACATATTTGTATTTGTGTGAACAAGACAAACAAATTCAGGCCTTTCTAATGCATTAACCCATTGATTCAGCCAGCCCGCCCCTCCACAAAGCAAGTCCTTTGCCTAGATTAGGATCCCACCTCATACTCCTTGGACAGGAGGTAGTTGGAGTCTGCTTGAAGTTTGGTGAAGTGTGCTTCAAAATGACTGACTTTGATTGGACTAGAATATTCAACAGGAGAAAATCACAGGATGAATCACAGTCATAATTTATCCAGTTGGTTATGAAGAAGCTTTTTTAGGTATTGTTATTTTTCTTTTTACCTGGAAGTTTTCCGGTTCCTAGAAAAGATTTCAAAAGAAAAAGAAACACTTCAGTAAGTGAGGGACAGTTCATCCATGATGACATGCTAAAATACTGCTCTTAGAAACAAAACTTTTGACGTTACCCTTTCTGCCCCAAGTTCAGATGCACTGACAGTGGCCTGTCCCTCCGAATGCTCAGCCTTGCTGTAGGTCTCTCATGGCCATTACTGGAATAAAAATGATGGTATTCTGTTTTACTGGTATGTTCTGATACTGCAAGAGCTGCCAATAACATAACTTACATTGGAAAGAAGTTGGTAAGTTAGAAAAAAGGAATTTAAGGAAGTTTTTTTATCTCTTCATCCTTTCACGGCCACCTGCTTCAACTCACGTCCCTTAGAGAACACTTTCTCTTGATGAGCGAAAACATACCAGTATACTTGCAGTGCTGCTGGCTATATAACTCACAAGAAGAAACCACACTCTGAAGTTCAGCTACACCAAAAAAATAAATGCTATGAGCCGTGCAAGGTGGAAAGCACATCAATCTGCACTCTGCTCATTCTCTATATGTCACTGTGTACTGAGATGGTACACAAGTCTATACATGCAAAACCAGACTTAATTTACTAATTTGCCAATGATTTATGCCTCTTTTTTTTGGACGGCACATAGAGGAATACACTGAATTTGTTCACGGAGTCTAAGAACAGCATTGCTGCGAGGTATATCCATCTGGCCAAAAGCTACGACTAGTTGCAAAACAGGTTCTTTTTTCATTCTGGCATCTGAAAAGCAAATTCAAATCAAAACAGACCTAATCTTTTATCAGTAAAAGAACTGAATTTCAGATTTTCAGAGTTTCCCATGTAATGGAAATGTTGATTTTTTTATTTATTTCAGGAACCACAAAGAATTTCACATCAGTAATGTCATTTTTCTTTCATGCAAAATAGTTTAAATGGATAAGGCTTTTTCAAAGTCGAAATAGAGCATTTTACTTAAAAAAAACATATTTGAAGCTCACTATTTAAGCTTCATCTATAATGTGAAATATACAACTGTAACTGACAAAAAAAGAGAAGTAAAGTTTGAAGTAATCTTTTGGACAATGTGGTAATGCCACAACTTAAGATTTTTGAACCAAAATGATAAAGTCTAAATGAACAGTTTCAAGAGCTTCGTATCTACAACAGAGATGAAATTAATTTGCAACATTTCATTTTTGACAACAAATTGTTTGAATGATAAACCAGTTTTTCAGAAATATTCAGACAATTACTGAATACTAAAAGCTACAAAGTTTCACCTATGAGATAAAACTGACTAACATCAGTAAGTATTTGAATCAAGAATATATAGATCTCTTCATATGTAAATCATTAGTTCTATACTTCGTGTACAGAGGACATAGATTTTATCTGTTCAATAGTTCAGTGCATTCCTCCGATTTTATAATTATGCTTTAAATACTGTATTGTTTAAATGAATGTAATTTGACCTGACTTCAGTAAGAGAGACTGATAAAGGCACTCAACTTACCTAACTTTTTGTCTGCAGACAAATAAAGCTGTAACAGCCACTAACATCACAATCAGAAACAAGCCAGCACTCACTCCTTCAATGACTCCAAACAGAGGCTCTAGAAACAAAAATGTACATTTATGTATTTTGAGGAAAAGATATGAAGAATCAAAGAATAAATAGCTTTCAGGGGATATGTTACTAGTAGCTAAAGAAAACAGTTAAATCTAAGGAAATCTGAGGCATTTACACACTTAACTAAAATCTGGCTTTGATTTCTGTCCTTATTTTTAATCCAAACATTACACAAAATCTTTCATTCCCAACACAGTACAAGAAGAGTTTGGTTCTCTTGCACTTTGAAGCTTTCTTAGCGATAGCTTCACTGAGCATCCACCCTTTTCCTCTACTATCAGCAGGTCCACCAATTGGTCATCTGAATTTTCGAACTGAAGCCATGGCTCCAGCCTCACTTCAGAGCAGCCTTCAGGACATGCACAACAACCAGTTTTTGTTCCACTCCTTGCAAATAGTTCTAGGTACCAGAGTGTTCTTAGACACAGTATATAACCATGTGCTACAGTCATTAAAAAAACAAGCCTGAAACTAACCTGCTTCTGTAGTGATGGGTAAAGAGAAGAAGGTGTCTGAGAAGAGTGGTTTAGGGAGTTCCTTTGGGTCTTCACTGAAGAGCTGGGTAAAAGCCCGTATGCTAATCCTAAAATACCAGTACCATTATAGTTAGAATTTATGAGATGTTCAGGACCAACAGCAGAAAAGTAAGAACTCATTTGCCCGTCATAGATAACTAAAACCTTTCCACTGACCAGACAGCTCTTAATGGCATCTGTCTATGTGGCTGTCCGTTAAGTAACTTGCAGACCTCTTGGAAAAGTGTTTGGCTGAGGGAGGGATGTGACTGAGCTGCACCAAAGATCGTGTTTGGTCTCACAGCCTGAGAAATTTCTGAGCCTGATCTTGGCAGACACTCTCTTCTACACTCTACAGCTAACCTGGCCTAGCTCTGGAGCCTCCAGGTTTTTTTAGCTTGTTCCAAAGGACTGGTGTGGGGTAGCGGTGCCTAACAGACCGAGTTAAGCACCCTTGGTTTTCCCATTAAGTAGTCTTCTGACATAGCTGATGGTCTTAAGTCTTTCCAAAGATTTATCAGTTATAGGAGAGCTTCCCATCAAGTTAAAGGAAATAAGCAAGCCTATTCACTGCAGAGTTTTGTATATAATTAACATATTATTCCCATGTTCGTGAAGGACTGATTCATACCTATGAAACGGGGGCATGGATACACGGATAAAGCTTTTATAAATTCACAATGAAACACAAAGAACATCATACAATCCAGTTAAGAAACTATGAAAGCTCAAGTGTATAAGGAACCCAGACAGCACCATACTTAATAATGTGACAGAGCACAACTACCAGCATAAAACTAACCTGTAAGCAGTCCGAGGTTTTAGAGGTCCATCACAGAATTTTTGCTGATCTGGATCACACCTTCCTCCCAGATTTTCCATTTCTCCTCCAAGCTTAATGTCAAAGGTTTTATAATCACTGTCAGGGTTTTCAGCACATCTACTGGCAAAATAATTTGTCTGGTAGATGCGTATAGAGTCATTGTGTTTATACTCCAGGTAGGAAGGTAATGGGTGCTGCTCATCAGGCTTTGGTCCTTCACTACCTACATCATACACAGAGAAAGACAGAAGATTTACATACCACAGCCATTAATGTGATGCAGTTTATAGGCTCAAGCTGTTGACAGACATATTCTTATCCAACTTTCTAACGATTCTTGGAGGCTGCACAGGTTACCTTGCGAACACAAAGCTACAGTGGTTTCTAGTACCAACCTTGTTATTATTTTTCTGGGGAACTTCAGACACCACCAGCTATTTCAAAAAGCAAGTAAAAAAATCCAGACACTGACAAATCTATTGTATAGAGAGGAAAGCTGCAAAAGGAAATGACAGGAGTCCCCTGAACAGAAACTCACAATAATGTGTAAAAGACTCAGGCAGGCAAAGCCATGGCAATTAATAGGCCCTTTCTCAAGAGATTCATGGTCTGCACAAACATGAGCAGACAGCGGAAACACTATCTCTGCTTTTTTTCCTAAGGGCTGATGGACAGAGAGATTCAGAAACTTTCTCAAGGGTCACAAAATACGCACTGGAATGCCAATAAATGAAGCCACTTTTAAAACCAAGGTATTAATTGTTGAGACATCCCTCTGTTTTGTCACACATAGGTCAGCTGCAGAAAAGGAGGTTTGCATGGGCAATTTCTGTTCTGTTATACACATGAAGTCATTTCCTTCAGTTATCAAATACCATCTGGGAGTTGCTACCTTTGCCTTTTCAGCATGTCTTACTGAGGTTCTCTGAAAGAGTTGCCTTACTGTTGCCACCTAACATTCAAACTACCTTTTGAGATCTGTGCATTGCAAGGCAGCTTATTCTGTGTTCACTGGCAACGGCATCCAATATAAGTCTCCTACTGTAGAGTTTTGTTGAACAAACATGAGCATGTAACCTAGAGTACAGAAGCTAATTACTGCTTCTGGCTGAGCTCTGCAGTTGCTACTCTCTGAGAAGACTGAGTTTCTAAGTCTCCAGGGCTACAGAGCAGGGATAGATCCAAAACCTCTAAGCAACTTGGCCACTAAAGGACAAGAAGCTCCTCTGCTGCACGGTGACAGTGGTGTACCTCCCCATGTAACTACATTAGGTGACAGAGAGAATGGTATTAAACGATGACACTTACCATCAGCCTCTCTCACAACCACAGTAAAATACTTCACAGCTCCATTAGTATCACTAAACCAGCTGCAGTTAAAAGTAAAGTTGATAGAGGATTTGGTAATCAGCACTTCTTTTTTGTTCACTCGTATGTCTGGAGGTGGCTGAGGGGGACCTGAGTAATTAAAACCAAAACAAAACAAAAAAGAAGAGAGAAAGCATTAAATATGTATTTGCTGCGAGCTAGACTAGTAAGGGAAATGTAGTTTGTAATAAAGCTCAGCTGACTTGACCCAAATCTCTGATTCTATCCTTTTTGCAATCAAGGACATGCCTTCACCTCCCACTGGGAATCTGCCAAAAGATGAAACAAGCCAGCAGTGAGTTAACCATAGTAACAGTGGCAGCTCCTCAGCAGGAATTCCTGTAGAAGCCCATACGGAAATGCATGAAAGTCTTGCTAAATCTATGAAATCAGAAACTATAGCTGCTAGAAATGACACAGGCTTAAGCCAGGTATTTGGAGGCAACTTAGAAGTTGCCTATTTAAAGCATCTAAATTTCTGCTTTTTCCAGATGAACAGCCTTGAGTCAGCCTTCAACTAGAGAGTACTGTTTTCCAGACTGACTGCAGAATTTCCATAGGGAATGTTCTTCACTTGCGAGAAAGCTATACTTCAAACACACACAGTAGAAGAAAACTGGAAAGTGAAATATGTGTGAAGTACCTTCAGAGGACCACTGGAGTGAAAGTGGGTATTTTAAGGATCTACTTTGCTGAATCTTTTAAAAACTTGTATTACTGAAACTATATTGCTAGTATGGGAAACATATCAAATACGTAAGCAGGTGGCTAAACTTCAAGAGGTTTCAGATTGCAAGAAGAGCCAAGAATTCACGCTTTCCTATGTTGTTTAGCTGCATCTCTTATACGTATGAAGTCTAGCTGCAATTTTCTTGTGTTTCCTAGAGTAGGGTTTCCAGTAATAATGAGAATCTGAGAGAATAGTAGTGTTTAAAGAAAATAAGAATGTGAAACAGCTAACCTTCAATTAGGACTGAGAATCACTTCTTGTGACATGAGTAGCTAGTTGTAACTACATCTGAATTTGTACCATCCTTTGTGGTAGAGGAAGGAGATGACATTGTTGCAATTAAAAGGCTATCCATGCGGGAAGGCAGAAGGTGAGATGGTGACTGAACTCTGTAGCTTACTTAGCTCAACAGCTTCCAAAACCAAAAAACCGTAATTTTTATGATCTAGCATTTCACACCAATGTGGCTTTCAATAAGCAGCTATCAAAGTGTCCCTGAATATAAGCCTCCTGGTCACCTTGTATTTCTGAGAAGTTTAGCCCTAGAGTGGTTCAGGCCCCTCTGTTTTGCTGTGCCACTGAATCCAGAAGTACTGCAAAAAATGGAGCACCTTTAGGGCCAGCAATGGTGGGCTGTTCACCGCAGTGGTCTGGCACTGCAGGGGCATCAGCTGATTCTACCGATACACTCCACTCGGCAGCCTACAGGTAGAGAAACTGAAGAAGCTGTTTCAAAGCACATGCTACGTAAATGTGAGATTCCCCCCTCCTACAGGTGATTTAGTCAGGTAGCACCTCAGAAGAATGTACAGAGCCCCAAAATGATCCAGTGCCACAATCCGATGTCCTCACTGAAGAATATTTGTGCTTAGGATGGCTACCATCCATGAGGGGAAACAGCCAGGCACAGGAAGCCAAAGAGCAACCATGAAGACGGCTAAAGGTGTATGATGAGGACATCTTTGCTGTTGAACATCAGAATGACAGGATAACTTTTAAAGTTTCTCCAAATAAGCAGGTCTGGCAATATAATGAGAGGCAACATAGTTAAAATCCTGCATTGTCCGTCACAACAGGGACCAAAGAACACGTTCACTCTATTTTGGCTGGTGGATTATTAGTACTACACACTGGCAATTACGGAGTTCAGAATTCCTTTTACTGTCTAACCAACACAAGCAATTCCTTACTGCTGCTCACTTCCCCCCTTCACAGCAACTCTGAATTACGCTTACGGTCAATCATTGTGATGGTGCTGTCTTCAACGACTTCACTTGTCATATCTGCAGAATGCACCTTGATGGACACCATGTATTGCTTGTGGGGAACGAGGGTCATGATATTAAGCAGAGATTTGTCTTTGTCTATCCTTCTAGAAAATTCCACTTCATGAGTGTCCATCTTCTTGCATTCGACACTGTACCCATCAAAGTCAGAATCAGGAGGTGTCCAGGAACAGGCAATGGCAGTAGAGGTCTGGGGTCGACAATGAAGACTTTGTATCTTGTCTGGTTCTAGAGGAATGTTGAGAAATTGAAACTTAGTGGGAAAAAGTACAGGCATCATTCTGCTCAGAGCACCTGTTCTGCTCACCCTAGAGCCCTTAGATTCCACACAACCATTTAATCAGAGCAGGAGGCTAGGAACCAGAATTCCTACCTCTCCTGCAAATATGTGCTGCATTATTAGGCAAGGCTAACTCATTTTAGCCATCTGAAATCAGATCTAGTGACATCAGCCTACTGGGTTTGTGAAGCTTCAGTCATTAATTGTGAAAACAAGTAAACAGAAGTCTTAACACGAACAACACCACTGCAAAGCAATGGATTTCTAGAACTCTGCTACAACTTATTTGGAGGTTACGTGTGGTTAACAGAATCAATCAATACTGATACTGTCATCTCATGGCTTCTATGTTTTCCTGGCTAGCATGTGGTATGCCCGTATTACTAAAACATATCACAGAAGTACACTTTATCCATGTAATATCAGAGCACGATATACAACAGGTCACATAACAAAAATAGATTTCACTTTCAGATGGCAGATGTCTACATTTAAGTGATTAAATACAGGTGAAAGAGGTCTCTCGTTTTAATAAATATGCTGATTGGAGTAATGCTATTCAGCTTACTAAACATAGATGTCAATTTGGAGCTGAATCCCACCCCAGGTGACATGAGGGCTTGCCAAGGCTCATTTGTTTTTACAATTCCAGGTCACTCCTTCAAATCAGCCTGCTCCTGAGGTTGATAGAGACAGCTAGAGATTATACAGACCCACAAACATGGACAGAAATGCAGAGGGGTGAAACACTCATTTCAGTTTCAAATCTAATACAGAGGGTTTCATTCATCTCTCCTGTCTGATCATTCAGAAACATTTTGCTTATTTCAATATCCTACTGTCAGAGAAGTTTGGATATTCAGCCTTGTTTTACCCTGAAACTGACTGATTTAGGTTCAAAATCCAAACAGCCCCACTCTGGATGTGTAGACTGTAAGTGTATGTCCATTTTCAATCTTTAAACGATTGACCTTGCACACAGCACGGGCTTAGAATCTAGATGAATTCATCACCATCATCCATAAATTCACTAATGGAAATTACTGACTGTGAAAGGAACTGGTAAGATTTAAGTTTTCCATCTTATCCAGCTGACAGCGTGCAATGGAAACTCACTTACTTGTTCTCACACTTGCAAATTGAGATTGACTGTATGTCTTCCAGCTGTCACCACTGACAGTTCTGACACTGAAGTCATAGAGTCTTCCTGGTCGCAGGCCATAGATGATGCGTACTTTTGATTTGCTGCTGCTATAGGGATTGAATACTGTGAGGGGATCCTTTGGAAGCCACTGCAACTCAAAATCATCGTAGTCTGTCCAGTCTGGAGGACCCAGCCAAGTGATTGATAACGAAGTGTTTGCAACATCAGTGAATGACACGGTGTTAGGAGGGCTGGGTGCTACACAGAAAGCAGGAGAGAAGAGGGAAGGGGATAAAGAGATTCTTACCAAATTTTTACACAAGACATAAAATGAAACATACGTTATTTTCTTCACGCATCACAAAGTTGTTTATATTATCCCGTGTACACAGCTAATCACTGCACCTCTGCTGATGGTTGTGACTTTCACAGATATTACATATTCCTGAGCCTTGAGCTCCTGAGCACTGAATAAAATCACACTCAATTGGTTTAATACCCTTAAGGACATTCTTTATCTTTACACCTTCAGTGACTCTTACAATAAACCCTCCCGCAGAACAAGTGTGTTGCATAGCTGTGAACCAATACAAATGCTGACAGATGGGACTAAACAGCTCCCAAAGCTTTTGTGTTTTTTACCTGTTCTTCCTTCAGCATTTGCTGTGTTGGTCAGGTCACCACTGTGAGTCACCACAACCAGAATATACTTTCTGCCAGGAATGAGCCCCTGGAAATGCCACTCTTTCAGGTCTTTCCTCTGCCACGTTTCTTTCTGTGTCCCATTTGGGTTGTAAAGATTCAGCTCATAGAAGTCAACATCCCCTGCTGCTGGACCCCAGGTGAACCACAGACTGTCTGTCATGTTCCGGTTGGATGCCTTGAGGCCAACAACTGCAGCTGGTACTGAAAAAAAGGGGATGGATATTACTTTATGTAGAACATCTTTAGGGCGAGGAAAGGCAACAAAATCCAGCAGAACTTACACTTATTCTGTAATGACAGCCTTGTAATAAACCAGACAGCCATCACAGCTGGCCAAAAAGCTAGAAAGCATCAGGAAGTGTACCTCAATAGTTTCCTTTCTTATTTTGAAATGCCACTGTCCCCAGAGGAGGCTGAAATGTTTATAATAGATAATTTTGCAAATGTTAAGCAGCTTTTCCCACTCAGTGTATAGAAATATCCAGTTCTGAGGTAGCTGAAGAAAGCACACCACTGTCTAGAGGCACTCTTACATAAGGGTTACTATATAGTGCCTCAGAGGATAAAGAAAGGTTTCACAGAGCATCAGGGTTGCTGAAGCTGCTTAGGAATTTCTGCTTCCTACGTGTGGCTGAACAAACACAGACCTGCAGCCAGAGGTCCCCAGGAGGAACAACTTTTATTTACTGGTAGATTGTCTTCCCCATTAACCCTACCTGCTTTGCCTTTTGGTCTTTTCCACTCATAGACCATGTTTTTAAGATAGGACAAAGACGTTTTCCTTTAACACTTAAGCAGCATACACTGGGATGTTCTTCTCCTGACCTGAGTACCTGGGAACTATTATAAAGGTCTTTGCTCCATTTTCCTCTTGTAATTACGTCATTCAAAAATTACCTTCTTCTTTGTCTAATGCTTTTCATGTATGAGAGCCCATTTTGATATATCTATTAGTTTCTCTAATCTAAAGTGAACAGCAGACTCAGACCAGCTCACTGGTGTCCCCCGTGAGCACCACACCAGAGACAGATGGTTTTCTTAGATGTTCTTGCCTGTTCTTCCAAAGACAGATGACTCGTTAGTGAGGTCCCCACTGTGGGTAACAATCACCATTCGATACATCCTGCCTTGCCGCAGGTTTTGGAATGAACACTGCTGGAGGTGCTGCTCTCCTGAAATCCTGTCATGAAGGGACTTGTCTGGGTTGTACAGGAAGATGTCATATGAATCAAGCTCTCCTTGCGAGGTAGTCCAGCTGAAGGACAGTCGGTCAGTGGTGTTCTCTGTGACCTTCAGATCTGTAACTGCTGCTGGAACTGAAAAGAATAATAAATGCAAGGGTAAATATCAAAATGTCTGGCCACTAAGCTGAACCTTTAATAAAGCAACAACTCATGTCTGGAATACATTTCAATTAAGCCACAAGTAGCTAAGTAATGTCAACAGCAGCTTTCAGAAGCAAGGGGAAAGCATTTACGAGGTGCCATTGAGTCTCTCCAAGACAACGCTTGTGTTTCTCAGCAGGCCTGGTTCTCCAGCCTGCACTCACACAGACCTCTCCATTAGTTTCTGCAAGAAGCTTTCACTGGCTTTCACTCAAGGCTAAAAGCCTTGAGATTTTGAAATAAAAACTTGATGACAATAAAGCATTCAGATAGTTCCATAACAGATGGACTGAAGGAAGCATTCAGCACTCTGGTTTAAGATCCTTATTATGAACCATGGCCACATTATTATGTTAACAATTTCAGATTCACATACCAAGGAAAATGATGTATAAATATCTGGAGTCTGTTATTACTATAATCTTTCCAGAATCAAGATATAAAGGTGATTCATGTATTCAATGGTATCTGACTGAGGGAACTATAAATACACAGAAATGTTCTAATTACCTGTTCGCCCAACAGTTTCTGCTCTTTTACTGAAGAGGCCACCACTAACTGTCAAAACTTGTATTTTATACTTCTTGCCAGCTAATAAATCTTCAAATTTGTGCTGTTTGGCAGTAGCTGGCTCTGATTTGTTGCTCAGGAGGATTCCTTGCTCGTTCAAGAGCAGAATGTCATATCTTTCAGCTACACCAGGAGCTTTCTGCCAGGTTACTAACAAGGAATGACTGCTGTAAGCATGATGGGCCAATAATTCCTGGACAGAGGCTGGAACTGAAAGCAACAATTAAAGGCAGGACATTACTAGGTGAAATACAGATCATTCAATACACATTCAATACACAACTACGAATAAAGTAATTAATAGAAAATATCTTTATTCATTTGCGTGTTCACTTGTGGGAAAGGAATGTCTGTGCATGCGTTTACCCAAGAAAGTAATTCCTAGACATAAATACAATGAGATGAAGTTTGAGAGTAACATGAACATCTGAACTGGGCATGAAGGAGCAATAGATACATATAAACTATCATGTAAAGAGGGAGGAGAGTGAGATGAACTGATGGGAACAGTTAACAAAGGCATGTGAAAAAGAACTGCAAAATAAAGGAGTGGTGTAAAACAATAGAATAGAAAACGTCAGCTAACAGCTGTTGCACACAAAAGCCAAGGCCACAGCAGACACACCCAGGTGTTGGAGAGAAGATTAACTGAAACCAGGGTGTTCCACTGTTTTCTGTGTTCCAACATGCAGTGGAACATTGTACAACAAACCTTGACCATACAAATGGCTCTGCTACAACACAATATTCGACTAAATGGAGCCCTGAAGATATATGTGTTGGATGGGCACAGGCACAGGCATAGGCGGCAATGGAACTGCATGCATCCTGTGAAGGCACTTTGGGCTGGGGACTTGCATTCCACGTGCATTCACTCAGGCAATGCTACTGACATGACTGATCAGTTATTAACAGATCCATGTCTAGGTGTTTGCAAGAGTGAGGACTCACACTCCTTCGGAAAAAAAGCTTGTCACAAATCTTACAATCCCAATAGTATGTTCATAAACATCATTAATACGGTTCAGCTTCTGGGAAGATTTAATGCAACTTGCCCTTGTCTCAAAAGAAACATACTTGTTCTCCCAAAAGCTGCTAAGCTGTTGTGCAAGGTGCCACTGTTAGATTGCACCACCACCCGGTACTGCTCCCCAGCTTCCAACTTGTGAAACGTGTGCTCAGACACATGTTTGGAGACACTCTGAGAATCAAGCTGATGGTTTTGTTGAAATATAGTCACTGTGTAGGAATCAACATCTCCACTTCCAGGAGTCCAGCTCACTTTCAGGCTGTTTGTCATGCCATTAGAGGACACATGAATGTTTCTGACCATGCTTGGAACTGGAAAAAAAAAAAAAAAGGGAACACAAAGACACCTGCTCACATATTTCCTGTTTGATTCAGACTTTCAAATTCCTACATTTTTTATGGCCACAGCAGATGATTCAAAGGACAAAGAGCATCTCCATGTACAAGTCATTTCAATCACAGGTAAATACAGGTAAAGCTGAAGACATTTGTGTAGGATTGTGCCATTTTAGAAAAGCAGTTATGACTTTATAGGAACAAAAGTAAATAAAACATAAGTAAAACAGAAAGAAGCTTCTATGTTCTTTTGTCTGGGTAACCTGCCTGTTTTCCAAATAATGCTTTAGATACACCTTGGAAAATCAGAGACATTTTAGTTAGCCACTTTTGCTAACTAATTTTTGCTAACTAATTTGCTAGCCACTTAGTTAGCCATTTTGCAGTTATAATCACACCCATTCACTTCAGGTGGGTAAAAAAGAGGTGTAAAACAGCTTAAGTTATTTAGCTAGAGATACTAAGCAAACAACTGGCATCATGGGAATAACAGAAACCCAGCACTGACATCTCAATACTATTCCTATGCAACAAATTAGATTATCTGCCAAATATCACAGTATCACAGTATGTTATAGATTGAAAGGGACCTCAAAAGATCATCTAGTCCAATCCCCCTGCCGGAGCAGGAACACCTAGATAAGGTTACACAGGAACGTGTCCAGGCGGGTTTTGAATGTCTCCAGAGAAGAAGACTCCACAACCCCTCTGGGCAGCCTGTTCCAGTGTTCTGTCACCCTCACTGAGAAGAAGTTTCTTCTCAAGTTTAAGTGGAACCTCTTGTGTTCCAGTTTGCACCCATTGCCCCTTGTCCTATCATTGTTTGCCACTGAGAAGAGCCTGGCTCCATCCTCGTGACACTCCCCCTTTATATATTTATATGCACTAATAAGGTCACCCCTCAATCTCCTCTTCTCCAAACTATAGAGACCCAGCTCCCTCAGTCTTTCCTCATAAGGGAGATGCTCCACTCCCTTAATCATCTTAGTTGCCCTGCGCTGGACTCTCTCCAGCAGGTCCCTGTCCTTCTTAAACTGAGGGGCCCAGAACTGGACACAATATTCCAGATGAGGTCTCACCAGGGCTAAGTAGAGGGGAAGGAGGACCTCTCTCGACCTACTAACCACCCCCCTTCTAATACACCCCAGGATGCCATTGGCCTTCTTGGCCACAAGGGCACAGTGTCGGCTCATGGTCACCCTGTCGTCCACCAGGACCCCCAGGTCCCTCTCCCCTACACTGCTTTCTAACAGGTCGTTCCCCAATCTATACTGGAACCTGGGGTTGTTCCTGCCCAGATGCAGGACTCTACACTTTCCCTTGTTATATTTCATCAGGTTATTCCCTGCCCATCTCTCCAGCCTGTCCAGGTCTCACTGAATGGCAGCACAGCCTTCTGGCGTGTCGGCCACTCCTCCCAGTTTAGTGTCATCAGCAAACTTGCTGATAGTACACTCAATTCCCTCATCTAAATCATTGATGAATATATTAAATAATACTGGTCCCAGTACTGACCCTTGAGGCACTCCACTAGATACAGGCCTCCAGCTAGACTCCGCCCCATAGACTACAACTCTCTGGCTTCTCTCCTTCAGCCAGTTCACAGTCCACCTCACTACCCGATCATCCAGACCACGCTTCCTCAATTTAGCTGCGAGGATGCTGTTGGTAGCTGTGACACTTGTTTATTAAGCACAGATCAAATTGGCTTAAGTACTAGTGTGATTTTCAATGAGATATACCATCATTGTGCCAGTATTACAGGAGCTCAGATAAGATCATGGTTCACTCTTAATTTTATATGCCTCATTCTTTCCTCTAAATATCATATTATTTCTTACTTGTCAGGCCTTCTATGAAAGTAGCACGTTGTGCATCTCCACTGATGGTCAAGACAAGAATTTTGTACAGACGTCCTGGAGTCAAAGCTGTGAACCAATACTCCTCAATGGTGTTCCCAAGGAAAATAGGTGGGAAGATCTTCATATCATTGAAGAGCAGCTGAATCTCATACTTATCAACATCGCCCTCAGCCTTTGACCAAGTTACCTGCAGATCTTCTGTGCTCCTGTTACTAAGAGTCAGTTCCTTCACTGACTCCGGCACTGAAGAAAGATAGAAAACTATTCAGTACTTATTAACAGATCACAACAAAAAGATAACAGCTCTGGTGCCATGCTCCAGCACTAAAACTTTTCATTCAGTTCCCTAGGAGAAGCAGTAGATGGCACTTATTTACAAGGGCTACTGTTTGTGGCTTGCACGGTATCTAACCCCAGAAGGTCCCATTTCAGAACACTGAGTCCACAAACTATCACCATAAAAATAATAAATGGGTAATAATGGAGCCTGCAGAGAATCTGCATAGCCAACAAAAGTTGAGTAGGATCTGCATGTACAACAAATGTTGTACAAAGAGGCCTGAGCTAGCAGAGACCCAAGGCAATCCATCTATATGCTGCAGCACCCCTCTGAACAGTTCCAAACTCCTGCCAGACACAGGTCGGTTATTTTTGCCCAGTGCTACATCTGTGTTAATAAATTCAGTTTCTTAGCATGGCTCATTAGCTTACATGTAGTGCTAGGTGAAGACAGGCAGACTGCATTCAGGTCCTTTCTGGCTCACAGGTAGTCACTTTACCATTCCTGCCCCATGCTCTCCAACTCCAGTTCTTGGAGTAATTTGAGGAGTGTGAGGTCTAGCCTTTCTTTTTCCTTATACATTTCCATGACCATAAAAAAACCTGTTGTGTACATTCTGGCATAGTTTAAGCATAAATACTAAGTATATGCGAAAATCTGTACACTCTATTTAATTTTTCCATATTTCAAGATTTACTTTCCAAGTTCACAGCACAGATCTCTTCTTTTGTGTTCTGTATATCTGTAACTTAAACATTGGTCATAAACTAAATAAGTATTTGGAATGGCACACATTCAAAGAGTCACACTCAACATTCTGTGTTAAAATCATATGAGATTTTTAGGCCAGCTATGGTAAACAGAAAAAATCCTGGAGCATCTCAAGATGCTTCCAGGGTGCTTACTTACTTGTTCTACCATAGACTCTTTCACTTGTTTCATATTTTCCACTCCTTGTGCTGACTGTGACACTGTATTGCCTCCCTGGGACCAGATTAGTGAACACACATTCATTTTCATCCTTTGGGACACTTTTTGTTTGGATGAAATCATTGTTGTTCTTGATGATCACTTCATAATTATCAAAATATCCAGAGGCATGTAACCAGGACACCTTCAAGTAGTCACTTCTGGCTGAATTGCTGACAGTAAGTCCCTGAACACTTGAAGGGACTGAAAGAAAAACCACAATTAAAGATTCAGAAAGCAATAACTTCCTGAAGTAATGGGAGCTGCTGTAGTGGACTGTATTTGTGGTAATTACCAGACTTTTCTAAGAAGTTGCAAAAAGACCACAGTGTGGATTTAAGCAATACCCTAGCCTCTAAAATAGTAACTGCCACTTCCAGGCTGCTTTATGTCATGTAACAATGGTTTGCCTTTCCAGTTTTTGGTCTTTTGGAACTTCGTCAGCTTTGCTTATAGCAGTGAGTTCCACAGGTTCGCACTAATCTTGAATTTGCTTCCCATTTAAATGTCTGTCTCTTGGATTTTCACTTACATTATGAGAAGACTAAAATTACATTAACTTTACACTCTGTCATTTTAACACCCCTTACCATCTTTCTTCCATTTTACTGGTTTACCAAGTCTTTTCAGCCTTTGAGGAAGTTTTAAGAGGTTTTCCATCACTATTGCCACCCTTTTCTGAAACTTTTCTATTCCTGATATAACCTTCTTGAACACTGCATGACCAAAACCACAGATATGGGTGTTATTTATTTATGTGACACCTTTCAAATATTTTGGTAGTTAGCCTAATCCATCCCATTCTTTCAGTACTTGAGTAATTGGGGGTGGCTGGGATGCTCTACAGGGTATACTTGGGAGAGCCAACTGGAGATGTTAAAAGCAGGAAAGTGATTTGAGCTAAAATTGATACATGATTTATTTTTACTCACAAGGACTGACATGTGACTTTTATTCATGCTAAAGTAATTTTATGACATAAAACAGCACTAGGGGATTAAGGATAAAATTAAGTCTGTAAAGCTTTAATTTTGTAGTTTGACCCTCCAATCCCTACTCACCCATCCCAGTTTGGTTAGATACTGATAGATCATTGATAATGGCTATACAAAGTCATTATGGTGACTGGATTTGCTCTGAGGCTCTCTTTACCTGTTCGCTCCTGGCTGAAGGAGTAATTTTCATACTTCCCACTCTTCGTGGTTATCATCACGTTGTAAAGTGTCCCAGGAGTAAGGCTGCTGAAGGAGCATTCACTGAAGGATTTGGAAACGGTGAGAGTCTGAACGATCTGGTCATCGTGAGAGAGTGTTACCAAATAACTGTCTACATCTCCAGAAGCTGGCAGCCAAGAAACACTGAGGTAGTCACTGCGACCAGAGTTATTTACTGTTACTCCAGTCACGCTGGAAGGAACTGTGCAACAAAGAGGAAAAACCAAGAGGGCTTTAACTACCCAATTCCTATTGTTGTCAGAATGCCTGGAATGTTGCCCTGCAAAATAAGCAGTCTGGGACTCCTGAGAAGCTCAGCAACACTTGTCTGCTTTTCTGAATATAGTGAAGGAAATTGCCTTTGGTGGCACAATCTCAGCACTTCTAAAGTCCCAGGAGATGAGTTATCCTTTCAAGTTGCCATTCATCAGTAGCAGCAATAACTGTTAAGGCTTGCATGAAATTGAAGCCCATAGCAGAATGTGTCATTTACAGTGAGTTCTCTGACGCCTAGTGGCCAAAACATGAATGAAATTTGTTTCTCAAAGCAGCAGGGCGAGATCAAAGCCTCCGCATTGTCAGAAATACCATCACTCTGGTACAGAACTGTCAGAATGAAGCAGACCTTAATCACAATGAACTTTCACATTTTCACTGGATTCTGATTGACTGAACTGACTTACCTCAGTTAGAGGGACAAGCCATCAGCCGTCAGAGTAAAAAAAAAAAAACAGATCTTACAAAATACGTTTATGTACTTTAGGCCTTTTAGTATTATTCTTCTGGAATTGTGGGGGTTTTTTTCTGTTTGTTTTTGTTGTTGTTGTTTGTTTGGGGTTTTTTTTGGGTTGTTGTTTTCACCTGAAAATAGTTCAGGAAGAACACTGGAGCAAGCTGCAGAATGTCCAGCCTTTGCCAAATTCACATAAAGGGTGAAATTGCACTGTCCTGTCAATATTTCCCTCTATTTAAATACCCAAAGGACTGGTCTTACATTTCATGAGTCATTACACTTACAGAATTTGATGCAAAAGTAAAGCCTGTCTTATGCAGTATAGAAGGGCTTCATAATGAGTCATTAACCCTGGTGGACTTTCTTGAATGTTGGACTGGAGGAAAAGAATGGGTTGTAAGAGACTGAGACACAATTTACCTCGGCACCTTTAAGCAGCTAATTTGTGTACCTAAGGAGCAATCACCCTATGCTGCCATCTAGTCAATGGAACAAGAAAGTCCCTTCCTAGGGGTGATTCAGCTACCATAGCTGTACATCACTTTCAGGGCCTATTTTAGTCTTCACTACAGAGTGGTCCTGCTGTACTGAGTTCATGGTGTAGGCAGGAGAGTTAGCTCCTTAGGGAGCTATGCTAACATGAATCCGGACCCACAGTGTGCCTGAGGTCACATACAGGAATTATATGGCTGAAACTCCTGTATTTCTGAATGTTCAGTGCAATGGCTTAATCACAAGACTATTCTCTTCAATAAATTAAGCTTTTAGGAACTGACAAAACACATGCTGGGGTATTTTCCTTTTTACCTGTCCTCCCTTCTGTGATCGTTTGCCTTGAAGATATTCCCCCACTGACAGTGGTGACAACAACTGAATAGAGTCCTCCAGGTTTCAGGGGATAGAAGTGATATCTGTTGGTTTCACTGGGAACAGTCTCATTTTTAATGACAACATTCTCATGAATCAGTAGCACTTGGTATGAGTCTACATCTCCCAGTGCTCTGGTCCAGTTGGTGAACAAGCTGTTGGTTGATCCCTGACTTGCCACGGTCAGACCTGTCACTTGGGCTGGCACTGCAAAGAAAATTGTCATAATGTTACTGAGGAGAAACAAAATAAAATAAAACAAATCCCCCCCAATAACCCAAGTTTAGTCACATTGAGGAAGTGCATCAAAAGAACGTTCCAATTTGCAGCCAGACTCAACAGGACTAAAAATAATCTAACTGTGGACTGCTTCCTGTCTGATGGGATGCGGTCTATGGGAAACTATCTAAGGCACAGAAAGGCCTTTCAGGCTTTAGCACAGCTTTTCCCAGTCAGACCACAATGATTCAATATCAGGGAACTGGAAGAAATTGGATTTTATAAATACCATTAAACAAAAGCCAACAATTTAGGAAGTCACTTGGGGATTTGATGACTTTTAAATACTGTGACTTTCATTTTCCCTTTCCTCTCCTATTCCCCATCTCTCATTCCTGTTAGACCCCATTTATTCTCCTACACCCCATCTCTCATTCCTGTTAAATGGCAAACTATTTTCCTGAACACCTCGGGCACAGTCATCTATACCTCAGAAGTGTCAGACCCTTTACTTTCGGAAGTAACTGGATGGTTTTGGTTTTACTTTTTACATCGGAAGATTTGCAGGACACTACCTTTTCTAGCATCAAAAGACTAAAAAAACAAACATAACATTTATCTAAATACAAGCTGGTAAACTTAGCCAGGACAAGAATGAAAAGGACAGAACCAAAGGAATGTATCACCTTGCACAGATTTTACCTCAAATAATTCTTTTTTATTTGACAGTATTTGGTCAAAGCAAGGAAATACAGTTACTTCTTTCTAAGTAGTGCTGCTTACATGACCAAGCACAACTGAAATAAAGCATGCTCTTATTTTACAGAACGTTATTGCAAGCTTCTTCTCTTGTTTTATATCAGCCTTTCTGCACACACAGTATTTGATATCATTAACAAAAGCTAGACAGTAAAGCACATAGCTAAAAAAAGTGTAAAAAAATCCCACCTGTTTTATAACACTGTCATAATACAGAAAGCTCTAACAAGACACTGAAGTGTCACACTCCTGTGCTACAGGCATTTTTAGTAATACCTCAGGCTTCATCAGAAGCTGACCAATCTAGGATGCATGTAAGACCTTTTTCTGTCATATTTACAGCAATATTTTGCAAGCCTAGTAAGCCATCCTATTGCAATGAAGATTGAGAGGTTTGGAATGCTTATTAATACCTATGTTCAAATTCGTTGATTTTAATTCTTTATCACTTTGAATGTAATAGTGACATGATATCCCTGCCTGATTCATACTAGTTAAGCGGGACACTGCAACCTTTATGCCTAAATAGGCCTTCTAAAGGGGCATAAGGCAGAAGGAAGTGGAATACCAGCTATCTCATCACACAGCAGAGAAATGAAAGTGTAAGTTAAACTTTTCAGCCCTTGGAAGGACTTACAACATTTGAGTAAGGACCACTATCAAGCCATAGGCAGGATTAGATTCACAGCAGCAGCTTGTTTTTCCCTGTGCTTTGCCAGACCGGAGCTACATTTTAAGACTTGCTTGCACTGGAGAATGCAAAAGTCAAACAGAGTAAAGCAACACATATGGTTTATAACTTGCACACATGCATAAAATTAGCACCCTGCAGGGGGTGGGAATAGGACCTTCCTTGTATCATAGCCATCATCCTAAGTAAGAGACACAGATTCTGCAATCAGAAGAGCGGACAGATTCAAAATACCTTTTCAAGGTCACATATGTTTTGTGTCTGTCAATCTTGCTATGCTCCCCCTAAAGCAACATTTTCCTGTGTGGTGGTGTTTGGTTTTTTTAAAGATGATGAATGCTTTGAATCAAGGAAGTGACCTTCCTGAAGATACCCAGTGAAAATTGTTCTTCTTATATGGAAACTTGCGGTAACATAGATTGATCAAATGTGACACAGTATTTCAGAAACCTGTTTTGCCAGGAATTACATAACCATTTCCCCAAAACCTTAAGTAAATACTGCAAGATAACTGACAGTCAGAAATGAGAGACTTGGAAACGTAAGTTTCCTACTGAGGAAACAAACATAAATTCAATACTTTAGACACAGTTTATTCAGCTCACTACAAAATAAAGAAAGTTGTTAATGGTCAACAGGAGTAAAGATTAAAATAGTTTGACAGGATGGTACCTGTTCTTCCTTCCACTGAAGTCCAGTTGCTTAAACTCCCACTAATAGTAGTGATTGTGGCTGTGTATTTTCTTCCAGGTACCAAGTCAGTGAAAGTGAATTCCTTAGCTTCTTTTGCAAGCCCTTTTTTGATGACAGTGAGATCCCTGTCTCCTAGTGAAACCACATAGCTGTCCCATTCCGCAACAGGGGTCATCCACATGACACTAAGTGAAGATTCATTAGCATGTTTCACACGGAGCTGGAGAACAGGCTCTGGAGCTGTAAAAGTACACAAATATCTCAGTGAGAACAGGAGTTTGTAGTGAACACACATGTCATATCTCGAGCTGCTGTTAAGGAATCTGCTCTGTAAGACAGAATTGTAACAGCAACAGAGTATTTGTAACCAAGAGGAGATTCTTTACCTTTTTCTAAGAAGCCAATGTTACAAACCTAGTATTTGTGCTACTCTTTCAGTAAAGGGCTGTAGCAGCAGCCTTCAGCATTATGGCTGTAATGCTTAGGTTTAAGCTTGTGTCAGGATACATATTTTAGTATGAATGGAAATGCAGTGAAGTCAGTGAGCTTCCTCTTGAAGTGTGGGTGCTAAACAGCAATATAAAACATTTGTACCGTAAACCAGACCTACACCAATTTAGTTGTAACAAACAAGCATGCAAATTATCTGATCAGGGTGACACTGATTTTGCACTGGTTCGTATCTCAGTCAAGTTGGCAGACACTCCAAACTTACAGTGGTATAAAGGAAAGAAAACAGTAAATTTCTCTGTGTGCACACATACACACAGAGGGCATCTGTTTATTTTGTCCCTGTTACACTGAAATACAACTCACTTTCCAAGACTGTTGATCTATATAACCGAAAATTAAGACAGAATGGGGCCTAATATCTATGCTTCATAATAGATACATTATGTACATAACTGTGGATCAAGCAGCTGTGAGACACCTAGGGCTGGATATTATTTATTGGACCATGTTCGAATCACTTAGCTGTGTCAATTAAAACTAACACTACCTACAAACTTAAATTACTTGTAATGTGCATCAAGATAGGCAAGATGACAATGTGCCTTGCTCTATCAGCTACAGTATACAACAGTGAAATGTTGTATATGTAGTGTAATGTTTCAGTCATGATGGCATATAGAATAACCTATATCATATATAGAATATAATTCCCAAGGCTTTTATTAACAAAATATTTGCCACAAAAATAACCCTGAAAGCTTTCTCAGAACTACTAAGAAGAATTATTTCTCTTGTCTACAAGGGAGCTCTTTTTCCCTGTATTAATAGTGAAAATTCACCTGTGGATTCTGCTATACTTTTCTTTCTCATTGCCCACAAACCCCAGCTGAACACTTTGCACTCTCACACTTCCCAGGCAAGCACACTGACCTGTTCTCCCTGTGCAGCTAGTCTTGCTCTGCAGATCACCACTCTCCACGAAGAGGTCCACACTGTACTGTCTCCCCGGGATGAGGCCCACGTCGTGGATGAGGTACTCGCTGGTGTCCTTCTCTAGCGTGGTGTTGAGCACCAGGGCCGAGCGGTTCCACAGGAGGAGGTGGTACCTCTCCCAGTCTCCCGCAGGGGGCAGCCACTTCACCCGCAGAGACCTCAGCCAGTCACCAGCACCGGCTTTCAGCTCAGAAACCTTCTGTGGAACTGAAATAGAGAGACTGAGAGAGTAATTCTGAAGTGGGGCATTCCTGCTAAGATGTAAGTGCGCAGTGGCAAAACCTGTCTCGCAGCACAGCTACTGCAGAAGCACTTGGCTCAGCTGAGCAATGTGAGGTATCTTGTTACGAAGGTTGGCATTCATTTTAAAGATAATTTTTACTCTTTCCCACACAAACCGCTCACTTTTTACTGTTGGTTTTTGATATGAAATGGGGAACTCTTCTTATCAGGGTGGCAAAATCTTCCCTTGCACTTCTAGGACACATCTGCAGTTTCCAGTTAGCTGCCCTATTGTTTCCTGGACATTTACAGACCGTGAATCAATTTCTCAAAGCTAAGGCCAAAACTTCAGTCACTATGGGCCAAATTCTGGTCTCAGCAGCCTAATGGCTTCTTTCCACAAAGGCCTTGTATGTCCTAGGCCCTCCTTAGGCACTGAGGCTCAAACTGAGGTCTATTAAAACAACTACTTTGTCCTGTCCTCCACTTCCAGGGTCCTGAATTTACATCCTCAGCAGGTTCTGCTGCTGTAGGCACCCTCTCAATACACAGTGATGTGGATTATGTTCTTGGGCACCTGACTCTGTGAGTTAGGGTCCTAACAGTCTAAACCCTTCAGTATTTTTAGACATGGCAGCCCGGATTTACAAATTTATCTTTTAGACACAAAGCGTCTGTTTTCAAAGCTTTTGGTAGCTATGGAAAAGTCATGGGAAGGAGTTGCACATGATCACCATCCTTGGAAAAAGGACTTTTAGATCCCTGACTTTGAATGTACTGGATCTAGGTCACAAATTTGAGGGTCAGAGGTTTGAGTGAGGGCCTGAAGCTCTCCCTTCAGATGCAAACTGTAATCTTAAAGGCCTTCAGTGGTAGGCTAAACAAACAAAAAAAAAAGACATGCATATGACCAGCTCAGCTTTGCACTTACTGGACATGAAAGGCTTTCCACCTCTCTTCCAGCCTGCACTGATAATGGGGTAGCACCTAGATACGTCAAGCATGAGTCTTTCACATGAGACGTTTAGTTGTAGATGATAGATAGTCTCTAAAAATACTCTCTCCTTCTCTCTCTCACATACACATATGTAATTTTTGGTTCTGAGACTACCAACAACTTATGCACGTATTCTTCACTTACATGTATTTTTTTTCCATCTAAATTCTGCCTGGGCTAGGCTGGTGTGGAGATGATGACTTTGTGGTCAGTAACACTGTGGGAGAACTATGCCAGGATTTTTCAGGTTTAGAACTCATACAAGAGATATCTCAAAGAAAATTATACTTCTGAAAAAGATCAAAAACCAAAATACCCAGCTCTACCCAGGTTGCCACATGCCTTCCTTAATCCATGCTGTTAGTAATGAAGAAAGCCAAGACCTAATCTTTTCCTATTTGTAGATTTATGTCTGGAGAAAGGGATATTTAGACCTTGCAAAATTACTTAAAAATCTGTTAACAATTTGACTACATGCAGACTTCCCCATAATTTAACTCGTTTTATACACTATGCTGAGTTGAATTTAATATAACAAAGTTGGACAGAAGTGTAGTAGTGTGGAACAGTCTTTTTAACAGACCCACCCAACTATAAGGTCCAAAACGCATTATGTTGCCTGCTCCCAAGCTATGCTGGAGCTGCTTTTGGCTGTCAGATTAACTGTTGCCAGAGAGTCAGGAAGGGGTGCTCCTGGAACAATATTGTGCTTTTTATCTTATTTTGCCTGGAATCCAAATCATTTTGTCTCCTAAAACGATTTTCTACAAGGCCAACGTAGGCAAAAATAATGTTGGTTACAGTGGTCCTACTGAAGCAGAAGAAGACTTACATGTCCTGCCAGTTGCCATCTGATCAGTGAACAGTTCACCACTGACTGTGCGGGCAGTAACCTGATAGAGACGTCCTGGAGTTAGCTTGTCAAAGTGAGTCTCTGTGACTGGTGGCTGTAGAGTTTTGACTTCTTTAACTGATCCAAGATGAGACAGAGTGATATTATAGAAATCAAGGTTTCCTGAAGGTCTTCGCCACTTAACTTTTAAAGCATCTGAGCTGTCATCGTTAGTCACTGTCAAATCTAAGACTTCAGCTGGGACTAAAAAAAAATGAGAATAAAATAATTTCACCACAGAACATATAAGACTTACTGCCTCCAAACTGTAATAGTAAAGTTTTGGTTTTGAATAGTTCTATGAGAGGGAGTGTGACTGATTTTGCCTGAACAGTGAAACTACCCAACCCTGTTTCAGACAGTGTACTGCTAAGAGTGACACCTATTACAATGCCACTCCTGCTTCATGTAATAGAAAATCTATTAGCCATGTCTGCACACTAGTCATTTTAACTATGAAACAGACCAAACACATGCTCCTAAGAACACAGATGCCTGTGTACATTTTTGTAGAGTAAACATTACAGCATTATTGGAGCTATGCCTGATTTACACCAGTGTAGAACTGAACTGGAATCCAATTGCGTTGGTAGAACTGGAATCAAAACTCTTTCATTCAAGCGATCCACCAAAGAAAAGCATAGCCACCTCCAGTATTTTCACTTCTAAGGGTCTGGGCATGCTAGGTATGAAATGGAAGACTGTGCTGCAAGATAGATGGAGCGCTTTTATATTCTGATAAAACCTGTGATATTTAAAGTTTATGCACCCCACAAGAAGAAGAAAGAAAAAAATCTAAAGAAATACAATGAAACAAGAGTATGAACACTAGGACAGGCAATGATAGATGACAACAGCATTCATCTGTATGTCCTAGATATCACAATATTATTCACTTAATGTCAAATTATATTTACATGATGAGATTTCTGTAGGAGAAACTGCACCTTATGTTTACTAGAAATTAAGGAAAGCAAAGGCACGACCCTGTTATTGCTTACAACAGTGTTTTAACCATTGGACTATAGCAGGGTATTATTTTATCTTTATGACCACAGAACTCTATCTTGAAAAATCTTCCTGGAAAAAAAAACTTAACTTCTAAAACTCTGCTTCTGTAAATCAATACTTCTCTGTGAAAAAATAACCAAACCCAAATAACTGAACAACCCAACATCTAATTTTAAAGTTCTTAACCTACTCTAGTTTTTTTCACTTCCTTTTCAGAAGTGCAGCTATTTTGAAATCCAGAGAAAAGCAGTCATAGAAAATATTTCTTGCAAAATTCACAAACTTTACATCTCCCACTCAACTAAGTAAGAAACATGAAGCTAAACTGTTTTCAGTCCTGTGAAATAACCAGTCCACACACTGCCTAAATTCACCGAAGTTCATGCAGGAGTCAGATGGACCTCTTTCGCAGATATGAGGTGGTATTAGCGCACTTTGGCTCAGACTGTTAACACTGAACTTTACATGCTTAATGAAGTTGCCTACATTAAGCAGTTAGCTGCAGACACCCTACAAGCTAATTTAGCAGCTAACTTTGCTGCAGTGCTAACTTAGGGAACTAAATAAGCCTATGGCGTTTCTAATTCCCTCTATAGGCTTTGGAGAGAAACACCTGCCAAGGATAATTCAGCCACTGAAGTCTGGAAATATACACTTTTAATATAAATCGCTTATTTTTCTTTAACATGTCCTGTGGTATTACTAAGATTATGGTCTTAGCTTCTTGTTCTGTTGTGATGAATTCTGAAATCATACCTGTCCTGACTGTTTGAAAACTGTTGCTCTCCAAACCTGCAGCCTGGGTTATGATAGAGAGGTTATAGAGGTGACCCGCTGTAAGTCCTGAAAAGGTGTAGGAGGTCAGAGGATCTTCTTGGTGAACTTCATGAACCGGAGCATGATTATCCAGTAAAAGCAGTCTGTAACGATCCACATGCCCAGAGCCAGGAGACCATGAAGCATGGATAGTGTCTGTTTTGACACTGATCTGAATATTTTTCACAGGGGATGGCACTGTTGGAATTAAAAATAAAAATAAAAATCACATGCTGAAGGCCTAATGGTTATCACCACAATTTCAGCTATTCTAAACAGATTTACTCCTGAAATATGTTGAGTTTCCTTAGGGTTAGTGAAAACCCAGTCTCAAATTTATGTCCAAATACACCATAACAAAATGCCTGCATTCTTAGCAAACAACTCTTCATGTTTGTCAGAGATTTGTTTTTTTCTACTTATAAAAAATAGTTACTGACATACATATGTAAAGACATATATCCTGCCAGGAAGAATAATTACATATCTTTGTTAATTTCAAAATGCAGAACTGAAAAATACCGTGTTTTATTCAGATGAACTACAGAAAGAAATCCTACCTGTAGATCCACTTATGTGAAGTTCTGGGGTACTCTTATTTCCAGCAACTGCAGTGAGGACAATGTTGTATTTATTCCCAGGGATGAGACCAGAAAAAGTATTTTCTGGTTTTGAAATTCTTCCTGGTATAGAGGCTTCTTGGATCTTTTTATTACCATGATCAAGTAATACCAGGTTATACCAGTCCACCTTTCCTGAGGAAGGTTCCCACTGAACCTTCAAGCTTGTGAATGTAGTTTTTTCCTCATTAATTTCAAAACGAGGTGGCAATAAGGGATCTGTAGTTACAAATAGAAAGCATGAGCATTTATAAACTTTTGAGGGCAACAACATTTTGTTTTTAGTACCAATTTCAACCACTTCAAACAGATTCTGATAGCGTACGCTTCTGCTCTCCTGTAGCATTGTTCATATAAACTGAAATAATCCCAAACGTTACAATGGATAAACTTTTAGCAACTATATTTAATTGGGACTACTCCTCTGAGAAAATCTCAACATCTATTATGTTGTTTATTAAGGAGCTCTCAAGTAAAATCACCTGTAAAATACAATACACTCTAGAGGTATTGGCAAACATTGACCAAATCTAAAGACTGTTGCTTGTATACTCCAGGTGTATTTCATGACAAGACTTCATGCAAATCAAAAGAAATATATTACATGTTGATGCACTAAGGTATTGACATTTATGTCTCCAATAAGGTTAAGAAATTGCATATTAAAAAGGGATTGTAAAACAACCCAAAGCAGCAAACTCAAGCATTCACAAGTTGGGGAGTTAAAGAATAAAGGTTTACTGACAATTAACAAATTTAACAATTAAATTTGGCTTCCACATGAGTACACTCTGTGATATTCTTGCCTAGCATCAGGCAAGACATCAGGGAGTGTATGGTGCCTCTAGGCTGCCAACCGAGGTCTCCATATGAGCCATGCCTTAAACACAGAAGAATAAGACCACTTTTCCATTCCAGTTGTTTCTTCTTGGTTCTCTGAACAAGGCAGATGAAAGAGTGTGAGATCACATAATTAAAAACTGGACTGTAAAGGCTGTCAAGTCAAACCTACCCCTACCCTACAAATACAGCAGTAGGAATATCATGGGGCTAGCAGCCTCTAAGCTGTTTTTAATTCAAAGCCTGGATGATGCAGAGGATTCAACTGCTTCTTACTCTGCTGAGTACATACTGGTGACAGGTTTCAGTGGTATGCTCTGTCAGTCAAATATATTAGGAATTTCAAGGCAATATGTCTGCCCTTGGAGACATTCAAAAGCTGTTTGGATATGGTGCTACACAACTAGCTCTAGGAGGCCCAGCTTGAGCAGGGGGCTTGGACTAGATGACCTCAAGAGGTCCCTTCCCACTTCAACCGTCCTGTGATTTTATGACTGTGAAAAATACTGTATCACTTTGAACCCAGGTCTCTTCTTAAATTCAGATTCCTGCTTCGGACCACAGAGATACTAGTGCTCTTCACAGAAGGAGATAAAAATTAAATTAACAAAAGCAATAAATAAAAGTCTTCTTTTCTTGAACTCTTTCTGAAAGGTCAAACTAAGTCTGCTTAAGTCTGAAAAAAATAAATAAATAAAAAATAAAACTCAAGTGCAACACCAAGTACATCAAACTTCAGGCCAAATAGTTAAAACTTCACCCAGTTACAGCAATTGAAACAGGAGGTTTTAATGAAAAGTGTCAGGAAATGTTAACAATAGGCCTGACTACCAGCTCCACCTATAATATATACTAAGCCACTAAAGACTATTATGTTGGCAAAAGTGAATAGTGGGGGTATAATCTTGTTCCTTGAAGGCAATTGTTCTAATCAGAAAGGTCAAACTCTGGGAGGCAGAAATAAATTCCAGTGCTATATATGGTCAGATGCACAGAGAACTGAAAAAAAGTTTTAATTTAACTGACCAAGAGAACAGTCATGATAACTGTTGAGAAGTTTAATTTGCTGACAAAGTTACAGTAAGTTTGACTGTTCTTTAGCCCTGCAAATGTAATCAATACTGTAATGTGCATTATTTTGCCAAATTCTACAAAAAGAAGACATCTACATTTTTAGAAGCGATTATACTTGTGAATGCACATTTATATGATTGTACTTGTGAATCTACATTTTTAGAAGTGATTATACTGTCCTGGGTAATCTGTCTCCTAAGGTACATTAGCAAAGAAAAGAGTTGCGTGCCTAGAAGGTGAAGTTCAGAAATTCAGACTTTATCTAATCTATCTGGTCCAGAAAACAAAACACTCAGTGCTTTGTACATCCGCTAGAACAAAGGAACAATGAGATTGGGAAGTGCCTGGGCTGAAAGAGCCCTGGATGGAAACAAACACTTAAAAAGCCATCTACATTGTTATACAAGTCTCTGCTGGCAATGATACAATACTGATATATCACAGAAATAAAATATTTTCACAAAGATATTTTTATACCATTTGATACTATATGGATTAATGTCTCCTGGTTTCAAAGGAATCTTACAGAAGACTTAATGTTGTTTGAAATATACTGCACCCCCATCCACTCTTTGGGAAGAGGATATACTTTCTGTGCAGAGCTGCTACAGATACATTTTATAGAAATGATAGGGTTATGTCCCATCCCAGTGACATGACTCCTAAATGCACACTCCAAGCACAGAAACACTCCTGCCTTATGCAGGAGAAAAAAACCCACCCTATAAACATGACAAAGATACAAGACGAGGACTCAGGAAATTTCTGCCAGTCTCAGCAATCTTCATACCAAATTTTCCATTTTTCCCTAGTTTTCTCAGTAGCCTACTTCACAAGGACTCTTCTGATGATAAGTGAAGAGGGTTGATTTCACTGTCTTTATTAAGTTCCAATACACCTTCTGGAGGGATGATATTCGACCTAGAAAATCTTTAGAAGATGGTAATTTATTTTCTTCTTGTACTCTGCTTTTGAGTCAACAATCATAACCATTACATGATTATGGATGATAGGATTACACAGCCTATAGTCAGAGCCATGTCACAGAAGTTGTTCCTACAGATGGCTAATGAATCAGATTTGTCCCAAATAATCTGAAATTTACAGGACTGAACACAAGGCCAAGCCATGCTTCTGGCATTTAAAGAGTTACATATTGCAATGGAAAAATACCCTACCAGCCTGTGTCTTAAAAGGTAGGTTTTTAGCCTATTTTCATTAAAATATTGAGCAGTTTTCTGACAAAAAGTGATTTACCTGTTAGTGTTCTTAGTACAGGTGGCTTGGATTATGTATATGTAACATACTGTATCACTGCAATACATTGTTAGAAAACAATGTTGAAAAAGGCATTTGTAAGCATACCGTAGAAGACATATTTGAAAGCAGGGCAATTGCCAAGTTGTTCTTCATGGTTGTCAAGACCGGTATTTCAAATGTCAATTTCAAATTGAAAATGATAAATTTAATGGTAATTAGGATCTGTTTATATACTATTAAGTAGAATTTTAATTAAAGAGCTAGTCATTCACTGAAAATACACTACTGAAATACACAGTTATGCTGGTACACAGACATTTGGAGAGTTGAGAACTTAAAAAGTATTTTATCTGAAATTAAGGAAGACACAACCCTACCAAATGTTGTCATGGAGTCAGTCTCAGTCACAGAAGCAGTTTTACTAGGAACAACAAAGACAATAATATAAAAGGACGGACAGGTGCATGCATTATCCCAGCTTTACAATGTCACGCATGCTGACTAGTTGTATGGGTTTATGTGCTGGTTTATATATGTATATATTAAAAAATATAAAAAATGGTAACTATTAACATGAAACAAATACACAGACTTATCCCTACTAACATCTGTAATCTCAGGTTTGCAGTGGAAAATTTATCTGTAGCTCAGAGCTGATAAGTCGTGTTATCAGCTTTTTCTTCATATCCTATTCTACCAAAATAGCACAACTGCCAACACTGTATACGTGTTTGCATGTGTATACCTGCCTTAGACAGTATATATATAACTGTATTTTCCACTGTTTTGGAGAACCTATTTTAGTTCTGCTCTAGAGGATTAAATACTTGGCATTTTAAATTGATAACCCATAGATGAATATTTTTTAAGAGGCTCCACTTGTGGACTGGTGCAGATTATTGTATCAGTATCCACACATTTTTAGATTTCAGATCTATGGATCCACAAGTGAAACAGAAGCTGCTTCTCTGCTCAAAGATTCACAAAGGGTCTGGTGTTACTTTAAAGTTTATGAAGTCACGGTGAGCCGTGAACTTACTCCATTGGAATATCAAACTTGCAAACAAGATAGACTTAACTCATTAACATAACTATGATTTTAATGTGAAATCCAATACTCAGAAGGCTAAATTAACTTGGGGATTTCGTCCTCTCCAAGCCTCCACATTACAACTGCAACTGTGGTATGCATTATTCATCACTTTCACCTTAATTCCTTTGGCAGAACAGATCATACTCAAAATTTAACAAAGTATTTTGGACTTTATGGGCTACTCCAGCACTTTGTATAAGAAACATGATGAAAACTGAACTCATAACAGGAATGAGCACATGAAAATTTTAACAGGACTGAATATAAGCAAAAAGTTAAAGGTTTCCAAAGTAGGTATATAAATGAATCTGCAACTTTTTCTGTGTAACTTTACATACCAAGACAAGACAGATGTTCAAAACTTCATTTTGCAAAAGTAAACACATGAGATGGGATTCCTCTCACTTAACTACAACCACCTAGACTTCTGGTGCCTGGTTGAACCTAGGCTCATTTTGTGGTCAGTGGAGAAAGTCAGGCACCTGCAAGGGACAGCTTAGCCTATCTGTCTTAGACAAAGAGCTCAGGAAAGGAACCTTACTGAGTACCAAGGTCAGACATCTTATTTTTAGACAGCTCAGTTCCGCTAACAGTCAAATGAGTGGGAAATCTGTTTACAATATGGTCGAAAATATTGCACATACTTCCATAGTCACAGGATAGTTTCCAGGAACACATGCCTATGGACAGTCAGGCTCAGTAGGTTGTAAAACAAAATTACTGCCATCGAGTTACAGAGGAACAGGTGAAAAAGAGCTTCCAGAAAACTGGTTTAAAATGCTGCCCCTAGTGGAAACATACAGAGGAATAATCCTCACTCATTCTGCATTGAAACGCATGGTATTAACAATACAACACGGGTTGTTGACACGCATAACAAATCCTATATATTCTTTAGGAAAAAAAAAAAAAGACGAATGTTGGAGCAATACAGAAATAATAAATAAATTGACAATTTTTTTGACGTGTTTTGAACTCCATCAAGCAATGCAACTGATGTGATGAAACCAAGAACAGCAAGTAACCATGGAGAAATCTTTGCAGGAAACCTCTACGGTTCCTCTATTCTTATTTTACACTTTTGACTAATCTCTGCTGTCCAAAACCCAAACAAAAATCTCACTTCAACTATGGTCCATTAATTTGCAGTGTTTCAACTTAAACTTTAATCAGTCTTTTCACGCTGATGTCAGCTCAGCTACATAATATGACTATAACCAGCAGTTGCTTCCATGCACTTTCATCCTGCAGCCTTGAAAAATCTATTTACTGATAAGAAATCTTAAATGACATGTATAAGCTACTGTCAAATTATAATGTATTAATCAAAATGCAGACTAAAGTGGTATCTGCTTCTTCACAAGTGTTCAATAATAATCTCTACTATCTAGTAACAATGATTTATACCTGCCACACTGATAACAGTTGATTTATTCATTCAATTTTCAAATTACAAGTCACCAATATTGAAAACATTTGGCATGATGCATGACATTTAAATCATTGTCTGCATAGAAACCATTACTCATTTTTACCACTTTTACTTGTGCTTACTGAACAGCTACCACACCAGAAGACTTGCTGCTATACTTTTTTAAACTTGAGTTATCAAAGCAAATCAATGAAAGGTATTTAACGCACTTCTGTGGTTAATGCAGTGAAAAGGGTCTGGCAGCAGACAATGTCTCTGAACCAGTAATTGTTAAGTATTTGTCTGTTGTAATCTTCAATATTACAACTGCAAAGTACCTCTCAGAAACTAACACTTTAGGAGTGAACCAGGGAGGTATTTAGTGATGGAGGGATTGGACAACACTGTATTTCATCATCTTTAAAAGAACACAAATATAGGTAGAAAGAGTTCGGTTTCATCACTGCAGATGGTGGCTCTATGTCATGCACAGCTTCACAGCTGAGCTGTTCACATGCACACACAAACAGGCATGCAGAAAGGGGGCAAGGAAAGCCAGCATTATGTCAAGCTGCTGGGACATTTTTAGAGCTAGCCATGGATGTGACACTGTAAGTGCTCTGAACACAAATGTACATCACAAAACCTCACTGGTTGTATTTAAGGAACACATGCAAGCAAGACATTTCAGCCTTACTTTCTGACTTTTAGACTCCAGTTAGACAGAATAAAAGCACAGAAATGGGCTGAAATAGTAAGTTATACTTGAACTGGATCTACCTGCCATGAAATAGACTGTACTTTAAACACAGTAAATAAACTACCACCTGAGGAACTATGAAGCCAATAGGTTTTCATGAGCACAAATCATTATGGGCTACTACTTCTTACAGTATTCTGCTGGATGGCAGCTCAAGAGAGTGGCAGAAGCACATGCACAGCACTGACCCAGTCTCCTCACAGCACCTTCTTTCAAGCCTGATGGGTTAACCTTTGGCAGCAGTTATTTCTGGCAGCAGCATAACGAGAACTCAAGCACAAGACAGCTACGTCCAACTAAGACAGCAGGTTTACCGCAGCTGTAAATGCACTGCCCACCTCCTGTCGCAGTCAGCAGAAGCAAGGAGCGGGGATGGAAAAGCCCGTGGTTCCTCCCCGAGCACCTGCCGCGCCCCCGCCCATACCTGTCTGCACGGAGACGTTGACAGCATCCCCAGCGGTGAGCGGCTTTATGCGGAGCAGGTACCAGGTCCCGGCCTCCAGGCCCCGAACGGTGCAGCCGTAGGAGCCGTTGCCCGTCGGGGCGGGCTGGCAGCCGACCGCCTCCCCGTCCTCGGAGCGCCCGCTCAGGCTGAAGTTGCAAGCTCTGCCCGGGGCGTCCCACCGCAGCCGGACGCTCTGCCCGGCGACGCGCCGCTCCGTCAGGTTGGCGCTGCATCCCGCCGCCTCTCCCGGCACGGCCTGCGAACAGCGGGAAAACTGAGGGACCCGCCGGGCTCCGCCAGCCACCAGTGTCCCCCGGGGCTCGCCCCTCCATCCTTCACATCCCGTTCCCAACGCGTGCTGTGCCCGCGGGCTCGGCTGGGGCCTGCGAGGGACGACCCCGCACCACCCCCCGCAGCCTCTCACCTTGGTCAGGGCCAGCGCCGTCCACAGCGCGAATCCCGCTCCATAGCTCAGCATCGCAGATAGATTTTAACCCCGAAAACCCTCGCGGGGAGGGTGGAGGAAGAGGAAGGGGGGCGGCAGGGGTGGGGTTGGGGGTACTGAGAAGCGAAGTGGCCGCGGCGGGCCCCGGGGGCCCCCCGCTCCCCGCCGGGCTCCGCGCGGCGGCCGCCGAGCCCTCTGTCGGGCCGCCCGCTTGCTGCATGCGCTCGGGGCTGCCCCGGCCGCCTCGCCGCCTCCTGCCACCGGGGTGGGGTGCGGGGGCTGCCCGCCGCCCGCGGCTGAGGAGGAGCGGAGGAGGCGGGGGAGCGGCCGCCGCTTCCCACGCTGCCATTCTGACCCGGGCTGACTCTGCCAGAGCCCTTCCCGCCGACTTCCGCAATCAACAGGAGATTTCCTCGCGTCTCGCTGCAGGGGGCGAACCGCGGCAACCCGGGGCCTGCCGCTCCCCCGCGCCCCCGGCCCCGGGGTGCCGCCCCGCGCTCCTTGTGGGTCCCACCTTCCTCCCGGCTCTTCTCCCACCCCACCTCCCTTCCTGCCTCGTCGCTCCCTCCCGGTGTCGGTCCCCGGGGTTTTCTCTCCCCGCTCTCCTCCGTGCTCATGAAGGCCCCTCAGGCCGAGGGGTGCCGGCAGCACTCTTGCCTCACGCCGGCTGCACCTCACGGCGATGCCTTCCCTCTCCTCGTGTCTGTCTCCCCTCAGAGCTGCCTTGTCTCGTGTTTGCCTCACCTCATGCCCACCTTGCCTCACACCTGCCTTGCTTGATGGCTATCCTCTCCTCACATGTCTGCTTCTCCTCATGCCTGCCACCTCTCACGCTCACCCCATCTCCAGGTTCACCCTCCTCTTAGCCTCAGCCATCACTGAAGTGCCGTTCCAGCTCCCATGTCCCAGACACTGATGTCTTTAGGGGTTAGCTGCAGACCACCAAGATATCCATCTTGTCCCTGGACCGGCAGCACCACAGCCAGAGGCACTGCAGCAATGAGAGTCCCTACATACACAACAGAAAGCAAGAGAGTCTCCCTGCATTCAACTCTGCAGAACTTTGAAATAGCTGCAGCCATGGCACAGCTCTGTTTCTGTCATGCGTGCCCATTTCCTTCTTGTTTAAGTTTCAGCCTAGCATGTACTCAACGTGTATGTGAGGGAAAAGAAACGGGGACAGAAGTGTTTCAGACCTTCAGAAACTCAAATAGACAAAATCTAGCAGCCATGGGGTAAATCTGAGGTTGCATAAAGGGGGAGGAATTTACTTTCTTCTATGGGAATGGCACTTTTCTGCATCTTTTTGTACTGTATCGTGCTCATGGGTTTTTAATTTTTAAAAGCAGCACCTCATGCAAGTCCAGCACCATGTCTGTTTCACTTTTGTCCCATTTTAGGGAGCAAAAGGTGCTAGGGCTTACAAACATTAGTCTGCCTTTTAGGGGGGCCACTGCCGTAGGATTTTTCAGGCATCAGCCTGTCAAACAAGATACCAGTGTATGAAAAAACCTTAGCTCTTATTCTTCCATTCAGAAATCAAATGTGTGAGCACTCGTGGAAAGCTTCCTCTGTCCCAGTGGAGCTCCTTGACTGGCCCTAGGGACATGGCACTGAAAGTTTTGGGCTTTACTCTGCAAAGCTCGGGATGGTTAATAACTGTGAACATCACCTTAAGTGATGATACGTGTTGATTGTTATGCCATCCTCAAGCCCATTGCAGAACAAGATCTCTCATTGGAAGAAGTGATTTACATACTTCAGACAACAGGAGAGACTGTGCCCCAAAGAGCTAGTGCAGCAATAAACCATCTATGAAAAACACAAGGTGTCTGCATTAAACCTAAACTAGGACTAAAACGAGAGGTGTCGTGTAATGTGAGAGAGTTTTACAGTGTAAATTTATCTTTAGATGATTGTGGGTTTCAGACCTAATGGTATAAACCACACCAACATTTTTCCAGCACTGGAGAGGAGCAAATCTGAATGCTTATCATCAGGACTTTGGATTACTTCAAACCCCTCTCTGAAAATGACAACATTCAGAGTAACCTGCCTTTTCTTGGACATAAAGCCACTGTAAGGTTAAGGTCTGACACAGATGTGTATGCCATCACTGGAATAAAACAGGAGGGGACCATCAGTCACTGGTAGCAATACATTTATATAGAGTAGCCAACATAATACGAGTGATCATTTCCAGACTGGTATTGAATAAATGGGCTCTTAGCAAATCTGCAGTCACACAGCCTTTAACACTTACTGATCTGTGCAGCAAGCCAAGAAACTAATTAAAAAAAGAAAAAAGAAAAGAGAACTGGAAGTGAGTTTCGGGAGTGGCCGGACGTGTCTCTAATAGCAGGCTCCAAAGTCCCTTTCAGGCACTTTCCCAAGGTTTCCTGACTTTTTTTTTTAACACCAACCTCTTTCTCTGAGTCTCTCTACTCAAAAGGAAATGGGCTTTGCATAGCTTTTGTCATGATTTGAAAGTGCAAGCTGCATTTTACTTGAAGACCAAGGCTGCTCTAAACCAAACATTTTGTCTGATTGAAGTGTTACCACTTTCCGTCCCCCTTCCCCCCTGCAATGGGTATGGTCACAGCCAAATAACATCAAGGCTTTTCTTCTACAAACAAGAGGACCTAGCCTGGGCAAATGCAGTTCATAGAAGGTATTGTCCTCCTACAACAATACTTGGTGCTTACACTCTAAAGACAGGGGAACAGAGATGAAGGCCAAAGATTTAAAATTAGTGTCTCTAAGTTGGTTTATCTAGATTCAAATGTCCAGATCTGGCTGGAGGCTTTAAGGGACAGATATTAATGTTTTGGGTTGTTTCATTTTTTCATATGCTTAGAGTGGTTATCGTCAGGATTCTGGTTTGGAAGCTTTGACCTAAGCAACTTGCTCAGTGCAAATCACGTGAATCGGGAGGTGAACTGTGATAGAAACACAGGAGGTAGTAGCTTCTGTTCAAATGGAACCATTTCTCTAACGCTGGTGGGCTTATTTAGGAGGAGCGCTGGAGGCAGTTTGAGTAATATTGGGTTATATAGGACATGTCCATTTCAAAGAGACTAGTATTCTGTGCAGGAAGTATGCACATGAACAGAGGGCATAAGGAAATAAGCTCAACCTGCCTGCACCAAGCCAGAATAATCATATTTTAAAAGAACTATCTCCATCAGCGATGGAACAGTGTGCAGTGCATCCATCATTGGCTCAATCCCTTCCCCTACAACAGCAATGTCAGGCTTCTTAAACTTTTGAGTTGGTTGGTTGTGTCAACATAGTCCTGGTGACGCTGCTTCTTCTTTCTCCCTGTCTCTAGCAATGTTGTTCATACCAGATTGTACAGATTACTCCCAAATAAAAACCACATTTCTTAGTCTTATCCACAGTAACACTGACACCCAGAGTAGTAACTGAAACAACATGTTTGCCCCAATACACTGAGTGCAGTGTGCTCTTCTGGAGAAAAAGCCGTAGGGAATTTAGGGATTTTCAGTTCTAAACCACTGTGTGTTGATAGTGATACAGTGACAAATAATGTCCTGTGTGCTTCAGCTCTAATTGTCTGTGCACATTTTGCCAGTGGTGATTCCAGGTTTATTCTCACGTTACTTAACTGTGCCTTGCATAAAAGGATGTGGAGGTACTGAATGCCCACTACTTAACTGTGCCTTGCAGAAAAGGAAGACTTTGGAAACTGATGTGGAGGTACTGAATGCCCAGTGTTAGCTCCTCCTCTGGATGGGGCTGTCATCCCTGTTCCCCTCCTCTGCTAGGGCTGTTTGTGGTTGGACAGAGCAGAGATCAAGAAGTGGCTGTGTCCCCCCACTCTACCTATCAGTCAGTAGACAATCTGACCAAGGTCAAGGCCAGGGTTGCTTGTAAAGCAAGTTGAAGCATTCCAATTCACTTCTTTGATCTGTAAACCATGTGTGTAATTTTAGGACTCAATTATGCTAAATAAGGTCATAAAACATACTGCAATTCTTAGAAGGTAATTAGAGCTGGATCTTCACGTCATACAACAAACCAGTGGCACAGCCCAAGTCCCTGAGAGCAGATGCTGCTTTCGCTGCTTCTCGCATATCCTGAGCACTTCCCTCAAGTGTAGAGATTTTCCCAGTGCATTGTGCACACCAGGATTCTGCTGTACAGAAGCAGCAGAATTATTCTGCAGCTGTGCTTCTAGCAAAGGGCACTGTCAGCATGAGTAAAGCATCCCATCAAAATATAGAACAAAGCTTAGTCCTCTAGCTGGCTTTTTTTAGGCCACAGCTGGCTTTTTTTAGGCCATGAAACGTCCACCTGTAATAGCTATCAGGCTCCACAGAGTGGAGCAGGCTTAATAAAAATCAATAATTCTTCTGCCTTACCTCTTCTGTAGTGCTAGAATATTGACGAGTAGTGGTTGGAATCCAGGTTTTCTCTGTTACTGCAGATTTCAAGTCAAAGTAGAGGTTTTCAATGAGATTTTTACTGAAGTGTTCAGTCACGTTTCTGATGAACATCTCTGTGTTACTCTTCAGCAGATTTTCAGGCCTAGAGGTAACAGTGTCTAAAGGGTGGGATGTAGTTCTAGTACTCCATACAGAAGTATCTGCATCTTGGACACCTAAGGCAAATAAAGTAATTAAAATTAGCTCTACATTTTATGAACAATTCTGTAGTTCTCAATAAATGCAGCTGATACAACTTTCGAGTAGTTTAAGTGCACCTGTCAGTTCTATAGCTTTTTGGTTTCAGTGCAAACATGTATTTTGCATCAGTACCAAATTCTGTACAGCACAAAAGCAGAAAAACATTCATTTTTCTGAACATTCACACCATTCATTTTAAACCTCGTTCTTCAATGATGCTGAAGTGAAGGGTTGTATGTTGTCATTAACAGCACAATGCCTTCTTTCCACTGAGAGCTTTTTCACTGGCTTGGGTCTATTGAACAGCCCGCAGTTTCAGCTTTATATGGTCAGTATACCCCCCTCTCCCCTCCTTGTACATACATGGACCAGATTCTCATCTGCCTTTTGTTGGTTAACATTCAAAATATGGCTTTGTTCAAGGTAATTTTTCAAGATAATTTGTTCAAGATATTTTTGTTTTATTTGAGATACTCGTTCAAGGTAAATTCCTTGTGCCCATACAGGACATTCCTCTTGCTCTTTTAAATCAGTACCATGCAGAGGCCATACTAACCCCTGACTGCTCTCTTCCCAAGGTTCAGCTAACAATTGTATCAGTTAACTGAAGTGTCTGCAAATATAATGGTGGATTTGCTTTCTTAGTCACGTATCCTTCAGAGAACGCCAAAGTTGCAATTAGAGTGCAGGAAAGATTTTACTACACATTTTTCCTCCACATTTTCATGGCTCTTCCTCCCCATTGGTATGTATTTAATATCCTTTCTTTGTGGCTGTGAGGGCAGGGTTCAAGCTGTGGTGGCCCCTACATCTGGTAGCATCACATTTCAGCTAAGTGATTAGGATTACTCACTGGCCCCTTCTCCTGACAAAAAGCTGCTTTGCCATTGCTGGAGCACAGCTAGTGTGCATTGGCTCAATGCCCAAGAGACTTTGTTTGTCCTTGAACTGGGGTCTCCATCATGACAGAACCTTGTTTTGCTGCTGAGCCGCTGGGCTGATTGCCATTTATAACAATTTTAGCTCACAAGCCCCCTTGAAAAAATAGTAATGACTGGGTTAAATTGCCGCAGAAGCTTCCAAATGTAATTACTTGGTGTGCAGCTACGATGTCTTAACAGGCCAGTGTGTGATTACCTCTTACCGAAAGGATCAGTGGGTGAGCTTCCATGAAGTCAACATGATGGTGTTTGTTTTTTTTTGTATATGTGTAAATACATGTGTTAACATGTTTATATAAAGAAACTTGCAGCACTCATTTGCATTCTGAAATAAAAGTAAGATTGTAAGCCCTTGTAAGAGATGCTTCCACGCAAGTCTTTCCTGTGCTTCACAGCACACTGCCTTCACCTGGTATGGGGTTTTAGATCCTCCTGAAAAGGATTGGTTTGCTGGAACAGGTTGATACCCAGATTAAACATTTCCCCTCCTTTTATCTAACTGTGCTTCTCTGTGAATATAAAACTCCAAGTGTCCATTTAATTACAAAAAATGTTGATCAATTATTTTTCCAAATCAAGTCACCAAAAATAATACTACATACCCAATTCTGCTCTCTCTTACACCCATGCAAAGGGCTTCATTGAACTCTCAGGCTTGGTCCAACACTGCATGATCATCCTCATGCTGCTGTGCTTGCAGAATCCCCTGCAGAGTGCCTGTGGTGCAGAGTCTGTTGTGATCCTACGTCATGTACCTTCCTGGCCCCCACCAAAAGGACAGGGAATAGTCTGGCAGGGACAGCCCTGTGCTCAAGCTGTCATCAGCTGCTGCAACAAACTGGTTAGCTGACACAAGTCCAGACTTAGTCTAAACTCCACGTCAGTCATTGCTCCTGGGAATCTCTTATTAGTCGGGGGTTTCTGAGAGCCTGTGGTAGGCAACTGGAAATGCTAGCCCCAAGGACTTGGAAGGAATTAGGCCTGCTGGCTCTGTTTCTCTCAGATAATCTCCAAGTTCAGCAGGGATTAGAATTTACTGATAGAAAGATGGCTGAAAAAATAAGTATATCTGAGTGGTCAGCAGCTGCTTAGGAAAAAAGGCCACTCAACTGGGTTCCTAAATATAGATTTACACGCCCAACTTACTTAAAAACACATTAAAAAAAATAAATCTTGGCTTTATTTACAGATGAATAGCAGCGATTCCAACAGGAAGACGTTTGTGTTCCAGTGCAATTGTGTTTTAGGAAAGCTGCCACTCCATAAAAGGGAACCTGGTGCTGCCAGTGACATTTATGGGACTCAGCAGATGGCAGATAACCGGCATTCCTGGTGCAGGAGATGACAGGAGAGCTCAAAATGCTTGGTCCTGAGAAATGTTCCACCAGTCTGGGGAGGTACTATAAACAAGCAGCTGGTCATGGCACAACCCAACTCCTCTTGTTAAGCTTGGGGCTACCCTAGGTTTCCAGCTAAAGGATCTTTCCCAACAAAGACTGACAAGAGTCTGTGACCTGTAACTTCTGGATGTAAATGGCTTGCGTGTAGTACTGTGCCATACTGGAACTTCAGATATATGTACCAGCACTTTCCATGTGTCCTGCATTGGACTAATAGGGTTCATATTTGCCCTCACTCCAAGAAAATCAGGATACAGATTTATATTTTCTTTCTAAAGAAAATCACTACAGTCCTAATGTAAGGATCCTCACAGTCCTTCTTCAGTAGCAGGCACTTATGAAAGAAAATTGTGTAAGAATGAAGCAAATAGATACAATAACTTGATTTCCCAATTTTTAAACCAGAAAAAACTCACCTCCCATCTGGACATCAGTAAAGTACACAGACATCTCAACAGTGGGATTTTTCAGAAGTGTTTAGCATTGTTCTAGCAGTGTCTTTGGAAATCAGTCATAAAACTGTTCATGGGAACAGAACCGCTGTACTGACACTGACGCTGATCACCAGTGGCTGAATGATATACAATGTGTGAACATACCATTGTAATCATCAGTAGCACACCCAGGAGAAATGATGACATTCTGACTAAGTGCATATTTCATCCATGGGGCATACTTCAGGCTGCATCATCTGCAGAGCAGGAGGCTGCTTACAAGAAAAGGAAATCCATACGTTTTGCATGTATGATGAGTGAGAAGAGCGCTGATTAATTGTCAAGTACTGAGGACCCTACAGTGGTGCCTTCAGACTCAGATAAGCCAGCCTGATGCAGGTTTTTGAAACAGCTTGCATTGTACCTATCTGCCTGCCCTATTGAAGCACATTTTCAGAGGCTGAACTGCTAATGAAACATAAATGAACCAGATATCTGTTATATATACATATATATATATAAAATAATCTGCAAGATTGCATCTAAGTCACTGACAGCAAGACTTGAAACTAGAAGGGGTTGTTTTAAGATGTCTGCATGTGCAAGACAAAATGAATTATCTTTATAGTGATCTAACTACTTGTAAAGAGACTGCAAAAATAAAGCCTCCATTTAAAAAAAGTATTTCCACTTTCTGTTGTATGTAGGAGTGTGACAGAAGAACAAAATCCACAGAATGACCTTTCTTTCCCATTCAGTGTAGACTTTTTAAAAACTGTACAGTCTATGCTGCTTGAAATTTTTTTACCTTCTTTATCTGAAATGTTGTAGAAGTTAGTATTGTTTGTATCTCTTGTCAGGGAGGTCAAACGCCTCTGAACTCCAGTCTAATCCTAGGTAGGTCTTTTACTTGCTTGTTTTTGAAATGCTGAAGTATCTACTTAAAGGCTGTTTCCACATTAGTGGTAGCAGAACATCCCAGATAACTATGGTGATAACACATAATAGGGCTCTGTCAGACCTATTTCTGACACTCCGGTTAGACCCAACTCACTCTGAAGTACATTCTTGGTCACTGAAAGGTATCTAGACTCCATTAACTCCACGGATTACCTCTCTACTGAAGAGAGCTCAGAAAGGCAGCTACTGTCATGCAATCTGAACTGCCTTAGGGCATCTGAGACATCTGCTCAGAGCTCTCATAGCGCCTACTGGAGACCTATGTCTTTCTGAATGGGCAGTCAGATGTTAGGTAGGGTATCTTGGAGTATCTCAAATGACAAAAAGCACCTATGTTGAGACAACTGAAATAAGACCTTCCTTCAGACACCTACATTTAGACATCTAGAAGCTGAAACCTGCTCTAGCTACTACACAGAGTTTCATACACAATAAAGGCAGAAAATGTAATAATGAAAATTATCAGTAAGTACAGATGTCTGGAATTGGCATCTTTGTTCACACTCTCAGCAGAAGAGGAAATAGTAAAGCAGGAGCTGCTGTCCTCATGGTTGCTCTGGGAAGCTGTTCATATTATTCCATTTTTTCCATGTGAAAGTACCCGAGCTGATTTTGTTCAACACTTTCTGTGTTGTGGCTTGTTGAGATGAAAAATTTACAAAACACAAAGTCCTAGGCTACACTGCAGATTTTTTTCCTCATTTCTTTTTATGAAATGTAAAACCATATTTATGTTTGAGCTTCTGTCAGCATGGTATTGGGTTAGGTACAAGGTCTTGTAATTATATCCAAGCATCTGACATTGATGCCTTTCTTTTTCCAAGTGAAGCTGAGTAAAAGTGGTCAGCTATGTAATTGCTTTGACCAAAGAAAGAAGATTAAAGTCATTTTTGTTATTGCATAGGTTCACGGAGATGTTAGCAAACTCTCTTACTTCTGAAATCCTATAAAATTCAGGAAAATAAAAATGGGCTTGAGTGAAGGCTTTTTTTAGGAAAAAGTTTTGGGTCAACTCAAAGGTGGAATGAAATTATTGATTCTTACTGTTCTAATTTGTCCTGGACAAATTTGTAAAGGTTACACGCACAAAAATCCAACCTGTTATGAACCTGTGGATGGATTGTTGTGGTCACTACAAACACCAAAGGTATAGGAAAATCAAAGCCCAGAGATATTAACATGACCACAAAAATGGGTAAGAGTTGCTGCCTTTTCTGCCACCTTTCTTTGGTGCTTTTCCACTTTCCCAAGAGTGCCAAGGAGACTCATGTGTCTTCCCTTACCATGTTCTGCAGTCAGTACTGTTGCTCCAGTGGTTTGGAGCGTGCACTGCTCTGGTCTTTTCTACCTTCCATCTGCTGAAGGGTCAGCAGTGAGATGTGAACTCAGTAAGCCCAGGCAGGCAAACTGAAAATGGGACAAGGGGAAGAGAGAAGCCCATGTGAAAGACAAGATACAGGGCCAGAAACTGAGGTAGAAAAGGAGGGATTGTGGAGGTGACAGTTTGAACATCAGATGGTACACCAGGCTTTGGCTCCTACATAGTATCTGTTATTTTTTCTGGTTTAGACTGCAAACAAAACAAGAGATTAAAAGATGCTGTGTTACTTGAATTCCTTGTCCAACTTGTTGTATATCTTTGTAGATCTCACTATGGTTCTTAAGTACTTGGCACATAACAGTAATAAAACCATTCTTCTCCACAAAATCAGCCATTCTTCCGAATGGGGCTTTGTCTTGATATCCACTGTTCTACGGTTTTGCAGCTAGAATTCCTTCAGGAGATGTCCCTGCTACGTATGAAATGGTAGAAGAGAAATGCACTGTAGAGCATCATATTACAAAACAGTTGATGTCACCTTCTGCATCCAGAGTAGTTTTACAGGCTGTGTGACAGTCTTCAGGTCTCAATGAACAACTGCAGCATAAAGCTTGGACTTGTGTCTCTCTGAAGTTATTCTCCACTTAGTGAATAATTTTTGGTCTGCACTGGTTTTGAGGTTTGTTGGTAATACTTGAGGTGCTACATAGCACTGCTTCTGCTCTCTAATTGGATATCTTATTAAAACTATCCTTCCCAGAACAAAAGAATCTTGTAAGAATTGCTTACAACTCAGCAGTGACATAGGCATTAGTGTGCTGCTCTGGGTGCCTTCCAGACATAAAAGAGAACACAGGGTTTGATCCATAATTGTTATTTACATGCAAAAGGTTTTGTTCCTTTTAGTCATCCTGACTTCTACCCCTTCACCCCCACCATGTCTTCCTCCTCCCTGTTTCCATTCCTGTCCATTCTCCTGGATCCTCGTCTTAGAGAAGCTCTGATTTCAACAGCTGGCCAGTGAAAAGAAGGCATTGGCACTATAGACACTAGTTCTCTCTCTGCCCAGAATCTACTTGTGAATTTAATGAGAACGGAAGTCTTGCTATCTCAAGGGACATTAATGCCTCATGGCCCTTCTCCATGCCCGTTGTTTCAGCCAGAGGCCAGGTTCAACCATGGGTTTGTGTGAGAGGGACTGTCTGCTGTTAAAGGGACCTTTGCCTGAACAGAGATGAGATACTTAAACTTATCCTGCTTTCCACAGACAGTCATGTAGGTCAGGATTGTAGCAAAAAACTCTGTATCCAAGCGCATCTCAGATGGCCGATTTGAAATCTAAATACAAGCTCAGGCTTTCCCCAGGCTCAGAAAAATCATGCTTGGCATTTAAGTCCAGAATATAAGGTAGTTGCAGTTGTTGGGTTTGGAACTTGTACTGTATCTGGGCTGATAAGATGTTTGAGATGCAATTCAGTGAGGTACTCCTTCCCCAAAATAGAACTATTTTTATGAGTACTATGAAAACAAAGGGTAAATTATATGAAAATACAGTCTTATTTAGGAGTAGAAAAACTTACAGCGATTTCAGCTCCAAAGACTTTGCTTAATTTTTACTATCTTAGCTAAATATAGACTGAATATGTTATTTTAGGCTGTTCCACTGCTGCTTTCACTGAAAGGAGGCAGATGTTCTTGAAAGACTAACTTTACACATTCAACATCGAAAATTTTGACATGCTTATAGATGTAAAGACCAGCACTGTGGGCATTAGATTTTGTTCTTGTAGTACTCGTTATTATTATTATTTGAAAAATTAATCTATTTGCACTACTCTAGCTCTTTATTAGTTTCCTATATACCTGGAGTTCTTAGATAGGATCATAAACTACTGTTGATTTCTCAACACTGCTTCCCAGAGCTGTCATAAAGGAGATAATTAACACAGTGAGGATCTTAAAGTGGATCTACAGGCGTGTCTATGGAGAGAATTTCAGAAAAAACTAAGGTAAGTTCATTAAAGGACTGAACACAGCAAATAGATGAGAAGGTACTTTAATACCCCATAACAATTATCTTCCTCACTTCTCACTGGTCTTAAACTGCTTGTCCTCTGAGGATGATTAAAAGAAGGATGTAAGGTTACTTCAACTCTGCTAGGCCACACTTAATCCAGCAACCTAAAGAAAATAACACTACCTGCGTGGTTCATCTTAACTTTTTATGGTGCATTGACTAAGCAAGACATACCCTATACACAGGACTTCAAATGGTTTTGCCTTTGAAATCTCTAAAATATATGGGTGGGCCGGAACGGCATCTTGGTCATTTTCCATTCCCTGATTCTGCAAGCTGGCCTTTCAGACCTCCACTCAGGTGGGTAGTCCTGTGGCTGTGAGTGGAGTTCTGCAAGTACACATTCACTGATAAAATGGTACCCTGCCTTACAATGAATGGGAGGTTAGAAAGAACAAGGATTTGTTTTAGAAGTTCTGAAAACTTGGCCATATGCAAAAATATTGGGTCATAAGCCATTTTTTCTTAATCCTGCAAAGGTAAGAATAAAATGTGTGTGGCCCCATAAAAAGCTTAACTCTGCAGGTTGTTCTTATTTTTTACCATGAAGAGCTGCTTAATACCGCACAAAAAAAATGTCAACAGGATTGTCAGGAAGGACTGACAACAAGACATCAATAAAAGTGTTATTAAGCAGTATTCAAACCATTCTACCTTCCCTTTTGCTAGGCATACGGAAACGTATAAACACATTGGTGTACCAACACATCTCTAAGTATGTGCACAGACCTGTGAACCTCAAAGGGCTATTGCAAGAATGTCTGAGGTTCAGGTCATTATTTTCAGGATTTTGAGTGTTCTTCTATATATTATGGTTCTAAGGCAGAATGACACTAAATATGAGAACATGGAAGTAACAGAATGAAGAAGCATAGAACAGTTTGGGTTGGAAGGGACCTTCAGTGTCTGTGCTAATCACACATTTGGGTTAATCAGAGAAATAACCTTTGTGCATGTGCTTGATTTTCAGATGTCTTCTTGCTCTTGGCAGATTGAATCTGGATTTGTACAGTAAAATGAATGCGGAAGAGAAGGACTTCTATACATATTTTTTAAAAGTATGAGGAGTTAGTACCCACAATTCTGTTTAAAAGTGGAAAAGGAAATGACACAAGAAAAATGAGCTGAGTTTGCACTTAGCATATTCAGCTTATTTTGCACTTCAGCTCATAAGCACCTTGATACAAAGATTGGAACAAGAGAAAAAGAGAGACATCCTGAAAATATAAAATGGCTTAAAAACCCCACCGGTTGTGAGAAAGTCAGCTGTTCTTTTTATGGTTCTCTATAAAATCTTTTCACATAAGAAAAATTATATTAATAATTATTAACATTTGAGTTAGCATACAAGATACATTTTTTGTTAGCAAAACTTCCAGGATACTTCCTTGAAGGAGGAGCTCACCTTGCTTTGAGCACAGATTTACATACACAGGTTTTCCCGTCTCTCTGGCTTCTAGCTGCCTCCATCTGTGAAGGTATTTCTTACTCTGCTTGGCCATTACCTTCTGGCCTTGCTTTGTGAGAAAGAGAGAGCTGTTGGCCACCGTAAGGAGCCCGTCCTCCTCATGGCAAGTCCACCTGACTGCCTCGAGACAATCAACAATGATGCTGCGAGATGAAAGGGCAAAGCGGGTAGAGATGCTCAGGCACTGGGCAGATTTCACATGGAGAAGCTTGTCATCTGCTGTCCACTGCCATTCCTGGTTGGGGTTGGTCATATTGCACTTTTCCATAATGACTCCTCTGTTTTCTGAAAGACACTGCTGTTTCTGGACATGGATAATCAGAAACCCCTCTGGAAGAGGAAAATTCCAGAAAAATACAATAGATTACACATGGTTATTTAACAAAAAGCAAATTCTTGACGATTTAAAAAGCATCAGCAAATAAATCCTCCCACTTTCTATGTGCTGAACTTTTCATGAACTTTTCATATGTTGAACCTATTTAAAATAAACCCCAAACATACAATCCACACAATGCAAGTATTGGTACTGTAAAGAATAAGAATGCATAAAGCAAGTATTGCAGCAAAGGTCACCTCAACCTTCATTATATATAAAAATTAAGAAGAAACTAAACTGGATGTAGAAAAAAAATCAAGAACTACTAACTTTAAATACCAATTCTAAATACCCACTTCCCCTGCTGGAAAATATAGAGAGATCTACATGAGCTCTCAGTTTTCTTTTTTTTTCCAGTTTCAGGACACAGTCCTTTTACAATATAATTTACTGCCTGGAAATTGTTTTAGTAACACCCATAGTATTTCCAAAGAAAACAGAAGAGGACATTCCCAAACCTATATGCCTCTCAGTGCCTGTGCCATTATGGAGGCTCTTTACTGATAGGAAGTACATCTATTTTACTGGATTTACTCCAATGTCTCTATCTGTTAGTTTTGTGACCATCCTAATTCACATTAGATTAGCTCTTTGTGCCACCAGAATGAAAGATCAACACCAAACACTCAAATGAAGAGAACTGCAATGCATTCATCAAAAAAACCCCGAAGTTAGAACAACGAATTCATAACTATTACAGAACACGGAACTGGTTATTTCAAAGGCAGCCTCCCTGCCACATCTTGTTTAGGTTTCTCTTTTTTTCATCTTAGCTACTCAAACATTTCCAGCATCATTAGTGACAAAGTGCTAAACCCAACAAGTGTATTTATTTCCCTTGGTTGAGGTTTGTCATCCCCCTGTTTCTACAGACTGAGTATTTTCTAACTAAGCACCACAGAAAACTTCTGGCTCTGGAAGTTTCACAGAGTAGGAATAAAAAATAGGAATCTCCCCTTCAAAAACCTCAGCTCCTGGATTGTCTAGCAGGAGGTCTTTGTAAAAATGAAAAGAGGTATCTCTAGCATAGAAGGGGACAGTTTATTTTCGTTTGAAAAGCGATCTAAACAGAACGGGCTATGTTGGCCCTGCCCCCATTCCTCCTCTATGAACCCCAGCAAAGAAATGACTCAGGTTTTGTAAGTCACCAGCTCCGCCGCAGGGCTCTGCTCAGAGGCAGAAAAAGCAACCCAGTGGAGGGGAAGTGGGGAGAGACACTTACCTGAGAATGTCAAGGCAAGACAGGTAGAAACCAGGACATGAAATAAAGAATCCATTTTCCCTCTAGCAACTCCCCACGCTTCTCTTAAAAAAAACCCACCTCAGATAAGTGAAGCGAAGGCTAGGAAGGAAATGTGCCTTCACAGGGGGAAAAAGTCAGTGACGAGCACTTCCTTCTATTCAATTGTTTTGGGGAGTTTTACACCACTTTGTCCTTTCATATCATTCTTCAGAGTTTAGTAGTTGCTTTATTTTGGAAAAATACAAGCAAGAGAGAGAGGTTTTCAAACACCTGGGGAACTAAGAGGTGATATTGTATCTCTTTAGAATAAAAGCGAAGGGTTTATACTTTTGTGTAATTCGTTGCCTGTGAAATATTGAAAGTCTGCAGGTGATCTGGATGGTGCTGAATGAGTATATCCCGTATTATCCAGAGAATAAACAAACATTATATATAATCAAATGAAATATTGATATCAATGCTTCTAACTCTACATGTTCTAAAAGCCAAGTGGATGGGGGAGGGAGCGAGAAGAGGAAGAGGAGGAGGCAAAGCTCTGGGGTTTGCACCAGGTCTTACACAAACTCTCTCCAATGGATCATGTGATGCTGGTTTTGCCTTCCCATCAGGTGATCCACCTTGATCCATGTCAGTGGGAGATTGCCTGTGTCCTCTGGATTGGTTCTCTAGTGGTCTAAAGGAATGGTGAAGGCTGAACAAACTGTACTGGGCTGTGCCTGTTTACGGGAATACAAGAGGTTGTGGTGCATTACCTGCTCTAGGTTAAGAAAAGACAGTTCAGTAAATATTTTATATCAAGTGCAATTTATTAGCAGTATGAAGCAAAGTCAACATCACTGCATTAAAAACTCATTATACCCTGTAAACAGACCTCCCAGTGCTGTAAGTCGTAACGCCAACTTCGCATTTCTCTTAAAAACAAACTCTTGCAGAACAGTAAAGGAAACAGTCATAGCAGCATTTTCTGTCTTGTATAACCTGTCATGGAACAGTCTATATCACCAAAGGTATCTATCCCTTACTGAAAGAGACAGAGCAGATAAACAACATAAGCAAAAAATTCCTTATTAATAAAAGACAGACAAATATTTAAAATTCTTACCATTTAATATATGCTACAAAGTTTTCTTTTAAAAGTAAAATGACTTACACAATTTACAAATACATTTTATTCGGGTCTGTAGCATAAGAATGTTCTGAGACAATCAACGGCATAGGGTAAATACGTACACACTGATTAACAGACATTGTGCTCTGCAACTGCTCTGTAAGACCTACAGTAAATACACATTTAATAGTTAATAGTATGAAGAACATGTATTTCCATATAAAATATGAACCGTTTTTGAATATTTTCAAAACCAAGACTTTTCATTTTTTTTGTCACCTTTTTTTTTATCCATAATTGAACACTTGCAATTTTAGCAGCAAGGATATTATGTGGCCAAGAAACAAGCTCACCACATAATCAGTAATAGCACTTTACAGTACAGTTAACAGTCCATTCACAAGACAGTTTGCAAACGTTAAAGCATTTATACACTTGATAAACATTTCTTCTGTAGAAGTTCCAATGTCCATCCAACTGCAGCAGTAGCACATACATACATTCCATATGGCAGATATCAGTATTACAGAATTAAACCCACCTTTAGATATATACGCAAAATCCATGTGTAGTACAGCACCTTCTTTCAGCACAGTACCTTCTTTATAAATCATTTTTGGGAAGCTCACAATACATTCATATATAGTAAGGGTCCACAAATCTCTATAGTTTCGCCAAACCGTCCGCAGTACTTTCAGAAGTTGGCCTCAAAGCCGCTCTTCCCACTTCAGTAAACTCCTTGAAGAAGCTGCTGGTAGGTAATGAAACAAATTACCTCAAGAGACTTGCATTTGGTTTTACACTCCTTGGCTTCACTGGACAGCTTCTGCAGAAAGTCTGCTTTCATACAGACTCAGCGCATGGTGCACAAATTCATACTGTTCACTGGTCTGCACCATTCCACCCCTGAAAAGGAAACACATTGGAATGAAATCTTAAGAATGCAACAATCTGCAGCCCCTGCCAGCTCCTTGACCACCAAATAATACAAGACCATTTCTCAGTGTTTTACTGAGGGTTTGTTTGAGTAAGTGGGAGACATGCCTGAGCAGAAGTACTTTTTTCATATATTATACTATCCAGCACATGCCCAGCATGAGCCACCATTCCTGACTCCGTCAGGGTAAGAACTGGAGAGGAAAACATCTGGCATCTACACTGCTAAAACCTACATTTAAAATTCAACACATTCTAAGAGAATACTGCTCAGTCATTTGGGCAAGGAAGGCCAGATACATGGACCCAGCAGTACTACTATGGAGCAAGGGAGTAGTCAGAATGTGGCCTTTCATTTTTTGTCCTTTACTAAAAATGTAACCTTTGGTGACCCTCAGATCTCCTGTGCAGAGAGCAGCTCTTCCTGTCCTCTTTCTAACGCCTACAATGCATCCTGTCTGAACAGCAGCCACCTAAGAAATTTTACTGCAATGACTCATTTCAGCACCAACAATACAAAAGAGTTTAACTTGACCATAAAAAGGACTAGTTACAGTCAGCTTGGATTAGATGCCTACATTTAATATATTCAACTGCTAACAATCCCTTTTTCAGGTCTAAGTATGAGGATCAAGTCCCACATCTCTGGTGCCAGCTGCAGGGTGGTGGGAAGCGGATGATGTCCTCCAGGAGGTAGGTGTGGTATTTAATAAGAGTAATACCACTGAGCTCTGAAATTAAACTCAGCCTCTTTCTGACAGTCCTTAGGTCTCCCAGGTCTCACTTCTCACGGAGTGAAGCCTCAAGTTCACTTAATTTCACTTCTATTATCTCATCTGCCAGGGTATTCAAAGCTACCTACTCTGCTTCTAGAACCAAGCCCCCAGTTCATCCTCCGCATACCCTGGAACAGCTACTTACCTTTGGGAGGATGAAGGACTAAGTGACCTTAGTGGGAAGGAAGACATTAATTGTGCATTGTATTTGGCTTCATCTAGATCTTCAATTAAACAATCAAGTCTGGGAGGGATTCAGCTACAGAGAAATGTCGAAGCCAGGTATCTTAAAGGAGAAGGTCTGACAAACCCTCATGTGATTCCTTTAGACACACTAGCAACAAAAGAGTCTACTGATATATAAAGCTATACAAAAAATGGTAAAAACGTCTCAATGAGTATTGTGCTTTAGTATTAGAGAATGTTATCTGTAACCACAAATTACTTTTATTTTCCTCAGTGGTACTGGATGGTTAAAGGGACATGTCAGGAAAAACATATTTAAAATACCTAGTTCTTGCTGTCTGTGCTTCTCCAGTGAGCTCAGGCAACTGTAGGACACCTTTTAGTAAGCTGCATGTCTATTATGATATGCTAGCCGTAGGAGTTAAATCACAGACCCTTAAATGTTCCCATCCAGTGCAAAATGCAGCAGCCTCTTAGCTTTGCCAACAAGGACATCCACAAATTCATACTCTTGGCTGCCTGCTGTCTTCATCTGCTCTTCTCTGTGCCTGTTCCCTGCCTCGATACCCAGTCAGAGTCTAAAGGTGATGAGAGGGCTTTGCTCTGGTCCTCTCTATTGCCTAGCCTCCTTCCTTCCTTGTCACTACTGCGTCCTGACTTGCCCACACAGCCCTTTCCCAGCCAGCTTCCCTTCCTGTCTCCCCCATCAATTTTCCCCCAAGGTGCTCTCTAAGGGAGTACATTTCCCAGGTTAGATCTGCTGTGTGGAAGGGATAGAGGAAGGTAATGTATCTAGGGAGAAGGACTTGGCAGGAAGTGCAGGTTATGACAAGTTTGGTTGCACTAGGCTGTTTGCGGGGGTGATCCTTGTTCCTTCCTCTTTGGTGTTGACGTAACATACAAAATCCCCAGGAAGGTATGTGCAAGACTGGCTGGGGCTGAGCCCAGCGCTACTGCTTGTGCCCTGTGTGAGCATGACCAAGATGTTATGGTGCTTCTGAACCCTGTATGGGCAAACCAATGCACCTCCCTGTCAACCTAGGGACACCTGACATCTTGGCCTTGTCAGTGCTATTATACACAGGATTTGTAGAGCCATAGAATCACAGACTGGTTTGGGTTGGAAGAGGCCTTAAAGATCATCTTGTTTCAACCCTCCTGCCATGGGCAAGGGACACCTTCCACCAGACCAGGTTGCTCAAAGCCCCATTCAAGCTGGCCTTGAACAGTGCGAGGGATGGGGCAGCCACAGCTTCTCTGGACAACCTCTGCCAGTGCCTCACCAATTTTACAGTAAAGAAAGAACTTCTTCATAATATCTAACCTAAATCTACTTTTAGTAAAAGTAAATCCCTTTTAGTTTAAAACCATTACCCCTTGTCCTATCACTACTGGTAACAATGCTTTCTACATCTTTCTTATAAGTCTTCTACATATATATTGCTGCAAAAAGGTGTCCCTGGAGACTTCTCCAGAACAATCCCAGCTGCTGCAGACTTCCTTCATAGTAGGCATGTTCCAGCTCTCTGACCATTTTCATGACCCTTCTCTGGACCTACTCTACCAGGTCCGTGTCTTTTGTGTGCTGAGTATCCCAAAGCTGGATGCAGTGCTCCAGATGAGGTCTCACAAGGGTGGAGTAGAGGTGAAGAATCACTTTCCTCAACTTCCTGGTCACTATTCTTCTTATACCACCCAGGATGCAATGGGTTTTCTGGGCTGCAAGTCCACATTGCTGACTGATGTCCAACTTTTCATCTACCAGTATCCCCAGGTCCTTCTCCCCTTTGTCCTTGTGCAAGGCTTACATTTAATAGCAAGGAATTATCCGTGACCCTAAGACATCAGTTTGTGCAGAAGGCTGTGTGGTAGAGCATTTCAGGAGGAAATCTGCTCAAGGAGGGAGGTTTCCTCTCTCATGTCCCTAGTGCCTAGAAGGGATGTACCCACAGCTATGGCACCTCCAGGTGTGCAGCCTTCGTCCTCTGCCAGCACACACTGCCAGCTCCTCTGTGAGCTGCTGGCCTCTTTTCTTCTTTGGGACTCTCTGGGGTGGTGCTGGGAAGAAACAGCCCCTGGTATCCTGAGGGCTTGGGGACCACAACCAGCTCTGCCTGGGTAGCCATGGGGGAGGAAAGTGTTCTTTACCGTGCCCTCCGGCTTGCTGCGAGTGCAGCTGGATGCAGTCTGATCCAGAATGAATACGGTGCAGGGTTTGGGATTTATTTTTTTTTTAACCTGTGGCAATTAGTCAAAACACTTAAACAATGAATTGACGCACACTGGAAACTCTTTTCATCCTGTCTGAGGAGCCAAGAGCAAACTTACTGGACGTCATTCCAAGAATGTGACTTTGAGGTTAAGAATGTGCAAAATTTCTCGACATCACAGTCAGTCTTGAAGATGCCTCACATCAAACGTTTCCTGTTTCTGTTGCAAAACTTAAAAAATGATCTGGGAAAAAAGCTAAGCTGAGCAGACCTGTGGGTCTGTCTTTCTATGAATCCACACATAGCATGGCTGTATCTCCATCCTGGGTCAAGATTTTGAGTGGATGGTTCATTTCCTCATGTTAGCTCAGCACATACAATTACTGGCAGGTACATTTACCCCTTAACTTACCCTAAGCAGCTAAGAAGAAAGTGGCACCTGGAAATACCTTACCTAGGAGCCACTCTCTTCTGTCTTATTCCCTGTTGGAGCTCTGATTTATACTGTTTCCAGAGGGGTTACATAAAAACTTAATTAAGCTTCTTTTTCAGCATAACTGCCACCATCTCGAATTTGTCCGGATCTTTGGTTCTCTCTCAGTATGTTGGGCAATGGGAATGTTTTGGTAAACCACTATAGCATCACTGTGAGTCCCTGAAGCGCAGCTCTTTTCTCCTATTACTTAATTCACTTTAGTAGAAATGTGGCCATGGACAAGTGACAAAAAGTTCACACACAAGTGGATACTATCAAATGTGTTTATTCCATCAGCAGGTGTCTGGATGGCTCTGACCATGAGCAAGCCTGGCTGGGAAACTAGTGGAGATGAGGTACCAGGAATGAAATATTCAGTGTACTATTTACGCAGGTTTCTGGCTCTCAGGAGGTCAGATAAAACCATCATGTTCTGCTGAACTCTTTTTCTGTTTTCTAAGGGCAATCTGATGCACAGAGAATAAATTGAAGCTCAGCTGCTGGCCAGTGTCATGAAGAAGACAGCTTCATCACTGTTCTTGCCCTGCTCCTGGTTGTACCCCATTGCTAATGTTGGCCACTTGCAAACAAGTCTAGTGGGACATTAAGTACATTTTACCAGCTCATGCCATATGTAATGACCCAGTCTCACACATCACCTGCCAGTAAGCAACACATCAGCACTGGGTCATCAGTGGAAGCTGGTCTCATCAAGCTACGTCCATGTAAGAGTGATAGTCTGCCACTTTATGAACTGTGTTCATAAAATCTGGTTGGGCTGGCAGTGGCTGCTGTAATCTGAGAAGCTGCTAAACTCTGTTCTAGCAATCTTTGTTATAAACTCCGTGCCAGGTGAGTGAGGTCCATTATGCAATATGGCCAATTTATATAATATGAAACTTAAAAACCTCCCAGAAATATGCAAATCACAAGACTTAACAATTTTTATAACAGGCTTTGTGCCACTGAGATTGCTGTTATGAATGAGTTTCAGATTATATAACTCTCAGGCATTGCCTGCGGTAAAAAGTATACAGTAACTTTTAATTTTTAAAGACATTTTTCTCAGCAAAACTCAGTAACCAAAACCTCTTTTTCTTTTCTTTTATTTGGGTCAGATTTTCATTATCTTTCAAGTTTATCTAGGGTACCAATAGATATAAGAGAGTTCATTGGTCAGATACACTCATTGAAATAGTGTTGTCAATTATAATGCTGAAAATCTAGATTATGTTTTCTATGGCTGAAATAATGACATGAAAAATGACTTAGCTGAGACCAGAGTTTGCTTCCACTTCTCTAAAATGGAGTGTAAAAGCAGTAAGAAAAAGGTCATCTTATAACAGAAACACTAAAGTGGCGGAGAACACTACAAACCTTTTTCAATAAGATGAAGAGATAATCAGAATGGAGTGCTGGAAATTTGGAACTGATAATTTAAAACAGAGTAAGCACTTTTCCCTCAGCTCTCCCATCTTTTTGTGTTGCAGAGGTTTTAGGTCAGTAACTCCCCCTGGGGAAGTTTACACTCCAAGTGACTGGTGTTGCCCTATAAGGACCACACTACAATCTCTAGTAGGATGAAGGCACATGGGAGAGGAAGGCAGAGGGGGTGATCCATAAACATGGTTAACTATATGAATTATGGTCCTTCTGCAATCTGTGGTTCTAGTATCTTTCAGAGGTATTCAGAACACAAAAATCCTGTATTGTACCTTTGACCTAAGCTCTTTTTCAGCATTTGCACCCTTATGGGTTGTTTCCATTTAAAGAAGAAATGCATGTCAAAAGCAGTTAAGATACTTGTGAGGAGATTATATGACCTGGTACCTACAGCAGAAGAGGAACAAGACTTCTCTATTCTTGGTGCAACCCTGTTTATTTACTTTATACAAAATCCTGTTTCCCCAAGCAGAATAAGAAAGAAAAATACAATTAGACCAACAGCTCCCATTGTGCGCAATACCCACATCTTCCTTTCCAACACAAATCTCTCTTCAGCCATGGTTTCACAAAACAAAGCACGCTGCAACAATGCTGGCTTACACTGTTCCTGCTCCCAAGCTGTGAATTCAATCAGGGAATTGATCTGACTTAAGATTTAAGAAAATTCTGCAACAAATGCCTTGCTATTTTCTTAAGCTGGGTACGTTTGCCAACACCATTCAAAACCACCCCCAGCACAGCTGAGGGAATAGCAGCAGCACCAGATTTGGCTCTCTCTGCTGCATAAAGAAGCTACACACTGAGTGAGCCTGGATGTCCCTGTCAATCGAGGCTCAAAGACAATCCCTTGCCTCCAGACTGGCCCATGTCTCTTGTGCCCTAGTAGGATGCTGTAGACAGCAGAAAGCTCCAGGAGGGGAAAAGAGGAATGCCAAGTGCCCAGCAACTGCAGGGTTGCCATCTCAGGACAATTTCATTCAGTGGAGTCTCACACAGTTTCACCCAGAAAAGAATGTTCATTATTCAGCATCTAAAAACAGATGTTACCTTGAACACTCAGCTAACGCTGTCATATGAATCAGCAAAAGTGATGGCTGCTATTTCATGCAAAACAACATTCAACTGTGGTAAGCTTTTCAGAATCATCACTGAATCATTTCAGCAATGATTTCAGCATAATTTCAGAATTATTGACTGATTTTCAGAATCATTGACCTATTTATGGTTCTTCTGGAACTCACCGATCCACTCGTAGCTGGCAGACAATACTCAATGCATCGACAACTCCTTCTTCCTTCAATTGCTGACAACCAATAGCAGTAGCAATAAAACATCCAGTTCTTCCTATACCAGCACTGAAAAGAAGGCAAAATTTAATAAGGGAATGGAGTTCACGGATCAAAGGAATTAACTGGAAAACACTAAATAGATATGAAAACAGTAAAAACATGAAATGTGGAATTGCTAGAGCCCACAGTTCCAGGGTGCACAACTAGCAAGGGTAGCTTCTCAGCTCACTTGCTTAGAAATGAAAGGGTGGTCCAGTTGTTCTGGGTAATTTGTGAGGCTTGTATGTTTTCAGTCTGCACACAAGTGTATGGCAAGAAAAATAATCTCCAATAGCACCACAAAGTCCAAATAGTCTATGAAGCAGTCCAAACAAATGATGGAGATATGCACTGAGATGGGGAAAAGTCTACCTAAAGGCAAAAACCTTTATGGGGCTTTATGCTCAAAGGCCTCAAAGTATACAGGGATTCTGCTAACCATACCTCTAACCATGAAGGAAAAAGGGATCTAGAACCGTGTTGATGAAGTTAACTCCCTCTCCTGTGATTCTGCAGAAGGGAGAAGGATTTGGTGCTGTAACTCTCCACATTTTCTTGATGCAGGTATGGAAACAGCCATTTTGGCTATTTCTTACTCCCTGGGCCTCCAACACTTTTGAAACTCTCTGCCCCACAATTTTCTGCATAAGTAATGTGAAATTCAGTGCAGCTCATCCCTGTCATGCTGAATGGGCGGAAAATAGCTGAAATAGTTAAAACACGGAGGAGGAGTCAAGATCTCCATGCCTGGCTTTATAGTAAATACTTAACCAGCGGGTGCCTTGCTTTCTTCACCTCTGCAATGGGTATGGATGCTACCTGCCTAATAAGAGCACTGTAAGAGTTACTTAGAATCATAGAATAGTTAGGGTTGGAAAGGACCTTAAGATCATCAAGTTCCAATCCCCCTGCCATGGACAGGGTCACCTCACACTAAACCATATCACCCAAGGCCTCGTCCAACCTGGCCTTGAACACTGACAGGGATGGAGCATTCACAACCGCCCTGGGCAACCTATTCCAGTGCCTCACCACCCTAACAGGAAAGAATTTCCTCCTTATATCCAATCTAAACTTCCCCTGTTTAAGTTTTAACCCATTACCCCTTGTCCTACCACTACAGTCCCTAATGAAGAGTCCATCCCCAGCATCCCCCTATATGCCCCCTTCAGATACTGGAAGGCTGCTATGAGGTCTCCACACAGCCTTCTCTTCTCCAGGCTGAACAGCCCCAACTTTCTCAGCCTATCTTCATATGGGAGGTGCTCCAGTCCCCTGATCATCCTCGTGTCCCTCCTCTGGACTTGTTCCAACAGTTCCATGTCCTTTTTATGTTGAGGACACCAGAATTGTACACAATACTCCAAGTGAGGTCTACTTAAATTAATGCCAGGAAGAATACATTGAGCGTCTCAGATGGAAGCTTGATATATATGAGTGAAAAGTGTTACCAGAAGTATGTTCATTTGCTACAGCTGAAACAAATCACAGTCTACTCACCACAGACTGAAAGATAGGAGTGCTTTAGAGACTCAAGAGCCCTCTCATCTGGAAGCGAAAATTTCCAAGAGGACTCAGCAATATTGAATATATGGGGATGCCTAAACTAACCATGGGGGCATAGTGAGATGTAAAACTGGCAGCATAAGAAATACCAAGTGAGATGAAGATCCTTAGCTGACAGCCTGTCTCCTTGGACATCAATATTTATGAGGAAAATGTATCCAAAAAGAGGAGGACATCATAGTTTCTAAAAAGGGATTTGGAGAAAGCAGTCTAATGCATTCCTCCCATTCACTTCCTCAAATATTGTGAAAACCTTGAATGAGGGTCTAAAGTTTGAAGTGCAGTTGGCTACAATGAAGGGTTCTTTTTCCCCCTTCTTTTGGAGTGGATTAAGTGTTCTTGGACAAGTTCTTAACATGTATTAAGCAAAGACTATTGTTTTCTAATGTATTTTCTTCCTCAGTTTAGGCATGCCAGTCCTATCTTACTACATAGCTTTACTTCAGGCAGTGTTCTACACTTGCATAATATTTCTTCCTGGTATACCCATGAAATATAGACAACTACTTACTCAGAAGTATTTTCAAGCACCCAAACATGGTGTTTTTATATATATATATATATATATATTTCTATTTTTATATATATATAAAAACAACTATTTCTATTTTTCCATTCTTCTTTTAGGAGTTTAAGGTGTAGTAGCTCATTCATAATGACTGGTCTGTTAATTGGGAGTGTTGGATATTGGACTATTATGATTTGGGGATTAAGAGAGGTGGGCAGTGTGCTTTTCATAGAACATGTCCATGTACTAGCTGATGTGGAAAGAAAAGCAAAAATTTACAGCAATAACGGTGTCAAGTTTCCAAGCATGAAAATTTTATCCCTTTGTCTCATTTGGGAAACTCTTACAAGTCCTCCAATATGCCAAATTGCTGGTTCTGGGAAGAAGAAAACAGCATTATGGTCTAGATTCTCAGTCCACTTGGTTTCACTGACTAAATGGGGTTAAATTAGTTTTATATTTGCAGAATGTAATTCTTTGTTTTAATTCTTCTCATTAATTCAATTTACATTTTAAAAACCCCACTTTTCTTTCTATATTTGAAATCTTTGAATTAAAACTTGCATTTCATCCCAAACCACCTAGTTGTTGTTAAACTCAAACTTGGCACTAACTACACATCCAAAGGACAGATTAAAGAGGTATTTTCCACATTTGCCACATGCTTTTGATGAGTGACATGAGAAACATACCTTTCACTAAATGCCACTATAAAGGTTAGCAAGAATTTAAAACTTCCCTTGGAAATCCGCATCGTTAGTGTGTGTCTAACCAGATCTGCTGATTTTAAGGACCAAAACAAATGTTTACTCTTTTTCCTTTACTTTATCAGAATAGGAATTATTCTATTACAAGAAGTCAAGTCCTCCTTATATCCTGAATGGGCTCATTCCTGAAGTGTTTAAGACAGCACCCTCTGTGATAGGCTACAGGAAGACGTACACAAAAAAAATTTTGTTTGCACTAGTGCCATAATTTCCAGTGTTCAGAGATTATTAAAACATTTCTGCTTCAGATTAAGGATCACTATTTGAGTGTGCACTGTAATGGTCCTCTGGAAATGACCGAGTTGCATCTGAAGTCCAAAGTTAAAAGTGTGCACAGCTATATAAAACCTGCATGACCTCAACTGGAACTCAGATTAAAAGGGAAGAAACTATCTGACTATAAGAAAATGGAGTGTGAGTTTTTACCTATGTTTTAGACCACAATGAAGTGATCATATAGACATCTGAGTAATCTATTAATTTTTAGAAGAACGATTAATTTTAATAGTTCTGATATTAATTCATTAAGAACCTGAAGAACTATTAATTTTAATCACAACTGAGATGATATCTGGGTCTTTAATAACAAATAAATTCCTCCTCATGATTACAGACCTTACTGTCATATTGCTCACCTCAGAAAGGCACCCTATTTTAATAAAGACCTTCATTACTGAAGATTCGTACTAAAAAAAAAGATTACTCTCAAGAAACATCCACAGATTTGTGGATTGTCTAGGGAAGCAATAATTCTTGATAAAAACAGCTGCACAAAATTAGGGAAAGTTCATTATTCATCACATTCTGGTTTGAAAAATGACGGGTGGTTCAAATCTGGCTTCCATTTCTCTAAATCTCCTAAATATGGAGTTGAAAAGAAGTGGTTCAAGATGAGAAGTTCTGTTTTGATGTACTTCTAGGGAAAAAAAAAAAAAAAAGGTAGTATCCCAACTGTAAGAGATGTATTATCACAGTTATGGGACAAAAGAAGTAAGGAAACATAACTTTCATTTATTTTCTGATTTGCTTCACTTTTCACCTACTTCTTTGCACCAACAAATCCAGTACTACTTTCTGCTATTTCAATTGCAAAACTGGGGCAATGAATCAATATAAAGCAATAAAATTGAATTTAATTAGAATTCCTAGAAGGACATTCTCTGTTTTATTACAATTCATGTGAATAACGCTCTGATCTTGAGTGCAAATAATACTTTGCTCTTGAGTATCAAACCAACTGCCTGTGTGAAATTAGTATTGATATGCTCTGGTCTCCAAATTTGTACCCAGTGCTTGCTGTTGAAAATTTACTTGCTTTTCAGCATTTTAGCCAACCAGTCATAGGGCATTGCATCTACCTAGGCATGTAATTATGCAATAAGACTGAAAAGAAAGCAAATCATGACTAGGAAACAGAAGCAAAATACTTTTCCAGCTGGTCTTGCAGAAACAAGGCTCATTAGCAGAAACAGAGAATGATTTAGGAACAATTTGCTAGCAAATTTCCCCAAAACTCAAATCCAGAAATACAAACGAAAAAAAGTCAATTAGCATGAAGAGGATCTGGGGAATTTTACTCTTCTCCAAATAAGTCCTTTGTTTAGGAGGATGTGATTTGCTGTGGCCTTGCTTCGGGCAGTCATTTCAGAGAAGGATTGCAAATTACCTGCAGTGCACAATGACAGGCCCTCTGCCTGGTGATTCCACCCTGTCCTCTTCTACATCCAGCATGAGCTGCAGCAGAGGCTGAGCACTGTCAGGGGTTTTGTGGTCCGGCCAGGATGTGTACCAGTAGTGTTTCACACTCTGAGACTGACTCCCTTGCTGAAATTAACATGAAGATTTTATAAGCACACTTGGGGTGAACAATTCTTTTTATTTCTCCTAATGTTGTGGTAAAAAGACAGTAAAAATGTTAAGAGAGATTTAAAGATGTTTTTTATAGACCTTGGAGAATGCGATTGTAGACAACAGAGACCCAATTGTAAGAAGAGTTTGTGCCTCTGAAAACAGCTGGTTTTCCAGGTATGTAATTTCCACTCTGTCCATCTGACTGCTGCTGACTTGCTGTTACTGTCAACTGGGAATTGTCAGAGATCTGTGTTAGATCAGCATGAAGATATAGAAAGACTAGCTTGATCTGGGCTTCTCCTAGTTATTTATTTCTGCGACCTGTTATGGACATTATCATAAGGGTCTGATACTAAAACTACATGAGTATTTAAGTTAAAGGTGCAGAAGACCTGCTCTTCCAGATTAACCAAACATCCCAGTTAGTCCAGTTAATCTCTCCAACAGAGGCTGCTACCACTTACTTCAACAAGCAAAGGGCCTAAATGTGGGATAATGTGACTTGTGTTGGACAATATGACTTCTGCCCACTTCTCACTGACTAGACTGAAACACCAGATTTTCCCAGTTCATTACTAATTATAATGCTTTGTCAGGAGAAGCAGACCGATCCAGTAGCACGTAAGTGTAATATGGGGAGTAACCCAGAAAAGGAGCATCTGCCTTATTTTACACAGTTAATATTTAGTCAGAAACATTAAAGCGTGAAGTTTTCCTTTATATATTCCTTATATTTTTAGCTTCTCAAATGGGCTACAGATGCACTCAGCACACAACACGAGCAGCTTATCTTTTTTAGAGTGATGCTATGCTATTTCTTGCATTAACTAAAATCCCTTTACATTGCCTTGGCCATGTAAAAAGGCCTCAAACCAAACGTAATTCAAGGGAATGGAACTTGCACTCTTTTTAAAGCCTTTTGTATTGCCAGAGTGATACAAAGCACAGTAGGGTAAGTGTTCCAGTGCTTTGGTTCCAATCATACCTTGCAGCTGTGAGCTTCATAGCTCAGTTACTCCTGTAAAAATTTATGCCCCTTAAAGAAACCTCTTTAACTTCATTTAACATTAAAAAAAGAAAGTATTCAGAACAATGTTTCTCAGATGCAGACTGTTACCTTTATTGTAAGCTGACGGATAGTGTAGTTCTTGCATTCTTGAACACTGTTAACAAGGACTTCCACCTTCCCATAGATTCCTCTTTTTTCTGGCCAATAAAGCACACATTTCTGGAAAGCAAGAATCAGTGTCATCAATAAGCTGCATCCTGGAGCCATATTCATATCTAATTTTTACACAGAACGTATTCGTCTGGAAAGTTGGGATGAACTCAACCAAGGGGTTATTCACGTCAGAAGCATTCCCAAGGAAGATATTGCAGGGTTCTTAAAGAATGACTTAGGCCTGATTTTCAGGATCTGAGTTTTTCAAATACAGATTTCTACCACGGAACACTTTGAACAGCTATTTTTATTTTTAAAAGCTCAAAGAAGTTCAGTCAAAGGAACTCTTTTCCACATTCAAAATTAAAGACTTTTTCCCCTAGAAAATTCTTTAATTCATAGAATTAAGTTTATAAAATTTTCTCTTTCCAAAGCAGATTTCCTTCTGAGCAAGAGACTCAGAGTTTGTCCTCTCCTCACAAGACTTTTTATCCTCTTTAGTCTCCTGAGCCCTGATACAACAAAGCTTGTAAATGTGCCCTTAGATCTTAATGAATTCAATGGGACTTGATGTGCATGGAGTTGTCAACTATATAACTTACTGGAAATGAACGCTAAAAAAATCTATCAGTCTTGCTAGAGCTACACAAAATTATATCCAGAATTCTTAATGAATCAGTAGCATTACAGTCTTTCAGCAATGTATCTGACAAGCATCTACTGAAAAGGAGATGAAGAAATAATATCTACAATATGAATCATTTTATTTTTCCCTTCCAATAATTTTCTTATCTTCAAGTCAACTGCAACTTCATTTCCATGAAAGAATCTCTATAGTCTACCTGTTGTATAAACACTTCTCTAAAAATAAATGCTTATTATCTTAAGAGTGTAAGGTGTTTGAAAGCCACGTTTTTGGAAATAATGCTGGCCAATATGATAAAATGAACCCCAACAATTAAAGAAAATATTCTTTTTAATATCCAGTGCACAAGTAAAAAAACCAAACAAACCCCAAATGCCCAGAAAACAGACAGTTCTACAATAACAGGAATCCCAGAAAGAACTTGTTTGCATTTCCTCACAAACTCTTGCTGAATAAACTAGTTTACATTTAGACAGTAGCCTACATTACACAGCAAAATGAAAAAATCCCTTTAATGTAATTAATTGCCATAAAGCATAACTCCCAGTAATACTAAAAATGATACAAAACAAATTAGCAGTGAAATGTGAGGCTTTACCACCAGGTGTGATCTTCAAGCTGCTACACGATAACCCAACAGCTGACTGAACTGAACATCACCTGACTGAACTGAACAACATCTCTGTTGTACAAATACTCATCTAAAAATAGATGCTCATTACCTTAATAGTGTAAGGTGTGTGAAAGCCACATTTTCTGAAATAATGCTGGCCAATCTGACCGGTTTCATTCGGATCCTGCCTTTTGCAGCATCACCCGAACATCCTAAAATTGCTGTCTCCCCGAAGACATCAAGAATGGCAATAAAATACTCAGAAATTTGTACAAAAAGAAAGGTGTTCACAAGTTCCACAGTCCCCTCACGTGACACGTTTAGCTACTATCATCTGCCAGATCTGCAGTTCATGCCCCTCCCTGGGAGTGTAGTTTTCAGTGCTAATATGGGGAAAAGAAAACTCTAAATACACAATTGTACCCTGACAATCAACAATAGTTGAGTCAACCCCTGAGACTTTTTGATAAATGTGAGCATACAACGCTCACTACAAAGCCTTCAGGCACTTCAGAAGAGTGTTTTTCTTGACTCTTTCCCAGAACTGGAATTGGCAACTTGCACTGGGTGGACAATGAAATGGGGCTGTTCATTAAAATAACTTCCATTTAACAGTTCGTCTACATTTAGTGAAATACAAAGGATTATTTTTAACACAGCCTCTGTGCATCTTTTACAAATACCATTTGTTACTGCTGTAAGAAAAGCCTTGAAAGTAGAGCTAAGATCAGCTTGTTCAGGCACTTCTAAGAGGGCAGATATTTGGGGGAATTAACATGTTTTTGAAAGTTAATTATAAAAAAAGGATAAAGATGAAGACGGGAGGGGTGAAGGCATCAAACATATGGAAAATAATACAGTAAATCCCAGGAGCATCAGCAAAAACAAGTAAATTGCCTCAAGCCATTACTTGAACCTGAAAGAAAATTCCACTAGTCCCATATAGGTATATTTTAAACCTGTTCAAAAGCCAAAAACAGTGTCTGTGAAGTCTGCTCTCTAGTCTCTGGTCTGTAATCAGTAAAGCCTATTGCAAATAGTATGTATCAGAAAAAAAAAAGAAAGAATTTACTTGTTCTTATCATCACATCATCTTCCACCTTCACTCTTTCCGCTGGTCCTGATTCTGTTCCCTGCTCTTCTTTCAGGCTGCATATTCATTCATTACAGCACTTTCTAAATAGGTCACACATTTTGTGAGCTTGGGGTTGAACATACAATCCTCTATGCAGTGAGCAAACATATAACAACTATGAGCAGGGTGTTTTTAAAAGATGCTTAATCTGAAAAAAAAAAAAAAAAAAATCCTAGCCAACTTGCATGGCAGCTAAAAGCCTGGGAAACCTCTTACTTCCATGTAGAAATTCTCATCTTCCTTCCATCTTTCAAATTCTCCCCTCGAATTAATTTCCATTGGTTAGCTTTTTGCTAATAAATGGTTATTTATTTCTGATCTGCCCCATAAAAATGACATTCCCTGACCTGAACAGGAAGTTTATACAAGAAACAGCATCTCGCATGACCTTTAATTGGTTTCAGCTTTTGTCCTTCCTCCTGTGACAGGCCTGCAGGCTTAGGCTCCCTCCAATCCCCTGTCCTGTACTAAAAACCTCAAAATTAGGACCAAATCTTCTAAAGTTTTTCCAAAACCCAAGCCGTATCTATAGTACCAGTACTGAACTAATAATCCAAAGAGGCTTAGGTGAATCTATAATAGTAAGGATTTCTGAATTCCAAAATCTACTTTGCTGTGCACAGATAAGTGTGCTTATAGAGGAAGGAAAAAATGTCACATGAAAAACAATATGAGCTTTAAACAGTGAGTTAACAAGATTGTCCTAGATAATTACTGACAAGATTTACATTATCTGAGTTGAATAAACACACATTGTTTAATGCATCAGTCAGTACTAGGCCTTTCTTCTTGTAGAATGCCACACGGTATTCTCTCTTTATGCTTCCTAAAATATGTTTTCTGGTTAACAGGTAAAGTTGCTAGTAAGCTTTTAAGACAACTAAACGCATATTATCTATGGAATACATAGCACAATTACGAAAAACAGCTGGTACAACAGAAGTCTATAAACATCTCTGCAAAATTATATAGAAGTCTATAAACTTCTTACATTCCACATATTTGTCAAATTCCAGTTGACTAACTTCTGTAATATATGAAGTTTGCATGTGCCTCGTGCATAAAGCTATATAAGATCCTGTCCAAAAATGTTACTACAGATGGTCACTGATCTCTTAGAATAGGAGGGGTCACCCTGTGAAAGTGACTACTGCTCTTCAGTAACCAGGGAGGGTACCTAGATCACTAGATGAGTTGTGATTTTCCTCATATTAACCCTAAAATTATAGCCTAGATTTACAAGTTTCTCATTATTTGTTCAGGCAGAAGTTCCTTTGCTGTAGACTCTCCTTGCCTAGGTAGATTTCCAGTCTGTTCAGACATTGTGTAGTGCTGAGGACAAGTTTTACAGATTCTGTTTAAAACACTCACAGCACCCATAGTTCCTTTGGCATTATTCTTGCTTACAAATCAATCTCATTGTTTTTTAATCAGTCTTCAAAAAGAAAGAAAATCCAGTAATAGAATGCTTCACGGTTGTTTTTTTTTTTTTTCATGCAGCTGAAATAGGTATTTTATTCAGCACTCTACTTTATATTACATCTTCATCCATCTTACAAAAACTGTTACCACAGAGTCTTAACCATTTTTTCCTCTCATGGAAGGAAGTAACTCTATAGAAACTTTTGTTTATCATCATTTCACACAATTCCCATTTTGATTGCAAATTCATCATATCAGTATATAGCACTAGGACACTAATGTCCCAAATAATTTTACTTATGATAAACAAATGAATTTATTGTTGAGATTAAGGTTTTCCATGTGTCTCTCATTTGAGAGCTCCCTCATTACACATTACTTTATAGTACATTATAGCTCAAATGGAGGCTGACTGAAGTTACATCATCTGAAGAATGGGGCCTACAACTGAGAGTCGGGTATGGTGTTTATTTGTGCAGGGGTGGATGTGGATGAGTATGCTTTCAAATATGAAAAAAAATCTGTATGTGTGTATACTGCACCTCTCTGAAAATGATGGAAATAAAGCAGACAATAGAAAAGAAAAAAATATCAACTGCTATTACACGAAATAACATCTGCTTTTGCCTCCTCTTTAGAAAGTGAGTTAATACACTGAGCTCAGCCACTAGCTAAGCTGTTTCCTTTCCAGTAGTAAGCCAGGTTTCAGGAGGAACCTAACAGTGAGAGTTTCTAAGGTTTCTAGACAGAGCAGGACAGCTTGTGCAAACACAGCCCCTCTATATAGCCTGGGAACGATTTGAGATTCCCCATCCTTTCTATTAGGAGGAAATTACCACTGCCAGGCCACAACAATGCGGATAAACACCAATGCCTACAGCCTGCGTAACTCAGGTAAACACAGGGCTTCCTGACACGGTGGAAACCACTGGGCTCTTCTTTCAAGTCATTCTTCTTACACAGTGTCAGATGTGAGTGTTTAAACAGTCAGCACTTCCTCAGAGAAATACTTACCCTTTTGGCCAATTAGGCCAGGGTAAATTTTCTGTGTTTTCAGGAGTAATCTTTTTAATGTAGGCTTCTGGACACTTGTTTGAAGTCTAGTGCAAAATGGCACCTAGTTTGGAAATACGGCTTGGGATATTTTACAGGTCTAACCTACTTCTTACATACAGCTTTCTTATAATCCATTTGATCTTAAGTTTATGCTAGAAGCCCAAACACAGGGTGACAAAGAGCCAAGCAGCAGTCAAGAGCACAAGAGAGTATGTCTACTGAGTCCACATTTGCATGGGGCAGTGAGTTTGAGGCCTGCGAATGCACTGAGGATCTCAGTCCCCAATCACTCAAACTGGGAACTTTGCCTGAATAAACTCTGTTTCTCTGTCATCACATGCATCTGAGTTTGAAGAGTAGGGGTGTGAGTGAAGCTGGGGCAATATAGCCCTAGTGCTTACCTGGCAAGGTGCTGAGATCTGACTGAGGTACCTAACTGGAGCTGGGAACTGATACCAAGTCTAGCAGTTTGGACTCAAGGAAAAAAACTCCTTCGTGTCTGTCTCTCTCTTGTCCACAAGCCTTGTAAACCACTTGTTTAACATTTATTCTTCCAGAACACAGCTTTGTGTTGTCCCTTTGCAAGGGAGAATAATTTTTGTTCCTAATGTATGGCAGTCACAAATATGGACTCTGGCACAATCAAGGAAAACCTGGCAACAATTTGCATGAATACTAAATAAAGCTATTAAAGTTGTAGTTAGGAATTGATCCAAAAGTCACATATGTATAACAGGCAGTCAGATGGCCATTATCAATTAAAATACAATTGTCATCTCGGTACTAAGGTAAAGAGCCACATATTTTCATTCTGGCCAAGTCCGTCTTGTGGTATCGGCATTTGGGAGCCCAAACTGTATTTCTGGGATGGTCCAGAAGACTTGTAATTTCTGGAATGGAATCAAAACCTGCAATTATAGCAAAATGAAAACTTCGACTACATCAGAAAACCTCTAACTATAATGCTAACCATTGATTCTTTATATCACAGTATCACAATATCACAGTACGTTAGAGATTGGAAGGGACCTCAAAAGATCATCTAGTCCAATCCCCCTGCCGGAGCAGGAACACCTAGATAAGGTTACACAGGAACGTGTCCAGGCGGGTTTTGAATGTCTTCAAACAAGGAGATTCCACAACCTCCCTGGGCAGCCTGTTCCAGTGTTCCGTCACACTCACTGAGAAGAAGTTTCTTCTCAAGTTTAAGTGGAACCTCTTGTGTTCCAGTTTGTACCCATTGCCCCTTGTCCTATCATTGTCCTACCATATACCAGAAAGTTACAAGAAGTACAGAGGTGACCAACAAATAAATGAGGTGTTTCTTAAAAGAAAATGAGCCTAGCAGCACAGATCTAGAAAATGGAATGCCTTTTTGTCTTTTTTAAATGCATCTGACTGCTATGCAGTTGGAGTTAGTGCATTTGGCTACCCCAACTTTACTTATCACATTGACCATTACCAGATTATTTAAGAGCTGGTTATCTGCAAGCTTCCTTTCATGTATGCTAAGGTTCTTTCTACAGTATCAGCCATAGGAATAGTTTCTCAGTTTGGCTAGTTGTCATACCTCATTTTTTTCTTTCAGCTTTGTGATCATAACAATGACAGGGCTGTCTTCTTGCCAAACCATCTGCCAGAAATCATTCACGGTATTAATCATGGGTCCCTGAGTTGCAATGAAAGCCTTCTCTTTACCTCCATATCCCTGGTTTAGAAAAAGAAACAAAAGTATTTGCTTTAAATCCATGTGGTCAAAAAAACTGAAGGTGGATGTTCTAAAAGAGCAGAAAAATTAATCTGGAGTTTAAAAAAACACCAACAAGTTACTTGAACTGAAAGCAATTATGACTAAGAGTAGAGCAGATCCGAAATTTTTCAGTAGAACAGCTTTTCCTCTGGAAACTGGATGGACTGAAATGATCCTGAGAATATATCAATCCCTCGCAAATTTCTCTGTTTACTTGGCTTCTTCTAGCTTACTCTGTTCTCCAAGTTGTTGGGGCTATCCATCATCCAGTGGTACTTAATCCATATTGCTGCAGTGTTTACAAGACAGTTTACAGTCAACAAGCCACAGGAAAAAAAAATGAGAACTATAAAATTAGTTCCTATGAAGATTCATAACAGGAAAAAAAAATATAAAATACATGAATGCTTGTGGAATCCAAGATTCTGCTATATATGTTTGCTAAGGGAGAAGCACCTTTATGAGACCTTATAGGAAGGCCAGCATATCAGTATAGGGAGTCCCAAGACACACAGATGTATAGAAGGTCAAAAAAGCACCAAGCTAACTGTGGGGAAGCAGAGGAAAGGGAACGGCAATACTGGTATCTCTGTCACTGTTAAAAGGTAACTGTCATTTCCTTACTGTAAGGCAGAAGGACAATATTAAAAGATAAATACTGAAGTAAATAAATAGTAATGCATGTATTTCTCAATGTTTTTTATAAACTAGTTGATAAAGTGTTTTCTTACTGCAATCATTTTAATATATTAATGGCTGTGTGGTCTTTGTTACAAATAGTTCAAGAAACTATTCCTGTCACACCAATGTAGAAAAAAAGATAAGGAATTATCAGTGAAGACAGGTAGGAGAGTGGCACCTTAGCAAAACCAGGTATTCATTGGAAAATGAAATATTGTTTCAAAAGCACATGAAGAGTGTACATTTACTTACCCTAATGTAGTTAGCATTTATGTAGGTACTCAGCGAGTCAGATGGATTTTTTGGTTTCAAATACACTCTGCTGAGAGGATCTAAGAGCACAAGGAAGATGGAAATTGGAAAGAAAATCCATAATTAGAAGGTTTCTATAGAGAATTGGAGGCTTTTTGAAGAAAATAATCTACTGTTATTTGGGGTTGTCAAGCACTAAAATATTATGCACCCAACTCTTTCCTCTGCAACAGATAATCGTGTGTGCCTAAGGTGCACCTGTACTGCACAATGCTGAGCTGTGTAGAAGTATCTCAGCAAGCTGTGGGCACTGAAGCAACACTATCAGGTTCAGGCAACATCCAGCAAGCTCTAGTCTGCCTGTGCTGAGTATCAAGCTGACCTTCCTAGACTGCCTCTGAAACCTGTGTCATATCATTGTATGATGCTAGATAATTACACCAAGTCTTTTGAGTTCAAGTTGGGTATCTTTGCCTGCAGTTGTACTGTTCCAATGACTACAGTTGGATTTAAATTAGGAAAACCTCCCTCTCCATGGGATGAAATCAGCTATGTGTTTTTATACTAATTTAAGTTCACTGCAATGGGCTGGACCAGGAAATACCTATCCTTCCCTTCAGTCCTGTGTTCCATATGATGAAACTTGTGACCATTCATGTGTACTGGACTGGATATGCAATGACAAAATACAGGAACATTTTCCTTCATGCTTTTCTTCCCTTCATTGTCTTAGATATCTAGAACAGAGCTGGGCCCAGTTGTTGAATATAGTGCTTTTGGTTACTAAAATCCCCCTTGCAAAGGAAGTTTTTGTGCTCTCATTTGTGATGCTGTGATTCTCGATGTATTAATTACCCTTTTGGAATTAAAGCCAGTAAATTCTCAATTACACAGAGTAACAGAAAGGGATAAGGAGATGGGGAGTGAGGTGCCTATGTTGTGGCTGTCTAGGAACACACTTTGGCTTTCTTCACACCTTTTGTGGAAAAAATGTTCTACTGTTAACAAAATGATATGGAAATATTTCTGTACTAAAAATAGATACTCTGGCTATTTGCTAAAATAATGCATTAGAATCAACAGCTTTTTGACAGTATACAAGACACCTATTGGTTTGGAAATTGTCTCTGGATAGCTGCTTTGCTGAATGCAATCCAATCAATGACTTCAAAGACACATATGTGGATGCCGAACTGGAGAGTTTAAGATAACACTATTTATTATGTGGCCCTGCTGTTTGCACAAGAAATGTATAATTCATGTACATATGCAGTAGCAAAAAGGGGTCTTTTCAGAGTTGGTTTTGTATTCCTTTTGTTACTTTTCATCCTGTTCCTAAGAACAAGATAAAGCCTTTGCAAATCAAAGGAAGAGGGAGGATGATCCCAAACATACTATATGTCATTTTCCCACTGGAGGTCATAGGAGTCTCGGACAGGAGTGGAGCCTTTGCAGGACCCAGGCTGATGTTCTGAAACCATGTTTCTTAAAATGTGCAAACGAATGCAAGACTTCTAGTTCAAAGTCTGTGTGTGGAAGTCTTGTCCTCTGTGTTAACAGCACTACATGAACCCTAGTTAGCTTGTGTTAAAATCTCTTTGTACTAGCTTTCCCAACTTTTCACTTTTTTTTTTTTCCCCTTAACAATATGAGGACAGGAAACCTCTCATTCCTCTTCAGCACAGAGTGATTATAAGCCATTTCCACAAATGCCTCAGGCTACGTGGCCTTGAAAAAACACCGGCTTCCTCTAACTCACACAATGCCTCTGATTCTAGTGTAGCTTGACCCCTACCTCAAAAACCCTCTTCCAAACAGACTCAACATCCAGTTTAATTACCATGTCTTGAGATAAATCCCTCTGTTACTAAGGAGCAGCTAAATCAGTTTCATAATTTCTGAGACCTCCTTCCAACTCCAATCAACGAAACAAACACTGCTTCCGGATGGGAATCTTTTCTAAATTAACAGTCCTGATCCGTTATGAAATACTCAAGCGTTGTAAACTTAGCTCTGAAATGAGGAAAACCTGAGTGCCCTTAAACATCCAGAGCCACTAAGCAATCATCAGACACAAATGGAAGTAATTTGCTTCCTCCTGAATGACAAATACCTTGGAGGCAATAATCTTTTCCTCAAAGATGACAAAGTCTGAGAGTCTGAAGCTACATCAGAAAGACACAGATGGTGACTGCAAGGCTGAATTCATCAATTTTTGTAAAGCAATCTTGAAATGCAGCAGAGCTGTTAAGCACTTTTAATTACTAATAAAAAACGTCTCCTGCAATTCTGATTTAGGCAAAATTACGGCTGTTTTCTTCCATCTATCTAGGAAGTCTGGAATAGCTTTCCCATTAGAGTAGAAGAAGCTCCCTCTAACTCCATCTTTAATAAATTAATATTGGCCTGAATTTACCAGGCTGGAGGAAAAGGAGGAGATGAAAGGGGTTGGAGCTTGCCAACATGAGATTGTCCAGTGCAGGCAGCAAGGTGGCACTGCTGGACAGCCTCCCCAGCTGCCATCAACACTGGAGATTCATCTGCTTCATGAACACCACCTTGTCATAAAGACATGAGGCCTTCTGAGTCCCAAAGGCTGTGTTCATTTTACAGGGGGTATGATGTGCTGTGGTTGTTTTTTTCTTCTTAACTGCTACTATGTTTTGAATTCATCAGGCATGGGTATGTCCTCATTCATAGCACTTCCATGATATGTCATTTTTAACTCCCAGTCCAGTCCTAGTGGCCTTACCAGCAGTAGGACTGAAGACTGTGAGAAGGGCTGTCCTCAAGGTATGTCTGCTTTGTGAGCAGGAAAGGAAGATAAACACTTTGTGAGCAGACTGCTCTCACACTTGCATCCCAAAAGATCATTAATCTTTCAGATAACTGAAACATTTGAAATCCATCCACCTCTATTTTGCCTGGTTTTGTTTGCAGTCTGTAAGTGAATTACAGATACTGGTATTTTTTGGTAAACGCTGTTAACACAGAACGTGGAAGAATCATACCAGACTGCATTCCCAATCTGCCAGGTGAGGAATAGGCTATTAGACTTGCAAATAATACATTTGTCTTAAAACACCTCACGTATAAAACACCTGTAAACAAGACATAATTTTTTAATCTCATCTGAATCATTTCCTGGCATTTCCAATGTAAGCCAAGTTTTCCCAATTGAAATCTTAACAGATTTATGATGATGAGTGCTTCTGCATTTTTATAAAAATCCTTCATCATGACAAAATAAAGTTTTATTCATGCAAAGGGGATTTTTTTATCTACTAAAGAAAAGGTTGCCTAATATCTGCTTACTTTTAACTATGCAGCCTAACACAGATAAGAATAATACTCGCTATTTACAAATATTACAGATGTTATGATACTTGTGACCACAACTAGGACACGTTTTGTTGACTCATATGGATATAAAAAATGCTTTGATGAACCCATGTTGAATTCTCCTAAGATTAAGCAGTTTTTCTCCTTCTGCTTTGCAAATGCAATCTTTTTCTTTATTTTTTCAAAGCCTGCTGGTGATCCTATTGCCTTCATTAGGGAGCAGGACTGAAGCAAGCATGACTGCTTGTAGTCACAACTGTAGGGAAAGGGAACTGGAAAATTCTCAACATCAAGAGCATGGTTTTCCAGCATTTTTCCATAAGCTTGCATAATAAAGTGCTTTGTTCATACAGTTGAGGTTTAACTTCCCCCTGGTCTTTAGCTGGAGAGCCAGAGCAAGTTTTAGCACAAGCACTTCAATCAATAGCTTGTGGATTTGTTGGTCTGACCCACCAAGTGCTTCCTACATTCATGTTACTGCTCTTCTGCCACAAGTGTTTTCATGTAGGCTTTTGCCCTGAGGGTACTTTCAGAAAGGGGTAAGGAATGACATCCAGGTACCTTGGATGTGTTGCACACATGGGAATAGCCACAGAATAGTGTTAAGCCACTTGCTCCACTGTAAGCAAGAGCCCATGCATGCTGTGAAGCACCATGAGAATTCTGCTTCTGGTCTGAGGTGGAAAAGTGAGGTAAGAACGGGAAAAGAATGGCTTTGAAGCTGAGGTCCTGCTGCTGGGACATGTAGCAGGAGCTGCAGCAGATAGGCAAAGGTGAAGATGTAAGAGGATGAGGAGGGAGCAGCAGGGCTGGTGTTCTGCCAGAGGGATGTCACTGTGGTGAGAGACTGGGAAATCTGTGCGTATGATTGGAAACTTGCTCAAGGAGTGCAGAGGGAATGCAGCTGAGGATACAGAGTGGGGTTTAACAGTGGCTGGAGTCGCAGTCAGGAGGGAGGATGGAAAAACAGTGATTTTAGGGGATTGTTTTATCCACTTGCTTCTGATCCCACACTGTCCCCTTGTACATTGCAGGAGCATGTATATGTTATATATGTTACATATATATGTATGTATAAAGCAAATAACACTTAGAAAACTTAAAGAGGCCTCCTGTGCCTCTTTGCCATAGCTGACACTCTTGTGCCTGAAGAGGCATAAGCCTGTTGGCTATGTTATACTGCAACTGAAACATCTTTCATGTAATGTAACACTTCCTGCCTTTTATAGTTTTCCATATAGAATAATTTTCATTAGGCATTCATTTTATTTCCCATGAGTGTGTCTGGCTGGGCAGTATCTGTTAACACGAACCTGCCCTCATGCACCGTGACACAGAATTATCTCAGAAAATGAGAACATCCTCCACAGGGCAGAGGGTGGAGATGGCAGGACTGGGCATTTTTAGGAGATAATCCATCAAGTCAAACGTCACTTGTCACCACAGGTGCCCTGATTCAGGAGACGCACCCAGCGCTGGGAATGGAAAAGCTGATGCGGGCATATGAAGCAGCAGGTTGATATCATCTGAGCAGGAAACCAGGAAAGCTGTTCTATTTAATCACTCAAATCATTTCCAAACTCTCTCGGACTGGGTGTGGGGTGTGCGAGTATTTATTACGAGCATATGCCTCAATCCACAAAATACCTTCTTTGAAAAGGCCTGGTGCTAACACACAACAGACCTTTTGATTTCTGTCAAGGATGGTTACAAAGTGCCTGTCACTGAGTAGTTGTGTTGTGCACCAGCAGTGCGCTTGGACTGAAAATGTGCTGCAGAGTTAGTGGCACATCCCAGATAACTGGAGGTGAAAACACAAAGGCATGCTGGTTCTCAAAGCTCATCAGCATCAACCACAGCCCAGCTGTGTTCAGCTGTGAAGCAGGACTCATCACACTTGCAAGGCATTGCTGAAGGCGATGCTGGGGCAGCTTGGATGCAAGATGCTATGGGAAGGGAGAACTCCTTTCCAAAATCTGCATGTCAGGCGGAGCGGGGCTCTGTGATATCCTGGCTCCATTGCAGCTGATGGTGAATCTTGCTGTCGTCAAAGGGGTCAGGACTTCACCCTCAGTGTACATCCTGTTGATTCTGGGCCAGACTCTAAAGGATGCTGAATTTTCTGATTATTTGGTATATAACTTCCATTCAATTACTTTCCTTAATTCCCTTCAGTATTTCTCGATAGCACTCAGATGCACAGAGCTACCAGATGCAACAGAAAATCTAACCTTGGAGACAATGGAAATCTCACTGGGGACTGAAGGGAAGCAAGTACTCCACACTAGTTGCTTTCCCAGCTACGTACCACATTTCTGAGATTAATCTAGTGGCTGAGGGCCATCAGTTTTCATTAATTTGGCTGCAAGGCCTTTGTATGGTGTTCAGGTTCACTGAGAGAAATCATGTCATTTAAAGTGGGTGAATTTGCATGACTAACACATAACATAAGCCTACAAGGACATTATAGAGATGATCAGAAAACAGATTTCTAATTGGTAGGATATGCTGTCATTTTTAAAGCATTCTTCATTCCAAACCTAAGCAAAGGGATGCGTTTACATTTTTCTGTGGGACTGTCCTCCACCATTCTGAATCACTGAACTTTTTTACGTTAGTGATGTCAAAATTTATAAAATCTCAACTATTTCTGTCTATACTTAGTGCAACATCAAAGCTTCCTCAACCTATTTTGAAACTGAACACAAACCAAAATGATTACTAATATAAACAGATTTTACTGCAGGATGGTTTGTGGTGCGATGGATGGAGGCAACAGCCTTGGCCCTCTTATCATCCAGATCAGGGGAACTACTGCAAGGCATGGTAGACCTCTCTCTACCTATCTGCCTGAGCTCTCATCCAGAGAAAACCTAGGTTGCATTTCAGTACATGGTTGGGATGCTGCCAAAGCCTGTGCCTACTAAGGCATCCAGTGAGATGCCTACAGCACTGGGATTTTGTTATCTTTCTACATAGACTATGAATACACTCATGAATGGGTACACAGTGATCAAAGATAAAGAAATCTAGATTTTCACAGCAATCCGTTCTCAATGCAGGACGAAATGTCACCATAGGAAACCAAGGGCTAACTTACTTACTTGGCAAAATTGTCTTATAGCGGTTTTTAGTTCCATGACTCGGGATGTCAATTTCTTTAGGATCCACAAAATTCATTGGTATTTCCTATAAAAAATAAATTAAATGAGATTGGTGTTTCCAAAGGAGCCATGCAGGAAATCATCCCCAGAAGGCCATCTGCTGTTACACAACTGTCTTTTGACATCAAAGTTCTTAAGAAAAAAAGTGGTTCCCACCTCAAGCCTGTCAACACCCTTCCTTTAATAAACACAGGGAGTTGCATATTGAAGGGGTGACTTCCAAGGAACACTTCTGATGAAACATTTAAAGCAAAGTTTTTACAGGATCTTGAGAGAGGTTAAAATGCACAACAGTCCTAGAAAAGAAGAGTTGGAAAGTGCAGTTCTGCAGCAGAAAAGCACAACATTTTCCATAACTGGGGGAGGAACTTTCAAAATAATTAAATACTAATACCTGGCAAACATTTTTGTTTAAATTTTGTGTAAAGCCCTTAATAATGTCAGTCAAAGACATCACTTGCTTTTTATAGAAATTACTAGAATGAACTGCCTTAGTATTTTGCATTCAGTGACCCGAAAGTGTAATAAAACTTTGAAGCTATTTCTCTTGATTCTTATTTTGATCTTTTAGTGACTGATCTGCATTGTCTTCTCTGGATACACAGATGTTCAAGTAGCCAATGTGACGGTTTACTTGAAGTTCCAAAAATACATAGGTTATCAAGTAAAAATTACCGGTTTTCAAATTTTTTTGTCAGAATGAAAAGTAAAAAACCTCAGTTTTTTCGTTGATGAAAATGTTTCACCTGGTCTAAGGAGATGAAGAATAATTTTGATTTTGAGGTCCTGAAGCACTGTTAGTTTTCTTACAGTTGAGTAAAAACAACCCTTTGAAAATGGAAAGATCAAACATGTAGTTTGCTGTTTTTCCTCCCTGATTGTGAGAGATGTTTTACCAACCAAAACAATCTGGCAAAATCACATTAAAAATGCTTCAACTGACCCCAATCTCAATTTTTTACTGGCTTTTTTGTTGGTTTTTTTTTTTTTTGGCCACCATTATTTAAAGTATCATACGATAAGCTGGAATTTGATCTTCAGTAAATTAATACTTCTACTTAAAAGCACAGTCATTACTACAGACTTGAACACTTCATTGCTATCCCAGGACATTTATCCGAACAGACAGCAGCATATTAAATAATTGCCTCTTACAGACACATAAGAACAAAAGCGTCCTTTGACTGGTACCACTGGAAAATTTACTGAAGGATTTTCCTCCAAAATCAGCAGGTTTCTAACTCCACAGGCACAGGCTTGCCCAGGGCTTTGACACAGAGGAGATGCATGGCCACTGCCCTTCAGACCCAAGCTCTGGTCCTGCCCAGCATGACTGGCTGCTGCGGGGACTTTTTAGAGGAGCAGGGACAAGGCCCCAGCTTGCCAAGGATGCATCCAGCAGCAGGTCTTTACATGGATTAAACAAGCAGGGGAAGGTACCCTCTTACTTTTTTTGGCTGAAGGCAAATTAAGTAAAATTGAGATGGGTCATAAGGAATTGCTTTGAATCTTTTCTGCTTCCCAACTTGGCTTCTGAACATTTTACTGCATAAGGGTGCAATTTCTGTGTTGTTTCTTTATTCCTGCTTTCTCTATTTAATCACTTCTCTGCTTTATGCCCATGTGTTTAGTAGGCCTTCTTTATTCTTCCTCTCTCCCTTACCTAGTTTCTTCCTTGGTCTCTTTCTTGTTCTTGAGCTGACTCCTCGAAAGAAGAACTCGTTGCCTCTTATTTCAGGACAGCCAAAGTGTTGCTGGTAAGATACACCTTCCTTGCAGGTACTTTATCCAATCCATTTTCAACTCCCTGGATTGCTATCCATATGGTGTCTGCACTAAGCACAGGTTCTTCTCATTCGTAAGACTCCATTCCTGCATAAACCTCTTCCCCATTCCTTCAGGTCAAACGATTTCACCTCTATCCTGCTTCTCATGCCCCTTCCTCCTCTGTGGATCTAACAAAATGAGCTCTTACACCCCCTTTCATATCTACCTCTGATTTTCACCCCTTCCAGTGGTGATCTCTGTGAGCCCCTTCCCCTTGGCCCTTGGGCTCCAAACTGGCTCTAATGGACAGTGGCTGACCTAGTGGCTTACCTAGAGTTTCCCTGGTTCAGTTCTGGCCTGGAAGAAACACCATCAGTGCATGGCTTCTGGAAGGATTCCCTGCTAGACAATATACCAAGAGAGAGCAGCACACTAAGCCTGTGTTTAACACAATCTATGTCTGTCTAACCTACAGAGACTGGAAAAAGATGTGTGAGGAAGAGTCCTCTGCCTGCATGACAAGAGACAGTGGTCAGAGGGGCTCTTCCAGCTGCCTGGCTGTTTCCCTCTTGATGCCTGCTGATATTTTAAAATAGTCCATCAGTTGGCAGGCTACTGACAGATACAGAAATGTCCCCGAGTTGAAAACAGAAATGCATTTCTCTGGGCCAGCAAGGTCAATTAATAATATTAATCACTTACATCCTGTAAACACTTTCTACTCAGTGGGCTCCTCCCAGCAGTAAGTACTTGTGGGGCCAAGGGCACAAGCAGAAATCTGACAACACACCATGGATCACAGCCACAGACAGGTCATTCATCCTGAAACCGGCTGTGAAAAGCAAGAGAGTATTCCAGAGGAAAAAAACCCCCAGGATATTATGGGGATAATGTTCCTGCTAACATGGGGGAAAATAATCCCGGCAGATTGTAAATAGCATGAACATGTGCAAATTAGCATATAAAGTCTGTAGCTACACAGGCAATATGTATCGATTTGTTTTATCAAACATATATGCATATTATATATAACTAAATGATTAAAAATAATGTATAGGCTGCATACATTCATGTGCTCAGCTGTATGTGACAATTATAGATGTGTATGCGTATATACCTTTGTTCATGGGGTACTTCACCTCTCTGGGTGTTCCTCCGGTAATAACAGCTATTGTGGCTCACATTAGCCTTTCATGCTACAACTGTTCATGTACAACTGTATATGATTATACATATACAGTTACATATAATAATATAACTGTACATGAAAATACAGAGATACGATTTGGGTCTCTGAAAGTATTCCAGAAAATGTGGCAAAATTTAGGAAAAGTCAGGCAGATATTTATTAAATTCAACCTTCCATTTTTATGAGAGCCAAATTTTATTCCAGTATTTTGGAAATAATGACTTTTTCTGTTCTGTCCTCAACTTCAGACATTCTGTCTTTTGAATAGTGGCAGCTCAGGCTACTAAAGAAGTATATGCTGGGCAATTTATGTTTCTTCCTTCTTACAAATAAGATATATTCTCCCAAGTTTTTTAGCATTTAAAAAAATTAAAAGAAAATAGCTCCTTTTTCTTAATAAATACTCTGGAAAAATATTTTGATGGTAGCTTACCATTTTTTACAACAAAAAATACAGTTAATTCTCACTTAACTGTTAGTAAAAAGGAGTTAATTAAAGAACTAAAAATAACCTGAAACTGTTCATGTTTCAGTTTTCCATTTAAAACTTAGAACATTTCTCCACTTTTTGCACATTTGGAAGGTTTTTATGGAATGTAATAATTTTAGACTCAAGAAGACTGTCTTACTCTATTTCTTCATCTAGCTAAAACAAGCTGAGTGAGCAGAACGATTGAGAGTTATATATTGCGTTCTTTGCATGCCTCAAGTTCCTACTGAAGCTATTATCTGTAGTAAGGAAGATATTAAACAGATACTGTTCAACAGCTCCATCTCAAAATACATTTTAAAACATGGTCTAAAAATGGAATAGACAAGTCATGATCTCTTCAATACAGTTCTGTGGAAACGCTGAATGGCCAAAATCATGTTGAGCCCTCCTGAGGGACAAATAAACTGTGAGTCTTTATTGCCCCAAAGCCATGCACAGATGCTGTGTGAGAGGATTTGGGTAAACAGGATTCTATGGAGGTGCCAAGTTGTCTGTGCAAACTGTCTCTTAACACAGGGGGTTTAAGCACTATGAAATTATTTCTTCTGGTTTTCCTGCCTAAGCAGCAGAATGGCAAAGAACCAGTGCATAACTGGTGATAAAAGTATGTTGAATGATTACATTTTTTCCATGTACACTGTCTGATCAATTTTTGGTCAAATCACTGAAGGATTTGTTTTTCTTAAGCAAACGACTTTTACTACAAACCCCAGCTTTTTGAAGGTGAATAAAAGGACTGTGTCATAGGATACAATTATCCATAATGAAAAATTATTTTTAGAGTAAGATGGCACTCATCATCTTTCTATTCTATGGACTTTCATGTACAAACTGAAAACAAAATGAAAATTGAGGGATCACATGCTTTGGTACATTTATTAACTGAATTGTTTGTATGGCTTTGTTAGACCTGTAGTAGTAGTATGCTCAAGGGGTTGTACAGGTCTTCCAATTCTTACCTGCCTTGTTAGGATACACATTTCTGTGTGGCTCTTATTAAATTTGAGCTACAAAAGCAGTCTTAAAAAGCTTTGCTTTAGTTTATATAGCTAAGTTGTAGAAGCTAAAAGAGTTAGGCTAAAGTTGGGTTAGGTAGTTGGTTATGCTAGTTTCTTCCTCTCTGGTACACTCTGATAGCACTTGGTACCAAAGCATCTGAACTGGTTTGTATTGCACTGGTCACCAGATACTATTATTTGAGCATGAAAAACCACGAATAATCACTCTGTTCACCTTGTCCTTGCTATCATGATTTTATAGGCTTCTGTTAGAGCCTCTCACAGTCTCTTTTCTAGGCAGAAGAGTCCTCATCCATTTAGAATCTCCTGATACAGAATCTGCACTAGTGTGTGATTATGTTCACCATACTTCTGTATGTGTTTCGAGATTCAGAGATCAGAGGAGCATGCAGGTGTGACTGCAATACAGAATTTTCCAGTGTCATAAAGATGTTTTCTGTCTTATTCTCTAGTTTTTTACTCAAGTTTATTAGCTTTGTATTTCAGAACCCATCAAAGTATACCCTTATTATCAACCCCGAATTTCCTCTGCCTCATCACCATCATAAAACTCTTCTGTAATTTCTTTGAAGTTTATTTTTAATTTCACTATCCTCGGTAATTCAGTGTCATCATCAAACTTTGCCAGCTTAATATTTATCCCCTTTTCCAGATGACTTAAGAGCATCTTGGTCAGTATCACCTCCAGAATAAATCCCTCTGGGACCCCACTGGCGTGCTCCTTTTACCCTGAGATGCCACCAATCCATCCAGTGCTACACTATTATTCCCCACTGTACTGCATTTGCTCCTATATCTATCGGATTCTTTCCAGTTTCTCTGATTTAGACATCAGATTTCTAGGCCTGTGGTTCTCTGGGCCTCTTCTGGTACCCTTCTGAAAAACTCCTGTTACCTCTGGCCCTCTGATTCCTCAGCTGCTGGGGCTCAAATGCTAGGTTAAACCTGCCCAGTTAATACATCAATAACTGCATACATGAACTCCTTTAGGATTCCTGTGTGAATACTAGCTTATTCCAGAGAGTAGCTTTTATTCATTTTATTGATTTGTTCTAGAATCTTTTCCATTAACACTTCAGTATCAGATAGATCCTCCAGTGACCTGTTTGAAACTACTCCTTGCCACAGAGGTAAGAAATTCCCTAAGTTCTTCTAGGATCAATACAGATGCAAACAATGCAGTCACTTCTCTCCAAGTCTTTCAACTTCTCCAAATCGCTTTTCTACCCTTTTGATTATCCATTGATCCTTGTGCTCTTTAGTATGTTTCATGTTTTTGATATATTTTAAAACAGATTTACGATTTTTTTTTTAATTCAAAAGCTTTTTTGGCCTGCCTTATTCAGCTCTCCCATCCACCTGCCTCAGTTTATGCTCTGTTATATTTCCCTTCTAAAAAGTATCTCCTTATTTCTTATAGTGCCATTCATCTGGTTGTTTTGCAATACCAGTCTTTTTCAGGTCTTATGTAATTATTTGTTTTCCCTGGCTGAGTTTTTCCTGCTCTGATTTACTTCTATCTATCAGCCTGCTGTCTTCATTTTAGATTCTTACTCTTCTGAATATTAGATACACTTGTAGGACACTTCAGGTCTTTTGGTCTTAAGTATGTCACACTTGCTGTATGGAGTACTTGTTAAAAGGTATTTTGGACTGACTGACTGTGGGTATCCCTACCTGCTCCAAAAAGTCATTTATAGTGACTAAAACTTTAGTCTTCAAATTGCAAAAATATGTGATGTTTACAAGGGAATAAGCAAAATCCCCAATTATTACTGTGGTTTCTGTCATCATAGCCTTTATGATCTCTTTGAAACTGTCACAGTTACAGTCCTGGCTGTTTGTACTGTACCTCTAATACAACATTTATCCCATCTATGAATGGAACTTCAAATTGAGCGGCATCTGTATTATCTATGGATATAGCTGACTGACTTGTCTATCTTCAATGCTTATCTTATCTATCTTCAGTTTAATCATAAAACACCACCTTGAAACTATCTAATCTGCCCTTCAGAAAGGATTTGTACCTTAACATTAAAGTGTTGCCCAATTATTTTTCCCCCAGTTTCTGTTGTGCCAATTATGTAAAAAAAATCTACACTTAAAACTTGTTGTTAAACTCACCATGAATTCTGTTTGAAGTAAATGAGAACATGCAACTGCATCTCGAAGCTGCTGCCGTGTCAGGATGCGGCCGGCTGACTGTAGGTATTCCATCGCTACCTTTTCTCGTGGGGTTGGCACAGTGACGAAAGGTTCAACACTTCCCAAACTGCTCATATCCAAAGTCAGTGAGACATTGGATCCTCGTCTGCATTAGAAAAGAATTGCAATAGTTATACCACATCTGTGTTACTGTAAGTCCCATACTCATGCAGATGTTCCTGAGTTATTTATGCACTCTGCCCTTCTGTATAGTCATTGGGAGATTTCGGAATGCAAAAACTTCAAGACTGTTTTCACTGGTAGGACTGGGTGGCCAGAAATCCAAGACCTTACATATCATCCTGCCTCTTGAATCTAACAACCTATGCTGCAATAACCGTGCGCTAGGGAGCAACTATTTGGATTATTCTTAGAAGCAGAAACTGCTCCCTATATGCTACTTAATCATTCTGGATGTCAAATGTGAAAATGATATCTTAGTAAGGAAGAAATGTTTCATAGAAAACAAAAGGGGATATATTTCTAACTGAACAACCTGGAAATAACTTCATAGTTATGTCAGCATTATGTTTTAAGAGTCTACTCAAATTCAATATACAGAATGGAGTGAAAAAAAGTGATAAAATCAGCAGGAATAAGTGGAAAGGCAGTGCAAACACTTCAATTACCCAGAGAGTGGACAATGTCTCAGGTTAGGTAGGACAAAAGGGAGACGCAATAAACCTCTCCCTAAATAAGCTGCATCCCAGGAGGAGGAGTGGTCACAGAGGGGTTATTCGGAAATGACAAAACACCTCTTGCAGGACAATCAAGTCCATCAACACTACACATTTCTACAGGAAAACAAAGTTGCATTCAACAACACGTTTAAGCAATGAAAATATATATTAAGCACACTTCTTTTTGCTTTCTCCAAACAACACTTAAGAAAACTGTTCTTTCATAGTTTCAACCCATCAATGTTATCTACTCAACCCTTAACTTTAGGCATATTGACTGCAATAAACTGATGCTCTCTGAATCACAATGACTAAACTCCCACTAGGTGGGTGTCACTGCACACTGCTCTGGACACTGGGATGCTGGTAAGGTACAGTTATCTCTTTCACAGTAATACCACATATTATAAATATACAGGCATCACCAGATAGTATCTGTGAAGCAAGTGCTATTAATATTGGGGGAATGATTTCCTCTAGTCTTCAGCAAAACTTGTGTTAATTTTTACTGCTTTTTCATTATTAACCAGTGGCCAATATGTATTTGCATGCACACATATTTGAGAAAATTACTTTTCTTTGCAGACACTGTGTCTCCTTACTTAGTGCTGGTGTGGCTGCTCTGTTTTCTGACCTTCTTCTGCCACCAGAATAAGTACTCTTAGGGTTTATAATCTTCTTCTTTGTTTACATCCATATGAATATTTTTGTTTTGCTCTGACACAACTTAAAAGCACTTTCCTTCCTCTCATACATGTCAGTAATTTTGTTTTAAATGAAACCATTTCTATCAAATCAGTCTGCATGAATAGAAATTACTTCAATCGTTCACCTGTTTGCAAAACACAAAGGAACAATGGCCAAGAGACAAGACCACCCAGTGGAATCAGTGAATCCCACATTGTCCCACAGTGTCCATAAGCCTATTTCAGCTCAGGTGATGGGTGGGTGATAGCAAGAGCTTTGTGGTCCTGGCCCACAGAGGGTAACACCGAGTCAGTGACAGAAGCAGAAGTGGAAGAGGCAAAATGGAGCTGCCTGTCTCCAGGGTTAAATGGGGACAATTGCTGTTGGCAGAGGGAAGTAGGAGGGGCACAATTCCACAAACTTTGCTAGGAGGTAGGCAGAAGTGAAGTAGCATCCTGAGCAGAAATGACTAGAAACTGATATATGCATAAGCTACCAGTAGTGGTCTGTGGCTCGATACAAAACCTGCATCATACAGAAGCCCCAGTCAACACTACCAGAGCTGTGACAGCCTGGGAAATGGGCACGCCACAAGCCAGCTGTGGTGGCCACACTCTGCTGGACCCTGTGGGAGGATGCTGGCTTATGTTCCCATTGCAGCTCCCCAGGGGACCGTCCTGTCCAGTCCCTCAGCTCCATGCCTCTTCTCAAGGAAAACATCCTGTTGGACTGCTTTCTCACAAAAACCGTCCTATGAAAGAACCTCTTCTGAGCAAGACTACTGATTTATTCCATGGAAAAAGGCAGTCCCTCAAACAGGTGTCTCTGAGGGTGTGTATCACAAATCCAATCTTTTGACAACAGTCCAGAAATCCACAGAAGAGGTGTCCAACTAATCCCTCCAGAACTGTTTAGGCTGAGAAATGGGTAGTGATTTAGACCCAAACATGCTTCTGGGAGAACCTACTGAGATTTCCTAATATAGAGGAAAAGTATTTGCATTGTTCAGTAACAAAGTACAGTGAAAATGTTAATATTTTCTTTGGCTTTTACATTGTTATAACTGACAGTCTTGGCAAAAAGGCTATTTCCTTTATAACAACAACAAAAAAGTATACCTGATCTAATTATAACTTTGAGTTTACAGCTTTTACCATTTATGGGAATTATTGATGAATACTGGTGTTGAGAATCAAATAAGTTACTCTGGAAAGAAGAAATAGTATTTTGCTGCATATTTACCACATTAAAAACTACACATTGAATAAAAACTGGATACAGGGCAGCAAATAAAAGATAGTGGGGTTTTTTAGAAAGTCCATAAGCGTGTATACAATAGATAATAGCTCTAAAAGTAATTCTTCCATGAAAACAAGCATCTCAAAAAACACTTTTGAAGTATGCTTCAGATAACAAAAATATTTTAATGATGTTTACAGTAGCAAATTATTGGCAATAACTATTGCCAATATTAATCACACAGACTTCTTTACTGCATTGAAGACCATGCTGAGAAATAGGGTTGAAAACATGACATATTGCCTTGTTTTGAAAGATGAGGGAGGACTTGAACCCGTCATGCACTTGTATGTCATAATAGAAGATGCTTTTAGTCTCCAGTCCTGTTCTGCACTCCTTGGATTCTCTATGTTCCTGCAACAGTTAAATTCTTCACTTTCTGTAGAAAAGAACAGAAAGCAAGAATTCTCTGCTCTTTTACTACCTGCATGGAAAGAGCTTAGGAAGTGAGCCCATCTTTTCCCACCTTATTGTAGGGACTGCATAAGGCTGGCCACAGAGCAACAAGGAAGTACCACCTAAAACAAAGCCCATTTTTGGCAACCGTCCCTTGTCTCCAGTAGCTTTTGAATAAAGATATCACAAACAAACCAGTGACATTTCAAGTCAGACAACTAATTTTTCTTTCCTACACACACACACACACTTATTTCCTGACTACTTACAGGTATCTTTCCATTTTAAATGAGAGTGAAGGAGACACACACATGGGTTTTCCATTATTTCTGAATATTTACAACCGTTTTTAACCATCTGAATAATTTTATATACTTTATGTTCCCCATGTTAATAAGTTGGGCAAAACTGGAGATTTTGTGATGATACACCTTCCCCAGCAGCCCCTTGAGGTTGTGTCTTGATGGGGAAGAGCATCATGTGAGGAATCTGAGGAACTGTAAACATTCATGACAATATTATATTAAAATCAGCATGAGACTAACTCTTCCGAAGTTTCACCAGCTGGGACAGCCACCTCATCACTGGGTACGTGAATAAGTGCAATCAGGAAACCACTTGTGTCTGAGTATTGTCTAGTATCCCAGAGGGGGGTCTTACTACATATTCACAGCCCTCTTTCCAATTGGGTAATAGGAACAAGTCCACTGATGAGAACCCAGTGGAGTATTTTTAATAACACATTTATAGAAGCAGATTTTATAACAGGCCATGATTAACAAAAAAAAAAGATGAATGCAATGTTGGCTTGAAAACTCTCAAAAGGAAGCTCCACCTGTCCACCTTGGAGTGCCACCAGGTTACTAAAGCCTATTAATCATTACTGAGGTCATTTCCAGGTCTTCCCTGACCCTAAAATTAAGCTGTAGCTGGTGATTATGAAAACCCAATTACCTGCCACATTTTCCCAGTTGTTTATTTAAGCTGGGTAATTTCTTTAAATACACATTCCCATGTTTATTCAGCGCTCCTGAAAAATGCGGTGCCCAGATTCCTGGTCCTTGGCTTCTCATTCTCTCGAGTGGCTTTGGAAGTGGCGGTGCCCTCCAAGAGCCATTGTCCTCTGACCCCAGCATTGCAGACGTGGGTGGCGCTTCCTTCTGCACCCTCTCTCTTGTGTCCCAGTGCTGAGCTTCTGAGTGGCCAAAGCGGGAGCTGTGTCAGCCGTGCAGGTGGAAGGAAGCCATTAATTAGTGGGAAGAGCAGCGCTCGCTAAGGCTTCTGGGGATAGACCTTGCTTTGGGTCCTCAGACCCTGCTTGTACCAGGGGATGCTTCGCGGGGCTACTCTCCCTGTGCTTTACTGCAGGGATGACAGGAAAACACCGTGGTTTCCCTGTGTGTTCATTTCTATAGTGCTCACAGACTGGCTCTAGACATGGGTCTCCATTCTTTTCCCTTGCTGGTCCATCTCATCAGTAAATACACTGAATTGAGGTGGGTTTTGCACTGCTGCAGTTGCACTGGGAGAGCACAATCAGATATGTGGTTTCCACCAATTACTGCTTTACCTTAAGGAGGTGCCAGTCTTCACCTCCTTATCTTGTTTTATGTTTCAGTAGAGTAATTCAAAGGAAAAAGAAACAAATCTGTAAAAGAAATGCAATGGAAAAAAGCAGAGGTCTCAGCATTCCTGGTGCTTTTAGCACAATAGTTAAGAGAATTGGTATGAGCAATGGTTATGTAGATGAAGAAAACGTGGTATGTAAAGCTGCAGTGGGGTAATTTTTCAAGTTACCTTAAGTCATTTTGCAATCCATTGTCATAGGTGCTCTTCTCTAAAGGACAGTACTCCTCAACCGATTTCAAGATTCAGTATTATTTATGTCAGTCATTTACTTAAAAAAACCCAACAAAACAACAGGAGAGGAATACAAACTGTTTTTGATAGAAAATCTGTAACTATGAATATAAAATTATTGATTTACTTTGCATTAAAGGATCACATGCATTACGGCCAATGTAAATTGATACAGCCAGATACCTTGAAGATTTATTTCACTCAGCTCCTGTTTGGTCATTTTACAGCAACTTTACTATTGCTGAAAATGAAAACTGCAGGACCAGAGTTCTACCCTCAGCACTTTGGTATGCAAGTGGTCAAAACTTGACTTCACCTACTCTCTTACTATCCCCTGATATACCAGTGCTACTTAAAACAGAAAAAGTTACCTACTGACCTCCTATCATGCCTAGGAACAATGGACTTTCTTTTTCCATAGGCTCCTGGCCTCATTTCCAAAGCCTTATTCCTCTCACAGATTAACCTTACTCTAGCTCTGATTTTTCCTCTCCAGAAGGAATATCCTGGACAAACAGGTAGATACTAGCCTGATGTTTCCACAGGAATGCTTAGTAATTCAATCATTAATAATCTTGATGTTTATATTATTTCTACTCTGCCTCATAGTCATCTGCACTTGAGACAAATCCTCTAGCCATTTGTATGGGCAGCCTGATTTCACCAACTAGAGCACCTCATTTGCAGTGCAGAGGGAGTAATCTGGATACAGCACTGAAACTAAAACCTATCACCAGAAAGTCATAGATGGAAGTTTGGGGCTACAAGGGAAGCAACAGGATTAAGTACACTGATCCTATGCATCTTCTTGGAAAGAGCCTCTGCCGTGACTGCTCTCATTTGTTCTATCACATGGCTCTCCTCATAGTATTCCACTGTTGCCTTATTTTATTGTTTCCCACCCAGTTGTCACTTGAAAACCTGATGCTTCCTGCCTTTCACACCGAGGAAGGGGTCTGGAAGTGACGACAGCAAGCTGTGTGCCTATTGAAAAGAGCAGATGGATACATGGCTACTGTGAGGCAGAACTTCTAATCCTCTGCAGCTTCCTAGCTACAAGAAACCTGGCAGTATGTGGTAGCATCCTCCAGCCCTCTGAGTCCACAGAAACTAATCAGCAGCCTCAACTGTAAAGCTTAAACAGGCATTCTGGAAAGTGGAGGCCCTTCATATTCTCTCCAAAGGGTCTGATCTTGTTCCCACAGCCACGAGCAAGACCAGGCCAATACCTCCAGCATTAAATTGCAAACAATTCTCAGGATCTACTAAGAGCTCAGCATGTCAAAATGAACTGAGGAAACGGTTTTGACAAGTACTTCTGGACTAAGTTTTAAGCAATCAGTATCTGGTTAGGACAGGAATGGCTCAATATCCTGTAGAGGAAAACAGCTGACATGAGAGTAGTTTCAACTTTCCCTCTTTTAATCATGCTTTCTAATGTACTGCCAATTCACTCCTGTTCTGCCCTCGATAAGGCTATGCCGCTCAACTACGGGAACTGACTGTTCAAAAACGCAAAGCTTATTCAACCTCCCATCTTTTCCTGTAGATTATTCCTACAATCAAATTACATTTTGTCACGCAAACTTCTCTCTCCAATAAAATTTGAGTTGTAACATAAAGATCTATTTCAGGTTTGTATTCACCTATGTGTGGTTTTTGCATGAGTGAAAACTGAGTTGAATGTTCAGAAGTGAAAACAAATGAAGATGCTAATTCTTTGTATTTATTTCAGCTGCTTTTTTTCAAATAGTTGAGTGAATGTTTACTAATTTATGGGTAATTGGCTTTAAATGGTAGAGCTTTAATTGAATGCAGTCTTGTTTATTGCTGGTATTATCTACTTGCATTGCAGCACTGCTCTATTTCATACCGGAGGCCTCATTGCACAAACATACTGGATGACCTGTTCTCTTTCTGACTAATGCACATGCTAATTTAAACCAAGCTACAACGAATATAAACAAAAAGGATTAAAAGAATAATAGGAACAGGGAAAACAGAATGTAGAGGAATAATAATTAGCTGCCAGGGCTGCACAGATTAAATAAATGCACAAGTTAATGAGCTCAGATAATGCATTTATTTAAGGTAATCCAACAGGATCTGTTAAAAGCCCTACATATTCTGTCTGCTGTATCTTCTGCTTGCAAATATTTTTTAAAAATCAATTTGCAAAATATTTTTCTCACACTTGTATGAGTTGCTCCTCTACAATTTCAGTTCATAAATACCTCCATGATGCCTTGGAGGAGCTGTAGCCAGGCACCAGCATTTCGCATTTAGATCCCCTGCCCATGTGCAAAGCTTTGTTACTTTTCCTAGCACACACAAGGCTCACTCCTTTGCTGAGCACTACAGCATCTCCAGAGGGTGCTTGCCTGCAGTACTGAAATATCTGTAGCCTAAGAGAAACGACCTAATAAATGAGAACACAGAGGTACAACACTACAGGAATAGCTTCCAGGAAGTTTTTCTTTAAGACTGCTTAACTGAGATTTTTTTGCTATTTTAGTTGGTCAGCCCTATGGTAAACAAATAAATAATGGACTGATCTTAGATTTTTCTGTCTGCTTAGGATAAAAGCTTTTGTCTAAAAGACAAAAAAAAATATTTGTGGTTATTTTTCATTTTCATAACAGACATCAGTGAGTCCATTTAGCTTCATATTTTACATACTAATTAACCACCTAGACATAAACTCTACCTCCATCCTGCACCTGCTGCTCATTTAAGGAATATAATCTACAACCCTTAAATCCAAACAAACACATATATTATCTATTCACACATTAATGTCCTTCAATACTCTTTTGAATCTTCCATACTCAAAACTAGCTGACCGGGAAAAAGACAAGGGTAGGGGTATTCTTAATGTGAATGGGCAGTATCTTCAGACAGTATCAGTAAGAGAAAATTATTTTTTATTGTGACTTAAAGACTAATCAGTACAATGAGTTCTTTCCTGGTGAGTTTGCCATTTGGAAAAGACAGGAAGGAACATCTGGGAAAAGAGGCGTTTACTACACCCTGTCAACCTTAAGATAATAAAAAAGCACATTCCTTGTTTATTTGACTTGGTCTTCATTATCTTTACTGCAAGTGTCACACAGAAGATTTCTAAGCAGACAAATGAATTGTTAGTGGACTTTGAAGAAAATACTGAATAGCAGCAGTTCCTGAAGAATGTGAAACCTCCAGATCCACATCATTGCTCAACAGAGCTGCGCCATCTATGGACATTTCAAAAGGGAGCCGGCAGAACTGCTCCACTCAGTCACACAGTGGGCAAAGCATCCAAGGCTGGCTGTACTGACCAAAAATACTGTTGGCTCGTACACTTTGGAAGGCACAGTCCCTTTTCCAGAGTGACTTATGTGCTTATGTTATACTACAAGTTGATGGGATTTAGGCTCTTAGGGACAGGAACCATATGAATGCGCTTAGGTCTGCCATTTAACCGCTTCTGAAGTTTCCAGAGCTGACACCTAAGCTAGGTGTATAAACATTTCTCTCCACCCAACTTTCCTTTTTTTTTTCTTTATTCGCTTTAGTAATGTGGCTTTCCAGCCTTGCTTTCTTCTAACATGTATATTAATGTGCAAAGTGCCTGGATTCCCTTTGAAAATAAAGTTTAGAAAATCTGCTTAGGCTTGCAATTTGAAATGAGCAGTGCTGGAATGCTTTTAAAAGACAGCTTTAAATGGCTGCATATCACAGTGTACTTTATCTTGCACTTCAGAGATCAGAGAGACCTTTAAAATAGGTACTGCCAAGCTGTATGGTCCCATTTAGGGCTGAGCGGCTGATATAGCTGATGAGGAACAGAGAGGTAAGTGACCTGGAGCTCCTTTCTATGGGGCTCAGCAGATTCCTTGACGGCCCTAGCCCTGGCCATTTCCTGCCTTCATGAGAGATATTTCTATAGGGGAGTGCACAGGCTGGGCTCAGGAGAAGGGAGATACCTATGCCCAGAGATGAAGGCATGGGCCAGAGCAAAGGTTTTCTATATTAACTCTTCCTCATACACACCCACCAATGAGTCAGTACAGACTGGAAACTTCAGAGTGAAACAATTAGAATTGCTTTAGATTCATAACTGTCTATTAGCAAAGGATTCACAGCATTACATCGCTTGATTTAAACTCACTTCTATGAATGTGAATAGAGGAGGGAAATATGTGGACTGTTGATAAAAGCAGTGTTCCTCTAAATGCTCATTGCATAATGAAATAAAGAGAAAGGAGAAGTCATATCTGAAAGATAAACCAGACTCCCACCCCAACCAACCTCCACCCCATCTGTCTCAGTTCAAATGCTCTCAACACGCACGGCTCCATACAGGTAGCGATTAACATGGACTAGATTAACATACATAGAAGGGAGCGATGTAGAAATATGAATGTAAATTTAGTATACTGTGTAAGACCAAAGTTGACCAGTATCCTGTTTTCAACAATGGCCAGCAAGAGGAGTTTTAGTGAAAGAACACAAGAACAAAGTGAGCAGGAATTACTGATTACTTAATTAACACTGTGACTTATTTTTAGGATGCCCTCCAGCTTCTGGCAATCTGTAGTTCAGGAATGTCCTGAACCAAAGGTTGCTTCCACATCTTTGTGTCTAGTGTCTTCTCTTCTGTGATTTTTCCTTCAGACAGCTTTCTTAGCCCACTTTATGACCTCTGCACTGTCCCAGGACAAAGAGAGCCACAGCTGGGAGCCAGGCAGTAGTGAACACTAAACATGGGGACAAGAGGGGTATTAAGGCCATCTACTAAGGCCAATCCTTGTGATGAAGCAGAAAACATTTATTTTATCCTAATCTTTTCAGTAAATAGCAAATGCATTCTCTGTAGCCAGAGGATTACCTTTGGGATTAATTACGACACCAGCTTTCTGCTTTTCACAATGTCGCCTTCTTTCACAGACCTATTCAGTATTGTGCTTTGTGGGCCAAATTCTCTTCCCAGATACCTCTACAAATCCACTGAGGCAAAACAAGCTAAAGAGAGCCTACAGTGAAACAAGACCATGCAAATTGGATTTATTAGCTGTTGTGTACTTTCCTGCTGTTCTGATCATTTCCCTTCATTTGTTGTATGGCTATGCTGCTACATCCACTATCAAATCCAAGGGAAAGGAACTGAAAGCCTCTGGACTATGCAGCAGTCCTCCGGTGGAATTTGCTACAGCTCAGGAAGAACTTGAGACATCTCAAAGACAGGAGATGCGGCTGTCAGGGGGATGGTGGGAAACGGAAGCACCAGCCCTGGCAGAGAGGAAGGCTTAGCTGCCTTCTGCCCAGCACCAGCCCCATCTCTTGCTGGCAGCATCGCTTTCCAGGGAGCTGCTATTGGTCATCCTGAAGCATCGGGACCGTGTTCCCTAGAGAAACATTGCACTTAACGACATTTTTCTGTGTGGGAATTATATACAGCACTTCCCCTTCTGATGCCTATCGCATATTTGATCAGTCATTTGAAGTGGCTGTGTTCTGTTTTGCTCCTGTTATCAAATCACAGTATTAACATAACAGGGATAATTATAGCTACCATAAATTAATAACAACAATACATCCTATTTGTTAAGCATCAAAAGTATATTCTTTGATAGGGAACATAAGGGAAGTCCCTGTCCCAGAAGGAAATATCACTGTTGTAGCTTCTTACAGACTCCCCTGGTTACAGAATGGAATGAAGAGTTTTAAGGGTCCAGGTATTTTATGAAGATAGGGCTCTGATTTACAACATCATCTTGGTTCAGCCACTTAACCAGTTAATGTCTCCCTTGCCTGAGCATGAAAATCATAGAAAGAGTCCCTGAAACTTTATGGCCATATTCAGCTAAGGTCCAAAGTCAAATCAAACTGACGCATAAGCTTGGATGTAATGGTATAAAAGCAGAAAAACAACTCTAGCAAGAACCTGGCTGAAATGTCAGTGTCGTATGAAAGCAGCTACTGCCTCTGGGCAGTACTTCTTGGGCTGAGCCACTGTCATAGCATACTCCGGGTATCCTCATCTCTGCCACGGTGCTACTGCTACCCCATTTCCCAAGCCTTGCCTGATTGCCTGTATGCATCTACTACCTTGTCTGATGTTTAGATTGTAAGTTTTTTGGATAGAGGATGATTTCATCTTTGTGTGTATATGGAGCCTTGCATAGGGATCTGATCTGTGACTTAGGCTCTCAGGTTCTAGATTAACAGAAACGCTAAAGAGAATTTGCCACAAGAGGTGATAAACAGTCTGACACATCGATTTACATGCAGTACTCTTGGAGCAAACGTGCATTTGCAAACAATGCAATGTTGCTAATCAACAGTGTTAAGCTTTCGGTACATGCTAGCTCTGACTGCATGAGAGATCTCTGCTGGATTTCCAGAATTGGATTTCTCCATGAAGAAGCAGTATAATTAGTCAACTGATAATGCATAGAAATAAAATTAATTATGATTGCACTCAAAGAAGAGATTCGTGGCCTGGAATATTAAGTGATGTCTACAATATAAGAAGGATACAAGTACTGTCCACGGCTTCTTACAATTCCAAGATATACTTGGATATTTTACATTGCAGTTTGGAGGCACTTTGATGTTTTTCTTTTACTTCTTTAACTGTGACTGTTCCTAACATTTTAAATTAAGGGGAATGGAGCTAAATGCAGCTTTAGGCTGCCCTGCAGAAGCTGGCCAGAAGGAATGGCATGATGACTGAGAAACGCATTCCAACCCTTCTCCCTTCTACACTGGTTGGTTGTTTTGCTGAAACCTGTGGGTTCTCGTCAGGAGCTCAGGAGATGCGATGTACTGCATCCTGCTTACAACCCAGTCTCATGAAGAAGCTGGTGCTCTTCTCCCACCCTTTGTCCCTTAGCATGGCATTTCCAACCTGCCCAAGTGAAAAGGTGATACATTTAGTTGCAAATGTTACAGATACACGCATCTTGCTACAGGCTAAGCCAAGATACTCCGAGCATTCAAGTCCAGGTAATATACATCTCCTCACTTTCCCAGATGTCCCACTCTGCCTGCACATTAGGACAGCTGGTGTCACAGAAACCCTGCCTGGGATGGTCAACCACAGAAATGGAGCAGAGGCAGAGAGAAGCCGAGGAAATCAGTCACAGGAAAGGTGCATCAGAGTTTAAAACTATGACCAAACAGCACTTAAAAACCCAACTCGCTGCTGGACCAGACAAGGGGATTACTCACACAACAAAAATCACTCATGTGCCCAGAGCAACAACAGCCTCTGTGATTCTGGGTCTCAAGAAGCATTTAAATATTAACATTGATATTTCCCCTTGGTTTCTTGTGCCGCGTGTGACTTTTCAAAAGATCATCTGGACGAATCACTGCAAAACCACCAAAACTGTCTACCAGATGGCGGCCACTGATTAATTTGTCTTAACTTAAGCCAAAAAGGAAGAAAATGCGATGGGTGGAGCAGTAAAGACAAGCACAATCAACATCCGACCAAATAGGGTTTCCTGTCACCTTGGGAACGACACTGATTGGCACTGCAGTTTCCTGTGTACAAGCTAAAACCAGTAGCAACTGGAGTAACAAGAATAAACGCCAGATAAGACCTGGGAATACGACAAAATGATTATAAAAGTCCTGACTAAATCTCAGAAGACAGTAAAGGCAAACCCAAGGGTAAGCACGGGCTATGTGCTAAACAGAGCACTCCCTGGCACCTGAGAGGACTACAAAGCTGCACCAGAAGAATTTCTCCCAACAAGGGTAATTTGCCTAAAATATCCACTCCCAGAAATGAATGTCATGTGCTTTGAAAAGCTTTTAGCTCTTCACAGGAGAATAAAAATGGGATGTGGGACAATTTAAAACAGAGATGGAGCTAGGAGCGGAAACGTACCATCTACCCACACTAATCTGAAGTAATTTGCAAGATGGGCTAGAGACACAGGGAAATGGACTGTGGGTGTAAGTTTGGGGGATGGCACACAGTTATGTGCAACTATTTATTTAGATCAAAACGCCTTCAGAGTTTTGCTTCCAAGAGCTCTAAACACAACCAAAACACCTTCCCAACCAGCCAGGAGTCAAACAGTTAAAATAGAGTTTTTAAAGGGTCTTTGTTCGGCTGGTGCCTGAGTTCACTTCCCCTCCAGAGAAAGGGGACAATTCACATTCCTGCCCTCTTCCTACACTGCAGATAAGCAAAGACGTCTGTAATGGGTTGGACAGAACAGCCCTTTGTGCAACTCAGAGGTTCAGCGCTTGCAAAAAGCTTCCAGAGTGACTGTGCACTAACAAACAGAAACGTTACACAAATGCAAGCTGGAGGTAAAGCAATACTCTCTTGACTCATGAATACACATGCCAAAACAGACCCGTGGGGCACTGAGCTGAAGGCCTTCAGGGCTGGATCCCACGCTACGTTCGCCATTACTTAGACCAGTTTCTTCCACCTCGGTAGCCCACGTTTTCGGCCCTTGAACTTATCCTGTCACCCAGAGTGGAGGTGTCAGCAGCCACAGTGCTGTCTTCCAGCTAGTTGAGGTGACCTGAGGAGGAGGGAAGCCACAATGCCAGGCTGTGGGGAGACCCTGCACTGGAAGGAGCATCACTAAAAGGAACAGCCTGTAAGCAGCTGCTCGTGACCAGGACTGCTTCCCTCATGTTGGCTGCTACACCAGCTGTGCACTTCATGGGCAAGCTACCTCTAGAAACAGAAGTTAAACAGCGCCAGGAAACAACCCCCGGCACTGCAGCTCTGTAATCGATACTGCTACGTATCAAGCCTTGTTTTTAGCCTTTGCCAACAAGAGTGTTCCAAAGCAATCCACAGGCACAGCTTGGGAACCAGCACATGCACAAACCATTCCCAGCAGGCAGTCTGCATCCAGCCCCCGCTCTTTTGGAGGTAAAGGGAGCTTGGCAGTATAGACACAAACTAATCTCTGCTAGCTGGCCTCAGTGCAGTAAGTGTTCCTCAATGTACTGAATTTATTAGTGCTTCTTACAGACTAGGACAGATGGACATGCCAGCTAGCCAGTCTCAATCCAGTGGTTAGGAGCATGGCTGGAGGAGGTTCTTTTGCCACATCCAAAGTGCTCTAATGAGTCAGTGGCAGAGATGGACTGGAGCACAAAAATTCCTGCCTCCCACCTCAAACCCACTCCACTGGTTCCTGGTGCCTTGCAGACTCCTGATAGGGCATCACCGTAAAATAACTCTCCAGCCAGTACTTTCGTGTTGGCACAGAGCTGTGCTTTGAACAATTACACTGCCATTTTCCTGAAAACAATCCCCAGGATTTAAATTAAGAATGCAGAAAGCGTATTCAGCTCCACACAATAGGGTAAATTTATCCTCCAAATCTATGCAAAGCTAGTATATTTTAGCCAGGAAATTCAAGGCCTCTTCCTGTAAATATATTAAGTTCCCATGCTTGTGTCATAAACCACAAAACCTGGTGTGTTTACAGTAGTCCAACTGCAAGGTGCTACCCTCTGAGCACTACTTGAAATGATTATTCACAATGGACGGCTCTGCATAGAGATAACAGATCAGCAGCACCATAATTATATTTGCAGTGACTGTGCTCTGTGATCTGAAAATCAGGACAGAACCAGGGAGAATTGTTGGAAATTTTTCTCATTTGATTTGGTTGAACAGTGATATCCTGAGTTGCAGCTGCCATTACAGTAATGACGTAAAAAACACATTTGGCTTTTTCCCTGTTCCCAGCATTTCTTACAAGGTTTTATTTGCTATATGATTCATTTAAATGGAGACTGTTTTTCTGATACCAGGAAAATAGGTATTACTGTTAGCATTTGTCATCCACAGCATTTCTCATTCAGATGGCAATTGACAAGGCATAGAACATGTATAGGTGGTGAGAACAATAGTTCAATTCATGCGTCTATGCAGATTAACTAATAGAAGAGAATAATTATGAATATCAATGTAGGAATTTTCTTCTACCTCCAAACTTGGAGCCCAAACTGTCCATGATTTTCTCTGTAAAGGTGTCAAATACAAGACGTTTCTGAGGAAGGATGCCAAAGGCAGACAAAGAACAATAATTGCTCTCATTATTTGTGTGACTGACTATATGTGTGTGTACCTCTTGCTCATACATTCCTGATTCAAACTTTATCTTTCAGCAGTGAGTTCCACAGACTCCTATGACTTATCTGAATAACTTTAAAAAATATTTTAAAGTATATTGCCTTTCTTTTCCATCAGAATATCTCCTTTTCTCACCTTACAAGGAAGTGGACAGAGCATTTACCAGCTTTAAAATGCATGCTATTTTAACTTTTGCTTCATTATACTTACAGAGAACAGAACTCACTGTAAGTGAGTACAGAAAAGGATTCTGCTGTCAATTTACAGGCATCTTCAGGATGTTTAGAGAAATCTCACTGGCTACAGTCTATTAGATGTGGCATAGGGGTTTTATAGTATTGCTCTGCCACGTACGGTTCTCACAATCAGAGTTCAAGTCAAAATTCAGTCCTATTTGTTATGTTTGTAGGCAGCTACACTCGATGTTGATCTGGGTGATTTCCCCCCCACTATTCTCTATTCTGATGCCTACTGATTTTCTCTAGAGGTTTCAGACTTGGTTGTACAGTGTATGTTGAGCAATCTCAGTGGGCTGCCCTCTCCCCTCCAGTTTTGCTCATTCTGGCATTGCATACCTTCCCTTTCACAGAGTATCTTCTGTTTTCCTGTGTCCCAGCAGTGCTTCCATACCATTTCAGAATGCTTTTATTAAAAAAATAGTTTATTTCATGTATCTGCCTTTTTTCCCCTCTATTTTCCAAACTTTTTTTCCATTATCTTCTCCATTCTCTTGTATTTATTTGCAGAGGAAAAAAAAAAAAAGCAACAAACCCACAAAGCAGATGTAAAATGTTACCTGGTCTGAATGAGTGTCCTGAATGCCCCCAGCATCCCGATATGTGAACATGAGGTGCCCTCCATTTCAGACAGAATAACTTTCCAATTACTATGTAACAGACTGGGAAAACATCTTGCTGTGATTTTCCCCACTGATTATTTAGATGTAATACCCACAGTTTTAGGTCTTTGTGGCTAGGATGGAACACAAATGTTTGAGAAGCCTTTCCAAGCACTGTTTGTGGTTTTTAAGACGCACAGAAAAGCTGTTTTCCACGTTCTCTTTTCTTCCATGCATTTTTGCATGTTAGATAGTAACTAATTTGAACAAAACACTACATTGTGCACTAGTTAGTTGAAATACAGTTGCCCTAGTCACAAATAATATTGAAACCAAAACTCACAACAGAACTGTCTGGATGAAAAGTAAACTCAGTTGTAAAACAAGTGAATACCGTGCTGGTGTGGTAGCTTACTTATATTTATATCCCCACCATGTTTGTGTTTTAACAACTCCCTGCTTGGACTAAGAATTGTCAATGCTTGACATGTCAGAATGAAATCTAAATTATCACATCCCACTTCACCAGATTCAGATTTTGCCTGGGACCATTCATATCAAGATGAATTTTGGACCAAACAACAGAATAAAAGAAAGCCTTACTCTGCTGAACGAAAAAGTATATATTATTCGTATAAACTTATAAAAGCATAAGTAGAAAAATAAACATTATTTGTCTCCCTCTGTACCAGCCAACACTATTCCTAGTAAAAATTGAAAGGTTCTTAGAGCCGGATACTGATGTGAAATCTCAGTTCCATTGCAATATTCATGGATATGCTAACAGAGAATGCTCATGTACACCCTAAATTCAGGCATTGGTGCTATGATACTGTGACAATTCATCTCTGAAGACACCCACGGGACAACATTAGCTCTCCCACTCTTTGGGTCAGCAACAGCACTGTGTGGGTTGCTGGTGGAGAAGGTCTTTGCTTCAAAGCAGGAGCAGTTGTGGAAACACCAAGACAGAGCAACTTTGAATCACTCTATATACTGAATGATCCAGAGGATGCCAGGAGCTCCTAGAACAGCACTTCACCTAGCTGGCCCAACATCCATCATTAGCTGCAATGGAAAGGGGTTAGTGCCACTTTGTTGTAACGGCCTCCTCGCCTCCACACCTCTCGGTCCGCGCTTAGCCACCAGCATTCCATCCCTTCCGAGACACATGCTGCACATCAGCAGGCATCCGCCATCACCAGCCAAGAAAATAACGCGCCCCCTGAAGACACTGTGCCAGGTACCGCCCTGACTTCGTGGCCACCCTCCCTCCTCCAAGAGCTACAAGCCAAAGAATCAGAAACGCAGGACACCTGGATGAGCAGAAAGGGGGAGGAGGATGGGGGGGGAATCTGCAGTGCCTCCTGTCGCCTCTAGGTGTCGCCCTCCGCTGCGCCGGGAAGCACGAAGCAAGAAGCTGGACTAACTCCCAGGAACGTTTTGATGGTTGTAGGTACGTGTGTACAGTTGGCCATTAGCAATTTGTCTGCCTCTGTACCGGCCGACGCTACTCCTAGTAAAAGTGGAAAGGTTCAGAGAGCCGGATACTGACGTGAAATTTCAGTTCTACTGCATTTTTGCTTTTCAGTACACTCCTCAAAGCAGCACTTGGTGTGCAGAGCTGGGAGATCCAGAGAGGCAGGCATCACCAGGTTATTCTGCCCCCTCCTTCATAGACACTGTCACAAACTTCCTATCTAGAAGGCACAGCAGTTGCCTCACTCCCTAATTGGGCCCATGGTCCACTGATTTCTTTTCGGAGAGATACACTTAAGTCTGGGTCATACTAAGCATTTAAGGACTTCTTACAAGACCAAGTAGTGACAAGACAAGGGGGAATGGCTTTAAAACTGACAGAGGGTAGGTTTAGATTGGACATTAGGGAGAAGTTCTTCCCTGTGAGGGTGGTGAGGCACTTGCACAAGATGCCCAGAGAAGCTGTGGCTGCCCCATCCCTGGCAGTGTTCAAGGCCAGGTTGGATGGGACTTTGAGCAACCTGGTCCAGTGAAAGGTGTCCCTGCCTGTGGCTGGGGGTTGGAACTGAATGAGCTTTAAGATCCTTTCGAACCCAAACCATTCTGTGATTCTATGACTTCATGACTATAGAACACAAGGAATCAAACCAGGCAGTTTGGATAGTTAGAAAATATTCAGGAACCACTCTCAAGCTATCTGGCCAAAGGCATCTCAATGCTGAGCTTGTCAAGCAGTCCCCATATCCACGCTAGCCTGCCAAGAGCTTCTTCCTCTGGCAGAAGCCAAAATCAGAGTAGCAAACACTATTGAATGTGTGCCCTGAAGCTGTGGCTATGAGCAGGAAGGGACCTCTGGACTTGATCTCGCTCCATACCAACAGGAAAAAGGGCTGTCAGCAGACTGCTTTGTGCACAGTGTGCTGCTTGTGGCGTGCAGACCTATGTTGTAAGGTCCACTGCTCCCATGTGTAATGAGGATAGCCCAGGGTTGCCTAGTGCAAGGTTGTGGGGCACAAAGGTGGAGAAGGGCTTTAAATTGTCCGCATGCCTGGTCATCAGTGAATGTCTGAGGCAAAATGTGTTCCTACATTAATCTGTCTTGTCTTCAATGATTCTATGTGTCAGATTGTGTGTAAATTTTTTCATAGTACAGAATACATCAAATAAATAAGAAAACTATTTAATAATAGGTGCTTATTTCAGAGGAAAACAAGACATCATGCTCTCTAATGTTCTCTCCCTCATGTCCCCAGACCTTCGCATCATGGAGGCTGAAGTAAACTTAGAAGTGGACTTAGGCTGATAAATGCGACTACTGAACATGACAGAAAGAACTGCAGAACAGGACATCACAATTGCTTTCACTTTTCCACACTGGCCTATTAGTGTTCTTTTACAGTAGAAACTGAAGTGCCCAGTTCCTTCAACTTCTTTTTCCTTAGTAATAAGCTGAAATGCCTGATCTCTTTGATCAAAATCAGGTTTAGTTTCCTCTTTTTATCTCAGCTCTCCATTTTCACACATCTGACTCAGAACTTTGTCCTTCCAAAGGATGAAATTTGGTTTGGAAGCATTAAATGCTCAGTTACTATCTGTGGAGGTAGAAATTAAGATCCTAGATCAATAGTTTTTGTTTTCTTTTTTGAGCAATGGAAAAATTCCTCCCCTTGTACTTAAGACAAAGTCCCTCTACAAATTTCTTCACCCTAATTGCTCTCAACTATTATGAATGCTATGTTAGGTACTAGGCATTATAAACTAGGTATGTGTTCCCCATGTTCATGTGCTTTCTTTTTAAGGTCTTGTGGAATGACAGCAATTATCAGAACATGTTTCCTTGCTTCCTCCATTTCTCCATATTTTTAGCTGCAGTGGTACCACAACATACTTTATGACAGCTCTGCCTTTCAGCATTTTTTATCACCCTCCCTTAGCTCTGGCTGTAGCTCCTAAAGCCATTGACAAAATCTCTGTCAGTGAAATCCCATGGTTCAAGCTGAATCAGGGTTACTGCTCAGCTCTGAGAGTCCTCACAGACAAGGCTCCATTTGCTCTCCTTTTCATTCTGATTTCCCATCATGTCTGCCTGGTGTCTGCTCTTTCGTTTATTGTCTGTGCCAGGGTGGAAGAGTTCAATTGCGTGGCTGCATGCTACGTTAGTTATTCAGAGCACTGATGCTTTATGAAAGCGGCCTGCAGCTATCAGGCAAAGAATGATATAGGTTTCTAACAGAGGAGAGACAGATGTCAGTGTGCATTCTCCTGTGGGAAAAATAACTAGTCTCATAAAAAGAACACTGGCCCAGTTTTTGAAAGATAGGCAAAAGCTTTCATGCCCAAGTATTTCTGAGGAGCTGCACACAATGGGCAGTTTCATCACCAATCACTTCTTCCCCTGTTTTCAAAGCCCACAGACCTTGGACTGTATCCTGACCATCACAGAAAGCTGGAGTTAAGAAGAAAAATTATCTAAAGGTGATAAGGAAACAGTGCATGAGATTGCAAAATGCATCAGTTAGTGTAAATACTGGAGTGAATTTACACCACTTGGTGTAAATATTTCTTCTTTCTAAGTTTCCCATATACTAGGGACTCCTTGACAGGGAGAACATCCTTTGCTGACAAAACTTAACCAGCTCTTGTGCCCTCTGTCAGGATCTCAAGATCAAACCAGGCAAAAATCAATGGTAAATGAAAAACTATTTCTTTGGAGTAATTGCTGGAAAGGGGAAGAAACAAGTTAGCAAAAAGAATTCCAGTACTGCAGCTAATCACAGCCCAAACTTCTGGACCTATGCTCATATGAAAAGGAAAGGAGAGTATACCCATGAGATAGATATTAATGCACCAAAATCCCACTTCTCAGATGTCTGTATAACAAAGTCTCCCATTCGTTGACAGAAGAGACATATGAAATCACGCAACATGAGTGTAACAAAGCAGAATAAATCCTGAATGTGCCAGGCACCATCCTACCTCTCCTGAAGCCCCACAGGTTTCATTCTGAAAGGAGACGGACTGGCACACAGGGGAGGTTTGAGCTCAGGAACACACTGGCCTTGAGGGTCCACTACAACACTGACAACTTTTGGAGCCTGTTCAGGCTGGACCATGCTGCTGGTGGTCTTAGACTGAGAGGTCGGCAGGGGAAGAGGTGAGAGGTGGATCTCCTGCTTCTTTTCCTTCTCTGGTCTCAGTGACAGCTGGATCTTTTCCTTTAATCTGTACAGAATCTACAGAAATAAAGAGGAAAATCCAATCTCAATTCCCTGCTAAACAATGTAAGGAAGGTATCACAAAAGCTGGGTAAGACTGCTATAGATGGCTTCCATTTCTAGGAAGTAAGCCACAAGTTGTGTTATACAGCATTTCCCTCAAAAGGGTAAGTATTTCTATAGCATAAACCACAGTGTATACACATGGGCAGAAAGGATTTTAAGAGTTCTTATTGTGACCAGTAATTATTTGTAATACCAGCAGCTGTATTATTAAAGGGACAAAAACCACAGAATGGAAAACAGAGAAGACACTGTGAAGAAGGAACTACTGTTTAAAAAATTGTAGAAAAATCTGTGAGAACTTTAACATAAGGCAATGGCACAAAATAAAATAAGTGCTTATGATATATACATGTCTCAATTTATAGCAGCTTCATTTTGTTTTAGAGCAGATGTTCTTAAAAGATGTTACTCAACCCCACTTGTAGCACTGTGTGCAGTTCTGGTCTCCTCAACGTAAGAAGGCCATGGAGATGTTGGAGCAAGCCCAGAGGAGGCCATGTGGACAACTGGGGGCTTGAGCACCTCCTGTATGAAGACAGGCTGAGAAAGCTGGGGCTGTTCAGCCTGGAGAAGAGAAGGCTGCGTGGAGACCTCACAGCATCCTTCCAGTACCTGAAGGGGGCCTATAAGGATGCTGGGGAGGGACTCTTCATTAGGGACTGTAGTGATAGGACAAGGGGTAATGGGTTCAAACTTAAACAGGGGAAGTTCAGGTTAGATATAAGAAGTTCTTTACAGTAAGGATGGTGAGGTGCTGGCACAGAAGTTGTGAATGCTCCATCCCTGGCGCTGTTCAAGGCCAGGCTGGACAGAGCCTTGAGTGAGATGGTTTAGTGTGAGGTGTCCCTGCCCATGGCAGGGGGGTTGGAACTGGATGATCTTAAGATCCTTTCCAACCCTAACTATTCTATGATTCTATGATTTTATGATTTTGCATGGAGATGACAAGTGAACAGAGTAACTTTACTAGGCTACATTTTCAGTGGTAGGCTGCTACTACTCTGAAATACTCCTCAGGATAAGGATGTCCCTCAATATCCTCAGAGAAACATACTCTGTTCTGGAATAAAGCTGAATCAAATGTGTGGCCTATGAAGCTATTCAAGCATCCGTTCAGAAAACTGTGGTTTACAATTACCAAGACACTGATGTCTCATCATACTGTAGTACCAAGATTCTCTGTCCTCCTATTGCTTATGAATTTGGATGTCAAATATCTGCAACAAAAGCTTTTCAGAATTTGTCCTGATCCTCTTCCACTGAACTCCACACTGACGTTGCTGTACACTGGCTTGGTGAGGGCTGGTGCATAGTGTGTGTTCTGTAGTACCATTCTAGAAGGACCTGTATTATGCGTATTTAGGAAATCTTCTCTCTCTTGAGGGGAATGCAAAAAAACAGTTTCTGAGCTGTAGTTGTGTCATTTTCAAAATGTGCCTTAAAACTATGAAACTCACAAGAATTATCCACACATAAGAATTGCGTGTGGAGGTGGGTGAAAGGCACTTTCACAGCTTTTTGGAGGTGTTTGCAGGCACCTTTATACCTTCTACTCTGCTTTATCTGTTGCTGCAATGGATTCCAGCTGAATCCTGGTTTGTAAAGCCATAAAGACAAAGCTTAGACCAACGCATTTTTCTGCTGCTCTTTGGCAGCTGCTGTCCTGCTAGCACTGCATAAGGATCTATCGTTCCATAGCTTTCCACGGAAGACTGGGTGTCTGTGATGGATTTGTTTTTTCAAGGATTAGCATTAGAGGTTTAGCTGGGAACCAACCTAATGTCATTAGCAATATACCCATCAAACAAGACTTAGCTACGTAAACCATCTGTTCATTCAGAAGAGTTTAGAATTAAATTGCAGGGATAAGATAAGCTGCTCTTTGCCATTATTCTGCAGGAAAAACAGCCCTACTGTGAAGCAAGGACACAGGTATCAGTAAAGATAAAACAGGAGCTTGAAATATTTTAACTCTTTTTTTCTTCCAGTGATTGCTTTGGTCTTATTTTTCTGGTAACCCACAAATATGCAGCTCAGACATTCATGGTGATGACAATATTAACCATGACTTCTCATCACTGATATATTTTGACATAGTTTTGTCCCTTGGAGACCCAGGGAATTATGATTTTGACTTCCAAAACCTGGACAAGTATTATTTCATAAATTTTTCAATGCTCTGTCATTAGACCCGAGGAAAAAAGATAGCCTGCCACCAGCAGAAGTTGAAGAAAAGCTAAAGAACAGCATTTGATCTAAAAGCTACCACACTTTCCTCAGAAAGTGTGGTAAGGGCTATTATGTTTTTAATGAATTCCAGGTGAAAGTCAAACAAACAGAAATGGCCCAAAAAACCAAACCAAATAGCCAAAAAGATCAACCAATCACCAAGCTCTGCAAAGGGAAAAACTGAGTTGTACTCATATTTCAAACCAGTTTAAACCCATATACCAGTATGGATGGAAACAGATACAAACCCCCTAAATTAGGAAAACTGTCATTTTACTGATACACCAGAAGATACATTGTGATGCTAATCAAAAGGCATGGAGCAACACCACAAAGTACTATTTTCCAGGACACCAGGTAGGTCGTCTGTGATTTTTCATATACTAAGCCTAGGGTTCAAAGCCACAGCCCAAAAGGAAAATAAGACTTCTTTCTGCCTCCTTTTCAACTCATATGGAAGAATGACAGGGTGCTGACAGCATGACATTCACTGTTTGTATCTCTGCTCAGATTTCTGCAAAGGAAAGCTGACATGTTACACCCTAACTTGGCCAATACCTCCTATATACCCTTTCAAAATGCCAGTGGAAACTGCTTTTATTCATCTTCAGAGATTGACAGGAAAGCCCAATGAGATAACTATGTTTCCAGAACAAAGATCTTGGCAATGCTTATGCGGAGATGTGATAAAAAAACTCATCTGCCTAGAGATATGTAGGACACCCAGGACTGTAGAGTAAAATCTCCCAGAAACTATGAAAATTAAGACAGCTCACTCTTATTAACAGTGTTCTCTGTAACAAGTACTTCTCAATATGCGAGTGAGGCTGTGTGTGTATCTCTGCATGAGCAGAGCTATTGTGTATGTGTATTCATGTGTACCTGTCACAGGTCAGGTTGCAGAAAGTTCACATCTTCCATTATTTTAAATGAAAAAAATCCCACTTTTTGATTTCTTTTTTTAGTGGGAAAAAGAAAAACATTTAGAAAACTCTGATAGTACAACTTGCTACAAACATTACCTAATCTGAAGATGATACTTCCAGACTACTCAACAGATACTTCTATGTGCATTTTTTTTAAAGGATACACAAATATACTGGTTTATTAAAACAGAAACATGATAGCAAATATTTTAACCCACTGTCAAATATTGTGTTATTTAGCAAACTTGGTGATGGCTCAGTTATTTCTCTATTTTTCTAAAATCAAAATGACAGCACACAGGAGCACTAAAATATTCATTGCTACTTAGCACTTTGGCAAACTTTATACAGGATGTTCCCAGTAGAACTGAGCCCATGGTCAGTCCATGATGAGGACAGCAATGAGCTGTGTGTTGGCTTCCGCATATGACAAATCACTTCTGGGATGCAAGAATTCTCATACCATGACAAGTACTAGCTGAGTAAATACACAAAATGACCTCAGAAGTAAAGGTTACAAGGCTGATTTTATCTCATGTGCTGCTGTATTACACTGTGTATTACTCTGTGTATTACTCTGCACTGTAGATTTTTATGTACAGAGGCCAGGTATTTATTAAATTCCAGCCAAAAGAAGCCTAAAAGCTGTTAATACACAGCGTGCTGTCAACGCAGGGAAGCACTGTGATTTATAAAACCCAGCTAAAGACAAGGCTGCATGTTTTACAATTTCTGTAAATTACATGGAACTAAGCAATAACTGACAATTCAGCTGTCTTACACTGACCACTGCTGGTCATCATAATCATCACTTAAAAGTGCTTCCTGCTTCACACTTCTCAGGATACTTCAAAGTCATCTGCAGGTGCAGCCTAAGCCTTCTGCTTTCGGACCTTCTAAACCATAAATAGCAGCTATGAACAAACAGGTGACTACCCTGTAAATTTAAAAAATAGGCCACATTTTGGTGTTTTCATATGGTTGCTACAGCCAAAGCTACTTAGGATGAGTCCTAATGCCTTACACTAAAGCTGAATGATCCGATAGACTGCAATGGCTGAATTTGGAATACTGAATTCCTACTTTCCATAAATCTGCCACACTCAAGCACATAGAGTGGGATGAAAACAACATGAGACAGTTTTAGCCTTACAGATTGCAGATGTATTAACAGATCCTGGCAAAACTTAGGACAGTGTCTGAACAGTCACACAGGTAAAGACACAGGTTGGACCTGGGAGGGCTCAGAAAGAGGAATGCCTGCAGAAAAGACCACAGCATCACAGGAAACCCATCATGAAGGGAGTTCAAGGAGTCTACTAGTGTTTCTCTTTGCCCTACCTCCAGATCAGCTGCACCCAAACTATTCCTGACAGATGCTTGCATAAAATCTTAATGGGTGAAAACTTATCTTCCCCAAGCAATGCACTCCAAGGCCTAGTGACCCATGAATGCAATAACAAAGTTCCTTCTAGTGAGGCAGCCAAATCATTCTTTCATAAATACTGTTTCTTTTCCAGATGCCAGTGGAGAAAGTATTCTTCCTCACCACAGCCTTTGAAATCTTTCCGTGTTTGAGAACCATCATGTTTCTCCTTGCTCTTCTTTGTCACCAAGTTGAATGCCGGATGCAGAGATCATACGCTCATTTATACATCCCAGGGCAAGTGGTGTATTTTTTGCAACAATGTGATGCTACTTATTTACTTCAATGTGTGCTCTGCACTACTGCTGGATCCTTTCCTACACAACTGTTGCTTTGCCACGTATTTCCTATGTTGTACTGATGCACATGATTAGTGCTCTTGTCCCTGCAGAGCAATATTCTTGTTATTTCCCATGTCTTCTCCAGCACCTTAAGAATATTTTAAGTTCTGATAATGTCCTCCACAATGCTTGCAATTCCCAATACTGTGTATGTATTCCAAATAAATAATGAAAATATTGCGTACTACCAGGACATGGACAGACAGCGTTTTCTATCCCCTTCCAGTTAAACAGTCAGTAATGACCAAAATACCTGCTTCTCCAAAGTAGAAAGTTTGAGGAAAAGTTAGTACTGCTAGAGCTACCCTCCCGTTTTTGAGTGAGGTGGCCGGGAGCAATGGAGATGATTAGGCAGTAGAAAAATAGTAGAAAAGCAACAAAAAAGTAGAAGCAACAATTTCTATGAGAAAATAACAGGTTTTCAAATCTCAGGGAGACCTTAAAACCTTAAATAAGATTTTGTTATAAATAAGATTGTTTAGTAGCATCTTCAGTTCAAACATTCTTTCCATCTTAAGGTACTAAGTGGTAAAACCATTTAGGTTAAAGAAAAATAAAAGAAAGCAAAAGACCTCAAAAGACCCCAAGACACTATGTATTCATAAGTGCTGAGAATTGTCATAGAATTCAGTACACCCTCACATGCAACCCAGAAGAAATACACAGTTCAGAGAAGGAAAACAAGTGACAACGTTAGAAAAAATGCAAAAGTTACCCTATGAAAGCCAGTGGTGGTGCTGTGTTCTCCATCTTCTGTGTGATCCTTGTACATCTCATATTCAACATATCAGAAGTCCAATGCCCAGAAACCTGGCCACTGAACAATGTGGACAGCAAAGTTGTTCAAAAATCTGATCACTCCTTCATGTACTACTAGTCATTTTGGTGTAAAATTCATATATTCAACACGTGAATACCAACATACACTCTAACAACTGTTCTTTGACAGTACTGTATCAATGTGGTGTTGTTTTTACTGTCCAATAAAACTGAAATACAGGCAGCTAATGCGACTTCAGGGCTCCTGGGACCTTGGTAAGAAGACTAAGAAGTCATCACTCATGTCACTACACAGTTATTTTGCAGATTTAAGAGCCCATTATTTATTTCTGCAGGTTCCTTCTAGTTACATTCTTCAGTTGGACTCAAAATATATCAAGAAATGTGGTTCTTCAAACTTAGGCTCCACAGCGTTATGAGAACGACCACCTCTTACCTTGCAGCTGAGTTTTTAACGGCCTTGAGAAAACACCTCTCTTGTAAAGAATGTGTGACTCTACCCTTCAGACTGAGAAAAGCATGAAGTAAAGAACAGCAAAAGAAGGTAAAAGGCAACTTACCATTAAACAAGTTACTAGAATGACAAAGATGCTGAGAAATATGACAACCGCATAAAATCCTTCTTTGCTCCAGATTTTGTCTGCTTCATGTTGGCCTTGCAAAACGTTTTTCTTTTTGAACCAATAAAAGAGAAAGAGGAAGAGAAAGTTACACAATAGCTTGTGCAGATTAAATAGCTCTTGTCAGGCATTAATCACCCTCCTCAGCTTTGTCACAGTTCACATTCCACAGTATATGGCACTCACTTTGAACGCTGCTATGTGCATACTCACTTCACCTGCACTCCCTGTGTCTGTGTACATGCATGCCCTCCAGGGGCTCCAATGCCACATGAGGTGATATAAGACCTCCTCCGTGGCTGCTGAGAGAAAAATCCTCCACCAGGAGTCATGGGCTGGGTGAAGGTAAGCAAACAAGACCCATGGCTTTCTTGGAAACTACCGAGCTCATTAGGTAAAAAGGCTGCGGGAATTGCTCACCCTGCTTCCTTCTCCCCACTGTTTATCTCCAGCCCACAAGCCAGCCTCCTGACTGCTCACACTTGACACAAGAGCAAAGAGCAGGTGACTTGCTGGTTTGCCTTCATGAGCTGGAAAGCTCCAACACTGTCACCTTCAGGCTGCACACACACACATGTGCATGTGTAAAAAATTCTGATATCTAAAACTCTGCTTAAAGTAATCTCATGATCTTTGGGTTCTTCCTGATAGTACATTTCTAAAACAGCTGTGCACACTAACATTTCCAGAACTCCTGGCGATTATGAAATATTAATAATTCTAAAAGCATTTATTTTTGGCTTTACTGCAGTGTGGTCACTTGGCTGAGATACTAAATGACCAGAATTTCACTGTTTCCAAACAGAGAGTTGGTAGTAGAAACAGGGTACACATACCTTGAGTCTAACTGTAATATATTGTTTAGAATAAAGTATAGCATCTTGTGCTTCCACAACCACAGCTCAGTAGACATCACTTTCCCAGTTTTTGGGTACTTGCTTTTCTTAATTGTGTATTTTCAGTACAGTTCTCAGACTGAATAAAAACTACTTCCCTTAAGTTCTGTTTTCCACTGTAAATATTCAGTGTCTTGGTGCTTCCCTTTTGCCGATATTCCCTCATGGCTTTAATTAAACTTCTTGTTTAATTAGTGAGCTGTCTTCTGTCACAAGGTGGCCTTTTTTTCTCTCTGGGGACACTGAGTAAGAGGACTGCAAGTTTTCCACAGAGGAAAGAGTTCCTCTCTTTAGAGATGAGTGGCTGCTCACTGGACCTGTGTAACTGAAGGGACCCTCTAGCACTTTACATGGGTACTGCATGCTCCAACGCCTGCTAAGCCACTGATTAGCCTGCCCTTTTGAACAGTTCATATGTCAAGCAAACTTCCTGTGTCCATCAGCCTCTCAAACATCAGAAGTCATTATGAAGTTGAATGCATGCAGAAAGGCTTGCTGAGAATATCATGTCCTGGGGAACAGAGGACAAGCTGACAAAAACCTGCTGCATGCTGAATCCCTATAGAGTTTTCCTGGTCCTCCTTTCAGCACAGGTTTGTGCGCTGGTTGCTTTGAAAAGGGCCAGGACAATGGACATTAAAGTCAGTGCAGATGCACGTCAGCTCACAGATCATACTGCCCTAGAATGCAAACACTGAGAGAAGTATTTGGTATAAGGGTTTATTTACGGAGACTTGATTGCTAAAAAAAAAATGCCTGTGTATAACCAGGAGTTAGAATCATAGAATAGTTAGGGTTGGAAAGCACCTTAAGATCATCAAGTTCCAACCCCCCTGTCATGGGCAGGGACACCTCCCACGAAACCATACCACCCAAGGCTTCTTCTAACCTGGCCTTGAACACTGTCAGGGATGGAACATTCACAACCTCCCTGGCAACCCATTCCAGTGCCTCACCACCCTAACAGTAAAAAATTTCTTTCTTATATCCAATCTAAACTTCTCCTGTTTAAGTCTGAACCCATTACTCCTTGTCCTGTAACTAAAGTTGTCTGCTTTAGAATGGAAAGCATAATAAGGAAGAGTTTTCTTTGGAAGTTATAGTCCCAGGTAAATCCTTCACCCTCTTCTGCTAAATTACAGAAACAAATCTTGTAAAATTAGTATTTGTCTGTGTGCGCAATCATGCAGTGCTTCATGGTCTGAGCTTAAACGTATTGCAGGTATCACAGTTTAACGAGGTTTCTGAGTGTCAGTCTGATGTTCAGTGAGGGCTTTCGAAGATAAACTGGAAATCCTGCCAAATATTTCTGCAGAAACTGTTCCTGGACACATTCAAACAGCGCTGCCAGCCCATCAGGGTGCAACTCCCCATGCAATCTGCCAGCTCAGCACAGCAAGGTTCTTCTGCTGTGCTTATGGCACAGGACGCAGGTCCTAGTACTGGCTCACAGCCCGAATCTGCAGCTGCTCCGCACTCAGCACTGCTCCGATTGAGCTCCATGGGAATCCCACAGCGACAGAAGCAGCTGCAGCTCTGGTTCATTAGCTATAAACTGTTTGACCCTGGGTGGGTTACCTGATGGCTTTCCGGTGTTTCAGATCTCTCAGGAGGAAATCCAGATATAAAACAGGAGCTGAAGGGGAATTGGCTGTGCTGACCTTTTGTAAGTGAGTAAACGGATTTGTGTTTTTTGTACCTCTCCACTGAAAGGACAAATACACTAAAAACTAAATGAAGAACGAACATGATTTTTCCACTCAATGACAAAATGAGGCACTAAAATTAAAGCTAATTCACTAGTTTCACAAAACTTAAAATATTTTATAACAGACTTCGTGCGGATCACTGAGTTAATACTGAGAGAACTGATCTCTATGACATCTGTATGTTCAGATTCCATGATTTGTCTTTCTAAAAATAAAGTCCAAAGAAATGTATGCTACAACTTAAACTTATCTGACACACCATTTTGAAACACTTTAGTAGTAGAACCTTCACCTAAGCAAGGAAGTCTCTCCCCCGGATCTAACAGCAGGACAGCAGTATCATTGCTTAAGCTGCTCCCTAATGACAGAAGAAGCTTTGACCTCCAGTAAATGAGTCATTTCACTACCATGATAAGGAATTGCTTTCTGAAACGTCAGTGCTGCTCATTCAGAACTTTGTTCCTTAGCTTGGGAAAACTGATAAGAGGCATGGCAGCTGCCACAGCCACTACAGATTGTTAGCACTCAGGAAACAAGCTTGCAGGATGGGCTAATCATAGAACCATAAATGGTTTGGGTTGGAAGGGACCTTAAAGACCTTCTAGTTCCAGCCCCCCTGCCATGGGCAGGGACACTTTCCACTAGACCAGGTTGCTCCAAGCCCTGTCCAGGGGGAAGGAAGGGATGAGGAAGCCAGGCATAGGGAAGCCACAACTTCACTGGGCAACTTGTTCCAGTGCCTCACCACCTTCATAGTGAAGAATTTTTCCCTAGTATCTAATCTAAATCTACCATCTTTCAGTTTAAAGCCATTACCCCATTAAGAGGATTCCTGTCCATGACCATGAGCAATAAGCCTCCCACATGAAGATGGACTTTCTGCGGCTCAACTGACTGATGTTACTCCACACTTCCCTCACTCAGCTGGGAACCTCTTCGTGCCTGAAAATCCACTAAGATTTTCTGATGGATTTTGAGGAGTGGGAATGTACCACTCCATCACAGGGCAGGAAGATAGATTAAGCAGCAAAAAGCCCTGATAAAGGCAGGGGAATACCAGAGCAGGTGGGATGGCAGGGGAGTTCCAGTAGCTCAGGCACCATCAGGTACCAGAGTAATCTTGGCTTCAGGGAGGAAGGCCCATCATCATGCACATCCTCAAGAGCTTCATCATCAAGTGTTTGATGCCATTCCCTAAGGAGTCTCTGCAATCAGGTGAGTCATTCAGGTAGAATTAGCCAGGTTAATTTAAAGAGTTTAAATTTGGTATAATTCAAGGTGGGGAAGAGTCAATGTATTCTTAACAATCCCACACTATTGCTAATCTTATGAAAGAGTGCCTACACTGTTATGTGCTTTGGTCTGAACTGGAACAAATGTGTATAGAAAAATTTTTATATATATATATATACACACATATATACCTATTAAGACATTAAAATGGAAGTAAGTAGTCATTGTAAAATCTATGACTGAAAGATCCTGCCAAGGTAGCAGGAGCTGCCAAGAAAGGCAAGTCTGCACTGGAAAATACGTGAATTTACAGATTTGGTCAGTTAACCCTGATTAGTTCCTTGGGATAAAACACTAATGAAAGGATGGCAAGCTGTTGTTCTGAGCTCAGGGAAAAGCTTACAGCTAGCTGGGGATACAACTTAAAATCATAGACTAATAAAATCATAGAATGGCTAGGGTTGGAAAGGACCTTAAGATCATCCAGTTCCAACCCCCTGCCATGGGGAGGGACACCTCACACCAGATGTCAACCAATGCTTTGTCCAACCTGTCCTTGAACTGTGTCAGAGATGAAGCATTTACCACTTTGGGCAACCTGCTCCAGTGCCTCACCACCCTCACAGTAAAGAATTTCTTCCTTATATCTGACCTGAACTTCACTTTGGGTTTTTTTTCTGCTATGTTAACTACGCTATCTAAGGCAGGTTAGGAAAATCTGCCAAGAAATCACTTCTACCCACAGTGAAAACATGCAGGAACGTGCATGACCTCACAGACACTGATCCAGCGTCCTCCCAGGACAGTGGACAAGAGCCACATGGTGTGTCCCATGACAAAGCCTCCCCAGAGACTGTACCTTACATGCATGTGCAATTCAGTGTTGTGATTTCATGTCAAATCTGGGAGGCCTCCAGGGCTCCTGACCTGTTCTGTGTGCACCTGTGCAGATGTGATGTTACATCTGCCTTGCCTGATGGCAGGAGCACGTCCTTGTGCTCTGCTTTGCTCCCAGGGGCCCCTCTCGGTCTAGGCTGTTGTAATTTCTAAGCTATTGGTTTTGATCAGTTGTCCTTACAATGACTTACGGTTTCTGTATGCTTTAAGTGCATGACTGCTTCCTTTGATTTCTTCCCTAAGAAGTTAATATCACACACTTCAAAGGCAACCAACTGAAGCTTTGTGCAAGGAGGCTGTAACAGCACATTTTCAGATTGCATAATTTTGGCATGATTTCTGGAAATTTCCCCTTCAGTGCCGTATCTTCCAGCTGGCAGTTATCTCTCAAAAGAAAGTAACCCTTCTTTTACTTACTGTAACTTCAGCTATTTTTGTCATTCAAAACCACTTGAAGTTCTCTTCTACTCTACTAAGTTCTGAAATCCAGTAGCAGTTGGTGCTGAGACCAGTGCTGTTTAATATTTTCATCAACGACCTGGATGAAGGAACTGAGTGTACCCTCAGCAAGTTTGCTGATGATACTAAACTGGGAGGAGTGGCTGACACACCAGAAGGCTGTGATGCCATTCAGCAAGACCTGGACAGGCTGGAGAGCTGGGCGGGGAGAAACTTGATGAAATTCAACAAGGGCAAGTGTAGAGTCTTGCATCTGGGGAAGAACAACCCCATGTACCAGTACAGGTTGGTGGTTGACTTGCTGGAAAGTAGTGAAGGGGAAAGGGATCTGGGAGTCCTGGTGGATAGGAGGATGACCATGAGCTAGCAATGTGCCCTTGTGGCCAAGAAGGCCAATGGCATCCTAGGGTGTATTAGAAAGGGTGTTAGTAGGTCAAGAGAGGTTCTCCTCCCCCTCTATTCTGCCTTGGCGAGGCCGCATCTGGAATATTGTGTCCAGTTCTGGGCCCCTCAGTTCAAGAAGGACAGGGAATTGCTTGAAAGAGTCCAGCGCAGGGCAACTAAGATTATTATGGGAGTGGAACATCTCCCTTACGAGGAGGGGCTGAGGGAGCTGGGTCTCTATAGTTTGGAGGAGACTGAAGGGCGACCTCATCAATGTTTACAAATATGTAAAGGGTGAGTGTGAGGATGATGGAGCTAGGTTTTTTTCAGTGATGTCCAGTGATAGGGTAAGGGGCAATGGGTGTAAGCTGGAGCATAGGAGGTTCCATGTGAACATCAGGAGAAACTTCTTTACTGTGAGAGTGACAGAGCACTGGAACAGGTTGTCCAGGGGGGTTGTGGAGTCTCCTACTATTCAAGGCCCGCCTGGACAAGTTCCTGTGTGATGTACTCTAGGTTACCCTGCTCTTGCAGGGGGGTTGGACTAGATGAGGTTTTGAGGTCCCTTCCAACCCTTGGGATTCTGGGATTCCGTGAAAGCCATTAGGAAGTCGTGATTCCCACACTACAATACCATGGACTGCCTAAGTCATGAATGTGATCCCACAAAAAAGCACCGATTCGGTAGTTTGTTCTGGGGAAGTCTGGTCCTGGCCCTGACACACACCGTGAAGCAGAATACAACCCTAAACCCAACTTCAGACACAAACTTAAGACCATAATAAAAAAGCAAATGCTACAATAGGCCATTGGAAGAGAGAGGACATATGAAAGGTATTGCCATTGCCCTGGATTCCTGAAATGGCAATGACTCCATTATATTAATCTTTTCACATTCCCACCAGTACATGTCCTATTCTGCACCAGGCAGCAAAGGACTCTAGTGGTTCCCACAGCAAAGGCATATAGGGAACCTGCTCCTTCAGCTATTGCAGATTAAGAAACTAGGATATGAATTTTGAGAAAGGCAATTTAATTAGAAATACATCAATATGTTTAATGCATCAGCAGATTCGAACTGGCAAATTATTACTGGACTGAATGGAAATGCAGTTCCAGTCACCTACATCCACCGAGACTTTTGCTGTTTATGGCATCACATGGGCTGAGAATTTAAGCAGAGAGCTTCAGTTTTACAATTGGGTTTTTCCATATAATTTTGGTAAAGTTTCTTAGGAGAGGGTAATCTCCCCCATCATTAACCCTCTAAAGCTGGGTGATCTAGTTTAAGCAAAGCCTTGTTAGAAAGAATCAACCAAGCAACCTCAGGAGAGGTATCTCAGAGATAAGATGAACTGCCTGACAAATGTAACTCTTCCTTTTTACTGTAGAGAGAACTAGTACACTTTCAAGCCGTCGGCAGCTCGTACTGAAATAGGCAGCTAAAAAAGAAGACAAATTCCAGCCCTAACACCTCTGTGTCAGCCACCCACCTAGAAAGATGTGGATAATGTTTCCTTTCTGCGCAGATACACTGATAGTGCACATACGATACTGGTTGTGAAGCATTCAGACTCTGGTGGAAGAGTGCACAATTTATTAGCTCATTATTTAATTAGGATTGAATACACAACCACACAATGTGTAAAATAATGTGTCAAAGATATCTAAAGCTTTGTGTAACTATACCTTCCTTCAAAGGTTTGCCTGTTTTGATTTTCTTTGCTGTTACTTTGTTTGGAATGATTTGTTCTTAGAGCAAGCTGAGAGAAGGGTAAATTACCTGTAAGTAGCCAAGCAAGTAAAGATTATATATTGCATTTTAGTAGCTGTTTTCTGTGAAGTCTTAAACATGTAAACAATTTATTGAAATACAAAAGGAATAACTATTAGTGAAAAGCTGCATGATTTTCTAGCTGTATTATCTGCTAGAACTGAAATATTGAAATAATCTCTGGTTTCTCATATTAGAAGAAATTAGAGTCTGCACAACTTCCATTCTAATAATCCCTTTCTAAGTAATTCCAGCTGGTTCTCTGCACTTTTTTTTTCCAGACAGAAAATTCAAATACCTAAGCACTCCAACTTACTGAAATATATCTAACTCCAGATGAGATCTGTTCAGCACTGTTTTTTTTTTTCCAACATCTCTTCATAGCTTGATTACATTTCTCCATTCATCTATTATTCATGTATGTTCTTGTCCTATGCCTACCTGAAGTGTTATTTGTAACTGAAGTACTTGGAACAGATAACTGCATCTATCACAACCGTCAGAGTCATGTGGTTCAGTATCAAAGGAAATTCTGACCTAAAGGAAGATTAGCCCAGGTCACTGATACGCAATTTAAAGACCTGATTTGACTTCTGGACAGTGCTGCTTGGCTTCATTTTGTATTAGAACAGCTAAAGCCTGAGAATCCACTCATTTTCATAGTGGCAGGCTGCTGTAATAGGGCATCTAAAATTGCATTAAACTGGCTTTAGTTTTATGGTTTGTTTTTTTTTTTTGCATCAAAACCATCTTCCAGATTCTTAAACAAAATTAGAATACTTAAAATAAGCAAAAGGATTTCTAATCAGTATATATATAAGTGAACATAACAGCCAGTACTAACTCAGCAATGGCTCAAGCACAGGTTTGGATGTAAAAAAAACCCAAAGACTTCCGTCTTTACCCATAGGGAGAAATACAGCTCATCAGAACCCCTCCTTTTTTCCACTGTTTTGGACATAGACATCTTCTCTGTCAAAATGGGAGCTTTCATGGAAAATACTGATTCCTGATAACATATCTGAAGCTATTATACCTTGCACTGGATACTGCAGGTCTTTATAAGGTAGGTGCTTCTAAGATACTAAAGAAAACGCAATGTGATGTGGCCATGTATGTGATATCAGCAGTAATGCCATCTTAGCTTACACAGTTTCTCCCTCATGCTTAAGAAACTCAAACTGAAAACTACCAGCGATGTAATAACTGCTTAATCTGTTGTTGCCTAATCAACTAGAAAATTGAAAACCAACCTCAGGGGAGACCTCTGTTATTCCAAACTGGGATAAACTCTGATGCAAAATGTTGATATTAAGGGAACGCAGCACTTCTTCAGATGGGAGAGCCTCAGAAATACCTGGCTTTCTATTCAGTGGGGATACAAACAGTTCCACACAGTTCTTCTTTCCCTGAGAAAACAAAAACAATACAGAATCGTAAGAAGGGTCTGAGATTAGATAGTCTCTGCTGTCTATAGATTGTATCTATAATTCTTTAAACAAAAGTAAGAATATAAAGACTGCAACCTGCTCTGTGATGAGAGTATATCTGTTCCTTGACTCCTTAAATCCCAGTTGACTGTGCAAGAAGATGCAAATACCATACGTGGGCACATGCGCTTTGTCCCATTCACTATTGCCAAGATACCCTCTTCCTAAGTCTAGTACCATTAAATGAGACAGGTCAATGTAACATGATGAGGGAAGGATGGGGTCCAGGGCAAAGCGCCAGCAGGGGCTTTAGCAGACAGTTGTCTGATCTGAGCTGAAATGCAACCTTATTTTAGAAGGTCATCTTTAAACAGGAATGCTTAATATAATAGTGTGGTATTCTGGCACTGCTTTCTAATCCCATGCCAAAACATTGCAGACATATAGCACAATGAAGAATAAAGTCCTTTTAATTGACTGCAGTGCAACTCGTTAAAAAAGCACAACAAGATGAAAGGACCAAAAAAATAGTGTTTACATTTAATAGGTAAGCTGAGAATTCCTACTCTCCACTCTATTAATTCCTGCCCAGGTGCCTTTGATGCAGTCCTGGTAGCCCAAGGGGTGCTGTCGCAAGGGAGCAAAAGCAGAGACTGCCAGTAGGTTCTTCTGGTCATGATAGCCTAGAAAAACACCTGAGACCAGTGGTCCAGACAGTGCTGATGTCCAAAAGAGTGTGTTGGAACCTGGGTTTCCCAGGGCTATGGCCAAATTCGCTTTGGCTGTGGAGTCCAGACCTTGGGGATTCCACACATGCAAGGTAAGCATGGAGGTACCTCCATTGCTGCCTGCACAGGCAAGAACCAGTCTGGTTATTTGCTATTCATTATTATGGGATGGGAGAGATCAGTTCAAACTAGGATAATCATGATTTCCCCACCTCCTTCCCTTCACCTTGAATGTGCCTCATTATATTTTCTGAAGTGAAGAAAAAGACATCTTTTGCTATTTTTAGAATACCTTGCTTTGCATTCAGAGTAGATTCGCACGAAAAGGAACACTTTCAGATATGTTTACCCTAAATCTGCCCTCTGTGCTCTCATGTGCTGCTGGCCCATCTGCTTGATAAGATTGGTAAGGACTTCAGCTACTGGTGGGACTACACAGATCAGCAAGGTTATAAGAAGGGAAAACAGACCTGCAGGTCTGGACCATCAGTTCAGGACAGAGACTTTTGTCAGCTGAAGGAGCTGATTTGAGGCTGCAGTCCTACTTAGTCTCTGATGTGGGTAGGTGGCTGGTTCTGGGTGTAGTTGGCAGGCACACGGCAAGGCTTGGTGGGGCCCCAACACCCTTGGTGTTTTGTGCCTCCTCTTTTTAGGAGTTCCTCTGCTCATTAAAAGGCCTTTATGGGAGGAGGATTTACTGGAAAGGTTAAGGAGACACTGGAAATGCCCAGTGAATATTTTCTGGCACACTGTGTTATACATTAGAGGCTAGCAGGCCCTCTGCTCTCCTTGTGCCCAACCGCATCTTGGCTGCTAGGTTCCTCACCACTCTTGAGAGCTGCTCACTTGGGATGGAATCATCTAACCTCACTTCAGTCATCTGAACTACCTCAAAAGTCAGTGGAAAGAGACTGGCACCTCCAGGGAATGATTTAATCCACTCTAAAATAATCAGGATCTCAATGCCTTTCTTAGCAGTTACCCTTCTCTATACTGTTTTTACAGGGAGCCTAGTTGAGTAGCTTCAATCAGGCTGAAGTAAGGCAAGATGAATTTTGCTAGCCAGCCCTCTGCATGAGAGGAACTGTCTCATGCTGGATGCAGAGTGGGAATAATGTCTCCTAAGATATTTTTCATCCTTGTGAATTTTGACTGTGATTTTTAGAGCAAAGAGGGCAAAAGTTTCCTTTCTTTCTTATATCACTAAAGTATTAATTCATAGCAGACTTTACAGATGTTAAGACAAATTAATTAATGGTATTTATTGTATTCTAAACTACATGTAGGTGCAAAATGACATTACCTTTTCCCTTAAATCACAAATTAGAGGAGAAAATCTATGGAGCCAGTAGGAAAATAAACGGCATTTTTCTTCTGCTTAGTTACATAACTTCCACAGAGTATAGTAAGAAAGTGACTTTGTGTGTTGAAATAAACATCCCAAACTCTGGAACATTTCTCATTTGTGCTTTTCTGTGAATATGTCTTTCAACCTTTCACTCTGGTTAATGGAAGGGACAAAAGAGATTTTGCATCACTTGTCACAAGTGAGTGATGTCCCTCGCAAACATGAAAACAGCTGCATTGCATTCCTATTGATCTTTTCCGCTGTATTTCTTGTGTGATCCTTTCTCACAGAGATATTATTTGAAGCAATTTTATAATCCTTTTTGATGTATAAAATCCTATCAAGGTATCGAGGCAGGAAATACTTTTACGCTGAAGCTGTCAGTTTTCTTCCCTAATATTCAACCTGCATGCAGAATAAACTAAACTAACCCTTCTTCCCTCTGCAATGTGAATTGAATGCAATACACACACAATGTTGGGGTTTTTTATGATTCATGGCAAAACTGTCATAAAAAAACAACAGTGTTAAGAATCCATGCTCTTAACAGAAAACCACACAATGGGAATTGCTTTCAAAAGTCATTCTTGCTAGAAGCAAATTTTTCATCTTTTGCAAATATGATACCACAGTCTACAAGATAATTTTTGAGCATGTATTGTTACAGCTTTATTTAAGAACGTGAATATTAACACTGTGAGGGCACAATGAATTTATTAATGGAAAATCTGAGGATATATAGTGAAGATGCCTTTGAAAGCCGGAATCATATGTACTTTTTTGAGCAATATTCCACCTTTGAGAGAAAAAGCCCCATGATAAACGTTTCTCAGTGAATGTGATGATGAACTGCACTGGAATGAAAACTAAGGGATAAGCAATCTGCTTATGAGCATGACACAAAAGAAGTTTATCTGATTTAATTTTTTTCCGGATTGCAACTGAGAATGCTTTCCTTTCAAAAGAAAATTTAGCTCCTTTTGTAATGGAGATCAATTTTTCTGTAGTGCAGTTAAAACATTTAAAAAAAGTATTTTTCCATTCTATCCTATTACACTTTCCCATAGTGACAGGAAAATAAATTTAAAAGAATTCAAAGTAACCTGATATATTTTACTGTACATAGCCCTTTGGTACTTACAATGAGTCTGTTGATATGAACTTGCTGAGGTAACAGTCCTAGTGCTGCTGCCACTCCTTGGCGAAATATCCGAAGCAATGTGATATTCAGCTTGTTTACATCCATTTGCAGTGTCTGAAAAATAAAACCAGTTCAAATGAAATCCTTGCTCAGCACACTCAGTTCTCAAGATGACTGATCTCTCCAACTCTTTGTTAATTGTTTTTTTCCGAGAATGATAATCCGTGCAGTGTATTGCACTGAAGTAAGGAACAAGTCCAAAGGAAAATTTAAGCATCTTAAATGCTTCTTGTTAGCAAAGTACCACCTTTCCTCAACTACACTCAGAAGAGTTTTTGGCTAAATTCCTTGGGCAAGACATAGTGTTCAAGTGAACACAATTATTACATTAAAAATTGCTACATTAAAAAGTCAAGCATTAGACATCAGTTCACCTTTAAAGAACGAGATGTTGGGTTTACACAATGAAGATTTGCTTTGAATATTATCTTAGCATTTCTCCCTGCAGGTGAAGAATGAGTCAGACATGGTGAAATTACAGGATTTTAATTTTGATTAGCGGTTTCTGAGATCAAAAAAAGAAACATTCTGGAACTCAATGATCTTAAGGTCCTTTCCAACCCTAATTATTCTATAATTCTATGATTCTACATGCTTGAATTTCCTAAAACTTCCTCATGTGAGTCAGAGAAGACTATAATGCTGAGTGGTGTTCCCCAGGGGTCAGTATTCAGACCAGCACTATTTAACACTATTGCTGGTGACAGTGGGATTGAGTGCACCCTCAGCAAGTTTGCCGATGACACCAAGCTGTGTGGTTCGGTTGATACGCTGGAGGGAAGGAATGCCATCCAGAGGGACCTTGACACGCTTGTGAGGTGGGCTGATGCCAACCTCATGAAGTTTAACCATGCCAAGTGCAAGGTCCTACACCTGGGTGGGAGCAATCCCAGTCACAGCTACAGGCTGGGCAGAGAAGAGATTCAGAGCAGCCCTGCGGAGAAGGACTTGGGGGTGCTGATCGATGAGAAAATGAACATGAGCCCACTTCAGTGTGCGCTTGCAGCCCAGAAAGCCAACCGTATCCTGGGCTGCATCAAAAGGAGTGTGACCAGCAGGTCGAAGGAGGTGATCCTGCCTATCTGTTCCATTGTTGTGAGACCCCACCTGGAGTACTACATTTACCTCTGGAGCCCCAAAACAAGGACATAGTCCTGCTCAAGCAAGTCCAGAGGACAGTCATGAAGATGATCAAAGGGCTTCAATCCCTCTCCTATGATGACAAGCTGAGATAGTTGGGGTTGTTCAGGTTGGAGAAGAGAAGGCTCCAGGGAGACCTTAGAGAAGCTTCCAGTGCCTGCAGCGGGCCAAATAAAGAAGCTGGAGAAGGACTTTTTACAAGAGCATGTAGTGATAGGACAAGAGGGAATGGCTTTAAACTGACAGAGGAGAGATTTAGATTGGATTTTTGGAAGAAATTATTCACTGTGAGGGTGGTGAGACACTGGCACAGGGTGCCCAGAGAAGCTGTGGCTGCCCCATCCCTGGCAGTGTTCAAGGCAAGGTTAGATGGGGCTTTGAGCAACCTGCTCAACAGTGAAGGTGTCCTTGTCCATGGCAGGGGGTTGGTCCCTTCCAACCCAAACCATCTTATGATTTTCTGGTTTTATGATAATTTTCAGCAGAGACTGAAGCATCTTCTTTCCCTGTGTTAACATCACAGTGAAACTTAAATGTTTTCTCAAGTTCAAATCCTTCCTGTGAAATCGGTGGAATTTTACCCAGGAAATTATTTAGATTCAAATCTTCTCTTTCTAAAAAGACCAGGTGTGGGGTCTTTATGTACTTTATGTATTGGTGGCTAGTACTTCCATGTGGTACTTTGGCGTCCCTTCCTTCGCATCCGTATCTCCTTTCCAGACAATATGTAGTGAAGAAGAGAGGGAAGAGGAGTATGTCAGATGGTCCCAGAAGGCTTCCAACGTTTCTGGCAATTTCTGACTTAGGAAGTCAGTAAGTTCTGATTCAGCCAGTTGACATGAGCTGAGAAAGATTATTTTAAGCTTCCTATTTAGAGCCATAGGCCACCTTGCTGCTTTGAGGATCCAAGCAAGAATTCTTTCCTAACCATAACTGCATAAAGTGAATTAAATACCCATGGGTCAGATCACACTGGGAATATGGCTATGGTCTAGAAAGGAAGGCAACTTTTTTTTCTCAAAGAAAAGCAGCATCACACAGTTTGACTCTTGTTCTTTATCAGTAATGGTTTATAAGTTATGATGTGAACCCATAAAAGATTTGCTTTCTTTTTTCCACTGCCAATCTGATTTTTCTTTCGGTACTGGTTTTAATGTTTTTCCCATTTTCTCATTTTTTTGGAATTGTCAGGTCTTGACACATCAGCTGAGACCTGCTCTTACAACACAGCTGAGGTTTAATTCAAAGTATTACAGGATTCTTTATTTTAGATTACCCTTCCTACCCTGGCATTTTCAAAACGAAAAATCCTGTTCTCTTTGCTTCTTGACCTAGACAGACAACCTGGCTGGTTACAAAACTGACTCATCTTTTCTACTGAAACACAAAAATGTCTTGAGAGGGGACACATGTAGATCTAACAGATCTGAGCACCATCTTTTCTGTTCCCAGACTGGCTTGCTCCAGCCACAACATGCCTGAGCAATGCATCAGACAACTGGTTTGAAGCTGTCACTACACTGAAATTTGACAGCCTGCTCTGAGGATCCTGGGTAAATGAGAAAGGGAGTTGTTGCTAATGTAGGAAGGCTGCCATTAGCATCCCTAGAGATCCATCAGGATGGTATGAAGAATGTGAAACTGCTTGTCTTAGTCAATGACCCTGAGTTATGGCGGTAATACTAACTGTTGTTACTGAGCAAAATTAGCAGACATAAAATCAAAATACATTCACTTAAACATACTCGAGCCAGGGAGCAGTTCACATTAATGGAGATGTTGTTAAATAGTGTGTTAAGAGCTCACTGATAAAGACACAGAAATGAAACAGCCAGAAAAATACCTAGCTTCAGACGAAAAGGAAGATCTTTAAGAGCCTATAAGGAGGCAATAAATTCTTACAGATTTAGTATGCTGGGATCACGGTTCATCATATGCAGGCACAATAAAATGCGTGAATAAACCTTGAAGAAAGCCACATTTTCTTCTACTAAGTCTGAATTTTGCCCACCGTGTCCCATAACAAATAGTCATAAAAGGCTGCACAGTGTGTTTGCGTCTGTAACAACTATCTTGTCCTTGGTGGTTCCAGGTGAAGCCTGAAGACCACAGGAGTTGCTCTGTTGGTCTGGACTTAGCCTCCTGTGAAAGCTCACGTGGCATTGCAGCTGGAGATTTCAAGACCCTTTTAGGAGACCTCCTAAGTGGGAAGAAATCTGTCCTTAAGCCTCATCTCAAAGTGCTTCTTGTGTAGCATTAAAGATTTTTTTGTGACTATTCACAAAAGAAAACCAAAACCCAGGAAGTATCTGAGGAAGAAAAAGGTCAGATTTTTTACAAGAACCTTGCCTTGCTGCCAATTGAAGGGATCTACTTCTTAGGTGCTGGTGTTAGTGTGAAACTTAGGAATTTGGCAATTACAGTAAAAATGAAGTAACATAGGCCACATTTTTCTACATGAGGCAGCGCAAGAGAGTGCATTTGCCTCTTCCTATAAGAGAAAAGGTAGCAGTCCAGATTCTGTCACTTTAGGAATGGGATTTCTAACTCAATCAATGAAAGATAATGTATAAAAATGCTTGATGGTACCCCAAGAGCGTCTGCTTTAGAGTGAGCAGCACACCACAAATGTGCTCTGTGCTCTCTACAAACCCCTTGTTTGTATTGGATTCATAAAAGCATAAAGCAGGAGTAGACCAGGTTAGAGATGCATCAAGTTCATTATCATGTGGCCAACTCTGGGTGCTTACGGAAAATGAAAGGAACGGAGCAAAATTATATCCTTTTCCCAAGTTCCTTCTGACAACTTCCATACTAATTTATGCCTACTCAGCACTAAAAGGTAATGAGTCTTCTCAATTACAAGAATTTTATCATGCTGACACCATTAAGATCTGGGATGAAGGCAACACTTAGGGGCATTATATTCTCAACTCTGGGATGTGCACTCCCAAAGGTGACTGTAATTTAAGTCTGACCTGAGGGTCTTGTACAAAATTGCCTTTGCGAATTCTTAACTATGACAATTTTTGTTGAGAAAAGTTACTAAAAAAAATAAAAAAGAAAAAAAAATACAGCCCTAATGATTCCTGTCAGTAGAAAACTTCTAAAACATTAATAAAATTTTAAGATTTAATATTATTGTGCCATGCTAATGGCATGCTTAAATACTGTGTTGGCTGTAGTCCATAAAGGTAAGAGATTAGCATAGAAAACTTATAAAGGATGAATTACAAATGCAACAATGCCTATACATTAGACAAATAATATAAACTACCATTAAGAGAATCACTCCTAGAATGGAAACCTGTCCAGCCATTTACAGGTTATAATTACACAGACAAAATCATTATGAATTCTAACACCACCTGTGATGAAACGTGAAATTAACCCCTGCAAAGTAAATCCATAGGTATAAATAAAACAAAGCATTAGCATAGATATACAAGTTATGTACATACCATGTTCCTCTAGCTGCTCCTTTTGCTTTGGAACAGAAAGGGCTGAAGCATCCCAGTTAGACAGCACTAATAATTTACCCTTTGCTCATCTGCAGTGTTTATCATGGATTGCAACCTGCTCCCACGAGAGTTCACAGTTTTGAATCTGCTACTGCTGTTGGCAATAGCAACTTGTTGAGCCTTGAGGTGAACACCCTGGAGGACCCATTTCCCTGAGCAGCTATGGACCTGGATATTGCAGCTGCAGTGATAGTTTCCAGGTTTATGTGATCCAAGCAGAACAGCAGTTTGAAGAGGAGTTTTCTGCTTGTAGTGGAAAACTTGGGAAGACACAGTTCCAGGAAAGGAAACTCAACCCGGAAAAATGCCAAAGGCCATTCATTCACACCTGAGATCCTACAGGGACTTTCTGATAAAAGATTTTTATGTTAAAGAAAAAAAGGGAAAAAAAAAAACCCCACAACATGAAAGGGATGAATGTATAAGACGGTTTCTGAAATAATATCTTTAGGATGTTACAATAAATTATAATTTGTTAGTCAAATTCTGCTTCTCAAGAAGCATTCAGAGATGTCTCCCTTTCTTGTCTTTTCCTTATCATCACTGATATCCTTTCTGCAATGACCCTCAAATATACCATTCCTTTTCCAAACACTGGTTATTGCCCTCTGAACTCCACCTGGCCCAACCACCACAGGTGTTTTCTCAAACCTCCAGCTAACCTGAGTATACTGGAAGATATTTTTCTTGCTTATTGCAAGAAAGAGGAAGGTTAAAGTAAAGTCTTCACAATACTCTTACGAACAAAGATTAAAAGTAAATCAGCAAATTATACGTACTAGGAACTTTATATATTTAAGAGCCATTGCATAATAAGTTCTATTTTTGTGCTAAAACCAAATAAAGTCTACTCTAAAAATGGCAAGAAAAATAATCACTCCAATTTACTTAGGCCAAACAAAAGAGAAAGCTCAGAAAAGAGTTGCCTTACCTCCCTGTGCTCCACTTATTTGTTTATAAGAAAGTCACCAAAAATGCTATAAAATGTTTTTTGTGTTAAAGCAATGGACTAGACTATCGTCGGGCTGTGGGTCTCTCCATCTGAGCACCCTGCTCTGCTGCCTGTACAGTGACAATGTCTATAGTTCATTAAGTGTCACTGTGTTCCATCTTGTCACCCTCATCAGACAGCCTCAGTTGTACAACCAAATAGGATTGTACACCTTCAGGAGTGAAGGTCACCTTCAGGAGTGAAGGTGAAAGTGTTGCAGCTGTATTTGTACAGTTTGGGTACAGGAGTACAAAATATTTGGCAACAAATTGTGAAAATACCTGCATTTTCCGTTTTCTTCTCCTAAACACATTGGATTTGCCTCCCTGTTGCTGTTCAGCAACTGAGATCACAGCTGCACTGGGCATCATGTTAGCCCCTTTGGCTGGCTCAGGTACCTAATACACACCCATAAGAGACTTTGGCTTTTATAACATTATGTGTCATGTGTCACAGCAAGTTTAGTGTCTCATGTAGTCTATGAATCAAATGGGAACCGCATGTCCTCAGCCAGTGTTGCACAACTAGAACAAAGCATTTTGCCAAGACAACTGCCACTCCAAAGGCACTTTGCCCTAAACCAAACTGATGTCCATGGTGGCATTCCCTCCTCTCTCATTTACATCTCCCTCTACAAAGGTACTTTTTCCAAGACGAGAAACCTGCTCTTTTATGAAGTCCACATTAAACTTGGAATTATGTCTGTAAACTAAGATAAAATTCTCCTGAGTATAAAATCAATTATTCTCAGTAATTAATTAAAGAAGCTTAATGTTTCTATGCGTTAGCAGTTGCCTGCAGTGCCCTACTCAAACTTTAATGTATAATTTATTTCTGCCAAAACACAATGTGACTGGAAATACAAATCTTGGGGCATGTAAGTACTTCTAAAGTCAGGGACCAACTACAGAAAAACTTGTGAGGTGGATTCTTGCCTATTCTACAAAAGTACAGTGAAAACTGTGCAGGTCGAAGGAGATGATCCTGCCCCTCTACTCCGCTCTCATGAGACCTCACCTGGAGTATTGTGTGCAGTTCTAGTGTCCTCAACATAAAAAGGACATGGAACTGTTGGAACAAGTCCAGAGGAGGGCCACGAGGATGATCAGGGGACTGGAGCACCTCCCATATGAAGATAGGCTGAGAAAGTTGGGGCTGTTCAGCCTGGAGAAGAGAAGGCTGCATGGAGACCTCATAGCAGCCTTCCAGTATCTGAAGGGGGGCTATAGGGATCCTGGGGAGGGACTCTTCATTAGGGACTGTAGTGATAGGACAAGGGGTAATGGGTTAAAACTTAAACAGGGGAAGTTTAGGTTGGATATAAGGAAGAAGTTCTTTACTGTGAGGGTGGTGAGGCACTGGAATGGGTTGCCCAGGGAGGTTGTGAATGCTCCATCCCTGGCAGTGTTCAAGGTCAGGTTGGGCGAGGCCTTGGGTGATACGGTTTAGTGTGAGGTGTCCCTGCCCATGGCAGGACAGTTGGAACTAGATGGTATTAAGGTCCTTTCCAACCCTAACTATTCTATGATTCTATGAAAACCACCTGAAATAGTAGAAAAATTACAGGTGTATGCTTGAGTTCACAAGAGCCATGAAAAGCACTGAGAAATGCTCTGGACCTGGAACATGCACTGTTTAAGTCATCCATTTTCTAGTGAGGATACACGAGGCTGCAGAATATGCAAATCTTCCCAACAGTTCCAAATTTCACATGTAGCTGGTGAAAATTTAAGTGTACTTCTCCAAAGAGTATTGGGGTGGTGAGAAAAATAACTTGAAACTGATTCCATATAAACATTAAGGAAAAGTGACAGGAATGGGATACTTTGATCACTTCAGTCCTAATTAGACCAGAAAGCTTTGTATATTTGGATGCTACTTTTCAAGACATGGCATTGTACAACTCACATTTTTACTACAGAAAAAAACCCCACATCTCTTACAGAAAATCTTCTTTAAAGTAAGCATGGTGTTTCCTGGATTTGTGCATTTTTCATATAGCGTTAAAGAACCATTTGGCTCTTGATCAATTTTTCATAAAAACATACACATTTAAAAATTTATGCATGTTATGAGCTCTATGAAAGACATCAAACACAGAAGTAACACTAATGGGAAATTTTGGGTTAATCTAGTTAAGACAGCTGTATGGTGTCTCCCCATACTGATTTTTGAGTTAATGTTAATTTAAATACAAAAAAATCAAAAATTTTAAGAGGAAGCAGTCTTTCAAACACTGTAATTAATCCGCAGACCTTTTTACCACAGGAAGCTGCTGAGGCCAAAAACTGAACAAGAGGCATAAAAAGGCTGGATGCTTATATACATGTTGAAAATCACTAACGTCCCTGAAAACTGTACAAAAGAGATACTTCAAGTCTTGCCATACAAGCAAGAAGGAAGGAAGCCAAACCTTTAACTATCAGAAACCAAGACAAACCCTAGTGCAATAAAAGAATAAGTTTCTAAGTCTGCTATCATAAGTTTTGAGTGATGGACATCACGACAACTAGATACTGCATTTCCTACAAGTTCTGTTTGCATGTGTAGGTACCATTTGAGGATCATGTAAGAGCTGCATTGCTGAGGACGAAGATGCTGTACCAGGTGTTGAGGTGAGGCCAGGGCACTTTGCTGGCATCCACAGTTCAGACTGGCAAAGCTACTCTGGAGGTGGGTGAGTAATATGACTAAACTGGTTTGTCTCAGCTACGTGACAGATTTACACTTCTTTTTGCAGGAAGAATTAATTTCTCAAACGAGATCAGCTGATTTGGAGCTGATTTAACCACTTCTGTAGGAAGTACCAACACAACAGGGAGAAATGCTCCATCTGTGAGGTCTGGCTTTTGTCCAAGATCTTCTTGCTGAGCTCGTACATGCACTTGGGCACATGTGAGTCAGTCAGCTATAGAAAGACTCTATGACCTTCATGGATGATTAAAGTGTACAAGAATGCATTCAGCCTATTAAGGATAAGGTTTGTCTTCAAAAGGCACACTTTGATTTCTATCAGTCCTATGGTTTGCATTAACCTCTGGGTTTGCAGTCTCCTAGCAAAGATAAGGGTCATCTCTTTCAGTGTCACTTGACACCATTGTGTCACAAGGTAATGTGGATTTACTGATCACATCTAATGAGAAGACACAGCATAGTCTTCCATCTTTCTTCTGAAGGAAATCTCAGAAGGTCAGTTATTTCATTCTCCTGGCTTCTGAGTTGTGTGGGTCACTCCTGTACCACAATGTGATGTATTTAGAGGGGTGACAGTCTGAGACTGTGGATTAGATTGCCCCCTCAGTGCTCATTGTACTCACTGCCCTTTACCTCTTTCCTATGTTATCATTAATGCATTAATGATGCATTATATATTTAGAAGTCAGAAACTCTGTACAGTTTCCAAACACCTATATACTATATATACTATAGATTGTATGAGGCTACCATCCCACAGTCTAACCTCAGCAGGGGAATAATCTTATCCAGAGCCCAGTAAAGTTGATAGGATTTATTTCTGAGTCAGAGGGTTGAAGAACCCCATACCCTAAATGTCCATGGGATGCATGCTTGTCATTGCTGAGGGGGTATAAGAGGGGAAGGAAAGATTATCTATTGTCTGTGGGACACAAGTTTGGCACAGATTTGTCATTAACACATGAACTCTCTACTGTGGGTGCCCTTCAGAAGCAGGAAGGAGAGAGGCAGGATGATTCAGTAGTTCTGTTGGACTTTGTGGCTGATTTTCTAGAGCTTCTTTGGGACAGAGGGAACTTTCTGCTTCACCGCCTCAAGGAACTTAAGTACCTAGTGATGGGAGGAGAGTTTACTGCTGCATGTGGAAGTATACTACTCCTTTTTTAAAAATTGGTCACGACGACACTACATCTATTTTAAAAAGTGCTAAGCTGGGAGCATTTACAATTAATGCAAATTGTTACCAGTATTTTGCTGTGCCTCTGGCGTTAGCAAGTCTGCCTCAGTTAATCTGCCTCAATTCTATGTCTGTAAAATGGGGACAGCAGCATTGGGGTTGGAAAGGACCTTAAGATCATCTAGTTCCAGCCCCCCCTGCCATGGGCAGGGACACCTCACACTAAACCATGTCACCCAAGGCTTTGTCCTACCTGGCGTTGAACACTGCCAGGAATGGAGCATTCATCACATATTTCAGTACGAAGATGGGGGGCAGATATGCAGGATTGAACTTTTCAACTTCTTTCACAGAAGCTGAAGAAGACGTTCTTCTTTCACAACATTTTAACGTTGCCCCCAGAAGTCACTTCCTGCCTTTCATAATTTGGTACTGCATTTGTTCAAGGACTGAGATTTACTTCATCACAAAGTACTTCCGTTTTCTTAAAATAACAGCTGAAGTTCAATAGCTTTCTAGGCTTCCTTCTTTCTCCATCCACTTCTCCCTGCCCTCCTCCCTTATGGTAGACAGCTGAAAAGGACAAGATGACTGAAAAGCACAGGACAATACATGAAGAGAGAAACATGAAGAGAGCTGCAAGAGCTCAGCTGTACACCATTTCAAACTTTTTGTTCTTTGAGAGGCATGTATAATGAGAGCCATAAAATTGTCCTATCTGTCCTAATTCAATATTAGCAAAAAAATTATTCCTTTCATTACAAAAGAAATGCATGGTGCTATTATGCCCGGTACAACTTTTATGCACAGCATGATTGTACCAGTCACATCCTATTTCATCATCCCAAAGCCAGCTGTAATCCTCAGAGCAAACAGACCCTTTTGAGCTTGTTCAACACATCACTTTATATATTTGTTTTTTCTGTCCAATTATTAAATCTCCAGGTAGAGCCAGCATAAAGCTCTAAACGTCAGAAAACCATCACTGTTTCTCCTTGCTCCTTTTATAAAACCCTCATTTCAGCTAGTTTTATGTTTCAAACAACTCTTAGTTACTGAAGTTTGAATTCCTGTTCCGACTTTGTAAAATGATCCTCAATACACCAAAATACCTCCCAGAAAAATGACAGGCATAAAAAACCCATCCCAAAATCATCCTTCTAATCTTCAGAATTTTAAATTTAGTTTGTAGCAGAAACATATAGATATATGTATATAAGCTGAGAAAGTAATGAAGAACAAAACTAGCAAAGACAATACAGCGACTTCCACATCTTTCAGGAACTGATGTGGCCAAAAGACTCCCAGTGAGTTATTCTCCATAGTAACATTTTTCTGTCCTCTTAAAATCAAAGGAAGATTTCAGCACTGCTGACGTCCTAGCTTTATCATGCATTTAGTTTCAGAGAGAAATTTTACTGGTAGTTTCAGATGAGCAAAAACTGCCTGAACACACACAATAGGAACATTGTAGAAAGAGGCAAATGCTTTCCCTTTTTTCACATAATCACAGTTCTCTGCAGTTCCTGGGAATAGGAAGGAGAAAATTTTAAATACGTTTGGGGAAAAAAAAAGGGAATGAAAAAAAAAAGTCTTAAAATATACTTGGCTCAAGTGGAATTGAGATATTTACATGAAAGGCTATTTTTGTGTGATTCTTGAATACAGCTCATGTCCCAGGACAGTCTGGATTATTTGTCCAACACAGATGAGACTCCCAATCTAAGAAGCAGCTCTTACACCTCAGCTCCTGAGAGATCAGAATCCCGTTTTTGGGAACCAAGTGTCCAACAGCAAGGGCTCTTCAGTGTGATGTAATTCACCAGTATGTTTTGGAGTTTAGCTGCTTTCAGCCTTTTTGCCCACTCAAGTTTCTTTACAGCTATTATCATCACCACAATCACAAATTATTGCAATAAAAGTTGTATCACTGAGTTTCTCCTGCCTAATGAAGCACTCCAAGTCCACATGAACTGACTGCAGACAACACAAGGCAGCCTCATAACTTCTGCCTTACATTTCCTTTTCTATTATGAACTTGAAACAAAGTTAAGCAAAATCTAGCAAAATTCTTGGGGACCTAAGTTTCTTAGACAAAACTTGCATTACTTTGGGATTTATGCTGTCACTGATTCATGTGACTGGATATCTCCTTTTCCTCAAAGGTTTAGCAAAACCATTAATGGTTGTGTGTGAATCCCATGAGGTCAAACAAGAAAGCAGGTGAAAAGACAATCTCGTGATTTTAGCAACTGTCTCAGGACCTCTGACCTCCTGAAGGTGCTAATACTGAATGTACTTCAGAGGCTATGAGGTACAAGTTCCCTTTCTTCTGGGCAGAAAAAGGACTTCTGCTTTTCTGTCTAGTACTGAACAGAGAAGACAGAAGGGAAAACACTAACACCAAATCTTCAAAGATTTAAGGAGAGTTTTACCTCAATGACTCCTGTTAATGCTAACAACAATACTGTATTTTTGGCCAGTGGCTCAAGATTTGGGTTTCAGGCTTTGCAAGTGCGATACATACTCTGTGTCCCAAATGGCCTAATATAGGACAAGATTTCTGACTCAACCATTAGGGAAAAACATTGGCTTACAGATTAATTTGGGGATTTTTCTTTAGAGGTAAGTCCACTTGTGAGGTCAAAAATGAAGTTGTGTGGCCTTGTATTACAGGATATTACTGCTCTAAAGTGAGTGGGACAGAGCCCAATTGGGCTCAATTCTGTCTTTTATATTTAGAATCAGAAAAACACTCTGTTTCAATGTTTATTAATGAGCAACACAGCTGTTTGAATGCGGTTCTCTCATTCTCACACATACACAAAAGCAAAAGGATTCATAATCCTTTCAGAAAGAAATAGCAAGTGCAAACTTGGTGGGTGAAGTTTCCTTTTCCTTCCCCTCACCCCCCTTTTTTAAAAAATAATATCCTTTAACCATAGAAGGAGTAATCTTCCAGATTTTCCCAAGTGACCACAAACTGTGCCATTTGTGTTTGGGAGGTACTGCTTCTCTGCATGAATGCAGCAAGTGCGCCTTTATGCAGGCTTCCTGCCTCTTTCCTGTACTCTGGGAGTTTCCCAGTGATTTGGTGGCTCCTGCTCTGTGTGGGCAGAAAGAGGCTCCTGGGGAGAAAGACTTAACTTCTCAGAAATGGAGTTTATGGCTCCAATCCAGAGCAATATCTGTGTTATCCTTGTCATATCAAAACACAAGTCCTGCAAATGATGACAAGAGGGCTTGTAGACATCATAAAAATCCCCAGCATATCTATCTTATGCCCCAGGAAAAAGACACAGTGGCATCATCTATGCCTGTTAATAAAAGGCTGTATGGCTTCCATCTGAGTTGGTATAAAGATAAAACTTAGGACCTGAACTTATCAGTCAAGGTGTGTCTACTTCAACAAGTTCAGAAGTTACGTGTAAAAGCAAACCGAAAAGCTAAAAAGCCTCAGGAAAAGTGGAGGAACACAGTTTAAATTTGTGTATTTATATGTTATACCTTTTTTGACAGAATTATGCAGAGAAAGACAACAATTTCATTGGGGACTGTGGCTAATGCTGTCTATTCTTATACACATCTAATGAGAGCAACTGTTTTTTAGAACCTTTTCAGAAAATGTCTCAGTGACCTATTCACAAGGTCTTGTTCCTTCAGCTGTGCTAACACGTAAATACATTTTGCAAAGGGTCCTAAATAGAAAATGCTCCTGGGAAGAAAATCTACTGATGTGATCCCACTGAAATTCATATGACCACTTGGGAGACCAGGATGTGCCGACAGCAACTCTGCACCCAGCTGAACATAGATAGATATGCAAGACCTGCACAGCTACTGGTCAGTGCACAGGAGCAAACTCAGTGGATCCCATTGGTGCTGGACTAAATATGCACTATACTCTCTAAGACGCAGATGTAAGTTTACTGGAGTGCTTGAAAGAGCTTTATCTTTTGTGCTACCCTCACCTGCTGATTCCTGCTGTGTTTTCTCTTCATGCAGTGCTTGCAAATTACATATTTTGGACTGCTTTCATGTGGAGACCTCATAGCAGCCTTCCATATCTGAAGGGGGGCTATTGGGATGCTGGGGATGGACTCTTCATTAGGGACTGTAGTGACAGGACAAGGGGTAACAGGTTAAAACTTAAACAGGGGAAGTTTAGATTGGATATAAGGAAAAAATTCTGTACTGTAAGGGTGGTGAGGCACTGGAATGGGTTACCCAAGGAAGCTGTGAATGCTCCATCCCTGGCGGTGTTCAAGGCCAGGTTGGACAGAGCCTTGAGTGACATGGTTTAGAGCGAGGTGTCCCTGCCCATGGCAGGGGGGTTGGAACTTGATGATCTTAAGGTGCTTTCCAACCCTAACTATTCTGTGATTCTGTGATTCTATGTCCCATCTCTCACCCCTCCAATGACAGAGAAGCCACAGCGGTGTGCAGTAGTCGGAATGTATGTATTACATCCATTCACCCTTCTGTTGTTGGCTATGTACAGCAGAGCTCCTCTCACACAACTCAAGGGTGTAGTATTACTATGTGACTCAACAGCTGGTCCGACACAGCACCAGAAGAGTACAACAAAGGCATCAGACCCATTTTTAATTACAAGGGCACACAGTGACAGAACAAGGGGAAATGGCTTTAAACTGAAAGTGGCAGATTTAGATTAGATAGCCATTCTATGGCTCTATGATTTCTCTTCAAACCATTCTATGGCTCTATGATTTTGCCATTGCAATTTTGAATAAAGCAGCAGTGAGTTCAGCTTCACCAGAACAAGCTGAATTGGTTGTGCAAGACCCATACAATTGCCCTGTATATGTGCTCACAGGATTTCTGGGCATCTAGAAAGCATCATTACTACTTGATCAAAGTATCAGGGTAGTGTATTACCTCAATGAAAAATGTGGTACATTACTGCTAATGTGGAGCTGATTCCCAAGGTCATTAGGGTTGGCAGGGAATTAGATTTTGTCTATAGCAGTGGAAGAATGCTCATTTTACAAGCTGAAACAAAGCTGAACAAAAAAATAACGGACCATAAAACAGAACAATCCTACTCTGAGATGAACAAAGAAACATAAGATTAACTAGATATTTTTTACAGCTTCTCATTTCTATGATTTTTCCCCATTAAATATAACATTCCCAGAAAACCTTCCAGAAATCACATAATTAAATGAGTGGATGGAAAAGAGGAAAATAAAACAAAAGTTAAAAAATATTAAAATTACCATTTCCTAAGGAAATCTGAGTGTTTTAAGCAAAGGCAATAGCAAGAGGAAGGTAAACATCTAAAATATTCTCTGTTGTTGTAGCAAAAATGCTTTGAAAATGTGATTATTTTTAAGTTATGTGGTTTTTTCCACAAATTGGTACGGCAAGAAACGAGAGAAATAAAATCAGTGAAGCTGAATGTTATAGCTGAGACCCCTTTGCCCCCAGTTCTTCAACAGCCTGTTGTCACAGGATGCAGGGATATATGAGGGATATTCTTTGTTCAACTCCATAAACATATGCTTTACATTTGCCATGTTAGACAAAACCTACTCAGTAAAATTTGCCCGTGTCCATCTACACACAAGCCATTTTATCCTCCCATCAGCACAGCCTGTCATATTTAACAGACGTATGTCTGTCTCCCAATAACTTTCCAGTATCTTTCACTGCTGTGAGAGGTGATCAGGCTCTGCTGCCAGGGTCATATTCATGTGCACAACTTCAGGCATCTCATTTTCACCTGCCTTAATCAGAGTGGTTTATAAGCAGACTGAAAGGAAAGCAAATCCTATTAGTTCATTGCCAGCTACACCTGCAAATTTGTAAGCAGTTGCAGATGTCTTGAGTTGCATTCAACTGGAAAGACATTGAAGGCGGGCAGCAGCTTTTACTGTTTGCTGCTAGAACAGAACAGTACAATAGGGATTCTTTCATTACAGACCTGTGCAAACAGGTACCTAAAACTGTGTTATGTCCCTCTGTTATGACAGGGAGAGCAAGGATGCAAGGAGAAGGAACACTTCAGTAATAAATAATAATTCTCATCTTACATTTGTAGTTCTTGTCATGTGGGCACCCCAAAGGATCTATCAGTAGGGATTAAACATATTCATTAGGTCTGAAGAAACAGAAGTCCACCATGAGAAAGGGCTTACCTTACAAACATGAAGAAGGTACGTAACGTGAATACCATAAATAAAAATGAAGACTTGGGACACCCAGGCCAGAGCTCTGGCCAACATCCCTCCCTACCTCATTTTCCAGGTTTGGGGGTTATTCTTTATATTTATGACTAAATGAATAAATGAGAAAAATGCATTTGAAAACATATTCTGCAAAATGCAATGAATAAAGAGTCATTTATTTCAATTTTTAGGAGTCCAAATAGATGTGATCTTCTACTTGAACAACCACTTTGTGATTTTTCAAAGTAAAAACTCCAAATCTTCATTTACTGACTCAAGCTTTTCTAATTTTAATATTTTTGAGGCGATTTAGTAAAAGAAAATAGGATATACACCCACATAAGAAAGCAGATATTTTTTTGTCATTTAAAAATGTTTTTCACAAAACTTTTGGGCAAGAAAGAAGCTGCTACTTGACAGACTACATCCTTATGGAAGATAATATCCTTATGGAGTTGTATCCTTAAGATATTTATGCATATCTGTGTATTCAAACTTCATGTACAATAGAGCACATGTAGAGCTCTAATTATTAGTTGAGCACGTGGTTGTTTACTTTAGACTGAAGAAGTATTACATCTGGTTATAAAGCTTCTCTTTATATCCATACCTGAAATAATCAGAAGGTAGATGATGAGAGCTAGTACTAAGAAGCAGTAACAGACTGGCTTAGAAACCTGAAAAGGCAAAAAGAGAACTGGGAACTCAAATTCTGTTATCAATCCAGTTTGCTTCCCCAGTGGGAATTCTACGCTCATGTTTTCTTCCAGCATTCAAATTTCATTAAATAAACTTGATGAAAGGGATAATTTCACAACATTAGCAATATTTGCACTTCTGTAGTGATACTAATTCTGTGTTTCTGGGAATGAGTTCCCTCTTTATAAAAATCTCATAAATCAGGGTTTCCTAAAGAGCTTCATAATGAATATAAACCAGGCTGGGGCTGCCCATCTATCCAAAGTGCAAACCCAGTTGTGGGCTCTTTGAATTGTGGAAACAGTGACTGTGGCAGTGCTACCTCAGCCTAAGGCTCTTGTCTCACATACCGCACAGATCTCAAAATGACAGTATGCCCATGACAGCTCCAACTTGTAAATAGTTCTGCTGAGCATGGCCCCTTTAGGAGCCACAGAGAAATCCTCTGTGAGATACAAATATGGTATGGGCCTCTAGGAACCCCTGCTGCACTGCTTTCAAATCCAGAGAGTGCTGACATCTAGACATTCCTCATTTATAAAAACCCAATGTGTTTCCTTCCTCATGAAGAAAACTACAAAGTTTGTGAAAAGAATAGAAATAGAATAATAGAAATCATGTTTCTTTGAGAAAGGCTAATTTTTATCCCTTTAGATAACCATGTAAATAATGTAATGGGAAAAAATGTCTACATGAACTGCTGACTTGCTAAATGAAGATAAACTACCAATGGCTTTATAGGGTCAGTAGACTTAATCCAGTTTAAGCTTTTTAGTTTATTTATCAACAGGATTGATACACATCAGCTTAAGATGGCAAAAAAAATCATAATTACAGAGAAAAAAAAGAAGGAACCACTTTTAGAGATTTTTTTAAAGGATAAGAAAATAAGGGGTGTTAGTGATTTGATGTATACTGTAAGGTATATCACAGGATAATCACAAAGGTAATCACATTGGATACTGAAAGAGCAAGTAAAAAGATAAACCTTTAAGTATGCTGGAACAGATGACCTCTTTCAGGAAGTTTCTCCTAGCTCTGTGCTAGTCAACATCCTTATTAGAGGCCTGCTCAGCCACAAAAAGTCATACAGAAGTTTGAAGATAACAAAGAAGATTGAAAGTAGCTCAGAATCAGGGCACATGGGATAAACAATAAGGTGCATCAGGTGTGCTGGGTGATTCAGATGAAGTTCACCTGAACATCATGTACTTAATATGGCTAAATTAAAGACAATACAAATTTTGGAAAAGCACATGCAGTTCAGCTGCAAAGAAACGTATTTTTAAAAGGAGTGACTCAGAAAGTGAGTCAGGGTTCATAACTGATAACCAAGTAAACAGGTAACTCCCAGGACAACATGCAGGCTAAAGTTATGTCAATACAATTCTTATTCAACCTCTGAACTGATTGGAGGCTGTACAGCCACGTCAGAGAGGTGGTAAAATTCATCTATTTATATGTATCTTGGTATCTGCATCTCTTGGTATATGTATCTTTATTTATTTACAGGTATCTTGGTAATGAACAGAGAAAACTACATGCAGGCTGTCACCTTCTACTGCTTTTCAATTTGTTAATGTCTCGCTCATGCTGGTGATCAGAAGCACAACCATGACCATGACCATAACCATGACCATGACCACTCACATTCACATGTACATAGCTTCTATGGGACACAGTGATTTTGTAACTCTCCAGCTGCTTCCACTTCTGTAAACACTTATTGACTATGTTTCTGCTAATGAGCTGAGACTTACCAGCTGAGGGTAAAACACCCGAGGGGCAACCTGCACCAACTGCAATTAACTCTTGGTTCCTGTTTCTGTTATTTAATTAGCAACATGAATTTTGAACACTGCACACACTGATCACAGAAAATACAGGCAATTACCAAAAGACATCAAACCCTGTTTTCTAAATTACGTGCCAAGGATAAATGATTTTAAAGTACAAAAATAAAGTAAGCAAAATAGGTTTTTATGCTCTGTATCTGCTGGATAAGCTCAACAGTTCCTCACATTAAATAATGCCAACTTCTGTCTAGGGTCAGCAGATGGAGATAGCAATCTAATAAAACCCATTCTCCTCTGTGGAAATCTGTGTTTTCCTACAGAACAATGTAAAGATGCAGAGTGTGCAGCGAGAAAAGTACTGGGAGTGAGGCCCTGGGAGAACCATTTACTTTTTTTGCTGCTCTATGTAGGTGTACACTAAAGGATGTTAAGGTGTTCAGTGGGCATGTAGCTCTTTAATGTCCTTGTTTTACTTTGGATCCCTTTTCACCTGCCTGAAACTAATGGGCACTAATGCAGTAACTCTAGACTTCTGCTGAATTAGAAAGACTATGGCTGAGAATGAGAGAGATCCTGATGAACTCTAAATACATGGAGAGCTGTGATCTGGAGCCCAGTGCTGTTCACACAAGCACAAAAGTCAACAGAACCTCTGTGAAGACAAGGGCTCCAAAGCAGCTGCTGGAACTTGATGGGAGCTCTTGAAAATGGATTGCTTAGCCTGGACTAGAGAAGGTACAGGAGGGAGCCTGGCGATGTATATAAATACCTGACAGGAGGGACCAAAGAAGATGGCACCGGGGTCTTCTCCATGCTGCCTGGTGACAGGACAGGGAGGCAAGAGGCACAAACTGAAACAGGAGGTTTCATTTACATATAAGAAACACTTTTTTTACTGTGAGAGTGGTCAAACACTGGCACAGGTTGCCCATAGAGGCTGTGGAGTCTCCATCCTAGGAGATATTCAAAACCCAAATGGAGAAGGTCCCGAACAACCTGCAGGGCTGAGAGACCCTGCTTTGGGCAGGCGGCTGGACTACACAATCACCAGAGGCCTCTTCCAGTCTCAAACAATTCTATGATGGAGAAATAAAACATGACATGAAAAACTACAGACAGAATCAGTGATTTTCTTCTATGCATTGTGCTTATAAAAATTTGGAGTAAATCTAAGGGAAATATCACAGACTTTTTCCAAAGGGAAAAAGAAAAATCAATAAAGTAAGGAAGTTAAAATAATGTTTCATTCTTTCAGTATGAAACTCTTTCTCACTGTTTAAGTGCTTCATCCAGATCACTTTCACAAAGCTGCAGGGTTGATGACAATAAGCCAATGAGAAACTCACTTTTGTATCCAATATTAAACAGCTCTGTTTATGAATAAACACAGAGCACAGACTTGCCAAGAACAAGAGTGGCATTTTGCAATCATCTTCTAGAGCAGCTGTTATGATCATTCAAGGAATAAGCATGCTCCTATTAACTTCCACAAAATTATTCACATATTCAGCATTATGCTGCAGCATTTCACAGAATGCTTATAATAGGATCATGGACAGTGCACGGTATACAATGACAGCCCTCATCACTATTCACAAATCTGTTATGCATGTAGCAATTTAAGGAGGAAGGCACCTCCTTCCCATCACTTCACAGCATGAAATTTTCTGAAATATGTATTCTATTTCATGCTTAGTTGTGCATAAATTGGCATAAAACCTTAAAATAGCTCTCATGAAATAAAATTAAAACATTACTTATACTGTGACAGCACTTTTACGCCAACAGAAGCATACAGCCCCACTGGTTCTGACCAAATGTCCAGCTCTTCCAATACTGTGTGTCATGCACAGCCATAAGGAGACATGAAGCAAAGAGTAAGGATAGGATATGCATATGAAATCTCTCCCCTGCTACTAATTCTGTGTCAAACACGTTTGGCTCAGGGGATTTTCTGAGCCTACTGTAGTTTGCCATAATGATAAACTTCAACAGATCTCTTTTTGAAGTTCCCTCTGTGAACCTGAGTAAAATTGCACCCACTGCAGCACTGGGTAAAGTCTACTGCTCACTGTCGAGAAACACCTTCTTCATCTAATCTGAACCTAGCTCCTCCTGAGGTGGATGAAACCATCACGTGAAGGGGAGGCAACAACACAGCGCAGCCATTCCGATGATGTGAGCTGGGGTACTGACTGCACAACTTAGGCTGCAGAGTTTTTCTAGGCTGTGCTAGCACTACAAAATTCTGATTTCCCTCAAAAAACCTCAGGATATGCTCTGACATCATATGCTTCACACACTTTATTGTGCTTCAATTAAGTTTTCTTCATCTAGTTTCAAAAAAAACCACTCTCACAGTTAACTAGTAGTGCCATATTCCATATTTTCTTTTCATTGTGCTTTCTTTTAGGATTATTTCTCAACAATAAAAACATTTTGTTGATAAATGAATTATTGTTATAAACATGTGCAAAATTCCACATTTATTTCACAAGAGAAAATTTGTCAGGGGTAAGAGGTTCTGAACAGCTTGAAGAAAGCCACTTAAAACTCTTTCTCTTTAGAAAGTGGCAATAATGAAATAAATTATGCAAGCATGAGTTTGCAGTTACAAAACTCACTAGCAGTGCCCACAATAGGTTCTGTAATGCAGGTTTTAACCCTAGATTTTGCTTCATTCATTAGGAGCATAGCAGAAGAGCATATGAAAACTGCAGGAAGGCTATCTCCTTAGGTACTGATACTAAAAAAACCCTCTTTTTCCCCCTTAGAATGTGTTAGAGATCAAAGCACTCTGAAGCTGTCAGATTGGGATAAGCTTCTAAGCCTAAATATGACTTGAAATTTGTACAGTTTCCTGCCTTCTCGCCTGCCCAATGTTTCTGATGTAGGACCATAAATGAGCCGTGCAAGTACAAGGTTTCTACTTGATCATTTCTGACCACAGTCCTTTCTGTCTATAGTTCATGGTATATAAGATTGAATGAAATCCAGGATGCCAAAGACATTTAACAATTGTTTAAGTAGGTGCTTGTTCTAATTCAATCGTTACACTAGGATCAACTCTATTTCATATCAGCAGAATTACTACCATTGCAAGGCAAGACTTCTTTTTGTCTGCCTTCTGGAAAGGACATGTTTAGGCATGCAGATCTTTCAGACAAAGGATAAAGAGTAACATAGGATGTGGTCTGAAGACAAGAACCCTCTACAAAATGGCATATGGTAAAAAACTATCCTCTTTTTTTTGGTAGCTACAGCTTACTCTTCCTCGCCCCCTCACCAGCTGTTACTCTTCTGTATGTGAAAAACATCCAAATCATTTCACATACACACACACACAAATCAAGTTAAGAATAGAGCAATTCAAACATATGACAACATGATATACAGAAAAACAGTCACTTCAGTGGTTCAAGTTATGAAGTCAAACACCAATTATCAGCTATTGCAGATTGAGAAATGGCACAGTGGACTGGAAAATCTCAGCTAGGAGATCGTGAAAGAGCTGTAGCTTATGTTGCCTGTCCTTCCCCTCCATGTCCTTCACAGCCTCTAATGGTATAAGAAAAAGACATCTTTCCAAAGTACGGCTTGCTAGAATAATTTGAAAACTACCCATGCACTGACTTTGATTGCACAAAGTCCTTAGTTCTCATGTACAATTCGTTCTCATGTACAATTCGTTCTCATGTACAATTCGTTCTCATGTACAATTCGTTCTCATGTACAATTCGTTCTCATGTACAATTCACTTACCCGCATTTTCACATAACTGCAAGCTATTTTACAGAGATAAAGATGACAGCAATCCTATGTCTACAGTGACATGCAGTATCAGAGCCTGATGGAAGTTTTGTCAGTCGTTCAGTACTGAATAAATAAACGAACTTTAAATGATGTAAAATATGTAAGACCATTAAATGACTTCATTCACTAGGACTGAGGCCTACAGAATACTTTGTCTATCGTGATATGCGGGGACTTTGCAACAGAATCACCAGGGTAACATTGCTTTGATTGCTGTGGGAAATCACTCTTGTACTTTAAACTCGTAGAAAATTATTTATAACTACATTATTATTTTTTATTGTGTACAATAGCAGCTCTCCTCTGTTAGCATGTATTGTTGTTACAGACTTCTTATCACTTCAACTCCTACTGCTCAACTGTCTCTCTGTATAGGTACATAGAACATATACTAACAAATTAATCTCCATAACATGGATATTTTTCTATCTGTCAATATCTTGGTGGGAGACAATCAAGGGAGGTAAGCTTCAGAAACTGATGTCAGAAAATAGTAAATTGCTTCCAATCTGAGGCAATAATTAAGCAATATTCATTACTCAAAAGCCCTCATCCAAGCAATCAATGCAAAATAACAATTTCAGTTCTAAAAATGTAACTACCTTCCTAACCTGGACGAGCACCAGCTGAACAGTATGCTTGTTTCCACTGAAAACATTCTACATTGCAGCTCTGGAAAGAAGGTTGAAAATACGGCATATGACACTAAACAGCTCAGGCAAACGGGGTCCAGAGAACTTGTGGGCTGTGCTGGGGTGTCACAGTTGTGGTGTTACTACTCCACACAGTCTACTCAGCACCTTTTCTGCAGAGGTACCACTGATTTCCTGCCTGGGCTGGTGGAATGGGACTAACAGCCAAGTCACACATGGTGCAAAGGTGGACTTCTGGTTGATGAAGAAAAGCCAGGAAGGAAGGCCAGTTTGCAATAGGATGCTGGACAATGAATTCAGCAGCTGAAACACAGGAACTTGTCCTGCTCACTGGTCTCCCTCAGGAGGGTTAAATACAGGCAGCCATGATAACATTAATTTCAGAATTTAAATGTGCCAAACCCTGAAAGAAAAAAGTGATCAATATCTTCTGGACAAAAGTCACCATTCAAATATCTTCATTACTGGCAAATAAATCAAACATAGGCATATAACCAAAGAATTTAATTAGCACATCAGGAGAGCTTATTCAGGGCCTGACTACATCTGATGGATCTGGATACCTGTAAGTGCGTCCACGTGGGTCTGCAGTTTGTTGCAAACCCCTATATATAATAGGGAGGCATCTGGCAGATGTTGTGCTTCCTGACCATTCCTGAGACTGATACTCAAATGCAGTGCAAAACAATGAAATGGACAAACACTGTAAATCACACACAGTGATTAATCATGTTAATCCAATATAATCATTGTCTTACAGTATTTCTCCCACCCAAAGCAGGCATTAGAAGTTTCTTGTCACTTACTGGCATATCATCACATTTTCAGTAGCTTTCTATATGCAATGAATATCCGAATAACAAGCAAACTTTTTAAAGATCCAGATATTATGTTCATGGGTGCTGTTATTTTATTTTAACAATTAATACCTTGAGCAGTTCATTGGGTCATAAAATATGAATTGGACAGGGAGAGGAGACATTCTTCTTTTAGCAGTTATACAGACCGTCCACTATTTAAATTAACATGACTGATGCAGGGTGCGGACAAGAAAGACAAGGGAAATGATTAAAAGAGTGAGAGGTAAAGATCTGGTTGAATGGTATAAAAGGGAAGCATGGAACTCCTGAGATGGCTTGCTCTTGTAAAACTGCAAGGCGTGGGAAGACAGTGATCTGTGGGAAAAAGTTTATGCCTTACTGTATCTCCTGACAAGACAGGGTCCTGTGATTCACAGAGATACTGGTGAGTACCTTTCATCTTAAAGGATGTCTAAGTACATTACAGACTGATTTACAAACTATACACAGTATTAATTATATGCAATGCTGCCATTTATCACAGAAATTCAGCTATCAGTGGGAGAAACAGAACAAGTAATGAGGGCAAGAATCACCCCTGTCCCCACAGACCCATGCTGTATGTTTTCCAGTATCTATTTCTCTTTTTCTAATGGTCATGGTGACTAATGACCTGCAATAAAGGCAGGCAGTTTAAGTTCTGCAAGATGGAGCTCAGCAGGCCTGAGAGCTGCCCTCTTTTCTGATGTGTTATGTGTAATAAATGACAAAACTTTTGCCACATTCCCCCCTTCACTTGTCTGCCACCAACTAATGGATGCCTGCTGTTACAGATATCATGAGAGCAGTTATCCTTCCTGCTCAGGTGGAAGAGGCATGCATTTTGGAGCACAGTATTTGTTGTAGCCCTTGCTGACTGCAGGGTTGCAGAAATACTCAGTGCTTTCATCTATCTGACAAACTATAAAAATGAAGCAAAACCATAAATTTTGACTTCCCACTGAAATGAGGAATTAAAAAAAAAAAAAAAAAGGCATTTCCTACCCTAAGTCATATTTTCCGTTTGGCATTTCACTTTGGGGCACTTATAGAAAAAAATGTATATATTAAAAATTAGATTTGGTCAATGTTTACATCTAAACTGAAAGAGCCAAGGAGTCAGAAGGCTCCCATGGGAAATGCAAGACATAAGGTCCACCACTCTGCCACACCAGTGGCTGAATAAGCTTAACTGTCATCTCTGGGCTCCCAGAAGACAGTAACACCCCAGGGTCAGTTAGCACCCTTGGTGAAGGAAATCCCGATTTCTCTCTCAGAAACTCCTCCATTTTATATAAAGTACATTCAGCCAGTAAAAGGAAGAGAAAGACAGTCTAACCTGGTGGTTAGGACACCAAGAATGCTCAAATGCTACAGCTACAGTCCCAGTAAATCTCAAATTAGCTCACAGTGGGTAAAAAATTGTCAAGGGAAGACAATGAAAGCATCCAATGCAAAAAAGCAGAAAGTCCAGAAACTATGTTCAAATGCCCTGAAGATCAGGAAGGGTCTCCATACCCTGGGAAGCATTCTAGCTGCTGCATAGAAGGGATTTTCTGTGTCCTCTTCTTTGCCCTTCCCACCAGCTATTTTTTTCAAAGTGCCTTATAGAATTAGACTTCAGTGTGAACTCTCTTTGGGATGATATTTTTTGTGACAAATCTATTGCTTATCAAAAATATTTAACTCAGCTTTACTGATTCTGGCTCGTTTTGTAGTGGACTAAAACCAGATCTGTCCTAAAGCAGACTAATTTCTGGATATCCATATGAGCTTCAGCAATGCAGATATAGCAAAGAATTTGTCCTCGCATTACCATTTTGCCCTGTGAAGTGTGCATTGGTCAGAAGGCAGAGATTTTTGTTTCTCCAATGATCCCTTCTTCAGCCAGAGAAGTTTCTCAAACCTCCTGGTAGAAAAATGCATTTCCTTAAATAAAGCAGAATAGCAGGCACTAATTTGAATACTCTGTTCAAGAACACAGATCAATTTTATATTAATAGGAATAAACTTTCACAAGAAAAGGAAAGACGTGCGTTTTAAAACTAACATTTGCTATGAACTTTCTACTTCATCTCAAGATAGTGCTTCTAACTTAAACACTTCCTGCAGCTGAAACCCACAGCTGATGGAAGTAAAATATCTCTGAATAAAACCTGTAACTTGAATATATTGAGTTCTGCAGTGTTACTTGACATTCAAAGTTAATTATTCCTGTTATTATCTCAGCAAGAAATGTTCCTTTATATTTGTGTGATACTTTCACCTATTATCTTTAATTGCCTGGCTCACTTTAATTATTAGCCTGGGAAATTCTGGGGATGTCAAAGAAGAGCCTCTTAAAACAGTGACTGAGCTAAAAAACAAGGTTTCCTTAGCTGCCTGTGCATTAAAACCATTTCCTGCAATTATTCCATCACTTTTGACTTTGTTGTTAAAAATATGCTTTCTGGACTTATGAGGTGAAGAATAATCAAACATGAATGAACTTCAAATCATGCAGAGCTGTCTTCCTGAGCTTTGCAAACAGTCTCTACTACTTCTTTGGGAAACATGAACTGCTATGTCTTTCTAGGACACTGGCTGAAAATGTCATTGCTGATACCACTCAGCACTGCTCAAAGTTTTACTTTCCTGCTAATCTACTTAAGCAACAAGCCCATGTTCCTGCATGCATTTTAGATGCCAAACTCCATTCTGCTCTCTAGCTGACTCATAACCTCCCTAAGAAGTCTATTTAATAGTCTTGAATTCCTTCATAGAAATTGAGAATGACTTAAACAGAGAGAAATGTCAAATGAAAACAAGAGAGATAGCCCTGTGATGAACATTTCATTCTTATTCAAGAAAAATGTACCCTAAAAAAATTCAGGCTAACAGCTACACAGTTGCCTGCTGGCTGTTGCAATGAATCAATGCAGAACCTTGCCACTGGCTTGCCCACATTATCTGCCACATTGGCTGTATTGAGTTTGAGAGATGGGAGATAAAAAAAAAAAAAAAAAGGCACTTTCCTCCAAGATTTGTTCAAGCTGCTCGTATCATTTGGCCAGATCTTTGGGTGGTGAGAATGGACATGGAGCCACTGATCAGGTTTTGATGATTTGCACTTCTGGACAATTTATTGCTCTTTGGTTGTGCTAAAGTACAGACCATCTCAGTGCCCCACACTGCTTCTCCCCCTCATCTGTACTCTGAAAACCAGTGAGTGAAGGCACTTGCTCTTCTTCATTCAACACATTTCCATAATCAAATATAATAGTGCTGATTTAATAAAAGGCATAAAAATTAAGATCAGGCAGAGCTCTAAGGGATCAGGTGAAAGATTTGACAAGTATGGTAAATTCAAACATGTGTCCTTGAACGACAGATTTTCATGCTGATCTTTCTGACAGCCAGATACAACACAGAGATTTGGTTTTTCCAATTGGACTTTGCTAAGGTCATGTATTCACCTTGTGATAGGATGATAGAGGAGCTGTGGTGCTCCTCCAGCAGCAGTAAGGAGAAGAGAATTAGGCAAACAGAGCAGAAAGCACAGACCTGTTAAAAATCTGGAACCAAAGCTGCCTGAATTCAGTCAGAATCTTTCCTTTGACACTGATGGATTTGGGGTAGGCTTGTACTAATTAAGCAAAAGTGACAGTAGGCAAATTGCTATTTCTCTGTCAGAGAAATAGCTAAAAAAGTATTCACAAGGTGTCATTTGCTTCTGTCAAAGCTTTCCACTGTGCATGTCTTCTCTGGTCTGTTGTCAATAACTTTAGACAACCCTCCCTTTTCAATGCAAGCCCCTGTCACAACCTGACACTTCTGTGGGCTACTTCTTGGGGGAGAGGAAGATTGGTTATTGACAGCTGCAATGTTAGGATTTAAACCATAAATCAGGTTCTTGTGTAAGCCTCCTAATGTCTATTAGTTTATGAACTGTGGACTGAGGAACAGCCTACTGGTGAATGATCTTAAGCTACATGTTCTCACATAGCCTAATGGGGTGGAATGTGTGCAGTTATTTCATAAATATCGGGTAAGTAATTTTTAGGGGGATGGTGAGAGACTATTTCCAAAGTCTTTTCTTTAATATCTTTAACAGTGGTCTAATAAAAACAGAGTCCCCCAGAACAAAAGGACGCTTTTACTTATGAGAGAGCAAGCAGAAACTCAAAACATCTTGCTAGAATGCAGATTTGATTAAAACCCCACAGAGGATGCTGTTAGGAGAGGGACATAAACCAGATGGGCTCAATTTCTTCATAAACTGAGAGGAAAAACAGAGGAGTGATTTTTCAATTAGTTTCAGAATCAGCTGGAAGCTCTCTAGGAGTGGAAGAAAACCTCTCCATTATACTGACATGTTACTGAACTGTACTGAAATGATAAACAGCTACAAGTAGGTGCCTGACAACAGATGTACCTGTTAGGTCACTGGGTTAGATTTGTGCTAGCGTAATTTCCCTGAAGTCAGTAGTGCTATACCAGCCATATATTCATTCATCATGCTTTGCCATCTAGACTTCAATTTTTTGAATAATCAGACATATTGTGCGTGGTGGGCTTATGGTGTAGCTGCAAACCAGAAGATCTGCCCTGAAACTATTTTTGGTTATTTCCGTCTTTTCTTTCACAAACCCAGAAATCTGTAACAACAAATACTGTAACTGAATGGCTGCATCTTCTGTTATAGCAACTTTGATGAAGTACCCAGGGACATTCATTCAGTATACACAATACAAACCCTGCTTAGTATTTTTCATGACACTAGATGGTAGCGGCAGTGCATGAAAAAATAGTTCTCTCTGTGGTCATGAATAGGAAGATATAAGACTGGAAAATGAGCACAGGCACTCATCTAGCATTTACTTTCCACTGGCAAATAGTAGAAGGGATTTTTTTTAAGCCCTTTCTAACAGAAAGCAGTAAATTATCCCCACTAATTAATTATTTACATCAGAAGTGAAAGCTTTCCATGAATCCTCCACGTATCTTTCAAAATGTTTGTATTTAAGAAGGATAATATATCAGTTCTTTTAAATGTGACATTTAAATAAGCGTATTATTGCAGCTGCTCACTGGCAATAATAGTTTCCAAAATACCTTAGTGTATCATAGCTGCTGAAAACTGGGTATTCTGAATTTTTGAGACTTTTATAAAATATAAACCCATCTCCCTGTCAGGGAGAAATTTAACTACTACTTCTTCTTATCTCTAGCTATAAAGATTCCTACTTTTCCAGATTTACCCAATGACAGTGGAAAACATCATCGCTCTGGGTATTCCCTCACCCCGTCTGCTAGATAATTGTATTTTTCCATGCAACTGGGAGACCAAAGTACCTCTGTGCCAATTAGCTTTTCAGACCTTTTTAGGTAAGGGAATCAAGCCTAATTGAAATACACTGTGACAGTTGGGATGTGGCAAATCATGTCAACACTAAAAAGGATGCGAGGCAACTGATCAGTTATCCAGAGGGCATTGCCTGTTATTGAACATGCAGAGAGGCACTCTAATAGTAAATTAGGTTTATTATTACTATTATTATATAGTAAATGCTACACAAGATCTCATCATAGCTCTTCAGAGCTCAGTGAATTAACTGCTCTTTGCTGGCAATGGAAATGTGTATTTATCCGTATTAAGTATTTCACTAGAAAGTCCTAGGAAATAAACTATTCATATACAAATAATCCTGTCACTGCTAGGAAGGGATCACTGTTACAAGTTCCTTGCCTTTAAAATATTTTCTCACAAGTCTTGACTCATGCAAATTCAGACAGCCCTTGGAAAGGCTTAAACCCTTCCTTTATACTCTCAGTAGGAATCAGGTCTAGAAACTACCATTACAATGAAAATCAAATCAGTTCTTGAAGGAAAGACAACTTAAGGCCACCCTCAGAGCTGGAAGATGTTGTGAAGGGTAATCACAACCTCTGTTTCTCATCAACATCTTTTTTTGCCTGCTGTTATCTCAAACATGATAAAATTACAGTTGAATGCCTGATGTTTCCTTCTGCAAGCAATCACCTTTCCCATTACTGACAGCAGCCTAACAGGCAACTTAGAGATACCAGTTCAACTATATTCCCTTCTGCTTTTTGCAGCTGTCAGTTCTGGGAGAGCCAGAAGGCCACAAACGAGTCAGGAAATGGGCATCCTCAGTTAAAGGAAGGTTTCTTTCTTTTGAACACTTTCAGGCATAGCATGAATTACATGCTGAAGCAGAAAAGCTGATGACTTTTTTTGCTTCTCCACTTTTCGTTTATTCCTGTATTATCAGAGATGTTCCTATTACTCATTTAAACATCAGGTCTGCAAGACTAAAATTACTGATAATTTTGCTGCCAAGCAGAGCTCATTTCATTTATTTCAATCTCTGCTGAAACCTGCACCCTTCTCATTACCACCCACATTCTCTGCAGGCTGGTGGGAGGACTGCCCTAGTCAGATGGGAGATATTGACCTATATCTCATCATGAATTCAGTTTCTCACCAGAGACTTGCTCTGCCATAAGAGAAAAGGGAATTCATTCACTAATGCAGGAAGCATTAGCATGTGCAGTTATATCATCTACAGAGAATGAACTTCATTAACACAACCAATACAGAACCACAAAACCTTTAAAGAGCACCTGAGCTCTTTTCTTTTATGAAACCTTACCATCGATTTACTTTCCCAGACATACTCCTTGTTAGAGGCTGACGGCTAGCTTAAGTGTTTTAGAAGAGGAAGAAAAATCTCAGGTTTTATTTGTCTGAGGTTGACATTTATTTGCAGATTATTTTCCATTATTTTTTCCTGTTCTCTAATAATATCACAGCATCTGTAATAAAGGAGAATATCTGCCCAACATCATCTTATAAGACATTACACAGTTAACAATTAACTATTAATGGAAGAGAAGATTCAGGGTTTATTTGCTTTTTTCCTTTCTGTTTCTGTGCAGTTATGCTAAATTTAGTTACAAGTGAGAACAGCTCAGATCGTGCTGGGAGGCTAAGAGAACTTTTTAAAGGTATGCAATACATGTTTTCCTGCTACAGCAGACAGATTCAAGTAACAGTGTTATGTGCCCGCTTGGGCTTTCTTTTCTCAGCAGGTAATAGAACTCCTGCACCTCTCCACAGCTTCATAAAAAATTAAACTATTTTTCAGAAGTATTTTCCCTTTCTCACTGGAGAACTGAGTGGGAAGAACAATAAACACAGAAATAATTTCAAGGTGATTCTTCATGTGGACTTCCTCGACTGTCTGCTTTCACATAGCTTTAGGATATACACGTGCTCACATGGGAGCACTGACATAATCCGTCTGACAGATGCTTACCAAATTGCTATGAAAAAAAGTATACAGATAACAGTGATGGGTATGGGCAACAAATTTGAATAGGATGATACACATTTGATGGAAAGGACAGGAAGTCCGATCATGACATAGTGTGGGAGAATACTGGAAAATTTCCTAGTGATTTTCTATGGAATACATGGCAAAAATGGAAAGGCAGTACATATATAACATGGTAGTTTAAGGCCTGAGGAAGGCTAAAATGAAGGATGCCTTTGAATAGAAATCTAGATTAAAATATTTATAGTTAATAGCTTCTTCACAGGGGAAGACTGGAGACTGGATATCTCTAATGGAATCCTGTGGTGTCAGAGAAGGAAGCAGAAAGTTTCCTCAGAAAGGATCCTCTGAAGACAAGATAGGAGGGACCTAATAAATTACTTTTGGAAACAGGATGTGGATGGACTAGCAAACTCCACTGGTCTCTGCCAGCAGTCAATCTACATGGAGATGTGGAAGGTCAAGAAATTAATCATTAGGGAAGCAGTACAGTTGAGTCGCATGAATAAATCCAGTGTCAAGATGAAATACTACTAGAGATAGGCACTATTTCATTTTCCTTCCCCATTCCCTAGCTAGGGATGAAATGAGTAGAAAAGAGAAAGGAAATGAGGCAGCATAAAAGACGTAAGATGAAATGCAAGGGAAGGAAATGATAGCAAAAGGACTAGAAAGATGTGACTATTAGTCACCAATGTGTAAGGCAGAAACAACTAAATTCATACCTGTGAACCTCCATTAGAAAAGCCAAAGAAGTTTCATATTCCTGAAGAGATAATTTTGGTGGTTTGTTTGCTTGTTTTTCCTTCTGTTACTTCCTACCCAGCACTGCCCCATGGCTTCTTTCCTGTGTTAGCTGCCCCAATACCAGTTCTCAACCTAGGTTCATGCCAGCCTCGTACCCCATTACTAAGACAACCCAAAAAGGGTATGACATGCTCAAACATCAGTGGAGGGATTAATTGCTGAATAAAATCCTGAAGGTGCAAGAGCTGAGCGTACCTTGCAGGAAAGTAGCTGTACACTGTTAATACCATGAGGACAATTGCCACTGAATTCAGAGAGTAATGAGACAAGTCCTATAAAAATGAGATTTGAGAACACACTTATTTTACAGAACAGTTTGTTCTATACCAGGGGGAAGCGACATCTTTGGTAGATTTACAGTAATGAAATTTTTTCTGTGACCTTTTACTCTGTCTCTTTACATTAGGAATAAATGCTAACATCCCACATATTTGTTTAGTCTGGCCTTCCTAGCCAATATTCTCTTAATATATTTAAAAGTTTCTAAGATGACACAAGGTAGGTGGTTTTCTTTGCTCTGAAGCAGTCTATTTTCCAAATAATTATTCCCTCTGATTCATCATTTTGCAGCCTACCAATGAGATAAGCATATGTTGCCTGTAGCTGTTTACTTAGCTTTATTACAGGTAAGAAGGACAACAACCAGCAATAAGTGAACAAATATTTGCAACCTATGGTTACTGCATAAGAGTTCATAAACACAGCCATGAAGACACCTGAACTTTAAACAGAAAATGGCATGGTAACAGGGATTGTATATTAACAGAACTAAATTACTAGGCTTTTAATTTCATTCAGAATATGCTGGGAGGATTCTAAGCATATCTTCCATAAAGGTTTATACAACATGACCCAAATATATTTTAGAAATCCAGATAAATTAATTGGTTTCCAAGAAATATTTTCATTAGAATGTTTAGTTGTCTGAATTTTCTACAAAGAACAACTGCTATTTCTGAGTGAGGTCACATTTAAAAGAATAGGAGGGTGGAAACTGCACACCACCGTTATTAGCTTTAGAGCTAGTTTAGCTACTGGCCTAAGCTTTTCCTATGATTTTGTCCTAGTTTTGCTCAAAAAAAAACAACCTAAAAACTTAGTCAAAAGTCTCTTACAGAATAAGTTGTTAATATAAAAGGCTGTTTCAATAGAATATGTTGCTTCAGTAGATTATTTTCACTCCAAAATTATCTAAACTCTTTCATATTATAATACATAATGCTTTATTCAGAATGAAAAGTTCATATTTTCACTACCTGTAAGGCTGAAGAACACTAATAGTTTTATCCTTAATCACCTATTGAGAGACCTTAGTCACCAATACCTGTATATTACCCATACAGAGATAAAACAGTGGTGAATGAGAAAAACCTTTTAAAAATAAACATTCCACAATATTTCCGACTTACACCCAATAATTTGCAGGTTTCAGTAACTTACTAACCACACGTACAAGAGCAGAGCAGCCTTTTGCCCCTCACTGTGTTCCAAAAGGCTTGAAAAATATCTGTATGCTTTTGGGGGGGTGGGGGGAGGTGGGGGGGGGGAGTTCTGTCTGTATCAGCTCTGTTGGTTCTGTGGAATTAGTGCAGCAAGGATAATACAGGTCAATAGCCCTAGTTCAAAAGCCTTCGTATATTCAGATTATTTTGTTCCGCTCCACATGAGTTAATGCATGGAGGATAATATAAAGGCCTTGGGGAACTGTTCTGTCTCCTCTGTGCTTGCGTGATACTTACTGTAATGCAAATGGGAGTTACATGTGTGCATCCAGGGACGAATATACCATGGGTTTTAATATGATAAACAAACAGCAACCTAGGCTCAACTTAGTTTTTTCTTCAGTGAAAATCTGCAGTGTACATTGGAAGCACAGAAATGGTTAACAGGTTTTTTAAAAATAACTACTCATTGAGCATCGCGGATGTAAAATTCTCTACCACAAAATAACTGGGGTGTTTAAAATCTGATTAGACAGACTTGTGTCACAAAAATTAAGTTATAAAGCATTTCAGAGATCTGTACCATAAAAGCCACGCTTCAGTATGATATATACTGACTGTATCAGAATATATACACATACCCATAAGAACTGCATAGCTATACATAAATACAGATATATATAGGGAGTTACATAGAATATAGGGAATTAAGCGCTGTTTTGTGCAAGGACACTGTGCTACTTTGAGGAAAATGTGCTGGCAAACCACATAAATGGGAAACTGCCTTGAAGAACAGTTCCAAAGTGGATGATACCACTGAATGATACCATGCATACACACACATGCCCACACATGTGTGGAACAGTTAAATACTGGAACAATTAAATATTGGCTATATTACTTTGAATGATCACCTCTTTCCCTACAATGCTGGAAACTGTACATTCATAATTCCATCATGCAGGTAGGTAAGTGGGTTTTGTACACACTGACCTTTTCTAATAATTCTTTTCCTTCCTGATGTGACTAGGCTATACATTCACAGTTAGAATTACAAATAAACCGCATGCTTTGAAAGTCTTAAATACATCTGGTATAATTTGTAAGCTAGAGAATCTCTGAAGTAGAGAACACATTGTATGAAGACAGCTTTGATTCAAATTCTTTCATCCAGTTACCAAAGCAAGTCAGGGAGTTAAACAAGATAATATGACTTCCTTTGTTTCTGAGGGAATTATTTTCTCTGAAAGATTCAAGTACTTTTAATTGAATCCATTTTTAACTTCTCACCATGCAGTTATAAAGTTTGAAACATGACCACAAGGCCATTAACAAAGATTTCAAAAACGATGAGAAGGTCTGCTAATCAGAAAAACGTAAGTATGGGGTTTTTTTGATTGAGTCACAAATGTCTTTCCACAGCAAACTTTTTGCTCAAGAGATACTGCTTAAACCATTCATGTGAAGCTGCCCTGCAGAGCAATTCACCAGGAACACGATCTGCCAGGGCACATTCCTCAGAGGACACACACAGTCTTTGACTGCAACTGCGGAACACCTCCCTGTCGCCTGTAAAACCTCATGCTTACACTGCCCTTTCTCACCTTGGCATTGCCATTGCAAGGATGTGGAGTTGACAGCATGGCAGATACAATTAACAGTTCTTGGGAAACGTAAAAACCTCCAGGAACTGTTGGGAGTCCTATAATTTCATTGGTTTCTCCATGACAGACTGCAAGATGAGCTGTAATTTAAAGTGTGTTTGCTTGTAGCTTGCTTGCTTTCTGTCTTTCATTTGAGGAAGCATACAAAGTCTAATATTTGAAAGTCTGATACAGATGACAACATTTTCTTCCTAAGGGAGATTTAATTTTTTCTTCCTTAACTATGCATCATCCACATACAACATCATTATTATAAATACAGGGAAACGCACAGCAGCAGAAATGAAACCTGGAAATTCCTTTTGCCCCACTGATAAAGCTGATAGAGCTGGTGATCTATTGGCACTGGCATTTGTAACCCCTCAGATCTCTAACCTGGTACTTGGCAGCTCCAGGATGATTCTCAGATACCTGAAACAGAACAGCTCCAGAACTTTTCCGAATCATGATTTTAATCCACAACAGCGAGAAGCTGTCAGCCCCAGAAGAGCTGGATGACATATTCTGTATGAAAGTTTTCCAACTGAAAACCAACTTGGTCTTGTTTTTTCACCAAGGAAAACATAATTTGAATGTTTTTAATATGAAATTTCTAAGCAAGAAAAAAAAAGTCAACAAACAAATTGGCAAATTTGACCTTATTACAGTTGGAATTCCTACATGCATTTAGCTTTGGAAAATGAAAATTATGATACATCTTTTTTCCCCTCTAATTCTTCATCCTCAGTCCAAGTTTTTTGCCATCAACTGGAATAGAAGAAAACTATTTCCAGCTTTGTTATTTATTTTCATTTTCTTTCCAGTTTTGCTATTTTTCTGACTGTGCTTCTAAGTTTTTGTTACCGCTTATTTAACTTATCCAAATTGTTTCAAGTTTTTAAGAATTACATAATGCAAAATGCAGAAAAAATACTAATAAAAAACAACCCTGAAAAAAAACGAGGTACAACCCATTCTTCTAAATTACGTAAGAGCAAAAGTGAAAATAAGAAGAAAGGGTAAAATGGGGGGTAAGCTAAAACTAAGATAAAGTGAAGTTTGATCTAGAAATCTATATAACTTTTTATAGAATATGCAGTGTTGGACAAAAAAAAAATCCAAGGTTTTCCTTTAAGAAGGAAAAACTAAAAAATAAAAAAGGAAAATACAGGTTAAAAGGTTAAAAGGTTAAAATAATGGTTAAAAGCATGCCCCATTACCTTTATAGTTAATACACTTTGTGAGAGAATTGTTACAATTTATAATCACTCCTGTTTACAGTGGTTTAGGATGATTATCTATAGTGCTAACTAGCCATTGACATCTTCAAAATATTAAAAGACATGTAATGACATGAATAAAGTCTTACCAATCACCTCTTTCTTATAGCCTTCTCTTTTCCAAGAAAACATACTGGAGATGATGCGAGCTTTCTGAAATCAAGACACTAAGGATGAGGAAAAGGATTTCCTTGCCTGTGTAAGACTACAAGAAATAAGCTTTGACCTCCCCGATCTGCCTTGTTAGCTGCGGTAGAATTCAGTGCTGAAGAGTCTGTCATTCCAACAGCTTCAAACTGAGCACCATACATTAATCATGAATTTCAAACTTTGACTGGCAGAAATGAAAAAAATTGTTAAAGCAGATGGCAGCCTGTAATTTCATTCCCTGCTTTTGCCTTACCTGCAACATCTGCATGCAGCACCTCCTCTGCAAATTAAGCCTTTCACTCAAAATAATAATAAACATATTTATAGACTGGTTTCCCAGTTTTACTGATAGTTTAACTAAAATTGTCATATAAGGAAAAGTAGATTTGTTTCTGCTAGAGGCATATCTCACCATGTCAGATTTTTTACAGTTACATTAATGCCATGTTTTTTGTAAGAGATGGATTCATTACAAATGATCCGTCTTCATTAGGTAAAGACAGATCTAACCTACTGAATGTGTTACATGTGACATAATACCAATGAGCTTGTACCGTGATTTTTCTTTTCAGTATTACAGTTTTAAGGAGGTGTCCTGCATATAGAATTTCTATTCTTTGTTTTTTTCTACAGTATCTAGTATTAAAAAAAAAAAAACTTTCATAGAACTCTGATTTTAATGCAAACTGAGTGTGATTTTGCTCAAACCTAAACACACTGAATTAATTTCTAAAAGTTTGCAGTGAAAACCAGTCTATGCTTTTAGCTGTGTACTAAAAATTATCTGATTTCAGATTATACAGAACTAGGAAGCACCTACCATATTCCTGGATCAAATTTCTTTTTATTGAACTCAACCATGTCATATGAACCCATCATAAATTGAACCTATAAGAATCCAGAAAGAAAAGCAATTGAATCAATACCTTTTCTCCACGAAACTCAGGGAGTATGGATTTTCCTTGATGCTAATGTGAGAAAATTCACTTTGGAAGCACCTTTTCAGCTATATTTCTATACAGGTTATTTGTTTTTTTTTTAATGCTTTTTCCTTCCTAAAGTCATTAGTGTTCTATTTGAGAAACTCAAAAACTGTTAATGGATGTATATTTGCAGCTACCTCTGTATGTGGCAAAATCATATAATATCCTGTCTGAATGGAGGGGAAACTGAGCCAGAACCTGTCAGGTTGCACATCTAATAATCATCCTGGACTAGGAGGTCCAGGAACTGCTGACAAAGAAGAGATCTACTCATCAAGCACACCTCGCTCAGCCACTTTGCCATGTAAGAAAAGCAGCCTTTCGTCTTGCATGTAGCAAACTCCAACAGAAACTTAGAGACATCCAGAACAAGTGGTGGCTCAACCTAGCAGAAAAGACTCAATTATGTGCAGATTTGGGTGACCACAGAGGATTCTATGAGGCTCTGAAGGCAGTGTACGGACCCACATTTCAAGTTCAAAGCCCCTTACTTAGTGCAGATGGCCAAATGCTTCTTACAGATAAAATCTCCATCCTGAATCGTTGGCCTGAACATTTTCAAACCCTCTTTAGTGCTAACCGTGTAGTCCAAGGTGAAGGAATCCAGCACATTCTGCAACATCCAGTGAAAAACGAATTGGATTTAGCCCCTACCATGGGAGAGACTCTTAAGACTATACAGCAGGTGAAAACCGGCAAGGCAGCTGGGGTCGATGTAATTCCACCTGAAATCTGGATGCACGGAGGCCAAGCACTTCATGCTAAATTTCATGAGCTAGTTGTGTGCTGTTGGGAACAAGGTAAATTACCATCAGATTTTCATGATGCAATCATCATCACTCTGTATAAGAAAAAAGGTGTAAAGTCAGACTGCTTAAGCTACCGAGGTATAACTCTGCTCTTCATTGCTGGTAAAATTCTTGCAAGAATACTATTGAACAGACTAGTGTCTGCTATCGCAGAAGAACTTCTACCTGAAAGTCAGTGTGGTTTCAGAGCTAATAGAAATACCACAGCCATGGTATTTGTTCTCAGACAACTGCAAGAAAAGTGTAGAGAACAGAATAAGGGGCCCTATGTAACTTTAGCTGACCTCACCAAAGCTTTTGACTGTTACATGAGGATCAGCAAGCCCTTCCCAATAACCAATGGTGTGAAACAAGGTTGCGTTCTCGCACCGACCTTATTCACAATCTTCTTTAGCATGATGCTCCAAAGGGCTACAGCAGACCTCAACAAACAAAACAGAATTTATATTCGATATCGTACTGATGGTAGCCTATTCAATCTAAGGCGACTGAAAGCCCACACTAAGACCCTAAATCATCTTGTCTGTGAACTGCTTTTTGCTGACGATGCTGCCCTTGTTGCCCACACAGAAGCAGCTCTGCAGCGTTTAACATCTTGCTTTGCTGAAGCAGCTGAGCTTTTTGCGCTGGAAGTCAGCTTGAAGAAGACAGTAGTCCTCTACCAACCTGCACCACAAGAAGATTATCATCATCCCCACATTACCATTGCCGAGTCAGAGCTTAAGACAGTTCAGTAGTTCAGCTATCTGGGAAGCATCATTTCCTCGGATGCCACGATCGACAAAGAGATAGACAACAGAATAGCAAAGGCATATAGAGCTTTCAGAAAAATCCATAAAAGAGTCTGGTGCAATAAACACCTGAAGAAAAGTACAAAGATCAGTGTCTATAGAGCCATTGTATTGTCTACTCTTTTATATGGGCCTTAATCATGGGTCATCTACCGTCACCACCTGCGACTCCTCGAACGCTTTCATCAGCACTGCCTCCGTACAATTCTAAACATCCATTGGACTGACTGTGTCTAATGTCACTGTCCTTGAACAGGCAGGGGTCACCAGCATCGAGGCCATATTGCTGAAATTGCAGCTGCGCTGGGCAGGGCACGTCTCTAGAATGAAGGATCACCACCTCCCCAAGATTGTGTTTTACAGTGAACTTGCCACTGGTTGCTGCAAGAGAAGGGCTGCAAAGAAGAGATATAAGGACTCCCTGAAACAATATCTTAGCCTTGGCCATATTGACTACCATCAGTGGTCCACCTTGGCCTCCAATCAGGAGGCTTGGAGACACACTATACATAATGCCGTTGACTCCTTTGAGAACTCACACAGAATTAGTCTCAAGGATAAAAGACAAGTAGAAAGAATTGCGCCTCATCTATACCACCCAAGGAGACCTTTCGCTGTGCTTTTTGCGACCTGATTTGCCTGTCTCACATTGGTCTTTTTAGTCATCAGCGCACTTGTAGTAAGTGTGGGTAAAGCCCTTCCCAAATCTTCGTTTGTGAAGTCAAGCCATGATGACACATCTAATCTGTGCTGGAGCTGGTGACCAGATTAAGATTGCTGTGGACAGGGATGTGGTTTAAATCCTATCCTCCATCAGAAGGATTCATACCCAGAGCTGTGGAGGAGGACTCTGCTTGCCTGTTTATGTTTAGCCTGTTTCTACACCCAGTACAGTATAGGAGTTCCTGTACCCTTACTCTTTCTTTCTAACCATTTAGGTATTAGGGATGTAATCCAAAGCAAAAAAGATGTGGGTCCAATATTCTCCCTTTTACAAGGAGACTTCAAGCCGAACTCCTCAAGAATGACTGTTGTCTAACAAGCCTGAGGTTACTCTAGGGCTTCCAGCATTCTCCATCCACTCTTTTGAAGACAGTTCAATGGATAAGAGGTCCAGATTTTGGAGGGAAGAGATGAAGAACAAATGTGACTGTGACTGCAATTTAGTGACTGCTTTAGGCACAGAAGGAGGCAAGTTATGGATTCTGTTCCCTGTTTTTTATCCAGTAAATATTTAAACATACCAGTATTTGGTGGTTTTTACTTAGTTACTAACAATTAGCAATACTTTCTTAGAAAATTATAACCAAACACATACAAAAAGTACTCATTTTTAATTTATAAGCAATAAAGCAAATTCTCGCATTAAGTACCTCATTTTATCCTGAAGTTCCTGAACATAATTTTGCTCCTTTTTTTAATGTTTAATACATTTCAGAGAATTAAGAATGAATTTTCCTCTTATTCATGATTATTAAAAACCATAAATTATTTAGTATACATATATATATGTGTGTATATATATATCTCACCAAATTTGTTATCCTGCTTATGAGAGGGACATTATTTTGCTAACTCTTCTATGATCTTGCATCTTAGAGGACAGTCAGTGGCACCATTCACACTCATGCTGAAGAACCAGAAGAGGTATTATGGCCACATGGTCCCTTCCTATGCATCAAATGTCCACAGGTGCCACCTGCTGAGTCACAGCATTTTGAGGCGCAATGTAGAGAAACACAAATAATTTTTCTGAAACTCACAAGTTAACCATGGCTACTATGTGATGATGGCCACACTGCTTCCAATACTTGATCTGGCTCATTTACATCTACCTCATTACAATATGTGCCATAAATGCGTCCTCATTTGCTACTCTGGGTTCTAAGGGGACTATGTGTGATCAAACCAACAAGCAGATGCTCATAAGAATGATTCTTATAGAAGCTGAAAATACCGAGGTGCTTGGCTAAAATGTTTAAGAGTGTGGTAGTTTCTTGAACATAAGCACACCTGAGCAGATTAATGTTTGTAGTCAGAGGAAACGTGTGTCTGGAAGATGTCCTGTTCCAAAGGTAGCAGGCTCCAGGGCAGAGCTCTGACCCTCTCAGAAGATTGTTCTTCTGCCAACCTCTTTCCCAAAACTGAATCAAACAAGCTGTTAGACAAAGCCATGGTTATCCAAGTAAACTACTGTTCGCCCACGTGCCACCCTCTCTGGTATCATTTCTGTCACAGGTATTTCACCTTTATGATGACAGTGAGGGGGAAACAACCAAAAGGAAGAGGTTAAAATGTGGGAGTTCTGCTTGAATGAGTGCTACAAGATTAGACAGATGCACTTTTATTATATGTTATTATGTGACATGGCAAGTCACAGAAAGAAAAGCAATTAAAGAACCAGGAACATTTTGTTCATTTGAACTACACTGCTGAAGGAAAGGTTTTTCCTGGATCTTTGCCTTTCTGAATATATTTCATGTATCCTGGAGTGCAATCCAAATGTTATAATAACTAATATGCTAAGTTAGGGGAATTGCCTTTTACATTGTGTAAACAACCTTCCAGCACTGGTTTGCAAAACTTATGAACAAATGCTCTAAAATACTGGGATGATATTTAATAGACTTAATATTGTTTGTCATTGATGGATCAAGCCAAATGTAAACAGATCAGGTCACTGAAAATCAAGCATTAGGTTTGTCCTCAAAGAAGCGTACCATGATGCTATTAGCCCTCCTAGGAAGAAAGAAAGGACCAGACAAGAAATGAAGGATAGGTGCATCCTGGGTGGCTCAAGTGGTTTGAAGACTCTGTCAGGGGGCTTTCAGGCAGAGCTCAGTGTCACAGTGACCAACAGCAAGTACAGTAGGTATCAGAAAGGTATTCTGGAACCACAGGTACAATCCCAGTGGCTATTCAAAACAATAAAAATGCAGCTGTCTATGCTCACTGATATCTGAGAGCTTATCACAGGACTCAAAATGACAACATACAAGAAGACATCTCCAGTTCCTTCTATGTTCCTTGTTCATTTCCTGCACTGTGATGTTGTGCTCACTGTTGGCCTGTAGCTTTAATTTTCCTATGCACTGAGATCTCAGACCCATCTAGGCAGAAACTACCAGTGAACTTGAGCCTTTTCTATTATCATCAAAGTAGAAATTAATACAATACCATGACCCGTGCAGCTATTTCTCTAAGGCTCTTTCAGTTTGAGCAAGTGTCTGTAGGATGGGACCTTCAGCTCCTTCCCCTCAGTAAGACACAGGATAATAGATGCTCCAGCATTTGAACTGATCCCCAGAGACACAACCTAGATGTGGCTAGACCATGGGACAAAAACACCTATGGGCCCAAAGTATGCAAGGATATTTTTCGTACACCTACAGTGTAATCAACACCAAGCTAACAGAAAAGCATACAGGCATGGAGGTACACTAAGTGTGAAAGAAAAGCATTAAAGAAGTAATAGTATATATATTACCCAAGACCTTTTTTTCATTGTAAAGACATCATACCGGCAACAGAGTTGCTAAATTGTTCCACATTTTCTATAGCCATGTTTTGACTTTACAATAGCACAAAACCCACAGCTAACCAAATGTATATGGTTAATAGTTATTTAAAACAATCCCTCTAAAGCCTCTATTTCCCCCCCTCACTTCAAAAATCCACTGTCAACTCTCCAGATAAAGCTCTATCAGCTTAAAGACATGTGTTACACTCACTGTCAGCAAACAGAATTCTAAGAAGTCTCAGTAAGAGGATTTTAACTCCTCTAAAAAGAGTGTTATAGAAGCAATTTTATAAGAAAAGGCCATTGCTGAGCAAAACTTACCCATGTTTGTATGATTTACCCTTTACAGATTAGCACAAGTATTGTAATATTTCATAACTACCATCCTTGTAGAATTAATCAGTTACATTAGCCTGTAAACTGAAATTTAGCTCATTAAAAGCATAAGATGTAATGAGCATTTCAAGTAACTACAGAAAAGAGCGCTGTTATTGTAGTATTAGCAACATACTGCTAAAACAGAGCTAATTCACAAGTTGTTTATTAAACCTTTGACTATTTTATACCATTCCTTCTAGGGTCAAGCATAAAAGCTATCAAAAATTACAAGCACTTACATAATCAGACTTTATCATTGCCTTTTCCGTAGGTGGTCTACATTCCTACCTTCAAGTTAAGAAAGGTGTGCAAGGAATTCTGTTGCCTCTCTTTCAGCCAAAGCCTTTCCCCAACACAAGCAAGCTGTTTAATAAACATGGTACTTTATGAGATTAAAGAGCTAGAGATAATCCGTGAAACTGCAGATGAAATAACAGGATTAAGTTATATAGTTAGCTCAGTGGACTGAAATAAATTTAGTTCACTCTGTTGGGTTAAAATCCATGTAAAACCTTTTACTTCCACTAAAACTTTTTCCTCAAAGTTCCTTTACATTACTACCATGGTATAACACAAACTGAAAATACTTCAATAAAACTAAATATGTTTAGGAGGGAAAAAAGATTAAGAAAAAACTAATTACTTTTCTATTGGTCTATGGGTTTGAAAATTTGAGTAGCATTTTCTAATACTCAGACTTGGAATAGCCTTTCATGCTTTTTTTACTGAGCTATGGCAGTAAACATTTTATGTTATTATTTTGTTTAATAGCTGTTCTTGAGATAAAATAAAGCCTTGTGGAAACAGAAAACTTTGCAATTAAAAAGTCAAAAGAAAACACTTAACTTTACATGCAATATGCTATTTTGAAATACATAGACAAAAATATACATAAATAGAAAATATATTTTTATATAAGAATCATAAAATGCTAGTTGATCTCTTAATTTAGGAAAGGCAGACTCTTAGCACATCCACCAAAATAAGGATGTCTGCTGCTTTCAGAAGTGGCTTATTTTCTCCAAATTAGTTAAGAAATTTGTTATTTCTGACTCCCTTCCTGCCTCCTTTGGCTCCCACTGATTTCCTCTTACTTAATCAAGCTTACAGTGCTTAGACACCAGAAGGCAGTCACCTTATTAAGACAGAATTCCTGCTGATGAATCAATCTATGCATCTAGTATCAAAACTTACATAACTCCTCACCAAGCAGGAAAGTCACATGCATATGCATAGACACATCCACAAACACACTGAAAAACAACAGAAACCATGACAGCACCTTAGACCAGCTTAAGTATGCCCACACTGCAGTGAGTGGTTGGGTCTGCTGAGTGCCTGTCCGAACCATGCTAACACAAATGTCTTGTGCCCTTCCCACATAGTCCTACCCAACAAGCACTCTTTGAGTCCTGCCATTATCCACCAGCTCCTTGTAGCAAAAAGGAGAGGAAAAATTATATAGGACAGCCATTGGCACACTAGGCACATAGCCTTTCCTAAGTGATGCACCTCCTTTGTACCTTAATGGAGGCCATTCCAAGCCAAAGTGCTGCTCTCTGCCAATGGGTGTCTGTACCTAAGCACACTAGCTGTCAGCAGTGCCAGCCCCTCTGCAGAGATGGGGTAGGAGGCCAGGCAGCTCCTGTGGTTAGCTGGGCCTTGGCCATGTGTAACAGCTGCCAAGATACACAATAGCCCACAGGTGGGGAAGGTCCACAGAGCTTCCCAGGACTGCACATCACCAACCTGGCCTATGCCATGGTGACACTGACATGGAAAACAAAAGGAAGGCTTGGACATGGATCCTGTGACCAAGTGGCCTACCACCTTGCTTTCTCCAAGGCTAGCCACCAGTGTACACCTGCCAGAGTGAATGCCCGGGATGAGATCTCTAAGTCACACCAGAGCCTTTCTCTCAGCAGGGAATCTGATGCTCTTCTGGCAGCTTACTCATACCAGAGAAAAGGAGGACAAGGTGTCCTGCCAGTATTCTGGTATCATTAAAAAGTCAGGTTGTGTCTTTGAATCAGCTACAATGCTCAAGAGCACACATGTTGGCAGATCTGCCCAGTTCCCACTGTGGGTATGGTCAGGTTATCTACAGATTTGAGGGCAGTAGCCTAAGTCTACACTCGAGAAGAAATACTTCACGTTCCTGCTGTAGTCCCTACACATGCATGGACGGCTGAGAGCCAACAATTTGGATGGAGCATGCTGCATGGTAAGTTAAGGGAGCAGCTGACAGAAACAAAACACCCTGCATGAATGCAAATATCATGACTAGAGTCTGCTCCAATAGCTACCAAAGTCAAAAGAACTCTCCACAAAAGCGACATTCCTTCAACTCAGTAGTTCTATCAGTTCAAACAACTTAAAGAGTCTTTTATAGCTAGGTAGATAAGAGCATATTGATTAGTAATATTTCTACAACTAATTATATTTACATATATAAATTACAAATGTAAGAGATCAGTATTTATCGCTTCTATCATGCAATGCATGATAAAGATAGACTGTTTTCCAAGAGAAGGAAAAGCAGACAAAACCAAGATGCCAAGTAGAAACTTAACACTGAATTCTTGTAATTTATTTCCATAACTACAGCTCTCAAACACTGTTAATGTAATTGGTATTTATTCATGATCTTATTACACAGTGGTTAACCAAGACTTAGGAAATACATACACTGTGTGTAAATTGCCTTTAATAAAAGCAATTAGACAGTTGAATGGGTATTGTTCATTACCACCTATGAGTACAGGGACATCTGGTGGACGACATTGTTAGTTCGTATTTTTCTACGTTTTTTCACGAAGCATTTTCCTCCAACACTCCAGAGAGTACAATTTCAATCTATGAAATGACCTACACTTCAGAAATCCTGCATGTTTTTATATTGCTAAGTGACCTTTGACATGTACACCTTAAAATACATTAATTTTAAATTAATATTCATTTCAGCTGAGATAACATTTTTAGTGCTTTTAAACAAACAATATTTTCTTCAGTCACCTCTCACATAGCAAATGTGAACCTTATCAAAGTAAGGATTTTTTTTTTCTATAATATTTTACCAAATAATAGCAAATTTTAATCTTGAGCTTCAAAGTATATTTTGGTCATGAGTTTAAATGGGATTTTCAGAAATCACTTATATCATGATTTAATTTCAGGTTGGTAAGTACACACATGCATATGCTTCACAATAACCCTCACAGCACCTGGACTCCAGAAGTCCAGGAAGCATTTCAAAAGTAAGACAACCCTATGCCAACAGCAGGGATACTCTCTAGTTGTTTTTTCCTGGCGTAACGCAAGCAAATAAGCAAATAGGCTTACTCACAGTGAACCAAAGCAGTTATGTGCCATGAATAAAACAAAATAAATGAGTAAGAATAAGAAACCCAGACCAAAACATGCAACTAAAACTGGAGTTAAGAACACCTGCCATATTGTCACAATATATGGTGAGAAGATTATAGCTCAAGAAAGTGTCTGCACATCCACAACATTGTCAGAAAACTGGTAACAGAAGGTCCCAGGGTGAAAAGCACTGTGCACAGCAAAGGGGAAGACTATCAAGGGAACCAAAGAGAAGTGTGGGCTAAGAAATATGCAGAAATGGAGAGGAAAGAGCGAACAGTAAAATAGCTTGATGCTACAAGGAAAAAGAGAAAGGGGAAAAGAAAGACAAAGGTTAAGGTGACTAAAAAAGCAAAGGCAAGCTAAGGCCCTGGTAGTAGCCTGGGGTAAGAGATAGCACAGAAGAGACACAGAAAGGAAGGCAGAAAATTAGAGCATGAGAAGAATGAGAAGGTGTGAGAAGCAGGGGTGAGTAATATGCAGAAGCCCAATGCGGCACTCAAAGAGGAAAGTAGAGTTTCACTTCCAGCAGCTATATGTGGGCATGATCAAGGAAAAGGAATGTGGTATTTAAAGTTCTTTTCCAAGTTTGAATTTATTATGAAAGACTTTCAGTAAGATTAGATATTTGCCCTATTATAGCCTGAAACCAAAACACATGTTAAAAAAAACAAAACAAGACAAGGGTTGGATGAGGAAAGGATTAAAGGATTTATATGACTTGCAGACACAGAGTCAGAGAGGGAGTAGATGAAAGAACAGAATCATCAGGGAATTTTGAATGGATGGTGAGACAAATGTCTTAAGCAGGCATTACAGACTAGGTACTGCGGGGGAAGAAATCCAACAAACTCATTACAGGAATGAAAGAGAAGGATAAAAAAGGGTAGAGAATTCTGCATGGTAATCACCCAATTGTTAGCCAAAACAGAAAACTATGAAAAATAAGGCAGGATGTATGAAAATTGGCAGTGTTCTTCTGAATCAATGATGTTGGATGTATTATATGCCTGGTTGAATGGAGATAAATACAACTTTTATACTGGACAACATAATACAAGCAGTTAGGACTCTTATAAGTTTCACATCAGTTCACATCAGTACTATTAGGCTGTAAGTCCCAGTAGAAAACATAATTCAGGAAAGAATGAACAATGCAGAAGTAATGTAGCGCAAGTTTGGCTAAAATGATTGTCCAGTTGACATTATGACTTTAACTAAATGACTCCCAATTATACACGGAGAATTTTTAAAAGTTTTCCATGGCTATTAAGTAATATTTCCAAAGACAGAATAAAGGAGTGTGCTATATGCACCAAACTGAAGTTTTATTTATTCCTTTCTGTCTATATAACCTGTCTGATGTTGTCTGTGAAAACGAACTTCTGCCTTCCCACTTTACCATATAAAACACATGCATTGCACGTGGCCTCATCTCCTTGTACAGAAGCACTTTGCATTTTTACTTCATAGTGTTTCCTTCAACTTTTTTCTCTAACAAGGATGCAGAAATTCCCTGCTATCTAGGTTATATGAGGAACTCAGTATAACCTTATCAGGATAACCTTTGTTATACACTGCCACCTGATTTTGTACAAGCTGTTAGCAAAAGAACATCTATTAGCTTCTTTCTCGAGCTCCTGTCCTCAGAATTTCTTCTCAAAATTATGAGCGTTATACTCCCAACAAATAACATATTGCTGATCATGCCACTAAGAGGCAACCTGCTGAAGACCTGGAGAAGATCAATTTACTTCAGAATAAGCAACATATCTGTGGTTAGAGCTTTATACTGGCTATGGGAGACTTCAGCTCAAGTCCCTGATCTGTAAGAATTCTTGCTTTGTCCTCCACATGCCACGTGATTAATTGAATGACTAGACTTCCAGATAATTTTTTTTCCACCAACACCACAGATTCCACTCAGTCCAAGTAACTACATAAAAATTGATCTGGAAAGAAAAGCAAAGCGTTTCAGTGTCTAAAAGTGACTTGGCCTTCTGGAACTTCTGGAACATAACAAAAGCAAAACCAATCTCAAGTGCACTGAAAACAACCTCTTCATGAGCCTGTTTCAGGTCTATCCTAAAATGTAAACAAAGACACCAAGTAACCTGACTTGGATGATTTAGCTATTTTCTCCCCGAGACTCTTGGCTCCTACCAGGATGTGGCAAAAAAGGCGCTGGAACCCAAGCATCCATTCTAGGTCTATGCCTTGAGCTGTGGGATCTTGGCCATTCTGTGATGCATGACTCCCATTTCCTCCTTACCTCACAATTTAAGGATCTAAATAGTTCCATTTTATCCCAGTTAAACTTTTTTTAACCTCAACAATTTACCTCAAAATTCTTTTAAAAGGAACTTAGCTTTGGGGCTATCTCTGCCTTGAGTTTTTGACTCAGAAAACTTCATTTCAGTGGTTCTTGATCAGCTTCCTGTACAGCTCAACTGTTACAAAGAATGAGTGATCCACTCCATAACTAGGAAGCTGTTAGCGAGCTAGTTGGCAGCTGATGTGATATCTAAGTGAAGGTATTTTTTGTATTGCATCAGCCTCAAAGTAATTTTGAAAGAAGTCCACAATTAGAGACAAGGGGGAGAAAAAGAAAGCCAAAGATAGAGGCACAGTCACTCAGCCTCCAGGCAGAATAAGATTTAAGAGAGCAAAGATGTAGCTTATATGTGGAGTAGTAGAGAAGCCAAGAAAATAAATTACTATGCATTGGAGCCAAAGATTATAGTCAATGCCTTTCTATTACAACTGGAGAAACCATGATAGTAGTTACACAGCCAAGAGAGCAAAGATCAATAGCAATAGAGCAATGGATGGAGAGGGTTATAACAACATTAAGGCAAAGGAAAGCTAAAAGCCTTTGCCAAGCTTATACAACTGTGTTTGGCAAAGGCTGGGCTCACTGGGACTGGCAACACACAAGACATTAATGAGGCCACAGTGACTGAACAGTCCTTTCAAGTAGCAGATCTGTTTTTCTGAAGTATTTAATTTCTTCAGTGATTGATCAAAAGAGATGAATATGCAGCATGCCAAAAGCACTTGATTCTTTGTTTAAAATCTCTTGCCTTTAATAAAAAGAATTTATATGTCTGTGCTCAAAACAGATGAGGACTGGTCAGCCTGCAGCCCAAAAGTCAAACAGGACATACAAGGAAATTTTTTCTAGTCCATAGGAAAGCCTACAGCTGTAAAGCTAAACCAGTTTTACAGTCCACTCAAAGATAATGGTAGAAACCAAAAGTGAATTTGATGTGGGCCAAGAGAAAGCACTGCCAAGCATTGAGCACACCTGGCTGGCCAGCCAAACAAACTGGTAGCATTACAGAAGAAGGATCAATTACATGAGAATAAAAGAAAGGGTTTGACTGTGTAGGACAGTTAGGAATATCTGAGTCTGGCCTAGAAATACGTACCTTGGTGCAGAAATACAGTCAGTGCTCAGTTGTCTTTGGATCTGAGTTTAATAGCACATGAATGTGGAACCATCAAAGCTGCCCTTAAGCAATAGTAGCTCAGAGTCAGGATACCATAACTCAGAATTGATATTGATGCTACTCATGTTCTGGAACACATTTGCTGGCACTGGGACTCCAAGGGACTTTTTGTTAGAGACAGCCAGCTCTATGATGCTAGGCTTTGGCTAGCAAGCCCAGATAGGCACTAAATCTGTGCCCAATACACCTATATCGTGACCTTACTATGTTATATTGTTACACTGCACTGTCGGCATGGTTTGGTTTTTTATTTCATAATCTACAATACCCTTTAGTCCCCCACTTTAAATAATGGAGAATTAATTATAAAAACATCCTACTCAACACCTGCACAGAATTAAATATGATCCTTGAAAATAAGCTGCCTATCTCTACCTTTTCTAAGCATATTGATTACCACCATAAATATGTGCCATTCATACTGACTATTACTGTCAGACTGAAGCTTTTGTATTTCTAGAACAAATACTGCAAATCCAGCTATTTGTTAAAAATTTTCCTGAAGTATTTTATTAAAACAACTCTGATCATTTGGCATAGATATGTACCTCTTTGGAAGAGTAACCTTGTAGCTTAAGTCTCACATTAATTTCAGAATGCATGTTGTGCTCTGAGTTTAGAAGAGTAATGCACAATGTTTATTTTGGTAATCTTCTTAATGAGATTAGATTCCAAGGAGGAAGCTACTGAAGGTGATAAAAAGAGTTTAAATTAGTATGCTTAAATAAAAGAAAAGTGAAAAAAAAAAAAAAGAAAAAAAGAAGAAGGTATTTTCTCCAGTGTTCTTTTGTCTCTACTGGCATAAAGGACTGTGCATAGAACAAACTGCCCAACACAGGTCTGCTAAATCTCCAACTTTGAGAGAGGAAACAAGAACACTCTACAGTAACTGTAAGAATAGCCATCTTACTTTTGTTACTGTACCGTGAAGCCATTTGAAGCATTTGGAATTGTTTCGGCATGACAATAATTAGTTCTATAAGCACAATAGTATCCCATCATGCTTGTTGAGCAAGTTAAAAGTAGAACACAAATAACTTTCATTGACCAGAGGAAGACAGTAATTAAAATAGAAAAAAGCATGACTAACATAGCACTGTTCTGCAAGTGTTTTTAATGTATTAGGCCCTCAGCCTTCTAAAATTAATTAATGCTTTAATGAAAGTTGTCTGTTATCTGACTAACAAATCTAGTTTTTCTAATATCCAGCTACCCTGGCTTTCAATTAGGATGCAAAGAGCCAAGAACTGATGAGAAGGGACATCATAAATGATTTATGGATGTCCTACTTCTGTGTATAGATGGTACATTTATTATTCTACTTAATGCATCCATATGGTTTTATAATTCATTCATTACTGAAACCCTCACATCACAGTTATTTCATTAAAGGTTATATCCACTTTCAGGCATATTTGTAGGAATAATATTTAAAAATTAAAGCTACAATCAAATTTTTTATTTAGCATATGGATTTCAAATTACCCATCTATTTAATTATTGCCCTATTACCTATTTCTAAAGGGGTAAGTGGCTGTCGGGTTCTTTTATTATTTTCTTGATCAAAATTCAATAGCTTTCTTGCTATTTCATTATCTGGGTGGTCTTGTTTCCTTGTTCTCCCAACTCCAGTCAACAGTCTCTTGTTCCAGCCACAAAAGTATGCATACAGCATGCCAGAGAGGTGTTCCTACAGCTAACAGTGACCTTCCCTCCTCCTGCCCCAGTCAGCCTTTTACAGTGTACTTCTACCAGGGTCAGTTTAGAAATTCTTAAAACAAAGTTTGTATCATAGCAGGCAATAGACGAAGTAGAGAGGTCTTTAACTAGCATACCTATAGTTTAAACAGAAAAGAATGGAAGGAGTATTTTTAATTTCCAAGTTAATTTCTACTGTCTGTATACATTTTTACTGTGCCTAATTAGGCAGAGGAAGAGCATCCTGTAGAATCATGCCAGAGAAAGTCGATGAGAGAGGTTTTGGGGACAATGTCTGCTTCATGCTTTTTTTTCATCATCTTAAGACAATGAATATAATTTCTATACTGTTTTAGCTTTACTTTGCCTAAAGAATGCAAAGGCTCTAAGAGTGCAGTATTAAAGGTCATTCTTCTACAAACTGAAAACTTTTGTGTTTTAATGACCTGTCAGCTCTTACTATAGAACTGCACTACTATAGAGCTACATGGTACAGTACCTGAAATTAAACTGTTAACACAAAGTAGTTTCCTTTACATGAAATTGAAATCATGTCTATTTGTAAAGGTTAGCCTCCAGAGCCGTGTTCTTAATTAGATAATACATTATGTGTTGCACGAAGAAAGCATACCAGCAACAATTTTGCTAAAGAGAGCAGAAAGCTGTGTTGCCAGAACACCACAGGACTGTAACAGAAATGATCTTTATTTCTTTCAGCGTGTTTTCAAAAAGAAAACAAGATTACTAGTACAATTATTACCAGTAAAAAGATAACCTCTAATACAAAAAAAAAAAAAACCAACAAAAAAACCCCAGGAAAATGGGGAAAAAAATGAAATTAAATTCTATCAATAATATTGTGCAAATCAAGCAAAATTTACTTTAGCATATTGTAAATATAAAAATCTTTATTGATATTGTCATTGATTTCTGTTACAGTTTATTACACGATGACCATTCCTAAGAAGAATGCGTATCCTCAGCCGAATCTGTACAATGCAGACATTACACTGTTACTCTCTAACAGCTAATAAAGACTGAAATGTAAATCTGTTTCATGTTTAAATAAACATAAATGTAACATATGCAGTCAACATGAAGACAAGCTGAGAGAGTTGGAGTTATTCAGCCTGGAGAAGGCTCCCAGTAGGTAAAGGGGGCCTACAAGAAATCTGGGGAAGAACATTTTACAAGGGCAGTGTTCAAGGCCAGGATGGATGGGACAGTGTCCCTGCCCACAGAAGGGGGGTTGGAACTAGGTGATCCAACCTTCCAACCCTTGGTTGGTCCCTTCCAACCCAAACCATTCTGTGATTCTATAACCACTTTCCTACAGTATTCAATGCTATTATATTAGCAGTCTTGCTGTAATCTCCCACACCCATACTTCTCATGATGCTTCTGCCATGTATTTGATTCAAAGTACTGCACACACTGAAAGTATTTTCCACAGGTTTGTTGTGGTGCAGAGCCAAATAAGAATTAGATCCATTACAAACCTCAGTTATGACTGCCCTTCAAAGCAAGGACAGACAAACATTACTTAAATGCTTTTAGCAACAGCACAAAGACTTTGTAACACTCTGCTTACCTCTCTGGGTTAGTCCCCTTTCCATGAACCATTTCAATACCAAGATGACTGAAAAAACATCATTTAGTTGACACCTTATGTGATCACTTTCAAACTCCAATACGCTCTCAACCTGCGCATTTCATTTCAGAATCCAATATTTATTTTTTGCAAAAGAGATGCCAAAATGCAGTAATAATTGATCTAGGAAGCATTTTTACAAGTGTGTTCAAAAGATCATCTGCTCACAAATAATGTTTGTCTGATTAAAAAGATCAGTTGATTTTAAAAATATGACATTGATGTATCAATGATATCAATTTTTTTCTTTTTCAAAAACAATTTTTATAAGGCTTAATATTTAAGGGGTTACATACAAGAGCACATTATGAATCATCTACTGAGGAACTTCATAGAAGCTGTCACTTTTCCTAACAACAATGTCAGAAGTGAAGAACCAAAAGAATTATTCCAGAGGCTGAACTGCCAGATCCAACAAAACAGTGGCTGATAAGGAAACACATGCTGTCTGGCTGTCTTTTTATCTGAGTGCCCTTTATCTGCCTTTTAAATGTTACTGTAGGGCACTTGGGTTTTTCACAAAGACAGCTCTTCCAGAGTGCTAACAGAATTAAAAAGAAGAAAAAGTGCTTGTTCAGTCTTTATTCCTGAACAGTATCAACACAATGCATAGATCTATTGTGGGAATTAGTCACAAATTTGTTTATTGCTGGGTCTCAGAACCCAGAGTCATTTTGTTTATTTATCATTTTGGGTATCAAGCATGTGTTATTCCAGTGATGGCACCTGGAACTCTGCATACCAGGAAGTTTTCCCTTTCCTCAGTCAATTTTAGGCACTTTTTTATGTCAGTTATTTTCCCTTTCCTCGGTCAATTTAGGCACAATTTTAGGTTTCAGTTTGCTTGTAAAAGGGAAACAGAATATTGATAGCAGTATGGCAATCTCTCAAACCAACATGTCTGTACTGTTTAGGGCAATGGAGTCAGTGCAGTTCCATCTGGTAAGGAGTGCAATGCTATCTCCAAAGCTAAATGCTGAAACACACAAAGTGCAGGGATGGAAAGTCCACTGTTGTCTAAATCTCTGCATCTTTTCTCCTGGAATTCAGTACAGCATAGCAGTACTGTAGAGAAATCTGCTTAAATCATAGGAATAAATTGGGCCACGTGAGTAAAAAGGAGACAGCAGGGTGTTTGTCTGTTTTTCCATTTTGGAGACCAAATCAAAACACATACAAGAAATTTGTACTGGATCAGTTCAAGATAAACACTTTTTCAAAATTTCTCCAAAAGTTGGCTGAAATTATGTGTTTTGGGTCAAACAAATTATTTCATCTGCGAGTATAAGTGGTACTCTGGACCAAACCAAACAATCTGAAGAATGGAAAAACAGACAGATTCTGTTCTGCTACACACAAGTATCTACTTGTATATAGGAATATACAGCTGAAAGAAGTATGGAAAAGCTGACACCTTCTTACAAATGAACTGCACAATGCTGTCACTGAAATACCAGACTTTAGCTTAAGAATATATACCTGCTCCTGAAATCCAGTTTTAATTTAAACTGCAGTTTATGAAGAAAACTAAATGACTTAGAGAATTATCTTCTCTTCACTAGAAACAAAAAATGCAGGAAAAGGAAATCTTTGTGATCAAAAGGATCTGGGCAATTTGTGAAAGATATGGACAGCTTCTGTGCAAGTTTAGGATCCCACTGGATGTTACCGAAAATAACCACTAAGTTGCCAGCAGTAGACTAATCAATTAAAACACTGGTTTGCAGAATATCCCACTAACATTCTTCTGGCATTTTGCAACTCAGATGACAAAAAAGTGCCTTAAGGAGGTTTTAGTGCATGTTACAGCCTAATGCAATCTTTCCTGTTTTCCACAAAGCCTGACAGCAAACACAATACCGTGATAATGGTTCAGGATGCAATTATCCCCACTGAAGTGCACAGAAGGCAGTGGAAAGCAAACGAGGCCAACTAATGCAGACTCTAGATTTCTTTGTGCAAACAAAATCCAGAATGACAGAGCTGCAGGCTACTAGGTCTGCTTGCAAGGCTCACTGCAGATATGTTATGTCTAATATAATTACTTCACAAAGGACTCAGGTAACGGTGAGTATCAATCCCTTATTAGAAGGTGGACTTCAGTCTAGAAGCCAAATACCACGAAGACCTGATGTTCAGGGTCATGATGTAAAGGGACACAACAGTGATTATAACAATCACACTAAGGGTACTGACTGGTATTGCCCACAGTTGTAATGTGTAACTAACATTTAGAGCACTTGAATTATAATAAATTATAACATTCAGCACTTTAATTATAATAAGTTCTTAAAATTTCACTGTCTATCAGCATGGTACTTGTCCTATGTAGTTCCAAGCATCAGACAAACACATGACCTAGAAATGACAAGGGACACAGTTGATACCTTATTGGGGTTTGAGATCTTACTTCTCAGAAGTCTCCTTTGAAAAGTCACTGCATTGACATGGTTTTCTATTTATGCCTTCTGTGCCTGACCCAGTGCCATCCTCTCTCTTAAGCTGGCAATAACAGATGTTAAGTGACAAAAAGTGACATCTGACTTTTTGTTACGTTTCACAGACTTACCTTGGCTGTTTGCCCCAGCACTGGTTGACTTGCTACCTTGTGGACTACTTGTTCTCCTCACTCATATTTTTTGCCTTATTCTCACACCATTTTGTGCTTAATATACTTTCAAAAGTATTTTAACCACCTCTTCACAAGACCTACAAAGGGAGTGAGCTCATGGTGTATGGGAGGAGTAGGATACAGAGGTCAAAGTTACAGCACCAAGCTGCGTGTGGTCTTTCTGTGACCACAAAGTAAATGGCTTTTGGAATTGGAATCTGACAGACTCAAGGCTGAGAACCCAGGTTCATGCAGTATTCAAAAAGCAGCTACTTAGCCATTTCTATTATTATAATAGAGTATAACTACATATAGCTATAGATAGAACTACATATAAGTACATCTACATCTATACCAGTGAAAATTAGGACATTACTGTACAGGGTTTAGTAAGAAGATAAAATTACCATTTTGAATAGCTTCCAAAATAACTGTAGTATTACATAACACACAACACATGATGGAAGGTAGACAAAACACAAGCAATAACAAACCACTTCCTCCAGAAATGCTGCCTGTTCTGTTTTAAGGACATTCCCAGCCTTATCCATTCCTCTTGCCTTCTCTCCCTCCCAAAAGAAGAATGATTTTTTGACTGAGACAGAAATATTTAAATGTAACTTCACAGATTGCTCACTATGGCATTACTGGCCCAGTCAACTGGGCAGATGCTGTACCCGCAAAGGCTGCCACAGTATTTGAAATCAGAAGAGTTCCTAAGACAGAGAACTGGAAACAGGAAGAGACTTCATCTTTTATCAAGGCAAGGTACTCAAGATCAGTAAGAAATTAGGAAAAAACAGTCAGTTAGTGGAGTAGACAGATGGGGAAACGAGGAACAGATTAATAGTAAAAAAACTTATCAGAGTATCTTCTCTTCCTGGGATTCTCAAAAGGCCATTTACGTTCTGGTACACAGAAAGATCACATGCAGGTAGGTAGGCACTTTGACTCAGAGGACTGAAAATAATTGGAAGGACTGGATGCCCCAAGCTTTTTATGAAGTTCTCCTCATACAATTCTTCTTATGGTATTCCAGCAAAGCCAGTCAGAAGAGGCAAATTCAATGTTCAGAAAAAAGATATTCTGTAGCCTGGTTCCCTTTGTTTGGCTGATGTTTGAAAAGAAGCATCAAAAGTCTTGAGTGGATACATGAAGTCGAGTAGGACATCCTATGTGTTACTAGAAGAACATAGAGATGATATTCCATGTAGAAGCCATGGCTTCAGAAAACGTACAAAGATTTACAAAAATAGTTGTTTCCAGCAGAAAAATAAGTGGTGGGGATAACGAAATAATATATTAGAACAAATAAGGTAGATGACTCCTGGGCCTTGACACTGGTAATTAAACCTGATGAATCAGAAAATGTGGAAGTGATGGAGGAATAAACATATATCATATATCATAAGGGAGGAATGAACATACATCATATATCATATGTCCATCATATTTGAAAAATCATGGCAGTCAGGTGAAGCTCCCGATGACTGGAAAAAGGGAAATATAACCCCCGTTTTCAAGAAGGGGAAAATGGATGACCCAGGGAATTACAGACCAGTCAGTCTCACCTCTGTGCCTGGCAAAATCTTGGAGTAGATTCTCCTGGAAGGCATGCTAAGGCACATGAAAAACAACAAGGTGCTTGGTGACAGCCAGCATGGCTTCACTAAGGGGAAATCCTGCCTGACCAATTTGGTGGCCTTCTATGATGGGGCTACAGAACTGATGGACAGCGGTAAAGCAGCTGATGTCATCTACCTGGATTTGTTTAAAGCATTCAACACTGTCCCACACGACATCCTTGTCTCTAAATTGGAGAGACATCAATTTGATGGATGGACCACATGGTGGATAAAGAACTGGCTGGATGGCCGCACACAAAGAGTTGTGGTCAGTGGCTCAATGTCTGGTTGGACACCATTAATGAGTGGTGTCCCTCAGGGATTGGTGTTGGGACCGGTCTTGTTCAACATCTTTGTCAGTGACATGGACAGTGGGATTGAGTGCGCCTTCAGCAAGTTTGCTGATGACACCAAGCTGTGTGTTTCGGTTGATAAGCTGGAGGGAAGGAATGACATCCAGAGGGACCTTGACATGCTTGTGAGGTGGGCTGATGCCAACCTCATGAAGTTTAACCATGCCAAGTGCAAGGTCCTACACCTGGGTTGGAGCAATCCCAGGCACAGCTACAGGCTGGGCAGAGAAGAGATTCAGAGCAGCCCTGCGGAGAAGGACTTGGGGGTGTTGGTTGATGAGAAAATGAACATGAGCCAGCTTTAGTGTGCGCTCACATCCCAGAAAGCCAACCGTATCCTGGGCTGCATCAAGAGGAGCATGACCAGCAGGTTGAAGGAGGTGATCCTGCCCCTCTACTCTGCTCTTGTGAGACCTCACCTGGAGTATTGTGTGCAGTTCTGGTGTCCTCAACATAAAAATGACATGGAACTGCTGGAACAAGTGCAGAGGAGGGCCACAAGGATGATCAGGGGACTGGAGCACCTCCCGTATGAAGACAGGCTGAGAAAGTTGGGGCTGTTCAGCCTGGAGAACAGAAGGCTGCGTGGAGACCTCATAGCAGCCTTCCAGTATCTGAAGGGGGCCTATAGGGATACTGGGGATGGACTCTTCATTAGGGACTGTAGTGACAGGACAAGGGGTAATAGATTAAAACTTAAACCGGGGAAGTTTAGATTGGATATAAGGAAGAAGTTCTTTAATGCAGGGTGGTGAGGCACTGGAATGGGTTGCCCAGGGAGGTTGTGAATGCTCCATCTGTGGCAGTGTTCAAGGCCAGGTTGGGCGAAGCCTTGGGTGACATGGTTTGGTGTGAGGTGTCCCTGCCCGTGGCAGGGGGCTTGGAACTAGATGATCTTAAGGTCCTTTCCAACCCTAACTATTCTATGATTCTATAGATGCATAAGTTCAACTCAATAAGCAAGTGAAAAAGGCTTCTTCTCTGAGTATGTGGTATGAGTAAAGTTAGACAAGAGGATATAGGAGCGCTTGTGTGATGAATTTGACATAACTGTAAAAGCTTCTGCTGTGGTTTCACATGTATAAGAAGTTATACAGCAATAGTGAGGTGTGAAAGGGAAAATCTTGATATATTGAGCAATATATACATTTCTGAAATACTTCACAGAATACATTTCTGAAACACTTCACAGGATACAAGTGAAAAAAGCATCTGTGGAGTTTTGTCAAATCTTAGTACAGTACACTTGTGTGCATGAAAGAGGCTTTGGACAGACCAAACTATATCCAGTTACAATGGATGATGCTTTAGCACCTCCACGAGGTGATACTTTAGACCTATATTCTGAGCTGTAACCTTTACTACAAGCCTTTCTGCCTTTCTCCCAAGTTCAGCCCTGTTGATATATATGTACGAATGTATGTGCGTTTGGGTTTTTAACAAGTGTGTTAGACAGCAACAACTTTAATCATAAGTGGTTATCCACAGACTATTTCTACTGCCTTGATCTTGGTAATGCTCACATTCAGTATTGGAAAGACTTGGAATAAACACAAAGAAACATTTGGAGAATGTATTCGTTTCACTACTAACTCGCTAGTATGTTCGATAAGTGCATAGTTTCTGAGAACCAAAATAAACCCATACAAACAGAAAACGACTTGTAATTCCGTATGTTAACCAAGCAATTTTCAGATGAGTTGGTCTTATGTCATCTAGGGAGACAGCTAAAAGAACATGTGGGTAAGCACGAAGGCATTTATAGAACAGCCAAAATGCCACTAAGAGCTCTGGATTGTCCTCACTGCCCTCAAAAAACAATGTGCACTGAACACACACACACAAAAACCAACAGGCACTTGTTACTTAGTAATGTGATGGAAAGCATTCAGCTGTATAAAATTCAGTCCCAGGAAATAAATCCCTCCTCTTCCTCTTATGCAAGCAAGTACTACAATTTCCCCAGGTTCAGTAAAATTACTTCTTAAAATGCATTCTGTAATGACAGAGTCACGAAACACCATTTTTTGACACAATACCTGTAGAATTCTTAGCTCCGCAGTACTCCGCTGTGCATTGACAACATTTTGCTTGTCAGATGGTCTAGTCCTTAGCACAAAATGTAACCTTGTAATAGTTCTACATTAGGCATCCATTCACCCTACCTTTCCATCTCCATCATGAAAATGGACCTCAAGTCACTGAAATTAGATTGAATTCAGTTTCATCCCCTCTGCAGAGCCACAACAGCATTGATTTATTTTAAATAATAACCCCCTTTGCTGGCTTTCATACTAAATCACCATGTGCACTAGTCATGTAACTGGATTACAGGAAGCATTAACACTAGCAATTGCCTTTTCAAGTTGAGCAACCAACAACATTGCTAAAGGCTGGAACAAAAAGGGTCAGCCAGGCCAAAACAACAAATGTTGCCACTTGCTCTATATGATAAAAACCAAAAGGCAGCAACAAGCATTAAGTGCTAATTCAAAACAAAGAGGGAGCAATATGTGCATTCAAAACAAAACAGAATCCCTTGGCAATGACATTAATATTACAACCTACTTCAGATGGCGTTCAAGAGGGACAAAGAAAGCGTTAAGTGCAGAGACCTGGAAGGAGCAGGGCTGTGCTTGGACTGTGGCAACTACCCTGCTGTGGGACAGCTGCCCTTTGGAGAAAGGCACCTTCAAAATCAGTCCAATGAACTGTGTGACTCTCAACAGTTCAGCTTTAAAACATACGCTTCCCCAAAGGCTTTTTCTGAAAAGATGAATTAAAACCAAACCAAAACCACTGCCCTTCAACACATCCAGAGATTGCTGAAGATCCCAAGCAACACACAACTTTCATGTCATGATTAGCTCATGCTGTTATGCCCTCCTTAAAGCACATACGGTTCTCAGCATGAACAGAAGGCTTCAGAGCAGGAGCTCCATCCTAGAAATGCCGTAGCAAAGCTTCAGACTGAGGTCACTTAATGAGAACTTAATGTAGACTTAATAGATTTTTTTTTTATGTGACTGCCAATTGAAAATCTGCCTCATTTAGCTTTTAATGCAGGCACAGAGCCGGTCAGCTAAAATCAGGATGGTCCCAGAATACTCTGCAGGGTTTTTCCATGTCAAAGACTGTGGGTCTCTATAAGTGTGCAAAACTCTACTAAAATAACAGGCCATAGGTAACATCATTCCTTGCACTAATAGAAAGCGGTTTTACCTTCACAGGAGGTGAAATAATACGTGCTGTGGAAAAAAGAGACAGGTACTTTTACTATGAAGTTGGCTGTGCTGGCTTAGGCTAGCTTGGGGCATAGACATATCCAGCTTGCTTGGCAACTCCTCCTCTATTCAGTATTGGGATTCTGTACAGTTGGCAAGTCCTCAGTGAAGCAAAGCTGTCAGGACCTTATATGGCTCTGATATGAACACTTACAACTGAATCTAGTCCACTAACTATGCTAGCCATCCAATCTCAAATTAGGAGGTTTTGTTCATGTGGAATACAACAAGTTCAGAGCCCAGCTTTTTGAGCCTAGCTCCCTGATGGTATTTGTTAACTGTTAAAAACTTTAACATCAGACTAAAAATTACTACCCTTTTTCTCATCATTCTTTTCTGTGTCACTAGCCTCTATTGCATTTGGTACATTCATGAGGGCAGATACGTAGAGGTACCAAAGGAGGAAATTGCACGTGATTCTAAAACACTGTGTGCTAAGATACCCTAGTGTTGTATCTTCTTTCCTTGTTTGTAAAGGCCATTCTGTTTTAATCTAGCATTTTCTGTATAGTAATTTACAGAATTAGGCAATAGCTGCTGACTGTAATTAGTCACATTGTGTCAGTTTTAATCTTTATTAGTTCACTTTAATGAGTGTGTGTTATGAAGGGTTGTTCTTCTCTCCAGGAAACAGAAGAATGAGCCCGATGCTCTTCTGCATAACCAAGCAGGGCTACCTATGCACCACGGTAAAGCAGAGCAGAGTCTGTGCAGAACTTACGCAGACTGTGATAGGCACTCCACGGAGGACAGCAAAGGAATATGAACTTCTGATACCCCACAGTAAAAATCTGTCAATATTTATCTACATGCATATTTATTCACCAAAAAACTGCAGAACCCAGAAAAAGGCACTTACCACAACAATCACATTTGTTGCAGGAATGGGAAGATTTTCCACTTCCAAATCTTGACCAGTCATAGCTAACAGGTTGAGGGATGGGTCGTAGGCAGGTCTGGGCAAGGCTGATTTAACAATTATTGCAGGGTGAAACTTGCTTATTTTGGTGTGGGAAGAAGAATGGAAATTTTGTTTGGAATTCTTATAACTGTCTGTATCCAGACTTTTCTCCACACTCTGCACATGCTGATAAATAAATATAGGTTTTCCACTCTTTTGCTGATGAATTGCCAAAAAGTGGTCATTGTCTCCAGAAATGCAGCCTGTAGAAAGAGAAGAATAAGTTCAGAATGTCTCTCCTGGCTATTTGGTTGATGGCACTGGAAATCTGATGAGATCTTTAGATTCTGCAAGATCTGGAAAGAATATTTGTGGAATACAAGAATTTTCTTAAAATCACACAACACTACACACACAACACTACAGAATGTCTACTAAGTATGTGAAGTATATTACATTTTAAAACTCATTTTTACAGGGCTTTTAATGATATTTATACTTCCAGCCAGGTTTACATTTCAAAAATTATGTGCAAGAGCACAGAACACATGCTGAGCCAAGTCCAACTTTAGTATCATAGAATCATAGAATAGTTAGGGTTGGTAGGGACCTTAAGATCATCTAGTTCCAACCCCCCTGCCATGGACAGGGACACCTCACACCAAACCATGTCACCCAAGGCTTCACCCAACCTGGCCTTGAACACTGCCACAGATGGAGCATTCACAACCTCCCTGGGGAACCATTCCAGTTGAGGCAATTCATTCCAGTGCCTCACCACCCCTGCAGTAAAGAGGGGTAAATGAGATAATTCATTCCAGTGAGGATAAATGAGGCAATTCATTCCAGTGCCTCACCACCCTGCAGTAAAGAACTTCCTCCTTATATCCAATCTAAACTTCCCCTGTTTAAGTTTTAACCCGTTACCCCTTGTCCTATCACTGCAGTCCGTAATGAAGAGTCCCTCCCCAGCATCCTTATAGGCCCCTTCAGATACTGGAATGCTGCTATGAGGTCTCCACACTGCCTTCTCTTCTCCAGGCTGAACAGCCCAAACTTTCTCAGCCTATCTTCACAAAGGAGGTGCTCCAGCCCCTGATCATCCTTGCAGTCCTCCTCTGGACTTGTTCCAACAGTTCCATGTCCTTTTTATGTTGAGGACACCAGAACCGTACACAATACTCCAAGTGAGATCTCACGAGAGCAGAGTATCTGTATCAACTCCAATGGGAAAACATGCAGTCTACTTTCTGATGTACTTAATCACCTAGTAACGCCAAAGATGAGAATTACTGTGATCACCTTTTATATATGGGGACTTGAGGAGAAAGGGACAAGAACTGGATCAAAAATCAGACTTAAACATGTAAGAAAGAGAAGAAAGGTGAAGTTCTGATGCCTGAGTCTATAATCATGATCCTGTATTCCTCATTCAGCTCCTTAAATCAGTAAGCCTTAAGAGTCCATTATGCCAATTCTTTTTATGACCTAACCTTCTCCCAAGCATTACCTGGCCAGCCAATGGAGCACCTGACTCTTTGCACAGGAGATATAGATGTGTGGATTTAGCCTTACCTTGAATACCTTGGCACTGTACACAAAGAACTCTGTTAGAGTACATGGTTTTAATGAACCATGTATTAGTAAAAACTATGTTTTGATAGTCAGAATACTTCCCAATAATGCCTTTAGAAAAGGAACCAGAGCTATTATTCTCTTTTGATATCTTAGATTGGATATAAGGAAGAATTTTTTTTCTGTTAGGGTGGCGAGGCACTGGAATGGGTTGCCCAGGAAAGCTGTGAATGCTCCATCCCAGGGGATGCTCAAGGCCAGGCTGGACAGAGCCTTGGGTGGCATGGTTTAGTGTGAGGTGTCCCTGCCCATGGCAGGGGTGTTGGAACTGAATGATCTTAAGGTCCTTTCCAGCCCTAACTATTCTATGATTCTATGACTCTTTTTAAACGTATGAAATGCAGTGAATCTTCAGTGCCTTTATGAAGAACAGAACAACCACAACAGCCCTGTTTAGCTGTTAGTCTGGAAGACAGGCTGTCCCTGTGAGCAGAGTAACAGGAAAGGATCCGCTCCTTCACAGATATAAAGTAGCTGAAGCTGCATTAGTCACCTCCTAGAAGAGCACCCTAAGAAACCCACTGTGGTACAAAAGGGACTTTTTGTTCTAAGACAAGGGCATCCAAAGAGCTCTCTCTGATCAGCCTGGAATTTCCTCTTCAGAAGCTGTTGGAGTTAATGGCAATGCTGAATCAGTGTGCTGATTTTTTGTTAAAAAAAATAATTAAAAAAATCAATCTTATTTTAATTCTTATAATGAGCCATGAAGAACATCTCAGAACCAATACCAGTTCAATTCAGGGTGAACAAGAAATCATTTTGTTCTATTCAGACTGATTTTTGCCTCTGAATTTTTTGCTTCTGTAAGCAAATCAAAATAATCGGTCATTTGCACAGCTCTATCCAGGGTCCTTAGGAGATTTCAGTGTAGGTAATTACATTCTGTTGACCTAATTTCCTCATGAATTTTCAGTTAGGAAAATCAAGGACAATACTTCATCTGTGCTATAGTATTGCTATGCATCATTGTGAAATGCATTCTCTGCCAAAAGCGGGTCCATGTCTGTAGGCGGTGAAGAAATTCATAACATGCATGAGCAGAAAATGAAGAGGAAGAAGACAGAATACAGAATCCTGCATTCTGCAGTACACTTAGAGATCCTCCTATTATAAGGAACTATGCTAAACCTAAGGCTGCTTTTTTAAATGGCAAAGATAAACACTTTCCTAGATGACCACTGAGTTCACATGTGTAGAGCTGTTAGGTTTTGATTGGGAAGGTGACTGAGAACAGGATGAAAACAGAGAAACTGCAGAGCATAGCCTTAAAGATAGCTGAATATCAAAGCTTGTTAAGCTGGCTGGGATCTCATTAAGCTTTGTGGGGGCTGACTTCATTGATAAAATCCCGAGGGCTAATCTTACCTAGCAATTTAGAGAGTTGTGTGAATGGCAAAATAAAAAGAAGGCAACATCAGCACTTCTCATCGTCATCTACTTCTCATACCCACCTATTTCTCACAATCACCTCTTTGCTGGATTATTTTAATGTTTCCTGCACAGACAACCAGTATTCCAAAGCTGATCACAGATAATATACAGGAATGTAACTACAGCCCTATTTGGTGTCTCTGATTCCTCTTTGCTTCCTTCATTCCTACTCCTACTATTGTGATACTCCTGGAATTTCCTATATTGCATTTCCTACGGTCTTTAATATTCCAAATTCCACTTTAATTTCATTTATTTTTACTGAAAGAAGCAGAAAAAATATAATTAAGTACTAGCCCAAATTCTTCATTGAATAATGTTAAAGTAAATGCCAAGCATGACTTCAGAGTTAATCCTGACTGAATCCGAAGTAACACAAAAAAACCCTAACAAAACAATAGTTTAAGGAACTCTCCAAAAGCTTGCCTGCTTATGAATCTTGCTACTTTTTAACAACAGTATTACAATTTCCTACTAAATCCCAATGGCTCACTTCTATAAGAATCCTAAAAATCACATTAGTAACACAGGTCCTTGCAATGGATTTGATATATGGCCCATTGCAGCAGATTTTCAAGATGGGCAGCAAAATACGTTTTAGTAATGGCTCATCCTTTAGAAATGAGAAATTAACAAGTCTAATTACACAACACTGTGCACTCACCCCAATCCATTTTACCACCTGACAGCACAGAAGCACAAATATGTTACAAGGAAATTACTAGGATGTATTTGTTTTTCTGCTAAGCCCACAAAGCCCCATTAGCTTAAGTAGGATAAATGCACTTAGTGTGCCCCATGTGAAAAACTTTATTGATCTTTGTAGGACTGTGGATAAAGCTGAAACCATGATCAGACTTTGGCTTCAAGACTGCTACAGCTGCCTCTAGTGACCCTAACAATTGGGACACGCTTCGTATGTTAAGGGAAACATACATCTTCCCCTTAATATGATGAAGGGGTAAAATACTCTTTCCTCACCCTGCAGACTACAGCTCTGAACACAAGCAGTATGCACCAACAGGACACTCAGAGAAGTAAGTCATTAGAAACACCAGAACTTCGACTACACATCACCTTTAAATATTGCTTGTCTCCAACCCTAAGAAAGGGAAGACAGGGATTCCCATACCAACTTCTTTACTTACACAGAAAAAGCAAATGCTCCTTTGTTGACCCAAGGGAAACCAACAGAAGCTATGAAGAACTGGAGTATGACTGCAAAACAGTGATTTTGGTGCTCTTTAAGCTTCAGGTATCCCAACATACACAGAAATTCAGAAAATGAGGCTTAGGACAAGGCTCAAAAAAATAGAATCTCTAAAGACATCTCTTCCAATAGCTTAGGAAACTTGATTCTATGTTTTATATTTATATCAGATTTATAGTCTGTTCACACAATCCTATTTAAACTGTACTTCAGAATGGAGTTATTCATGACTGACTTGTAATATTCACCCAGTGCTGATATCACCCTTTAACTAAAATAATGTTATTCCTTCTCCTAAAATTCCTTCCCTTCAAGTGTTTTCACAAAGAATTACAGTTTATTCTTCCTTGGCATTGAGGAGAACAGACTAGCTGTTCAGATTGTGATTCCATGCTATTTCTTCTAAGTAAAAGAAAACAAGGAGTCTTCCCCAATTTCTCGGTTAAGTATAGTTATTTTTATGGCAACAAAAAATGAACAACAGTCAATGGCTACTTTCAAAATCAGGTCAAAACATCTCTTATCACCAGCTTTGTATCTACCTTTGCTCCCGGAAGACAGCTTATCCTTCCTTCATGTAGATCACAGAATCATAGAATCATAGAATAGCTACGGTTGGAAAGGACCTTAAGATCATGTAGTTCCAAGCCCCCTGCCATGGGCAGGGACACCTCACACTAAACCATGTCTCGAACTAAAGATGGTCTCGAACCAATTCCTCTCCTACAGTGGGCCCAAGGTCTTCATTCTTACATTCCCTGCGTCTGCCTTCCAAGACTTGGGTGGTACGGTCAGAGCCTTTGCTAGAGAAGACAGAGGCAAAGAAGTCATTCAGAACCTCAGCCTTCTCCAAATCCTGTGTAGCTAGTTCACCCGAGAGCTTCCTGAGGGGGCCTACATTCTCCCTGTTTTTTATTTGCTATGTACCTGTAGAATCCCTTCCTGTTATCCTTAATATCCCTAGCCAAGTTGAATTCTAACTGGGCCTTAGCTTTCCTAACCTGGTCTCTAGCTTCCCGGACAACATCCTTGTACTCTTCCCAGGCCACCTGTTCTTGCTTCCACTTTCTATAAAACTCTTTTTTCATTTGAATTTTCCTCAGGAGCTCCTTATCCATCCAAGGAGGTCTCCTGGCCCTCCTGCTGCACTTCTTTCTAGTTGGGATGCAACACTCCTGAGCTTGGAGCAGGTGATCCTTGAAGACCAAACAAGAGTCTTGAGCCCCCCTGCCCTCTAGGGCTATATCTCATAGAACCTTACTAAGCAGGTTCCTGAAGAGGCCAAAGTCTGCTCTTTTGAAGTCTAGGGCAGTGAGCTTGCTGCACGCTCTTCTCACTGTCCTAAGGATCTCAAATTCAACCATCTCGTGGTCGCTGCATCCAAGGCTGCCCTGCAGTGCCACATTTCCAACGAGCCCTTCCCTGTTGGTGAGCACAAGGTCAAGCATGGCACCTCTCCTTGTCGTTTCCTCTACTGGTTGCAGAAGGAAGTTGTCTTCCACACAATCGAGGAACCTCCTGGATTGCTTGTGCCGGGCCATACCGTCATTCCAACAGATGTCAGGGTGGTTGAAGTCACTCATGAGAACGAGGGCCTGTGAACATGAGGCTTTTCCTATCTGCCTATAGAGTGCTTCATCCACAGATTCCTCTTGATCAGGCGGTCTGTAACAGATCCCCACAGTAATGTCTCCCATCGCTGTTTTCCCTTTAACCCTGACCCACAAGCTCTCTGTTAACTGCTCACCAGTCCCCAGACAGAGTTCCATATTCTTCAGCCTATCCCTAACATAGCAACTCCCCCTCCCCGTCTGCTGCACCTGTCTTTTCTAAAAAGCCTGTAACCTTCCATTCCAACACTCCAGTCATAGGAGCCATCCCACCATGTTTCTTTGATGCCTATTATATCATACCCCCGTAGACGTGCACACGTTTCTAATTCCTCTTGTTTGTTCCCCATGCTATGGGCATTTGTATAGAGGCATCTGAGCCGAGCTCCAAATGGAGCCAGCTCATTGGCTGGAGCGGCTGGAATATCTCTACATAGCTCTGAGCATTTATCTCATGTAATAACCATTCCTATGCCCTTTAGGAATAGGTACTGTACTGTGACTTTATATTGGCATGATTTATTGATCGTGTCTTCTAGTTTTTCTGTCTGTACAATGATTTCTAGACTCTTTTCCTCAGCCTTTGGCTCATGATGAACACTGCTACTTCTTCCCCTGTTCCTTCACCTATGGCTTGACTTTTCCTTCTTCTTTATGTCCTGGTTGACTTTCACTTCTTCCTTGCAAACCCTCACATGCTGCTGTTGCTTTGCCTTATATTTTATATATATATATATATATAACAACAAAGCCTGTCTTGATCTTGCTTCCATGTTCCTCCTCTGTAACCTCCCCTCTTTAATTTAGCTTCTCCTATACAACAGTATTTTCTTTCCTCAAAATCTCTGTTTATCTTTAGTTGTACTTCCAATCCATGGAGTTTTGCTTCTCATCTATTAAAGTGCAACAAGAAGCTCCAGAGTGATGTAGAATGCATACTTTCTACAGCTACAGAAGACTGATAGAGAATGGGTCAGTAGAAGCCCTTGTGAAATACCTGCATGGTTCCAGTATATGGGGGACAAAAAATGTTTTCATTATAATACATGGGTAAATCACATGAATGCTAGATAGCACATGCTTCTGAGACTCTCTTATTCTACAAATTTGTGCTACATATGCAGAAATGAAAGACTATAATAAATAGTAAATCGGACTATAAATAAATAGTAAATCTGAGCACTTTTGACAGTCCCAGTTGGCCTCTGCTTAATAGAGAAATCCCAAGATTTCTCCAGACTGTCTTGACTCCCTGAATAGTCTCAAGACAGTTGACATTTTAAAGCAACCTGCCAGCAAATTGCTAGTCTCCCAATTCCAAAATACCTTCACTTTCTCTAAAACAGAGAGAGAAAAAATTTTGAGATAGTCAAGATCCATTAACAAGCCAGTAACACAGTAGCATGTTTTCTCTTTTTCAAACAGCAAAATATCACAGCTTTGCAGATTATTTATCTCACATCCTCTAGAGCCAGAAACCAGAAATTCATTCAACTGGAAAAGGAGAGTCCCAGTGGGACTTAACATTTTTTTGTAAACCTGATAGGGCAAGGTAATGGTGTCTAAAGTCTTAAAGCGTGCTGGAAAAACAATTTGAGGTCATTGTCTTAAGTTTTATTATTTGTTCTAATCTGAACAAATCAGATTCATAAGAAGTTATATTCCCGAACAGTTCCATTTCCTGTAATCAGAGGTATATTTACTAGCTGCAATTAGTGCAGTCATCCCAAATCCACTGACAGAACTGCTGTGCTGTACCTGATTCATAAAGTGCACAAGTGAATACAGACATATAGTGCATATGCTTTAAATCTCATATGCAATACTGTAACTAGCACTATATAACTGAAGTCTCTTTATAGTTACAGATATCTTGGTATTTTACATAGCTTGAGACTTTCATGCCAAGGAGCTGGAAATTGGAAGGAAAAGGCAGAAAATGTAGAGTCATTTCTTAAGGGAAAAGCGTGCTGAAACTTGACTGATTGGTTTCAAAGATAAATTTAACTCAAATATAATTTGATTTACAGTATTTAATGCTGTTGCCAAATAATTTCTCATTTTCAGTAAAAAGATTTACTAAACTTTGGTAATTAAATTTTGCACCCTGAGCTCCCCACGCTTTTTTAATTTCTGTTTAGCTCACCATTCTGAAAGATGTCCCATACAGTCTATCTTCACACTCTATAAACCAGCCTCAGGCTTTAGTCTAGTTCAGTCTTTATCACCTCATTCACAATGGTTCCATCTCTTCTTGAACAGCCACCCAGAGTCACTGTGAAAGGTACTGAAGACCATTGATCAATCCTCTCCAATAATGCCAATGTTCCTACAGCTAGGAGACTCATTGCCTGCCTCTTTTTAGTCCATTGAGATGGAAATGGCCTCACACCCTGCAACATTTTAATTTGCAGTTCTCTCTTGTCTATATAAGGGCCAAGTAGATCTTGACCCAGAGGAAGCGGGATTAAAAAATATGAATGCATGGTAGCAAAGAAATACATATGGACCTAAGAGAAAGGAAGAAGAGAAGACACCAACACAAACATCATATTCCTCCTGGCAAAGGACTCCAGATGCTGACAACTCCTCATAACATCCCCCAGTAGCCAACATCAGTGTGAAACTATCAAGCTTAGAATCCAGAGGAGGAGTGGAGGGGAAATGTAACACCAAGGAAAGGGACAGACAATTTTATATGCATCGTTGCTATAACTGTGATTTTTTCCCCTGTATTATTATTCTTTGGTTTTCTATAAAACATTAGATCTAGACTAACAATGCTTCTTGAATTAGATTATTAAGATTTTCATTATGCTAAGAATAAATCCTCCACTTTACTTTCATGTATAAGGTGTGCTTCATCTTCATTAATGAACAACACTTTGAACGTAATAAAATTCTTCTAGCTGAAGAAAGTCATGAAAAGCTATGCAGGAGCATGCCTGATGAAAGAACATTAGTTCTAGCAGCCTACTTAGGTAGGGAATAGCTTTGTTTGTATTGCTTTTACTGGTTTTGTCTTAAGAAGAAGCTGTGGCATGAAGGAAGGATGTGATCAGGCTGTATGTTTTGGAGTTATTCTCTGAATGATGGGGACTGTCACAGCCTGCAAGTCCCTCTGCTACAAAGACTTATACATGAGAAAGTATTTTCATAGGTGAAATCTTTTGTCAGTTCCAAAACTTCCAATGTGTTCCTTTCATAAATGTGCTACCAAACCAGAGTGAATTCATATTTTTAACTTTTCAAGTTTGCCTGGTTTGCCTCACAAAAGCACTTCTGAACAAAACAAAAGATTAATACAAAACCAATTTGTACAAAATGCATGTATGTATGCATGTAAATGTATACACAGTTTGTTTTTCCATGTGTGTTTGTGTGTGTGAGAGCAAGCAAGGACACCCACATGTGTGTGAGTGAGTAAGAGAGCACCCCAGAGAGGGGGAGTTACACACAAGAGAGGGAAGAGGAGAGAGAGATGATAGCAAGGAATAATTTTTTTCCTTTTCTAATAAGCAACCTGCTGAAAATAGAAACAACTGCAAATTCAATTTTGCTGAATTTGGCCTTTTCAGTAGGGGAGAAAAAAAAAAAAAAAGAAAAAAAAGCCCTGGCCAAAAATATCCACAGTGAATTTGAATTAAGCACAAGTGGTATCTTTCTCAAAAAGACACTCTGTGTCTTGTTTCATGGGCCTGTTGCCTAATATGTCAGTAATGAAACTGGATACCACAGACCATTGATTTCACTAGGTCTACTCATGTGAATTAAGATATGAGCCATTGGTCCCAAAGGCACTAAAGTACTCTGCCATACTTACACCCTGGCACTAATGTACCATATAGTCTCACATCAGACTTTTTTCCAGAAGGTGTGAGAAAGCACTGCATCAATGTGCTAATTTTGTGATTACTGTAATTTTCCAAATAAAGGCTGTGGCTAAATTCTGCTCTATATAACATGGATGTAAATATATAGTATTTCCACAGAAACCACAGCTGACATGAAGGGAAGTCAAGTTCAGCCTTAAAGTTTTGGTTAGGTTTTTTTTGCAGTAATACTACTCTCGGAAATAGCACTGAGGATTTCTAAACAGATCTTGTTAAGCTTCTCCAAGTACTTATTTTGAAGCCATGCTGAAAATCAAACAGGACAATGACTGTGCTTTATGGAGTAAGAATCCTACGCCTCCTTCTAGCCCCCTACATGAAGCCTCTTAGCATACCCATGGAGGGAGACCACAACTGAACACGGCCACACACTGTTATCTCATTAGCTCCTGTCTAGAGAGACACACTCCCCCAAGAGCCCAATTCATGGTTTTTCAGCAAGTCTCCTGCTTCACTCTCCAGAGAAACTGGAACCAGCCTTTGCTGTCTACGATGTTTCAGTCTTCTTGTAATGCAACAAATGAAATTAGGCATGGATTCCAAGATCACAAGCCTCAATAATTTCCTAATGGATGTACTGAGCATAAACCTATTGTAGAAGATGATGTCTTCAAAATAATGAACAGCAAGAATTTCCAAATGCAAAAACAGGGCATGGGTCTCTTTTCCAATGAAATACTTCCTCAAAAATATGAAGTCAGATACTTTATTATAAAACTATTTATCCCAAAAGAACCTTTAAAGAGACAGATGACTACCCCCTGATTATGCATGATTCTACTAATAAAAGGCACAAATGTCTATTCTAGTAAAAACACCCACTCATGGCCAGCAGTATGTTTTTTTAAAGAAGGCAATTATAAGTACCAGCTTCATTTAGATTATGTTAGTGTAATGAAGCATAATTCCAGTACATTTTTAAATCAATAGCTCCTTCACATTCATTCTAAATGTATTTAGAAACTAGCATTTTTCACTTGTTAGTATGAGGTTACTGAAATGAATGTGATTGTGAATGCATTTGGTGCAGATCTCACCTAAACCGTAGAAGTACAGTCCCCAGATTTTATTACTTTGACACAGCTTGTGCACTTTATGGAAGAGAGACCTTCCAACACTTAAGTAGAAACCACAGACCCACTCCAGTCATTTCCAACCATGAGAATACCACACAGCACATTTTTTACCAGAAAAGCTGAAGTACTTGTTTCTGCCCAGCAGAACTTAGTAAAATCACCCTGTGGACTTCGGTAACAATTAACAAAATCAGTTTAGTGTATTTATAACATGTTTCTGAACCCAGTGAATTCTGCCCAAAGGAGTGTTAGTCTGTGGTCAGAGAAATTCTTGTTTTGATACAAGAAATCCCCCTGTTATTACACCATTGCCCCAGGAAGTTAGAATACCACAATTTCCACCTCAAGTTTTATCTGATTCAGCTGATGGGTTTGAGGAATGAATCCATCAAGAGATTGAGACAAGGATCTACATGCTTCCTCTCTGAAAAGTCTAGTAGGACCGTATTGGTCCATACTCTTGTCAATGCATCTCTTCACCAATTAAGAGGATAAAAAAATGAGATAACAGAAGTCCTTAGCAAGCCAATGTAAAGCCTTTGCTCAAGAAACCATGACTTAGATGACCTGAGCTGTTAACTCTTTGCTTTCCCAGGACCAGGGTTTGTTCATCTTAAAAGCAAATTCTGAAAAAAATTCTCTTGTAAAGAGAGATTTTTAACATAAGGCAAGTGGTGAGTTGGTAAGATTTTTTTTTTTCCTAGTCTAGTTGACTTTCCTTGCATATTTCCTGTGGCTGGATATTTAATTCAGCATTTTAATTCTGTTCACAAAATTTGTTAAAGAAAGAAAAGGAGGTGAAAGAGTTAATTAGTTGAGTAACCTGAATGACTCAAATGGCCCTCTATTTACAAGTTAGCCTAATGCATCACTTTGTAATTTTGCTACCACCTTCCATTCTTTCACAAGGAAACAATGCTTCCCAGTCAGCTTGTGAGGTATTAGATTTTTATTGCAAGAATATGTATTAGATTATACCTACTAAAAAGGAGTATAACCTGTCCTGTCGGGCACTGTTTCATGCAATGCCTAAGTCGAAGGTTCATGCTGACCTGTAATCAGTTGCTACTGATTTAGGTCTTCATCCAACAGCAAGCTCTATATAGGTTGATTACTTCACCTGCTGCACTCAGCAGAAGGGCTTAATTCTGTTTTCAGAGATGCACACACAACTGGCAGTGATTTCAGCAAGAAATATATAGGTATACCAATGGATTTAATTTTCTGTTTACACAGCTGTCATGCCTTATTGGAATGGGAATCTCAATCAACTTACTAAAATGGTACCATTTTAAGTACATGAAAATGCTTGATCACATATTTGACAAGAATATTTTTCATTTTTTGTGTGAATGCATATGTGGCTACTGTAAGCACATTCATAGTAGAATAGTCTTTCCATAGGAAAACAGATTTGCTATATGACATGCATTACCTTTTCATTAAAAAGCATTATTTAAACACAGATTATCAATTCTTTTTGCTGTAGCATCAGCTCCAGTAAATATAGACTTATGTTTTCTCTAAAACCTATTCTCATCAACTGATACCAAGGGAAATTTTGTTAATATCTGCTAACAGTGTCTTTAGCATTCCCTAGAAACATGGCTCATACAAATTCAGTCAGAACAAAAAAGCCAAGCAGTTTCCATCACATTACAAAAAAAAAAAAAAAAAAAAAAAAATACATTTGGGATATAATTTGTGACCTAGCATTAGTGGCAAGTGGAATGCAACCAAATCTGCAAAATCAACGTCAATAATTCATAAGTTTAGGCTATACATAAAAGATGTCCATAGTGATAGCCTGTGTAAGACTGAATTTTCTACTTCCATTAAATGAAATGGAGAAATCTTAGCAGTTTAAGCTTGCTATTTCATTGTTGTGGCATCTTCAATGACTTCCAACAAAAGCAAGTTGTACGCAGCCCTGCCTTGGAGGAAGCAGAGCTTGTGTGCTTAGTGGGAGCCATGCCCAATATGCAAAGATTGAATTCAGCTCATGTCCATCCTGCTGCCTTCTCTGAAGCAGTTATTTTCCAAGACTTCACAGGGAGCAAAGTAACACCATATAAATGTTTATTTTCCCCTCTTTTTCTCATGATTAGAGATATTTTAATAATAAAGGCCAATATCTGTCTGCAGTCATTCCCAGTAAATTAATGAAACAGATAAAACTTAGTAAGGAAAGTAAATGGCTTACTGGCAGATATAAACCCAGTTTCCATTAGTTGGATAGAAAAATGAAGCACATTAAAATTAACGTGAAGTCCGAAATTAATAGAGGATACACTGAGATTAGAAAGCATGTTTTGTCAAAGAGGCTGTACACTAATTTTGCACAGATGATCATTTTAGTACATGTTGGAAAGGAACAATCTAAAAGCAGCTTAAGGCTTTTATTAAAATGGATCATGAAATGCTTCCTTTCAGTCAGTAATCTCTTGCACATATGAATATAAGGCACAACAGCACAGCTTCCTAGCTATAGATATACCAGAAAGCAGCTTCTGAGGTTTTATGAAGTGTAGCCTAATATTCCAGGGCAATAAAATACCAATAAATGGGGCAAACCACTTCTCCTGAAAACAGCAACAGAGAAAAAAAAAAAAAAATGCAGTACTTGCTTCTTGATGAATCCATACAAACAACTATTTCCATAACACAGATTATTTGGGGGAAGAGTACACATGTTCATGCACTGCTTCCCCATTAAAAGAGACATGAAGTTCAACTATTAATGATTCTGTAGTAAGACAATGCCAATTAGTTGGATCTTAAAAAATCTCTCCTAAAAACAACATTCCTGGGAGCAAAAGAAACCGCACCTGTGCATTTCATCGCTGTTCTTAATTGGACTTCAGTGAAGTTACAAGCAGGGTGCGACAGCCATTTACTATTGCAGAAGTAGCTACAATTGCCATAAATGATAAACCAAAGAGACTATTCAACTTTACTAATTGAGAATTTAACTCACTTATACAGTTACCCTAGATTTTATTCCTTGCTAAGAGTATATATAGTTAAGTCTGCACAGGGGAGAGAGATGGCATTTTACTCCGAGCAATAAGCCGCTTTAAGTGACTTAAAAGGAGCCCGAGGTTTATACCAGGAATATAAACTGTGACTATCAGAACGAAACTGGCAGTGGAACTTCATGTACGTACCAGGGCTCCCATCGCTAACCACATTTCTGAATGAGGCACACGTTTTGCCAGCAAAGCAGAGAGAGGATTTATGATCACCACCGCTACAGCTGAAACGCCTGCTGTCGCAGCTGAAATTTCCCTTCCTTAAAAAACCCTGCTGCCACGACCGAACGCAACTAGCAACGCCCCACCACCACCCCTCAAGTGATAAACGAGTAAGGAGGAAAGAGAGTAAAGACGCAGGATTTTATCCCTCGCAGCCTCCGGTCCGCGCGATGCGGGACCGCGGGGTTCGGCGCGTTTCGCGGGGCTCCTGGGCCGCCCGCTGTCCGCGGTGCTGAACGGCGCTCAAGCCACCCGCCGCTACCGCCCGCCGGACCCCGGCAGCCGAGCCCCCGCGGGGCCGCTCACCCCCCGCCCCGCCACAACAGGTGCGCCGCCCGGCACAAGCGGGTGCCCGCCGCCTTCCCGCCCCACCGTCCGGCCCCGGCCGCCCCACTGACCTGCAGCGCGGAGGTGCAGCAGCAGGCACAGCGCCCACAGGCACGCGGCCGCGCGCCGCATGGTGCGAGCTGCGCTGAGCCGACCGGAGGCAAGCCGAGCCGAGGGGAGGCGAGCCCGGCAGCGTCGCGCCACCGCGTCCCGCTCCCCCCGCCCCCGTCAGTGAGCATGCCTGGGAGCCCGCTGCGCATGCGCAGCTCCGCGCGGGCGGTCGGGTGGGTGCCCTCGATTGCCTCAGCTGTAACGGGGTGAGGCGAGCGGCGAGCTGATCGCGGGAAGAAGCGGTGGTTGCGTGTGGGATCGTGTCCCGGTCTTCGTCCAGTCCTTGCCCCGGAGATGGGTTTGTGGAAGGCCGCGGGGACCCGAAGTGTCCTCCGGGATGAGTGGCGAAGGGAGAGGTCTCCAGTTTCAGCAGCATGTGTGGGCAGGAGGGGGTTGCGGCGGGTGTGTGGTCGTTTGTCCCTCAGCTCCCAGCTGAAGCTGAAGTCAGGGCTCGCTCTTGCAGCGGAGCGGTGGGTTTGCGTCTTCCCAGTGCTGATGAGGCTCGTCTCAGCAGATTGGCACGGCTGGGGGTACTTTTGTGGTTTTGTGCTTGCAGCAGAGGCAATTCTCTTCTTCAGTGTGTTTCGAACCACGCTGAAGTGAGCAGTTAGCAAAAACTGTGTGATGGAAATGACAGCCGATACAGAGATCATGAAATGACTGCTGAACTCAGGGCAGTGGCACAGACCAGACTGATGCAACACCTACTTGGGAGACACTTGGAAAATTGATTACATGGGTATCACAGACCCATATAAAGAGGCCAGATATGAAACAGCCCTGTAATAAGATCATTTTCTTAAGTTGAGTTTAATTGATCGGAAGAGTCACTGGCGGCTAACCTTGAGGGGAAGCAGCAGATGTGTTGCCCGGCAAGTGATCTGTCTACAGCCTACTGCTGGATGTGGCGGTCAGTGTACACACAGGTCTGCCACTGAAGTGGTGTGCCCTAAGCAGAAAATTAACAGAGATTATCAGAGCTTGCTTGCTTCTAAATGGTTTCAAATGACCCTTCATGCAGAAATCTGCCTTATATGAAGTTGTGAATGGGTGCACAGAGCCTGATATCGGAATGCAATTGCATGTATGACTGTACGTATGCAAATGAGCTTCTTTTGCAGCCCCCACCCGGCTGTTCACAGCCATACAGACAGTCAGGTTGTTTGCTTGACAGCAACATGAATGAAAAAGGGCTTGGGTTAGAAGACCACTCAATCTTGAGCTCTGCCCAAAATGGGGAATTACAGTGATCAAAGGGATTTTTTAACAAGGAGTGAGGTTTGAGCCCTGTCCTTTCAGTAGTATCTTTACAGGTATTGTGCCTTAGATGCCCTTCTAAGTTGTGAGATTTATGCTGCTTCCTCTACTGGCATAATTTGCTGTGGATATGTACAAATTGCAGCACTTTAATCCTGTTCCAGTTTAATCCTGTTAGTTCTGACTAGTAGAAACGAAAACTAAAATAAGTGAGATAAAGAAGTTTATCCATGAAGTGCACCCCATTTCTGCCCCCACAACTACAGTTCATGTGTGCCCAGGCCTCAGAGGTATACATACAGGTGAAACAACCTGCCGGGGGGGGGGGGGGCCACACTTCCCTCAGTGAACAGTGAGTGCAGCACCAATTACAATTTAGCCAACTCCTAGGAAAGACAAAAGAAAAATTACTTACAGTCTTCTGATGGTTTGTTATTGTCCACAAGTCACCACCCTTCTGTGTTCTAGGTAAGGATTTAGGGTCAAATATGTCAACAGGATAACTGCACTGAAGCTAATGGTATTGATTTGTCGCCATGTGGTTATAGATGAGGCAGCTGTGGTTTCATGTAATTGAGCACTGTAGCAATATCTGCTCACCTCACTTGCAGAGCCCTAAGGCACACAGACCAGATGACTCACCACTACTCTGTTGAGAAAATTGTTTTCCACTGGTGAAATGTCTGGAGATACATTTTTGAACCCACATCCAAGAAAACATTTAGGCTTCAAACTCATACTTCAGCTGAACTCAATAGGAAGATAAGACTAAATAATTTGCTGAATTTTATAGCAATACATCCTTTTTAAAAGGCAGTCTCATCAGTGCAGAATGGAAGCATTACTGTGGAGTGGGAAGCTGTTACACAGAAAGCATGCTAACACATGTTGCATCAGCTTGAATTCTCTAGCTTCACTGGTTTTTTATTTATTTTAAAATTTCCAAATATAGGACGTGATATTAACGGAGTGGAGATCATTAGTGTGCGGCTTACTCTACGAGAGTGTATTAAATCTAAAGCTGAATTAAGTGTTCACAGTGCTGAATATTATGAATATTTACAAGTGGGGTAAATAGTGTGGGATATTGCTAATTCTTGCTGATGATTTTTTCCATAGTACCTTCTCTTCTGGTGTAACAGATCAAGTATGCTGCTGAGAAGTCACACCCAATATTAGTTGCAATTAAGAGAGCCCTGGTCAAAGAGTTCTTACTGGTTTCCTCCCCTGTCACACCGAGTAGACCATCTTACTTGTCTGGGACTCATTTTGCACTAGACTTCCATTGACAAATTGCTTAAAAAGGAAGCTGAACAATGAAAGCCAAATCTGCAGTTTAAGAGTACAGCAATACACAGATTAGCAAGGAGAGACTGTATGTGAAGAAGAGACAATCACACTTTTGCCCGAGATTAGTAATATAGGTGCTTATATCTGTTGTCCCCTGACAAGCTTCTGCAGAAAGCTGAAGCCCTGTGTAGTAATAAATGAAAGCAAGCTGGAAAAGGAGGAGGGGTGAAGAGGAGGTTCTATGTATAGATCCTTGGGAGACGTGAATGCAAGTCAGAAAAATAACTACTTTTTTGGTGTGTCCATGTGTGTGTATGCATTGATCTCAGCAGAGTAAAGCTTGTGACACGTACATTCGGTCTCCCACTAATTGATATTGCTAGGATGGGAAGAGGGGTTCTTTTAACATGGTGCAGAAAGGTAACTGCTACAGAAAAAGTATCAGGGAGTAACCTGTGTCCTGAGAGATTGCCTATGGGCAAAATCATTATTATACAAATGCAAATGTGTCATATTCCTTAATGAGCATTGTCATTATAGGAGTACATCCTTCTAAAGAGGTCTGAGACTCTCCAGTGTATTTTTGGCAGAATCTCTAATATAGACATGAAAAAGTGACACCGACTTAGCTGAGAAACAGCAAAAACCTAGATAGCAAACAAGAGAAAGAGAGGATGCCACGGTATTTTTGTTCTCCCTTTTATGCTATTTGTACCAGAGGGCAATAAAGACATCATCCTCTGATGTTCTACCAGGGGCATCAAGATTTCTGAAGTCAGGTACTTTTAAATTACAACACAGATAGAAAAACATGTAAAAAGAAATTTCAGATTATCCTCAAAAGACCCTTAGTCAAGGCTGGGAATGTATCTCTTGAACTATACTTATATAATCAGTTATTTTATGTCAAAGTAATTTAGTGTGATATGTGTTTCTCATTAAATACTGGTGAAACCCCCACAAATATGTTTGTGTGCACTAATGTGCATTTAAATAGGGAAGGCAAGTTACCCATGGCTACTGATAACTAGAGAGCACATCGCTCAGTAATGCAGCTAAGCTTGATATTTAAAGTCGCCCAGTACAATTTATAGACTAAATTCAAACCTCTCCACACAGAAGTAACTAAATTTGTGTAGAGATAATAACAATTATATTATTAATAATATTGATGTTATTATAACATCATCATCATCTTCTGTGTCAAGTGAAACAAACTTTAGGCAACTCTGATCTAATCCATAGATGCCAGCATTAGGGCAAGTTTAGATTAGATAATATTAGGGAATCTGGACATTTGTCTATTTGCAGTATTAGCCTCAGGTGGTTACTTTGATGTTATATTTCAAGAAACATTAAAAAGTTATTAATAGAATATGCAATTTTGTGAAAAGTGGAATTACTTCTCCTAGCCAAAGTGAACAAGACCAAACTGTTGGTCATCTCTCAGGGCGGTTTACTGTTCACTGTTTTGTTGTATAAGCACAAAGATTGGTTTTAATAAAAATCTGCCTGATTTGGCTGCCAATTGGCTTTTCAAACAATGTTTCTAAATATAATTGCAACAAGGAGTTGGGATTTCAGTGCATCAAAAACTGCAGCACCTTCAGCTGGATGATAAGAACGAGGGCAGGCAACTGTTCTCTCAATATCAAATTTACATTCATGGAACATTAGGGGATGGGAGTTATAGCCATTGTCCTTAGCAAATAACAAGTAAACATCTTGTATAATTAATATGGAGCCTCATATTGATCAGCAAATCAGTGGGTAGCACAATTTTTTCACTAATTTGCTTTAGGTTGTCATTTGATTAGACACATTACATACCATAATAAAGTTTAGGTAATTGGTAAGACTCTGTTATCTCTTCATGTCAGACTGAAGCTATACATGTGTTTGCTAAGGGAGAAGGTACCTGACCACCACAAGAAATCTCAGGTTGGGGCCCAGTAATATCTATGGATAAACTATGTTTATTTCTCTCTAGATATTTTTCTTTTTAAGCTTGGTGCCTGCTTTAAAGTATCAAATCTTCACCTTTCTACTGACACTGCTAGTTACACACATAGATGAACCTGCTGAAGTTGATGGGTGTCCTAAACAAGTCTTTTTCAGTGACAGTCAAGAGCATGGAATGAAATTCCACAGGTATTAAAAGCCACATCAAAAACTGATTTGCTTTCATTCGAAGTCTAAGCTGTATTTCTTTGACCTTCCCTTACCCAGCATAAGCACACAGCATAATGCACATAGTATCTGTTCTAAAATCTCTTCCAAAGAGTTTTCCTCTGGGGCAGAAGATGGGGCAGAGAATAAACATCAGGCAGATTCTAGGCATGTCGCTTAATACAATTCTGAAAGGAAGACCAGTCTCACAGCAGCAAATTGGTGTAAGTGGAATAGCATGGGTCTACGCAGTGAGGCTGAGCTTTCAGCACCCTCTTAAATCTTTAAAGAAGTCACACATATTCTTATTAGAAATCTTACTTCTCAGATGGTATTTTTGCTTGTTTTATAAATATAAACAGGAAAGCAGTAGCCTATAACAAATCCGTATTTCTCTCTATATAAAAATATATTGAATATACATATGTAATGTCTAAGTAATGTTTAAAGTTAAATGTACATTTAAAGAGGGTAATAAAGGAATCATCAAAACCATAAAAAGTCTAGTGTACACATTTTAAAAATCAGTTCTTTACAGCAAGACATTATCCACGTTCCAGTCTACAGGTTGGAAGTGTTGTTATGAATTATGAGGAATGTATGACAACTTACTAGCAGGCCTAGATACTCATATGTACCTAGTTTTGTTGAGAGTTGAAAGTGTTGTTGTGATTCACAAATAAAGCACAATCTATTTTTTTATGAAAGAGTCAGAAAACACTTAAAATTTCAGAACATGTGCAAATTTTAAGCCCCTAATTAAGGTTTCCCAGCACTCTCTAATAGAGGCACTTTTCCAGTTGCTTCTAAAGCCTGCAAAATTTTAAAGATTTGATTTGATCTGAAATTTTACACATCTCTGTTAGAGACTTTACTGAATTTCATTGCAAAAAACGTGACTCTACCTGTTAACACCAAGAGTTACCCATTAAAAGATACTATCTCTAGAATAGCCAAGTGTTTGATCAAAGAGTCATTCTGATGTCAGGGTGTATCTATTCTTATCATGTAATGTTGATCCAGATTTAATAAAGCTATGAGAACTAACATTTTCAGTGTGCATACGAGAGAGTGTCTGGAGGCAGTGACTGCTGCTTGTTTTCAGCTGGAAGCAAAATTCTGCCAGAATTTCATCTGCCCTGAATATATTTCATGTCTAGTTGCTGACTGGAATCCTTGTGGGCCATTCCATCAGAACAGAAGTGCATGCTTCATTGCAAAGGTAAGAGGGCTTCCTTGTAACTACTATTCTTAGCAGCAGGGAGTCATAAGGTTGCAGAATGGAATACATGGAACGCACTGGCAGTACGAAGGAGAAGCTCAAAGGAGAATATCAAAACAGGTAGGAGTGGAAAGGAAACCATTAGCAATTTGAGACAGCACAGGCATTAATGCTGTGATGAAATCTGATTGCAATAGGAAAAACTGAGAGGCAGTAGTGAATGGAGGAAAAAACAAGACGCAAGACAAAAAGTGGTCAGGAAACAGGAGGAGGTGGCAATAGAAGCATGAGCATCTGTGGACAGTAAAGTAACACTATAGTTTGCAAAAGAATGCCAATTTGCTGAGCAGCAAGTAATTTTATCTAAACAAAGAAATAAACAAAGTTCCCCTCTGCAATTTATAATCTGGAGAAACAAAAAATGAGAGGCCAATATTTAGTAATTGTTTCTCTTCATGCAGTTGAGGGATTCCAGTCCTGCTCTCTTAGCCACCAACACTTAAGGAGCACAATGACTAAAGACAAAGAAAATAACTGTGCTTATTAACCATGATACTTTAATTGATAAGAAAGGAAAAGAAAAAAAGCAAACACAGAACACAGACAAAAGGAATGGCAATTTCACTTTAATTCTTTTAGTTCATAATTTTTGTGGAAAGGATTTAACAAAGACCACATCACTGAGTATGGTGTAACCATAGGGAGTCCAGAATATCTACTTCTTCCTAGTAGCAGCAAGTCTTATCCTAATGTAACATAATTAAAAAGGTAGTCTATAAGTGGATCAGCAATTCCAGCAGAGGATTGATCATGATTGATATGTAATGTATCACATATAAGCTAACCTGTAGAGTTATAGGTGATCAATGGATATAAAGTTTTAGTCTTACAAAGTCTGAAAAGTGGTTTTATAAAAACAAGTTGTCAAAAATAATAACTCATTAGTCTTATATAAAAAGGGAAGTCTTTCTAATGTTCTCTGTTCCCCTTTAAATTTAAATAGTAAGTCAATATCCTGGAAGGAATTTCAAAATAGATACATCAGTCTAATTCTTGCCAATGCTTTACCACTTTGACAATACAGCCTTGTCATCATATTACAGAAACATTCATGAAAAGAAAATCAGTATTCCCAAGTGGTGTATTGCAGTTCTTTTGCTTCACCATTTGTTTTCATCTATCTGGCTATTTCTTCATTTATATAAGCCAACGGACACACTGTGAAAATTGTGGTAAACTTGAAAATAGGAACAAATGCTTTCTTTGGCTACTTGTTTTATAATCTCATTTTTTATGTCTTCAGAAAAGGAGCCCATCAGGTCAGAAGTGTGGGCTTCTTAACTGTCTACAGACTCATTATCTTTGCCCACCCCAAATACACTTTTGACGTGTTTCCATCATGTAGCAACAAATTAAAGCTGTATCTACCTTTGCTACTAATATGTCACTAATTCTTTTGTTTCTGAAGAGGATAATTCTAAGTCCAGAATATTTCTGATACTAAGCTCTGTCATAAGGTTTCTTTTTTTGAAAGACTTCTGAGACAGCCCTCAGTGTTTCCATTGACATACAATAGTAGTATGACTCTTCCTTAGATGCTTACAGGTACTTTTACACTTTATTAATATGTAAACCACTTCCAAAATATAATGAGATTCCTATGAAGCACAGAGCTATTCATACACTTTCCAACTTGCAGCATAAAGGGAAACTGTTAAAAATTGAAGAATTGTATACTTTAGTCATCAAAAAATATGTTTAGTGGTTTGCAGATAATATATTTTATCTTTTAACACTTTAAGTTGATCCTTAACTAACAAAGGATGAGGAATTCCTGTATTTATCTGGAGCACTTCCTAGTGATAAGTAATTCCCCCAAAACCTAACCCATAGATACATATTTTTTATGTGCTCCAGTCATCACTGATATAAAAATAATCACAAATACCTTTTCAAGTTGAGACTCTGGCAAGGTTGGAATGATTTAATATTGCAATTTTACTAATAACCATCTTTGAATCAATACTGTTGTTTTCCCCTACACTTCTCTACCAGAAAGTAGCTACTGAGCCACAGGCAAAGTGCAGTACTCATCCTCCAGGAGCTGCTACCCTGAGGGCAAAAATAGCCTGTAATGCTCGAAGTGGCTCAGATCATAGCTGACATTGTCCATATAATGATTTCAACTTGTTGTTGACTCTTGGGAATCTGTGCAATTCCAAGTAATTTATAAAATGCAAATTGAAGAGAAAAATCATCCGATACGGAAGGTTTGAATTGAAACATTATGTTTACACTTACACAGCCAAGCCAAATACCTCATTATTTAGACTCAATTGCTAAATCTTACATATTTTTAAACCAGCTGAGAATGGCTAAATACAGGCTCACTGTTCTAGCTAGGTCTTTTTTGGATACAGTCCTAGGTCAGACCTCTCAGCTGACTTTGTAATCTGACAGGAAGCTGCACAGGATTTCCAAATTAGTGTTGCAGAACTCTCTCTTGGACATCTAACATTAGCATTAAACATTTCTCATTGCTTCATCTAAAATGTCTCTGAGGAGCTAAGCTACATGTCCTAGGAGCAAGGAAGGAAATGGCAAAGCACATGCCCATTAGCAAAATATCTTAACTGCTGAAGCTTTCCTCTTAAAGAAGTCAAAGACCTCACCATAAGATAAATTTTCTCCGCACTTGATTTCAGTATGTCTGCAGTGCCTTTGTCAGTTATTTGGTGGTGAAAAGTGGAGGGTTTGCTCCGTCTGTCCTACAAACACTTTTCATCCCATGGCTGTGACTGGCCTCTGTAACCTAGCTGCCACACAGTCTGGCTTCTGTGTCATGTTTCCACTGATATGTTACAGATCTTTCCCTCATTACAGCAAAATCTTCAGTAGATCTCTGCTGAAAAGCCATTGTTCAAGAGGGATGAGACAAGACTGGAGAGAGTGTCTGTGTTGGTGTCAGTGTGGTTATGACAGTTAGCACTGCTCTTTTAAGAAGTCAGGCTCCTTTTCTGGGCTCAACGAAACTATCTTCCATAAAATTCAATGCATCTACCTTGTAAAGATTAGAAAATATTCTAGAGGCATGTTTGACTTCATCACAGTGTTACAGAAATTTCATGGTACCAAAGCTAAATACATATAAGATGGGAAATATCAAGATTAAATTTACTTAGAAAAGTTTACTTTGGACCTGTTGTTCATATCCATTAAGGTGCACCTTCCATGAGATTGCATCATACTATGCTTTTCTGAGATAAAAACATGAAGAGGTGTAATACAGCAGGATAGTCTTCAGATTTTATTTCTGACTTTTGAGATATTTGCACAGAGTTTTCCTCAAATGTGTGCACATTTCCAGTATTTGCAACGAGGAAAAGAAAAAAAAGAGAGAAAGAAACCCACCCCAAAAATAACAGAGTAAATGCTGTGACACAGGAAATGGTCAAAACCTCACATTGCAATGGGGGTTTTATCCGTTCGAGCAGCTTATGATGAGGCATTTATGAAAAATAAACTTCTCCTCCTGCAGTTTTAGGAACTACATAGAGCGTAATATAAAGATTTCATTACCTTTAGTTTTCCACTAGTGTAGGCCTTCTCATAATCATTTTTAACTTTCTTCAAATGCTGCAAATGAAAGTGTTATAATATGGTAATTTAGGTATAAAAGGATTTTGCCTTTTTAAACCAGCATAGGTATAGAAAAACTATTTCCTTATGCTTAAATTTCTTTAAGAAATACTGCTGAATTTGGCCCTGTATCTCTCAGAATACTAATAAAGTATTTGTAATTTGTGTAATAAAATGCATGATTACAGCCTGGACAGGTGGGATTGGATATAATGGTCATTTATGACACAGCTGAAAGATCATATCTCCAGTTTTTTACAGCCCAAGTACTAATGAAGTGTTCAGCTGTGGCTGCTGTTGGAGTGCTGAAGACTTCAAGTTTGGTGTGTGCATACCTCAAAACCATTTGTACTCCCCAAGTTCATTTTGTGCTTCACTGTGATCTTTGGGAATTGTTCCATCACAGCAACATTTCCAGTTCTTTTTGACACCCATTGCTCTGCCCAGAGGTCCTTGAGGGATCATCCCAGTCGTCACTTATTTACAGAGCTGCAATGTAAAATTAATAGTATTTTTGGTTCCAAAAGCATTTTATTTTAAAACTCTTAAAGTCTTCACTCTTACACAAATGTGTTCACACACTAACAGTTCTGTGCAAGAAAAGTACTGACTTTACCTGGTGGATGAATTCAGACTAGTATCTGGGGAAGTGTTCCTGGCTGCAAGTGGAAGTGAGTATGGCTATGTGCCCTGGGACCTCCGGCAGGAGAAGGCAGCCATGAATTCTGCCAGGAGCATCCCAGGAGCCCAGAAACAGAATATCTAGCAGAAAAGTGCTGAACTAATGAAGCACTTAGGCTTTTTGGTTTCCTGGCTGATGCAGCTCCTGACCGTTTGACAGCAACTCTGCTACCACCATAATTCCTCTGCTATAGCAAGTCTATCCCCGTGCACGTACCTGTGCTTTATTTGTGCGTAAGCCCCCTCTTTTAAGTCAGCCGACTCCCTCACCGTTCTGGCTCACAGCTACTCACTAATGGCGAGATGAGCAGCACATGCAGTTGAGATTCAAGGAACTGTAAAGTTCAGATAGCAGAAAAACAATCTCAGCCCAAGTAGTATGCTCTGTTTTAGAGACCCCAGGGGATGCTCAGTATCGGTCAGGACGCTCACTAGATGTCACTGTTCTCCAGAAATAAGTGTGCGAGCACTTTTTTCTGGCTGCAAATATGGTGGGTCTTTAACCAAGTAGTGCAGGAGCTCGTATTTTCAGAAACTGAGCTCATCTACAAAATTTCCATAGTTCAGCAAAAGGCTTTGCTGATTTTCCTGTCACTTTACCTCAGTGTAAACCAAGAACAACTTCCCTCAAAAGAGGGGTCCTCGTTCATGGCCATAGAGGAATCCTGTAATTTTTCAGTCTTTTCCCTAACCATACTTCAGAAGTTATGTGCTTTAGAAATGGGGTGAACTCAAAGTGAACAAAGCAGCACTTTGCACTGCCTGGCTGCATGTGTACTTAACATCTTTTCATGCTGGAGAAAAATACTTTGATGATGCTTTTGTCCAAGTACTTAATTTTGGTCAGTTAACTTCACATGTCTAAACTGTAGGTTAGTTTTCATAGGCTCCCTATATGATCACTAGAGAGCATCTCGGTCTCCTGCAGTGGTTCAGAAAGGAAACACTATTCATGTGCTTCTGGAAGAGCTTCTCTTTTTCCAGTGAGTACATCAGCAGCTCAGGGAGAGACAACTTACCTTACCTGAAAACATAAAGTTACATGTTTAAAATCTGTTAGTGCGAGTGATCCCAGGCATACTGAACTGGTTTGTATTCATGTATTTTAACTTAGAAACAATTCTACTAGCAAGCAAACAGACTGGAAGAGAGAAAGGAGTTGCTAGAAAGGTAATAATCTGTAAAGAGGATAACTGAGTTAAGTCAGGCTGTGTTCAACTAAAAAGAAAAAAGAAAAAAGTATTGCAGAACAAAAATTGTATGTTCACAAACAGGCTACAGCGTGGAGTCACTAATAACTACCAGATTTGGCACTACTTTCTTTGCATTTGCTAAATCAATAAACATTCAGGGAAAAAATCCAACCCACCAGTCACCCAAGTGTGTCCAGAGCATCATTAGTGCATAACAGCATGTTTCAACATGGGGGGCACATTGTTGACTTGAAGCAGTTAGCTTAGGTGCTCTGACTCGTCTTATGCAAAGTCTACTGCTCTCTGGTGACTCCTTTACTTTTATATAGAGAAACTAGGTTGTGAATTGCCCTCAGGAGTGCAGTTCAATAGTATTTTAAGCTGATCTATGTCAGTGGTGTGACAAGTCCCACCTCCACCTCCAGCTGTACATTCCTGGTCTTTCTCCCTTGTGTCTGGTAGGTGGTAAGCATGCTCAGCCAAAAATTAATCCAGAGGAAAAATCAGGTTTTTTTGCCTTTTTTTTTTTTTTTTAATAAGCTCCCTGAAGAAGCTTGATGTTTTTCCACAGGGTTAGTGCAGAGGGGAACGTAGTAATGTGCCAGGATAATAGAAGGCAAGACCCCAGTCCTAACCCTGAGTTAGGTTTGCCCTTGCTGCTAGGGTCCCAGTCCTTTCAGGAGGCACTTAACATAGCCTGCGCTGGGCCATGGAAGCTCTATCCTCACTCCTTTCCCCTCAGTTTCTGCCCCCATTCCCCAAGCGCAACTCCTGAAGTGTAGAGCTTCCAGGGCAGATTGTATCTCCTGGCTCTCATGAGCTAGTAAGATTTTCTTCACCACAGCATGGAAAAGGTGTTTGTCAATGAAATGAGAACCTTGCACTAGCTGGAGAGGGCAGTCACATTCCCTTGTGAGTAAAGGATAAAAGCACAGCTAAGCTGTATGACAAGAGCAGAATAAAAGAGCAGTGATGCATATTTCTGGATTGCTATAACTTTCTCAGGGGTATCTTGGCTCTCAGTCTGGTTGCAAATTAAGAAGATAGCAAATGGCTTGGAGATATCTTTTGTCTTCAGCCCCAGTACAGCTTGCACAGATCAAGAGAGCTCTCTCTACATATTTTAAATTATTCAAAGCAATTAGTCTTCATTAACAGCTTGTCTAATTTAATTTCAAAAGATCAAGCTGTTTCCCTGGGTTGTTTTTTTTTTTTTAGTGAAAAGAAAAAAACACAAAAAAACTTCAAACCTGTATGTGATTGCCAAGTGTATATATCAGCTAAACTCAGGAGTCACTGCTGCTTACCTCAGCTTGTCATCTGCTCTCATTTTGTCTAGAAACTTCACATCCTTCTTGACACTGTATTAGAACATTTCATTGATGATCTTTTGCACTACAAAGTGCTGAGTACTGTGGGAGATTGATTCTTTATTTGCTAGGACCAACCAGGAGAAAGACAAGTCAAAGCCTTTTAACTAGCCCATAGCATCAAGAGTCTTATGTGATGTCATGTGGAATTTCTTGAAGAAATTCAAAGATTCCATTGAACTTCCTCAGGATGAAGCTAATAAGACTGTCTTTAAATATACGATCAGATAGCTGTCAGATTTGGACTGATGAGTGCCTTTGCCAACCACCTTTAGGTTTCGTCTGCAGGGTGTTTGTTTCTAAGAACAGATATTCACAGTAGCATTAATTTATAGGTTACAAGCAAGCACTTCTCTACTTTTCTTATCCAAGTCTGGGAGCCTATGCTACATAAAGATATTCTGTCTGGTAATGTGTGTCTCCTTGGTTACACTTCTGAGAAATAAATACTAAATTCAGAGGTTTAGAAGGCCAGCAAACATTTGCCAGAGACTTACGAAACTCTGGTTTGCGATGCAGGTATTTATCCTCACCTGCATTTAAACAGATAAAACTCAAAAAATGCTGGGGTTTGTTTTAGATTGTTGTTGGGGTTTTTTCCCATTTCTGGTTTTCCTTTTCAGATATCACTGTGTCTGTATGAAACTATAATAACATGGAAGTCACCCAATATATAGGCATAAGGAGGAGTGGGAAACAATACATTTTCTGACAGTGATTCACATTACTAGGAAAAGGACAATTCTGCTTTGTTACCCTACTTGTATTTGTTCTTAGAGAGCTTGATAAGTTATCATTTTCAGGGGACTTCTAGGGGTGTGGAGTGTGCTAGAAACTAATAAAAATACAAATTTGGGTCAAGATTCACCAAGGGTTATAGTACTGTGGAGAAGGACTTTCAGGTGTTGGTCAGTGAGAGACTTAACATGAGCCAGCTTCAGTGTGCACTCACAGCCCGGAAAGCCCAGAAAGCCCAGAAAGCCAACCATATCTGGGCTTTATCAAAAGGAGTATGACCAGCAGGTCAAAGGACGTGATCCTGCCCCTCTGCTCTGCTTTTGTGAGACCTCACCTGGAGTACTGTGTGCAGTTCTGGTGTCGTCAACATAAAAAGGACATGGAGCTGTTGGAACAAGTCCAGAGGAGAGTCACGAGGATGATCAGGGGACCGGAGCACCTCCCATATGAAGATAGGCTGAGAAAGTTGGGGCTGTTCAGCCTGGAGAAGAGAAGGCTGTGTGGAGACCTCAAAAAAACCTTCCAGTATCTGAAGGGGGCCTATAGGGATTCTGGGGATGGACTCTTCATTAGGGACTGTACTGATAAGACAAGGCGTAATGGGTTAAAACTTAAACAGGGGAAGTTTAGATTGGATATAAGGAGGAAGTTCTTTACTGTAAGGGTGGTGAGGCGGTGGAATGGGTTGCCCAGGGAGGTTGTGAATGCTTCATCTCTGGAAGTGTTCAAGACCAGGTTGGACGAAGCCTTGGGTGACATGGTTTAGTGTGAGGTGTCCCTGCCCATGGCAGGGGGTTGCAACTTGATGATCTTAAGGTTCTTTCCAACCCTAACTATTCTATGATTCTATGACTGGAGCAGAAAAACAGAAGACAAGGAAAAAAACAGAGAACAGGATTATCTTGGAATGTCAGCTAGGATATGAGGGTCCTGGTCTAAATCCCTGTGGTTTTAAGCCCCTTCAGAGATTTGATCCAAATTAAATTCTCTTTTCTTCAGGCAATGCCCTGACCAAATTTTCTAGGTATCTTCCATTTCTTTTGCTGAAATAGGTTCTTTGTGTAAAAACAACACATGTTTCATGAGTGCATGTTCCCAGGCCCTCAACTGCAAACAGAATATTTATTTGATGGGGTTTTTTTTCCATTTTTTTCCAGTCCAACATAATAAAATATATAAATAATATGAGTACTGTAATTATGTTCTGTGCCATCACTTCCCATTTGTTCTTAAATTGCCTTTATTCTTTGGTCACAATATTTCAGCCCTTTGTAAGCCTTGCTGTTTAAAAAACTTCAATTTTGCTTTCTTGTAGAGAAGCTGAGGACTTAGATGCTGTGCAAATAAGTAGCTCTTTGGCAGCCAAAGGATTCCTGCCTGTTTTCAACTCATCACTTAAGGTGCGGTTCAGAAAGCTGAGAGGTTGTTACTGGCACAACTTTGACCAAAACATTGCTTCAGGCATCTTGTAAAATACATTTCAGAAAACAAAATGAAAGAGCTGAATTTGGGAAAACTGCAGATTCAGGCCCACTAAGGTCTCATTGTCTTCTTGATTTCAGATGAGGTCATGCATAAAAGGTGTTTTTTACCTTTAAGAGTTCTTGGGAAACAATCTGCCTCTGGAGCTTGACCCATGAAATACAAAGAAGTCACGAGCTCTTCTGGAGGAGGTCATATCAGCATGGGTTAAAAAAGTCCAAAATAATTTTTTGGTCAACCAGCTAAGCCAAATGCCAAATGAGGAGCACAATCACCATAGGTTTCCTCTGCTGTGAATGCATGAAAAGAAGTGCTGTCAAAAGGCCCGTCCAACCATAGCTGTTGACATAATAGTCAAAGGAGCTTCTTATCCCCCTGCTCTGACTGTAGAGAGATTCTGAAACTGGCATATTTCTCACTAATGAAGCTCTATTGGATACTCTACATCAGATGAGAATCTATGACACATTACCTGCCCCTTGATACTTGCCTGGTAAAGTAACAAGTTCCAAGGGAGTATTTTCTTTTCTATAAGTATTGAGGCAAAGAGAGATTAAATAACTCATCTAGGGTCACCCAAGGAGTCTACGAGTGAGCCAGAAATTTAGGCAATTCCTACTCCAGCACTTTAAATGCAAGGCAATATTACCATTCCGTGTAAAGATTTCATGACTTGTTCTATTTAGTTTCAGATCACTAAATAGAAGATTTTTGAAAGCAGACCAGTTTATTAGAACTTAAATTTGAAAAGAGTAAGATTGACAGACTAAATTAGTCTCTGAATATCACTTTTGGTGTTTCATATGTATTTGCCATCTTAAAATAGTGGTACCACTTCACAATAGAACAAAGATTTCCTTTTTTCCAGTAAATCAATGCAGATGATTTCTGAATATGTTCCCTTGGCAGAGATTAAAAAATAATGATTTCTTTTTATTATGAAAATATTCACCCCTTGGTCTTGTGGGAAGAAAAGGTTGTGACTGAAAGATGATTTCCTTGGCAAACCAGCAAACTCTCCATACTGCAATTTTTCCTTCCTCAAGCCCAGATGCTTTTGGGAGTGTACTGTGTTGCCACTTACACATATGAAAAGGCATATCGTCTCTTTACAGGCTCCTTGTCCATTGATCCAACTAGCCCTGTTCTTGTCTCCAAACTCAAGGCTCCCTTTGACAGTGATTGATGGCCACCCTCTCACAGGAAGAATGACTAACTGCAACCTGTGAGTATTGGAGGCGCTACAGAATATATCTGCTGTACTGTTTATTTTGGGAGGCGGACATGTGCCCACATTTTTATTCTTGGAATAAACATTCTGACATTTTCTGGCAGGTGTGAATGCTGTAACATACCAGCAGGCAGAAAAAAATAAAATAAAATGACAGCTTCTAACCTTTCTGATGGAAATAAACGGGCTATTGCTGATGTGAAAATTGTAAACCCTCACTAGATTCCATATGAATTCTATCACTTGGAAAGGCAGATTTGGATCTTAAGGTCCCCTGGCAGACCAAAATGAATATTTTTTTTTTTTTCAGTGGTGCCTACTTGCTCTTCTCAACCAAATCCAAAACATAAGACATAATGAATTATGTAAATTTCAGACCTCAACCTGATTGCGGCCAACTCACTTTGCCAGTAGTCTGAAAAGATTAGCCTTAATGTCTAAGTGACAGAATGCAGAACCCTTCTCAAATCTCTTTCAGCTGTCATCTCATCAAAGGTGCATTGATGTAGAGGGTCAGATGTGAAGGGCTAATTTCACTTCTTATTCAGTTTAAGATCAGCAAAAATTAGCCTTAATTTTGCTTTGCTTTATTCCAACACTTGCCTAGGAATTTATACAAGAACTTCAAAAACAAATATTTATGTAAACCTATTATAATAATAATTCCTTCCACATTATTTGATAAGTCCTGTCTTGGCAGTGATGTGTTAGAAGTTAACAGTGCATATGGAGAAAATGTTAAAAGTCACAGATGGGACATAGCCTTTCTAGCCTGGTCACACATATGTATAATTGTAGGCTGTAAACAGTAACAGTTTTAATTGTCATTGGTCCATAAGGAGATAATCTTAAAGTTTAGATTAAATGGTGGTTTGGTGTTACTCAAATCTTCTGGCGTAAACCAGGACAGTACAAAAGAAATAAGAGTCAGAAAATCTAGGACTCAAAATAGGGAAATGGTGACAAATTTCAGTACGTAGGCCTGAATAAGAAGTGTTCTATATATATTGCAAGAAAGACTTGGGTAAATTACTTTTTCTCCTTGGCATATGTACTGAATTAACAGTACTCTGCTACTCATAGAACTTTTTGATTGTGAAAAATCCCAACTTAGAAATAAATCCATCCCATATGAGTCTAGCAGTATAAGTCAAGATACCCATTTTGGACAAGCACACACAAAACAATGTGCCCTCAGAAATGGCCATTGAAGTATTTCAGTACTTTCACACTACCACAAGAACAGAGCATCCTTAAAGATCGAGATGTTTGTCTAACTGAATGGATACCGGAATTCACGCTAGCCTACTGCAGTACCTTGGAAGAGTAACTTCACTGCTTTGTTCCTCAGTTCCCCATTTCTGTAACCATCATGTCTTTTTACTGTGGTCCTCTTTCAGATTGTGTTTGAAAAGCAATAGAAGAGTTACAGTTTTTATCACAAGAAATAGTTGAGATTTAGTTTGGGAACTGGTTAAGTCCTGTTTAGATAACATTTTTTAAACAATACAGTTTCCATGATGTGTTGCTCTTCATATGTGACTGAATAATAAATAATCGATAATGATTAACTATGGCAAAGAACAAACATGCTCATTTCTGCACAGATGCCTTCTTCATGTGCAAATTGTTCATATGCACAAATGTCTGAGAACACAACCAAGCTGAAAAATATTTAGGATTTGAATGAGTGCAGGACTGCCAAACCACAGTGTCAGGCCACCAACATGCATGGCGTTGGTATAAAATACAAATATTAAGAAATACTACATTTTTTGCTTCTTTTTATTGGTCTTCTGGTTTTTGAGTCTGCCATGATCATTTTTTCCAGCTTCCCTCAACAACTAGAACTATTCATAAATGGAATTTCTGTCCTCAACAGACAAAACTATTAAACTGTTAAAAAGTGTTGTGGGACATAATTGCTAAAAAAGAGCTAGGTATAAAAACTAATAATAGATATAAAATCAGGCATATTTCATTCTGATAATATTGAAATACCATTAATTTAAAGCCCAGATGAACTTTTTCAGCTTTATTAATATGGGAAGATTTAAATTATTTTCTCTGATAACAAAATCATTAAACCTTGATGATGCTGTATTTTCCAGGTTCAAACTGTACTGGTAAATATTTTCCAGTCTTCAAGTGTGAGATTTAAAAAATGACTTTTGTAAGTAAAACTGACATTTTCACTTTCATGATAGCAGTCTGTGTCTGAACTCTTTAAAAATAAAACAAGAGCTAAACCAGAAGAATTTTATATGTTCAAGAAATCTGTAGCAGTCTTGAGCCTTCATATGCTCCATTACTGCACTTCAACCTTTTGCTGACAGATGTGTTACCATAGGGTCAGGTGTATAGGTACTCAATGGAGGAAAGAGATACATCATCCTCTTTCTTATAATTTCCATTGTTTACAATATCAATGTGGCACAACCTCCCGTATCATAGGACATGTTGGACATGTCCACATGCTGTGCAGCACCTGTCCTTTAGATCTGTGCTGGTTCTTGTGACAGTTATGCCACTAGATTTAGGAAATGCCAGGACAATTTTCTATCAGGTCACTGGCTCTACTGCATGATACTGGCAATCTGCTGCACTGCCTCTACAACAGTCAGCCTCCTTAATGGTCACAGGTCATCCCTTAGCTGTCAGCATTTCCAGGATGATGTGTTCTTTCAGAACAGCAGCAAGTGTATGAAGCTATCTTCTCATCGATGCTGTCAGTCAGTGCTGCCTATGTAGCCAGTGGAGATAAATCCCAACATCTAAATTCAATGGACTGAATTACAGGGTCTTAGATTATTTTGCCTTGCCGTGTTACCTCTCACCTCTCTCTGCCCACCTGCATAGGGATCCCAATGTGATGCCCTGGAGAGCAGAAAGGCTGAGTTAGTCATTGCACTCTTTAATGTAAACACCATGGTGCTATAGTCCCTAAATCAGACATGTGGGCCATCTGCATGCAGCCTGCTGAATTTTTGTTCCCTCCAAAAAGTGGAAATGATACTCATATCTTTTCTTAAGAGTGAACATGCATCAGTACACTTTGTATTCTGCATATGTTGGAGTGGTACCCTGCTCTTAGAGTATCTAGAGGCTGTCAAAGCAAGATATTCAGTCTGAAACCCAGAAGGCTATGTGGCTAACAGCGAAGGCAGAGCTCAAGCAGTTTTCCCCAGGAACAACTTAGCCTCTAGCAGTTCTTATTGAATACTGTAAAGCAAACATTTATGTTGGCTTTTCTTCTGTATCTACATGGGCTGAGTTTTCTCCATGTGCAATACAGCCAGCTAATCTGAATGGAACAAAAACATTTGTTTTTCTTCACATTTCTCTATATACCAATCCCTTCCAAATAAATATTCAGTCAAAACCCCTAATGCTATTAGGGAAAACAAATAAATCAGATTAATGAACTCATTTGAACGCCAGAAGGATCTATCATTTCTGTGCTCTAAGAATATCCTACAAACAGTTAAATGTTCATGAAGCAGAGGCAAGCCTGATAAAATGATGAGTCTCTCTGGCGCCAGCAATAGGCCTGGCTAAAAGCCAGCAACAGAATAGCATTTAAAACCCTACAGAAAACATAAGTGACCCCAGAATGGATAAACTGAGGAAGAGCTTCCCTTTGAAAACTCTTAGCAATTCACCATACTGAATGTTCCCTTAGTCTCTGGCTTCATTGTCTGGCTCAAACTTGCAGATGAATTTCCAGATGAATTTCGTGGGTCTCTACAGCCCAGCAAAAATAAACTAGACATTTCAAACTTAATTTTGGCTTCGGATGCAGACTTCCTTGCACTGATAAAAAGTGGTGAGGTGATGGAGAGCTGGGAATGTCCCAGCATATGAGTGGGCATCATACTGCATACTATAAAATTTGTTTATACCATCTGTACCATCAGTTCCTTTGTGTCCCCAAAATGAGCCATTCCACAATGATGCAGGAGGCAGGAATGAGCTTCTGCATTGACAGCCTGCTCCAAGTTGTGCTTTGATTTGGCCTATGTTCTAGGGGTCAAGGAACACAAGAGGCTTTCAGGGCAGCCTGGCTAAAAAGGATCTTAACTTTTGGAATGTGCAACCCCCCAAGCCAGCTTCACGTACTTTAAAGAATTTTTACAACCTTAAACTGTCTGATAACATGAGTTATAGTAAGCAGTGGCATTAAAGGAGTTTTCTTGCTTGTAACGGGTTCTTAATCACCCTCTGCTAGCAGTGGTACTACCATTAATGATAGCTGAAGTTAGTCGTGACTATTACAGTGTTGCAAAGTAGAAAAAAATGAGCAAGAGGCTCAGAGAATTTCTTTGCAGCCACTGATGGGCACTTTGCATCCATTAAAAATCACCCCTACTAAACAGGCATCATACATAAATATCCCCATATCAGTATCAAATAAAATCTTGATTGTAGGGTGTAAGTAAACCTGAACATTTTTAATATGTAACATATGCAATTAATCTTAATTACACACTTGCCAATTCTAATTTGGGAAGAAAAAGCTGCACTCCAGTTATTGAACTGAAACCTTAATCTCATTTGATATGCTTTAAGCTTAGATCAATCTCTTTCTTCTGCCTTTTGACTTTCTTCATACTTCCCTGTATCTAAATGGAGCCATCTCCTGCTTTCACTGCTTTTTCCTCTGGAGGTAGGAGGCATGCCCTCTGCTCCCAGAGAAGGAACAAGGCAGAGCAGAGCTCTTCATTCCCTACTGATGCACAGATAAGGGTTGGAAAAACAAATGAAGCCCTATCAGAGGAGCCCTTTGCAGCCCTTCCAGTGTCTACCTGGAAGTCGATGTGGAAAAGGAAACTAAGTTTGCTGAAAGAACTGAATATCTACTGCAGTGGAAAATTGCTCAAAAAATGTCATTCTTCAATTGCACTGTGCAGGTGACTGGGGCAACCATCACAAAAGGCCTTAGAGTTACAGGCTGTCGCTGTTCAAGCAGGAGGAGCTGCAGGCATCCTGCCACACCGTTTCTCATACATAGCCACCCTCCTTCTAAATATGGCTAGTCCTACAAATCACATCTAGGTGGCTAACACTTGTTCCGGGCACTGTTTTCACAATGAAATCCTGCCTTGAGAATCCACCCAGTATCTGCCTCCTCTCCTTTCAAATACAACCGCATGGATAACTCTCTGATGCTTCGCTGATAACCCCCATTTCAGAACAAGCACATGAGCACATAGGTTTTTTCCCATGCTGCAGGAGGTTGCTGTGCATGATGATGATACTTTGTCATAAAGTGCCTTGAAACAGTGTCTGACAAACAGAAACAATATTTTTAAATAAAAAATATTTTTATTCTTATAAATCACATCAAATACATTTCAGACACTTCAGTTTGCCATGACATCACAGATGAATTAGGCTTCATGGGAGGATCTTATGGCAGGTATCATATACCCTTTCCTTGAGGGACATACCCCTTTCACGTGAGTGAGGAAGTACACATATTATGGCTCATTCACAATGTGTAGCTATGTATATTCTAGCTGACAAAAAAGGCTGGATTACAATCAACACCTTTATGTTTGGGACACCCTGTTGTCTGATGTGGTATGAGAGAGATGTCTTGGACCTTTGGAGTTGAGACCCAGTGCTCTCATCTCTGTGAGTGTGGAATAAATGTTACAATTCCATCAACAGCTCCTTTTTCAGACTGTCACTGTGATTTACTGTGAAAGATTAATGAAAAACTGTTTGATGGACATTATTTGTTTATAGATGTGTTCTTGTCGACCGACGCATGTGTGGTTTGTTATCTTAGCACATAGAAAGGTAGTTGAGACATATGTTAAGTTCAGCAAACATAAATTGCTGCAACCTGAGCATTAGATTCCTCACAAGCTAATATATATAGATATACACACATGATTTCTCAACTGTGAAGTTGTAGGCTTCAATGATATATGATACATCCTACATGCTGCAGGTTACATGCCAGCCGTCCAATGGCTCAGAGGTACTATCTGCTTGTAAATACTAGTAATAATTCCTAGAGTCATATGCTGTTAGTGTAAATGGTGAGACATTGTGTAAAGTTTTTAAGTAAGCTCTGCTGATCTGTAACATCTGCCCAAAATCTATGAACGATGTTTTCTTCAGTTACATTAAAGTAAAACCAGGTACCATTTTGGTTAGTGTGACATAGTGTAATAGCTGTCAGAAAACCGAGTTTTGAGGGTGATACGGCGTCCTCAGAAGTTCAAAAAGAATGGATAAAGCTTCCATCATTGCACAAAGTGAGGCAGTTCTGTAAATAATGCATGATATTTGTTATGAATACAGCAAGGTAATACACATAACACTTTCATTCATCAGCAGTTCGTTGCTGCGTGCACTGTACTTGTTTGTACTTGCTGCCCACAAAGTGTAGATATTTTTCATGCAATATTTAACAAGTTGTAGTGTTTTCATGAGAAAGTAGTATTTTCTGTAAAAACAAAATGTAGTTATGCTGGATACCCTCAAATTGAAAAAACCTAAACCAATACTGCCTAACAAACAGAATTGGTGCCACTTTTTAAAATTAATTTATTTTTTTAATCAAGAGGAGAATGTTGTTTGCAGTTACAATGTTTCTTCAAGGTTATTTAAGCATTCAAGTGTTCTGTTTATTGTACTGATTATGACTGGCTTTGCCAAACCCAACAAATTTTAAGTCACTGCTTTGATAGTCCACCATTCCTTCTGTTCGACATGTGGTTTCTGTAGCATATGGATGTAATATTTCATATTCTGCTTAATACTGCTTGTTAAAACTCCAGTTCTCCTGCAAATCTTGTTTTTTTCACCTTCTAACTATTCTGTTGTATCCAATCCGACCCACTTATGACATGCCCAAAGATGTTGTCATAGTCTCTTCTAAATCCTTCTATTAAAGCCTTATTCATATCTGGTGAGATTTTCTACATTTTTAAGAACTTAGCTATATGTGTATCAACTTCTTTCCAACAGGGCTAGCATTAAATAAATAAATAAATAAATAATAAAAATACAGTGTCTGGAGCTTTTCTACCTAAATCTAGTAGGTACCATCAGTATGAAATGTGATGCCTTCCAGATGTTTTGGAATTTCTTGTGATTGTTGAGCCAATTCTATGACATTCAGAATGACAAAATCCAGAAATTCATATTCTGAATACTTTCTTAAGGCAATACTTAAAGGTCTGATCCTGCAACATATTGAGCATGTCATGAAAGGACATGGATACCCTTAAATCCCACTTGAACTCAGAAGTTAAGAGTGAAATTTAAAAATTGTAGAAGACCTTTGAGTTTTTACAGTATAAACTCTGGAACATTGGTAATTGAGGATACTCTGCTTTTGGAGACATATGTTACGCATAGTCACAACAGTTGAGGAAATCAGTATATTTAGAACAGGAAATCCCTTTAAGACACATGTCAATTAGATCAGAATTCTCTCTGAGGAAAAACATAGCTAGTTTAAGAAACATATTGGTTTCCAATAGTCTTGGTTCTTGAGCAAAACCATCTGCTAACAATGCTAATTGTAGTAGACAGAACGTCATAATTAAAAATGCATTTGACATCCAAAAGTTAAGACACAAAATAAGGATCTCAGATTTTTTTCTAATTACTTGGAAGAATAAAGCATTTTATCGCTTACGTGATGCCCTAATTCAGAACCAAAAGCCCAGTGATTCTTTGCCTTGAAAAGGACACACGTAGGTTTTGTCCCAGTAAAACCGGAAATGAGCCCTATGTATTAACCTGATGAGTTGCATGAAAATTGTTGTGCAGTGACAGTTGCTCCCACTTTCTTTTTTTTGATGGTGTACCTTTCACAGACAAGGTGTAATTTCCTTACAACTGTCCATATTGCTGCTTCAGTGTATGTTATTTAATGGTGTGTATTTCTGTGACACCTATTTGAGCAGATATGGGCTGCTTTGCTGTTCTCAGAGACTGATTTTTTTCAAGTGATCTACCAGAAACATGCTTTCCATTATTCGCTTTCCAAGATATCCTATGGCAAATTTAGCCTTTAACTGGCAATCCATCCTGAAACATTAAGCAATTGTTTCTACAGAGCAGAAAATGACAGATTTTTACCCTTTAAACTCATGTGTGCGTGATCGATCTGATTATAATTTCTCAGGTAAATGTAAAATCATTCAGTGTGTCCCTGACTTTTCACAACTGTATATTCTTCTGTTTCAATGTGCATTAAAAATATTTTAGTATTTCTTTGGCTGATATTCAGTATTCTGAGCTTGCTCATTGCTTCTCTGGTACTTCCCCAGTCTTCACCCATGTAACATTCAAACAACAAAAATGATGGTTGTTGCTACTTTTTAATGATCCCCCAGTTCTCCTGCATCTATTTTATGCAACCCTTTTCCTTTCTGTAGTCATTTCTAGACGTGATTAGATTTCAGAATAAGCTACTTCATTGTAAAGCCTGTCAAGGTTTTTTCTAATCACTACCTTACATGTTATGATTAAATATTATTCTGTGCTCTAAACCATTGACTGAAGTAGGAGCAAATAATGAGATCCTATTAGAATATGAGATTCACAAGAACATAAGTCATATGGACTTATTCTGGCAATTCATTCCCTAAAATTTGGGAGGCTCAATATATTTAATGCATCCAAAGCTTTCACTACAAAGGGATAGCTTTTTGGATTTGACAAAGACTTTACATTTCAGAAGTGTTTCAGGGTGTAGTTTTTACAGTTTAAAAATCCTCTGTGGAGGCAACAGGTGTTCCGAGGTCCTTCAGTTTCACCCCTGAATTTCTTTCTGTATGGCATTGAGACATGAAGGCCTGTCAACCTGTTTGTCTCTCTCCTTACTGCATATTGGCAAGTTGGCAAATGGAGAGAAAATTTTGGTGGTTTAAATCATTTAGCCTATTTATAGCTTGTAAAACTAAAAAATCTTTCCCAGAACTAAAGCATTATGACATTGTTCTTTCAGATCCTTGCAATATCTGATTTTTTTTAAGCCTAATATATCACCGTAACATGCAGCTACTTTTGACATTAACATTGGACTGACTGTCCACAGAAAAGCAGGAAGTAAAGATGCATTGCTAAATTTTACCAGGACAAAATTAATCTATTCAAATGCCTGAAGCATGCAAGCTGGTGATGTATTATGTTACTCTGATATGGTGACCTTGTACTATTGACAGAAAAGGAGGAGCTCCTTCATAACATCAAACTGCTGTAAAATTAACAAAAGACATAACACGATGAGAAATATATCTCCTAAAAAGGCAAAACCTCAAATCATTGATATCCTGACTATCCCTCTGATGGGAACAGAGTAGATCAGCCATGATGGTAACAGATGTGAGAAATATGATATGTTTCCTACTAGAGAATGGACTGTGCAGGACTTCTTCATCTGTTTTCATTTCTTCTGAGGATATGGGAGGGCTTCTCTGCCAACTCAATGAGAAATAGAGAGCCCCATGGTTTTTCTGAACTAAATTATGGCTGCCTCCCTCTAGGTTGCAATTTTTATATGTAAAGTGCTACATTTATTCAAGTACTTGCTAGCATGTCAAAAGTAGTATAAACTTGGAAACAAATATGATTATCCCTCAAACCAAAGGCAATCAATTTTTGCATTTGCTGAGTGTTAGTTATACCATCTTTTGGATCCACATGATCCTTTTAGTCTCTTTTTGCTCCCTTTTCAGAGACTCTGTGTCTCACCTCAGAAGCAATGAGCCATAGGGTTTTCAAGCAGTATGAGGGAGACCTCCAGGAAGTTGAAGGACTGCACAATAGGATTGATTAATATGCTTTTTAGAAGAAACAATGGGAAAAAAGGACGGAGACCTTTTGTTTTGACATTACCTGTTGTTTTCATAAATGATGCGCTTCTTCCCTAGACTCAGTTTACGAGGCAGCATCAGCTGTGGATATACTGTGTTCTTATGAAAACACACTTTTGAACTTGTTCCACAGAAGCAATCTAGTGCCTGATAGGGTTTTGACAGCCTACGATCATGGCTGAATGTTGAGCCTGTATCACTGATCTGACCCTCAAAGAAACTCCCCACTTCTGCAAAACAAGCTGATTCTGCTGACATCTCCAATGTTCTGTATCAGCCTTGCTGGACTCCACTGGGTTGCTCCCCCAGTGTCTCCACTCTCTTTAGCACAACCATGTCTGGAAAGCTTTGGTAACTTGGGCACAGCAAATGACCAGACTGCTTCAACTCTCACAAGTCTCACTTGTTCACATGGCTCAGCACCTGAAATAATAGAAGATACGTGGGGGAGTCCAGTGCAGGGATGCTTAGATTGGTTCTGTGAGAGCCAGTTCAGGGCTGAAAACTATTGCACTGCCTAGGTTTTTGTGTGCCAGAGTGTTGTAACACCCAGATTATCCTGAGTTACAGACAGCTGATGTCAGTGATGCTCCATTGACTTAAAACAGCTGAGGATCTAGTCCTTCATGTGTGCTGAGTGAAATTATGGAATGAAAACATGGAATGAAGTTTCAGAGGAGATTAAATTAATCTAAAGACTAACCACACTTCAGAAATTTTGCCAGCCCTATTTATTCAATAGAGTACATTTTATCAGAACCAGAACTTTTCTCATTCTTCACCCAAAGAATACCTCATGGGAAACAGAGATTTTTAAAACAGAAAAAGGAGAAGAGCCAGAACCTTTGTAAAGTCTATCTTGGAGTTCACTGCTGCCCTCTAAGTTACATGGGGAGAATTCAGATAATGTGATGTTTGATAGCACATGTCCCTAAAGTAAGATTTGTTCCATAGCTCAGTGCAGGAAAGGAGTTAGAGTTAGAGGTAAGATAAGTGCTAAACCCAGAAAATAAAAAAATAGTGCAACACTTCCACAAATAATTATTGGTATTTGAACTGTTTAATTGGTCAAATCTTCGGAGAACAGATGCTGATATCTCTGTTAGATAGCTAATGTGTAATGCTCCCAAAATAGTAACATTACTGCAGTATGATGATCTGCAGCAGTCTCTTCACTGTCATTGGTGCTCTCCTCTCCTGCAGCCTAGGGTTCTACTGTCATCCAGTTGCTTAAAGATTTCTAGCTCACTATCTCGTCTTCTGGATGCTTTCATTATCCAGGAGCACATCCCAGACCCTAATTCAGTAAAGAAAAGGCAGATGAAACTGTTCTTTTGGGGAACAATCTTTTTTGTTTGTTTGTTTGCCTTTCAAGCAGCTGTATCTACAATATAGTCTCTGCTTCCCTGGTAACTAAAAAAGGCAAGAAACAAAGGCAGAAAATTTTGTAGAAAAAGGCTATATTTCATCCGTCGCTCCTATTTAGCTATTTATATGTTAGACATTTAGTTTAAGCTACTTGTCTAAGCTTCCATCATAGTGATCAAAACAGGTGGATATTCACTTTGACAAATTCATGCTATCCAACTTAAACATCTTTCTCAGATTGCCTGAAATTAGTCCTACTGAAGATACCCCTTAATATTTCCATTTTTACATATTAAGTGACTTAACCACTAATAAGTATTTATTGCTACTGCAGACATTTTTCTGGTTCACATGCACCACAAGGAGCACCTGTCTGTAATCAAAATAGAACAAATTGTGTACAGAAACAGCCCAACACCAGAGTTTGCATTGATCTCACCTAATTGTCAATGCCACTGTAGAAGCTCATTAACTGGACTTGTTTTGTCACCCGTGAAGAGAAATGAACTATACAGAAATGCAGGCTGGAGGTGATCTACTTGGTGTCTTCTAGTTCAGGACTATCAGCAGTGCTCTATCAGCTGAGTGCTGGCTTTGTCTTGAGAGCATCCAAAGGATGGAGATTTCACAGCCTTTCTGGGAAGTTCGTACAGTGGTTTCCAGAAAAAGTCATCTGCGAGGAAGTGGGAATTAGATGACTCCTCCAATCTGTTTTACATGGCCACTGCAGAACTAAAGATCTGCTCCTCAGCATGGGAGGCCTCCAGGGATTTTGTCAGATGTGGGTGGCTGACATCTAAGGTTTGGCAGGACAAAGCCTATCCTAGTTCGCCAAGTAGCATATTGTCTGTGAGTGAGACTTTCAACTCTCCTAATTTTAGATATGGAAAAGTTTGAGTCCTGAGTCTAAGATCATCACACAAGCTCCTTCTTCCATCAGTGGAGAAATATGTCCAAACAGTAATTTGTTTCATCCTGAGGTAGATGTCTGTGAAGTGAAATGAGCTGCCCTCAGGAGATACTGCTGCATGTGTCAGCTATGGTGGGAGAGTAGGTGAACAATTTAGACATCTATTCCAGATTGCAGATGTTTAGATACTTTAGAATCAGATATTCATAAAGTTAGGAGTGGTAACTTCTGTTCCATGCACACACACACACACGTATATACACACACATATATATACATCTCCAACAAACATTACAAAGCCTGGTTGTCGTCTCGTTAAAAAATATAGGATTTCAACAATGCTTTGCATCTGCAGAAATAAATCTTGTGCTAAAATACTGCTCAGACCTTTATTTTCCAAAAATATCTCTAGATCTAAAGAGATCACAGGAGACTTGATAACAGAAATGAAATGCCTCAAGGTTTAATTTATATTTTCTCCTTTTTCCATTTGCAGAAAAAATACCAAAGGCATAAACAGCATCTCTCTGTAACTGTTTAGGGAGTTGCACAAATTTATTAAGGAATTAAATTGCAGTGTGCACAGACTGTATAGCAAAAAGGAACCAGTATGCAATGAAACACAAGCAATGCATGCTGAGGAACATAGTTTGCCTAGAATAAAATATAATTTAGCTTTTTAACATTTAACAATCCAATAAGATGAAGTCAATGCTTTTCTAGCAGCTTTAGGCACTGAACTGGGAATAATGTAGTTAAAGAATGTATATTTAATGATTTTTCAGCCGGGTCACTAAGAAAAAGGGTAATTTATGGCTTTTTTGCATGAAAAAGTTAGCCTCCTATCCATCTAAACTGCCCTGTGAATAACTGCTGATACTGCTGTTTGCAGACTCTCTCTCATTTAGATAATGCAAAATGTTTTCATTTAGTTCTAATGAAACCGGACCAGTTTGTGAGTTCAAAGGAGAAGGGGAGAGGGGAAGGAGAGACTTACGATAGCTTCAAAATGGATGCTGGTAGAACAAGCAACATGGCTGTGATACCTCTGTTGTAGACTAGAAATAATGTACAGTGTCTAACTGATAATTCTCTTTCTTGGAGGAAGCTCCCAAAATCATATCTTTTATGGCTGCAGCCCTATTTACTGTTCCTTTCTCTTTATACCCAATGTTTGTTCACGTGAAATGAAGATAATTAGGTCAAGCATCATTAAAAGGTTTGAAATTCTTTTTAAATCATTCTTCTGCCAACAGAGTACTATAATTTTCCAGCTAATATAGATGAATAGACTGTCTGTGACCTAGGTCTTGGCTGGTACTTTGAGGCTTGGACATCATAACAGATGTATTAATAACTGTTGATGGAAACAGGACATGAAGGAGCATCACTATCACAAACTATAAAGATCTGATACTCAGTAGAATAAGCAACAGAGTAAAACATTTTTCCATGCAGTCATTTTAAATGGGTATAGAGTTTTGGACACTTATTTATGTTGAGCTGTTTCCTGTATATTGTGTGACAAGCTCAGTCACTGACCACAAGATGCAGAAAGATCTGTGGTATATGCAAACTTTGTAGACAGATGTCAACTGCCTTGAGCCTCTCCTTAAGCAGCTCAGTACATGGTGGCAGTACCCAGGTCACTGGGGTTTGGCAGGTTAATGCTGATCTCTTGGTTCAGTCAGGTCTTCAGTGAACTTTTCACCTTTGTTTTAGGCATTTTCAATTCATTTGGTCTGTATAGAAGTACGAAAGATTTTTCAGCCAGCCCTGCTGACCACCCATGGACATAGAAAAACCTCAAAATATTGTATTATGATAGCCCTTTATTTTAATTATTAGATAAATAGATTTTGTTTTGGTTTGGTTTTGTTTTTCCTAGTCACTTTAAGTATACATTTTTCTCTATTTCCTATGGTCAGAAGAAGCATCATAACTGCAATCTCAACTTTCCAGCTCTGAAAAAGATTTAGAATATGGAGAGAATTATCTGCAGCTTTTGTCTCCTCTTGTTAGACCTTCCCATGGATTTACCAGAAAACTGTCAAATGGTGTCACAATAACTACTCTTGTGCATGGTGAAAAACAAAGGTCACATTAGGGCTGGCTGAAAAGCAGTAATTCCAGCTCATGAAACATACTGAGGTTTCAAAGCCTGTTCTAGCATGGGCAAAACCAATACCTCCTTTTAAACTATGATGAAGAAACTTATTCCAGAACACCAGCTGGAATATTGTCTGTAACCTACAGATGAGTTATTCACGTTGGACAAAAAAAAGAGCCTAACTCAGCTCCCTGCAAGGAACAAGGCAGTGAAGAAGCTAACTTTGAGCTTCGCTCCTTCCAGGTAAATGCTTTTCTCTCTTTGACATGCTCCTGAACCCAAGAAACTCATTAATCACATTTTCAAAGAATAATGGTATGTTTTACAAAACACTTTGGTTTTAATAAAATAGCCATCATGGAAGAAAAGTGCTGATTCAAGCTTTGAAGCAACTACACCCGGGAAGTGTCTAAAAGATGTGTAGATGTGGCATTTAGGGACATGGTTTCATGGTAGACTTGGCAGTGCTAGGTTAATGGTTGGACTCAATGATCTTAAAGGTCTTTTCCAACCTAAACAATTCTATGGTTCTGTAGCTGCAGAGAGCAGAATAAACTGATGTTTGGCCTCCTATTCTGCATACAGTTGCCCGTGTCAAAAAGCAGTCAAACAAGGTTATTGGTTCTAGTCAGACAGGCATCAACATTTCAGGGTGCACATAACAGAATAGTTGGGGGTTTTACAAGCCTAAGTGTTTTGGGATACCCAGCTCAGCCCAGTGCCTTTCCTTACTCCAGATTTATGGTCAGCACATCTAGCCAGTAGTAACAAATGAAGGCTTTCAGCCAGGCAGACATTCACACCTGATGGGTCAGCACTAAAATACAGCCATTCTTCCAGGTTTAATTCACTCTAGACCTTAGCCACACAAGACTTCCCAACACTACAAATCACTGGTACTTTTGAAAAGGCAGACTTGGTATTTTAATATTGCCTATGTCTTTTTTTCCCTTTCAGAAAGTTACAGTAAAATGGGATAACAACTGAATATTTTGCAAGGGGAAAATAATTATGAGGATATGAGAATTAAATTCCTCCACCAGAAAAGCCCTATCAATCATGCTAATGGAAACATCAAATTTACTTATCCCTTTGATAAGGACCTGAAGCCATTTTAACTAATTTCTGAAGGAGGCAAGGTTCATGCACTCAGTAAGTCCTTTTGGTTTCCTTTCCTGTAGAGTTCAGACCAGTTGTAGCCTAATCTGTTATTAAGATAAAGGTTTAAAAAGATAGGCTAATCTGCTGTCAAAGATACAAAACACGATCCTTGTATTGTGATGCTGGTAGTGAATGTGGATTCCCTGCTGTATAATAAAGTATAACTTTGTGCCTCGTATAACTCATCAACAAATTTAGACAACTATAAGAAAAAAGTGATTAGAAAGTGGGCCTTTGTAGCTCTGGCTGTTAGAGAACTGTTTTATTTTTTTGAGAAAAAGATTAGATAAATAAGCCATGCATGTAAGGTTCCGCTATACTGAAAGTTTTTACACTATCTGCACAGATATCTTTGTTAAGTATATATTCTTTAGCAATAGCACATGATACTATCAAAGTTTGCATGAGAGATATTCCCAAGAAAGCAGTGACAGCACTAAACTGTGAAGAGCTTTATATTTCATCTAAGACATTTCTAAAAAAAAAAGAAACAGAAAAGTAAGTTGCAGCATTTAAATGATAGAGGGGCAAGAACCCCTCAAATACCAGAAAAGGTACTAAAAAAGTGTACCCTGAACACTAATAGGCTGAAGTGGAGATATTTATGCCACATTGTTCATCCTTTTTAGCACATGGGAAGCTAAGATTGCCCACTTCTTATGTTCCCTAGGATATTCCAAAAGCTATGTTGCTTCATCTCCTCTATGAGACTGCATCTCCCAGAATGGAGGATGGCCCACCATTGTCCCACCAGGCTGTATCTTGCAGGTCCTCCTGGCTGCAGTAAAAGGCAGGAACATAGCTCACCTGGGGAAGCCAGGCATACTGAGGAGAAGTAGGAGGTATTCACACTACTTCTCTCCTAATCCACTTAGTTTATTTTAACTGAAGTGTTCTGGTTTTGATCAACACTCCCCAGGCCATTCAACTTGGTCATGTTTTATCAAGGAAAAGTACACATTTTCCCCTTGCATTTTTCATGAAGAATATCATTCAACACGAAGTCCAGCTCTTCATCTAAAGCAATTCCAGCAACAAACCTAAAAGCTGTCATGTAAATCAGGTTCCTTAGTTTGCTCACTGAAATTAAGAAAAAGTTAAGTTTTGAAATGCTTATAGCAATAACAATACTACTACAAAAAATATAGTAGAAGAAATAGAAAATGCATCTTAAAAATGAAATACAAATGCATCTTAAACACATAGTCTGTTTTGATTATCCATAGTTTTGAACAACAATACTTGTCAGCAGAATCCTGTGAATAGATATAGTTAATTCAAATTGTATTTTTAATTGGTCTGCTGAATACCTTCTGCTTTTATAAGTAAGGAAGGATGGGCAGGACATATTTTTCCATCCCTTCTTAGGGGGCACATAGGGCTTTGAGTGTTGCATATTCACAAAGACTGACAAGAATTTATTCACATTTAAGTTTTATTTAATATGCAGCCTTTACTTCTCAATCCTTTAATGTAATAACATTCTTTTAATAGGTTTTAAAGCATATATGTTAACCTTAAATCAAAAGAAACTCCTGACCATTATAGTTTTGTAAATACTTTTATCACAGAATTTTTGTGACCTGATGCGTATTGTGATTTTGATTTTAATATTATGTAAGTAAAAAAAAACCAGTTGCTTCTTGATCACCTTGGTAAACTCAGATGAAGAAGTAGCTGCTATGCAGGACCAAGTGCCTTATGCCTCAACCTCAAGACAATTCAAATCTCTTTCTATTCATAGTTCATGTACAAAGCATATTTTGCTGTCTTTAGTAGATCGTAAATCTTTGAAAAGTCTTATTGTTTTTGAAATGTTCTCCTGCTGCCTATGTTATGCAATAAATTAGTTGCTAATAGAAATGAATTTGACTCAGCCAAGATGGTAGTGAAGTAATGGCTGCTGGGCTGCCAGTGAAGGGTTTGGTTCCCAGGCCTCCAGCCTACGCAGGCTAAGAAAATTAAAGAGGAAACTTACTCAGTGTTGATGAAACATGGGAAAAGGACAAACTCACATACTACCTCTTTTTGTGTTAGCACCTCATATGCAATTGATGGGTCTTCAAATACAGAAAAATACAGAGAGACTCTTAGGTTCCCCCATAAACAAACTTTATCTACAACTGGGTTATGCACAAACTTCTTCTCTGTTTAGAAGTAGCTCCCCTGCCTAGCACATGCTATCACAGCATCAATTATCTTTTGTAGGAGTATACAATGGTGAAGTGGACTTTCCGAACTTCAGTTGAGTCTTTTCAAGAAGAAGGAACCCATGCTTTTCTTGGTTGGCAGGGCTACTATGCCCTTAATGCATACCTGGGACCATCACCAGTACAGCTGTGCTGGCTTCCTGACATCAAGTGCCTAGTTCACAGGAGAGGATTTATGAGTTCTCTGGATTCACCCCTGTTCAGACTTAGACATGAGCTTAATCTTAGGAAAGTCAGTGGTACTTAAACACATACAGAAAGTTAAGCATGCATTTGCAAAACAAAGATAGTTACAGGAGAACTGTGTAGGTTCTACTGCTTTCTGTTTTGGCTCCTCAACCTCCAAACAGGTGGGTCTAGCAATAGCTTCAAGATCTTCTAGGCAACCCCCAATTCCTTGTCTTGGAGAAAGTTTACATTTATTTTGTTTCATTGTTAAATCAGAGTTAAGTCTAATATGAAATGGCGAAGTACTACTTGAAATGGAATTTCTTTCTGCTGCCCACCTTTAAATGACTTAGAGTTGTAGTTTAAGTAAAAGATAATGATATTTTTATTAAACTAAACAACACTTGTTAGCAACACTAAAGGTTCAAATTAGAAGTGGTGTTGCTTCATGATGCCCAGATGGGTAATAAAATGCATTTTTTTCCTTCTCAAAGTGCTGTGATGACTTTTTTCCATTTATTTATGTAGTATCCCATTACATGTTCCCTGAATGTGCAGAGCAGGGGCATTCTGCTGAAATATCCCTGCCATGAGATTCCATGAAAACGCACACTTATGTACAATATAAATATTTCTCTCACTTCTAGCTCCAAACTCAATTTACCAGCTTTTTTCTTCCCTTTGTGTTTTGTACAAAGAATGCCAATGTATTTAGTGCGCTTCTCTGGTGAAAGTAAAGAGGCCTTGGGAGATGAGGAGAGGTATGATCACTGTCAGAAAAGTGGTGTCAGTTGAACTTTCAACTCTGATTAAGGCAAAATACTTACAAATGAAGGCAGTAGGATAATATAACCACATTGCATTTCTCAGTTAACTGATTATGTAAATTGTCTTCAAGGCAGATGATAATAAATTAATATACATGCCTTGTTATTAGGCTGTTCTTGATCAGAATGAGTTATTATAAGGTTATAAATACGAGCTCCTTCTCTTCGTGTTTCATACCACTCAGAATAAGGCAGAATAGCTTGTGGACTGTAGCATAATACAATCCAAACTTTAGGTTGTATATGAACAGCCTTGAAATTAAGAAGATTGTTAAGATCGCAGATTTTGTTTGTGTGCATATATAATCCTCCTTTTGGAGAGAGTTGAGAGGAGGAAGAGGGAAGGTGATACAGCATCAGCTTTCTGCCATTTAGGCCTTCCCCCTGTCTCCTTCAGCACAACTGCTGGGACATTCTTTCCACCCCCAGAGCTGAACTATGCTTAACACTTTGGGACAGCACAATTCAGCTCCTACTGAAAGTACTGAGAATCTTGTCATCATCTTCAGAGAAAAAAAAAAACAACCACCAACAAACACCAAGACTTGGGCTTCTCAGATTTTCTCTGATCTCATTTGCCTGACTTGCACATATGAGGCAAGTTGCTCCATTCTGTCATGTTTCTGATATTTCGTGGTGTGAATTTTATCTTCCATAATTTGCAGCTCTTCACCTTATTATTCCCACTCACAACCCCCTGAAGCAGTTACTCCTCTCTGATAGCATTACTTCACTATTCACGTGTTCAAATATTTTTCCTCCCTTTCCCTTCTAGAAATGCTTTTCCTGAACTGTGCATGTTGAAATCTTATTAACCTGTTTCAGCTGGTCACATGTGAGTGTCCTTTTAATGTAGATTTTGCATTTGCTTTTGCTCTCAGTTATCTTGATATATACATATATATACATACATGTTTATTTTATTAAAAATAAAAAAACAAACTTAAAATTACATACCCACACAGGATTAAAATGGAGTCTATGTGCTAAGGTTGATAGGACCCTGATTTCACGTGTGACACTCATTACTGTACAGAAATCATTGATTTAACAGTAGCACACATATGAAGTTCACACCTAATTTGTTATGTAGGATTATTCCTTGTTTCATCCCTCTTGGCACATCCTCATGTGTTGTGCCTTTAGCACAGCACTGGTGCTGTCAGAGGCCTCTCTTCCGAATCACTTCTGTATGAATTAGGGATGGGGCTGTTAGCTGGAAAAGCAGAGGAAAGCCAGAGTACTTTGTGGGAAGCACCCATGGGAGGGAATGCAGAAGGCCAGGTATATTACCTGTCAGACTTCACCTACCACAGTTGGAACATCCTTCTCATCTGGGTGTATTTTCCTTACAGGAGATGTATGCAGCTAGCACAGGGTGAAAGCTGGTAGCCAATTTTCTGACAAAATGTATTTTACTTGGAAAGTGCTGACTCCCTGAAAATAAAGCATTTCACAGTGTGTACCAGCTTCAATGAAACAGTGATTGGGAAAGCATTCTGTGCTTCAGGATGGAATTTCTGCTCAAAACTACAGACAAAGGACCACCACCAAATAGGAAAAAAGAACCTAGCTCTTGGACTAGTCTGCTAAGAGGAGGGAGGTCTGGGACTCAAACCCTTGCTCCAGACCAGATTCTGCTCACCAAACACAGAGATTCACAGGTCCAAGAGCTGGAAAATGATGTCCAGAAGCCAAACCTTTAGTTTTTTTATGGCTTGTCATCATAGGCAACTGCAGAAATTTGTACTCAAGTCAAGGACCCAATAATTATTTTCACTTGATACTGTATGTGGAATTTAATTTGCAATTACTACACATACACTTGGTTCTATTGCATTAGTAGATTATATATTAAAATGATATATCTGTGTCACTGTGCTAGAACAGGCTTCCCTGCTTGGAATGTAGTGTTAAATACAATAATATTTCTAAATAACTGGAATTATAACAACTACATTATGTTACTTAAGCACTGTTCAGTTTATTTATTTTAGAGTCTTTAAAGGGATGCAAAACACATTGGTAGAAAATAAAATCTGAAACCTCTACTGTACTTCAGTAATCCCCCTCATATGCCAAACACAGCAATTTCTGCTAAACGACTTGATGGCTCCTGTGCCTTCCCAGCAGTTTGTCACAGTCTCTACAGGATATTTTTTGAGTGCTTATAGTCCAGTTACATGCTTTGGGAAGGGAAACTCTTGGTGCATTGCCCCAGCAGTAGCCCTGTACTTCTGCAGTAGGACTGTATTTCAGTGGGAGAAAAAGGAAGAGAGACTGAGAACTCTTGACCTGAAGTCCCAATGGGTAGGCTCCAAATTATTACATCTCTTGTTATATCCACTGAAATTACAATATTGAGTTGTGGATAAATATTCTCATGTGTCTAACAATGTCATGCACTAGAGATAAATGCAGCATTATTTCTGTTAACTTGTGTTTGCTTATGGGCTTTACCCAATCTAATATGAGTTGGACCATCTCTTTTGGTCAGTTCAGGAGAAAACAAACATGTTTGCAGAATCTCAATCTTTGATTAGAGCAGAGTCTAAATGAATACATTTTGTGTAAATGTTTTGCTTCAGTCTTGATGGTTTCCATTTAGGCAGTACTAGGTAAATTGTATCTATCTATCTATCTATCTATCTATCTATCTATCTATCTATCTATCTCAGCCATAGAGCTAATGAGGCTTCGACATGTAATCCTCACTGCACAGCAATGATCTTCTGTTTATATACCACCGCTTATAGAGGGGGATTCCAAAGAAGTACACAAAAGTCTGTGTATACAAGACTTCCCGCAGTGCAAACCTGTGAGTCCCTCAGGAGTGGAACTTTGCAGCTGTTTAAACAATGCACAGCAGTACACAGCAGTTCAGAGAGGAAGATATTTTCAGTCTGAGCTTGGAGCAGCAGTTTAGACCCAAGATGTATTAACCCTCATGAGTGTTTGGCTGCAGAGGAATAGCCAAGTGCCAGCTTGACAAAAGAACTTTGGTGGTGGCACCTTTATCACTTCACTTGACTTTTCTGTGTCCTGGCTCTGAAATGCAGTAAGATGACCTGGGAGAGTTAGGTTCTTCAGAGAAGATTTCATATGGTAAAACGGTTTTCTACGCAGAGCGTTTAATCTAGGAAATATAGAGAGGGCCACCTTCGGTCTTGCTAATCTATGTTTTCTAAACAGAAGCTCACTGCACTGAAAGTCATTATGTGGAGGGCAACACCTACCTGCATTAGTCATGATTTTAACACAGCTCCTGCAGCTAAGGTACCAATTTTTATCAGTCAACTATATGTAAAGCAAAGTGTTAGTCATTAGCCTGGGGGGCCTTGTCTGGCCTTCTCAAGAGTTTAAGCAGGGCTTAACACATGCAGAGCTGCAGTTTAGATTCAGACATCTCAAGCATGTCTGTATTTCTCTTTGAACTTGTCAGAAATCTAACTCTGGAAGAGGCTATAATGAACTAAACCGATATGGCTCTCCAGTTTGCATAACCCATACACTTTGAAAACCAGTGCTTCTAGAAGGAGGTAGAAGCCATTTGCTAGGAATTAGAAGCCTGAGCCAGAGACAGTCCAGAGAAGACTGCTACTGCCCTCACCCAAGCACAGCGGGCACCCTCAGCCCCATCAGGACATTTCCCAAATGTCACTGCTCTGTTTCTCCTCCCAAAGCAGGGAAGCAGTGTTACCTGTCAGCCACCTGCTGCCTAGCTGTGGAGACAGCAGAGGGAAGGAGGAATTTATAGCACTTGATTCTCCCGACCAAACACAGACATGTGGAAGGAAACCATTTAAGAAAAACATAGCAGAAGTAGGTAACTAAGTGGGAGCAATATGTCTAAGCCTTCAGTACAGTCACAGAGATCTGTTCAACGCAATCAATGGAGACCAAAGATCAACACAGTTCACCCTACAGCACAGTTACCTGTAACAGGGTGAACTACCCTCTAGTTTCCCTTCTCTGGATAGACTGTATCTCCACTGACCACACCAGACACTTGAAAATTTGGCTCACATTTAGACCCCCTATGTCCAGCTGTCAGTCTGGACATAGAGCTGAATCCTACCCTACCCTAAGGCTGGGGTGAATTACAGGCTGTTTCTCACCACTTTAGATGGTGGTCTCTTTTCCCAAGTAACAAGTGATAGGACAAGAAGTAACAGCCTCAAGTTACACCAAGATTTAGACTGGATATTAGGAAAAATTTCTTACCCAAAAGCGTGGTCAGGCATTGGAACAGATTGCCCAGGGCCATGGTGGAATCACCATCCTTGAAAGTGTTCAAAGAACATGTAGAAGAGGCCCTCAGTGACATGGTTCAGTGGTGGACTTGGCAGTCCTGGGTAAAGGCTGGACTTGATTGTCTTAAAGGTATTTTCCAACCTAGTTGAGTCTATGATTCAATGACCTGTTGCAAAGGGAGTGTGAACAGCTCAGTGGTGGACATGCTTATGCTCCTCTCGTCTGAGCAGTCCTCTGAAAGTAGTGTCTTTTCTAAGCTGATGACCTGAGCTGAGACTGAGAAGATCCCATGCCAGGTCTGGGTGCTTATTCCTCCTCCTGTCTGCCACAGTGGAAAGGAAGTGTTGGAGAGCAGGAAGAAGGACCTCTCTCAAGTAGGAAAAAAGTGGTTAGGTGGCTGCATGACCTCCCCTGCAATCCTGAGAGTTCCTCTTGCTAAAGTTGGTCTAAGGGAAGTGTCCAGGCTGAAGCAGGAGCGCTGGTGCTGGAACAGGAGCACCCAGGCTAAGGTAGGAGTACAAGAGCTTCTGGATCTCCCAGAGCCACTATGCAGATCAAGGCAGAATCCCATGCAAGAGGTAAACTTGACAAACCTGACAGTCAATCCTATAAGTGGATCCTGTAAGTATACCGGCTGTCTGTGATCTGATAAAGCCATCATAGTAAGTCCTGTCCCAACACTCTACCACCTCTCATATTATTAAAAATACTTCTTGCAGTATTGTGGGGACCCTGTGAGAAGTTCTTACCTGAAAGGTGTTACCTCTGCCTAACTTTGCTCTCAAATGCCTGGTTGCAAACAGCCAAGTTTGTGTACAGACAAGACGAAACACCTATGAGGGTTAAGGGGATTGTTAACAAAGTGAACCTGTTATTGTACTGTAAGCTCAATCTTGTAACCATACAAGCAGGGCTGCTAAACTCACCAGAGGAAGGAAGAAAAGATCAACCCCTGGAGCTAGTACAAATTAAGGTCCCAGTTCTGCAACCAGATTCCCTAGTGTTAGTAGGGTTTCCGCTTGGGCTCACATTGGCAAATGGGGACCTAGTTACACACTTCTGATTAAAACTAAACAGAACTTGACAGTGCAACATTTTCCTTACACTAGAAAGCTACAGCTGTGTGCCAAATATGCAAGATAAAAGAATATTACTGAACTGAAACAGTATAAAAATCGGTTACAGTAAGCATACATTTTTATGGCTACATATTTTTTCCAGTTGATTCCATCCCAGTCCATCTTTCTTCAAATAATTGTCATTAATCAAATACAAATATAGGCCCCATGGGTCTGAGATTTAAAACTAAGCACATGTGTATTTGTTGGTCTGGAGTCTTAGTTGTTGCAGTTTTATTGAACAACATTCTACAATAGGTTTTCTTCCTCCCACTTCCCCCTCATCCCACCTAACAAATCAAATTACAAAGGGATTGATCCAATCAGCTTGAAAAATATTTTCATATATCAAATATAGTCTTACCCCACAGCAAAAAAACCCAAACACAATAGAAAGCTAGAACAAATCTTTCTTCCATTGTCAATAGCAACTACAGTCAAGTCTTGCTTTCAGTCTTGCAGATGGACAAGCAGCTTCAGTGCCATGCGGTGGAGCAATGTTTACAGAGAAACCAGGTAAGCTTATAAAGCATTGTTTCACACAAGTCAGGAAAACCAGGAGCAAAGGTTCAGCGAGGTTGCTGCTCCCCTGTGCAGTCCCTTCAAAGACAATAGAGGTGCAGCAGCATTCTTGCAAACAGAAAGTGCCTGGACTTAGGCTCAGAACAAAAAAGCCAACCTATACCCTGCACTGTCAAAACGTGCCCTATGCATCTGCTGTTGCTGGAAGAAGTCTTACTGATTTCAGTAGGATTCTGTATGATTACAAATATAAGCATGTGGTTGTGCTTTTGCACAACTCAATATGTAAAGAGTTATATTCTTAAAGCAGTTTTTGTATGTGTGCACATGCATGTATCTAGATCTATACATACTTGGGTTCTGTGTATACATACATACTTTAGGTTCACATAGATACACAGAGTAAAATTATTTCCCAACTCACAGCTAAAAAGGAACAAAGAAAAATAAGCTGGATAACCCTTGGCACTCCAACAAACTCAAAGAACCCAAGAAAGCAGAAAAAAATTAGAGAACAGAATGTGGCCTTCCCCATTCATCATGAGGAGTCTGGACTATACCCTTACTATGGTCCCAAGCTGTAATAGCATCCTCAGCCACATCTCCAGCTCTACATTCCTCCTTTCCACAAAAAAAAAAACCTTTGGATACTCAAAATCAGCCAGCCCTTATTATTATTTCTTTTCCATCTCTAGCATCCTGTGACACACTGTTTGTTTCCAGCTGCTCCATGACTTTTCGTAGCAGGAATATCTGATATTTTCCCATATCCCTGTGATAAACCTTTCAGGGAACTGCATTTTGAACATTCTGTTTGTGCTGAAGTAGGATTTTAACACTTTGGGGAAAACAAGACACTTTCATGCTACTTTAATTCAGTCTTGCCCTTGAAAAAGGATTTGTGCAGGGAGCACTTCAGTGTAGAGTGTATGCTTGCATGAACCATTCTTGTATGAACATAATGGTGGATTGATAAAAGGGATGCAGATTTCCAGACAAATAGCACATAAGTTTGCAGGTTCACGTGGTCTTTTTTCCACACACCTTCTGCAAACCTTGGACATTACTGGAATGGAAGATGAATTACTTGGGATTCTGTGAGAGCAAAGAGCAAGGCCCTCCATAAGGAAAAATTGTGTAGAGGTTAAGGGTCAAGGTACACCTCAAATGTTCTCAGTTATCTCTTTTACTATGAACCAAACACAAGAACAGAAAAGGACTTCTTAACTCCACTCTTCTTCTTCCGTCCTCTTGTAGTAGGGGGATTTGCTTAATTCTTTACAGCTGACCCAGTCCTTCCATCCTGACAATCTTTGTGCAAAGTTTACGGCATGCAGCTGCGGTCCTTCTGCTCAGGGCAAGAATGTTAACCCTTCCCCTGACAATCCTTGAACTGTTATTATATACAGTCCATCACACGAATCTGATTTGCGACACCACCAGATGTTTGTTATTTAGGTGAAAGCAGACCCAGAATAATAGTCCAAAACACTACAGGGTCAGTTACTAACCTACTAATTTGTGATCAGGAACTGGAAGGAAGAAATATGTTGGCATGGAGAAGGGACATGGACAAGGACTGTTTGTGTTTGCTATGCCCTGTGCATTCCTCCTCTTGAAGAATTTTGAAACCAAAGAGGAGAGCTTTTTCTTCCATTAACTGTCTTGTTCGGGGGCTTGGGTCAGGTTGTGGATTTTTCTCTTTTGTTTTAGTTTAGCTGTTGTGAAAGACAAACCTTTTTGAGGGAAGGTTCAACTTCATGCACAGTGGAGCCAGCAAAAGAGAGCCAACCTTCTGCTGGCACTTCAGCGCCTGAATAGGAAAGAAAATTGACACCTGGAAATGCTGACGTTTTGGAAAACAAATCTCACCCATTTTGAGTACAAGTAGGATGCTGGCAAACAACGAGACATTGAAGCAGGAGGAATGTAGAAAAACTTACAAAGCAAAACCTGAGAGGAATATTTAGGAGCAAATAAATTACAAGTGTCTTGAGCAGCGCCATGGCTAATGAATTTGTATCACCACTTTTCAAGTCATGGACAGAACATGGTAGATACTCCATATCTTTCCCCAAATAACAGCTGCACAGATATTAACATTAATGCCTGAAGTAGCCTGTTGAAATCTGGATTTATATCAGTCTACCTCAAATCAGCATGACCATTTCCTTTAAGGCTTTGCAGATAGTTGATATTTCAGTGTGGAGGCCAAGTTACACACCGACTGGGTTCAGACTGAACTGAGTTTGGATTTTCCCTGTTTGCTTTCCTCACTAAAGTGAGAAAACAGAAAACTTCTGCTGTACAGAAAATGAAACAGGCCAATAAAAGGAGGGGCAAGACCCCTGGCACTGTGGGAGGAACCTCTGACTTCTCTGTTTGGAGCTAGCCTGTCCCTCACTGCAGGTGGGTGATGCAGCCACCTGGCCAATGCTCCCCAGTTGACCACAGCTCCGGGGGGGGAAGACATTACCCTCCCACAGGACACTCAGCACAGACTGCAGAGCTTTAATCCTCCTGCTTGACATCTCCCCTCCTTGCCCTATGTCTTCCCCATAACCCCATGTTTCACCAGCAGTGCCAGAGACAGGTGGTGTTAGTGCCTTCACTTGGGAAGGGGAAATGCTGATTTTGGTGGTGGGGTTATCTGCCTACCTGGGGGGCACTGAGGTCATAGGGGTCTCCATCCAGAAAAGCCTGGATTAAACCATGAGTATACTTTGGCTTTGAACTGGCAAAGGTGAGATTTAGAATAGTTCTTAGGAAGAAATTCTTCATTGTAAGGGTGGCGAGGCACTGGCACAGGTTGCCCAGAGAGGCTGTGGATGCCCTGGAAGTGGCCAAGGCCAGGCCGGCCAGGGATTTGAACAACCTGGTCTGGTGGAAGGTGTCCTTGCACATGGCAGGGGGGTTGGAACTAGATGATTTTTCAGGTCCGTTCCAACCTAAACCATTCTGTGATTCTATGATAATTTTTAAACAGCTTGTCCTGCAAAATGCTGTACTTCAGACAGTCTCTGTTCCCTGGACACAAATTATTCACCCCTTTTAGCATCAGGCACGTGAGTTAGCTTACCTAATGTCTGAATCACCCTCTCTCCAGTGTTTATAAGGAAAGACCAGCAAACCACAGTTCTAACATAGAAGTACCGCTAAGCAGCAGGTAAGGCTGTGTAAAAAAATCCCAAACACTTTTTTTGCTGCATCTTTATGGAGGAGTCCCTTTTATGCTCATATGCTCTTCACTGCTGTCCATCCACTCTCTTACATATTATCATTCAGGTACCTTCTTAATTTGGGCAAGTTTATAAACTACTCAAGGAAGATGTATTATGACAATGTTTGGAATGCGAATGCAAATAAAACGAAGTCCAGACATTAACATATATTTAGTCCAAGCAGAAGACAATTGGAATTAATTTAGTTCTTACACTTCAATATATCATACATATATATGTGTGTATACATATAAAAAGAATGCTTGTAAAGCAAAAACTATTTGCAAGCAAAATAATAAATGAGAAACAAATCTGTGGCGCTCTGTACACTCATATGGTGGGTGTATTTTTGTCCCATAATGCTAGCCTTGTTACTTTTGTTTTCTTCTTTGTACCTAATTTGCTCTTTTTAATAGAAAACTTGGGTTGTAGAAATAGTAATTTTAGACTTTTAATAGAAAGTTTGGGTTGCAGAAACTTTTCCTTCTCTAGGAGACAACAGAAACAGCATCACAATCATTTGGGCCCCCCTTCATCTTAAAAAGTACTCATGCTAGTTATTTTCAAAGGCACTCTCTGTTGTAGATAATCCCATATACTACTCAGTTTTTTAGAGCCAGATCTATTGCGGGTCGTACCACAGAAACAATCTTCCTCCTGAACCTGTTTTTTCCCTATCAGGTTATTGGCTTTTCACCTAGCTGATTGTGGAAAAACAACCAGAATCCTCCAAGACTGTCACTGGAGACCACTTTCCCAACTCAGTTGTATAGCTGTATTGGTGGATCTGAAACTTCTGCAAGGGTAGAAGGCTTTGGTTTGTTTCTTGAAAGATGGGTTTATAATGGAAAATAGTGTTAGGCTAAAGGAATAGCGCTGGTGGTATAATTTGGCAGAAAAATAAAGGCCATCCAAACAAAAGGGTTTGCATTTCTGGAAAAATAATTTTAGTTTTGTGCCAACACTGTCTGGACTGAGCAAAAATATGATTTACACCTTTCTAAAGCCTTGAACCCATTGCCAGAACTATGTAAGAAAAGTCAAAATCTGAAGGAGTAAATTTCTTGGGCTGCCATTTCCAGTGAGTAAGTTCGATAAATAAAACATAATTTTTACATCTGCCATGGATTCTGGGGTATGATTAATAGCTTGAATGCTGTGGCCAGTAGCCAATGTATGTATGTGATTACAGCAATCTTAAATATAGTACATTTTGAATAAATATGCCAAAAAGAGTATAAAAAACACTCCATGCATGCTTGGAAAAAATCTTGTCACAGTGTCAAATATTAAATCCTTATGAAAGTTAAATAGCACAGGAATCGTTAGGCAAAATCACAGAAGCATGGGGTGCCACTGGCACCAGCTCAGTTTTGGGAACTCAGTCGTTGAAACACCATTTCTGTTCATTTTGTTTTCTACATTTTGTTTCAGCTAATTTGCTACATATTGAAGCAAAACTCACCCAAACCCCCTACTTTGCCAAAACGCCATGTTCAAGTGGTTGTCCCTCAGAGTCACCTGCCAGAAATAAAAAAAATAAATTGAAAAAATGTTGTTCACTTAAAAATTATACTCTGCTAACCCACATCTTGTGCTCAGCACGGTTTCCCTCTCCTCTTCAAGGGACATCATGTTATTGCCTGTGCTGACAACAGCAGGAGGATGACAGATATCACTAAACTCTAGTGCACTAGCACCCACAGGAGTACTCATTTAATGGAATTTTTACCAGGGACAGCTCACTGGCATTTCAGAAGAAATAGAGGATGTCTTCCAAATCCCTGCATCTGCAGGACATGGAAAGTGTTGTTTTCTCTCCTTACCTTCACGCCATTGCCTCTTCCGCTCCTCCTGTTTGGCTCTTCCTTCAGCACCTCCACCATTCCTCTGCTGTGCAGAGGAAAACTCTGCACCAGGTTTAGGTAGGAGCAAAAGGGGTGGAACCTCCTGGAAGTTCAGAGCTTAACTAAGGCTTCTTCAAGCCAATCAGTAATTTTGGCATTAATACTACCCATGAGGTTTTGACAGCTTTTTTAATGAAAAGTTCTATACATCAAGTTTCAAGTGCCTATCTTTTGTAACCCTCTCTTCCCTGTAAAGAGTGAAAGGTAGCCTTGCAATAGTTCTGGGGTGAATTTTTCATAGAATATTTTACCTCCTTTTATTAGAAATTGTAGACACCAGATTCCCAATCCTGCCAAACTGTCCACGGCAGAAATTTTTGCAGCCAGAAGCACAACATCTGCAGTGTAATGGAAGCACAACTGCAACCTTAACTTTCCAGGGAAGGGAGGAAGAAGTGCCTTTGCTATTAAAGGATATCCTTTGCCTGACTCCAAGTGGGTGAGTTTCACCTGCTATAATTACATCCCATACCTAATTATGTTCTTAAACAGTATCACCTCTAAAAGGAGGGCTTGCTCTGCTCTGAGCTGTGGACTCCAAGCCAACATTTGTATTAAGCAGTATTGACATCCAGTGGAGAGTTAGAATAATTACAGGCATGCAGATAACCAAGTGCAATTATCCAGTTTACGTTCTGAGTTTAGCTTGGAAAGAGTAGTCTACTTATCTTAACCTACCAATACTGTTGTCCTATAAAATGTAACTCTTATTATCAGGGTATTCTCTTTGTTATGAAAAAATGAAATAATATCACACAAAGTCTACCATTTCCCTGTAAAGGTTTTTCTTTTGCATAATTTCCTTTTCTTCCACATACTCTTCCTTTTTCGTTACAGTTGTTCAAAAGTGATGTCTGGGCTGCAGACGCTATTGTTTCTGTGGATTTTTTATTGTAAAGAAGACATCAAAGCATGTGCCCGACTGTTTTCCAGGACACATAAAAGTGTACCTGTCTTTGAAAACAACATTATAATGCAATTTAAACTCAGATTTGTAGTCTCAGACTTGATTATGTTTCCTGAAAGGTAATGAAGATGAACATGTATGAGCTAAGTACCTCCCCTGTCATTGCAGGGGAAACAATGCACAATCTAGCCCCTGCAACAAAGGAAGAATCAGTATGAGACTTGAAGCAGTAGCAATAACCTCATCAGCACCAGTTTAAGGAAAAATTGGTGACCCTATCTGATTCTAACAGAGTTATATTCTTAGCAAAGAAAGAAAGCTAATTTGACAATATTCACTTTCTCCTATAAAGGCTGTTGACTACTCATTGTAAAACTAACCACTTGTTAGCTCTCAGCAATTAAAACCTGAACAGATTTTTGACAAAAAGTGGTGAAGATCAGTTAAAAATCACAGTAAAACTGAAAGGAAATTAAAAAAGAAATGCAAGCTGTACCAATCCATTTTGTATAACCAACAATTCTGTCTTTGTGACTGCCTTCTCTTTCTATACATCAAGCAAATCTGTCTTGGGAAAATGGAGATCTCCAAACATCAGCAGTAGAAAACAGAGGATACAACTATTGGTCACCAGTTAAAAATTTGCCTTCTTTCTGTACGTTGTGATCTGTGCCATATGAATCGGTTGGCTTTAGTTTTGCCAAAAGACATTCACATTACAGAAAAAAAAAGCTCGTAAGTGCTAGTTCAAGCTCCAGTGAATCTGTTGAACATCTGGTTCTGGTGTAACTGCTCAAAACTGTAGCAGGCAGATGCAGATTTGGGGACTGTTGTATATTCCCTCCAAGTGCATCCTTCAGAGAAAAAAACCAAGAAGAATACAAATATTAAAAGAAAGCACTGGTAGTGTCCACATGGACACTCCAAGGCCCTGAGGGAGAAATCTTAAGTTTGGACAGTACTATGGGGAGTTCATAACAAATGGGATTGCTGGGAAGGAAAACCTCTGTCCCAGATATTCAATACCTCACCCTCTGATGTGCTCCCTTACACTCCAGGTGACTCCACCATTAGCAGCTCTCCACAAGGATGACTTGAATATGACTGTGTTCACCCTCAAGCCCAAGACATTGGGTGAGACTTTTTTTTTCAAAGACTTTTTAATACATATGAGGCATGTAGCTACCTTGCTTATGAAGCCAAAAGCACTGCTGTCAGGAACCCCTACCTCACAAGGTGGTCATGTTGAGAAAAAGCTACTTGCAATGAGGAGTAGAGAGCTACCTGTAGAGCAACATAAGCTGATAGGTCTGAGTCAAGGTGGACCATAGGGATGCATGAGGAAGGTGCTCATGACAAATGTCTAGCTCCTGAGCAATGCTTCCAGACAGTACAGGCAGCATGTTTCAAATAGATTAAAAAAGTATTAAAAAGGCCATGTCAGATTACTGTGAGTGCCATGGGATACATGTAATATAAATTACTGTGTCATCCGCCCAAGAGGCTCTGAAGGTGTCACCAAGACAGGCTGAGAATGTTGGGGCTGTTCAGCCTGGAGAAGAGAAGGCTGTATGGAGACCTCATAGCAGCCTTCCAGTATCTGAAGGGGGCCTATAGGGATGCTGGGGAGGGACCCTTCATTAGGGACTGTAGTGACAGGACAAGGGATAGTGGGTTCAAACTGAAACAGGGGAAGTTTAGATTGGATATAAGGAGGAAATTCTTTCCTGTTAGGGTGGTGAGGCACTAGAATAGGTTGTCCAGGGAGGTTGTGAATGCTCCATCCCTGGCAGTGTTCAAGGCCAGGTTGGACGAGGCCTTGGGTAATATGGTTTAGAGCAAGGTGTCCCTGCCCATGGCAGGGGAGTTGGAACTTGATGATCTTTAGGTCCTTTCCAACCCTAACTATTCTATGATTCTATGATTCTAAGATCACAGATGCCCATGAAAAATCGTCACCAAGAAACCCTTCATAAGTGAACTAAAAGAATACATGTCAATAACATGCTGATATGCCTCAAACCCACTGTTCTTTGAAATAAGGCCAAGTCTGCAAGATTCCTTGCACAACAGAAGGTGTAATGTGTAACTGCATATCTACATATGTGTCTATGTGAATGTAAAATGTCACTTTCTTTGTGAAACTGAAGTAACATCAGATACTTTTTCTGGTGCAGATGCTGCTGTTTAATTCTTATGCTGTAGTCATCTGTTGGGTTCAAGCAGTACTTTCAGTTAAATCACTTGCTTTTGCTACCTCCCAGATTGATTTGCCTGCATATTATAATTGCTCCATCTGCCCTTTACCTTCATATTTCTCATTGTCACATGGAAGAACACTAATTGGTCTCTTAGTTTTGGCTATTTTTTCTACAATAGAAAAGAATTCTGTTTAATATATTCACTAATTTGTTGCACAATTACTGTTGCTTTTCCCAGTTCATTTTGTAGCTGTTCTGATTGCTGCTGACTTCTCTCAATTAGATTTCCCTGGGACACTTGGAAGTAGGAATGACAGGAAATGCTCTGTAAAGAGCCTTATTAATAGAATTTCAGGTCTCTGATTAAGTTGTATTTTGAAGGAAAAATCTGTAGGAAGCCACAAATTACAAGGTTTATGAAACATGTAAATAGAAGTTTGTGCATGAGACTGTTTTAAGAAACACAGAGATATTTGAGAAAGAATAACAAGCCACAAAGACTTTTTGATTTCTGAAAACAATTTTAGTGGTAAAATGCCAGCCAATTTTTATGAACTGCACACCAGCTGACTAGCAGGAACATGCTGGGGCTTGACCACCACAAGAGGCCTGTATCACTCATTACAGTCCCAGGGTGCAGTGCTGCCTACTGCAGAAGAGTGTCCTGCATGCTCTGCTAATTTTGTTAATCCTTCCATCTATCATCAGAGATATCCTGAGGCTTTCTGCTGAATTTAGATAGTAAGGATCTGCTAGAGCAGACTCATCACCAAGACAGCAGTGCATCCAGCTGGCAGGGGCTCCCCACGGCCAGGAGCTGGCACCGGCAGCCCTGGGAAGAGAGGAAGCGGCACGGGACCCGGCTCAGCACAGAGCTCCTGTGGAGAGTCTGGCGCAGGGTTCCTTAGTGGAATTCCTGGTAACTGTTTACATTACGAGAAACCTTTATCATAATGGGCATCTGCACTGAGGTTGCAGCAGCACAGCTGAGGAACAAGACACCGTCTGCTTCCTTATGCTTAGAAAGTTGTTAGATATTAGCAGCACTGTGGGACTAGAAAACCCCACGTCTGGTTTTGAGATGCTTCAAGTATAAGGGACTATAAACAACTCTTTATCTCCCACCACCTAAGAAATATATATGCTTTGTTTTGGTTTGGAAGTTTTTTATGGCCCATCTGAATCCTATTGTGTTTGCAGTAAAGTATATATTCAACATCAAAAAATTCTGCTTGAGTCTACGTGATGGCTTTTTTTCAGAGTGCACAGATACCCGCAGTAAGAAATACCTCTTTGGTAAAACCAATTGGTCTGCATGTTTAGAAATAGGTAGTCTTATTCTGCAGTTAATCTTTTTATGTATTTCATAACCCATTTGCCATTGTCACAGATTATGTTGTATATTGCAGTCCCTAATCTAAGTAAACCTAGGAACTCACCCTTTTGTCCCCATCACTGACAATCTTCCTTATTATAAATAACTTTTACTTTGAGTCAAATGTGGAAGTTGTATAGAGTCAAAGGGCTTCATATTCTGGAGATTAAAGATGAAGGCAAAATGTCATAAAAAAACTTCCCAATTCTATGTACATTGGCTTCAAAGTGGATCCCTATGGCAAACAGGAGACATTCACAAGAGCTAACTTCGAAACCATCTCACTAACATTTGGAAATTCTGTTTAGCTCTAGACACCATGGAAGTGATTTATAGTTTCTGGCTTTAGTCCCTCTCTTGTGTCCATCTTTCTCCTTTTCATTTCTTGTAAGACTGGGTTAACTCCCTGCCACAATTACACTTGGATTTCACAGAGCTATAGAAGTAGTTCCTTCCTGATGCTGCAGAGAGAGGTTTTGTTCACTGTAGTTCCTTATCCCCGCATACTGAGGACCTCAGACCTGTCTTAGAGCTCAGAATTTTAAAGCACTTCATCAAAAGGGAAGAATTGAGAGTAATATTCTTTTCCTTTCCCAGTCTTACCATAAATCCTGATGTCTGATAAATGCTCAGCCTACCCTTTTCTTTTATGTGCCGTACACCTAAGAGGCCAGAAACAAATGATTGCTCCATTCTATAGCTCTCTTGCCAAACTGTTATAAGCTTTAAGAGCATTTACAAAGTGTATGAGATACATAGACTCCTAGAGAGATTCAAGACACTGTCTTGAATGAGATAGACACTATCTGATACATAAAATATCAGGTATTTTATATAAAATAATCAAAAGCTGTGGTCAGGATTCACTTAAAGACCATACAGGCAGTGTGGCTTTCTCTTTGGGGATCTTTCTTAAAGAACACCTGAAATTATATCCATAAACAGATGTAATTATCTATAAGTCCTTCTACCTGGAAACATTACCTTGCCCTGGCAGAGAACACTTTCCTTTTTAAGCTTTTTGCTGCCAAAAGAAGAGTTTTCAGTAGTAACTATATTTTTGCAGGATAAAGCCCTTGACTATGTCTACTGTAATAGATAAGAAAAAGGCAGGGCACACCTCACCTTGCTTCACAGCTACAATGAAATGATGAGCTTGCCTGCTTCTGGCTAGTGCCTGTCAGTGCTGCCACAGACCATGCTAAGACCAGCGCTTGCCAGGGACCCTTCCCACAAAGCAGTGTGGCATCTCTGCTTTGAGAGGGCAGTGAGTTCAGGACTGTGGAAAGGATCAGTGCAATGCCAGCTGCCCTTTAGCACACAGAATGATCCCTGGCTTCCTGTAGTTGGTGCTGTAGGCATTGCCTTTTAGACAACACCAAAATATTTATTGAAAGTTGTATCAGATTTATGGATTCAAACAATTTGCATATCTGTTTTCTTTCTGAAATGGAATAGCCATAAATATGAGAATACATTCTGTTCTCCAGATGGGTACACAGCCTGAATTAGTGGGACCTTGCAATACCAGCTGCACCTATTATTTTGTGGCAGATAGGGTTGAAGGCTGTTTTCAGCAGATTTGCTTACAGCCATTGAATTGGCTTGTCCTGAACTCCTGTGTTTGGATGAGGTGAATCCCCACCTGTACCAATTTCTCACCATGCGCAGGGGAAATAGCTTAGATTTTGGGCATCTAGTTGGAGACACCTAGGAAAGGGCCTCTGGAGTTTGAAGCCCTGTTTCCTGTTTCAATAAAGCAGGGAAAGAAGTCCCAGCATTGATGTTTTGATGGTATAAATCTTCTGCAGCAATTTAGCAGTGGTACAACTGTTCCCTCAGTGGGGCAAGACTTGATACTCGATGGTATTGTGATCTTGTTCCACTTACTTGCTCAAAGCAACTTCCTAATTTATCAGAATGAGTGAAGTGAGGAAAAGTCTCCCCTACACCCTGTTAGAGCTTGTTCAGAACAAAGAGGCTTCTGTACTTTTCATACGTGAGGCACCTTGTTAAAATTCTCCTCAAGAACTGTAGCTATTACTAATTAAACTTCCTTACCATCAAAGTAGCCACATAAATCAGCCATACAATAATGGTTCTAAGAAAAATACTTTATCAAGCCTTCTGTACACACTTTAATGCAGTGCAACTGAAAAATAACAGAAGATCAACAGTTTTAATTCCTGTGGTCAAATACTAAACCACCCAACTTAGGTTAAAAACAACTTTTATACCTACGGCTTTGATACAACCAACAGTCTTGAATACAGTATATGATTAATTCAGCATGTGTCAAAGACATAAGCATATGCAAATGGCCTTATCATCAGCTTATTCCTCTGCAAGACTCGTGTATTGCTTTCAAAGGCCACTCTCTGATGTGCTACAGTATACAGTAAAATGAACCTGCAATGTTAGTGATATGTTAGATATTTCCTGCTCATGTTACTTTTTATCATTTTTATTGGCTGTTATAGCTCCTTTTCTGTCATTCCCTTGTTTTCTATTTTTGTTCTCATTTCCGGAAGATCAAAACTATGAATTTTTATAATAGTTCTGCAGAGTTTCAGCTTCATACCTGCCTGGAACTGAGATATACTATTTAGGTTAACCTTAAATTTGGCACTGACTTTTCTGTGGTTGGCAATGGTCTCTTAGTCTTGAGGACCATCATTGTCCTAATGCAGATTCCAACTGCATGCATCTTTTGCTCCCTGTCCTGAGTTATTGCATATTGCTGATGTTCTCAAGCTCTCTCTCCCATGAAAACTGGGTATAAATTAAGTCTTGGAAAAAACAGAATAGTTTAAATATGCCCACAAGTGTTTTACCTACCTCTGCTTGAGAGCTGAGTAGTAGAATGAGCAAATGAAGATGACTGAAGTTTCTTTTTTCATTCTGATTAATGCCTTTTCCCATTCAACAGATATCAAGGCAGCTGGTCTGGTTTCCTGTCTGCAAGAGACATAAAATACATTAATCTCCTCTCTTACCTGTTTTGTGTGGTGCCAGAGCACCTGCATCTTCTGGGGCTTCACATATACAAAATCATCCAGTGACAACAGTAATACCATCTTGATTTAAGCATATGGCATCTAGACAAACCATTTTAAACTAAAGGGAAGCATCTATTCCCAGCTTGACTCTGTGTAAGAAAATAGAGGTTGAGAAATTCTCTGGTGAGAAAATTCTTTGAAGATCTACACTCTGGCATAATATTACTGAATGAAAGCATAGACTCTGTAAAGTGTATGTCAACATTGCTGCTGATTTCCGTCAGCCCAGAGCTGCTTCCAGTGTCTTCAACAGAACAAAGGATTTAGGGGTTTAGAGGTTTCTTTAATAACAAAACTGGAATTTTGGCTGCCTTCTCTTCTGCACAAAGAGTCATACCAGCAGGTGAGAAAGAAGTCAGATCTGCTTAGTAAATGGAAAATTTATGCACAGCAAAAGAGAGGCTCTTTCACAATGTTTGGAGATGTGCTAGAGCTTTTTGATGTACACACAGGCTACGGATAAGTAACATTCTTCTTCCTGCATCTGGATACAGTAGGCGTCTTTTGGCGAGAGAAGCACCAGATAGCACAATATACTAGCTGATGGAACTGCTGAAATCAACACCAATCATTTCTAGAAAGCAAACAGACTTGTGGGATGAGAGCTATAACAGGGATTGAAATGATACTGATCTGATCTCCACCCATCCGGCCTGTGTAACTATAAAATAAATCAAAGGAGAAAACCAAAACAAATTGGCTGCAAGAGCTATAGGATTTCTCGTTTAGAAAGAATGTCAGCTAACAGACCCTGCAAGAAAACAAAAGAAACTGTTTATAGTTTTAAAAATATTTTCCATGTTTGAAGTCGCTCACAAATGAAGCTACTACAAGGAGAAAAGAGAGAGGAACAGATTACGCAAGCTAAGCTAAAAGCAAAAAACAAAAGCAAAACCTCCACCTATAGTGAGAAATATAAATATTCCCTGAAATATGATAGATTGTTGCTTGGGAGTGCTCTGCTGCAATAATTTCTGTAACAAGCCCAGAGCCAAATCCACAGGATTTTCACCATCCAGCTGTGCTCTGCAGTCATTGCAGCAAATTTGAGCATGCCTTTGAGATATAGAGTAGTTCCTATATCCCCATACTCTGACAGTCCATCCCATCAACCAGTCCTGGTCTGCTGCAAATTTAACGAGGCAGAGCTTCCACAATGGCCCAAATAATTTCAACTAATCTGAGACGCCAAATAGACAGGCCTGATTGATTCATAGATGTCTTGAAACCAACAACAGTTTCATAGACATGAGCAGAGCCTCAATTCTCTATACCTTCCTGTTGGATGAGCTTTCACCAGTCCATTCTCCTTTAGAATTCCACACAAGTACAAATGCCCAGTTTAGTCTTGAGCAATGACTAGAAATAACATCACTGATTGAAAAAGGCCCTATCCATTACTGTTATCAAAGGCCCCACATGTCCCATGAGAGATTTCTTCAGTTCTCTCATGTGGTTCACTGGAAATGCAGCAGAAACAATATTCAAAATAACATGTGAATTAGTGGAGCCTCTTTTTACTTGTGTCTCAGGATTAGTTGACTATTGTGCCTAAGAAGGCATGAGTTCTACTGCAGCTTTTCACACATTTGGGGCACTCGTGAATCTCCATTTCAATCTCTTTGGGGAATTCTCCAAGATACATAAGCCCTCAAGGTCATTAAAATCAACCAAAATGTTCAAAAGATAGGGAAAAACAATGCGTAATGAACAAGCTTACTAACTTTGTTCCTCCCAGAAACTTGGCTAAAAATGTTTCCCTTTGAATGAATTGTGAAATACAATGCTCAAAGAAGAAATTGGATTCTTTATGCAACCCTTTGCTCATTTGTGTTATGAGTAGGCTGTAGACTAAAGCACGAACTCTGCCTCAGCAGTGTACACAACAGGCTATTGCAACAAGTGATCTCAAAGCATTACGTAGCCAAGGGGCTGAGTGCCTCCATCCACCTGCACTCCATGTACTGATCCTGGCATACTGTAAGACCTGATGCTGCTGCTGCCTGGACCCTGCTTCTAAAATGTTCTTGCAGTTTCTCAGATTTCTCTTCAATAGCTCTGATTTTTCCACCCTAAGGAACAGAGAACGATCAAGGGAATCACAACGCTTTGAAAAGCAATGTGTGGAGGAAGAGCCTGGGCTACATGCCAGAGTGCTATTAATTCTACCTGGAAACAGATTAAATTCTAGGTCACCATTCTGGACATGGAAACCTTTTGCTTCTTCCAGATTTTCAGCAGGTCTCTGAAGTTTTTGGCAGTGTTTTGAGCATTGTGCTCTATAAAGCAGTGTTAAATACTGCACAGTTGTAGTCAGGAAACACCTCAAAGTCCCCTAATGTCAATTAGCTACTTCCTCTGCAAAGTTGTAAGCAGACGCATGAGAGCAGCTCCCCACAAATATATTTGCTAACAGGTGCTTTATTAGGAAGAAAAGAAGGTTGCTTTTATTAACGGGAAGTCCCCTTCAGAATTGCTTGTCCAGTGTCTTCTGTCTGCTGCTGGCCCTGCTCTTGCCTCTTCGCTTTTCACCTGCATGTGTTGGATAATTAGGGGTTCAAACAATGCATGAAGGGCCTTTGCTTCTAGTGACTCATAGCTTCAGGGATTATCCAAGATTACCAGAAGGTTTATGATTCCCTTATGATTCTGGAAGAGAAACTGCATAACACATTGGTCTTCATAGATGCTGTAAGATTAAAATTACAGGGACTGCTGATGGTAATGGTAAATTACAGCAAGCCAGGTCTTCTGCTGGTATAAACTGGGTCAACTTCACTGAAGGCAGCAAAGCTTTGCCAAATTATACCAGGTTCATGATCTAGCCTATGACAGACAACTGCACAATGACTTTTTTCCACTACGGTAATGTGGTTTCTTTCTCATTGCTTATCTCTCGAGGAGCAGAGGGTCAAACACAGGGTTTTTTTCCCATAGGTTTAGATCACCTAACTCATGGATTTGTGCAGGCTATACTGACCTGGAGTTCTTACAAGGGCATGTAGTGACAGGACAAAAGGAAATGGCTTTAAACTGAAAGGGGGTAGGTTTAGATTAGGTGCTAGGAAGAAGTTCTTCACTATGAGGGTGGTGAGACAGACACTGGCACAGGTTGTCCAGAGAAGCTGTGGCTGCCCCATCCCTGGCAGTGCTCAAGGCCAGGTTGGATGGGGCTTGGAGCAACCTGGTCTAGTGCAAGGTGTCCCTGCCCATGGCAGGGGAATGGGAAATAAATGATCTTTAAGGTTCCTTACAACCCATAACATTCTGTGATTCTATGATTCAGATCATAGATGATGTTATCACGCTAAGCAATCATTCCTATTTCTATCTCCACTGTCAATTGTTAATAAGAGCATTCAAACTGGAAAAGATCATCTAGACACACTACACTTGAAAATACAAATCTTGAGGAAAAATCAGTGTTTGCAAGAAACTGTTGCAGAACTTGAAGTATATTGGTGTGAAATAATGCAGCTTGCCTTGAGAAATGCACTGGCACAGTTTTCTTCAAAGGGAGAGAAGGACATTCTGCCTTGGTCTCGTTTTACAGAGGCAGTGAATTAAAACAAATTAGAATGCTTGTACTGGCTTCAAGTTACAAGATGAAGACCTTCACATATGCATGCAAGCAGTTTGAAGGTGCTTTCAGAACATGAGAATGAGTTCATCTGCCTGCTCAGAGATGGCAATGGGTGCACCAAACATGTGCACACAGGTAATTTGACTTCTGTGCTACCTCTAACACAGCTGAAATTAGCATGGTTTCTATTCTGTTGGATTACTTGGCACTCTCCCTTTAGGGACAACCACTGCATGGACATATCTTGCCTAATTTGAAATATCCTAATACACTGCATGGTTAATGAGAAGAGGCACAGTGTGTCAGATCTACACCACATGAGGGCTTTCCTTCAGGGGAAAGCACTTGGCTCTCTTGTTTTCTCTGGACATTCTTCAATTTATCAGTTAATTTAGAAGCCTGAGTCCCAATTAAAACCAGTAGATCTACACTACACAAGGGAACACAACACAGAGATAACAAAAATAGTGCTCTCAAGCTATGGCACAGACATGTGGCAACACTAGCCCCAGTTTCCATCACACTGCAGCCAAATCAGCAAGGTGCAACTTTGCCCTAACCTGGAGGACAGCACAGATGAGATTCCCAGGTTCCTGCTGCTGCTGAAACTGTGCGATATCTGTTGTCAGGTGTCTCCTCATCATTCCCTGTGGCATGACACAAACAATATCTTTAGGCTTCAAAATTTCAGGGAATAGGTCCTGGAATCACTGCCATGGTTTTGCAAATGCTACTCTTCTGCCTTAATCAGGCAAGATCTATTACTGCTTCAACAACAGATACAGGGACTGAGTAAACAAAGGATATGGAATTTAGCCCAAAGCCCTTTTAAATGCACTGCTATGGGTAATTTAATAGCTGTATTATAAAATATTAATGTTAGTATAAAAAATCTGGGGAATTTCAGGCCCAAACTGGGTAAACCTTTTTCTTTTACCTCCTTTCCTCTTGAAAAGCTTGTTTTCTTTTTATTGCATTCCAATAACGAGAGACCATTTCACACAGGTACATCTGCAATATGTTACAGGCAGCATAGAATATTAAAACAACCTGTGCTACTGCTGGTTAAACTAATAAGGGTGGTAAAACTTTTCTCAGGCTGAGAGGAAAAAGGTGCCTATAGCAGGAACTCCATTAGCGAACTACATTACTGAAGGTACCACACTGAACACTGAAGTAATTTCCAATTCAAAGTCTTGTTTCAAACAGCAATTCTGATACTTAAAGAGGGGAACTAGGCTAGGGCAAGGTGGTGGTGGTGGTGGCCAGGCAGTTTACATGAGGTTATGTTTAGATATGGATCGGGGTTTTAAAACAAAACCATAAGTTAAGATAATAAAAATGAGGAGAATATAAAGCAGAGAGGAAGTTTGTACATTAACCTTACTTACTGCACAGGGAAGGGCAAACCTGTCTACTGTAATTCTCTGAATCAACATGAGTATGAAAGTTCACCTCCAGTGTTATTGAGTTCACGGTCGGCAAAGGATCAGCTGTGAAATAGATTGCAAAGCCAGGAGTGAGAGAACAATTCATCTGAGAAATGAAGAGGTGAAAGGGGAAAAATGAGCAGAAAGAACAAAAAAGGGGGAGTGGGAAGGGAGGCTGAGAGAAGCCAGAGAAACAGAGAGGAAGAGCCAAATGGAAAAATAAACAAATAGTGTCTTTTTTGGTTAAGGCTTAGGAATTCCTGCTCCACAGAAAAATTACCATTTCCAGATTTATTTATTTTTTATTTCAAATTGGAAGGAAAAGTCAGAAAGACAAAAAGAAAAATAATGGAATTTTGTTTAAAAAATTGCTTTTTGTGGTTCTGGCCACCCATCTGCTTACCAGACTGGCTCTCAGTGCAAATTCTGACAGAATCACCACATTCCACCAAAATGTCACTGTCCAGTGGAAAGCAGCTCCACTGGAAATACTCTGTCCAGCTGTATATCCTGTCACTATTTTTTAAGCTGTATAGGTACCCGAAGGGAGCTGGGCTTCAAGAATAAGAGCACAATATGCTCCACTAGTGCACATAATTTTTCAGTTTAGATTTCAAAAGGGAAGTTACTAATGTGCAGCCCAGCTTTCCAAGACCAAAAAAGCAAATCTGTTTTATTGTTGTACCCCTACTGGTGGAGGAAGAGGGGGAAAATGTGGGAGGAAGAGGACAAGAGACGTGTTCATTTAAATAACGTGTCTGTATGTGTGAGAGGAAATTCACAGAACTGAATTTACTATGTGACACCATCACCCCGAAGGACTATAAGCTCCATATTTGGTTCTCCCAATTCCAAGTGTCCTGGACTTTGTTATATTTATTGTAAGTTGGATGAACAACCACTAGCTCTTTGCTGGTGGGCTGGTCAAGTCTCAAGTACTGAGCACCCTTGTAACTGGCTCCTATCTCATCTTGTTCCCCCATGAAATGGGTATCTTGCACGTTGGGAGAGCAACATCAAGACATTTGCCAGTTCATGATCCCAGGCAAAACAACCTTCTTTCCCACCCTTTGTACCCTCATGGTGCAGCTCTGGAAGGCTTTTTGTGGTTGAAGCCTGTGACCAGATTCTTAAAAGTCACCTCAGTCACTTAAAACCTTGCTTCAGGGACTATCATGCAGGGAGCTGACGTGGTGAGGATAAGACAGCAGTGATATATGGAGACAGCAGTGTGGATGGAATGAGCCTAGGGAAGGTACAGAACATCATCAACATCATCCTGAAAACAGTCTGGGCTTTAGCCAGTGACGTGCATGGGTAGTGGGAGATCAGGCACAAGGAGGCCTGGAAATACAGGTGAGGAACATTTGCAGATGTGAAGGATTGGAGGAGGTTGGAGCAAGAAGGAATCTGGAGACCTGCAGAGGGAAAAGCGGTGAAAGAGTGGGGTTGAAAAGGTGAGCAGAAGAGCACTGGGTAGGAAGAGGATGAGGGCTTATGGTGGGTAGGACCGACAGATAACACAGGGCAGTTTACCGTCACTCACTGTCTTGCATGTGAGACACTTCTTTCCTTTTACTGTGTTTAATTTTCTTGTAATTAAATATCAAATCTATCTGGTCTGCTTGATCTTAAATCTACTAAACTGATCAGGCCTGGGGTGTCCTAAAGCAGGGAAGAGGCTGTGGCCCAGCAGTGTAACCTGGATCCCATATTCAGAAACTGTGCTCTGAGGGGCTGGCATCATACCCACCACCATGTGGCTTGTCAAGGCAAATGTGCCTTATCACCTAATTCCACACAGCTGTGGCCAGTCCTGGGGAAATTTGCACCAGTATATACGAAACTATAGGGGAAAAAAGTATCCAGCTACAAAGAGGGTTACATTGCTTTGACTTGAGAGCTTAGATGGCTACATCCCTGCCTCTGAAAGCAATCCAGGTTCTGTGAATTCACTTGCGCATATAGATGTTTGGCAGATGCATCAGAGAAAACTATGTGACTTTGCTATATGCTGTTGATAGGTTAGTTTATCTAAGGTAAGGGACATAATACTGGATAAGAAGGCCTTTTCTGCTTCTTCAGTTCTTTGAAACTGATTTGGAAGCAGTTCAGATTTTCATTCAGATTCAGTGTTCATTTCCAATAAATTTATTTTCAGTACCCCTTATATTTATGCTTCTTTCAGCCTGTTTTCCTTTCATTTGGCAAACTGCATGTGCAACTCTAGCTGTTAGCTGTTGGGCTTGGTTGCTGCAGTGGGAACTGGCTAAGGTCTTAAATTATGTTTGAGAGCTTGATCCCACTTGAATAAAATCAAAGAGAGCTTTCCATCAACTTTAACATGAACAGCAGAGAAATAAGAAATGCGGAATATTTTATTGCTAAAAAATATCCAGGAAGTTCCACAGCCCTGAACTTCGATAGATGTATACAGCCAGGATGCAAAAATGGGGTATAAGGCTGGTTTATCAGATTTCAGGCTTTAAAATTCAATTATTTGATATATTTACCATCAAAGGGAGAAATTCTACCCTTACACACATAATCCTCCTTGCAAGTCTGTTGCACTCAAATTCCTCACTGTCTATATGAACAAACTACGGTTTGGTAGTTTGTCTTCTTACAATTTGCTTTCTTACAGTTCTAGAACTTAAGTGCCATCTCAAAAAGCAGAACAGATAATGGAGGTGTTCTGGGAAAATAGCCTCTTTGTACTAACAGAACAAGTCAGAGACATCCTAGAAGACAGCCTAGTGCAATACTTCTTTGTAGCATCCTGCTGATTTGCACAAAAGAACGCTTTGTTGATTCCCGTTGGTTTTTTTGACCTTCAGCTGTGAACTCCTTGGAGGCAGAGACCCCTCTCCTTTTAATTGTATGGAAACTCTTTAGCCCAAGAGGAATGCTACTATGAGCAAAGGACAATTTTGAAACTTTGTGAAGCTGCAAATGTTAGGTGGTGAGACCTTTCCCTGTGGTGATGTGTTCTTTCTCACACAAATGGTCCCCAAAAAAAGTTGGCTGGACTCCTGGTGAGAATAAATGCTTACCGTTGCAAATAAAAGCTGCGATCGAGACCTTAAAGCTTTACTGTTAGCCAGCCAGACAATAATTCATTTGTACTTGATGTTTCATTAACTCCTTTTTTGCTGTTTAAAGGAATCTTCCCAGAGCTTTTTCTGGTTGCATTAACCCTAAGATCTTTATCTTCCATGTGCCTTTCTTCTACATGAAGGGAAAAAGTGAAACCACATGAAACCGGGCAACGCACCAGAAAGCATTTATGAAATTTCTGGTGAAGTGTTCTGGCATAACTACATAACAATAACATACTATTTCCATTATCTTGAACAAACAAACTAAATACATTATTAAAAATCAAAATGAAGAAGAAAGTACAGATACAACATAACTTTACACCTTGACAATGCAGAGGACAGGTTTACCAGCTTGTTTACTGATTCTCGATAACCCAAAAGCCATAGGCAGGATCTACAGTAAAGAGTGTGGGGGGAAATCCCAGCCAGTCTAGGTCTCACTGGTGCCAGTAAACTGGCAAGATCCACAGCACTGTTAAGGATAAAGCATTTGCAGTCGTTTAACTGACATCTAGTTAAACTTGATGGTAGTAAAGGTAATGGATGCTCAGCACTTCACTTCCTGAAGTGATGGGGAAGTATTCCTCATTCACCCTCCTGCAAACATGGACTAATAATTGGTCTAGAAGTCCTTTCCTTTCTTTCAGAAAATACGTGGTTGCCTGATAACACAGAAATGATTTTGGTGTCATACAGCACAGAAGAGCATATACTCTGCAATAGTTGGAGGGAGAAACTCACTTGGGTGGCTGATCAGTCCGGCTGATACAAATAATCTGCCCTGACCATAAGCAAACTAGCTTGGACAACAGAAGCACTAAAGCTCAATTCATATGGCAGTTCAGACAGACTGAGTTCAGAGAGACTGTACTTTAGAGGAGAAATTTATCTTAAGTTAAAACTGGAGGCTGATTTGTCTTGCAGAGATCTCTGTGTTGCATTGCCTGTGCTTGTTCAGATATATCTTGCTTAAGCCATGTCTTTGCAGGACCACACCATGGGACAAAGACACATCCTAAATGCGCATGTAAGAGCAGCTCCTTCCCTGGAGAAGGGACATGGCAAACAGGAGGCAGGAGAAAGAAGCATCAGCTCTGGCCCAAAGTTACAAAAGGAGAAGAACCAGGAAGAAGGAGAGCCATGAGATCAAAACTGTTAGATGCAGGCGAATATGCCAAGTGAAAATCAGACTCTTCAGAGACGGATGCTGCGTGATTGTGGATAAGGGAAGGAAAGGACCATTCAGGGTCATAGCTCGTCTGCTGTTATATAAGGGGGAATGTACCCATTTCAGTCCTCCCAGTAAATCCATCTCAGACCTCTTAAAGAAATTTATTTGTACTTGTTCAGAGTACTGGATCTCATGAGACAATTAAAAAAGACTGAAGGAGCATTTCTAAAAGCCCAACAGCTATTTCAAATATGAAAGAACAAAGAGTAGGCTGGGATTCAGGGATCTCACAGAGTAAGAAAGCATTTGTAGTGAAGGAAGCACAAGTGGGCTGTTTCCTACATTAAAGCAGATTAGTTGTGAAAGAGTGATGGGGTTTGCGCGTTTTTTATTCCTTCTCATGTGAGTTTGTACATCTTTTAGACGTTTGTGTACTAGTTTATAAGTAGTGGAGCTATTTAAGTTGGTAAGACATACAAATACCCCAAAGGGAACAAGTATGTTAACATGTACAGCTGTTATGAAACTGGCATTTGCTGTGCTAGGCCAAAAATTATCATCCTTGTGGCATTTCCACTAATTCAGAATGATTATAAATGTTGAAAAAGCTTTTTGATTTCTCATACAATGAAGATCAGATCTGTGAAGTTTCATTTTTTCCCTTTAAGTAGAGATGGTGTTAGCTTTCCATTTCACTTCGTTCCAGCGGTTCTTCCTGAGCTAAGTCTCACATCTTGTGGAATACCCTGATTTGATCCAATTGCAAGGAATAATTTCCCATTCTTAAACATGGAGGTATTTTGGAAGAGGCTTTTGTTTTAAATGCAGTCCTGCTGTTCCAGCTTGTTTTATTTTCCCTAAAAGAAAAATGACCAGAAAATGGGTAAGGATTACATTACTCCCATCACTACACTTTCATTCTGCATTTTAATTAATTACTGTGTTTCAGAGTTTGGCAACACCTTGCAAAGAGCAGAATTGAGCTGACCGTTGTGAAGGAAAAAAGTCTGACAACACAGCACAGTGGCAAAATGTGAGGTTGAGAGGCAGAAAAAGGCCATGAGTAAATTTAATAACTAACCCAGCATTGTGATTCCTCTGTCCTCTCCTTTCTAACCCAAAGTGCATGCACTTTGTTCAGTAAACCTTAAGAAAGCCTTTCAATGCTATAAGACAGTAAAATATGTCCCATATAATAGGAGAGTGATTTAGGCTCCTGAGGAGAGCTCTTGGGCTGTGAAACCCAACTGTGCGGGCAGGAGTGAGGTGGATGCTTCACCTACCCCAGTCCCAGCAGGGTGCCAATCTGCCTGCCTGTGGGGCATGGACAATGGCCATCCATGCCCTTAGAGCCCTCATGATCCACTCACGGTACAGGTGACCCTTGGGTTTATGTGTTACTCTTCACCCCAGCCCCTGACCTGGCAGTGCTGAGCATCACGATGTGAAGCTGCTTGGTGTACTTGCCTTAAATCAAATGGAAATAGAAAACCTCTTCACACAGAAGCAACTGTACGAAGAGCTGCCCAGTGCTTACAAGCTTTATTAGGATTTGCACTGACTGTTGTGGTCTCCCATCCAAAAGGGAGAGCTTGTCAGCTGGTTACAGAGATGTGCAGAGAAGCTCATGCCATCCTGCTAAGGATTTTCATGTCTCAGCATCCATACTGTTGCCAACTCAGGACTTCCAAAGGAAAGCCCTGGACACCACAGCAGCCGCACTGCCCAGCTCTGCACGGTGCCTGAGCATGTCCAGGCTGCCTTCCTTATTAATGGGAAAAATTTCTGCAGAGGGATTTGGCTCACCTGAGGTTGAGATGGATCAGGGCTGAGCCGCTGTCAAAGCCCCCAGAGCCATGGTTTTCCTTCAGCCTCTGCTCCCAAGAGCTGCTAGGGGATCACCAGCAGGGACCCCAGGGAACAGGGTAGTTAGCCACTGCCGAGCAAGTTGAAAGCAAGCTAGACATTTTGTGATGGAAATATTTCTACTTCCCATCCATTCCCTAGCAAACTCAGGCCATCCATATGGAAAGTTTTGATTAGGACTAGTCAACAAAGAAATATGCCATTAAGTAATTTCTGATGTGGCTTCATTTGCAGTTGTTGTCCTGAAGTGTTGCTTTTTGATCATTGATGAGAATAAAGAGTTATAATTCAGAAGTGGCCAGTGGGAGTGGAGAACTTAACAGTCTGAGTTTACGTTTATGTCTTGTACATGTAATTTGTATAATATATCATTAGTCCCTTTTCATAATATACTATTTATACCGTCCGCCATTTCCAGCCGTGGAGTAGCAGATTTCTGGAAATGAGTGGATGCTCATCTTAACAAAAAGAAAAAGAGACATCAGAAAGTGGATTAATGCCGAAAACAGGAGTTTCATTTGTAAAAAGATCCTTGTACTTGTCACAGTGGAATTAAGAAATCTTATTCCTCTCACTTGATATATGGCACATTCCTACTCCCGTACATCTGTCCAGATACATGCCTAAGCAGCACACTCAAAGTGTCCTTGAGAGTGGCTCATCTTTTGTGCATGAGTTACAGGATGATAAAGTCTCCGTAATAATCATTTATTGTTTCCAATTTCCATCTGTATCCGGGTGTAATGTTCACAGATTCAGAAAGCTGGAACAGGCAGGTATTGGCTAAGTAGCCCACCTGGCTCCACTTATCCCGCTTTCAAATTAGAGGCAATGTAACCCAAAACCTCTATCTTCTGCTTTTTAACATTTCACACAAACTCATTTGGGAAATTTATTGTGGCTTTAAAAAGATCTGACTTTTTTATTTGGTGCGTCGCACTGCAAGAACAGTACAGTACCTGTTAGCCAGATGGTACAGGAACAACAGGCCAAAAGGTACCAGATTTCTTATTTAGAGTCTGCTGTGAAACATACATATCAGATTCAGGTGATATTAATGAAAAAATAATGCTGGAAAAGTTACAAGCCATTATTCCATGCAGAAATGGCATTTTTCCCTCTTTACAAGCACTCTCAAGTTAAACAAGCTTTGAACTTTCAGATCTTTCTGTTTGCGGGGGTTTGCTTATAACAGTCATGTAGCCAATATGACGACAAGTTTGGAAGAAGCCCAGGTATTTTTAATCAGTAAGAGTATGCTGCAATGTATGAAACAGATTTAAACTGCTTTTGCCTTTACATGACCAAAATTTTCTCTGACTTAATATAAAATCAGTGTAACCAACTGACCAAATTCCAGGAAAATTTACTGCTCCTTAGCAGGCTAGGCTACATTATAGTCTTAATTGTCAGCCCTAATATGATCTTGCAAGGGTTTTATGAAAACCAATTTAGTTTTAGTGATCGTAAATGGCGTGGTGGCTCTGTCAGCATGAGCGCTATCAAATCGCTTTACTGTCATATCAAAATTAATATCCAGTTTTCGTTCCTGTTGGTATTAAACCAGACCAGATGTCCGCTTTCGGTTTGTAAACCCCTGGTAACAGTGACAAACAGGATGAAAGTTACAGGGGAAAACAACCCCAGCGCCGGCACTTGGAGCCAGTCGGTCCCCACCCTGCTCTGCTCCCTGCTGCGCTCGGATAAGCCATCCTCCCACGAGGCTGTTTGCTTGCTCGTTCGGTTGTTTGTTTGTTTGGAGGGAATTGGGGTAGAGTAGCTCAACTTCAAATGAAAAACACATCCTAATCTTGTGGGACCTGCACTGGAAATAATGCATCAGAACGTCCTGGCCTTTTCTGAGGCCTGATCTGGACTAAAGTTTGGCCGCTGGAGCTGTGCTTCAATTAGGAGTTTCCAGACTTGCTGACACAGTCATGCCAGCAGAGCCTTAGCATAGACAGGATCTGCTGGGAAATGGTTTCTTTCGGTCATCTTGGGTAGTTCCTTTGGGGAACACTGTCTGCTTTTCTCCCTGTGAGGGCTGATTCCTTTAGACATGCAGTCAGATCCTGCTCAGCCCAGCTAGCACCACAGTTCACCATGTCCTCACCTCCTGTGACTTTTCCCCTCTTCACATCCGTGTTAACAACCACAAGTGACACAGTGAGATGTGTGGGATCACATCTTCTAGTCGCAGGGCAACTTTGAACCCAGGTTACAAAGAGGTTTCCTACCATGAGCATGAGGGCAGCAAGGAGAAGTGATGGAGATGCGACGAAATTCAAATCTAAGACGAAGCTTTAGGTAGACCTGCTTCAAGATGTTTGATCCCCCCCTCACGTTCCCCTCTCTCAAATGAGTCAGCAAACCACTTTATGTGCTGGTATGTCAACATCCCCAAACTACTGGCGCCATTTCTTGCTCCTTTCCTCCTAAGGAGATCTTTGATGTTCAGAATCCCAATTCAGTGCCACTAGCTGGGACCTGACTTGTTCCCCTCAAAGTCTCCTGCCGCTGGGACTTACAGCCTCTTCATCGGTAGGTCATCCTCACCAGAGGAACTGATTGGCCCCTCTCAGGCCCTTTGTTTCTCCTATCAGCTCCCCACAGATCGTGCTTATTTTTCTTTGGCAATATTCACGTCCTAGGTGGATTCACCATCCAAAGAGCAGGCAGTTGCAAGAGAGAGCCATACATGTGGAAGACTGTGGGATTTTTAAGGCTACTATACCAAATAAAAAATGAAGTGAATGCATAAACTTACCCAATACCCGCCTTAATTAAAAGTTAAATTTAGTGATGGCAGAGGTATGCAAAACAACTGCAAAACCTAATCACGGGAGGAGGAAGTATACAACACTCCTCAGCTACTGCTAATGTCTGTGTAGTATGTTCTCACTATGTAACATGGAAAATGGTAATTCCTATAACTTTCCTGCTTTGCAGGAGCACCTGCCTAATTTGTGAGATGAGATAACAAGCTGAGATCTTAAAGTAATACAGGAAAATGTTATTTTCAATGAGGACAAAAGTATATCTTTATCTGTGAATTTACAGTGTTTTCAAAATTAAGACAGGCCACTTTAAATATGACCAAGGTCAAAACAAAGATTGAAAAGGGTGCCGTTGTAATTTAAAATGATACTGATGTAATGCCTCAGCTCTGGAAGGGTTCAAGGCCAGGTTGGATTCAGGCTTGAGCAACCTCATCCAGTGGAAGGTGTCTCTGCCCATGGCAGGGGTGTTAGACTAGATGATCTTTAAGGTCCCTTCCAACCCAAACCATTCTGTGAGTCTAAGATTCTATCATAATTCTCTTTGATTTTCATGTTATTTTGAAAAGACCTTCAAAGCAGGGCTTTCAAAATGTTATTAATAAGGTGTAAAATGTCTCATATGTTAACTTGCTTCATATTTCACTACAAATCTTAAAAAAAAATATATAAAAATTAAAGAGAAACCATTCCTGCAAAGTAAAGTTAGCTTAAGCACGTTACTATTTTTTTCAGCAAAACGGGTCATTGGCGTAAGCCTACGAGCATTTTTTTGGTTTTCCATGGTTTGATGAAAATTAGACATATTCCATTAAACTCATATGATGAATGTGCAAAATTATTTGAAACAACAAGGAAAAACATATCTGAACAGGCTTTTTGCAACAAGATTCAAACTGCACACGGCTTCAGTCAGAAGACTTGGAAGGCAGCTTAATTTCTTTGAGCTGTGAGACAGAAGGCCAAAGCCTTTAGCAGAAGTAAATTGGTATTGCTCCACCAAACACATGCTGATTGACATCAGATGAGAATTTGGCCCCATTTCGTCTCCTGGGTGAATGAGATTTTCTGTGTTAAAGAGGACATTATTATTCCACAAATGGCACAGCACTGTTGCTCTAAACGCTGACTTCAAACTGTTGAGTCTCAACAGTTCCTTAGTCTAAATGAGGATAAATAGGACAAACCAGCTTTCTGTTCCCTAAGATCTTGATGTGATGATCTTTGTTGCTGCTCTGAGCTTGCACACATCCACTGTATCTGCTTAACATGGATTTCTGCCTGTGAATGTTGTCTGGCCATCATCCTGATACACTTCAATTTGTGTTTAAAAAAATAGACACATTCCTAAGAAACCAGCACTTGTTGGTTTAGTAGTTTAAATGTTTACAATTGACAAGCACCATCCTCTGCAGAATCTCTAGTTTCTGAACCGACTAAGGACATAGGGTTTAAAAATATGTGAAAGGATGCTGCTGTCTTATTATTCACTGTTGTTCTGTAGATCCACCTTGTCTGCTACCACCCCACATGCCCCTCAGTGTACTTGAATATTAGTTCTGCTTATTTTCCATGCACAGTGCTAGTCCATACTCCAGTGGGGTGGCTGTTTCTTGTCTGCAGGCAGACGCTAAGCTTTGAAGTGTGGCTCTGGTTCTGAGCTGTATCTTGTGCCTGAGAGCAGGCTGCTGGCATGGAGACCACTGTAACCCACATCTCTAGTGACAACTTGCACCCTTTTCCAATACATCTGTGCCCTAATAACTGTATATCCCTGTTAGAGTTTGTCACACTCCAGGCTACAGGAGACCTCCTGAGCTCTGCAAAGTGCGTAGAAACACCATTACATTCGTTAGAGTAATAAGACACATACTACATACAAGATGTATGCAAGACACATACCCTGGAGAACCAATGGAAAGTAAAAGGCTGGGGTCACAAATTTTCCATGTGTGCTCTAATGTTGGAGGAAACTCTCCTTGACATATGGACAAGCCTCAGGACAGCCCATGAACATTAATTAGGTAGCCCTTGCTTCCTTGCTTGCTTCTATCACCTTGGTTTCAAACTGCACAGCATTTTCCATGCCAAGATAATTTTGCTCCCAGGTGCATGATAAAGTCTCAAAATAGAAAGTGCAGCTAAATTGCACTTTGCAGACTTAAAATATTTTAGTTATTCCCTTACTTGCAGCCTTCGTTCCCTTTCTGCTGCCTATGAAATTAATTTAGTCATAATGTCTGTGGCTTTTCTGATTCCTCATCACATCTTCATGTGAATAGATCACTAAGTCCACAAGATCCACAAGAGTATTTGTGTCTGTTTCTCTGTATCACAGCTGGGTCTGCTGCTTCAAAACACAGACTATATACTGTGCTCTTCTTTCCAGCATGGTGTGAAGTCGATGCATCCCCATCGGCACTCCTGACATGTTACCTGAATATCTAACTCACAGAAGTATTTTGACACAATCATTCTGTTACCAGCATAAACCAAACTTTTCTAGACTTCTAATTTTTCTCTCTAAGCAGCCTGTTGCAATAACCCAGGTAACTGGCAGACAAGTGATAACAAATCCTTTTCTAGGGACCAAGAAAGTGAATCAAGAGCCTTAAAGTAAGTTGTCTCACTTTAGCTCTGCTAAGGTGAAGAAGAAATCTGTGCAGGGCTGGCAGATATGACACAGGAGCCAAGGGATACATATGGTCTCATCAAGCAGCAGCTGAAGCCCAAGCAGAAGACCTTAGCAGTCTAAAAGGCACTAAATGCTTTGTTAGGTGACTGAATCCCGCCTAATTTGTGCAATCTTAATTTGATAAATAGATAGGTCAGAGAACCTCTATATTTTCTGTTTGGAGATACTAGTATGTTTGTGATGTGATGATCATGGCCCATAAGACACAAGCAGTACATGAACTGTGCTCCCCTGTGGAATATCCTCTAGATATTGAGTCTGGTGGCTTGCAATAATAAAGTGTCACTATTCATTTCTGTTCTCACCTCTTAGTACATATTTTTGATTTCTGCCTACCTAGTTCCAGGCTTTCTAATACATTTCTGTCCCAGTATAACCTAGAGTGATAGCCATCAGGCCACAGGCATAAAGTCAAGGCATGGATCTGCAAGATCCACAGAAAGTTTATACCAACTATATTGCCTATCACTTCAAGCTTCAGGAATGGCTGCCATATGACCAGAAATACATCATGTTCCTCTTGGAAGATACAAAACCCACTCCACCTGCTCACAAACTTCTCCACACCAGCATGAAATCCACAGCAGTTTTTCCTTTTACATAACATTGTTGTGGTTACTGCAGTTAGAGGAACAAATTATTAAAATTGACTTGCATTATTAACATCAACTTATGGTCGCTACCATCCAAAAAAAAATTAGTCTTTCAGGAATATTTGAATGAGAGCCAATTTCAGCTCTGAAACCCTGCTCTTGAAGTCTTTCTTCCACAACTTTTTGCATCTGTAGCACATCTCTTACGCCATAGCTACAGGCCATTGTTTTTTTTCTCAGATGGTTTGTATAGTTCTTTGTGTATATATTTAAAAACCTATGTTTAAACAAGTTCACCACACTGTGCTCCAGAATGGCCTCTTTAGTCTATTGATTCAATCCTTTTCCCACTGGCTGAAAGGCTGAGAAATAATAGTATGAAAAAGGTAACAGCAGGAAGTTCCCCGTGTCAGTGTAAGAGTCCATGTGTAGAATGAGAGCAGAATCTTAAATCACAGGGAGACGATAATTCATTGTAATTGTTTGTGCTACAGTATTAAGCATATCAGAGATAGCACATCTGGATACTTTGTACCACAATCACAATACCCAAAACCGTATGTGACAGACAATTTCCTGTACTTAATGTGACAAACCCTTTCTGAATCTGGAATGTCTCCTAAAGCAGAGGACATTTTTTAAATCCAACCACTATAAAACAAGCCCTCATTTCCTTCCCCTTTCAGCACACTCTGTTGTGTTCAGTAGTCTGTAATTTCTCATTTGTGCTGACAAACAGTCCAGTCCTTCATCAGTTTGCAAGAGGCTCCAGGGATCCATCATGCTTCCTATCCAGTTGGGTTGTAAACTTCTGTCTTGTTGTTCTGATCACATTCCGGTTCATGTAATTCACATTCTGGCTCCCTGAATTCCTCTCCCAGTTGCAATTAGGTATGTCATTCTTATTCGCTCCCTTTTCTGATGTTCTGAGCCTTGTTGCCACATGATCCTTGCTCCCCACACCATCTGTTTGCCTGTCTATAAACATACATGGAAGTGCAATCGCCCAGGTACTAAGGCAGCTTGCTCCCAACTCCTTTGCTACAGCAATGGGAAAAGTGATTGTAATTTGCTTCCTATGTAGTAGAGCAGTGCTGGTATATTTCTGTGGTATGTTCAGTCTGATTCCTATTCACATCATCACTGTATCCTTTTTACCAAACAATTTTCTCAGTCACTGCTTTCTTGAAAGTCTGTTTTAATCCTGTGCCAGAAGATCTCAACTGTATTTAAAGCAGTAGCCATTTGTCCAGGCAGGGAAGATAAATAAATCCTGATCAACAGCCAATCTTCATTTCTGTACCTCCGCTTCTGAGCAGTTGTTAATTGTAATATACTGATAATCAATGATACTTAATCCTTAATTAAACTTGTTTTGATAAATAATTTAAAACTAAACTCAATACATTCTAAAAGACATTTTTTAACAGAGACAGTAGTAAGTACATTCGATTCCTTTCTCATTCCCAATATAATCAAATCTACAGAAGATCTTTTCTGGTCTGAATTAACTGCAATAATAAAGAACTTAATGTCAAGTTGAGTAATGATATATTTAATGGTTCAGAGCGTAGTTGCTGCTTTAATTCATGAATATAATGAAAGAGAGTTTAGGATGTATTACAGTGAAGTTATTCAACTGAAACTTTAGCAAGAAAATGCATTACAGCAAAAAAAGTCAGTATTCATATATCAACTTGGGTTTAGCTATCTGACAAATCTTTTAGATAACAAATGCCACAAAAGCACAGTTTGAAGCAGCTTAGAAACACATTATGTCCATTTAACAGCAGATGTGAAACTACTGACACTTCAGGCCTTTTAATACAACCTCTGAAACCCACTCCACTAATCAACCTCCTTACATTAGCAAGTTCACAGACATGCAGTGTAAAGTGCTGGTACACTGAAATGCCTTGAGACTGTTTATGAAGCTGGCTAAGACTGCACTTGTGTTTGTCCATATGCAGTACCTGGTTTTCTTACCAGTTTCTTCTATAAACTTGTATTTCCAAATCCATTAGCACCATTCAAATTATTTAGTTTTCATTAAAAGAATGGGCCAAACAGTCTTTTTCAGTCTTGGAACAGGTTAATGCAGGTGAAGAAACTGGAGTCTCTCTGATGAGTTATAATAGCTAAACTTGAGCTCCTCACAGACTGGGAACAAAGAATATTATGTGTCTCTTATCCCTTCTACTTCCCAAGGACCTCTCTCGCTTCTTATTCCTTCATGCCTTTTCCAGTCGTCTGGTTCCTTTTTTTTAAAGAATTCTGGGCTGCTTGAGCAAATTTCATAAAACCTAGGGGTAAAGGGATATTGCTGTGGAGATTTGTTATTCTCTATAAGGAGAAAGAATTTGTAAGTGGATTTGGGACAGAAAGGAATGATCTTCCCATTCCTCCCCAGTGTCCAAGTTCAGATAGATAGATTCAACCGTATCAAGTGGTGAATGACATCACCTTTCTACCTCCCCAAGAAACCCAAGCAGGCTCAGCATTTTACAAAATACACTGAGGGTCAGCTTTCAGTTCAAAATAAGGACTTGAAAATAACACAAAGGAATTTAATCCAAACCACTGCAACAGAGAGAGAACCCTTCAGTGAAAAGATGAGAATATTGCTATTGACAGAAGTGGAGAGAAAAACTGCCAATTTTCTTGATATATAATTATCAAGAATAATCAAATTGCCATGGATAACACCAGAAGAGATGCAAACCTCCCCTGGGTCCCTGAATGAACTCCTAATGTAACATTTCCTCAGATTGGCACAGCCTGGTTCCCTCCTGGAGGAGCAGTGTCTCAAGAGCTTCCCAGACAGAACGTTTGCAGGGGAAGGTCTTGGTTCTGGCCCAGAGCAGCATTACGTGTTTACTCTATAACTGACCCAAACAAGTCAAATATCACCCTGAATGAGGAGACCTGAGCTTCTCCCATGCCAGAAAACCTTTGGCTAAGCAGTTAGGACAGGTCTTGCAGCAGAGCCAAAGAACTGGCTTATAATTTTGTGGTCTCAGTCCTATTTCAGAAATTAAACTGATAATCCTCCACCTTACTTTAAAAATAAACCTTTCTGCCTCACTTAATCATGTTTCTAAACATACTTGGGCCAGATCTGCAGTGCCCAGAGGGAAAGCCATCAGTTCCAGCTCCTCAGGCTTATTCTCCAGGCAATCCCAGGGGCTGTACAACTAGCAGAGCTGTCCCTTGGAATACCCTTTGGGTACCAGCTCTACTTTGATGAGCCACATCTGTGACACAGGTTCCTTAGGGGCCCTGACAGCCAGCCAGATTTGGGGCAGATTTGGCACTGGATGAAGAACAGGTTGAACTGGCTTTCAGCATCACAGCCAGGACACAAAGGTGGATCAGGGCCAAATTGCCCTCATGCTGAGCTGAGTGCAGCGAACCCTGGATCTTGATAAGCTCAATATCTTTATTCATTTTTCTTTCAAATTAACCTGTCCTGCTTTGATTCATTCTTCTTCCATTTTTCAAAATCAGATTTCTTTTTGTTTGTCCACCTGCCTCTGTCTTTTTCTTCATGTTTTTGGTTTTTGTTTCTTTGTTTGTTTCCAACAGTGGAACTCATTAATGCTTCATTCATTGTTTATGGCGTTCCTGACATTACTTAACTAACTTATACTTTACCATACACTATATCTTTCTTCTTCTATTCATGCTGTATTTTTCCCCCAAATGCAGTCCCTTCTGAGATCAACACATTCCCCTGAAATCCCTTAAATGATGTGAGAAAACATTCTTTGGAAATAGTTTGACCCAGGTGCAACGTCTTATCTGTTGCCATTATATAGTTGTTTGGCTTTGACATGATAGATAACCAGTTTGTGTTGAATAGACCTCTTTTTAAGTTGGTATTCAGCTCTCCTAACATAGACAGGGATGCATTGTCTTTCTTCCTACCACTGTTTTCTTATACTGTTTAAGATTACAATGATACATGCTCTGTCTCCCTTTGTATTCCAAAGCACTAACATTTTGGATGTCTTTCCTCTATATGCTTGGTTTTACTGGGTAACACTGAAAGGAACATAACCTTGGATGAGATTGTTGTGGAAAAACAAAACCAACCTTCCCTGACATCCCACAAAAGAATACTTTTATTGTTTTATTGTTCTGTCAAGGAATTATTGTCCAATTCTATTTTAGAGTTTCCAGACATCATAATTAAAAAGTGGATGTGGGCTCAAAAAAATGTCCCATTGTTATTTTGAGTCAATTGCTAACTCAAAACACTCTCTGATAAGAACACCAAGAGGACTCCATGAAGAAGTGGTGCTGGGATCTCTGTTACAGCATCATGGCTCTGAGGGGGACATTCCTGCAGAGCAGGTGAATCTCATCCTACCAGCCCAGACAGTAAGCAGGGCTCATTTCTTAGCAGGATGGATTATGACTGAGCAAAGAGGTCAGTGAAATAATGAATAAATAATCAATGCACCCTCTTGCAATATTATACTAATGCTCTTTCCTGACTGACCACTGCTTGTGTTGATTTTAACAAGTTCAGTATCGTAGAGTAAGATTCAATCACTCAAGCTTCACCTATCTGTGATGCAAATGGCTCATCTAACCTCTTTGGACATCTATTTTAGAATGGGATAGCTCAGATCCTAAATGTGCTTATTTCTCTTAATTGATTATAAGGGGAATCTAAACAGGTAGCTCACATAAGGCAGGAGAGTTGGACTAGATGAACTTTCCAATCCAAACCATTCCATGATTTTATGATCTGAATTTCTACTTTGTAGAGCATTGCCTATGGCCAGATGAATCCCATCCAGACAGATTTCTCTTTGTTTTATTTAAAAATGGATGAGGAAACTTCAGGAGGCTACAAAACATTTTAAGGAAATAATAAGTTTTGCAACATCAAAGGTAATAAGTATGTTTTAGAGGCAAACCCATTTTAGCAGCAAGCTGGTAATAGTCTGAATTACTTCACTGGTTCAGTCCTATTTAAACAGGCATGATAACATATAATCATAGTGCTTCAGTTTTATTCCTTAGTGCTTTAGGAAACGAAGACAAATTGCCTAAGCAAATAGAAGAGCTATTCACCTCAGATCCAGATGAAACTCTTGTGTCAATGTTCCTCACTGCAGATGACATTTTCCTACTGATTTTAATGACACCACTATTTTAACAAAACGTCAAACATATCATACATCATTATTGTGATGCAAAAGGAGAGCATTTTGAGGGCTAGATATATTAATGCCTTGCTTCTATACATCTGTCTGTTCTGGAGAAGCATACAGGAAGACTGGTCTCCAAGCCAGTGTACATTTTGTCAGTCTTGTGTAGATGCTTATCACGATTCCATAGCAGTAATGCTTGAAGCTAACCACTTCTGGCAGCAAGGGTAAGCTGTAATTTCCTGTCCATGTTCGTCCATTAAGCAATCCAAAGCCTTAAGACCCCTCTCTATGGGAGACCCTCTGGTCCTTTTTTCAAAGAGAAGAACATTCCTTCCCATAAGAAGGAGAAGGAAGAAGAGGAAGATGCAATTGTCTCTGCGTTTTGCCCCTACACTCACAATTTTTTCTGTAGTGATGATCCAAGAGTCCAGCTTCCAACCCATGATCTGCATGATTTAGTCTCAGCTTCCAGGATTTTAGATCATGGGTAAGATATGCACAGAAAACAAACAGTCTGGGGAGGAGGAGGAACCAGAAGCCAGCATTTCTCCTTCCAGTGAGTATGGCTGGGTTGGAGTCATGCTTTTTCTCTGGTCCAACAAAGTTTGAATTCTTCTGGCACAGTTTCTGAGGTTCAGCAAAAGGAAGGGCAAGTGCCAGAGTTGTCTGGTAGCTAGCTGGCTTTCCTGGGAGATACATGAATTCCTGAAATCAGGCCTCGCAGCTTGGCCTGATGGTCTGAGTGCTAGGGAGAGGGTGGGAGACAGGTCAGAAACTTTTCCTCTGGATGTGTTTTAAAGAAAAGTGGTTGCTGCAGATTAATTTATCTGAACCCAATCCTACCGGTATACCGTATAGGCAAAGGTCTCTGTTCAAGGGAAGCTTTTAATCTATTTATACGCAACACTTGCCTGGTTCTGTCAAGATGGGAGCAGTCTGGGAATGCTCTGAGACAGTCATGGACATTTGAGGGGTCTTAAAGTGGAAGAGCATGGTACACGGTTTTCTCTTAAGAGCAGCTGTCTGAGGGTGTTTAAAGTTGCTGCTAAAGATGAAGATGGGACCCAGCAGGACTGGTGGGAACAACGAGGCCCCAGCACACAGCTGTGAGGCCATCAGTGGGAAACCTCAGCAGATCCCTGTGGGCATCATTAGGCATCTTCATTCCTTAAAAAATCCGCACCCTGATGACATCTACTTTCTGCCAGGGAGGTGCCTGGGCCAGCAGCTCCCTGGGGCCAGGACTGCATGGATTCTCCAGGGGTGAGAGCCAGGGCCCTTCCCACAGCCCCAGCCAGGAGACATTGGGGCAGCCCCAGCCCCAGGTATCCAGCACCTCCCTGGGGATGGGAATGGGCTGAGGCCAGGCCAGGACACAGTCCCATGATTGGGTTAGGGTTAGGGTTATGGGACCAGCTCAGTGCGACCCCATGGCCAATCAGGTCATGGATGTGGGGAGCTGGACACTGACCCTGCTGTGGCATCATAGTTCCAATGAGGCTGACATGGGGTTCTGGACCGTGGGCAGGGTGGAGCAAGCCCCGGGGGGGCTGGGCAGGGACAGTTAGGGCTGTCTGTGCCTCAGGGCCTCAACACTTGCAAGCACTCCAAAGGCAGGTATGGTTTGTATTGCTGCTGCTGTGTTACCAGCCATGCCCTCTGCTGTCCACCCGCTGATGGGGAGCACACTGCTTGTCTTAGCCATACTAGTCCCACCCACGTGGCTTCTGTGTGCATCCTGCCTCTACATGGGCTTGGATTTCACCCTTGCTGCATAATTCCAAAACATGTGCCACTAAACCCAACTCTAGTATGCAATCTAAGCATCATTTGGGCCTGAGAGTGACCATCTCAGCTGCCAGGATATTGATTTAATGTCCCTGAAGGGATATATGGCTTTCCTATCTGCTTGAAAGTTAGTCCCTGTGCTTCTCACAAGTAACAAACCCCTGACCATATATACCATATTGAGTGTCAAACTGACTTGTGACACTCCTAATGGAAACACGCTGCTTCACTGCAAAGCAGCCTGGGGGCATGTGATTCCCTGGACCAGTCAGCCACTGCAAGATTGTTTTTGGTGACTGCTATGGGTGGCATAGCTCACGTGGACACACTGCATGGTGAACTCAGAATCTCAAGGTGACTTAGATGCTGTCTTCAGTCAAAAGAAACTACTCAGAAACATAAACAAAGATGTTTACTCCAAATAAAAATTCACATTCACATCATTAAATCTTATGAAGTATAAGGAGGTTGTTTTGCAAATTGTGAAGCATCCATGTGCTGCCGTTTTCATCAGAACAGCTGCCTGGGACATGCAGGTATCTCTGAATGTGCCAAGTCAAATATCCTTCTATCTGCAAAGGTTTTGATTTGTCTGGTGACACAATTCTGGCACTTCCACAGTTTCATTTTCTCCCGATCTGGCAGTAGAGGCTCATAGAAAACCCCAAACCAATAATCTGGAAAACAAAGACAGTTTTGGTATTACTTGGCAGTCCTGGAAATCCCAGGATGCAACCGATACCCAGTGGGAACATTTTGTTTGCAAATGTCTTGGATTTACATGCAGGCTAAATGTGCTATGCAGAAGACCTTTGCCAATCTAAGTCTTGAAGAATGTGATTCTAGAATATAGCCATATTGATGAAATCAGTATGCACCACAGGTAAGGCTGTGGACAAGATGGAATCCATTTCATTTGAATTTTAAATTCATTTCATTTGAATTTCATTTCAAATGAAAACCATTTCATTTGTTTAAAGGATGGATCACCTTTGTGGATGGAGAACCCTGTGGCTCTGGGAGTTTAAAATGCAGTTGTTTGTTAGCTGCAGTGGAGCAGCAAACACTGAGAAGTTTAATAAAAATAGAAACTTCAGTAGGGTCACTTGCTGTAGTGGAAATTACTGTGTGGAATTCCACAGGCTGGCACAGACAGCTGGTGAGATCAGATGATCAGAAAGCTTCCTTCTAGATTTAAAATTAACCAGTCTGTGAAGGTGTCTCAAAAAGTGGAAAGTATCCAATTGACACTTATGAAAATACCAGGATGATTCATTTATTTAAGGAAAAGCCAGTAGAGAGAGTATGGAACACAGGGGTACCGCAAAGAGAAGGGGATGGACTCACAGCTGAAAGAAGCTGACAGGGCTTCCCTAATATACCATGCCCTCATTTTCACTTGTGCCCTTCTACTTGGTATCATTTCCACTAGTAGAATGAGCTGAAACCACTTGTAGCCCACAAATGGCTTCACAGAGCATGCAGTGTGTGTGTGCATGTGTGTAACAATAGGGAAGAGTACTTTTCTTTGTCCCCTTCTTTTTATCTGGGGTTTTCAGGAGCAGAGAGATGGCTAAGCATGCAGCCTTTGATTTGCAATTACTTGAGAAGTCATAATATGTTAGTATCTTTGGAAAGGCTAAATGTTTATCAAGTGTAAATTGCCAGCTGACAATTTGTACCAGCTGAGGCTCATATTGTTTATTCGTGTTGTTTTCTAATCCTTTTATGATTGGGAGAGGCAGCCACCACAGAAAATGCCAACTGGGGAACAGGGAAGAATGTTGGCCAGCGAAGTAAAGGCTGCAACTCATGTAACTGCAGTAACTAGAGCAAAGAGACTCATAACTTACCTTTGGGAAACAGATGCAATTTTAAAATTCTTTTATATTTTAAAAGGCTTTTTAATATAGGTGTATTTCACCTATTTCCCACACACACACAAGACGTATAGGTGACCTCCCACATATAGGACCTTAAATAACAAGAAGCCTGTGCTGCACATGAAGTCAGTGGCCTGTCCTCTCTCAGTGCTGCAGCTGCGTAACATTTCCCCACCTACTATAATTTTCCTGGAAATGTATTTTTGAGTCGGGGCTCTTGCCCACTCTTCTACCATGAGGAGCAATCCTCTGCCAATGTTGTTAAGAAGCTTTCAGTTGGAATAACAGACTGAACTCTGCACAGCAATCTTCGTCATTTCTCCTTTTCCCTCAAACAGAGACAGGCGAGAAGGGAAACCACAGAGGAAAAGTGAAAAGAAAGAAAATGCCTGAAGAAATCAACATGATGAAATCCCCTGTTCCTTTGTCATTTTCTCCTAATCAAAGCCTATCATTCACCAAGTCACTGACTGGATAAACTCACTGGTTTTACTCCTCTCTTCAGAGAAAACTTTGCATCTTATTCTTCAGTGTATGATGAAGCAATTAAAATAAATAGCTAACATATGCTGCATTTTTTTACACACAGGACTATATGGAGCAGCACAGGTGTGCACTCAGGCACATTCACTCACCATCTTGATAGCTAAACTATGCCTCATAATAAAAATTTCGTACCATAATTTCTCTGTGATAAGAATTTGAAGTCTAGGGGCTAAGTTTTCTTATGACTTTTTCCTCAAGCAAAGAAGGGAAAGATAAGGAAAAGACCAGATATTCTGCCTTGTGTCTTCCTGGGGCTGGGTATCCACATACCCCTCTCTCAACAAGGCTCATTGTCAAGGCAGAGCCTGGCTGCAGATTCTCAAGTCCTTGCAGAAAAAGTCCCATGTGAAACACTTATACAGGCAGCAGGGTGGTCTGATCCCAGCTGAAGTTCGACACTCAGCAGCTGGATACTGTTTATATGGAATAACTAAGATTACAGCTAAGGTAAGAGGTGGTTTTCCTTTGTCTCTTAATTGAGCAAGCCAGGTGTTTTAATCCCATTCCCAGTGTATTTCTAGGTAGAAAATATTGCTTGTCAGATACTAAATATTTTAATGGTGTGTACTGGTACCTCAATAACGGCCAGTCCAAAAGCAATTCCCATAATTATGAGCAGATGGCCTTTAAGGTAATTGATAATCACATCTCCACAAGGCTGAAAAATAAGACAAAATGATTAATTATAAGCAAGCAACGTTATCCTAAGGTTTTTCGGAATGCATCTTCTAAAATAGATCCTCTCATGGTCTCTTGCTTTCTCTCTGTGCTAAAGAAATGCTATTTGAATTTACTTTGACTTGTTGCTAACACACACAAAGAACACAGCTATATGTACATTGTGCTCTGAGGAAGATATCTAGTTTTTGCCTTCCTAAATATGAACATGAATTTAGTAGCTGACTATAAAAGGGTGAAGTTTCAAATGAAAATATACAGCTGTCATGCCTAATGCTTGTATTATTTTAATTGACAAGGAAAGAAGCATTGATTCATACTTTCATTTGATAAACATTTGCTGCTAGGAAAGAGCCAATGCAGATCTGAGAGAGAACTCTAGCTTCCCACTAGTCTGATCCTTGGATTTGAAGCTTCAAAGCTTATTGGTATAATCGGGCTCAGCTAACAACATTGAGATATAAAACCTATCTTAAAAAAGAGTTTTGACAAATGTTTAGTGGTCTTAGACTGGGGCTGGGAGGAAGAGAGTGATCATGTCTGAAGTTCTGTGCAGACCTACTCTCCTTTTTAATAAATGCATACATCTGTTCTTGTAATGACTACATCTTCTCCAGGCATTGACAATGCTCCTTTTACTACTGACTGCAGGGAAGGCCAAGTAAGGCATAAATCCATCAACTACAGTACTGTTCCAACACTATGACTACCTTCCCCCAAATGCAGTTATGTTATTTCACCATACTTCCTCCTTCACAGTAAGCACATGGGTCTTCTCCTTCCAGTTCTTCTAAAACCCCTTTGATTTAGGCTGACTCAGAACTGTACTGAATTTCAAATCTTTTTTCCTGGATCAACAAGAGTTGAATGTCTTTACTAGAATCTAACACCACCATGAAATCTCTGTGTTCATGTGAACAATATCTTGCACCTGCAGCAATTTCACTGATGGCTTCTCATGTGTCCCCTGAGAGTTTGTCTGAGGCCAAAGAGACATTAAAATGTGGCCCAAACAGCCTCTCTGTATACAGCTTATTTCCAGATTGGCTTCTGGCATCCTCTATTTAACCAGACTGTTCCCTTGCTTTAAAACACTGTTTGCTTCTGTGGGACTGCACAGGGAGGAAATCAGTGCCCAGGCAGGACCTGGCTAGGAGGCTCTGTATTTAGAAAAGTATACAACCAGAATGGATGCTTGCTAAAATCTGCTCTGTGCTAGGTGCGGATCAGCACACTTTGTACGACCAGCATTCTAAAAATGCAGCTATTTTGTGCTCGTTTTCCACTTTTCCCCCCATACATTTCTTTGTATGCACAGAGTCCAAATTTCCATATGAGGAGAAAGATAAATCTTCAAATTAATTAACCGAGGCCTCTGCTGCCCACCTGCCAATTTCTGAGTATGCTTTCTTGTTGCCTGTCATCAGGCATTTTTGCCTTATTGTTATATTAATACCCCAAGCTTTTCAAAAGGCTGTAGTTGTTGGAAATTACATTTTGAGTATGCTACCATGAAGCCTACAAACAGGTAAGGTTTACTTCCAGCAGATCCTTCGAAGTGAGTGTGGGGTTTTTTTATGAAAGGACTGTAAAACCCCAAAGGTCTTGCATTTAATGTGTTCATTTTTCAATATCCCTTAGCTCTTTAAAGCCTCTGAGTCAATATGTCTACCACCAGAATGAGCCTGGGTGGAAACATAACCTTCTGATGGAAGAACAAGAGGCAAAGTGTAGCTGACATGCTCCTCTGACCCAGAGGCATACCCTGACAATAAATAGTTTTCATCCATAGTAACCATGAATGCTGCTGAGATCCTAAGAGCATTGCACTGCACAGCTAAAATAAATAGAGACACCCCAGGAAAAGGAAGCAGCAGCATATTTTATGTATGCACACTAATTTTGTAACAGATGGCACAAGGCGATTCTGGTTAATGAAGAGAAGGCAAATCTTTGACTTTTTGGAAAGATACAGAACTGCTGACTATGCCTGTCACCAAAGACAACCTTGGGTTAAAACTTCTCTGGGGAAAGAAGAGTGGAAGATTATATTTTTCTTACATTTTTATAAACGTATCTGCCTTGATAGTAGGTGCAGAGATCTGATGAGCTCTTCAGTTCGCACTCACAGATTTTATTGTTACCAATATTATTTCCCCAGTCGGAAGGTCCATTCAGCAAACCACAGCACTGGTTCTGCAAGGAGGAAATGAAACAGAGAGATGAGTTAAAAAATGGTTTATTTGCAGTTCAAGGAGAGGGATTTGAGAGGAATAATGAAGGAGAAATTTCCTTTCATCTTTTACCATGTGGCACTTGTCCTGAATTGGTATGTCACAATCACCATTTACATTTTTACACCAGTTATAAGAAGGTAAGTGCTCAAGTATAAAAAAAGAAGAAAAAAGAAAAAAAGATCAGATTTTCAGTATACAGTGCTCAAAAACATTAATATGCTATAAAGCTAGTAATTGTCAATGCTGGAATGGAACTGGAACATGGAACAAAGCTGGGCATAGCATTTTTTGAAAATCGAGCCTTCTTTCTACAGGTTATACTTGCAGAAGGTAAGTTAACAGCTCCAATAGCATCCACACCCTGAAAAGCCAGGCTATAAATGTAAAATTCAGGCATATAAAACTCTGAAATCTAGAAAAATAACTACCTTGAAAGATGGTTAGCCCTTTAAATGAGGAATGGACTGAGGAGGCCTTGGCTCCATTTGTGATTTGTGAAACCTAAACCAGGTGCAGTTTCACTTCATGTTCCACTTTATTCAAGCCACTAAAGCTCAGGGGTGCAGACTTGAGTTTGCGGTCCCCTCTCTTTTAAAAAGCAGCTGGAAATGTTCACATAACTCTGTATAAAAGCAAAGGCCGTGGGACATAATAAAGCAATACTGGCCTATTTAAAAATTAATGCAGTAATTATGGGATTTTTCATTTTGCTCACCTTCAATAATCTCTCCAGGGAGCTGCTTATTATATCAGAAAAAATAAACTGGCTCAGAAGCAGAGGAAGGGCTGGAAGTGGAATGGGGAAGGAGAAGTGGAAGTAATATAAGCCATTCAAATATTGTTTCTTGCTTCTTTCGTTTAACACCAGCAGCCTTTAAAAATACAGGAATTCTTTATCTTACCCATTAAAGGCATCACTCATTAGGACTAAAGTAAAAGAATAACAGCAGGCATTCTCGATGTATAGACACAGTTACTAATGGGAGGGACAGGGGTTTACACCATCAATAGTATCGGTGAGATTCAAGGGTACTCTCTGTGTGATACCCAGGAGCAAGGTAACACTAAGTGCCTACCTTCTGGAGTCCTGCAAGTGGGGGAAGCCAGGACAGGTATTAGCACAGTGATAACAAACCTTCCTTTCATAATCTGTTTTTTTTCCTGTTATTTACATAGTAAAGTGTGGCATTTAACAATTTCATTGCAATAGGATATTCCAAATGAAATACACTCCTGAAGTTTTCCTTATCCCTGGAGTAATCTCTCCTTGAGAGTCCTGGTTAGTTCTTAGCTAGGTGATACAAGTGAAGGAGTAATGCCCCTTCAGAAGGGAAAGATGTTAGAAAGGACCAGACAGTCTTTTCACGGAAGACCTTAGCTAACTGTCAGTCTCGCATGTTGTGTGTCCTTGGTCCCTTGCTTTTATAAATGCTATTGTGCAGATAAATCATCACAGAAAGCCCATGCCGCATCAAGAGAGCAGAAGCCCCTTGTATAGTGTTTTAACTTGCATTTAATTCAGACCCTTCCCCATCTCCAGGGAATGAACTTCAAATCTATGGCAAAGTATCCGTAAAATGAAGAACAGACAAACACTAGAGATGGAACATATAGCAATAACCCCTGCCCTTTGTTACATTTTAATTACCATTGTCTGAAACTTCTGGAGCTTCTCTTGAAACACTTTAGATTCTTCTGTAGAACTTTGCAATGTATTCACACTTTCCTGGAGAGCCTCTTTAAGAGATGTTTCAATCTGCAAGTCCAAATGTTTTATTAGTTTTGGGGTAGAAATAAAACTTTGGGAAGACATCAATGAAAATGCAGAATAATACTGTACCTGAGATCGGTACACTGCTCCTAAAATACCTCCTGTGACCTGGAGGATCAGGATCAGAAGCAGCCCAATAAAAAACTAGGGAGAAAAAAAAGGGTGAGAAAACTGTAGTACTTTTGACCAAGATGATATCATTTCCTCTAAGTGAATGTTAAGCTTTCATGTGCTTGAATAGCCATGTAGGTAAAATGAACTGAAATTCCAACCAGAGCTACTCCAGTTATTCTTTCTTTGGCAACGAGAAAAAGGGGTGCTTGAGACAGAGTGCACTCAGCTAACAACTGAAACAAGGTATACACCAGAGGAGTAGCACAATGGGCACTGTGTAGGTGATAGCTGTTGGGCAGGAGGTCAGGGAGGACATTCTAGGGAGACCAGAAAAGGGAGCCACTAGGAATTTAGGAAATTAAATGGGATAGGTTGGAGGGAGGACTGGTGGAGGGAACTTCAGAGATGACTGGATAGAAAAAAAAAACCCTAGTGACATGTTTGGGGCTCTCTGGACCCTGTCTTCCAGCTGATGAGACCACCCATCATTTTTTCTGTGCTAGAATTCAGAAGGAGCTCAAGCACAAGGTAAGGAATGAAAACACATGATTATAATCAAGCTTACGGTTAAACAAAAAGGTCCCCATCTTCATTTGATTCTATTTGCTAAGATCTTATCCACTAAATGTAGCTGTTGGCTCTTAAAGATATCCAAATGTTTTTCTTTCCTACCAACATCAGCATGCACCGGCTTTCCTTTATGGCTCCACAGCATCCCAGAAACCCAAGAATCATAATGATGGAGCCCACAGCTATCAGTAGATCAACGCCTGCAAACACGCTGCTGTCTATCTCCAACTCCTGAAAAAAGAGGGGAAGCAGTCTTTCAGCCACAAGAAGTAGTTTCTAAAAACTTCTGTATCCCCCAAATCAAGACAATTACTTCATAACCAACAAATATATTGATTAACAACCATGGAGAAATAAGCAGACCTCCAATGCCCCCTTCTTAATTGTTTTGCTGGGGAGTTCAGTAGAACCTGGTTTTCCACAGTCTTTGTCTCTGCACAAGATGAAAGTCAACTTCACAGAGTAAATAAAGATCTCTTGTCTTTAAAGTGGCTTTTAGTTAGTTTTCAGTTAATGAATCTTCAGTTTTTACTGGAAGTAGCAAAACTGATTATCTTGAAATCTCTCCTACATTAACCAAAGGTTAAAGAAACAAAATCTCTGCCATTAAAAGGCCAGGAACATACTCTGTGGCTGTTTCTGAGAGAACACTTCTCAGAGAAATGCTGGATATACTAGAGAAATACTTAGATGTATTTTCCAAAGCAGCTTTCTTTTCAGGCATGATCTCTAATATTTCCCTCAAGGATGAAGACTGTTTTTTGATGTGTGAGACATTCAACTAAACAATTCATATACCTCAGTATTATTAAATATCAAATTATTCAGTTCCCACAGGACTGACTAAGGCCAAAGGCCAAAATAGAGAAAAATGTTCAAAGAGTATTTTCCAGTGTGGCTGGTGCCAAGATTAGCAAAAATGTCTGGAAGTTGTCACATTTATCTTCTGATGGAAATTGCGAAGGTATATAGACAAGTATAATTTGAAGAATGTGTTGTTCTTTCCTCTTCCAAGTTGGACTGAACCTCCTGTTATTTATTCTTAGAAAGCTCTATTCATCTACAACCAAATCCTTATGGTCTGTTCAATTATTACTCAGACAAAACATACATTGATTTTGAATGGGAACTTTGCCTGCCTAGAGGCAAAAATGTGAGAAAATGCTTTCAATTTTAGTCTGTACTCCTAATCCACATTTTTTGGGAAGTACAAAGTGTCATTTTAGGAAACCAGTTTTGGATACACTTAAGTGTGCTTTTCTTAATAGGAAATCTTCCCCAAATTAAGAAAGGATAATAGCAGTTACAGTTTTCCAAGCTCCACTGTACCATCTGGGCCATTATACTAGAGATAGTCAACTAGCAAGAATGAAAAATTTAGCTTCTTGTAAAATGTTGATTGAGGAGTGCAAGTTGTCATTCTTCCTCTTGCACAGCAGAGAACAGCAGAGCTCTCCACCATGACCTGATTTACCCCATGCCACAACATCATCATGAACTGAGTTCTGTTGCATCCATTCTGCCAAACATGAGACATCTGGGACTGGCTGAGAGCAACAGTGTCATCAGCCAAATGGCAGGAAATATATAAAGCTATCTTCTTATCTCCACCATCTTATTGTTTCCAGATAGGAAAATACTGGCTTAAAAGTTATTGTTCTTAACTCACAGACTGCAGTAGAGCAGCAGGTGAGTGATCTGAAGATCTGCAACTTAATCTATACTAAGGAATTAGGCTGAAAGCTGAAAAACATGCTTCCATATCACATTTTTTTTCACTTCTATGGCCAGAAAATCTTTTTGGATATAGAAGCAAGCGAATTACATTTTCAAATTTGTTTACGTTTGTATGGCTCAAATTGACAAGAAGAAATACACTGCTTATACCTTAGGGTCAGGTTGTTCTTCCTGTTAATATAACAAAGCACCGACATACAAAGATTGCACAGAGAATTGCACAGTGCCTTCTAGAGAATCAGCTACAAGCTGTGAAATCAGCTTCTCTCAAGGGGGGCAGAAAACATGTTGTGAGTCAGAGGCCAATGGCACTGGGAGCACGCTTGGCAAAAGGTTGGCAGAGCCCACAGTGTGAAGGGGCTTTGCAGCAACCGGACCAGCCTCTGCTGCATGTCTTCAATATCAAGGGCTCCTCAAAACTGCACTTTCCCTAGGTTTGCAGAAAAGGAAAGTCACGAAGTCTGACGTAATTTAATAACCCAGATAAAATCCATGAGGGGAAGTTAGGGACTTTCTTCTCCCCTCCAGGACTGTTAGGACATTTTATTCAGAAGTAAAGGGTTTTGAGTCTCTAAAGATCTTTTTATATTAATATGAGGAGGAAAGGGTAAAGTGCTTTTAAGTAGCCACTGAAAATAAACAGGAAAAATCCTTGCTCCCTTTCAAAGTTGCAGTTACTGGGAAAATGAGAATTGTGTTACTGAAGATAGGGGGAAAGGTAAAAGTATTCCCTCCAAACATATGGAAGTAACCCTAGGAATATATATGACTGTACTATTATAATAGGGAAAGACATTGAAAAGTCTAGGAGCTGCAGGGCTCCTCATTATTCTCTCTAATGCTGAAATCAGTATCAAAACCATCACTAGTTTTCATTAGAGGAGAGAGAGAGACACATCTTCCAGCAGAAATCTGTTGCATCTGCAAGAATCTACATTAATAACACTAGAAGACATTTCTTGTAGTCATATGTCTCTGTTTACATCAGTTACTTTATCCAAATACCTGCACCATCTTGTTTAATCTTAAACATCATAAAATGCATCAATCTTTACCCACACAAACCACTTCAACGAAAACATAAAAAGTCTGTGGAAATGAAGTTTGGAACTGAAAGTGTATGCAGTGGTTTCCACATTTGACATGGTTCTGGTATGGCTGTATGCACTTACCTGCTGAGCTTCTTTGCTAACACGTATCCATATAGAGACTCCCAAAATAATGGAACCACACACCTGCAGGAGAAAATAAAGAATGTTTAGAAAGAGCAGCAATTTTAGATTAACATTCAGCATCCAAATTGCACCAGATGCTGGCCAAAATTCTGAAATCATTTGTTTGGCAAAGTGAAAGAAACATGATTTGCTGGAGAATAGAGCATTGATTTGTATCCAGGAAACTTCATAAGGGTAGTTAAATCTTCAGTTATGCACCAAATCCCTGATGTTTCTGCCTCAGAGGACTCCACATTTCCTTGATGATTTATACATGTGGTTGGGAAGCACACAGAAATTTTGACAGATGAGAGAGAAATATAAATTGGTATTGTATGTATATAACATGGCTGTAAAAAACATTGTTTCTTGCATAATGGAAACACATGAGATTTGATAAGGGATATTTGTACTAATGTTGTTTCTAGAATTATTCAAGACATGTCTAGGGATATACTCTCTATGGTAAAACTATCAGGAACATTTGTATATAAAGTCTTTCTGTTGTTTCTATTGCAACAACACCTGGCCATCTCCAATGCTTTGAACATACCTTCTGTAAAACACCTATGATTATAATTTTCATTACATTTCTACAGAAAAATCAGTCATGTACATTAGAAAGTTAGACAGTGATGACTTGCTTTAAGATGCTGAAATCAGGGCAGATGAATCCCAGGTCTAAATGCATTCTTTAATCACTACTCTCCTGTTTCATTGATTGTTGAGGTACCATTCCACTATGTGCCATTTACTCTATTTCTAACCTTGTCTGTGAGGATTCTTATACAGAATTTCTCTTCATTAAGTGTTGGGGACAGGTAGTTAAGAGTTTGATCAGGTGAAAGGGTTGTGCCTTATGAGATGACTGGTAGGAAAGAGATATCACTGAGGACCAAGGTGTAGTCATATTTAGAATTATCTTCCTGTATGTCACTAACACTCAAGTCATAAAAGGCCCTGAAATGTTGTTATTAGCTTCCCATGAAGACTGGGACTATTACTAACCTTTTAAAATTAGAAGAGCTATTTTTATATGTTTTGGGTAATTTTTCCTAAAAAATACTTTCCCTGCAAAAGATTTCATATAATATTTAGCATCAAAGACCATAATGACTTTAGCAGATTATTTAATATGGAACAGAGCCAGCACTCAGACATGAGTACCACACATTTTCCTGTTCTAAGTAAAGCTTCTACAAGTACATTTTAAACATGAAAAGGAAAGTCGTACTATCGATGACAACTATATCATGTTATCAAATTTAACTAGAACTCCCCACTGAAACCTTCTGAATCCCACTGAATCTGACTGGAAACTGATGGTATCATATGACTATATATTTGGGTCTTGTTCAGCAGCACTATGTGAGCCATGTGGCTATGCAACAGACAACATGAGCTTGCTAATGTGAAAATTTCCACGCAAGCAGCTATTGCTACAAATCCAAACAGATTTTGGCCCACTGCCTTATTTGTTACAGAGGACCTCCCATAAAAATACAGCACTGTAATAGAAGTAGATATAGCTGAATATACAGGAACTTAGCAATCAGATGGGAATGTTACAATATTTACTTAATTCAAAAAGAAACATCATTAATAAATGAAAATTTTTAGCAAGGTTCATATATGTTCATTATAAAAATAGAGTTGGTTTAGGTTAATAAAAATGGTTCATTTCAAGAAAATCTTAATGTTCTGTTTCTGTTTATTTTCAGAATATACAAATTGTACCAGAACACACAGAAAAGTTTTGGAGTAACAAATCAAAATAGCCTGTTCCCAAAGGGTCCACGTTGAACTTTTCAGGTTTGCTAGAATATTCCATCCTAATTATCAAGTTTGCTTAAAATAAAGTTTCAACTAAAGAAATTTTCATTTCAGGAAATTTCATTGTTAATAAACAAGTATTTTCCAATGGAATAAAAAAAGTTTCTCTCAAATGGTCCTCAACCATTTTTCCAAAACTAGATGGCTATTGTAGATTTGCCTCAACCCTCAACCAAGAATCAGTGGCCTTGTCACAAGTCTCATAAATTGACAGAACTGTTGTCCCTCAAATTCAATCGGTCCTTCTCTTCTTGAGCCCTTCAGTCTTAGTGTGATGAAGAAATGGAGCCTAGTTAAATTAATTTCACCTCAGATGAGCCTACTGTGACTCTGGACCAGTGGTATATCAAGACTCTGCATTTCTCAGACACAGGAATACCAAATCTATGGGGAATTCCCTCCACTGGCACATACATTTTAAGCAACCAGCGTAAGGGTATCAGGAGGAGCTTTCTACAAGGTTGCTCTCATTCATTAAAACATTTGACTGGAATACTTCCTTAAGATACCTGAAATTAACAGTGTTAGGAAGGTCCTACAGAGAATATGGCCTATGGTTCACCATACCTGCTAAGTCTGTGTTGCTGCTTTCAGAGATAGAGATGTTTAGATGTAAGGTATGGGGAAGGGGCCACTTTGCCTGTAGATGGGACTGCCAGCCTGCTATCAAAAAATGATCAAAGATTGCTCGGTTACTGATGGGTTGCCACAGATTAGGATCAGAAATCAATATTTAGTGAAAAAAAACATTCATTCAACAATTTTGCATGATGTGAAGTAGCAGCAGGTAAGACTGGATATCCTGCAAACTTGGAAAAGGGGAAAGAGGAAAAATCTGACCTATATGTCAGGTTTAATGCACAAAACTGATTTCATTATTAACTTAAGGACCATTAAAAGCTCCATATAGGCACTCAGCTCCAAAGCACAGGTCTTCAAAAACCCATGCTCAGCTTTCTTCCACCAAATTGGGAGGATGCAAAACTCATGAACACACTCATGGGGCTGTAGATTCCCAGGGGGCATGCTTCACATAGTAAAGCCAGAACCATTTTACAGAGCTAGCTTAGAATGTTTTAGGGGTTACATGCTTAGTGCTGTGCTCTAAGAGGTGCCAAGACAAAGGCATCAGAAGGCTGGAAAACTCATTCCCACATCCCCTAAGAAGGTACACTCCCATAGAGATTGCAATGGGCTTAAAATGAAAGGACACCAAGTAAATATAGAGCTGGAGCTCTTATCTAGTTAAGGTTAAAGTCACCTTCATTTCCCACTATCAGTTTAGTTTTGCCACTTGCCAACTGACTTGTGCACCAGGGAGAGTATGTGAGGGAACAGTGGTGGTAAAAACATCCCTGTTCCCTGTACTTTACTACAGCAATTTAATGATTACCAGGAATTAGAGAACGGAATGTCAATCAAAGAATTCAGCTTCATTGTACTCTATCAGCAAATGTTCCTGTTTGCACCACACCTGTTCTTCCCTATCTTGGTAGTGCTAAACCTCTTTTAAAATAAGTGAGTATATTTAAAATAAGTAAGTATAGCTATATTCCTGTCCTCTTCTGTCCCATCTATGCAGTCACATGCACAGCAAATGCTCTCAGTATATTCTTCCCCAGAATACAGTACTGATTTTCCTACCTTTGGCACAAAGATAGGTTTGGGAAGTTTGTTCCACACCTTCTTGTTTCCTTAGCTTTCCAGACTTCCCCAGGACCACAGCCTCTGTTTTTAGCTAGGAAATTCATGCTGTCACTGGAGGCTTAGGCATGGGGCATTATTAACCTGTTCATTCCAGGAGCAGTTTGGAGTTTTTCTGATGCTACTCTGAGACATTTGCCTGTTTTTGTTTATAGTAAATATAGATGAATGTGAATAGGATAAACTCCTTGAGGGGCAAGAATTCCAAGTCAGAAACTATGGACTCTTTTAAAATCATTGCAGAAAAACTTCAGCAGAGATGTCAGATATCTTCAATTTGCCTTGGTGGAGACGAAGGGAGGAGGGGGAGGCAGTTGAAACCGTCACTGACGTGTGAGGAATTTCCTTGTGATGTCCACAAGCGATCAAATAATTCTGCTAATTCTTCTCATTTTGGCCAGCCACAAGTTTTCCAAAGCTACTGTTTGTGGTCCCTTTTAAATGGTATCACTTCTTCACTTGAAAAAAAGTACCTCTTGAGGCAAAGCCCATAATGTGAGTAGTAGTTCCGCTTCTGATCTCAGCAGACTTCTGGTGACCCTGACAAATCTCTGTCAGGAAAGCTGATAATGAGGCTACATGAACCACAAAAGAAATGTTCTTCAATTCAAACCTTTCCAGATCTTCCAAGACCTGAGATTCTTACAAACCAGCTGAGATGTTTCAAATTCAAATGACACCCAGAGACCTGCCTGCTGCCCAGTGCTGAATCTTCCTTGATACAGCTATTGGCAGTACTGCCAGCCCATACCATTTTACTGTCCACCATCAGAAACTAATTACGACACTGAATGTAACTTCATATCCGAGGAAGGATATGAAAAACATTTATCAATTAGGAGGCTAAAAATACAAGTGAATTTTCTGTATCTCCTGCTGAAACTACATTCTCTGGATTATGCCATTTGGATGTAAGCAGCAGATCGTAAAAACAACAAAATGCCACATTCTAAGTGGAGAGCCTGATATCTTCTGACTGAAATTAGTGATGCCTTTTGACATAAGGGTCATGATATGGGCAGGGGACAAACTTAAGGCTGGTCTACTTTTGACTGTGGAGGGAAAGGTATTTTGAAGGAAAAAGACAAAGGGAAGGGCAAAAGTTAAACATATTCTCCCCTCCTTAATTTAGAAACGTACTCTGGTTCCGCTTATGCTCTATTTTCTTTACAATTCCTTCAACTACAGCTTTCAGATAATGCTGAACACATTTCATGCATCACTAATAACAATTTAAACACCAGCTTACCCAAAATAAGAAGTTGAAGATGAACATCGAGTACTTCATGCAGCTGCTTACACCCGCCATTTTCAACAACCTGAGACAGAAACAAGCACTGCAGAAGAAGCTTTCCTGAGAACTTCACCTTGATATAGAAGTTGCTGCTGTGTCTTAAAAAAAAAACTGTCAAACCACTTCAAATACTCTGTGCTCTGCCACTGAAAGCAAACCCTGTGACCAGGGCACTGACAATTATTTAAATAGCTCGTATTCCACAAGTAAACATTAACCAGAGGGTAGGGGAAACACTGTGAGGTGTTATCACTGGGTCTCTAGACTCTTATTGTGTCCTTGTGGTTTGTACTTTCCTACAGTGCAGTTAGTCTTGTCCTACACCCCAAAAGTAAATAGATAATGCAGCAAAAGTCATAGTTTCAAGAGAAAGGGAAGTGAGCATAAAAAAGTTTTATAGACCTGCTTTAAGAGGTGGAAGTGACTGTGTTTCTTAATGCTTTTAAGTTACAGGGTTTACTCGACCATTGCCAACATTCATTTAGTCCCATTCACTCTCCCACTCCAAATGCACAACTGGAATAAAGGGATGGGTCTGAGTTACCCCATGAGAGGAAGGGTAAGGAATCTGTTGCCATTTTCTCACTCTCGGTGTCTACTTCAGATCCTTTTCCTCTTCCTCACTAAATCAGGACCTGAGGAACCTGAACACTGTGGTGCACAAAGTGTTCTGTTGTGCAGGTTTCCAAAAATGTTGTGAACCCCAGCACAGCAACCACAGTTCTGGGATCAAGAGGGAGGATACTGCTCAGCAACAGGAGTTAGATTCATCCAAGAGGACAAGGCAATAAACCTGCTTCACTGGTTTTGGTTTATGTCTCATTTGTTTTCTTTTGTGCTCTTCAAGCTAGGAATCCTGAGGGGAAAACAAAAGTATCATTGCTCTGGTTTTTAGTATCAGCTCACTTTCTGGAGAAGCCCCATATAGCAGCCCTTAGAAGGATGAGGGTCAGACAAAGGTTCTCCCCTGAGTTTGCCATAAAAAAGAAGCTTTATTTTGCAGGTGAGCACAAAGGATTTAAATGTGAGAGATTAAGAACATGCTGTACTGAACTGATTTATGAAGCTCCCTAGGCCCAAGCCCATTTTTCAGCCTTCACTGTCAGTTCCCATTCTTCAGTTCTTCTGTCTGTATTTGGAAAAAAGTGTTAGCATATAGAGCACCTGCAGATGGTGACAAAAAGATGTAACTTAGAGCTTGGCTTTTGTAGGATCCACAAAAACCAGTCTGCTCTACGCTGAAAACAGCTTCCTCTAGCTGCTCTTTAAACCAGCTTTTAATGAAGGTGTGATGTTGTAATCTGTCCATGCACTTTCATTAATTATATTTAAACAGACACACCAATCCCATTTTTATGAGTGGGTTTGTACCTGCCTTTGACTTTCTGGGCTCCTTTCTGGAGTAATACTCCTTTTTTCTAACTGTAGGCAATTGGCTGACTGAGCAGCTTATTTCACAATACCACCCTGAATCTGAGAATGTTCCTAAAAATAATTGCACTCATGAAATACAGATTTTGTAAGGACTGGGAGAAACAACTGTGTGGTATGGTTTAGATCTAAAGCACTCAACAAATAAGTAAGTTGAGAAATGTGGGCGTCATTATGGAGGGATGCCATAGCCACAGATGAATCATGACAAAACTTTAAAGGGCCGTATAAAATTGTATGAGAAGGGCCATGAAGGGTAAGAAGGGAACCACAGATGATTCATGATTTGAAGAGGTAAGTATCAGTATTTGTATCAGTAAAGTAAGTTCATTAAAAGTGGAGTTGGGAAACAACATTTTATAGCAAATACCACGCAGCTATAAATCTTCACACACTTTACATACTCGTTAAAGAAAGCTTGAGCTGTAGCACTGTTGTCTGTGAGATGCTTAACCCAGGCATTCAGTCACAAATGTCCAAGGGAAGCTGTCCTAGGGCAGTATTAATATAGAAAGCCAGAATGAGCATTCACACACACACACACAGGCCCATCAGAAAAGGCCAGTGTGCGAACACTTGTCATATCCAAGAGGTCCACTGCCTCCTTGCCTCCCCACTTTCCCTCACAACACTCTTGGATTCTGGGCAGGTAAGGATCTGGCAGGTAAGGATCCAGCAGTGCCCTGGAATGACTCCCAGAAGGATATACAGTCATGGATTGTTGGAGAACCCCAGGCCTGTCTTGGAGCAGAGAGCTCCAGAGCATCTCTGGACCTTTCCCCAGCCTCTATTCTCAGGAGGTGTAAGCACAGCACAGCTGAGTTTCTCATTCATCCTAGGATGTTTAAACAGCTGAAGATAGATATGATTTAGATCTGAAAACCTGTTTTCATTACAATTTTATACTTATGGCTGTGGATGTTGAAGAAATTTGCCAGAACTTCTGGGGTTTCTTTTTTAAATATACCTATTGAACATTACACAGAAGCCGGTTCTGGTAAGATCCCAGTTCTTCCTACACCCTCAAAATCTGCATTTTGTATGTTTACTGCTCCCTTTAGAAAAAGAAAAAATAGTCTTTCTTAGGGTTATATGTTCCTTTTCTGAGATGGCAAATCGGAAATAATGTTAAGTACATTTCCTAGTGGGTTTCCGACATGCTAAATATGGCTGCTGAATAGAAACTCAGGATCTGAATGTACTACAATTCCTACATGTTTTATATCTATACTTAATGGCATCTGAAGTCAAAATATGTCACCTAACATTAAAAGCAAACAAACAGTTTCCATTAAATGACAGATTTTCAAGTTAAATCTTCTGTATGAGTTGATTTCTTATTTTTTGGCTACACAGTGCTTTTTTATGTGTCTTGGAGAAGGGGAAAGCCACAGTTATGGCACAGGTTACGTTTGCTGTTGTAGCTACAAGTATGAAGGTCATGCAGATAATTGCAGAAGCCTATCAATGACAGCAATGACATGAGAATTTTTGGTGCTATTTGGCTGCATGTGAAATTTCTCCCGTTACCCCTCCACTAACCATTTGGATGATCAGCTGTGCCCTCCCAGTAACAAAACCCATGCCACAAACTGCCAAAAAGCTTTTTTCAGTAAAGGAGTTTAAAACCCTGTTCAGTTACTGCTCCTCCTCACAGATTACAAGAGGAGGATTATCAGTACACAGCCTGGGTGCAGCACTAGGTGGGAGCCTCTGACGCAGCACACATAGTTCTCCACCACCACAGGGGAGCTGCAATGACATGCTGACTTTGCCCGCTGTGTCACACAAGAAACCGGAAAGGGAGAGGCATGTCTTGACAGAAAAATAATGCCAGTACCCTTGCAACGAACTCAGAGTAAAGGATCTCCCCTTTAACACTTCCCAAGCAGCTACAGTTGGTTTCATAACGCTTTTATCTTCCTTTTTCTCCAAGCCTTTCCTCCCTTTGTGTCTTCTGTTTTTTACAACGTCCATTTCCCCTTGTGAGGTGCCTCTCCGTGGTCAGGCTGTGACCAAAGCCCCATATCGACTGATTCACTGTACAGCTAGTCATACATTCAGGTCTAAACAAGCTTGAAAAACTGGTTTGCCCTGGGTAGCAGGGAGCTCTTTGAACAGTGGGATGTGGATAGTGAGTAATAGAGGTTTGTTTGCCATTGGAAATTCTCCTCAGTGTGGTGATAAACACAAAATAGAGAAGACGGATAAGAACTATAGTAAGCATGGAGCTTGCAGCCTCGAAGAGTTCAGTAGATCTCTGGATCTGCTGAAACAGTAAGGAGAACCTATATAAGCCGTGCAGAGACAGATCTCAGGTTGTCACAGCATTTGACCTTCATCCAATGGGATACTTCACCTCTTGAAACCTCATCTGTTTCTCTAAGGTCTCTAATCAATACAAGTTTCTGCATTTCCTGATTAAAGTCCTGTCTAAACAGTAGTACAAAGGAGAAGAGATTTTTCACACTTTCACAATAACTCGCTCACCCCTGATGCCAGGTGAAACAAGTGCTGCGTGCCATCTCCTTTCTTTTCCTCCCTCTTACCACATTGTGAACAGTTACGGGGTGAACAAAATTATGTCTCAGAGCAGCATCTGGAGCCTCTCAGTTTCCTTTGGGCTATATAAGTAAACTGGGCACCAGTTAGTGTCATACTGGGAACTGATTTCTTGCCTGTTAGGGCATTTATTTTCACTTTGAAATACTAGGTGTTTGTAGCCATTAAGAATGTAAACCCTTTCTTGATAACAATGTTCCTCTGCACTCCAGACAATAAAAATGTAAACTTTTTCTATAAAATACACAGCTTAACACGAGTTGCTGAGCAACCCAGCTCAGAAGAGGCAGTGGCCTGACCGCCGAACAAACCCTGATGTTCCAGCCATGTCTATACACTCAGGAGCAGGCAAAGCCTGTCCTATTTCCCAGCTCTGGGCTGGGAAATGTATAGCTGTATAACACTACTGCTCTTCCCTTTTTATAAGGCCTGGAGAAAGGCAGCACAGAGGTAAGATACCCTTTGTCCTAGAACAGGCACTGGGAGGGGTGGTCCTGTGGCCCAGGTGGCTGTGTTGGCCATAGGGGTCTTGGTCAAAGGTGAGCTGTGCCATCCCTCTGACCACACTTTTCACATTAGCACTGGAAATCTTGTCTGCAGGGAGGGAGTTTAGATGGGTATATGTGTGCACAAAAGGATCCTATTCTGACAAAAGAGTTTCATCAGAAAATCCCCAGTCAACTCTGCTCTGAACTCCTATCCAGGCACTCCATGGCCTCATGCCAACATCAGTCATATGTTCCTGCTTTAGCAAGGTCTAGTGTCTCAAACACTCTCACTTCCCCTAAAGTAACAACTCTTCCACCAGAAAAGAAACCTCTTGCAGCAGGTCTGCCTGTGATGTACTCTCCCTCCCAAAGGGTGCAGCCTCCTCTTCCCATACACCAGTGGCTCATCTGAAAAGTCTGAAATACAGATCTTTAAGCTTTTGTTGATATTTGACTTGTATTAAAATAAAATAAGTCCTCAAGTACAAATAAACCCATGTACCTAATCCACGTATCTTTCTTTTCACCTTCCCTACCTCCCCAGACCTTTTCATTTACTGCTAGCCTTCTTGGCTGTCTTACATCCTTTTTGCTCATTTGTGTACCTCATGGAATAAGCTCTTCTTTTATGTCAGGGCTTATGTCAGGAATTTCGTATTTCCCAGTGCCTGGTCAGGATTCATTTAAACTCTATGTCTCCGAGTCTAAAATATTTTGTTGGTTTCAAAATGAATTTATCATTGATTAACATGTTAATCAGTGTCAGTAAGGGTTTTACTGTCTAGCCTGTAACTATATTATCAAGCCTAATGGTTAAAAAAAATGCTTGCTAAAGAACCAACACTGAATATGATTCTTGTAGGTTTGCAATCATGCAGACAGGGCTTAATGTATGGGAGCGGTTACTAACATAAAAGGTAGTGGTTTTGACCTCTGGCTTTTTTATGTATCGTTAAACTGTCTGTGCCATGAAGTACAGATTGCTGTGAAGAAGGATGCCTTAAAAATATAGGGAACAGCCTTTGTCAGTGAACAATCAAAAGGCTTCAGATGTACCTTTAGAATATCACCTTCTTTTTCATGGTGAGGACAACTGATCCAGGAGTGTTTCTCCTGGGAAAGGATATGTGTATTTCATATTCAGGTCTAAACACTGGGAACTTGATTCTGATTTTGTTTATGGCTATGTAAATCTAAAGATGTTTGTAAGGCAAGTCACTGTCAGTACAGATTAGAAATTATATGTGCAGCCTTTCTCCCTGCCCTAATTTTTCCAAGGAAAAAAGAGTAAACCTGCCAGAAAAATAGGACACTTGTTTCTTGAATTTTTCCTGCTGCCCTCCAGCCATGGGTGGAAAGTGTCCTGATGATATGAGGCCCAGACAGGTATACAGTTGTTTAGTGCTCCAAAAAATCAGATACTTAAAGGTTAAAAAACTAGAAGTAAGTAATTCTGTTGTTGTTTTATAGACATCAGTTATGTAACTATAATTATGTTATTCCCTATAAAGATGCTTTCTTAATGCCTTATATGCAAGCTCTACATAATACAGGCAGGCAGGCAATGTGGTCACCAGTTATGTTTAGAATTAGTACACTGGAAGTACATAACATCTGTCATGAAATTTTGCTCCAAAAACGCCAATTTTATATTTATTTTGACAAGCATATTTCTTGTATTTCAGGATAATATGACACTCAATCCCCACTTTCACTGAGGCATACCTCTATTTGGCAAACTAAGTAAACACACACAAAAATTAAACAGCAAATATAAGTAATCAAGCTTTAGCTTTCAACATTATTACTTTCTTAAGTTCCATTTGGGATAAAACATCCGTGCTCTGAAAGTTGAATGGGAGCTTCTTTATTTTTCTATGATTGCTGTAGACAAAGTGATGTTATCAAAATAACAGTACACAGCAAGTGAGCTACAGGCATCACAACCCCCTGAAACTTGGGTATCCGCTGAGACTATTCTACCAGATGTGTGTAGTCTTTTCACAGCCCAGAGAGGAGTTTCCATCAACTGTCATGTGCTCACTGACCTTCACAATCCCACTGACATTAAACTTTGCTGCTCTGCAGCACGCTGTGGACAATGGGGTCTGTCCCTATTCAGATAGTTGTATTGCTTTTTCAGTTTAATCCCCTCGCACACAAACCTTTCATTTCTGCCCCTGAGTTCTACTTTTTACAAAGCTGGAATATGAAAATTCTATAATTTGCAGACTATAAACATTAGCTGAAACAAATCATATTTTCATTCCCATTCATCTTTGTCCCGCAAGTGCTATTCATTTATCCCTTCTATACATAAAAAGGCTCTTCTCTTTCCAAATGTTTTTTCTGTAGCTGAAAGGAGAGGCAGAGAACTGAAGTGTATTACTGGAAACTTTATAATAACTACCAAATAGCAGAGTTAGCGACTTTACCTACTGGCAGTGATCCAGATTTATAACTTGCACATGTGCAATTCACATTTGTACTAAAAACTAATTTTTTACTGAAACCATTGAAGAAAGATGCTGTAAAGAGCTTGGTCTTCAGAAAAAACAAGCAGCCCATGCTGAGGGACTGTTGGCCTCCCAAGACAGCAATCAGAGGTGTGAGTGCTGAACTCCTTTTCAGAGGAATCTCAGTACCATCCAGCACTAAGCTCCAAATGCTAACCACTACTGTAAAAATAGTTCCCCTTTTTTCAGCTGTCACAAGTTTTTTGGGATTACCTCCCTCTGAACAGACAAGCACATGGAACTAGGAAACTCTTGGCTGTTGCATAAAGATGATTCTCTTCAATGCTACAAGAGATGTACAAACCCCTTCTTTACTGAGAAAGAAAGAAGATGGATACTGGAACAAATTTGTTGCTTCTGTATCTACAGAAGTTCTTGGAGACCAACTCAGCCTTTTGAAGGCCACGATGTGCTTCCTCACATGCTCTGTGATCCCCTGGACTCATTCTGTGTCAAGCAGTACAATACCAGAAGAGATCTGCGTCTGAAGACGAGCCTCTAATTGCCACTATCCATGAAGGATTTCGAAACTCCGCACACAGGTTGTCCTAAAGCTGACCTTGAAACTTTAAAAAGCAGCTCTGCAGGGACAGGGAAGGTACTCTTTATGGAACTACTCTGCTTCAGACTATCTGCCCTGGGTGGATAGCTGGAATGGCAGAGGCCCCTGTTAACCTTACAGTTAAAGAACTAATGCAACAACTCAAGCCAAAATTAGGTTAGCAAACTTCCTAGTTGATGTTATCAGAGTTGCTATGAGAAATACTTGCCCCTGCAAAAGTATCTGGCCAAGCCAAAGCTAAATCTTGAGCAACCATGTTCATACCTGTGGCATAAGACAGAGGAACTTAGAGGAAATATGATCTAAAACCAATGCAAATGATGAAACTCTAGTTTTAATTTGATATAGAATCTACATAATAGGCAACATTTAAAACAGAGGTGAGAATGCCAAAAGGAAGAAGAGTGAAAACTTCTTGCCTAAAAGTGAAACAGGATCATTTTCATGTCATGCCTCCTTTGAGCACAATCACTGTAGTTCTTAACTGTTAAGATAATAAAAGACAGTTTTCCATTAAGCTGTAGGTTCCTCATCAGCATATGGTTAGGCTTTGTGTCTTCTCTTTGCTAAGCCATTTACTATCTCAAAGTGAAGAATTTCTTCCTTTGTCATGTCCATAGACGAGATTAACAAGCACACACACTTTGTACACTTCATTAATCCTTGTGATGATTCATGTGCAAGGGGTCATACTCTAATCCAAGTCAGACCTCTAAAAATACTTGACCTCCAGATGGCTGTGCTGACTGCTGTGGCTAAGAGCAGAGTTTGGACACATCGTCTTTATTTTCATAGCACTGTAGTATAGATAAAACATATTCAAACTACCCTTAGAAAAGAAATGCTTAGCAGTGTACTGACTCTATATAAAAAAGGTCATTTGGGAAGGGATTTTGATTAGTCTGAGATTTAGTTCAAAGTCTGGCACCATTGCCCTTTGCTCTTGAAAGAGTATCTGGCTGCTAAAAAGAAGGCATAACCACAGTGCTGAAAACAATAAGCATGTTGTCACAAGATATCATACACAGTGGGAGCATCCTCCAGGGTGCACACTGCTTGTTGCACAAGACCATGTTCCAGGGTGCTCAAGATCTCTGGAAGTGGTGCCAATGAAATACTACAACCAAGCAGAAATGTTGAGAGAGAAGAACAACTATTAATCTAATCAACATTTAGCTATGCTTGGGTTCAGCTCCATACTTGTTTTTTATGTCTCATAGCTCTTTATGAGGAATCATATTTAATCCCAGATCTGAATGGCTTCCTCTCCTGTCTTTTCTCCCCATCACATGGAAATCAGACCCCTACATCTGAGTACTGCTATTCTGGTTTATTTAGTCTTACTACTGAACTACTCCAAATTTATTCTATGACAGCTACCCAGAATTCCCTGTCATGAGGCTATTTCTTTTCCAGACTTTATAAAATTCCTTTCACCTAATTGCAGCCACTTAAAAGGTAAGTCTGTAATTTAAGTTAGTTTTCTAACCTGAAGGAGAACATTTCCAAGTATCTAAAACAAGACAGCTTATTGTTGGCAAGTATTTATCTCTTTTTTCCAGCTACAAAGAGATTTTAAAGGATTATTTTAGATTATGTGTCAGATTTAGGAAGCTAATATTAAAAGAAACATCTATTACTCTTTCTTTTCTTTTATTATAACTTTCTATCTGTGTATGAAATTAAATGTGCACTGCACACAGCACACCATAAAACAAAGTCTGCTGGCTTTACTCAGAGATAAGATATATAGCTATTTTCCAGCCTGTTGGATAACTTTGAAAATATTTACTCGTCCCAGGAAGTCTGTTAATCATATGTATGAAGGATCAGATTTTTACCTGGTGTAAATGGGAATAACTTCACTGATGTCAAAATTGGGCTCAATTGCAGAGAGAACACACCACAAGCCATTAGCTCGTCCTGAAACTAGTGAAAAGGAATTCATCAGATCAGAATAGATGTAGGAAGTTTAATATCTTCCACAATGATCCGTCTGATGTATTTCCTCATAAAGCCTGTCAGCGATGGCAAAAGGAAAAAAAAAATCACGAAGGTCAAAAGTTGCTCTCTCAAACCCCATCTGCATTGCAGTTTCAATAGATGTTGCTGTTGAATGTGGTGGATTCTACTTCACTTGAAGCATTTAAATTAAATCGGAATACCTTTCTGAAAAGATATGCTATAGATCAAAGAGATGCATTGAGCCTGAAGCAAAAATGAATGAGTGGGTTTCTATGGGCTGTGTTACATTAACGCTCAGAATAGATGATCTTAATAGTCTCTCCTCACCTAAACAGCATCATTTAGCTAGACAGTACTTCACAGCCATAGGTATGCTGATTTCATGAACTATAAAAATACATCTAATTTAAGAAGCTGGCCTTTGAGCTCAGTGAGTACTCCTGAGTCACATAAACCAGTCTCTTGTTATTGCAGACATCATATTATATCCTTTTTTATCAACTTCCATTTTAGCAGTTTCTTTTCTTCACTTCCTCTACTCCCATTGCTATACCGGTTAGGAAAGTTCTTCTAATTTCCATTCCAAGTTTGCACATGGCCAGTTTACACTTATACAGTTTATTTCTGTCTTTTCTCATAACTTCATATTTTAGCTTATTTATTTTCTTTCTGTAACAACTTATGAACTGAAATATTGCTTTGCTAAAAAGATGCCACATTCTTCTAGTTTCTCCTTGCAAGATGCTTGCCTTTCTCCTGCTGAACCTAACCATGTTTTTCTGCACCTATTCCATTTGAGTTCATCTTTCCTGAATAAGGGAGCCCCACTTAGGACATGGAGTTCCAGATGAGGTCTGAAAAACAGCCTTCTGTCTTTATACAGGTAATTGCTCTCCTGACCATAGCTGTCTTTCTTGGTTGTATTGTAGTGCATGTTTATCCTGGTAGTTAATATGACCAAGTTTCTATCATCAGTTTATTTCACCTGAGTAGTTTCTGGTTTATAACAGAATATTTTTTCTTATTCGTTTCCAAGCTAAATAGCTGACATTAGGTTTTGCAGAAATCCATCCCACTTTAATCCCACAGACCTCAGGCAATTCAGTTTTTCTGTAAATCTCAATCATTCATGTCTTGATCATCTCTCCAACCTTTGTGTCTCTCACATTTCTCATCAGCACTCCCCCATGCTCCATGCTACAGTAAAAATGTGAAAGAAAAAGGTCCAGACTCTGCTCCTTGACTCCTCTGCTGCTCTACCAACTAACTTGTTTAATGCCTGCATCTTCCCTTTCAGCATTACCTGATGACATCTCTATTTTAAGCAACTCCTTACCCACCATAGAGCACTTCCATTGACCTTCATCTTCACTAGTTTAATAAATAACCCCTTATGTGGCACCCCATCATGTGCTTTACAAAGATGGGTTAGGAAAGAGCGCCTGCATTTCTGCATTTCTATTGTCTGCAGAAGTGGTTGTCTTATGAAGCATATTTCATGTCTTTCAGGAGAAGAGTTTCTGATTATTAGCTGAAGTAATGTCCCAAGAAGCAGAAGACTTAGGGTCTAAGCAAATGTCAGCCTTGAATGTGGGAAAAGAATCCCTGCTATCAGGGAATTGAGCATTGTAGAGGGTTATGGAGGTAGGATGTGCAAACATAATCTACTTCTGAAGTTAGGCCCCTGTGGATAATAAAATGTGAAGTTCAGGTGACTAGTAGTAAAATAAGGTTAGCTCTGTATCAGTTTACTCACCAGAACGGTAAAAGAACCAGTTGTGAGATTCAGGTGTTTATGCATGTTTCTTTAAACTGCTTCCTGAATATGTGACAAAAAGAGCAGATTCACCATTAGGCAATCACCCCTGTGCAGAATACTGACTTTCAGTTTGTTCCTGCAAGGATCTTGCTTCTCAGAGAAGTGGATGAATCTTCCCTTACTTTCAACAGGACTGTTTGCCCTCTATCTTCCCACCCCAAGTCCCCCCCTCAGATCCATTTTTCAGAGGGACAATTTTTGTGTGTATTTTTCCTCTTCTTCCTCAGGTTGTAGCTGCAAGATATCTCCATTTTTCCTCCCGTCTTTTGTGAATCTGGCTCTTCTTTCCAAATCCCTTCTTTCCCATTTTCTCTCACTTCCTGTTCTTCATTTCACAGCACAGAAAATTCATCCTTTAATTATCCCTGTGTCTTTCAATTGACTCTCTGTTCTTTTTATTCATTTTACAGACATACTGACCTGGGTCAATTTATGTAGAATAGCTTTAAGATTGTCCTGCACAGCAGGTGTCTGCAAATTCTGAGTTTTCCAAGAAGTCTTTTCTTTACCGTATCTTCTATAACCTGCACCAGTTGACTCTATAGAGTATTGATCTTTTCTTGGAGATCTGATATTCTTAATTCATGCACAGCTCTATTCAGATATACATTCTAAGTTAATGCACAATATGAAGTGTCTTCCCTGACTAGCTCTACCGATTCTACAGTTCTTTGGATTTCTTCTCCTAGTAGTTTCCCAGTCATCATTGTCTTCTCTGAGTAGCTGCTGCTTTTAAAAGCAAAAATAAATTATGCTTTTAAGAACAAGGAAAAAAAAACAAACAATATACAAGTTAGCCTTTTACTACTTTCTATTTGCTCCTGCAATAGCTTATTTTTGATTACCGGAATATAACATCTGGCTGAGATCTCTCAGCATCAAGCTAGAATTTCATAACCAACTATTGTGTTTCCAGGCAATGTGTCTCCCAAATTATGACAACACACCAATACAGACATAAAATGTGTTTATGAGTCTTCAACTGTTGTGGAGGATGTGAGATCATTGGGCTGAATTCTTAACCTCATTAGGCTTGTTTGGACACCATTGAAGATTCCATTAAAAAACTTAGAGGTAGTTAAATAGCAGACTGAGTGTCCTTTGTGCACAGAGGAATCCTCTATGTTCACCAAACTGGCGTATCTACTCTGGCACCAGCTTTGGTTATAGGAAGTCTTCTGGGGCATGGCCAAGAAATAGTGACCTTGACTCCTGGAAAACTGCAGCACTCAAAGCAGGCTTTTACAACCCAGAACACTTCAAACCAAATGCTTTGCTCCAGTGGGAGGAGAGAGGGAGAGACCAGGAAAACAGAAACAGGGCAAAAAATCAATGACAAAGACAATACAGGGGAAATCAGGAAAAGGAAAATTACTGTGGGCTACTTAGGGCAAGGGAAATCAAGAAAGACAGGAGCTGTACATGAACTGTGCTATACAGTAAACTATTAACAACAGGGATCAGTGACAGACAAATTAAAATGCTCCTGAGCTTCTTCACAATTAAGGTAATAAAGCACAGCTTTTAATACACATTTGCACCCTTCAGTGTGTGATTCATATAACCTGATGTTGGGCAACAGAAACCCTAGTCTGAAACTGCACCCAGCCTTTCTCCTCCCTTATTCTGTTAATAAATTATTTCTGTAGATAACAGTAACTGGCGTGTGGAACTCATGCAATGATGGAGCTTTCACTCAGATTTACATTGCACGTTATCTACAAACACACCTTGAGAGATGATAAGAATATGTGTGTGTTGATGTGTAACTGCTGGTGCCTGGTACATTAGCGATTAAGCTACAGTACGGTGTGTACTGTAACACACACATTTGCTGAAGAAACAGGAAGGAAAGGGAACACTGCAGCAAACAAAATGTTCTTCCACTGAGCTCTCTATTTTTTCAGCATGTGCCTGGCTTCTTTACTAGGGTGCAACTGATAGAGCATATTTTAGCAAGTTTTGGTAAGATAATTTTGTCTCAGAAATTACAAACTAAATGTAACTTTATCATAATGCTTTACACCTCCCTTACCTTTACATTCATTTCTTGAAGGCTTTTTGTCTGTTGATTATTTCTTACTCCTCAATGTGTAAATAATGTCTTTCTACTGCTGGCAGCAGTCTCTATGTTACTTCAGATTTTAGCCCTGAAAGTGTCCTACACCTGCGCTGTTTCAGAGCCCTGCTGAACCCAGAGCTTGGCTTGGGAAGGTTCATTGCCCCCTGGGCTGCTTGGGTAACCAGGCACAATAAATGCCACTTCTTGCCCCAGAGTGCAAAAGAACCCCCCTAAAAGCCACACAAAAGCGGCAAATAATGGATGTAGTAAATATTTGTATTTGTAAGCGAGGAAATGAACTTTACAGGTTAAGAGCGCCCAGAAAGATTTCGTGGATTAAACTGTTTTCTGTTAAAACAAATCACAATACAACCACAGAAAACCCATCATTCCCAAGTATTTTGGGAACTTAGGCAAGTTCCCAAATACTTAGCTTGTATTGTCTCCACTTCTATGACAAAATCACTGTGCCAATATTAATTAGACATACTTAGAAACACATAAAAGTAACCCTGAGCAGAACTGGAAAAAAGTCTTTTTCTGACTTAACTTCTGTGGTGAGAGGAATTTTATTGCAAACCATATTACTGAAAAATCACACACACAAATAGGCTGTGCTGCTCTGTAAAAGTCCCAATCATTCATTAAATGTAGTGCATTGGAAAGAGCTACATAAGGACCTTTCGGTTCCAAAACAAATTTACAAAGTCAGAAATGATGAGTGAAAGGTAAGAGAAAGCAGAGCAGAAAGTATTAATTATTTTGTACAGGGACAAAGACGTAACAAAAGAAGGGAAATGAGAAACAGCATTTTGCCAGGAAAGCCATCATATGAGCTTTTAGATGCAGTTGTTCATAGAAATTGGCAGGAAAGAGACTTCTATGCCCAGAACTCCAAGTCAGAGGTGAACGAGGTGAATGCTTTTTTATCCTTATACTTCTGGGACAAGAGAGAGACGCATCCAAGGCCAACATGAGATGAGGAAAAACATATGAGAAACTATAAATCAGCTTCTTACAAAAAAAAGCAGAAAATAGCTGGAGCTCCTTCCACCTTCTCAGGTAGTACTGTAGCTTAGACCCAAATAGTAGGAACATAAATTGATAGCTGTCACTGTTATTGTTGTTTAAATGCTAGCAGCAAGTGCCCCACGGAATATATGTATAAATGTATAAATGTAGCTTATAGGTGAGATGTTCTCAAAAGCTGAAAATACTACTTACTAACTGCTATGAAAACAAATGCAGCAGAATGCTGGTGCAAATCCTGGTCCTGTGAGGTAGCTGGCAGCATGGCAGATGGATACAGCTGGAAGGGATTATGCCCCATTTACATAATAAATATTTCCAAATATTCATACTCAACCCAGCAATGGCGGGGATGAATGTATATTGAGGTGGGGGCAGGCACATCCTAAAAGCTACTGGGCTAAGACTAAATGCATCATCAACAGAAAGCAGAGTGGGACCTCCTTCAGAAGGGACATAGATCTCACACACACAAACACGCACACACACACCTCTGTCCTCTTTGTGAGAAGTCCCTACAGTGGGCCTCCAACTTACTGAATTAGTTTTATCCTTCAGTCTGGAAGTTTTAAAGAAAGGTGGGCGAAGGAGATTCCTTTGCTCCATCACAACCGATTGGGGATGATAATCATTATTGCGTATAGTTCTGCTACAGTAGCCTAAGAAGAAAATCCCTATCTAAAACCCAGGCATCAGGCAGTATTCAGTATCACTGTTAGCTGGTCAGAGCAAATTAAGGCGATGACTGTAAGCCAGGCCTGTCAGGCAATCAGCAATCTCCTGAGACACACACGGTACAGTTATACTGTCACTGAGCACATTTTTATTAGGAGGAAGCAAAACACCTGAGCACCTATGGGAGTGCTCTGGCATCTGCTAACACTGTGAAAGTGGATGGCTGCTTGCTTCCTTCTTTCTCTGCCCTCTTGGTTGTCTCAAAGGACACAAAACGTAGACTTTCCTGCAGTGATGTTGGGATGGATAAAGCTTCTCCCTCAACAGGAGGGGGTGCAGCACACAGTACATGGTCAAGGTGAAAAACCCTCAGGGAAAAAATGATCTCTTACCTTTGTCAGGTATTCTCTGTCTTCGTGTGTAAACTCAGATACCAGATGCTCAGGCAGGGATGCCTATAAACACTTTAGAGCATCATTTCAATGACGCATCATTACTATTGTAAGCAAGTTATTTTCAATTATCTCCTGGTGCGTGACTATAATCAGATCTCCTGCCCTTGGGCAAAAGCCCAGGTCCTGCTGCCACTGACCACAGACCTGTGCTGAAGGGTTGTTCCCTGGCTCGCAGTACTACAAAGAGGCAGAAGATGGCAGAAGGAAGCCCTGCAATGGCATCCCACCAGCCCAGGTGGGAAAGGCCTGACAGAAGCTGCTCAGCACAGACGAAGAAGGAGCCACATCTGAGCTCCGTGTGAGGGTGGCTTTTCATCTCGGCATTGTGCAGTGTTTTCTTTGCCTTGGTGTATTATGTTCTTGTGACACCAGAATTACTGGAGAATAGTTGAACATTGTGTGGGAACATAAAAAGCCTAATTCAGTAATGGGCTGGGTGTGAATTTCTCTTTCCACCCGTCTATTTTGTACTGCTTTTGTAGCCACGGCTATTGCAGAGATTGGATTATATTCTTTTGTGTCAACCTTTAGAGACTCACATTCCAAAGGACAGCAGCCCTGTGAATTCTGAAAATGGGTGAAACACCAGGTTTGGAGCTCTTGTGCAGCTTATTTTGTGTATTTTAGCCTTGTGCTTTGCTTAATAAGACCTTCCTGTGCTTTCTGCTTGCAAGGGCTCATTTGCAAGCTGGTTCCACCATGCCGTCAGGAAGGAAAAACAACAGCACAGCGCCAGTGCCAGTCCTGCTTGTTTTCATGCAGTGTTAAGCAAGCTGTCAAAGGCGATGCTCCTTCCTTTGGAGTGAATCTTTGGTGAAATTACAAAATCCTTTTATCCACATGGAACTTTAAAGAGGGGTTATTAAATTCTGACAAAGCATGCAAAGCTGAAGACAGAAAAATTATTTGATCCTTGAACATCTGTTGCTTTCTCTCTAGCTTCCTCATTTGATCAAATATCTATAAATGAGAGTCAGCAGCTAAAATAATCTGTTCTGGAACAGATCCTAAAGGCGGTGGCCAAGTGAACAGTGACTGCAGCTAAATGTCCTGGAGGTCCCACAGCAGACCTGTTGCACAGTGAATTAAGTCTCCCCTTCTGCACTTTTTCTTATCTCCCCACTTCAATCTACCTGGAAAGCCAATTACTCAGAATGGCTCCCTACCATCACTGCTTGTCTGCCAAGCTCCATTTTGCACCCTGCTTCTCCCACATAAGGGGAGTCAAGGAGCAGGGTTTTTTCACTGCGTGTCTCCCAGCAGGCTGTTTCTCCTGTCTGCAGCATGCCAAGGCCACAGCAAGGATGTGCAGCCTCTGCCCCCAGGTCTCTTTGTAGCGTTCTGCATCACTGCAAAGAGACTCATGCTCATAACAGCTGTAAGAAATGAAATCAAGAACATTAAGAATTGAAAATAAATGTTCTCACACTTAGTTACACTAACAGCAGGTCTGTTTGCACCATCAGAGAGGTGTTAACCTGGTTGCACAGACTAAGATGAAGGCCACTGGGTTTTTCTAGTTCATCCATTTTGTTCAAGAAGGGTCAGCAAGTGGCTACTCACATTTTTAGAGGAACGAAACCTCTTTAATGTGTCTGTCCTCTCTCCCAGGCCCAGGTGACCACAACAGGACTGCTTTACCTTGGTGTTCAATCAAAGACCAGTCTAAGCACAGCACCACAAAGCGGCACTCCCATGGCATGCCAGCTCAGCTTACTGTCTCAGCAGACACTGATGCTCTCACCCTTGCTCTCACTGGGCTGGTAAAGTGTGGTACAAATTGAAATTGTTTGGGCTGTTAAATAAGACCAGCTGTGTTAATTTTATCTCCACTCAAAACACAGCAAACCAAACACACAGAGAAATGGCTTGACAAGGGGAAAGAGAAGAAGGAAATCAATAGGGAAATAAATGTTGTTTTTTAAGCTTCTAAAAGGGTATTAAAATAATGCAGATTAAAGAGCAAACAAAAGCTCTGAAGCAAGCTGACGGTGTCCTTTTAAGTGAACATGTGTGGGTTTATACATTCACATATGCCCTACAGGTGCACTTGCCAGCTATCCAACCAAACTGTATATAAAGTATGCGTGATTTTTCCTCCTTTCCCTCCACCCCATCAGACGTGTTTACTATAAAAGAAGCTGAACAAGTTTGGTCTCTTCCTAATAAAAACTGTTTATAATTATTTCATGTATACAAAGACTTGCTGCTTTTCTTTTTCTCTTAAGCTAAAACAATGGGTAAGATGTTCTGTTTATTGCACTCAGCACTTCAGCTGTCACCCTGGTTTTCAGACATTGGATAGAAATGTAGTAGGCAAAAGGAATCACCTTCTCTTCAATAGTATCCTTGGCTTTTGGTCTCGGTTTCTCAGCAGAAAACTGAAAATCAGTGAGAATGCTGTTGATATTCTCTGATGGAGTTAAAGCCTGTCATGAGGTGGGTCCTGGACCAAGTTTGAAGGTCAGCTCATTCTGATGTCTTGCATCTGGGATTAAAGTCTGCCAGTCTGGGATTAAAGAAGTGAGCAAAGAAATGCACAGAAGCCCTTACTGCCCCTCTCCTCTTGAGAATGGCAGGGAGGGTGTCATGTCCATCAACAAGAATGATGGGGACAAGGGGGTGGGGGAGGCAATACAGAAAAGGTGAACTATGGCACACTGATGGGACTTAATCCAACCTGGCTGCAAAGCTGGTGGTTTTGATAAGTGTGACATGTCCATCAGCTATTTCCTGGTCTGTCAATCTGGTAATACCCATCAGGACTCTCATTCTCACCAGATTGAAATGCACAGGATTATCTCACTGTGAAAATTAAAGAAGCCCCATGAAGCTGCTTTAAGAATACCCAGGACCTTTTCATATATCCACACTATGTTATACCAAATCTATAGAAGATTGGGCCCATTGTGCATTCAGTAAATTGTCCCTTTTTGGGATGGGTCTTCTTAGTGCACTGAAAGTATTGTCTTTTTCATAAAACTCACAAGCTCTATTGTGTTGAGTATTGCCAGTAACACCTATCAGTATCTGAAGTATGTGGAATATCTGGAGCTGAGTCTATTGGCTGTGCAGCCAGTGCACAACCTAGTGTAGAAATGAGAAAAACATAATAAAATTAAGAAAATTATGCTTTTAGTAAGCAAAGAAAGGAAAAATTGCTGTTGACAATGCCCTTGTCTTTTCCATCAGGAGAAGAGGTGGAAAGATTTCTTTAACAGTTAGCTCTGTCCCATTTGTAGGTGTCCTTCTCATAAAAAAATTCATCTCTGCAATCGATTTCCATATCTCTCACTACCACTTTCTCCATGTAGATCTCATGCTAACACTACACTTCCACATCTCTGCCAATCAATAATAGCTGAAAATAAATTTTCTGTCCACATTCCCCACTTTTTTCCACTGTTCTTAACCTCATGCTGCCTCCAGCCCATGATCAGGCACCATTTTAGATTCCTCTGCCTTTTTCAGTCACTGTGTGATCCAAGACTATTTGCCTCCTCCTACATAATAGTTCACAGATTCACCCTTCTCTCAGCAGCCAGCTATGGCTCATAGCAGGATTCCGTCATTTTGCACTTCGCCTGTACTAATCTGGTCTCCAACCATGTTCCAGCACTACCAGTGCCCTTCACTTCCATTTGAAACACTGAGATTAGAACCACGCTCCTGGCTCATCACTTTGGCTGCATCAGCACTCTCCTTGTGTCCTTTCAGTGGCTTCACATCTTTGAACACAAGCATCTTATCTTTGTTTTTGAGATCCTTCATATTTAGCCTCACCCTATCTGTCAAATATATTGGCCTATCAAACTGTCACCTCTTGCCTGTGATCTGAAAAAGACAACAGCCTTGATTACCATGTCTGCTTCTTCCTCAGCCACCTCTATGCTTTCATCTGCCTGTCCCCTATGCATAAGGAAAACTCTTAATTTATCCTTCCCTGAAGGCTTCTCCATCTGGGGGCAGAGAAATAAATTCCATAACTCCCCTCCTGCACTGGCTGAGCAAATGCAAAACTGTGATTTCAGGCATGCCCTCATCACTTGGCAGTTGTCTTGTCCTTTCATCTGACTCCCATTGAGTTCATCCAACACAACTGACATGGTGAGGAATTGTATTCTTTGCTGCCCGTTTCTGACCTTCACAGAACACAGGAACCTGTGCTACTAATACAAGTGGTAGTAGTGACCATGAAGAATCTCTCTAATTGTTACTAAGGCATCCAAATCATCTCAGTTTTGTATGGGGGTCAGGTCCATGAAAGGTATTAGGTGCCTGACTTGATGTTTACATGCCTAACCTCCCATGGAAATCAGTAGCAAGTCAGGTACCTTATGGAAACTAGACAGCCTCTTTCCTCCAGCTCTGCAGGTATGTCTTTGAGGCCTCAAGCCTACTAATGGCTGCAGCAGAGGCTCTGGGTGGTTAGCACTGCCTGCACAGCCTAAGGTTTCCATATAACTGTATCTATCTCTTCCCAGTAAGGAAAGCTCAGTTTCTGGGGAAGTGTTGTGTTAGCCTCAGATTGTCCTGCTTCTTCATCTGCTTTCTCTGCCTTACACAGTCATCCTCTTTCTCATTTCTTCTTCTGCCAGTCAGTGAATGTCACCCCTAGGTAATGGCAGTATCCTACAGCCATATTAGCATTCCTGCTTACACTAGCAATGTGGTGGCGAGTTCCAGCTCAGCTTGTCACTCATAAGGTCTTGCTCCCTTGGCCTAGTTACATGTTATGAAATGCCCTCTGCATAAATGAGCTTTTCCATTATGGTTGCTCAGTGGCCTCAACCAGGATCTGCCTTCAAGGTAATGACCTGGTCATAGACTCTACCATTGCAATGATTAATTTTACTGAACAAAGGTGTTTATTCCCATCTATCATTATTATTCTGCTTGCTTAGGTCTTGGAACCTCTTTAGGCTGTTGACTTGATGCACTCCAGGAGGGGTTATAGCACTGGATTGCTCAGGACTTTGGGACGGCTAACGGGTATTAATGACTAGACTCATTGTTATATAATTGCAGAATATGGGGAGGCTGTTATACTCAAGTAGTTTTGGCTGCTTCCCCTTCTTTCACAGAGGCCAAAATCTTGTACCTGAACTGCATTGCCTAACAAAACTGTGGTCTTTCTGGCCATTTTTCATTTGTTGCTTCCACTACTATGAATTCTTGGCAATGAACCTTAGTGTAACAAGAGTTATGATATGGAGTTACATGACAGAGTATGGAAGAGGTTTTAACTTTATTAACTCTCAGCCACTGAAGTGGAATGGTGTTACATTTGGATTTTTTGTCCCTTTGATGTTTCTAGAAATCCCACTGGAACACTGCTGACTAAAGTTCAGTCACTCATAAAACTTTATAGATCATTAAAGTTTCTGTTTATTCCAGCTCTGAGGGAGATGTAGGTTACACTATTTTAGATGTTACTAACTTTTGTTCCTGAAGGACCAATATAAATCAGGCCCGAATTAAATACCAGATATTTAGTTTAGGGGTTAATTTTTCCAGCGGACAGCCTGGAAAATTAAATTTTGTCCCAAAGAAATCACATTCATTTATGTTTAATTTCATCTCCCTGTGTGTAAAACATGGACCAAAGTCAGGTAGACAGGAATCCTTGTGGCTTTGGTAAATTCATTCCCAATTCCTTGTAGGAGGTGATACTTTTTAGTCTAGACCATTGAATTTAATTCACTTACTTCACTGTCCGTTTCACTGGGCCTGTACCCTGACTACTCACGGTGAGCACACACAAGCTTACTCTTGTCCTATTCTGGATGAACCATGTCCCTGAAAATCAAAACCTTTGAAATTTCTGGATTACGAGTATTGTTTAAATATATGTGCAAACTGTATTGTGCTGCTATGACAAAAAGACCTTTCATGTGCCTTGTGGGTTCTTTGTAAAACCCAACCAAGGATTTTCAGCAGCATATCCTGAGGAGGAAAATCTGCCTTAGACAAAGGGATCCATCAAAAGACAGTGAATTTAAGCATTGTGATTTTCTCTATGTTGTGGCTATTTGTCCTTTTGGCTCCTGATCCATAATTACATGTCTGTTTGCTCCTTTTTCCCAGTACTGCTCCTGTATACTGGCCTCCATATCTACACAGACCTGCCTCAGGGCAGCACTTAAGCACATGCATAACCTTCAGCATGTGAACTGCCTTAGGAGACTTTAGATTGTGCTTAACTTTAATGAGTTTTCTGATCAGGGTGTTTAAATATTGAAATGCTAGCAAATATTCAGATAGGAACATCAAGTGATTTTCTTCAGGCTCCCTCCATCTCAGCACAAGTTTTACAGGGTAGTTATTTTTAGGTGCTACCTGTGTGCAGAGTTGAGAAGCACCACTTATTTTCCCATGCTATGCTATCCTTCTGGTCAATGTGCTCAACAGCAAATTTGCTGTTTCAAGTTTCAACAGTGACTAAAATTGTTGAGAAATCTTCAGCTACTCTGAGGTCAAAAAGAGCTCCATTGGAATCTCTAACATGCTCTGCTGATGCTGCTCTTCTCAACAGAACTTTTTAAAAGCTTTGCATAGTAAATGCATTTTTTACATGTAGACCATAACTTGCCAGTTTCAAAGGGTCTGCTTTTCTGTCCAAGAGCTGTATAAACACATCATGTTTTTCCTTTTTTATAAGATTACTTTAGAACAAACACATTGTGTTATGATCGGTAATTAAATCAATAAATCTCTGAAACAATTCACAGCTTTCTGATTTATTTGAATGGTCAGTGCAACATCTTGTGTTCACATTGTGCTCTTTGAAAATTATATATGGCTATGTTGACAAGTTAATTTTTTCCATGCCATCTCTTTCTCACTTCCTAATGAGACTGAAGACTGCATATAGCTCAACTATTTTTTGTAATGTACTTTCTGGAGCACTTAGCACTTATGTTTTATATCAACTTTTATTTCCAGTAATGAATTAGCACTTCAGCCCAGAAACCCCTCTGACAAGAGCCTAAATGTACATGTATTTTTGCCTGTTCCACAAATAACACAAGCAAATACGCTCACAATATACAAATGTGTTCGTGAAGGAGAGGAAGGGGGGTATATCAAAACTCTTGGACCATCAGTTTAGACAAGCATGCAGAAGTTTGGATGTTCGTTCAAAGTCTATCCAAATGTATCTGAATTTCCTGGCTTTGGAAATCAATCGGAAATCTTGCAAGGTCAAACTTTCTCATGAGATTACCTCTAATACCTTTTTAGTTTCAGTCAGGCCAGTAATAATACCACAAAATAGTCTCATGTCCACTTTTTCTCCATGATGAAAATGGAAAAAATGAGGAATGTGAAAATTAAACAATCGATTTTTTTCCAACCCTCAGGAAAAGGCTTGGTTCAGTTCAAGGTTTTTTTCGCAAGGTTTCAGGTTTGCTCTTGTTTTATGCAAACTTGTTCATGGAGCCCAAGTCCGTAAGTGAATTGCACTCATTCTCGTGGTCAGAACTGCTCCTGTTAATTTTAATAGGCTTAATAACAGCTCCTTAGTCTTTCAGTCTCAGAGTACAGTGTTTACAGGGGGTTTCTATCCTCACATACAACCACATTCCAACTTTATTTCCACTTCCTGCTATTATGGGGTACTTTTTCAACAACTCTCCTGACAAGTGAAGAAAACACTGCTGTATATATCTATTTTAACTGTGCTGAGGCCTACTGAAGCCTACACATTGCACACATTACACTGGCCTAATGTGGTATTTAATGTGATGCAAAGGTATTGTGCAGGAATGTTGCGGAGCAGTGTACCGTGCATGGTTTTTCCCCAGTGATGGCTCCCTGAAACATTATCTTCTGCTGAGAATGAATTCCAGGAACACTTTTGCCCTGATCCTGATCCTGCAAAGATCTTCTTCAGAACAGTTGACTTCCTGAAGTTCTTTGCATTTCCTAAAGCCTAGGTCTCATGGGCATTAGGAAGAGGTTTGGATTATTTGTCAAACATTTCTTAAAATCACTGTGAACTATCACCTCAAATTTTCATGCAAACAAACCACACTAAAAATAAACAAACAAACAAAACAAAACAAACTAAACTAAAATAAAATAAAATAAAATAAAATAAAATAAAATAAGCATTAGCATGCAAATAACATTCACTGCTTGTATCCAAGCCAGGTTTTGAATAACTACTGATTGCCACTGTATAAGTGGTAGCACCAAATAGAAAGAACCCAGGTAGACGTTCTTCTTTGTCCTTCTTTGTTTTCCTTTCTACTGGTAAGTCAAATGTCAAGGAAAGTATTCCAAAATTAAGTTTTTGCCAAAATACTCTGCAACCAAAATAGAATAAACACACTCTTTTTGACCACTCCACAAGAAAGGAAATTAGAGCCATGAAATTCCACAAATTATATTATTGGGTTGTTTGTTTTACACTGTAAAGAAGTTCATGATACAATAGATGAATGGTCTGAAATAATTAAGGAAAAAAATAATACAGTTGCAAGTACATATTTGTATTTTCCCTTTGCTTCAACAACTGTGAGAACACCTTCTCATTTCTGAAGGTGTCCATGTAGCAATATGCAATACATAACTAGTTTTTCTTTTAGATTTCAATGCCATCTCTGTTTGTTTTCCCACATGGACTGAAAAGGAATTATAAAGAGTTGCATGCTTGCCAGTCACCATGCTTTGCTTTAAACACTATTGTTAATTTTGTCTGGAGTTTGGTGATTCAGTTCCTTATAGTCCTCTATACATCTCATAAACATACACACACCATAACAAAGAGAGAAGTCTTAGAACTCAGCCTAAGAAGAAGCCTTCAGTTTTCCAAGGGGTCAGTGAAACAGAAGGTGTTTTGGACACTCATGATGCAATTAAAATGACTCATTGTACTGAAGTCATTGGCTGGCATGAAGCAAGTAACTTTACTGGGATTAGTCCCAGTTGCATTTCGTTTCAGCTCCCGAATTTCAGCTGTACTGAATTATTCCTGGTTAGACAAGGGAATAAAGTTATGGAAATAAAAAAAAAAAGAGAGATAATATTATTTCAGCAGTGTAGAGAGATGTCCATCATGTGTTTTAAAGTTACATAGACAGGTTTAATTGACATTTTCAAAGGCCGGAGTTAAATATTGTTAGAAGACTTCCTAGTTTTGACATAAGGCCCTTAATACTCTCCCAGACAATGCTACGGTTATGATACAGGGATTAGCACAGAGCAAAGACTTTTCCCAGGAGGAGCATGGACAAGGTTGTTCTGTTCCGAAGAGGAAACATGGATAGCAATCACAAGGTCTGCCAAGATATTTGACCCTGAGATTGACACCTATCCCATTTTCTCTACTGTAAAGATCAATATGCAGGGCAGGGAGCCAATGTGCCTTGTGGGGATCCAGTGATCAGTGCAGCCAAATATGGAACTGAAGTTGCCATGAAGAGAGCCACTTCTTGAACAACTGTGTTCTTCACCAACAAAGACTGCAATATATCTGAATTGGACATGATTGGAAGAGTAGTGGCAGGTCCTTTACATATTGTTTGTTTGACAAATGAGCTGCGTATCTTTACTCATGCTCAAGAAAACAAACTCAGTCATAGCAGGTGAATCTAGAACAGATGGAAATAGGATTCCTTGCATATGAAAAATAAATCTGATAATAGTTTTATACTTAGAACTAGATGGCATCTGCACAGATGAGAGTGCATTTACATGAGACGGCAAGTAAGTAGCTAAATTCCTCATGAGATTTTTTTTATCCTGGAGTCTGGCATAACTTCTCTGTTATGTTGTGTTAAGCAGTTATAAAATTCTTCTTCCAGTGGTTTGCACATTCCTTGGCCACAAGAAAATAATTCTTTTTCTCTCTTCTTTATTTTTCTTTAAGAGAGTTTAATCATTGTGAGTGGTGCCACATCTGTAGCACTGGAAAAGGAAGACCTTGACTTTATGAAAGGTAAGGTAGCAAGTGGCAAGGATACAAATATATTCATGATGCACTTCAATTTTTTAACTTTAAAAGGAAAAGTAGTCTCTGTGACATTCTGTTAGTTACACTTTCTTTGTTAAGATTTCCTACTGTGCTCTAAATGCATCTTTCCATGTGTATAAGGGTATTGCAGAGTAGATGACAGAAACACTTAGGTACCCTTTTCATGGGGTTTCCTTTCTTCAGTCAGAAGGAGTAGATGCTGCTCCAGTGAAGGAAAAGCAGAGGAGTTGTCTCCCAAAACCAGTGGCTGTCTTGGTATCTGGTGTTCAGGGGGTTGTGCCGAAATCAGAAGATCACAGGTAGAGAAACCATGGGAACACAACATTGGTTCCCAGGTCAGATTGCAGGCAGGCTTTCTGCCACCAGAAGACATCCTGTCATTTCTTCCCTGGAACTTCCCTTCCTTAATCCTCCTAGGAACCTGCCCCACAAAGGTGGGAGGCAGTTCTATGACCCATGACAAACTTGGCATCCATCAGCTACAAAGTGTTTCAACAATGGCCAAGACGGATCAATTACCAGTCCTTATTCATGCTCATCTATTCTCTAACCAGGTGCACAGAAGGACAGGCATGCTGTGGGGTAGGAAGAGAGGGGTGGAGCTGCATAGAAAGGAGAAGACAGCAGATGTCAAACTCCTGTCTCTGCACCTGCAGTACAGCATGCAGGTCTTAAACTGGGAACTGTATCAAATCACATCAGGAACACTGAAATTTATGTGATGGGAACAAAACATACAAATTCAGGAACTGGACTAAAACCATTGATATATTTCACTGGGTAACATCAATGACAAATTACCAAATTTGGTAATGAGATTTTACAGAAGTATGAATCTTGCATGTGTCCAGAAGAGAAGATTTAAAGTGAAATGGGATACAGTGTGGTAGGAAAGAATTCCAAATGGCTGCCACTAGTAAAAACATACTTTGAATCTGTTGTCTAAGCAGAAACATGCAATTTTCCAGGGTATAAATAGAGTTGGTGAAGTTCTATGTCAACAAAAGGGCAAAAATGGTTTAAGGTAAGTTAATGGAAAGGCCACAGTTCAGTGCCAGTCGTTTCAAATCAGCCTCTTTTGACTGCATATCAAATGTATGCAGGCTGCTCTGGTTTCAAGCTTATTGATTTGGGATTTTCCAGTGCTCTGTGCTGCTTGATCAGGAACACATGAGACTATAGAAGTGTCAAAGGATATCATTGGCAATACCCCAGTAGCAAATCTTTCCTCTTTTCTTGCACGGTCCATTTAATTGAACACTCATATCAGTGGCAGATGCATTGCAAAACACATTTTTCATCTTTATGCCCTTTTTATGAAAGCTGTAAAGTTATATGCTTAAAAGACTTTGGCTAAAAAAATTATGTGAAAATGGATAACATTTACTTTTCCTAAGCTTGGGGTGGAGTAAGCACTTCACATTGTGAATACCCCTGAATATAATGCATTTTTATTAGCATTTCTATTTACAAGCTATTACCAGATGTCTTATTTTTAAAACATTTTTGAAAGGTTAAATTAAAAATACCTGCTATCCTTATGCATCTGAGGGTGTCCAACTATTCATACAAGACACATTTGGGAATACTGAAAGAAAAACGGCTGGCTGATCGTTTGTTTTTTCCTTATTTTTATCTTTTTATGCCAACCTGGATATATCTTAAGCACATTTCAGGAGCTTTCTGTCCACCAATAGATATTCAGAATACTGGTACTATCTGAAGTGGCCCAAGCTGACCTAAAAATCAGGGCCAAAACTGAGTCCCCATTTTTCACAGAAGGCAAATTCCCACTGACGTCAATGGGAGTTTTGCCTGACTACAAAATAAAGAAATTGGCCCCAAATGATGCCTCCAAAGGGGGCTTTACTCACAGCACACAGCTGTCTCATGTGCCAGATCTCCAGGATTCCATTATTCTTCTCCTGCCCATTAGTGAACTTACTGAGAGAGCCAAAGTAAGAATAATACCTCTGCTCTGGGACGTGAGATTAAAATGTGAGCCACACAATCTCGATGTACACTCAGAGCTCACAGTCATGTCATTGTTCTCAGAAGGAAAGTTATAAGAACAGGCCACCATGCTTGCTACAGTAAAACAAGGAATTCACAAGAGGGTCATCAAAGTGATATAGTGCCATAAAAGTTAGCAATGAAGGGACCCATGGTTAGATCCAAAAACACTTAGGCCCCTGAAAAGGGCATGGTTTTATGTTTTTTTCAGTTCAGTTAATTTTGCCCAGTGACTTGTTGATACAATACACTCAAGATTAACAGTTCTCTGAAAGTAAAGATAAAGAGTCCAGGACTCCCCTCCTTCAGGAAATGTCCCAGATCTCCCTCTTTTTCTCTGTCCCAATGAATCCTAGCTCTTTTTTTTGCATTTAGTTTGACAAAATGGACTAAGATCACTTCCCTGTGCTCCCCCACAGCCAGGGATTAAAGCACTCTAGTGGAAGATCAGAATCTGCATGTCCTTAAGATGAAGAGGGCCTGAATCCAGATTTCCTACACCTCCAGTCTGAAGGCTCACACCATTAGGTCATTATATAGAAGAGGATGGGGAGAGTGTCTTTATGTTCTAGGTTTATAATGAAGGTGGCACCCACAGGTAAATTCTGTGGGGAATGTCTGTCAGTACATTTTGAGTAGGTCCTGCTCTACAGATGAAGCCTCTCTGTGCTTTGGTGAGGAGGTGTCTAAGGTGAGCTTATGTACATCTGCCCAAGGCTACTTAGTCTTCTAACAGTCTTCTCACATGCTCCATTTCTGTCTCTCACCATTCCTGACCCATGAACTGATGTGGAATCCCAAGTGGTTCACTTTGGCACACCAACAACAAAATTAATGAAGGGGTCCTTTGTCACCAGTAAAGCCATGAAACCTCAATCTTTCTGTTGCCTTTAGACACTGGCAGATAGCATAGAAAGAAAACCAGGTGAATAAACCCATGTATGAATGTGTACATATACTAGATATGTATACATACACACTCTGTGTTTAATAAAATTTGCTCCACAAATGGGAAGTGCTAAACCACTGCGTCCTGTGCAGTGACTGTCACATGAGTCCTTCATTTCTAATATCCTCCTTGCACAGATCCTATCAGGCAACATAAATTCTGGGCTATGCAATCTGCGCACTGGTATTTCAGTGAGTGCATGTTACGGAAAATGCAGCCTGGTTGAGCAATGAGACTGCTGAGTAATGACATGTTTTTCATTCTGATGTTCTCTTCTTCTACCATCACCAGCTAGAATACTATTAACATAAAACTATGGGTCAAAAGTATTAAAAGAATGGAAAAGCAAGAATTATTTTTAAAAGGTCATTGCAAATTCACCTTAAAAATGTGGGGGCTTAAATACCAGGATGTGCATCAGAAATAGCTTATGACCATGAGTCAGAAATCCTGTAAGGAACAGAACTTTAGCAATCCCTGTTTAAATACCTTTACTATCTGAAGTGGTCGGTGTTGATATTTGCTGGGTTGTTCTCAATTGTGTATGATAAAGTCCAGTGACATGCTTGCTGCATGGTTCATCCACATGCCAGTCAGCTACCTGGGAGCTAGCACTCTGAAGGCCTCTGACTTTCATTTTTAGTTATCAAGATATGTCATTATGGATTAAAGCATGGCACTTCATTCATTTCAGGAGCTGAATGGGCTGCTGAGACAGTAATGCTGCATCTTCCAGGCTAGGAAGTAAGCCATGCTGACACAGTCCAAAGAGGAAACACACGTCTCCAACATAAACATGTTCAGCATTACTGTTTGGCCATCCCTGTAGAGAAGTCCAACAAGGCTTTCTGGTGTATCAGCCATTCCTCCCAGTTTTATGTCATCAGCAAACTTAATGGGGATGCACTCTGTCCCATCATCCAGATCTTCAATGAGGTTGTTAAACACTTCTTTTGATAAAGCGGAAAAACCTTGCAGTTTTCCAAACTGTGACCTGATTTTCATGACCTATTGATGAGTTCTCAACAAGGGCACAGGCTTCAAATAAATTCCTACCTAAAGTTAGGTATCTTCCAACGAGAAAAAGCAATGTTTTGAAAACTGATGCAGAAATTTCCCTGACATTGAAATGAACATTAGAAGTGCTGCCAACTAATGTGATCAAATGGATCTCCTAAAGTTGAAGTAAAAACACGTTTTTCACAACATGCTTCTTGCAGGAAAAGAACTCTTGTCAGCCTTCCGAAGTCAGTAAGCCTATAGTGCAGCAGGCCTGGGTGACAGCCAGAAAACTATTGTCTTCAAAGGATTATGGGTAGTGCCTTGCTAATTAACTCTAATGGTAACCTGGTAATGTTTAATAGTGGGTTAGGCATTACTTTCCAGCCTGTCAGATGTTATCCGTTCAAGGAGAAAAATATTTGTAAGGTGATTTCACTTATGGTTTCAACATATTCTAAATGAACAATCTTTGTTCTCCCACAAACAGTATTGTGTTGGATAACACAGTTGACAAGGTTTCATAAATCCTTTTCCAAGTTCGGTTTAATTGCACTTCAATATTCTTTTGTTTCTATTAACCCAGGTAAATAAATAGAGTGAACTGGCAATTTTGAGCCGTGATCTACGGCATGGTCCCCATTGTACTGGCACACACAGAATTCTTGCAGATCACAAATCTGCAAGAAACATGTTTATGTATTCCAATAAAATGTCATCAAACCCCTGGAGGAATCCATATTTATACTTTGCATGGTATGCAACAGCTTCACATTAGAAGCAGACAGACTCTAAAGCAGCAGGCTTGAAAAAGAGAGAAGATTCCTCCTCTGAATCTCGCTCTTTCCAAGTACCAGAATCACAACTATTTAATCTAATTTATTATATGATGAAAGCAATTATCTTCTCTTTTCCCCCCATTCTTTATTTTTTCCAGAGAATTCATTTGTTATTTATTATAAAATGATCTTCCATGCTTTTCTTTCACTACCTACTGTAGTGGAACTACTAATAGTGCAGTTCTCTGCTAATAGAACGTATATTTCACAAATCACTTTCTCTGTGGTGAAAACCACTTTTCATCTTTAACTGGCAAAGATTCAACACAAAATTTAACAGATTTTGGTGAGATTCTCTGTCACAGCAACTTTAAAAAAACTAAGCTGTTACTGGATATAAGACTGCTTAAAATATACAAAGAAAACACTGAGGCTGAGAGGTCAATTTTTAATATGTGTATATTTCTGATGTCTTGTGTTAATCTATTCTGGAATCTGTTCTGTTAAACATATATACGCAGGAACTGGATGAATAAAATGGCAGCAATACTTGCAGATTGTATAAAATAAACCAGAGTAGCCACAATCAAGATAAATGCAAATAATTGCAGAAAAATTTCAGAATATTCCAAGGCCAAGACAGAAAATGGAATTTGAAGTTTGTTATTGACAACTGTTCAGCAGTACACACAGTACTTCACGAGTCATTGATTTATTAATTCTCACTGTTACAGAAACCAGTTCTGGAGTGATGGATAATAATTGCCTACAAAAATAGTGTAATCCTAAGTAGTGATCAAAAAGACAGCTAGAACGTTAGGAAATATTAGGAACGTAATTGACAGCAAAATACATCAACATGATCCATGCAGTACACATGCATGGAATACAGTATGCAGTTCTGGTTCTCAGAGCACATAATAGGAATAGAGAAAATATAGAGAAAAGTATCAAAGTGATTAAAACAGTTTCTAAACGTGGGCAGATTAGGAATAGTAGGACAATTCTAATTCTTGACAAGAATCCTGAAGCCTCAGAGGAGACTATGGTGAGAATGGTTAGTGGTACATTAATTCACTGGCATAGACAAATTCATAGAAGACATCACTAACGGCTGCAATAACCAACAAACGGGGAACCTCTTGTGCATGGAGCCTGTAAACTACTGAATACCAGAAGCTGGGAGGGTGTAATGAGGAAAGCTAATACTTGCCTTGGTCTTGCATTATTCTTTAAGTATATTGCCTTAGGCATCAGTCATTGGTGGTACTAAGCTAGATGGTCTGGCCTTAATGTGGTAGTTCATGTGTTCCTAGGATCTCCTTAGGAGAGACTCACATCATCTCCCTTTGGATAAAGGTTTCTAAAGTGAAGAAGCCTACACTCAAAGTTGTCACCAGTGGCTCTCGTTATGTAGAGAATTGGGCATTTTTAGGACATGATTCATCTAAACTAGTTTAGACACCTACCTTGGAATGCGATGACTCACACTCTACAAATGTTTGGTTCTTTCCATTGACTACAAGGGAAGCCAAAAGTGAATATTTTTATTGTAGATATTTATATTTAGTCAGACAGATTTCATCCACTTTATCTATTCTTTTTCTCCACTGCTATTGGAATAGAACTGGTTAGGAGTACAGCAGAGCACAAGAAACAAGGCAAATTGAGCACTGTAATTGCACATTCATGATGAGTACTCAAACCACATTCTGAACTTTGATTTCCAGGGATTCAGAAGAGAGGCAAATGACGAGCTCATGTAGCAGTTCAAATCTTGTTGTGGCTTAACCCTGGTAGGCAGCTAGGCATCACACAGCCACTCATTCGTGCCCCCACAGAGGGATGGATGGGAGAATCAGAAGGGTGAAAGTGAGAAAACCCGTGGGTTGTGACAAAGTTTAAGTGTTTGAAGAAAAATTGACAACCAAGAATAATAAGTGATGCAAAAGAAAACAATTGCTCACCACCAACTGACCAGTGCCCAGCCGGTTCCCAAGCAACCGCAGCCACCACCAACCTCCACCCCCCATATTTGCATTGCTGAGCGCTATGCCTCATGGTGTGGGATATCCTTCTGGTCAGTTGGGGTCAGCTCTCCCGGCTGTATCCCCTCCCAGCTTCTTGTGCACCCCTAGCCTGCTCGCTGGTGAGGAACAGAAAAGGCCTTGACTCTGTGTGAGCAGTGCTCAGCAGTAACCAAAACATCCCTGTGTTATCAACAGTGTTTTCATCACAAATCCAAAACACAGCCTCCTACAAGTTACTTTGAATAAATTTAACTCTATCCCACACAGACTCAGTGCAAACCTGCATAAGGAAAACCTCCAACAGCTAATCTGTAGCTACCATTTCCACTACACTCTTTTTGCTGCACTCCTGGTCAGGGTATCTATGGCATAACGAAATGCTTCCTAGAATTCCTACAACGGTACCAGGGAAAGCATAAGAGCAGTTCATTCTGGCAAAGCCTCACAGTTGACAGCAGTGACAACCTGAGTTTTATACATATGTTACACCTACAATGTATCCTCATGCTATCAGTATGGGCAGGTACCTCCTACAATTTGCTTTTCACACAGTGACTACAAGTAATACTACCTGCACATATACTTTCAACACCCAAAGAGCTGTCACTTCATTTTATCATGCATGTTTAAATGAAAACAACCAAAACATCCCAAGTGGTAGACTGTTCCCTGTTTTAACCAAAACATTCCACTAAAACCATTGTGGTTCTGCTTAAAAACACAACAATAAAACCAGGTACACAGAATTTCCACCTTCAGTGGTGGTTCAGATTTCTCTCTTGCCTGAGTTGAAGGCAAAGAAAAGGATGTGCTGTTTCTTCTGGATTGGCTTAAAACTGAATTATTTTTCATTGAATCTTCCAGGGTTTTTGGCCTTCCTGAATCACACTGCATCTGGAATTCTCCACCCTTTTGTTTGGGTGGGAGACCCAAATGGAACTAGCTAGTACAACCTTTGGCATCCTTGAAGCTTTGGCAATCTGCTCAGGCTAAATAGGTCAACAGGGTGGAGATAGCCCCTAAAGCTTCAAACTCTTTTAAAACATCACCACCAGCTATTTCTATCAACACATGGGTTAAGCTTAGGTTCTCACGAAGCATGTGAAAAACCTGCTCTGCCAATGTTCAAAGAGGTTAACAACCCTGAACTGGAGAGAGGTGACTTTGCCTGTTGCAGCTGCAAAACAGACTTTAAAAGGAGGAATTAGGAACGATAAGGAGAGTGTTCTGGACTGTTGTGTTGGTTGCGCCACTAGAGGCAGGGATTCTGAGGCAAAGACAGCAGAGGTGTGGCTGAGCCCTGTAGACATGTATGATGTGACTCCAATGTTTATGGAAAGAGAACTGCAGTCAAATATTTGGAACTTGATGAGCAATTTCAACTGCAAATAGCAGCTATTTCAACAAGCAAATGGGCTTTATGCTAGACTTCCTGGACCTTAGCTTTCTCCCTAAGCTCCTCTGTGCCCTGCCTTACTTCCTCGTCCAAACTCTTCTTCCACCACTTACAATTTGTAAAAAAACTTGCCACAAGTGCTTTCAATATATGAAAACTAAGAAATTTCCAGATGCAAGGGAGTAGGACCCCACCAGATAACCTCCTATTTCCTCCATCTTTAATATTATTCTTATGTTAATCCTAAGAGAAAAATATTTTTTGTGCAAATTACAGCTTCAGTATTTATATTCTGCAAGGTAACGATAATCAAAATCACCACCTATGCCAGCAAAATGGAACTTCAGGGTAAATGACAAATGAGTAAATTTACTCCTGTAGTGTCATTCGTGCCAGATGTCTCCTAGATTCTTTTGAGGTTCTAATGAATAGAACGAGGACTCTAAGGCCACTCAGATTTGACCAAACCAAGTCATGTCATATCCGTGACATCACAAAAATTCTTTGTCCATAAAAACACAACCTGTCCATCGAACATCAAGTGTGGGCACAGGTTGCTTCAGTTTCATGCAGTTTCCTAAAAACTGCAACATGCAGATATTCAAGTAAAAACCTTTGTAACAAAAGAGAAAAGCACAGTTACATTTAAATATTTTTGGTTTAAATCATTAGCACAAAGGAAAACATATCATAGACATCTGTCTATGTAAAAATGCAAGTATGTTTGTACAAGAACAATTATTAATAGCCAAAAGGAATAGTTCTGGGAGGGCTGGCTTGTTTTAAAATGAAATATTCATAGGGAATATGGGATGTCCATTGTGACTGTAGAGTTAAGAAACTGACATTGCTGGTATTGTTATAGACTTTCAAGATCATGCAACACAAGCATTTCCTTTTTTATTTTAAAGTCTCTGGTGTTTTTTGTCTAGAATCCTGCTGAGTTTATACAACATCAGAATTAACTTTGCTCATCTCTGTTCATTCATGATTTCAGTGGTGTCACATGTACAGAATTCCGTCCTGGCTGCACATGTGTATATATATATGGATTTGCATTTTTAAACTAGTAGTATGAGCTTACATACCCCTAAATTATGTGAAGAAATCCCAGTGCATAAATAGCTGTCTGAGTACGTATGTCTAAATGTCCCAGTAGGGCTTGCAAAGTGGTTAACCTACCAACATATAAGCACATACCAATTTTGTGTACTGAGTACGTTTGCACTAAGAGTTACATTTTCCACTCTAGCTGGTTTATATTTGGAGAGATGGTGGAGAAAAGGGCTGCAAAACAAAAAATATTATTGCAATTCCTTACTCCCAGGAGATCTGTATTTAGAAGTAGGTCTTTTTACTTTTCCACCAAATGAAGAGCCTCTGCAAACATACCTCAGTGCCAGACTGCTCCACTGTCCACACATAGAGCAGGACATATTTAGGAGATACTCCCATATCACAACGATCTTTCTGCAAGCAGAGGACTCCCTTGTAGCAGGAAAACCTCTGCTGGTTGCTCTGGTTATTTTAAATTCACTTTATACCACATAAGTAGGCAGAAGGATTTAGCCAAGCCTGTTTTAGGTAAAGCATACCATGAAGCTGGAAAAGTTACCCTATATACCGTACTGCAGCACAAAGACCTTCATTTCCTCTTTACAGGATTTAACTTTCATCTGAGGAAAAGTTACAGTTTTGCCCACTCTTCTCATATACATGCTCATTTATTTAGTTTAACACCTCTATTACAATTCAATACTATCACAATACTCTTTCAAGTCCTTGGATTACATGGTTGTCACATTTGACTTGTTCTAGGAAGGTATCCCTCAGGATGGACAAGAATTGCTGGGGAGTAGCCCCAGGGGAGTGGGCTACCCACTTCAGGAGCTGCAGGCAACTTACACACAGGCAGCCCCCAAAGCAGGGCCATGATGGTGACAGCACTGCCAATCCCTGACAATTACAGGAGAGAGTGAGGGATGGTGGTGGGGCTGGAGTCCATCCAGACAGCCCCACCAGGCTCTGTAGGGACTGGGCTGGGCACAGGGATGCTGGCAACCTGGCCATGGTCAGATCTGGGTCTCAACCTGTGCCTGCCCTGAGCACCTGGACCTGCAGGTGGAGCTGGGGGTCCTGGCTGACTGTAGGGACTCAGGAACATCTGAGTTCCCTTCATGCCAGGCAGCTCCCATTCATTAGACTGCTAGCTTCTTGCCTGCACTATTGCACTATGAGGGCTCTTCCACAATCTTGCACTTCTGGTGGCTAAAATATTTCTTCTCATTCCCAGTCTGATTTGGACACATGGTATATTTACCATGACATTCTCTTTCAGTCTTCTTCTTGAGAACTTACTTATTTTAAACTCTTTCACAAAGCAGAGCCTCTGATGTCCCATCACCGAGCATCCCTCCTCTGCTTGAGGGCAGCTCGCCTCCCTGAACACAGGTGAGTGCAATTGCTCAGTGGTCACCAAGGACTGCATCCCTCTCCCTCTCTCAAAGACAGCTCACCTCACACATCCTATGATCACTTGTGCCTTCTTCAACTTCTGCATTATGGGGTGGTCCTGTGATCAGCTAGTCTTTCCTGATTCTTCTCAGCCTTAGGTTAGCATATACACATCCTTGAATGAGTCTATTGTCTTCATCTGATGAATCCCTGCCATATTTCATAAACATTTCTACATTTTCCTTGTAACATTCACCCATTTCTATCTAGCATTGTAATTCTCAAAGTAATCCAATGCTCATATGGTAGTCTGATCCTGCTGGATACTGGCAATGCTTCTTCACTTTATGGCATCACGAAACCTCATGATCATCCTCCCAACTTCTGTAACACTTTCAAGGGTCAAAATCCTAAATAAAATTTGTCCCCAAATGTGCTGCATTGTTCTCTTCTCAGCACTACACACTGCTGGTGGTCTTACAATTACCAATAGCATTTGCTCTCCAACTTGCACCAGGGAAATTAATGTCCCCAACACAATGCCTAGTAAAATTATTTCTACATTCATGTTAAAGACAACACTCTCAACATGTAAAACTGATGTTCAAGATCTGTTCACACAATAATTTTCTTAATTTCTTCCCCAGATTGAATATCTACTCCTTTCTATGCATGCTCCTTTTTCTCATTGCTTTACAGCATTCTGCATCTAAACATGCACACTGCCTGCCTGGTGCATTTACCTTACTTTGTTCTCTGAATACTGCATACCCTTCAATAGGTATTTCTCCATTCATCTGGCTCCTCTATTAGGCCTCTTTTATTACTATACTATTTACATTTATGTAATGCATCAGTTGTTCAAATTGCTCCACTTTCTTTTTGATGTTCTTCATCTTATTTTCAATCTCTACCTGCTTCAGTTGTCTATTTCTTACTTCATTAAATTCTTTGGCTATACTTTTATATACTATATATTTTGCATTTAATGTATCATTTATAATATATATAATGATATAAATAAATATAATATATGATATATATTATATATAGTATTCAATTCTTTGGTTATACTTTTATCTGATACAACTGGGAGATTCCTGCATTGTATCAAGAATGCATCCTACTAGGAAAAGAGGATGAACTTTGCCACATAGGTATACAGATACTGTATTTTTAACATGGCAGTAATTCTTGAGAAAGTTAGGTGGAAATTTCTAGCTAGTAAGAAAGGCTCCTAGCTCCTTTTCCCAAAGAAAACTTGAGAATTATTTGGTAATGAGTAAATGTTATTAAAATATTTATTCTCAGTATTATTTTCTTTCCCCTGTTAAAGTAAGAGTTATAATTATTTGGTGAGAAATCATAGCTGTGAATTGCTAGTTATTATTGGCATCACACCCAAGCAGCGCAACATTTTTTCCCACCTAGTGTGTAGGATAGCTGGCAAGTCCCTGAAAATTAATGACCTACTCAGAAACAGATATTTCAACAATATTTTGTGAAGGCTGGAACAGTCTTTACTGCTAATACTGAGGGATAAGCAACTACACTGAAGCAAGAGAACTGTAAAAACTATGTAAGTGGAACAAACAATCCTTTCCATCTTTCCTTATGCCCAGCATAAAGGAGTTAGTTGTTGACTCCTGACTTCTAATGTGAGATGCTCAGCTCCAGTCTAAGGTTAATATCCCAGTAAAAGGAAACACAATTAAAATCAAATTTCTGGTAAAAGGTGACGAAAAACAAGTTTAAAGACCCTTTATTATTTTGCTTGCCTGCCTTTGCGACTTTTTCTCTTCATACATCCTGAATATTTTCTTTCCCCCCCCCCCTTCATTTTCTTTTCCCCATTCCAGATTCTGAGAGCAGCAAATGCTACTTATCAAGGCATCAAGAATTTTTTCTTCTGGAGGAACCATGTTCAGGAACTTGCACTGATTATTATAGCATGATATGTGAATATAACGCATTAGTATTAGCATGTCCATCCTTGTGTGACAGTTAGAAGTCTTCACAGGAACTGTAGTGACACAATTCACTGAGCAGACAGCTTTTGCTAAAAAGAGAATGAGACGAAGAAATCACCACTTTTTAAGAGAAATTGTTGCTATTTATATCACCAGAGCATTTACTGAAAAACTCGTTTAGACAGTATTGATTGTGGGAAAGGACTTCATTGGAAATTTAAGTATGCAAGCCTCATATTCTGTAAAAAACACTTGAGATTCAGTATACTGGAGTGTCTGCAAATCAGAATCTGTTTGTTTACTTATTACACCCTCTTACACCTGCAAAGCTGTAAATCACTATATTGGTTACTAGGAAGAATGGACCCAGACCCAAAATTTAGATACAGGTGCATGTAGGAGGGTATGGACAATCTGAAATGTTTTCATATTTTCATAAATCTAATGAGTTCAAATAATTATGGAACTGGGAAACAAATTATCTGTTTTGTATCAAAAAGACAATTGCATCAGGAAGACATGTTTGGAGCCCAATGCTGAGTAATAAACCACCCATGCAGTTTCCATTTTTGACATCTTGCTTTTGGGGGATATGTGAAACAAGCTGCAGATGACAGTCAAATGCACAGACTGTGGTAGCTTCTTTCCAACAAATATATTTTCCTGGACACTCGCTATTCTGAATTTTTACAGTGTGACAGTAAAAAGAAACAGTTGTGCAGTTTAACTGAGGTTTCATTTGAAGGAATTGCATGATGGATTCATTACTGAGATGGCAAGCACAGCTCAATCTAGTCAATGTGGAATTTCCTTTTTCCATTCTCTAGATATAACAGGATACAACAGGCAGTGAAATAGGCACTTAGTCACTGGTTTTTTACAAATCTTTTTAATTCCCTTATTGCCCAATCTTACAGTTGTTGTGAACTTGCCAACATCTCTCTTGCCATAATTCCTGCAAAAGCATAACTTTAAATGTGAAATGTAACTAAAAATGACCTTTAGCTGCCTTCCATGGATTGCCATCATAAAAGTAAGAGTCAAAAAAAGTATTAATGAAAATAATGTGACATTTGTTTGAAAACACCAGCTAATGGGCTAACTACATGTGCTAATTATGGGCCTGATTCAAGACACCATTACATCATTTTATTCCCCACAAGTCTTACCACAGCAAGAAACTGCCATTAACCGAATGGGCTTTCCTATGTCCAACACATGCTTTAAGTGCTGCAGGAACTAAACTTTGGGTGCTTTCTGAATGGTATTCAGAATTCAGATTTATGTTCCCAGGAAAACATAGTGGCAATGAGATCTGCAGTAAGAGGCTTAGCTCTAGCTACATAGAGATAATTATAGCAAACTGGATTCAGAGTCTTGGAGTGATCTTTTTAGCAACTGAACATCTATTGTACATAGTCAGGTCCGTGCACCTGTGCCCTTGGAACAGATATTTGTCTCACCTTCGTTCCCCTCAGAAGAAACACCACATTTTTCACTTGCCCTTTTTCTGTACATTGGTCTGTGAGAGTTTCATGGGTGACCAGGATGTCCTCTAACTTTAAATCTTCCCCCATGTGAGTTTCCATGCCTTTATATTTCAGAGACATTCTGCATTCACATCATCTCTTCAGAACTAAGACTACTGAGATTTTTGTCTTACAAAAGCCTACCTTGTATAATTATACATTTGGATGAGCTCCAGATACTCTTATGCAATAATACACACCACTGATTAATAATAGGGTGAAAGAGAAATAAAAACACACAGGAAAAGGCTGCAAAAAGACTATGCAGCAATTTTGTATTTGTCGTTTTGCACCCTCTTCTAATGCTGCAGAAGCAGAACAGGCAAAAGCAGACCATGACAAAAAGGCAGTTATTTTTTCCCAGGTAAAACCAGCAGAATTTTACTGGTAACATTGGAGTCTGAGCAATATCAGAGATATTGTAAAAAATGAACCACTTTTTTATCCTGAAAAAAACAGTCATGCCTTGAAGTTACTGACAAATTGCATTGTGTGATTTGGTACTGGATCCACAAAGAAATATAATTAGAAAAACATTAGGTAATATAGTCTCACATTAGCAGTGCCTAGATCCCAACTTCCTAGTTAATCTTCCAGTCCAAATTCCTCAGTAGTGTATCAAGCCTTTCCTCCTTGAACATTGGATTATCTTTCAAAACACTGCATCTCCCCTGATGATGAAAAAAATACAGAAAAGAAGCCTCACACAGAAACCCAAGCCCTCATCTCTGATTCTCCCAGACTGTTCCCCCTTCCACACCTCTTTATGCTGTAGCTCCTTGGGAACTTTGTGTTAGTCCCCTTCACAGTCAACTAAAATCTTTATATTCGAATCTCTACAGACTCACTGCTCTTTCATTATTTATTCCTTTCACATCACGGATGAGGATCAGTAAGAGTTTCACTGGGCTTGCAGAAGTATCAAAGCATTCTCTAAATAAAAGGCATTATTCAGTTGTTTGTATACCTTTTAGACTATTCTTTTTGTTAATGGCAAGTTTTTATACGCTTGATTCTGAAGACAGATAACAGATGCAAGGGTTCAGGTGTGTTTTGCACACTTCAAATACTTTTTGAGAAACAGAAGTATGGAATTTTTTTCCCTTTCACTTGCCTGCAGCATCCTCTTCTCAGTCTCTTGCCTTCATACATTTTTTATTAGTTCTGTAATTTAAATATAAAATGAGTTTATCATTCACATAGGCTAATCAGATCTGACTACATATGAATGATATTTGGGATTATGCCCTGCATGAGGAGATTCACTGCCTCCCTGAGGACATAATTTTACTGTTGAGGTTTACAATCAGGAAGACTAATCAGTCTTGTGATGCACACTTCAGGATTTCATCTTATGACTTTTCTTTTTTTTTCTCCAAGTGTTGAAAGAAACTGGAAGTACAACTCACTGTTTTATATCCATGTGATGGATAATTTCATATTTGCTTTTCCTTACTCCACTTCAGGGACCAGAACTGTGTTCTAAGCAACGGAAGAAGAAAATCTTTAAAATATTTTATGAAGTGCTCCAGCCTTTTTAATTGCTTGTGTGACATGTATGAGGCAAGAGCATAAGCCCTCAAAGCTTCACAATGGTAGCTTAGAAAAATCTTCAACAGTACTTGAAGTGTGACAGTCTCTTATCTGGTTACTCTCTCAGGTGACCTACATTGAGAAGTACTTGAGAAGTTCTTTTAATGATCCCTGAAGTCTGGAGATTTCATCCATGCAGCACTCAGATACAGTTTTGAAAATAGGAAGCAAGCAGTTTGTATTTCCTTCCCATGTCCTGTAGACTCTGAAAATGGACATGAGAGTTATGCAGTGGCTGGTCTTAATTTATTTTCCTTTGTTATTGTAACTCCAAACATCAGTGTCCTCTTCCTCCATCTTGCCCAATAAAAAATATACCTACTGCTTAAGATCTTCAGCAAAAAAGCTGAATTGAATTGACAGTACACTTTCGCAACCTTGGATTTTAAAGGCTTTTAAGCATAGAAATACCCCAAGGCAGCAAAGTCATGAAGTTCACACTGAATTTTAACCAAACATCAGTTATCACTGCTTAGCACAATATATAACTATGCACTGAAACCTTATATTGGACTGGTTTCCAGCAGCGATACAGTTTACATGCTTGAAGTGCAGTCTGCTTACATGGTTTGTTGAATCTCGTTTACTTATCTTTGGGGAAATAAAATACTATTTCAGTATGCCACCTGATGCACCACTGGCAAAGAAAAATAAGGTGTTTAGCATACGTGAGAAGGGCAGTATCTACTCAGGGAATAGAATGTTCAGAAAGACTGAAAGATTATTGATAAGTCACTTGCATTAGGTTAGCAAGTGGAAGCCCTCTGCATGGACTGTGACTGTAGGACACAGAGCAGAAAGACAGTCTCTCATCAAAAAACTTTACCCCAAAATAATGACAGAGGTGATAGAGATGACAAAGGGCTAGAAAATAATTCAGCTGGTGATCAGAAGTAAAATAAATGTCTGTCTGCTAGGTAGTTTTAGTTGCATTCCATCAATCTACCCACTGATAATGTTTTTTGCAGGCATCAGCAAGGGCAAGTTTTGAAGAGAAGCGTGAAAGGTGACAAATTGAGTGGGTTTGCAAGTTTTACAGGGAGTCCTTCCCAACTGTAACAGACAGCATCAATTGACAAACTTTGACTAGAAACATTAACAACTGAAAAAGCACTCTGCAGTGAAATTATGTAGGATGGCCACCACAGACTGTGGCTTCTTTTCTTCATTAACTATTAAAATGTTGACGGTCAGCATTATACAAGACTTAAATAAAATCATTAAAATCATAAGGGAAATCATTCAAGAGGAAGAAATTATTTATAATGTTCACTCACAAGCTATTTTTTTATTTTTTCCTGAGTGTTCCAGTAACTTTCCTAATATTTTCATCATTTGATCATTTTCATTTAAGCTTCCTTTATTCTGTAGTCTCAAGTAAAATATCTGAAGTTCTACTTTACTTGTAATCAGGTAAGTAATCTAGCATTACGTTTGTTTTCAGTATTTTTAAACTTAGGTTTCTTGTATGAAAATGTGCAGAGGTTGCCTCTAGAACTTGTACTCTATGCACAATTCAACTGTACACAATTCAAAATAATTGAGTGGAAAAAAATGTTTGCTACAGGCCTTTTAATACTGGTTGAATTCAGTTTCAGAAAGCAAACAGATAAAATTTACTTGTTCAAGATTTTAAATTAAGTATTTACAGAAAAAAAGAAATAGCACTCTTTCTTAGTTCCAGGTATAATAACAAAAGTTTTCTTCATGCACTTTTTTTAAATTACAAACTCCAATTAAAAAAATATATATTTTAAAAAATAAAATAAATAAATTAAGAAATGTAGACATCCCCCCCTAAATTCTCACTGTGTTTATGTTATTAAACACAGCTGGACAGGTTTTCCTTTGATACATGTCATTTATAAACCTGACACATCAGCTCTACACTCCTTGTTTTAAAGCATTTTAGAGTTTTATAGCTCATACTTACAAAGTTCTGCCAGTAGAAGTGGCTTTCACCAAAAGGCTTTATCTTCCCCAGACCTCACACAAAAGTCAGTTAAAGATAGAAGAGCTTAATGGTTCTTTCACTCTCCTCCTTTACCTTCATGTATTTAAAGGCAAAGAATATGCAAATGTTCCTCACTGGAAAAATGTTGTTGCATAAAATTAGTTGACAGAAATTCAAAGTAACATGTCTCCTGCTCTGACAGTCAGTCAGATCTGCAGTTTACCGTGGCACATCCAGCTGCTCTATTTGGTAGAGTGTGATTCATGTGAATGTAATGATGAAGTTTGAAAATACCAGGGCTTATTCTGAAACGTTCAATTGGATTTTGCTTCAGTGAGAAAGACAGAGGAAAAAAAATCAAGAATATCAAGAGCCAGCACAAGAAGAAATGCATATGCAAACCAACAAGTTTAATTCAAAGGCCGAATTCAAGCTCTTTTGAGCAGTAAAGCAGTTTAATCTGGTAGAGTCTTGATCACATAATGGCAACTAACTTGAAATATTCATTCACTCCTAAGGATTATGGTAGAGGAAATGATTTGGGGTGAAGGGATCTTAGAGTGGGTGAGCTTTTATTACCATTAGTGCATACGATCCTCAGTAAGAACAGCAGGATTTAGCCAAATACAAAGACTCTCTCGCAATGTTTTCTTAGCAAAATGTGGTATTTTTCAAAGAAAAAAAAAAAAAAAGAGAGAGAAAGCTTTGTATTCACAGGCAGTTTTGGAGATAGTAATCCCCATCCCAACCTCAACTATTAAAGTGCATGGAAAGATGGAATACAGAGGCTGACAGGGAAGATTTACAAGCTCAAACAGGAAGGTGAATGAAGCAGTGCAAGAAAAGCAAGGCTATTTCCACTGACTGATCACCATACTCTAATTAGAGCAGCAGCATTGTATCCAGTTCCCTCACCTACCAGCCACTGAGCCATAACGACATGAAAGAAATCACCAAGACGGTAGGAAAGCAATAAGCAGTGGAAAGTTCCATAAAGTGTTCCTGCTGTGGATGGCTTACAGAAGTAGGATGATCAGAAATCTACATTTCACGTGTATTTTGCTATAAATACATCCCTCAGGAGATTTGCATTAGAGTCAAGGATGTCTGTGCTGAATGATTTTGACAGTAATAAACTGCTTAGTAATTTTATATTTAACATGGAAAATTATTTCGAAAGTACTTTTTGGACACGATCTCAAAAGTATAGCCAGCTTTTGAATTGTCTGACTAGTGTGTAATTCTCACAGTGCCTAATGCCAGTAATACTGTTATTCTGAAATGAAACCTTTGTTTCCCATTTTAATTGCACAGTAAGGTTGGGTTGTTTTCCCAGAATCCGTTGCTTGGAATAAGAGATAATGAGTTCCTCAATCATGCATTACATTTGTCCAACCTTGTCACTGTCATTCATGGTGATAGGAAGGGATATATTTCAGCAGAAATGTATAGATGCTGAACCATGGACACAGACAATACAGTGGTATTTGGATGGCCATAAGCTGCTTGGTTAGCTGTGCCTCCTTGTCCAGTGTGAAACATAAACCCTTCACTTCTGACTTCCATGTGACAATCTTTCTTCTCCATGCCCTTTTAATGGTTATTTCCCCCTTCTTTACGTAACCTAGGGTGTCTTCTGTTTGAGATGCTGCTGCTTGCCTAGGAAAAGTCATTGGGTTAGGCACAGATCATGCAGCTTGCTGCATATGGCATCAGTTGCATCCCAGTCTTACTCCTCAGGAGGCACTGGGGCAGTCAGAAATATCTGGGCAGAGAAAATTGGCTCGTTTCTTCTGCCAGCAAGGAGACCTGTAAACTCTCCATGGTTCTACCACTGCTCTTTGGCTCAGCTTGCTTCCACTCCCCTTTGGGACAGCAAACCGCAAAGGTGTCTATATTTCTGGGGTACACTGAGCACTGTGGCGAAAGGTGTTCCAAGCCAATGCTTGCCTTGTTATGCTGTTAATCACATTTTGGCTTCCTCTCATTTTCCATTTCATCTGTCTCCAGAGCCTTTCATTTGTGATTATTTTTTGGTCACTGGTTTAAGTGTGACTTCCTATACAGAGCTAGCCTACAGCTACACTTCACAAAGTGGAGTTTGGACAGCAGCAGCTGGATATGTCTTCAGGTTGCAGTGCCACACAGTAAAACAGCTTTTAGACTGGTGTTAAGTATATAGGATTTAATTTTTAAAGGCAAGATTTCTGTTTCTGCATGGCATATGTTTCTTGCTATTTTGGCCTAAATGTCACTTTGCAGTAACTTACTATATATCTTTTTAAATTCACACAGAATTAACTTACTGTACTTATTTATTAAGGACCTGCTCAATAATTTCATTATTGAGGTTTATTTTTCATAGTAATAGGAATTTACTAATAACATCTATTCTCTTAATCATGGTGCTTTATAATGGGAGTAATTGTATGAAGACTTATACACATCAATACTGACTTTCAATTACTTATATATAAGATAAAAAAAGACAGCCATATATATCCTCCAGTACTCCAAGAAAAATCCCTCTGTATCTAAGGCAGCATTTTATCACATCTACTTGCAGATAACCTTCCACTTATCATGGGAATAAGATGTAAAAGTAGGGTCAAAACACCTATACAAGCTGATCTTTATTGCTTGCTAAATAAATGAGTTGTTTAATATGGCTAGACACAAGGATAGTGATGCCTAGGAATGAAGACAGTAAGTCAGATTCAGAAGAACAGGAATAGGACACTATCCTATACCACAACATCACTGGAAAACTTGTTAAAATCATGATTATTAACAGATGTCTGTTTCCAATATGGTATAGACAGAGAATATGATCTTTGAATAGAGGGATGTGTAACAGTGGCAGGAGTGGTAATTTCTTAGTAATATGCTAGTAATGAGATCATTGCTGAAACACACTGCTGTCGGCACTTCTAAAGGGATCTTGATGGCAGCAGCTCAGGAGCTACAAGAATAGCTAGAGGTCTGGGAATAATTCTTTGGTAGCAAAAGAGGTGACAGAAGCTCTATTCATTTAGCTAAGAAAGTGACTGGGTCTTGTTCCACAAGCAGTCATGTGGAGAAGAGAGTTTTGATAACAAACTGATTTTTAGCACAGCAGAGGATATTATAAGACCCAAAGGTCATATTTAAAACAGCAAATGAAGTTTTCTAGCTATCGAGTGTATTGATAGACAGAATCAGGCTTCTCATAATCTCCATTTCCAGATGATGACTTCTCAGCTCATAACAGATTTTATATTTTCTCTACTGTATCTTCCTGCAATGCTTTGGAGTTCTTACTGCTGAATCTCATGTCTAGTTCCCCAGTCCTCAAGGCAATGCAGCTCTTTTCATCCTGAGCCTTCTCTCAATTACCAAAGTTTCCCAATACCATACTATGAGGAAGTTCCAACCCCACCTCTTTTAAGACTATCCATGTTTTCTCCTTATACAGGAGTTGGGATCAGTCCCAACTACCTACCCCCACCCTAATGGTTCCTTATGGTTCATTTTTTAATATTGCTGTACATCATCTACTATGGTCCAGGAAATGCACTTAACAAAGAGGCATGTGCACAACCCATACACCAGCTTAGAAGCTGCCTCCTTTCAGCAATTATTCTGTTACCTCTACAGTCTTATGTATGAAGTCTGTGGAATCCAAAAGTCATTTGGACTAAAATTCCTGCCCCTTAATGAGATCTCTTAATGTGATCTCTTTCTGCCTTTTATTTAAGCAGTGATTTCAGCCCAAAAGCTGTCCAAACCTTCGCCACTTTTTGACTGTAGAAGGCAAAACACATATTTTAGGCTGTAACTTTTAAGCATAACCTTGATACTGACTCCTGTTTTTTCCAGAACTAAAAGGGCTTTCAAGAAAATTAACTATAAAATTTTACTACTTGCTTCTCAGTTATTGACTAATACTCTCCTCAGGCATGTGTTTTCTTGTACTTTGACAGAACTACCTACCTGAGTGAAACTATGGCCCTTTTGATGTCAAAGATAAAACTCAATTTCGTGACTGGGTTTTACCCTCTGGGATATATTTTCAAAGTATAAATTTCAACAGTATAAAATGTCCTGTAAACCCCATGCCAGCATCACCAGCATCACACAGAGTAGGACATTTTCGCATCGATATGAATAATCCTGGCACCTCCCTTCCTGTGGTTTTGCTTTTTCTGTACATAGGCATTTAGATTTAAATTTTTGGGCAAAATGTTATTTATATATCCAGCTACATAACATCTACATCACTGGTGGTGCAATATAAATAACACTGTTAATAAATAACAATGACATTATGCTTGTTTTGGTTTTTACATTGCCTTTATGTTAACCCTAAGCAATGCTATATTGATTTTACATTTCTTACACAATTTTTATTTTAAAGTCCTTAGCAATGTGGGCCTGTATTATAGCAGAGTGGTTTCCTGATCCTCATCATAATGGGTATATTACCAGTAATGGTAGTCTTCTTGGCACTCTCAACAGAGTACTTAGGATACATTTACCATAGTGTGGTAATACACATAGGGAATCTGTTTTGCTCCATTATATTTCATATCACTTTAAAACCCACCAGAAAATATATACCATGAGCAGAATATTTCTTATGGACACTGTATTGTTTCTATAATGTAAATTTTTCTTGAAGGTAAATTGTTTCTTTACCTCATTAGGCTGAAGGATTCCTTTTGATTGGAATCCACCCTTGATTTGACTGGCTAAAGACTCATACTTACAAAAAAATCCACATTGGCTCGGCTCACCAGGATGTTGGAGAACACAAGCCTTCCCCAACACTTTAAAGGTGCAGTGGTACAAGGAATAATCAAAATGTTATGTTAAATGCAATTCAGAAAGGAAAGCTTACAGGTTTTAACACAAAGATCTCATACAGATAGCCCCAGAGAATAAGGCATGATGAATCAATGTTCTTTCTCCAGTCTTTTTTTAATAGAATCCTTCTACTTAGTAACAGTTATACACATTTTATGGAACAAAGCAAAAAGTTTTTACTCCATCTATCAGAAAGATGGTATTTTCATAAATATAAGTAAAATGACAGACAACTACACTTCTTTAAGAAAATCAACATTTGATAATTATTCTAAAATAAGACCTACACAAATCTAGAAGTGAATTACAGACACAAGAGCTTTTGGCAAAGACAGAGCATACTTACAGGAACAGAGGTGAGAGGGTTATTTGGCTTTTGAGAAAACTTGTCCTTTGCAAGTATATATAATCCTTACTATAGCTGAATAACAGAAAGATTTATTTAACATACAATCCATGCTTCTTATGTATACAATGTATTTTCTTTTATCACATATCACCTTGTCTGAGCATGAATATATGGAAAAGTTTAAACGAAAAATGTAAAACCTGAAACTGAAGATCAAAATTATCCAGCCCTTTACAACAAACAAACAAACAAAAATTACACATAGGATTTAAACAGATGTCTTCCATGTGTAGGCTGCTCATGTTTTCCCACTCACTGTAGTGTTTCTGTATACAGTTATACTGCATGATATACAATTCTAAAATGCCAGAGAATTGTCATACACGACACTTGTTTTCATTGGGTGAACAACCTATGCCAGAGCTCTTAGATCAAACACTATGCAACAGTCACACAAAATTCTATTAAACAGAACAGAAAAAACTTTGCTATCAACACTTACACTTATTGTAAATATTATCTTCATACTCGACTGATCTGCTTCCTCTCTCAATGATTAGGTTTGTAACTACTGCCTTTATTAACATAATGTTTGCCTAATTTTATTTCTGTAAGCCCCATAGAACCATTGCTAAAAAGTGCTTATAACTGGATTTACTCTGTTTCTGGAAAACTGCAGAGCTGTTTAATAATTCTAATCAGAATTATTTTTTTCAACCCTAATGAAGAAAACAGAATTACATGGAAATCACCAAGAGGCTAACTTACTATCCCCAAACTTTTATAACTGGTAAGAAAATGTAGTCGGGAAGACCTTTTTCATTATTTGCCCTCACAGGGTATCTGCAGCATTGGCAGGTTATACAACACGTATTTCTTCTTCTACAAACCAAGCTCTTAATTTTTGGATTGCTGAGACTCAGCAAACATCAAACATAATGATACCTGCTTTATTCACTTTTGAGATTAAAAGGAAGCTTTAACTATTCTTGAAAACCTCTTCACAAATCTGTAGTACGTGAGGCACAAACTGCCCCACCATGTGAGCTGTGCCTCCGTATACACCTGACCTCCTCTAGTTTCCTGGCCTATCTTCACAGCTCAAAGAGAATTACGGAAGATAAGTTCTGGTGCAGCCAAGTGACTACAGGGTACTGAAGGCAACACTAAATAAATGAGCTATTGTTAGCTATCAGTTTGATTCTTTGCCAAGCAGCTAAATGAATCACTTTGATAAATTAAACAAAAAGAGGTTTAATTTGACATGACTGTTGTTTGACTTTCCGCTTTTTTGTTTTAGTAGGAACCCAATGCTGATGCCATGCCACACCAGCCAGAGAATAAGCACCACACATCTGTCCATTGCCAACCCATAACTAATGCATAAAACCCTTTTATTTTTCACTTCTATTGTCTGCTATTAGAAATGTGTAGTGCAGACCCCTACATCTACAACAAAGCCTCTGGATATTTCACAATTAAAACTTCTCCAGTCTCTTAAAATGTCTGGCAGTTTTTCTTTGCTCTTTATGTAGAAAATGAGCCTGGAGGGATACTGAATACAGATAACTAAACTATTTCATTTATTTTAGTGGTTTATATGTGACCTTCAATCTCTTGGAAAAGGCAAAGGGCAGGGGAGGCAGGGTTGTTGCAATAAAATGTTTTATACAGTGAAGTTGACTTGGTTGTATAAAATGTTAATGTTGGAGTAAGTCATCAGTTTGGCAAGCAAAGTTAGCAAGAGGCCTGCTGCCTGGCCATTTACAGTTTTGTGTTTCTTCTCTTCAATAGGTTTCTTTTCCTTATTGCTACTTACAATAAAAACTCTGGGCAAATTTTCCATCCTGTTACGCATACGACCACATTGGCATTAATCTGGTAACACTGGTGTAACCAAGGCAGAAGAATATGCTCCTCACTTTTATATTCTGCCTTTCATCTAGGGATATCAAAGAACAAGCCTGACCAAAATCAAGTTCCAAGATCTAAACACTCCTAAACTTTGGGAAAGTACAGAGCCAGCCTTTGCAGCCAAATCCTTGTTTCTGCCTTGAACTGAGAAGTGCAAATTAGTTACAACACTCCCTACACAGAACAAGAACCTGAAGGGAACACAGAGAATTATTAAAACCTGTGGTTTGTTTCAAAATCAATTTCTTGTTTAGAGACATAATTGTGGTTCTAGAAGCCATGAGCCCAAAACAGTTCTGAATATTTTCTTTTATGCTTAGTGGAAACCCAATTGCATCAATAGTTTTGCCTGAAAGAAAGAAAACTAAGAAACTTGAAAATTTAATTCAAGTTGGATGGAGAAAGAATTAAACAAAATAAACAATGACAACACATTATTGCATGTCTTCTAATCACAACAGCAGAAAACCATTTCAGTGTCAGTCAACCAATGCAGTCAATACAATGTATCCAGAAATTTGAAAGTGAAAAACACAACACTTTTGCCACTACAGAAATGAAAAATAATTTATTATTTAAAAAGGACCTGCAGTAGGGGTGATTTCTATTGAGGACAAGAGCTTCTTTAAAGCATGCTCTTGCCTGCTTATGGACGGTGGCTCTGCCAGATACAGAACTCACCCAGGCAGATGGCCGGGCTGCTGCAAAGACACCATGGCCTGTTTCAACTTGTGGTAATGGAAATAACAGGCATAGCTCTTCTTCCCTCACTGCAGATGAAGCCAGGGGAGGTCAGTGAAGCTTCCAATGATTTTGTTCATGAGCAGACTCTAAACCATTTTTCAAGCTACTAGTGATAGCATCTATTTTTTAAAAAAGCAAATTGTAAAGATGAACATAGGCTAGAGAATGGCTTGGGAGGAGTAAATCTTCAACTAAATTAATTGCCTTTAATTTTTCTCATTTATTTCTAAAAACTGTCAGGGTGTGAGGGGAAGAAAGCATAATTAAATAGAAAACACACAGATGGGAACTTGCAATACCCCAGCCTTGGTATGGGGCAATACCCCCTCTCTACACAGAACTCAGCTGTGGGACAGATTTAGATGAGAGCAAAACAACATTTCTAAAAGCTTTAAGTCTGCTTATGTTGTCCTAAAATATGACCAGAATGCTAATGGCGCAGTCAGGCTCTGTTTCATGGACCTCCCTCTGAGTTCATGATTCATGCACTGCACAAAAAGAAGTTTTGCATGTTAGCCTAAAATTAACTCTTTCTTTCCTTTCCTCAAAATGAAGAAAAAAACCCAGTATGCACGGTGCTGATGTGGGCCTGGGAATCCAATTCCCCCAGGTGCCGTCAACACCACTAGCGAGACTGTGAGGAGCGCTGCAACTATCAACAGCAGCTTCTCTGCCACCAGCGTTGCAAGTTGGGTATTCCTTCCAGCAAAAGGATTACTAGTCACAGGACTTCTGTCTGCCTAGATCACCTCTGTGAACTGCTGAAAAGCTGCGTTAGAGATGACTTCTCTGGCACTTGCTTCTACGGAGATCCATCTGACAAATCCTCTTGAGAGACTGACCTCCACGTTTAAGGGAAGTTCAGTTTTGGGTTAGGAGTGAATGGATGGCAAACAGTGCAAATATCAGACATACTCCTTTTAAAATGAGTGACTAAAACCAAGCCCCCTATCTATCTGCAGTCCTTTCTGTGCCCCATATATCTGTTCCCTTACCACTTGTATTTTACAGGCTGAAATCATTCATGGAATATTTACTAACAGGCAACATCTACTTTATTTTCTGTGGACAATAGTTTCATAAAATGAATCTGAGCTGTAAGCTCTTATGGTTCAAATCAGCTACTTTCATGTTTTCTAGCATTAAGCATCAGAGAGCAACCAAAAAGGTCAATAATAGCTGTTTAATGCTTTTAACAGACTAACTGTAGGTTCTGTTTTGAAAGAAAGGAGAGATTTATAAGAAGATTTAAAAGCAAGAATAGTATTTGCAAGTTATTGAATGTAACACTTTTTCCATTTTAATAGACATACATACAATTTTTCAATAGTAGCAATGCAATTGTTACTTGAAGTTTCCCCTGAGAAAATACATAACTATTGTATTCACCTTTTAGAACATTTCTTCTAACAAAAGAAATATGTGTACACAGCTTCTAGGTCAACATTCTTCAGAAGAAAGTGCCTGTGTATTTTTGTAACAACTGCCCTTTCTTTCCATTTCATTCCCACTACAAATCTCAGATTAGTATGTGTTAAGAAGTGGGGATTTTGTGGTGCTTGAGATTAGATTAATCAGCTTTGTGAAATATAACTAACATGCACAGGAACACATATGTTACAAACTACCAACTTATACCTTACTTCACAGAAGTAATAATGAGAACTTAACAAAATCAGACCAAAGTACCCAAACCCCCTCAAACCCTGTTTTGGAATATCTGAGCCCTAAGATTAGGGAAAGAAGGAAAAAGTTACATTTGAAATCTGTATAGACCATCATGAACCTGTAAGTTCTGTTTACTCAAAAGTGAAAGGGAGACAACACATGCCATAGTATGGAGTCTGAAGAAGACTAAACAATACCATCTTTTCCTCAGGGGTTCCATGCAAAAGCACACTTGAACACAAGCACTAGTATTCCTTAAAGCCTTTGTGCTGTATCTAGGAAGGATATAAGCATTTAAAGCAGGACTGAAGTTGGAACCAAAATTGGGATCCAAATAAGACTCATCAGCTGTTTCTTAATCTTGAAGATGCTTAATTTCACCCAGTATGTATATTCTTTTTATTCAGAACTTTATCTGCCATTGTCATCCTAGATATGGTTGGGATACAGAAAAAATGTGCTTCACTAGCTTAAAAGCTCTGATAACTGAATGCAACATTCAGAGAGACATTTAATACATACATATGGAACTGGAGGCAGCAGTTGTAAGCCATCAAGTTTGCTTTTTTTAATACCCAGAGGTGAGAACCAGATCTTACAACATTTACCCAGGAAGTGAGAAATGCAAATTCAACAGCTTAAAGACATTTTGAGAAGACACAAATTCTACCTCTTGGCTAATATGGAGGCTATCATGCAGAAAAGATAAATTGCAATACAGCACTTTACAGCAGAGAGTATGTTTCTGAATGGTAGCAATACAAATCACATGTCAAAAAGATAGGGTATTCTGGGTTCTGGTGTTTCTTCCTGAGGCTGGAATAGGGACAAAAATCAAGAATCATCACTGTGTATGGTATATGTCCTAAACAGAAAGTACAGAAACAGGTTTCTTCTTAGCCTTCCTGGATCAATTAATTTGAACTGCTTTTGTGGATGGTGTCACAACTTCAATAGTATGGGCAGGGCATAACTTAAAGGTATCTTTTGGGAAGAACAAAATAAGCATTTCCTGCCCCTGTTCTTCTGAATTAAAATGAGTTCCCTTGCCATATCATACCTCAATGTGGAACAACATGCAGGTCTGCACCACCACGTCACCCTGGGAGAATGAAATTGAAGCACAACAGCCTGAACTAAAAGCCTCGATGTGCTACAGCCAAGTCCCTGATGTGATCATTAGGAAACCAAGACTGCAATGTTTACTTCAGAGTCCACTTGCCTGCATCCAGATTGGCCCCTCAAGCCAACAGCAGTGATCCCAGATCTTCCAAACCTTCAGATTGTTAGTCCTCGAGGTATCAATCTGTTAAGAGAAGCAGATGGCTATTGCACTATTAGTAAATGTGTAATCAAAAACGTACACTTTACTTTGAGGGTCTTCCATGAAAAGGAGTCTAAACCAGGCATCCAAAGTGAGGACACAAACTTTGGAACTGTAAATCAGATTCACTCCTTCAGCAAAGAATCAAGATTCCTAACATGTCCATCTGGCTCTCTGTAGAAGACCTGTACAGACCTCTTACAGATGTTTTCGGTTCATCCTCTCTCCCCGTGCTTAGCCCAGCTAACACCAGCACTTAGCACAGGATGTGGCATCCAGTCTAGGGGCATGGTGCTTAATTTTTAAACAGCCTATAGTAAAACTAGTCCTTAGGCTCTGGACAAATTGTTCAACTCTTCTGAAAGTACAAGTGTGTTCAAAGACACTCTTTAAATAACAGTCTGTGAATAAATTCCATACTCTTCTTTTTTTGGGCTCAGCTTGGTACTGTCTACAGTACTCTCTGAGGCTTCTCATATAAAAAGCACTGCAAACCTTGCTATTTCAGGGCAGTTAGTCAGGACCCTATCTAATATTTAAACTAAGGGAACCATGGCCTCACAGGCTGTTTAACTGAATTCTATTTAAAAATTTAAATTAAACCAATGCACCTTGCCTCTGCAGGCAAAGCTTAAAGGGCATGCTGCCCTGCAGTTATTCTGCATGTGCAGACTCTTCCAAACAGAACACAGGACACAAATTCCCAGGTTTGAGAACAGTCTATTCCATATAATTCTGAATTAACTTACAATAAGGCCAGCCTGCAATGGTCAATATCATTCTAGTTATGGGTTTAGTACACACTGTTCCCTTTAATACCCTCATTGCTCCACATTCTTACTCCACTTGAGCATCGTGCATGTTCACTTATGGACAATGTTCATATTTCACCTATCATGCAAAATTCCTCATGCCATTACTAGCAGACCTACCAGTAGATCTAGAGACTTTATAGCCCTTATACATGGTTCTAAAAAAAGACAGCTTGGTTTGTTGCTCTGTCCCTGGCAAAATATTTCCACTCAAATCCAGTACATGCCAGAGAGCATGAACAAAATTGACTATCTTTATTTCTTATAACTGCTAAAAAAATCAAAGAGTACACAAGAAGGAAAGTGAAGAAAGGTAGATATAGCAATGGTTGCCTGCCCTCTTTTATGTGTCACCAGTTACCTATGCTTGCATGATCTGAAACCCAAGTTTTTAGAAAAAAAATACTATTTAGAAAGAAAAAATATGCTCTTTTTTTTTTTTTTTAAACTGAAACTTAATTCATGCTTCATGTGTAGAAGACTTCCCTAAAACTTCTTGTCTGGCCTTGGATGATTCTGAGGTATTTTTGTTGGGCCACAAACTCTGTAAACTAGCCACTACTAACAGCTTCCTTCTGTGAGAGGCTCTGTTTCAAACTACAGCAAAATTCAAAGGTTTAATCCAAAATAAACAGTTCCTGTAAAAGTAAATTGATAAATAGCTTCCCTGTAATCATATAATTAGTGGTACAATGTGTTAACCGCTTTTGTGAAAGCAATTTAAACACTCACCATTCACGTTGTCAAAAGTATCATTGACCCAGTTGCTTAAAAACAATTGATGAAATGAATGTTGGTCTTTACTGTGGTTATTAATGCTGGGGCAGATCTTGCTGTGTGCAGACAGCAACAGACCCTTCATTAGTACACATTGTGTTTTTTAATTCTTTTTTTTTCAGGAAAACTGGGAGGTTGGGGCAGGGTGAAAAGGAACCACATATGGCCTACTCACTTATCCCCACACATTAGATTCACTAGCCAAACCTCCTACATGCTGAGCATCAGTAGCTGTTAGGAAAAATTGAACTTCAATGAGTTGAAAACATTTGATATCTAAAGCTTTATGCAATCATACCTCACAGGACATAAAATGCCCACATTTGAGTGATTTGCTCCCTAAAGGCTTTCACATCAGAGAACACCTGAAAAAATTACAGGGATAGACTTGAATATTTGAAAACCAAGTAAACCCCAGAGTAACAAACGGGATTTTAAGGAAATTTTCCACCCCACTGGGAAACAGAGATCAAGATGATTAGAGCTAAGTATGATTAGGTTTAAATTAATGTTGGAATTTAGTCAACAGAAGCAAATACCCTCATTTCAACTTTATCCAAGATCACCACCAAGACTGCAAATTTTCTGCAGTCTGCAAAATGTTTTATCTTTATAAAAGGTCTGGTCCTTCTGTGTGAAAAGAGTTTTATACTTGCCTGTTGTTAAGTTGGTTATTATGGAATAACATTTCCCAATATGTAGAACATTCCTTAGGATATGGACTAACCTTGGTGGGTTACTCTCCTAACAGAGACTTAGATGCCATTATTGAAATTAAAGTTCTAACTCTTGCTCTTGTGAAAGGTGCCTGCAAAAATGGAGCAATTGGTTCAGAAAAGTCTGCCTGCATGCACTAAATCCACCAGTTACAAGGGGTAGCAATGTAAATGCTGCTTCACTATTTCACTACTGATGCATGTGAAAAGGAAAAAGTATGTTAGTAGGAATTCTTATCCCAGTGTTTCTGAGAATAAGCAGTAAAAAATGACATGTAATAAGGATAAACCAGAATACACATATGCTAAGGTGTTTGACTTTAAAAGCTCATGGAAAAGCAATGGGTTTGATTGATTTCATTTTGAAAGTGAGCTCAGCTTTCAGAAGACTGAGAAGTGCTGTTACAGGAAGATGTAATGATTTTACAGTAACAACAGATACCCAAATAGCAACAAACCACTGCACACAAAATGCCTGACTTGCTAGCAAACAGCTGTGCAGCCCATGCCTATTATTCTAAATTTTCAAGTCTTCTTTCTTAAAATATTCTTTCCTAATAAACTAATAAACATACCTATAGGTATGTCATTTCACATTGTCATTTAGCAATAGCTTGACCCAGACAAGCTCCCAAAATTTTATAATGGCACGCCTCATTTCAGGACCATAGCCCCACTTCTGGATGATGACCCCTCCATGACTGCTACCCGTCTGGGAAACACTAACCTTGACTGTAGGACTCATAGGAGAATAAGCAGAAATGTCTCCATCTTTAGAAAGAAGTATATAGTCAATATACCATTCTCTGTGAGTTCTCAGTGTAAATACAAACACACCTAATCATATACTCAGGTACACAAATATCCATTCAGGCATGCTATAAACTAATGAAGATATTTTTCCTATGCCCTGAACAAAGAAAAAGGCAAAAAACAAGAGAGGCAGATATTTCTATTTCTAAATACTCTGGAAGAATTTTGATACTTCAGTAAAGGGCCATTTCCTAGAGTGCACAAATAGTCGTGCAAACAATCATATGCAGGGCAACAGCATCAGGGTTTGATGTATAAATAAAGCAGTATTCTGGCACATGCAGCTCTTATGGTACACTTGAAAGTGGACATACTGATTTTCAGGGGAATAGCAAGCCAAACTTGTTATATAATAGACATGGTGTTGAAGCCTGTCATTCAGTCCCTACTAGTTCAAATGTTCTTCCATTCTGACAGGGTTTGGAACTCTTTGGTACTGAAGAATGCCACTTAGCATCACTGATTAAATTAATGAAAATCGAGACTGGAGCTGTAAAGGCAAATGGAAAAATGATGAAGACTAGGGTTGCCATGTGTTGCTTGTTGTGGAAAATACCTAGAAAGTGACTTTGTGTATAAAATGGACAATATATATATTTTGTCAGAAAGAAAAAAATAGCCCTAGATCAACAGGAACCACTGGGAAGGCTAGAACTTGGACTCTAGGAATTCAACTCTTCAATGAGTTCTATTCTACAATTATTCATGTTCAGAACAACTCCTTTCCTACAAGTCCAGACTATTAAAAAGAACAATCACTTCAAAAGACTGTCACCTGATTGCTGGGCGTTAGCTCCCCTCATGGATAGTACAGTGTAAACACAGTAATTTCTGCCCCCCCTAGAGAAATGCAGCTTAGCACAGATCGGTAAACAGATGTTAAAGGCAAAACCAATATATTGTTCCATCAAGCAGGTAATATTTCTAATTGTTTGCTTTCCAATTTTTTTCTCATTCTGAATTTTAAACTTCCTTTTAGAAATTCTGAAACTTCCTTTTAGAAAAGTAGAATGAGGATCTACTCAATGTTCATATTTTTGTACATTTAACAGAAAACAAAAGTTAAATCCTTTTATGACACAGCTGTGTAGAACAGAGTAGAAGGAAACTTCAGTGTGTTTTGGAAGGCATGGGGGGAAGGGGAGGCAATAGACTTTCATTGCGTTGTTCCGGACAGGCAGGAAGAAAGACAAGATGCAAGGGATGTGGTTTATTTTGGCTGCAGCTTTATTAACTCAACTCCTCTGGGAACTACCATCAATAACTTGTACATTATAGGTCGTCATTCTTTCCATAATCATTCCCACCTGCTGGAGAGCTGCAGTTGGCCTCCTTTCTCCCATCACTCCTCCTCCCCCCACCTTCCGCCTCCACAGCTGGTCACCAGCTCACTACTGACCACCCATATCCCCTAAAAAGGGTAAAAGGGCTGGAAGAAGCAATTGTCTCCTAGCTACAGACTCCAGCGATTCCTGCTCCCCCTCAGCTTCTTACCTTCCCTAAGTTTTGGTTTATCAGATACTTAGACCTTCATGGAACAGATACCTGTATTGCACATCTGCCTTCTGGAGAAGACAGCAATTAGCTCAGCTGAGCTTCTCCGCTCCTCTGCCCTGTTTCCCAGAGAGTTAACAGTCCACCTTTGCTGCTAAGCACAAAGCTGTTATCAAATTCTGTGCCTACAGACTCAGCAAAGTGCCTCAAATAGAAATAAATGCCATTTATCCGAAATGCTGATTATCATGACACTTAAGATTGCTGCAACAATGTTTACTTAGATTAACATTTGGAAATACCTTTTCAAATAGCAAAGGAAGTGGGGTTTTGCATTGGGCAGAGAAAGTGAAAAGCAGAGAGCAATCTAATTTCCATTTTATATGTATATATGTGTGTGTATCAAATGATCTCTCGACCTTACATTCTAATTTTCATTCTTTTAGAATGGGCATGATAACAGCAAAGAGAGAAAACTGAGGGCTTGGAATGACAGGGACATTGTGTTTCACAAGAGCCAAGACTGTATGGAAGTGGGGAAAAGCCTACTGACTAACTGTATACACAGTCAATCCCTTGGGTTGCTCACACATGAAATGTGTGTCTGCATCTCTACCTGCTCCCCGCCATCCCTGGCAGGAAGATGGGCTCTATGTGTGCAAATCACATGTGGAGGAATGAAGGATGAACAAATGCAAGAATTACACTCCCATCAAAAGTCTGTCCTTTAAGAAAACAGCAAATACACAATTGAAAGCATGCACAGAAGAGGTTTTCTGATATAATCACAGCCATTTGTCAGGTAAAAGACCAAAACTATCTATGGAAAATTCCATCTGGTATTCCAATGGTAGGACCACTGCATCTTAAAAAGCAATCAGTCTATTTTTATACTTCTGTTCTTCTAAGACTTTATTTGTTTTGGCAATGTATCTATATTTTCTATGAATTATCAGTGAACATAGGAAATGCTTTCTAGGATCTTCAGTGCAACAAATGTGTTTGGAAATACTTATATTTCCTAAACCATTAAAATGCAGTTACATGCAGTAGCTATGCTATCACTGACATGTCATTTTAGATAATTATCTCCCTTCTACAAGTAGCTAATGCAGATCCACTGACCCCTTCTCCCTTCTGAACTGATTCTCTTTCATCCTCTCTTACTGCTTCAGTAACCAGATTAAAATAATTAAAAGCTATACCAGTTGTAGACGCAGTGTAAGACCAGAAATGGGTCTGATACCATTGACTTCAGAGAAACTGGGTCATCGGAATGCACGGTGCTGGCTCCAGGAATACAAAGTTAGAAGGTCTTCACATTTCTTTTTTGGTATTTTTTTTTTTTCACAGCCAATTAATAACTAAAGTGCATAAAGGAAAAATGTGCATATTCAGATGGAACACATTTTCATCTGGATTTTATATTTTCTAAATTAATTCCCTTGAACATGAAGTATATAATTGAAACAGAAACTATATATTTATTGCTCATAATAATCTATCATGCACAAGATGCTGAATGTTAAACTGCTTAGAGAAGTTTACTCCTTTGCATTTTTCACAAGAAGCTACATTATGGGAACTGAAGAATCTTTTCTGGAATCAGGGACATTTGCCTCCATTCCCGAATGCAGAAGAATGGAAATACGGTATTCTATCATTTTGCTACACTTGGTCCAGGTCCATTCAATTTTTTTCCTGTTTTGGAAACATACAGACATGGAAACCAATGTCTGCCTGGCCCAGCAGGAGATAGTAAAATGCTTCACAAACACCAGATGGGATATTAACAATGTTTTTAAAATATAAAATGCTCAAAGCACTCTCTGCAAACCTAAAACTGAACATGCTTCATCTCATTATAAGCCTTTTTTTTCACCTAGTGAATTCCTTTACATTCCCTGTTAGAAGACTGACATTAACAGACCTCTGACATCTAAAAGGAAACCCAAAAATCAACCTCTTTGGAAACTAATACTGATACATATGATAAAATACTTGTGTGATGTCACCAGTATAAAACCTATGTAATCATTACAATGTGACTGTATGGTCTCAATGCTTGAAAAAAAAAAAAAACCATAATGATTTTTTTCTTCATTCTTCCTGTTAAATAACTAAGGCATTTGTGGTTTTTAAGATATTGTGCTATGTTTATGTGTCTAACCATCAGATAACACTCTAAATGTGAAAAAGCAGACTGCCTATCCATCATCACATCGAAAGAAATAATAATGAGTCCTTATTCCTCCAGGATTCAGAATGTTGTTGAATGGAAAATTTTAAGATATCTCCTTTTGCCATGATACAAAATGATTTAAACTGAAACTGTCAGGGCGGGGGGGGGGGAGCCAGCCACATTGAATTTCTTATAAAAAGGGAAGGATTTCAAAAGTACTGAGAAGAGTTACTTACACAATTTTCTGACTAATTTTCTCTTTGGTCAGTTTTCCTTTCAAAGCTTTACTCTCAAAATATAAGGCAGTAATAGCCTAAATAATTCACCTTAAAAATTGAATTATATATTTAGAAACAATCAAAAAGAACAATACATGTCAAAGCAATACTTAAGTTCATAACCATTCTCAAATTTCGACATATTGCCCTGACAAGGGATGGCCAGAATCATCAAAATCTTGAGTCTCCCAGGAAGGAAAACCATTTTAAACTGTATGAAACAATGAAGTTAATACACATGCAATACAATATAACTCTCTAGGAGGAAACCTTGTCTATATACAACCAGCCTACCTGTTCTCTTAAATCCAAACAGTATTTGAATTAACTAAATATTTTAAAGTATAAAGACAGAAGTATTCTTATTGCCCTTACTAAACATTTCTGCTTTTAAGATACCTGCACTTTCCCAAACAAAGGAAATACAACTCTCGTATAATTTGATAATTTTCTGCCTCCGTCAAAGAAAGCAGTTACTCCAAGACTGTATCTGTAGCTAGGTGATAGGCATAGGTGTATGCTTTTGTGATCCAGGAGCCCCGGTCTCCCTGACTTGGTAAGTTGCAAAGTCAAACTACAGTTTCCTTCTGACAGCAGTCTTTTGCATTCCCAGAAGCACAGTGATCTGGGGATATGACAGCCAGTGATTCAGGACTCCTGGAGGTTCTACTTCTTTCTTCCTGACAGAATACTGTGATGTGAATGGGCTCTAGAAGTCAGGGCTTGGCTGCTGAGTGCAAATACAAGGTTGGCTCTGGATCGGAGAGGCATTCCAAATTCCTGCAACCCAGCAGCAGACGCACGTAGGAGAAGAGGACTCTCTTACTCACCCTCAGGGCACTTTAGGCAACACCAGATGCAGGCAATGGTAGAAAATAGATTTTTTGGCTGCTTCTTCCAGAATTAGGTACCTCATCTTAATGCAATTTCAGCAATCTTCAGCTTGGGGAGCTAAGTAGTGGTAATGTAAAATAGCTTAGTTGAGAAAGATTTAATTTCAGAAATGCCTATTGCCATCTGAAGGTACTTAGCAGAGTGCAGCACTCTAGATATTTTTGCATCAGGTTTACCAGATTCTCTCAGTTGCAACTTACATTTACCATTTAAAGAGGTGTCAAAGGAATTGTGGCCTCTTAGAATATGCCCCTTTTAGTTGTGACTCTTGGATGACTTTATGCACAAAAGAGCAGAGCATCGATTGAAATAAAGCCACAAATGAGTTATGCATGGTCATCTTTAAATCAGAAGAGTATTAAGTGCCTTCAAGTTTCCTTATCCCTTCACATTGTAGGCCAGATTTTCATAACGTGAAGCCTGACAGCCATATATTTTATGAGTCTAACTTTTACACCAGCAAGTGCTGCAACTGCATCCTCAACCACAGCTTTCAGGTGTTCGGGTGATTGAGGACCAGTGAGATCCTACTCAAATCAGTGTGAACCTTTCCACCAATTTCAGTGGGATACATGTTAACATTAGAATCATATTTTTAAGAAATGAAAGATTTCTGTAGATAGTTGCATAAAACAGGCAGCAAAAGGATGGAGTCAGATATGTCACGACCTCTGGCTTGCTCTATGAAAATCCCACACTGAAGGTCATCCAAGAAAGAATGATTACAAGAGAGCCAGTGCTGGTATAATCTTTTTGCAGAGTTGCTTGTTCTATTAATTTAGTAGCAGATATTACTATAGCTACTGGAATGCTATGAATTATTAATCGATGGGTTTTATTCTCTTCTCCTGTGGTGTATTATTGCACTTCCTGAGGGTCTCATGTAAAGTGCAGTTTGTGTTTTTGGTTACATATTTTTGAAATGGCAACACAGTCAGGATTAAGAAAAGCCAAAATAAATTCTACTCATGAAAATTTTATTTTGGTAAAGTAATGTATATGCATCGCCTACACATTTGGCTGCATCCATTTACAGACTAAATCTGCCTTCACAGAAATTTACGTGCAGAAACAAGGGACAAACTTTAAAAGCTGGAATGCTTCAATATAAATCTTTTTACAAAGGTTCCAAAATTTCAGTTACTCAGTTTCACATGTGGCACCCCCTTGAAAACTACAGCAGTTGTGGGTCATAGAATTGGGTCCTATGGATTCTATAGTGAGAAAGATAAAAACAGTCAGTGTGCTGAGTGAATGCGCAGAATAAAACCTATCTTACTATGCAGTTATGTTTTAAAATATGCCTCTGTAAAACTGTGGTCTTTCAGTGTTTTTATTTCCCTGTGACCTCATAGATGTTGTATTAATTTTATTCCATTTATAAATTAAAATATGCTTGTGCTTCCTTTTGTAAATGCCAGCCCTCCAAACTAGGCCTGAAATGTAAAAGTCAAGATAGGTTTTCTCAAGTTCCTACTCATCAGCATCACCAGTAAAAAACGATTTGCAGCTTGAGCTCTATTAGAAATATTATTGTGCAAGACTGACAACAAACCAAATCACTCTCATTAAATTTGTTGGCTCTCTAGCAAGAGAAAAGCAGCTAAAATATATCGGCAAGAGCTATGCCAGCTTTGGAAGACCTGTAAGCACCATGTGCTCCATCTCCTGCCTGCCTGCCTGCTCCTCACACATAAAGGACAGACCACAGGCTGCTTACTAAGGCCCGCCTGCTTGTGCATCAGTCTGTATTTGGGCCTGCGCTGGCTTCCTTTCTTGATTTTATGCTTCAGGATTCCTAACCCTGTGCCTGAGCACCTTCATGAGCCTTAAAGGAGTCCATAACTATAGACCATAAGCCTGGTGGCCTGCTGGATTACATGAGAACTGCCATCTAGAGAAGACGCTCATCCCTAGAGTCAGCACGGTAAACTGGCAAAACTCAGCACACAGTGGAAGCAAACAACAGGAGAAAAAATGTATCATTTTTAGTGGGCACCTTCAATTTCTTCACAGTAATTGTCCTCAGAGTTGCCTACAAGGTGAGGAGTAGGCTCTGAATTTCAGTGGGAAATGGGAAGCTGTATGTGCATTTGCCTCCTTTGAAAACGGCTATTCGTATGCTAGTTCTGATGCTGCAAGGAAAAAATAATAAAAAAAAAAGTAAGATTGAGATAATTTTCTTTTTTTCCAATTTCTTTTTGGACATAGAAAAAAACTGCCAGTTATTTGTGCTAGTGCACGTATGTGACCAGATGCTGCTTCTCAAGTAACACATCCTACCCAAGCTCCACATTAAGGCTCCATCCATGTTTAGTGCCTTCAGCTGCATTAGGTTCTCATTCCTGTCTTCCCTTTCTCATCCAAGGGAGAGTATATGAGGCTGAATGAGTTCTGAATTATACTGCTTTAAATGGGCCTAAATGCTAACTGCCCTTTCTGCGTTTCAAAATTTACATCTGGAAACAATAATAAGGCCACTTTAAGTATAAGCTTATAAGTAACCTTATCCATGCTACTTAAAACTTACAGAACATTTTCTTTGTATTCCTATTTAAATAATTTGATGAAGAGAGCTCTCAGACGCTGGCTGATCTCCTTATCTTGGCTAAAGGGTGCAGTGCACCCTTTCAACCTCCAAATGTGATCTTTCTGTCTCTTCTGGAAAAAAAATATGTTTCCCTTTGAAGTTACTGAGGCAAGCCAGTGGTGTCGGCTCACCCGCCTGCTTGCATAAGGCCTATTATTCATAAATTGGAACACCTACTTGATGACTGTAAAGGCACAAGCTACAGGCTGGAATTCAGTACATTTCAGCAAACGTTCTCCCATGTTATTATTACAGCAAATGTAACATGCAGAACAAATTATTTTAAAAGAATGTATGCTTGTAAAGCAGATGCACCTAATATAAAATGAAGTTAGGAAAAAATAGATTTCATAAAATATACACTGTATTTTAATGAACAGTGCATGATTCTCCCAGGATTAGGCAACATATGGAAGCCTTTTTCTCTTGCATTTTGTGATAGGATCAAATAAGCTAAAACTCAGATAGAACTGAGAGTAGGGTAATCATACTCATATTTTTACATCAAATCTTAAAAATCCAAGCATTCGTATCAACAGCATAATCTGTTCTCTAGTATACTGAAAATGTGCTATAAAATAAAAAGCCAAATAAATCTAATTGCCCTTTTTTTGGTTTCAGAAAACAACTTCTTTCAAGCAATGGCTTTGAATATTCAAGTGCAGGTACTGTGCAGTACTATTTAACGCAGCCACTTGGCTATTCACACAACTTTAGCTAAACCAGCATTGTATTGTCCTGAGAGGTGTATCTGCTGTCTCAAAGCCAGCTCAGGTATATCAATATAGATATACAGAGGCACGTAAACACCCCTGTTCTGTGTCATGGTATAGCCATTTTGAGACAAAATTCCCACTTACTTAAATTAAAAGTAGCAAAACAGTATGAACTGAAAGATTTGCCCCTATAGCTATAGAGATAACTGTGGAAGGGAATGAGTACAGGAACTTGTATTTGGCTCAAAGTGAGCTGACCTCTGCACTGCTCATAACTGTATCCGAGCTCAATTAATAATATTTTTTTTGTGGCATTAAAAAGCAAGTCTTGAAACCTCACCCCTCATATCCCAATAATGTCTGTCATGTCTCAAAGCCAAGTATAAGAGAAAGGGAAGTTCCTAATGTGAGGATGCTTCCAAAGCAGGTTTTTTGCTCCATTCATTTGCTTGCATAGAGTTTAAAGTGGTAAATTGTGCCTACTAGCAGTGCCTCAGTGGGTTGAATGTAAGTGAATTGTGCACAGCTATCTGTTAAATGCTATTTATATGGAGCTTTTCTAAAGTTACCACATAAAAGCAGTGACTTCTAAAAATCTATATATGTATCATACAAAATATAACTGTATCTGCATTCTGTTGTCTTGGCAATGTCTGGGTGACAGCTGAAGCTGCAGATGGTTCACAAACCTGAAGGAATATTGTCCTTTCTCTGGGTACTACTACTACCATGCCCATTTAAGTATCAAAAGGATAAAAAAGTTACAGATAATATACAATAACTAAAACTATTTTAAGTAAATATACATCATGCTGCAAAGCAAACCTAAGAACTATTGTGACAGGTATTACAACAGCATCTGGAAAGAATGGCACTATTATCTACACACCTTCCTTCACTCTTCTAGAAGATAGGCACAGTCAGGAGCACATGCATTACTGTGCTCCTGATGCCATACTGGCATTAATCCCTTGGAATACTTAGTAGGTTCAGCTTTTTCAGCAAGTACCACTGAACAAAACAACCTGCAAAACCTACACCGACTTCAAAGCCAGTTTTGCCAATGACATTTTCAATGCCTGTTCCTCTGGGTAAAATAGAGTCACAGCTTGTAAAAAGAATCACGAGACTTCTCCAGGTTATTTCTGTAGCTTCTGATTAAGATTTTTTTCTATTTCTTGAAAACTGCCTAGTAAATCAAGGGTATTGTGACCTGGGAGTACTAATTTGGGATACAGTGTCCTCACCAGGACTACCATCAGAGACGAAACTACCAGGATGTTTTGTAACCTTCCTCCTCATACCTACTTACACTGTACCTGGGTTCATCACTGCTAACATGTGACTGATTCGGTCACCCTGTTTCTTAAAAATATCAGGCTGTTCCTTCAGAATTGTCTTTTGTATATGGGGCAAAAAGCCCATCTTAAAATATGCCTCATAATAATTCTGATATAATGTTTGTAAAGGCAGTTTTCCTGAAGATTAGCAGAAAAAACATAGTATTTATTTTTTTTTGACAGTTACCCTTAACTGAAATCACAACACAGGCCCAAACAAACCTTCATCTGGCATGTTCATGGCAGGATGATGGGAATCTGTTGTGGCAAGTTGAACTCACCATTTTTTCACGTAGAATTCAGACTCATCATATAAAAAAAGAACCTCCATATCCATCCATGGCCTAGAAAACTGAGAAAATATGGGTACAGGAGTGAGGGAAGGGAAGGAAAGGAAGTATTCTCAAAGGCTAAGTTTAGTCTTCATGACCAAACTTGCTAATCTGTTTTCATTGTTGATAGAACGAAAAAAGCTGTACTGTGGGAAGGAAATCAAGAATACCTAGATTATGGCTTCTACTCTGAACCAGCTTCTAAAAAGCCTCTCTTGTGAATATTGTGTTTCCCTTTTTCTTCCGGCACTGTAAGCTTCTCTTTCATCTAATCTGTGTATTACTATTCAGTTCTTTGGAGAAGGATGGATAGTTCACATTCATCCATTCTCTCCCCCATGCAGTGAATGGTTGTGTCAAACAGCTCTGGGGTAAATGCTGATCACAACCCAGACAGGGTGTTAAAAGCATTCCCTTACTTTCATACAGCTCTTCCCTCATGGTACAGGCATGTCACAGACTATCACCTGAGCCTTCAGTCTGAGAGATGGTGTCCAGGATTCCTCTTGAAATGAACTGTATGTGGTTTTCCACAGCTTTTTTAATAGCTATTAGTTGGCACAGGGGACATGCAGTCATTTTCTTTAATGCTGAGGAGCTCCCTAATCTGCAGTCTTGTATGGTGCACCTGTATTACACCTCTCCTCTTGAAAAGGCCTGCTGGCATACAAAGGGTGACAGTGTAGAAAATGGACCCAGGCTCCTCTCTACACTGGTAGAATGTCACTGTCTACCTTGGAATATAAAAGGCCTGTCAAGATAAACAAGGGATTAAAGGCTATATTATACAAAATCTTTTCCAAATATTTAAACTTTCACATTTAGGACAGAAACACAGAACAATGTATGATGGGAGGACTTAGCGAGGTTACCAGCTACAAGCTTCAGCTCAAGGACCAACTTCAGGTCAGGTTGCTCAAGGCCTAATCCAGTTGAGATATGAAAAAAAAATCAAAGCACCTTGCAAAAATCATGCCCTGGAGTCTGGGGGCAGCTGGAAAGAATGAGAGACGAAATACTGGTTCTCTGTTGAGTTTTACACAGAAGCTAGGATTGGGGAGACTGCACCCTTACTTCCCTATTCCCCAGCTCTTTTAGTACTTGAAATCACAGAAAGTAAAAACTAGTTTCTGCCCACTATTTTCTTTCTTGGTTTACCCAATGCTGTTTCACTATAAAACTATTATTTCAGAGCATCTGGGCATTTCAAACGCAAGTCTTACATTGCTGTTGTATTTTAAAAGCTATATTAAATCTATTTTAATATCCACTTTTTTTTCTTTCCTGAAAGTGTAATCGTTTAAAATAAGCTACAACTCGCGTCTTCCCGAATGCATCGTGTGGAGCAGAGCCTTGGAGGAGGGCCCGGAGCAAAGCCAGCAGCCAGCAGAGGGCGCCCACGCTTTTAGCTTTGCCTGGTCCTACCGAAAGCCGCGAGCAGCCCATCAAGGCAACATCAGGCGCAAAGCTACCGTACAAGTAAAGGCAAGAGGGTTTAAGAGATGGTAGCCAAGCTGGCTTTATTCCAAGCAGAAGTACATATCTCTTGGGTGTGAGTGCTTTTGGGTGTGAGGCTTTTGGCAAAACAATATATAAAACCCACAACTTCCAGTAGTAAGCAGTAAAAAAATTATTTGGTGTGAATACACAATGGCATGGGAATTCATTCAACTTCTTCACAGATCAACTTGTAGATACAGAAAGAATCTTTTAATTAACCCTTGGCCTCATATGCCTTTTTTTTTCTGTTGCTACTTTTCCAAAAGTCAGAAGAATGTCTTGACCTACTGCTCCATTTTCTTCAGTTCAACCACAGCTTTAGACTCCAGCCTTGCAAAAAAAGTATATGCCCTTGCTTTGTCCATATAAAAAGTCCTAAGAAAATTGTGCAATGTACAAGAAAGACATATATACCTGTGACTTTTCAAAAAAGTAGTGTGTCCTTTCAATGTCTTGCTGAAATCTAATTGTGGTGTTTGGGTTTTATTTCAAGTAGCTCTGTTACATCTCATGTTAACTACTCTTTGGGTAAAAGCAGTAATAAAAGGTACCATATTTTTCATGTGTTATGGGTCTGTTTTCACAGAAATTTCTCTGAACAGTGGCAATTCACCTGAGCACAATTCTAAACTTGTTAGATTTTACTCCGGCAAGGTACCGAGAGAGAAATTCTCTACTGTGAGGGTGCTGAGACACCAGCACAGGTTGCCCAGAGAAGCTGTGGCTGCCCCATCCCTGGCAGTGTTCAAGGCCAGGCTGGACGGGGCTTTGAGAAACCTGGTCTGGCAGAAGGTGTCCCTGCTCATGGCAGGGGGGTTGGAACTGGATGATCTTTAAGGTCCCTTCCAACCCAAACCGTTCTATTATTCTATGAAATAGGAAGAATAGCCCTGCATGTTAAATGCACTGAAACTACTTCAAAAGCCTCTATTATTCAGACAGACCACATTAAATAATAAGCTGTAAGAAACATCTCTATACTTGATGTTACGTTTCCTTTGTATCTATCAACCCACAGCAATAATAAGAGATTAAGTAACTTAGTCTCACCAGACTATCCAAACTTCCACACCTCAAAATAATTTAATGATAAAAATTACTTTAATGTTGAATTTAATGCTGTCTCTCAGATATGTTATTCTCAAGAAATACCAAATGAGTTCTTACTGCACGGAAAAAGGTTCTTTTAAAAAAATGCAGTGGGAAAAACTTTGCTGTTGTACTGCTGGACAACTGTAAAACTGGAGAAAATCTGAAGTATTAAAACTCCAGTGTAAAACATGTAAGAAATAATCTTTGATCACCACAGTAAATTTAAATTTAGGATTTCAAAATAGCTTATTTAGTCTAAGTTTTCTAACTGTTTTAAAGTTGTTCTCAATTTGTAATTAAGTTGTGTGAAGTTAGGACAGCAAAAAACTGCTACTGTCTCAAAATTATTAGTTACATTTTGAAAATGTAAATAAACAGAAATACTGCATTCTGAAGGCTCCTGGGGACAAACAAGCTTAATAAAGAGTATCTGATTTGACTCAAAATTCACCTGTGAATATGCTTCTGCCCTAAAAAATTTGAATACAGTGACAATGTATACACACATACGTATACACATCAAAGTAGAGTACAACTCTGACACTAAGGAAGGAGCAGATTTTGTTTTCTGTTGCATATGGCTCAAGTTGCAAGGAGAGTATTGAAGGATTAAAGTCTGAAGCAAAGTAAGAGGACGACTGAATTCTGCATGTCCACCCACGAGCAATACAGCATCCCTTGTGAAGTCACCTTCTCTCCCAAATAATTTCAATTGTATTATGCTTCCACGTTCAAAGAAAGATTGCCTAAAATCATCAGCAAACAGACCTGACACTTGTGACTTCTTCCCATACTAACATTTTCTAAAATTCTGCATTATTATTATTCTTAATATTAAGTGCATTAAGTATGTAATTGTTCTACAGATGAAAATGTCTTCCCTGAAAAGGAAGATGGAATGGAAATTATATATGGAATTGAAAAAAGTACAAATAGATTGCTTTTGACTTGGTGCTTTTGAAATCCATTCCAAGTGGTCAAACGTAAAAATAATTATTTTTCAATACAATACAATGCTTTCTCCTTTTGTCATTTCCTTTTTCTTTGTATTTTTAAATTCCATCTGTTTTTACCATAGTTCACAGAAATGTTTCAGAGAAAAATTAACCTTGAACAAATGCTGCTTTCTATACTGCTGCTGCTCCTGACAGATTCCAAGTGGCATTAAACCAAAATTATTAGTACTGATTTACTTTTAACCTTCTGTTTCACCTTCCTCAAGGGCTCATATATTGAGCCAAATGCTGACCAAAAAATGTGTGTAAAGAGAATATACTAAATCTAGGCTTTTCATATTAGTCCTTGTTTGCCAAAGTTTCCACTTTCCTGCATATAACATCTCAGGGCTCTGCTCTACTATAGCAGCATCCCTAACCACAATCAATGCAAGGATAGTTTTGCATAACAACCTTGATTTAACTGTTCACAAATGCATAAAATAATTAATACAGATACTTTGAACTACCTTCTGGAGGAGAATCTATCACTCTTAATCAGCTTCAGAGAGATGCCTGGGAGATTAAGTCTGGGTGGTACAAACACTCTCTCCTCATCTCCTACTGTCTTCACTAATTACTAAAGAAAAGTAGCCAAATCCTTAGAGGCCTGAGTTATTAACAGAAATACTGGCTTGCATGGTCCAGGTCTATAAACTGGGAGCAGTATTTGTAGAAGAAAGGGCGTAGAAACTTCAGAGTTCTGTATTTCAACTGGCTGAATTCACTAGAGGTATCAAGAGTTCTTACCTCTTTCTCTTGTAAGTTTTTTTTGTGGGCCACCTTGCCTCCTCTTATCTGTGAAGACCTCCCTGTCGTTCCCCTGCTCGAAACCTCCTGTTAGTCCCAAGTGTCCCCATTCTTTTTTTCAAATACAAGGGTTCCTTCAAATCATCCTCTCTCATCTTTCTATAAACGTCTGTGCTGCAATCATTCTTCCTCCCTTTGCTCCCCTGTATAAAGCTCCTCTTCAGCTCCTTGGCAGCTGTAGGCAACCACAAAACATCCCACTTCTTCTTCCTGCTGGTTGCTCTGTCCAAATTCTTGATCTGTTCCCTTCCTCCACCTATAGTAGGGACCCTGCATAATTGCTAGCCATGCAGAAAAAAAAGCATTTCTTGTACATCTGTGTAATCACCCTAGAGGTCCTGTGTCACTGTCAGGCTCTGGTGAAGGCTTTTTGCATGTATTTAAGGTCACAGATCTGTATTTTGCTTCTTCCCTCCGTTATGTCATTTTACATTACTGCAGATGGGACTGCATCAGCTTAAAAGAGTCAGAAGAGGTGGGTAATGTATCCTGCCAGTTTATCACTGTTGTACAAAATGAGGATGAAGCACGTGAGCCACAGAAACACGGACACTTCTCCAGTTAAGTATGTACTGAAAGGCTTTGTTGATTAATATTGCACTGTGAAATATGTAAACAGTTTTCAAAAACTTCGTGAAAAATAAGTCTTATAAGGCATTTCCTGTTTGTTTTTCCTAAGTCAAGAATAGTAAAAGCACTGCTATTAAGATTGTAGACATGTTTGAAATCTTTTGGACTTGCTAATGAAAAATCTTTTACTTCCCTCCTCTGCAATCTGTGTTTACACCTCAGAAGACATGCACACAGAGACAGAAATCAAAATATAGACCTCTCCCACTTTTGGAGGGAGGAATTTGTAGAAAAACAAGGTACTACACCACATCTAGAGCCTTCTGACAATTTGTCACAATTACATACGTCTCTCTTAGATACATTTCTTCCTTTTGCATGGCAGCTGATCCAAAAATGACTAAAACTATTACCACCACCACAAAAAAGAGAAAGAAGGAAAAAAAAACATTATTGTGATCTCTTTTAAACAACTAAAAACAATGTAATCTCTCATTATAAAGTGCCATGCAAATACACTTCAAAAACCACAGGAACGCTGGGGTGTTTGCCACACAGACACAGTGAGAAGAGGAAGGATGAAAGAATTGGACAGAATTTCTATATGAGCTGCTAAATTAAGAAACGACTCCATGCACGCACATGCTATGTATCAACTCTTTTACCCAGAGAAGAATGCAGATCACCATAGCACGTAGAGGACCCAGAAATACATCATGCGTCTCCACATGCATAAATATTCAGAGGTTTTACATTTTGCGAGTGTTAAGGTAAAAGAAAAGCCAAACTGCAACCCTCTATGAACTGGAGTTAACTTCCTCACTTTTGTGCAGTGAGAAAGTAGAGTCCCAAGACTATGCAATTCAGAAATGGTCAAAGGGATTCATTCATCACAACATAGCCTCCCAAAAGTCACATCCTCCTTTCATCCCACTTGCCATTTGGGTTCAAACCTACAATGTTTTTTTCTGTTGTGTGTAAAACCAGGACATATCAGTTTAGAGACCTGTTGCAATGGTTTGCCAACTCTCAAAAGGCACAGTTAAGACCACGGTATAAAAGACCTGACTAGAGGAAGTCTACAGTCAACCTGACCAGCCTTGCTGCCACAATCCCACCTGGCATGGTTCTTAAGAAATTGTCATAGCTCTTGATATGATTCTTGAGACAAGCTTTGAATGGGCAGTTAGAAATAGCTTGAGAAAGAAAAGAAAAAAAAAAAAAGACAGATGAGCCAAAAAGAGAGCTCTTGTCTGTTTTCAAGTATTAGTTGTTTTGATAAAAGCTATTACTTCTCATCCTTCATGTACTGTTAGACATAGCTTACATGTCCTCTTTCTTCTCTTGTCTTTACATGAGACATACAAGGATAACACATCACTAAATTTTAAGATTTAAAAAGCATAATTTAAAATATTGCTTAAATCACATAGTCCTTGAGTTGGTAAAATACCCACTAAATGTTTTGCAGCCTGGCTGTAATTCCCTAAATGATGTCACATCCACGTAAACACAAAATAATAGAAGGGTCTCTTCATGTAGCTTATTTCCACATCTTCACTCTAACACATGGATTTTATTTCCTAAACAGAGAATTACTGTAATGATCAACTTTCATTCCCTCCAAACAAACATTCAGTAAATCTGCATCCTATGAATTTACATTTTTTCCTGATTTCTTTTCCCAAATGCCTTACTATTACAATGTGCCTGAGTAATCCTGACTTTTCCACTGTTTTTGTAAGCTTTACAATCAGATATTTTCAGCCTGAAAATAATCTTCATGTCAGTATTTGATTCAAAATTATACAGATAAGTCAACTCACTGTATGCATTGTAACAGCAATAATAATACTATCTTTCTGCTTTTTTTCGTTCTTCCCATCAGCAGACTTCAAACTACTGAAGAGTGAGCCCAAGTAAACCTTAAACATCAAATGTTTTATCTTGGTCCTACCACCACCCACCAACTCCGGAACTGCTGAGGGAAGAGTGCAGCTAGGTGGCAGTGCGCCAAACAAAAGAATCTACATAAAAGATGATTTTTTAAGATGAATGACATAGCATGCCTTAAACAGCATGAAAGCCTCAACAAAACCAAGTTGATGTCAGTGTTGTGACTGACAAGTTGTAGCAGTGTGGTAAATTAAGCCAGGGTAATTAAAACTCCTGTATCTGTGTCTGGTTCTAGGCGTGACTCTGCCCTAACCATCCCGCATTTCAGGTATCAGCATTTACCACTACATAAAACTGACATGGTGCTATCTGCCTTGGTTTGAAGAACACTGTGTGACTTAATAAAGTGATGTAAATACATGTGTTAGCTAAAGATTCTCAGTAAAACATGATAGATACATGATGCAAATGAGTGTGAACCTATACTGGTAGGTAAATATGAAAACAAACAAACACAGTATATAAATAACCTTCTGCTTTATGTATAAAAGCCCTATAAAGATAAATCTTAAAAGACATAAACCATTCTCCAGGACTAGTCAGAACAAAGGGACAAATCAGGTGTCCTGCAAAGAGGAAAGGGTCCTTCTGCACAGGTCACTGGGCACTTGCAGTACTGCTCTACAGCAGCACAGCCTAAGGGCTAGTGGAGTTTAACACTTGCCTAATTAACCCTTTCAACATAATGACTTCAACACATCCAATAAAGAATTTTTTCTCCCAATGGGAAGAAAAAGAAATCCCACTCTGCACGAGAGCCTTATTTTCCCCACAGCCGAACAACATGGTTCTACTGCTTTCTAGGAATATACTCTTCATTCACAGACAGGAAAGGGAAAAACAAGCTATATTCAACTGTGAACTACCTTGTCTTTTGCTGCTGTGTTTTTTACTTTGGCACTATATAGGACTTGCCTGAATATTTAAGTACTAGTTGCTACCTTTGCTAGTGCAGGACCTCTTCATATTTCTGCTTTAAGCTCTATTTTGGCTGGGACAACCAATCATTTCAGGATGAAACACAAGTTTCCATTGTTAAATGCTTTAGCCATGCTCTTTTTAAAATCAGTTCATTCAGTTTAAGCTTACAAAACAGAAATAAAGTACGTATTTTGGATACCCAATTTTCTTTTTATAGTCCTGTATTTTAAAATCAGATTTCATATAAGGTCTAAAATCTGTCATGCTGTAAGTAACAATATAAAAGATGCATGTTAGATATATATCAGTGTATATATATTCCTGACATATGAATTGGTATGCTTTTTGTGTGCTAACAATATATAATGCAACACATCATTTTGTTTATTCGTAGGTTAACATTCCATAAAGATATCTTTTATACTGATAAATTGGAGGGTTGTCACATTATACATCATATTCAGAAGACAGGTATTTTCACCTGAGTATCAGGAAGACAGGAAGATATTCAAGAGAGCACTCTGCTGAGATCCTGAAAGGATTTGTTTACTACCTTGGTGAAAGCTAAAGATCACTGGTGGCTGTACCATAGGTGTCAGTCCAAGCGATCAGGACATAATGCTGAGATGTCAGAACCTACAGGAAACTTTACAGTCCCAATGGCCTTTTGGAACAGTAACAGCACCTCCAAGAGACATTACCAAACTGACAGATGTTTTTCCTTTTCTCTTTATGGAGATCCAGAGACCTATGAGAAACATGAAAAGGAAATAACTGTACAGCCTAATTTAAATGTACAAAGGTAGGAATTATCCATATCCATTCCTACCAAATCCTTCTAATCTTCAAGCTACTATTCTTTCAAAAAACCTTTAAGTAAAACTAGATAGAAGTACATTAAATATTTCAAAGAAAGTCACCAGCTGAACAAATGTATTCATGCAAAGGACACAACATTCAAAGGAATATTTTTACAGCTAAAACCTCACTACTAATTAATCTATGTCTAACTTCAGATATCTTGTGCAAGCTGATAAATCCTCAATATAAAATGAACAAACAGTATACACTTTCCTTCCTAGAACAAACAAAACGTGCATGCAATAGACTCCGGCTATATAAATACAATTTTATTATTTACTTATTTGTTAACTACAGCTTTTCCGATGTCTTTTGGCAGCACAGGTTAAGGACTCTAATAACAAGCAGTACAGAGGCCTAACAAACCGTTTCACCCCAGAAGAAAGTAGGGGTATTTACAATTTATCGAACCATTAGTATGTGTCTATTCAACACAGGCCATAACTTCTTGAACCCATGAAATTCAGTGATGGAAGTATTGCTACTTCACAGTGATGTAAGTTGTGTAAGAAACAATCAAAAGGTTTTAGTGGAACACGTCTCCTGGACAGACGCCATGGTACATAATGAAAACTGCTTCCTGCATAATTTTTCTCCTTAGGTGTTTATTTCGGACACTCTATGCTTTCACCCACTGTTTTTATCATCTTAGGATAAGGTGATGCTTGGGGAAAAGCTTCCCAGAAGCCCCATAGGCCTAGATTTACAAAACATTCAGACAGCAGATTTATTATTTTAAATAAAGCACTTGGGCTTCCGTACAAGATCCTTCTGCAGCTCAGATTAGATCAAATGATGGTCCAGGGGTGGGAACAGGGGTTATGAAGTGGGTGGAATACAAAAGCATGTATTCTGCTGGCCTTTTCATTAAGCTCTCATTGCAGACTTAATTGTAGATTCAAGAACGGTGTAGCAGAAACCTTTAACTAATGCTCTCCAACGCACACCGAGTCGCCTGACCAACAGTGCTGTCACCAGTCTAAACAAGAATTGGGCTGGGACTGGGTTATTAAACAGGCTCAAGTCTGGAGCTTGCGGTCAGCTTTGCACTGAGAACTGATTTGGAGGGGAAAAAAGGTTTGAAAAACTGCCATCCTCACCTTTCCCTCACCAATGGCTTTCTCATACTCGATCACAGAAGAGTAGCATGAGGGCCACTTTCCGCACACCCTGCAGAGTGGAAACCTCTGGCAAGATGCCGGGTGAGGGACAGCTCAAGACCTCTCAAAGTCAGCCTCGCAGCAAAGTCAGTTTCCCTTGGCAGCCAGTCTTCTTTGGAAAACTGCAGCCTCTTGGCAAGCCTGCGAGGTAACCGAGCGGTGCGAGGAAAGCGAGTGGGTCCGCATCTCTGCATGGAACCATCGCGCAGTCCGCAGCTGGGACTGCTCACCAATGAGCGGGTTTCCTGCCCTGGGTTAGGCCTCCCTTCCAGCCCAGAACAGCACCCGAGCCTTTGCGGTCCCACCCCAGAGACCGCTCACTAACCCCACTGCCTCGGCCCCATTGCCTCTTTGATTTCAAATGCGATAGGGTGAGGGGACACGCGCTGCCCAACCGCCCGTCCTGCCGCCTTCCAGAAACGTCCACCGCGATCACCCCTGCCCTGAGGGGCGATCCCCCTCCTGAGGCGAGACCCGAGGCGCTGCCGCCGCGGGCCGGCGTGAGACAGCGAGGGAGCGAGCGAGCGAGGGCGGGCTGAGGGCTCTCCCCCTCACACACACCCCCCTCCCGCCTCCCTCCCGCCGGGCCCGCGGCCGCCCCCACCCGCCCGCTCGTACGGCGGCGCGGGCAGGGCTCTCCGCGCTACGGCGGGCAAGGCTGGGGCGGCGTCAGCGGGCGCGCAGTGCCGGCTCGAGGGCTTTAAAGCAGCGTGTAAGCTGAGATGCTACTACAGACAGCGGCGCGGCAGCGGCCGCAGCAGCAACTCCCCGAGCATACGCGGGCGCCCGCGTTTCGCCCCCGCCGCATCGCGGGGCATGAGAGCTACCGACCCGCAGCTCTAGGTACCCCCGGGCCCCATGGCGACGTTCCGCGCTGCCCTCTTCCTCCTGCTGCTCCTCTTCTGCCTGCCGGGGCTGCGGCGGGGAGCGCGGGGCAGCGGGCAGCGCCCTCGGGGCTGCCCGGCGCCGTGCCGCTGCGAGCAGGAGGGCATGCTCGTCCGCGCCGACTGCTCCGATCTGGGGCTCACGGCCGTGCCCGCCAACCTCAGCGTCTTCACCTCCTACCTGTAAGTGTGGGCAGCCAGCGCCGGCGGGCCGGGGCGGGGGCACCGGCAGCGGCGGGGAGACCTCGCGGGAGGGCCCGGACCGGCCCCACCGTGACAAGAGGCGCGAGGGGTCGATGGACTGCCGAGCCGCTGCCCGAAAACACCCGACTTCAAATAAGTTTCTGATCGGTTTTTAATCAGCGGGAGTGTTTGTAGGTATCTCGCTATCTCCGTGCCGGGTCTGGTGCCTGGAGGATCGCTGTATGATGTGCCGTTTAGAGGGTAATTAAAAGCGATTGCAACAGCAGAAACTCGATTCGATCTGCAGGGACGTTATCTTCACCTTTGCTTGCGGGACAGGGCTTTGAACTGCGGTTGCTGCTGATTTAATCTTTAACAGATCTCCCCTTGGGTTGAGGAAAGGTGATAAATAAAGCGGGCTCCCGGGAGGCGGGCAGCGCTCGGGGGCCGGTGCGGGCAGGTGCCTGTGTCCGTAGCCGGGCCGCAGCTCCCGACCCCGCCAGAGCTCTCCCTCAGCTTCCAAGTACCCGCCGCACTGTGCGGGGGGGCATCCCCGCTGGTGCGGCTGCGGTGCTTGGGAGAAACTCCTCTGCATCTCGGGAGTGCCGAATTACAGCGTGTAGGGACAGGGACAGTGAGAATGGAGGAGTTTTGGATTAATAAGAACACTGCCCCACACTCCGGGGAAACTTTTTGTTTGTTTTCTTCTTTTTGGCAGAAGGGTCCTCCTTTAGACTCAGTTGGGTTTGTGTGTCAAAAGTGCTGGTGCGCTAAAAGTGTTACTCTAGTGCCCTCCTTACTAGTTTCATGCACTTCATTGGGGTTGCATGTCCTATAGCTTGTTGATCTAATGCTAATCCTCTGTGTCCACCATACACCATGTCTGTTTCTGAATGTGTTTGTCCACCCCTGTATTTTGACGTGCTGTTCCCATGCTTGCTACTATGGTTACTGTAAAGATGCTTTCACGTTATTGTGTGTCAGGGGTACTGAACTGATAATTTCGAACTGACTTCTCTGTTAATGCCATACTCCAAAGGACCTAAAACATATGCTGCATCTGAGAAAGTAGATGAAACTAAACTAGAAACACCCCTTCTAAGACAAGTACAAACATAATGAGAAGGTAGAAATTAAGTGCAACCGAAAAAATAAGTGTTAGAAAGCTTAGTTTAGTGAAAATAGCATTGGTTTAGAAAGAGGATGTGCAGCTAAGATGCTTTTCTAATTATTATGCATGTAAATACCGTCCTGAAATTTACCTTGGTAGAACAATTTTGGCTTATTTTACTATAAAGATTTCAAAATTAAGGCTATTAGTAATGTTAAGAGGCAGGAGTCAGCATTAATGAATGACTAGTTACAGTAGAGCAAAATGTAATGAAGATAAAATTTCTAAGACACATATGAAGTCCGCCAGTGCTTTCAAAAGCAGCAGGTCAGGATTTGGGGTGTACACAAGACACAGTGTGTTCTGGTGCCTTAGAAAGTCATACGCAGAAAGGTAATGAAGATATAAAGGTGCACTTAAGTTGTACATATCCTGTGTCAAGAATTAGATGCCCTAAATTCTTGGTTGCTTGGAGAAATGCTAAAACTGGAAAGAAAAACATTAGAGAACCCACTGTTTAAATGTTTTATGAAGAAAAAGAGGACATAAATATGCATGATAATGTCAAAATACCACTGCTGTGATCTTCAGCTGTTGAAAAGATACATACCTCCAGGAAGCTACTTCTCAGGAGGATTGTGATCTGGTCCTCACTTTTGTTTTTTAAATCCTCATGTCCTTCAGGAGAGGGATGTCTTTCTATGGTCAAGAATTCTGTGCTGTTCAGTAGCATATGCCCTGAAGTAAAAAAACACCACTGGGACAGGCAGACTTTTAAATGACCAAGGCTGCATTCAGGAAATGTTAACTGTATAAAAGACTAGTTCATACACATAGGCAGTTACACTTACCTTTTCCAAATTTACTAGGCTGTTATCCTTGGATTGATTAGTTATTGAGTAATTATGCAAAGCTCTAGCTCCTGCCTGCCTTCCTAAAGAACTGTCAAGTCTCATTGTCTTTACATGGCCAAGTAATGGCAAATCTTAAAACATGCCTGCTTCTCACAGAGATGTTTGCCTCCCCAAGACTGGTAATGGCCCACCAGAAACACCTTGGTTTTGTTTTTTTTCTTTTGGTTTTGGTTTGGTTTGGTTTGGTTTGGTTTGTTTTTTCAGAAAAACAGAAATGTCTTTTTGCACTGGGACAGTTTTTACTTCAGATCAAAGGAGGAGATTAAAATTGTGTACTCACATTAACTCTCTTTCTAGTGAAAAATATCTATCTTCTTTAGTTGATTCCACTCTTACACAGTAGATACATGTGCAAAAGTGGTCTGTAGTATTACCTTGTGTTACATTTGGGCATTTAAAGATTTTTATTTTAAATTTCTGTCATTTTTATCTAATCTGGGTACTCACATTAAAAAAAAAAGTAAATGTTTTTTTGGCATGCACTGGAGATTGTGTGAAAAATTGAAATGCCAAGGCCATCAAGGTTTATGTTGGGACACGTGTGCAGAGCATTATATATTACGGTGAATGAATTTTGCATGGTTTTTATGATGGTGCTCTTGCAACATAGCTAAATGCAGTCTACAGATGGACCTGCTACACATTTCTCCATTCTCATTTATATTCCCAGGGAGCAAGTCATGCCTCTCATCAAAAATCTTTTTATTTATGGTTGTATGTCTGCTGCCATGAACTGTTAGACTTTTTAAGAGCAGACAAGGAGAATCCAGGAGTTTCTTTCCATTCCTTTATTTTCCTTTATTTTTAGGCTAAATAATGTACTCAATGTGTTTAATGCAATTCATGTTGACATAAATGAGAATTCCATGTGCTGATGAAGGGCAGCACTGAGTCTCTGTTTCAAATTAAGAACATGTCACTTTCCTATCAGTGCACAGTGAGAAGAAGTCAAGATCTACAGGTCTTTTGCACATGGGACCCTCATTAATTCTCAAAGCAAGCCTGTGAGTGACTGAAATACTATTACCATTTACTGTGATGTGGAAAACTGAGGCAGAAGGGCTTGCTCAGAGTTAGAGGTAAAGTTTATGACAAAGACAGTAATTAAAGACAGAATGCCTTATCCAAACACCATTCTTTAACCACAGGCTCACCCTACTTCTCCTAAATAATTACTCATTAAAGAGCAGTGTAAAATCTGGCAACTCCTGTTCAAGAATATCTAGTATGATGAGTACAAAAAAAATCTGGTTTTGTATCTCATGTGATGGCACTATATAAGGTAGCTCTTAAAGATTCTGAGATGTTATATGCCTGGATAGCACAGAAAAGTAAATTTATTATAAATTGCAGGAAAGATGCTCTATTCTTTGTGTTCAGAAACTCTCAGTGATAAACTCAGTGGAGTATTCTAAGGCGAATATTAAGCAGAATGTTTTCACAATGTTACTGTCTGAGACTGACATAGGCATGTGTAAATATTGCAGCATATGGTATGTTGTTTTTTACATTATAGTTTACTTAATGAGTTATTTTGGGATATGCACTATTTGCATTTTGAAAGTTTAATTTTGAGTACAATGTAAATATGGATGAAACATTTAGGGAAAATCTGATTCATATAATTGTAATTATTATTAGAAATAATTTGTTAAGGAAAATTGTATTTCAGAATTATGATAGTATTACAGCAAAACCTATGAAGAAGCAATCAGTCATATTATCATGTTCCTAGCATATTAGTCTTCAAATAAATTTTGGTCTTGTGCTTCCTTTGTTGCCATAATATTGTGTCTGATGATAATATTCCTGTATAGCGCAGTCAAAGCTCTATTGGGTGTCTGAAAGTGTTTAAGACTACTAAACAGAAAAAGCAATATCCAATTTGGAAGAAAAAAAATTATTTACTTTTTGGCGGTGAAGAAATACATTCCCAGAAATTAACTACACTCCTGAAATAAGATAGTTGTTTCTATGTTAGGAATACCCAAAGGCATTAAGACCAATGCTTTGGGGTAAATTTGCAGTATTTTAGTCATTCTGATCTTGTTGCAAATCTTGTCTGAATCTTCATCTAAGATACTTTGGGATTGACTACAGTTTTTCAATGAGATCAAGCAGCAAGGTGACTTCCTACAGATAAGTAAGCTTCATAAAGTCTTGCAACTCCCATATCCCTTGACAAGATTTAGGTGTTTGATAGTTAGTAAAATGTCTGCCTTTCTTAGGAAGTACTTCTTTACATAGCTAAAAACTTTATAAAACATTTTTGTGCCTTTCTGGGTGAAGTAAATAATTGCCATGTGGTTTCGGTTAAAATCTGAGTCTTGTCCCAGTTGAGGATGAAGGTGAATCCAGGTTCTGGATTTAGAATTCAGTGTTAAATATCCCATTTGAAAATAAAACAGAGCATTCCCTCTCTACTCATGGCGATAGTGGGTATATGAGGGTAGAATGTGCGCACAGATAAATTAGAGCTACATAAAAACTGAAGAAGTAACAAGCTATATAAAGTTCATGTTTGCCAGTTTTCAAGGGATTTGCTTTAAATTTCAAAACATAATGTGTCAATTCAGAGTGACTTTATGAAAAACTTGGATTTCAAAAGTAGTTAAGAGAGAATATCACTCTTCCTACTTGAGAATACGGTGCTAAAAATAACTCTTTACACTGCTTCCTAAAGAGCCTTGTGCTGCTCAGAATGGGGGGAAAATGGCACTCGCACGCTAGGTCTTTCCATTGTAACAGTTGCTCTGTAGAAATGCAACATAAATTGACATGGAGAATTGCGAAGCTGGTAGAGTATAAGGAGCTGGCAGGGTGAAGGCACCTTCAATTTGGTTTGGTATCCTAAGTGCACAGGACAATTGGCTGGGCAGAGGGAGCCTGACTCCAGCTGAGAAAGTGTGCACTGGGCTGACCTTCCCCGTCAGCATGCCAGCAGAGATTAGACTTCCCTCAAGTGCTCCCTTGTTAGCCCGGTCTTTTCTCCAATGTCATTTGTCTTTCGAATGCTTAAAGTTGCTACCAGTTCTGCAGCAGCCCAGATTGCTTTCTCTTATTCTGTGTGTTGGCAAAAGTAATATTTTATCTGCATGCACTGCTTTCTTAATTCTCTGCTGGTTATTTAAATGGTCTCAATTAATACAGTTTATGGCATTTTATCTGGCATCCTTGAACTGTCCAGCAGATCTGATTCTTTTCCCAGTAAAAATCATGGCAAATAAGGTGTGGCTCCTTTGGCTCCAAGTAAACTGACTAAGGGCAGAACATGATGTGGTGTTTTCAACATACCAAACCAGAGTCAGACTTCAGTTAGAAGAAAATACCCTTTAAAAAGAATGAGATGTGATCAAAGCATGCTTACTCCTCAGAGATTTAGCAAGTCATGTGGCAAATCCTTATGCTACATGCTCTGTACTGTTTGCTGAGAAGACCTGGGAAGCCTCTGTACAGTTTTACTGTTCAGATGTGAGAAATTTAATGCCCGGAGAATTATAAAAGAAATAAGTGTTGTTGGGGAGGTGTAGGGCCTGAAACAATGTTGTTGTTACTTGTTGAAGTAGTGCTACCTTCTTGTCTCTCTTGGAATTGAGGTTTAAATAAAAAATGCATAAAGCTAAGACAGTGAAAAGCTTCAACTGTACATGACAGTAACTTGAGGTACCCCTGGTTCTAGTCCCAAGAAGCATGTGTTTTTTTCTAAAAACCTATAGACAACACCTTGGAATTTTTCAGTTGGAGACCTTGGAATGAATATTAAAGCAGCAGCACCCAAATAGAAAGACTGTCTTTGCCATTTAGATGAAAAAGACTCCGTAAGCTGCTGCTTGGAGAGATGCGATCACTCAAACTGGGAGAACACAAGCCACTTAGTATTATGTTAGGCACCAGCCTGGAACTCCAAGCGGAAATGAAATGGAATAGCAGCGTAGATCCCCAGGAACTGGTAGAGAGTGTCCCCAGCTTAATAAGGTCTTTGCTTAGACACATAGTCTGAGTACAGATACATTCTGTATCACCTTCCAGTTTTCATATTTGGCTTTTAGCTATGAGCTTTGGGCTTTTGGTGTGGTGGACGTAGCACTTAGGTCCGTCCAAGAAAGGACAAACTGTATTTTCATGGCTAGACACTGCTGCAAAAAATAACTATTCTGAAGTGCAACATTATCCAACAATGACAATTACAATAATCAACCACTCCGAACGAAGATTTTATTGGTAACAAATGGGCTCTTAGTTTGGGCCCAATTGTATGATTTGGCTCCAGTCCTGCAAATACTTATCCAGATACTTAACTTCAGTGTTAGGTATGGTTCCACTGTAATCACATGCACAAATGTTTGTCGGATCAAAGCCTTGAACAGTTCTAAAACAATTACCCCCTTCCCCAAATATCAACTCATTGTGTGGAATAGTTCCACTAAGATGCTCTGCTGCACTGTCTAATTACGCAGCCTAAAGCGTTATGCATATCAAATTGCTTAAAAGCCTTTCTTTCAAAATTTTCCAAAATCATACATAAAATGAATATTTACTTTAATCAGGAGCATGCTGTCTTTCAACAGTGTTATGTAATTGCAAGGAAGTGATTTTAAGGACATATTTTTGATAAAAAATGGCTGCATATTTGTGCATTATAGCATAGAAGTATTGTCTTTTTGTATAGGGGATACAGTATTTTGTGTGTGATACGTGTGTGTGTGTAGATAGGGTTTGAGCAAATGAAAAACAAGCATCAGGCTAATGCAGTACAACTAACTACTGCTCCCACCACAAGAAAATCTGTCCATCCTTTTGCAGACATTTGAATAAATGCTTTCTTTCTTATTGAAAGTACCCATGCTTATTGATGTTACCCAACTTAAGCATTAAGTACCTAAGTAATACTGGAGTGTTTGCTGGATTATGACTTAATTTATATAACGATTGTGTCTAAACTTAACCTTCTAAGTGTTATGTTTTTTTTTTTGCTTGTTTCATGCAACTTTTCCCATGAAAAGTGTACAATAATTTAATGCCGGTATTTATGAAGGGGGGTTAGGAGGTAGAAAAGTAAAGCTGGGGTTCAGGACTACAACTTCTCTTCTTCCTTTTATTTTTTTTTTTTTTTATTATTATTTTCCCCATTAGTTCCTTTATCAAACATTTCAGTCTTCTCTGAGCATGGAATAGTTACAGCTCTGGTATTAGACAGAAACAAAACTTTCCCAGTTTCTGCAGCGGTAGGCAGCTTACGATGCCAGTTATACCATGTCTTCTGGATCCTGTGATGATATAAATGCTAATCTAAGTGAATGAGAGAACAGATGTGAGATGATGTCAGCATTAAGGGAAGTGTAACTGCACTGATTTGGCATTCAGTGAGTTTTGTAAATGAGTCTCTGTGTACCCTGAGGGGAGAAGTAGGTCATAGCTGGCAAAGGAAGCAAGTAAGACAAGACAAAGCTCTTTCTCACCCATCACTGAAAGTTACCTGTTCTGAACCACCTTGATGAGTAACTTGCCTTTGGGCTCGATCCTTGATCAGTTTGGCATGGAGGCTGCCTCAGAAATTAAATCTTTCTCCTGTGGTCTTGCAAATGATGAGGTTGCAGTATGTTTGTGTTGGGGCCAGATCAAATTGTCCAGTGTCCAGAAATGAGATTCATCCTTTTGAAGGCATAGAAACCAAAGTTTCTTAAACACCCTGGGTCACAGAAATTGCTATTTTAGAAGCATGAGGAAAGGGCAGGAACTGCTGCTGGGAGTAAGTAGTATGATCAGATAGCTATACCTGGCATTTAGGTAGTGAGTTCTGCTCCTGGATATAGTAATGAAGTAGCTTACAAATTAAAGCAAATCATGCAACGTTTTTGCAGTTTTACTCTATATATGTGATGGCTGGGGCAACTACCTACATCTGAGTTTGACTAATTTGGTAGTGGCTGATAAATGCAGAAGATCCGTAGATTAAAAACACTTAATGAGGTCTAATTATGATTATGGCATGGTAAAATAAGGTGAAATCCTGGAGGATTTTCTCTTCATAATGCTGTATGTCTGCCTTTCAGTTTTGCTCATGGCTGTCTACGAGGGCTGAACTCTGTGATACGTAAGATTCTTACAGGAAGAAGTGAAGTCTATGCAGACATCTGAAAGCAATATTTGACCTACTGACGAGGAAATAGAGGATCCATATGCTTCATGCAGTATGGAAGTATTGTCTGCGATCATGCTGAAGTTGTGTAAAGGCAAGGATTTGGAAGAGAGCCAGAAGAAGTGCAGGTTCAACCTTGTGACCTGACAAGGGTCTCAGGGAGTAAATTCCAGTCCTGCTGTCCTTGCATAAAGCCTCACTATATTGACTCTAACCTGCAACAGGCGCATACAATTACCGGAGGATTAACAAATGAGCAAAAAACGCATTGAAAGAGAGATGGCAGGTACCTTGGGAATCCATATGAATCAGTGCTATAGAGTAGTGAAATGGGGCTCTCATCAGGCAGCTCAAGCAATTGTAACCTCTCGGGAGAAATGGCAGTAATGCAAATTGCAGTTTACATTTGTGCCATGTGTCTGCAATGAGCCTTTGTAGGGTACAGTTACCATGGCATAGTTATTATCAGAAACATTTGTGACTAACTGGCTCTAGCAGAGATAACACCTCAGTATACAGTTGTGGTGGGGTGAAGAGTAAGGGTTTGCAGTACTGCTGTTGGGTCTTCTTAAAAATTGAGTGTGGTGCACTGTGGAAGAGTAATTGGTAGCAGAATAAAGGGCTCATGTGGTGTTATTTAGGCCTAGCACTGAAAAGGGACAATGTGAAGGCTCATGGTCTGAGAATAGCATCTGGGAAGGCTAAAAGTTCCTCAGCATATGGAGGCTTCATGTTGCCTCTTACCTGTTGCCTGTACATATGTAGAGTAGTGTGAACTGCTGAGTGCCAGAACTTTACTTCTTTCTGGCCAAGATAGAAGATGTGAAAAGAAAGGGCAGGACAAGCATCTTGGAACATCCTATCTGCCCAAAGGCCAGAGACAGTACAGAACATAGTTGAACACATTCTTGAAATTTAGAAATACATGTTTTTAGAATAAAACAAATGCTTACTGAATACTGATGAGGCAAAAATCTTTCATCTGAAATAAAAAAAACATTGTGTAGAAACAGATATATGTGGAAGACTATTGTAGCAGAAGTATTTCAAGGAATATTTGGATGGAATATTTAAAATAAATCATTGTAGGGAATGAAGAAAAAAAAGACCCAGTGACAGATTCATCTCTGCATGCCATTCCATGTGTTTCATTCCATTTAATAGCCTTACACCAAGAAAGAGTTCAGGTAGTTTTTGCTCAGTTTATGCCAATGCAACTAACTTAATTGTATTGAATTGGTGCTGCTGAAATAAATCCAGTTAGAAAAATTTGAAGCTTTTGGAAAAGCATTAATTGATATAATTAAAATGAAGCATTCACTTCAGTTTTAATGTGCCAGTTCTTGACTGAAAAGTTTCTGTTACTTCTGCGCATTGTGTCTGCCTTTCTGAAATGAATAGAAGTCAAATTATTTTTTATAGGCATACAGCCAAGTGATCATTATTGTCTTGAGTCTGGATGTAGATTCTGAAGGAGAGTTGTGTTGTATTGTGTTGTGTCAGGGAGATATTGTCAACTGTACAGACTTCCCAGCAGTTTGAGGAAGGAGGGATTTTCTTTCCTTTTTCAGTCTTCTTGTTGTTGTTGGTAGCACTCAATGAAAAGAGCAACAGATTTTTTTCAGAATGCTTGCATAGTGCTATGAATATGTTCATTCCATTTATCATAGACAGAAAGAACTGTCACACCAAATAGAGTTATCAAAATGTCATTTCTGTACATATTGGTGCCTCAGCTGTTCTAACTTCACTGTCTGTCTCTGGTCAATCTGGGAAGAATCCTGTAAACCTGAAGCCAGATGTGGTCTGTTTTCTACATTTATCATCAATCAAGGATACAGCATCTTGTAGTCATGTAGCTTTGTGTTCCTGCCTGTCTGACCATAGAGCAGTGCTGCAAGAGCATCAGATTTCACAAGGAAATTGTAATATCCAGATTCACTGGATGGTATTATTTAGTGTTATATGCCTGTGTGTGAAGTATATAGGGAAATGCTGCATGCTGTCAACATGCTGCTAGTTTAATCTCTACTGATAAAAGCTTGTGAAGACTAATTATGAACCAATTTGTTTCCCAATGAAACTGGAACTGAAACTCCTTTTAACGATATGGATTGAGCTCCTGCTATGTCATGATTTTTTTGCAGAAGTGTCTGTTGGGTCATGGTGAGTCTAATCTAAAGCAAATTACTGTTTATCCAAATATCATCATATGTTGAATGAGCACACGAACAGATTTGTTTTTTACGTTTGGTGAATGAATAATTACTTAAGTACACAATGATAATAATTAATTTTGAATGACATTCATTAGTGGTTTTGATTATCTCAGGTTGGAAAGTTTCCATTAAAATGTTCACAACTTTTATAAGACAGCATTAAGGTGGTTGTTCAATAAATGTGTACTGATCAAGATTAGACCAAATGAAAATAATCACTTTGTGTATCATCATGTAGCAATATGAATTTGGTAAACAGATTGATGTCCTAGCCACAGGAGAATAATAACAGAAAGACATAAAGGAAAACAAAATAGACCTTAGCAGCAAGGCATTATATCTATATTCTTTCAGTCAATGATACCACTACTAGCATTAAAGGTAAATTAAATATATGTATAGCTATAACAGGGTGAAACAAAGTCAGACATTAAATAAGCCTTCTGTTTGGTCTCTGTCTTTAAAATGGTGTTTATCAGAAACAATTCCAGCAACTAAAACATGTGGTAATCTAACATTCATTATTAGGTTTAGACATTAAATCTGATTTGTGCTATCCAAGTCCATTCACAATGAAATTCCTTGGATCACTAGTAGCCAGTGTGACTCTTTAGAAGATGGGTCTAAAGAGCTGACAAAGCAACTGGTATATTTGTACACTGCTTCACTTGTGGAGCAGCTCCTGGCTTATTAGGCAAACTGAGGTCTTCAAACAGTGTGACAGGTAAATGCCTGAGTCAGTCCACTTGGGTGCAATTAGAGAGGGCCTGTTGCTACTGCAGTGACCTTGGGTGCACTTTGGGAAAGCATGGTTCAAGACCTGAAAGAAACAGCTCTGGGCTGCACCAGGTGGGAAGAATGACACAGAACAAAGGGAGCTCAAACTTCTTCTTTATGCACTATGGCACCATTATTGACAAAGATGAAATATGATGTGGAATTTCTCAGTAGTTACAGTATGAGAAAGAGGCTTTGAAGTCGCATAGTAATTCTGATTCTATGATTACATGCTGCTTCAGAGCATGTAATTCTTGACTATTTTAATGATGTCATATGTGTATGTTTTTCACTTCTAGTTAAACAAGACAGTTTTTAAATATTTTGCCATGTGTCAGGGCAAGTGTAAAGAAATAACTGCTCACAGAGTTTGATCTCAATGAATAGGGTTTTGAATGTGGAGAAAGAAACTCCAACAACATTCAGATAACCATCTTTCCTTTTACATCATCATCCACCAGGATAGATAATGCAGCTCAAGTAAAATCAAGACTTTTATTTCCTTTAAGTATTATTTCTTTAATTTCTGTCATATTGGTAATAATCTTGTTGAAAGGGGTGTCTCTGACTGCCAAATTTCGTAAAACTGCATAATTAAATATTCTGGTAGGCAAGATGATGGTTAGGTTTATTGCTGGTGTGAGATCATAAACTAATTTTAAAATTGTAAAACACTTGCAGAACAGATCACATTGAAATAATATATTGAGTATTAACATGTTAACATAAGACACAACATTGATGGATAAAAATTCAAAGTAGGCAAATGAAAATACATGTTAGACCATGGAATAAAGTCTTCAATCATGACATGAAATAGAGCTGCAGTTTGCTCTAAATAAATAAATAACACTTAGTGCTCTAGAGAAACACGTTTGAAGTGTCACCATTTAAGTAATATGTAAGGTTGAGTGATATTAAAATGAATAAAAGGTTGTTTTTTAACACCAGTTCTGTACCTCATGCTACTTTTTCAGTATTTTACAAAGCACATGATGCATTTGACTTGAAAAGATACTAATTAGGAAGAATTCAGTAAGGGATATTGGAGTAGAATTTATGTGGCTTCTAAAATCCAGGCCTGGCAGGGGTGGATAGAGGTATATTTTGCCATTTTAAAATATTTTCCTTCAGAGGTTACTTAGGACAGCAGTACAGCTCACAAAGAAAGTAGAAAAGGCCTAAGGCTGCTGCTTAGAAAAGCAGTCAGCTCACAGACATTCTGGGAACCATTCCACTAGTCAGAGCTGTCAAGGAGTGAATGTAAATTGTCTGTCTTCTGAGGAGGTTTGCTATACACCAGTATCTCATCCTGAGGGGGCTACTTAGAGACAAGTGAGGGCCGTTCGAATTGATGCGCAGCTGTGTCAGTGAAGCTCTGTTCCCCAGTTCTGTTAAAAATGATGAACAACTGTCTTAACTATCAGTTTAGTTCAGTAGCAGAATTGTTGGCTCTTCTTGGATCTTAAAAACTTGTATCTATGACAGTTCCTAAACTGCCACATGTGGAAGACCTCAGGATAACTACAAGCTTTGCTAGTTCTAGGTAAAGTTTTCTGGTAAAATGGCTGGATTTTTTATATGCATTGTGTTTCCTGGAGACATAAATAAATGCAAACTAGCAAATGTCTGCATCTTCAGGCTAATGATTTCAGCTGCAGTGCTTCTGTACAGTGCAGATCCTCCATACCCTCATTAAGTCTTAAGCTTCAAATGTAAAATATAAGAAAAAAAAATAAAAAGAAATTAATATTTTTTTTTTTCCCAGTATCTGAATCTTTCATTCTGTCAAAGTGGAAATACTTTTGAAGTTCTGTTATGCATTCAATTTTTCCTTGGTTACCAAGTTATCCTTTATTCATGGAAACCTGGCAGTTACACGCTTTTGGATACAGTTGCAGATCTAGCTGTTATTGTGTGTGGAAGGGAAGACAGATCATGATGTAACTGGTGTGACATCAGGCAATCAGCTGGGGGGACTATTACCTCTATATTATCTAATCAGTGCCTGGTCCCTTCTTAGTAAGTCTGTGTTTGCTCTTTGCATCTCTTAAGTGCCTATACAGCTTTTAAGATCTTTGTCCTTACCATCTTTAAGCTATTAAAGTAGAAAAGAGATGCCTTAAACCAGACAACAAACCTTTTTCAAGCTTCTCAGCTTATTATTCCAGAACTAGAAAGAGGCTTTTCTTAAGGTTTTTCTAACTGTTGAGTCTGAATTGCATCTCTCACTTTTTAAGACATTAACTAATAAGATGATTATTTGCTTCTAAGTTGCAGTTGGTAGAATACATACAGATGTTGTGTGTACAGGCTGGGAAAGAGGTTCTGGTAAACATTTGAATATTTATTTTTACATTAATTTTTATATGCTCTATCACTGTGGAAATCTGCAAACATATACAACTACATTGATAACAAGCAAAGGTATGACTGCAAACGTACAGGCAGCGGAGAATAAGACAGCTGCCTAAATTTGATCCTCAGATCACTGACTATGTTTCTGGCATGTTCTTAGGTCCATTTTCTTTGTGAAAGTAGCTATTGACAAGTAAATCTGAAAATCGAGTGGTCTTGTTACCACAGTGAACTGTGTAAGCTCTTATAAAATCAAACTATGAAAGAGTCTACAAATTATAAAGCAATTAAACCAGGGGTAATCAGAATTGAATTACTAGGCAATATGTATTCTAAAGGGCAAAATAAAAGATTGCAAAATGGATGAGACCAAGGTGATTAAATCTATATCTCATTCGAACAGCAACCACGCCTAATTCCTTTTTAAGATATTTTAACTGTTACCTTGTAAGTGAAAAGAAATCCCTGCCCCGTTGTGTTTTTATATACTTGGGAATATTCTTATTCCTGAGAGCAAACTGACCCTTTCTAAATGTTGTCAAAATACTAATTTCAGCTACCTCAAGACAACAGGGTTTTTAGATACAGATAGAGGGGTTTTAAAAGTATTAAATATTGATAGCTTTATTATTACAGGAGTCTATTATGAAGAGGTTTGTTTCTCGTTTTGAAGAGGAGATTGTATTCGTATTCCCTCTAAACAAAAGACTTGGGGTTTTTTTGTATGCTCTTATGTTAAGTTTTTAAAAATTCCTTTAGAGTTCTTAAAATAAATGGTGAGTTTTCAGTGAATAGAAATTTTTTTTGCATTTATTTTCTTACCAAAATAGAAAAATCCAGAGTAATCAAAAATCAGTTCCATTGCAGAAGCCAACTTTGAGAGCAGTTTTGTTTTTCACTATCATTACTGTGCCTGGGAGGCAACAGAATGAGAGTATCGTGGACATGTTAGATTCGGTCCAAAGATTATACTTGAGGATAAGTAATGAAATCTTGTAACATTAGTGATCTAGTGAAAAAAGATGAGAAAGATGTCAGGAAAAGCTTGATTTACATGCTTTATTTGCTGGTATGTTTTGTCTATATACTTCTGGTCCCATCAGCACAGAATCTTCTCATACAAAAGCATAAGAAACCAAAATGGACTTTTTCTCCAAGCTGTGAAAGGTTAACAGGTTTAGGAATTGCTGGATCTGTGAGGAAAAACAGTTTAGACTACCAAAAGTGAACTTCCAAGGTGCCAGCATGTGTGTACACTGACTCCTGACACTCCCTGCTGAAGCTAAGTTGCTGGTTTCACTTAGCTGGGCAGGGCACTGCAAAAAGAACCTGCTTTCTGCAGCTGAATTCTTTGAGTAGGAGCTGCTTGTCTTTGCTAGTTAAGGTCCTGAATTCACAGAATTGGAGGAAGATAGTGCTCAGAATTTTCTGGAAGATTTGAGTTGGACTGGAAAACTCAGAAAAAATGAGTCTGCAGCAGAGACAGTTTTAGATGCTGCACAGGTTAGCTTCTCCCCGTCAAAGTTAGTTGTTCCCACTCTGCTGCTCTATGCTTCATCTTCTCGCTGTGCTGATTCAGCTATTTGTTGGGCTGTGCTCCTAAGCAGATCTGTGAAATAATCCAGTTTAAAAAGAAACACATTTTTAGTCTTTGAAAAATATGTATCTCATTTCACTGATCTGTTTTAAAATGTAGCCAGAGAAACAGCCAAACCAGCACAGCTGAAGGGACAGGGACAGCTGACTGGGAGGTCAGTGAGCAAACGGAAGGGGACTGGAAAACTTTTCTAGTACCCTTGTACCACTACAGCTTCCAATGCAAAAATGAGCATACAAAAAAACATAGGGATGGGATTTTCTTGTCTTTGATTTAGTTGTAGTCATGTGTTCATTAGCAAAAGTCTTTTGCCTTCTTTGATTGTGTATTTTTGATAAACATAGCATTTTGTAAAAGTTCCATTTGAGATGCTTAAAATAGGAAGAGTTTAGATTATTCAGACTATTCCAGATGAGTCTAGAATTCAGCAAAACTGAACAGGAAAACATTCTCAGGGAACTTGAGTTCATTTGCATTATTAGTCAACCCAGAGAAAATATTTCACCCAGACATTGCTCAATAAAAGCAGCCACATAGAGCAGTTCTTGAATTTGTGAGTCAAATAAATGCGAAGTTTATACACCAAATAATTTCAAAATAATGACTCATTAAAAAACTTTTCCAAAACTAGAGGAAGAAAAATAAAATCCTTTCTACTCCATATTGAAGTACCCATGGCTAAAATGTTTTGTTTGCTTAATGGCAGACTTCACCCAAGATACATATATCCTCAGCCTATACACCACACAAGACCATGTTTAAGAGGGTGAGCTTACAATTGAAAGTTCCGGCTTATTCTGAAATAGATATGAAAGATATCGGTCAGAGCAGAACTTCAAGAAACTATTAGCAACAAGCCTCTAATAATTGTTATTAACCCTATGGAGAGCAGTGTGTCTTGTGTTTATATACTTGACATCTTTCTACAAGAGTAATTGAATTCCTTTAGACACCGTGTCACTATTATGGTGCAATAACAGAAAAAAAGCGTCATAAGAAATGATTACAGCAGCCAATTCCAAATATATTTGCTTGTTTTCCTTTATTCCGTATGCAGAATGGGAATATTCTCTTCTGCCTCCCAGCTGCCATTGCACTTTACATGAGATACAGAGCATGACAGCATTGATCAGAACTTTGTTGTTACTAAGGTTTATATTACAACATTTTCAAACCAGTTCTGCATTTCATGGTTACTGAACAGCAAATAACATTCTAAGGAATTATATTAAACTTATAACAAGGTAAGTGGAATGGTAGTTTAAAACCTTGCTTCTCCTACCTAGTGTTTAAAGCAAAGAAAACTTGTTATATATACTTCTGTAAAAAGCATTTTTTAAAATTGACTTTATTTGTTTTGCAGTTTAGAAAACTCTGCAGGTAGCCTTAAGAGCCTGTTCAATTCATTATCATTAAATCAACAACCAGAGCTTCTTTCTGCCATTCCCTGGCAGGATTAATGGATTTTGGCATGATTTGTGCATTTAACAGTGAAAGCTCTTGCTGGGTAAGCCAGCAAGCTTGACTAATTCTCAGTTGTGCTAACTTCATAAACCTATTTTCAGGTTTTAACTTTGACTAAAGATTAAAGGTAATGACTTCACGCTGCTACATTTGAATATATGATACTCTAATACAATTACGGTTAATTTGTAAATAAAATGTTGAGTATATATTGGATGGTATACATGTGAAAATATGTATGTAATGGATTTTTTTACAACGTCTGTAAACTGTCATTTTTGTGGTTTAAAATGAGATTCCACAAAACAATGTATTAATATTAAAACACTTGCATATCTTTAAATTCTTAAAATAATAAATGCTGCACAGGATTCTTGCACTCTATAGTAGGAACAGGTAATTTGTATTTCAAAACAACTTACACTTGAATTAGAAAAGTGAACAATTATGATTTGATTTGATTTGACTTGACTTGACTTGATTTGATTTGATTTAAAGCTGGCTTGCTCAGCAAAACCTTTTTAACCTGTAAAGCATTCCAGTTACTATTGGGTTTTTCACCTTTCCAGACAACCCTAGAATCAGTATTCAGAAAAGCCAAAAGAAAGGAGAAAAGAGAGGAAAAAATATTTTCAGCCTGTCTGACAAGGCTACATAAAAAGCTCGTGATCAAAGGGTCTTAAATACACGTTACTGGTGTGACAAACAACATTTTTGTCCCTTTATTAGATTTATTTTTCTTCTGAAAACTGCAGTGGCCAGTGTATAGTTTGTGAAAGAAAGCTGGCAGGGTTGTATTCTTTGATTCCTAATTAACACCTTCAGTCTCAAAAGAGAACTAACAGAAATACCATAAAATGTTGCAGCTGCATTGTTATTCCGCTTGGTTGGTTTGTTAAAAGTCGGCTGGGCATTGGCAGCTGCAATAAAGGAAAAGCTCAATGGATGTTTTGTATTGTGCCCACTCAAGTGAAAGAAGGCAACCATTTTATTTTCAAATGGGCAGCTGCATAGTGATGTTTAAATGGAGCTAAATGTGAGATTTACTGTTAATTTATAGTAATTGGTTATAAATAAAGTAGCAGCATAGCTTGGCTTTCATCTATTAAAGCCATAGAATGCAAATTGAAGGGAAATGAGTTATTAAGGGTAAAAAGCGAACAGTAAAATACTTGAGTGATAGAAAATGCTGCTTGAAGCAGCTACTTAGAAGGAGTAATTGTACGCAGTTTTGCAATGCAATGCAGCAGCCACCTTGGAAGCAACTAGCCGAGTCTTCTTTAGACTGTGTTTTCAGAAGTAAAGGTAGGCATTGCTTTGTCCCACTATAGTGAAAACCAAAATTTTAATGCTGTGATCATAACCAAATGCAACTCTGCCTGGAGAGCATAGGTTTGTAATTTGGGTAGTAGAATAAAGGGGTCATTTAACTCTGGTCAGATAAATCTCACTCACATTCAAAAAATGCAATTAGGGAAATGTGTAAATCTAGATGTTTCATCAAATGCTAGCTAAGGGGTTACCAGTTCTTTCCTTGCACAATGACTGAACTAAAGAACTTCAGTGTCTGTGTAAGAACCATTGTCCCAGCCCCAGAGCCTGTTGGAAACAGAGTCCAGACTGGCCGTGGGAAATACCTATATATTTGACACAGGCCCCATTTCTGAGAGAAAAGGGGGTGGAATAGAAAGTATGGAGATTTTACTGTTGCATTCTAATCAGCTATGATCTGCCTAATTTGCTTTGATCAGGAAGATAAACTAATTTTCCTATAGGCTGGATAAAAGTAATTAGCAATCCAATGCTTTCATGTTTTTGAAAAGGGTAAAGAAAAGAGCAGAAATTGTATTGGTGGGAGCAAAGTACCCCTTTTTCGGCTCATCTGAAAGCATTGTGAGTTGAAAATAGGATGGTGCCATAAGAGAGAGGCCCTGATTAAGGTGGTTTTATGGGCTGAGATGTCATTGTACACCATGATCTATAATGCTACGCAGCTAAACGTTTCTGAAGATTAATTTCCCATGAGTTTCAGTATATTTAGGTTCTGTTCTCTTTTATGGAAAAAGCATATCCCATGTAAACAGTATGCCTGCTGTTCTCTGAGGATGCTGTTTGATTTCCCAGGGCATTTGGTATCTTTCTCCACAATTGTGTTAGCATAATTCAGTGATTGATTAAGTCTGGATCTACTGCTACCATAAAGCTTTAGGGTGAGGGTTTCTAAGGCCACATAGGGAAATCAAAACTGTCGTACCCCAAACCAAATCACTGCATATCCCTGTCTCCTGATTCTGTTGGGTAACAGCTGTGTGATTCTGTGGGCCCAAAAGGTGACTGTTGGCTTGACACATGTGCTCTCATGTAATATACCTCAGCCAGGTTTTCTGGGAGCTGTTACTCCTTGGCTTTTCTTTTGAAGTATAAATCAAGATGCCCAGAAAGACACTAAGATTCACTGTAAACCCCTTAATATGCAGACATAATGAAATGCTAGAATACAGAACTGATCTCTTTACCCAGACAAACAGTACTCATTCAGATAATCGCACTGAAGTCCATGGGCTGCAGAATCCCCCATTTTTTATTCCTGTCTTTAATATGAGGATTGTTTTGGAAATATGTATTAGCCATGTTAACCAATATTAAAGTAAGAAGCTTCCAAAGAATATGTGTTCCTGTAATTTTTCATGTTTGACTGCTGCCAGTCGGGAGTCTGGTGCCCTGTCAGTAATGTGCATATTATCATAAGCAAACAAATCTCTAAATAGTCCATGAAAAAAATTCTAGACTGCATTGTTCAGCTATTAGTTATCTCACTTTCACAAACTTGATTTACAAGGGTATAGAAGCTATTTCAGGAGGCACTAGGGACCTAAAACACCCATTCTTCTGGAGGGCAGACAGGCCTTCCATAGGCATTAAGGCTTCACATTTCTACATACTTGTGTGCTATGCAATAACGCAGAGGAGAATCATGTAACCTTAGACTGTACTAAATGAAGGTTAAGGATTTCATCTTCCCCCAGGTTTCCCCATCTTTTTTATTAATTCAGTAGTTCAGCAGGCAGTTACAGCCAACCTGCCTAATAGTTTCGTCTACCTACCTCTTTGTATTTTGGAAGTTATAGTTGAAGAATCAGATAAGCATAAGGACCCTATTTATCGTTTGTGTTATGGCTGTATTGCAGTCCACAGCCATATGAGATTGTGGATCCACTGTTTCGGGAAGGCAGGCTCTATAAAAGCTTTCACAGTAAAAAAAAAACAGCTATTTGTGATGAATGGGAAAAACATTTTATGGTGTGGATAGAGAAACAGGGGCATATGTTCTATCTCAAAGGCGCTTCTATTAAAAAAATAATATCCTTTAAAGACCAAGTTTGGAAAATTAATTTCCCCTGCCAGCAAGATGCATTGAATAGTATTTTGGGGGGAGGGGGGGAACCCTATGTTCCCATATGATAGCAGTCTTAAACTAAAGTAGATAATAGATTTTTCTGTCTTTCTGTGTCCTAAAATCTGTTGGCATTGTGAACATCTGCAGTCTTCATATTCCAAAACCTGTGATGTCAGATGCAAAGGGTATGTTAGTTTGAATGTGAGAACATGGTCACAAAAATAAAAATTGATGGAATAGTCATAAAGAAAAGTAGAAGCATTCATTGAAATACCACTGAGAATTGTGGTTAGCCTGGGAATATTTTCGTTTTGCTTAAGGAGGCAGCACCACCTTATAGATAAAGTATGGATATGAGATTCAGACCTATATTTTCTTACATTTCTTTATTGCATTGCTTAGTGCCACAGCAAAATTGGTTTGTCTCCCACCCTGCGGTCTCCTCAACTTCTAATAGTAGTTAATTCCTTATGTTGTTCTTTGTAAAGTATTGCGTAATTGAATATTGCTGTACAAAAAGAGCAGGAGGAAGGAGCCAGCAAATGCATAATTACTCCAGCCCAGAAAATTCTTTCCCCACCTCCCTGCCAGTACACATCCTTCATGGGTATGGGTGGGCAGAAGTTGCTCCCCTGGCACTCCCAAGAAACCTTTAAATTACATCCCATTTTCTGTAGGGTGTGAGCTAGAGCGCAGATTCCTACAGCTGCTATTCACAAACCTGAGGAAGGATGGGGAATTGCTTTTGTCCATCTTTTTGAGTTTCATGGAAATCTGTTTCCTAAATTCTTAGAGCTTTTCAGAACCATGAGGAGATCAGAGGATCTGTGTCTCTTACAGGGGGAAAACACTGACCCTAATAATGAAAGCTGGCCAAGGTTTTTAAAAATAACATTCTCATGACGATATGGAAATGCACAACTCTCAAAATGGTGCAGAAAAATAGCCTTACAAGGAATACTTCACACTTTTGTGATATCACTTGTGTCTAGTCCCAAAGGATTCAACACACATATGAAGTCACATCTACATAGAATTGTTTTGAAAATGTGTGTGAACTCTGCCCATGTTTTGAGCCATCTGGAAACCATCAGCAAAGTTCTGACCTTACATGAGCACTAACCATACCAAAATGGATGGCTTGTATCTAGAGACACCTAAGAATCTGCATAGAAGAGAAAGCCGCTCCATCTCATGGTACCTAGAGGAGTCTAACTGCAAGGCAGAGACTCATGTGAAGCTGAGCACCCTACGCTCTATTGTCATGAAACGCATGCTGCATTACAGAGGAGAAGAATTTCAAAAGTCTTTAGGTGTTGTTACATCCTACTATGCATTCACATTTGTTAGTGTTTTACTAATTTGTATTAAGTCATCCTTAGTGAGTATTCTGTATTTCTAGGATGACCTACCTATTGATATTATTATAAAAAGAAAGCCTAGCAATCAAGTTACAGGTCCTAATGAATACTGATGAAAGTAAAGACTCATAAAGACTCTCACTTTCCCACAAAAGAAAACTAATTTCTTTCATTAAAAGAAAAGCTTGAATAAGCAACCAGGCATTAGAGTATGCTTCAGATGTCAGAAAACTTAAGTTGTATGGGTGCAGAGAAGTAATGAAAGCAGCAGATTTCTTCATCTAATTTCCTTGCACCACCACTAGTGTAAATATTGTGCATACATTTTGTTATGTAATTTAGTTGCTTTTGGAGTCAACTGAACTGCTGTTCAGCTCCAGATTCACAAGCTTGTCTAAAACGCACCTGTCTAGGGCATGCAGTGTCTCACTTCCCTAACAGTCAGTGCAGTCCTAGTCACTAGGAGTGAGAGAGCAGTGTCTAAAATAAGTCACTTATCAGAAGATGACAAATCCTTCTAGATTTCACTGACTACACCAGGAGCCCAGAAGCTTGTTACACATGCAGAAAGCTAACTTAGGGGTGTTAGGAGCTGAATCTCAGTCTCAGAGGTTGATGGAATTGCCTAAGCACAGGTAGATATCGAGTGACTTGATTTGTCTTACAGTATCTGAGCTGGCCTTCAGCTGTCTGTTCAAAAGGCAGTAGGTTGTGTCATAATGTTGTATTTGCAGGCCCATGTGGATGTCTCAGGTAACTGAGGATAGTTTTGCATTACTCTAGATGGCTGTGTTTAGCAAACTAAATGGAGCCTCCATTGTTTAATATATGTGATTTAATATGTGATATAAATCCTTGACTAAGCCTCTCCCTTTCAACAGTACTAAAAGGAAGGATAATTTCTGTGTATCCTTGTAAGGGATTTCCAGTGAACTTCACTGATCCCAGGCTGGGTGTTCTTGACATTCACAGTAAATTGTCCAGTATGACGGAAAGATCAATTTGTTGAAACAATAAGATCTATCTGGGCAAAATCTGACATGGTCTGATTTATTTATATTTTTTTTAATAAAAAATGCGATTGCATTGTGTCGCTGGCAACTCAGTATTTGCCTGGAGACTCCAGTGTGTGATCTTGTTCTGTTCTTCTCTGTGATGCATAAACATCTTGACCTGATTATTTTGAGAACAATAAATAATAATAAAGGTGAAATCCTTTGTGCCCTTCTAAAGATCTCATACCTTGGCTTTGGTATAACTTATTGGATGCAAAATGAAAAAGAAAAATAGAAAGGAGAGTTCACAAACATTTTTAACATGTAAGAACGGCCTGAAAAAAAAAAAAAAAAAAAAAAAAAAAGAGCTTGTATGTGTAAGGGACAGAGGTCCTGAGGGTTTAAAGTCTGTCCATTTGTTTTATTTGGAGAAAGGCATATTAATGTAGTATTATTGCAAAATGCAAACACAGAGCAGTATGTAATATATTATAAATTATTAAGCATTGTAAATGTATAAAACATTTCTAAAACATCATAAAGTTAAAATGTTGAATAATGATTTTTATAAAGCTCTTGTCTTTACTTTCAATAAAAACAAAGTCTTCTGACAGCTGATTAAGGGAAATTTTAGATTGCTTCATTAGATAAAGCAATCAGGTTGTGCTTTAATCAGTTTCATTGTTGAATTAGAAGAAACATAGCTTCCAGTCTTAAAATAGTAACATAATTGTAAAGTTGTCAGTCTGGGGTTCCTATTTGAACTGATTACACTTGATAAAAATAACAAGCCATGACAAATAATGGGGCTAGGTTTCAGTAATTCAATGAAGAATGTCTCTACCAAGCCTTTGTGGCAAAATGTCTTGTTTGCAGGACAAATGCAGAGTTGAAATAACAACCCATGAATACCACTGGTGAAATGGCTATGTACACAAGGTGAATGCTAAAGTTTTCCCTTCTGAATGGACCTTTTAATCCAGGCATTATCTAGGCTCTGAAAAAGTCTTCAGTGGCCTTACGTACAGATTAATGGGAAAAGCTGAGACTCAGAGTTGGGCTATTTGCAGAAACAGTTTTCAAGATTTACTGGTGGTTGACAAATGCCATTTAAGCTTTCAAAGCCATCAATATGCTATTGAAAGGGATTTAGAGGGAAATCCTCCCACTATAGAAGATGAGGACTTTGAAGGAGCTCGGTGGAAGCCCTTGGTCTCCCCACCCCTTCAAACCTTTCACTGGCTTCCTTCAGCATATAGAGCCCTGAAACGCGTGGCTATGGGAAAGGGGGGGGGAAGTCCCTTTCAAAGGCATTTGTATATAACTGAATGTGCTAATCTGCTTTTGTTCAAGCATGAGAACTGAATAGAAGTGTTTCCAGAAAAAGTCTCTTGTGCTCATGGTCAGCTTTTCAATAGGCTTTCTGCTAATAGATTTTTAATATGGGAGCTGGAAATGGCAAAATGCAAGTTTGAAATTTTATGTAATTGAAAAGTTGTCAAGAAAAGACTTTCTGCCCTATAGCATTTGTTAGCGATCCTACCATTTCCTTCTTTAACACTGACTTCTAAAAAATGTAACCTCATACATTATATATATGACAAATCACCTGAGCTTTAAATTTAATTATTTAAAATAACACCCTGTCTTTTTTCCACAGACATTTAAAAGCCTGTTTCTATGTTCTTTCTTTTCTATGGTTATTTGCAAGCTCATTTTCAAACCACATGCCTTTATTAAAAACTGTTCATTGTGGGATTAGGTCAGAAAAAAAGACACCTTAGATGCTCATGTTTTTGTTAAAGGGGTTTTAATTTAAGATCACAGTGGCTTGAAGTCCTTGTTTTTTCTTGTGCTGTGCTGAATCTGCAGATGGAAATTCTGAAGAGCTTAATAAAACTGCACAAATAAAAAAGTAGCAGAACCTTCTGGACAGTTCTAAGAAAGAATCCCTCTGGAATCTCTAGTGGATCATGCAAGGATATATTGGGACTTTATTCAGGAAGTTCCTGACAGGTTTGTGTTTTTCAGTCAGAAGTAGCACCCGCAAAACCCCCTTTGTGGTCCTTTTAATAGCAACAGTATTAATGCATGTAGAGCCATGCGGTGCTGTCTTCTTCAGTCCGCCACAAGTACGTGAAAGTTGAGACCCAAATGCCAAGAGCGTGAGCGAGAGAGGCATACTTCACCTCTCTAAATCTTCACACAGCTCCCCATGTGGGATGGTTGAATGAAGCCAGCATGTGGGCTGAGGCAGTCTCTGAGTGTGGTCTGTATCCCACCAACTCCAAACACCTCATAAAAGGAAGAGAAGGCTGACTGGATTCTGAGGAGTGTGTAAAATAGGGTAACACCTCTTAGAAGACCTGCTGCTTCTTCTTAGTGAGTGCCTTGACTTTATTTCTGTTCTGTATTTCATTTCTACCTGCACCATTTTCAAGCTGGTATCCATTTCATCACCATTTTGGGGAGGAGTGCAGCAACAGCAGTATGTGGCAGGTACTGTCTTGTGAACTCTTCTGCAAGGTGAGACCAGTGGTCATCAGCAGTTGCTGTCATGTAGGAGGTGGGTGTTGCTGTATTCATTTGTGCTGTTTGTTCATCACAAAGCAAATTAAGCCTGTAAGAGATCTCCCAGAGTGTTTTAAGCCTATTAGTTCCAAAATGTTGATTCATCTTCACCCAGAAAGAACCAGAAAGGTTATTCCAGGTAATGCTCCTGTTTTCCTGGTGGATCTGACTGGAAGGCTGAACTTCACTGAAAGAAAAATTGAGCAAAGGCTATGGAGAAGAAAGGATGAGAAACAGAAAACGAGGAGAATTCACACATCACTTTGGAAGTAGAACATCAGGAATGGAAAGTAAAGTAGTCAAATAATTGGAGCAGGTATGACAAGCAAACAGAAAAGAAAGAAAGGCTGTAACAATGAACAATGGAGAAGTGAAAGAAACCGAAAAAACATTTCCTTCGATTTTTTTAAACCTCCTCTCTTGAAAAACAGGTATAAGGATTATTTTGTTAGCAGAAAATTTTACATTTTCCTCTTTGGTGACCCAAACCAGCAGCATCCCACCTTTGACTCAGCAGATTTTAGGAACAAAAAAGGGCTGGAAAAGTACATAGAAGTTTTCCCAGTGAGCCCAGTGGTACTATATTCACTACTTCAGGCAAAGTGAAGTGCTGTTGCATCATTTCCACAACTATGAAATACTGCCTATTGGGTAGAACCTGGTATCTGGCACTCGTAGGCCTGGGATGACATCCCTCTTCCATGGGAGTCAGTGGAATTTTTGCTGCCAGCATCAGTGAAGCCAGGTGTTTACCCCCAGGCAATGTTCTAGTGCTGACATTGACTTGCTGTGTTATAAGTTTTAAGACATGTAAATAATAGGGTGACTGATTCTTTCCAGCATTTTTATAGCATTTGGAATAACTAAAGAAAAGAGATCTTGGAAAGTTCATTTCATGTGCAAGAAAAGCAAAACAGGTGCAGTATAGGGGACACACTCCCCATACGCACACAGGTGCAATAGAGTTGGCAGCACGAGTTTACATTTGTTAAAGGTTTGTTTTGACTACAGACGGTTTGTAATATTGTTCAATATTGTCTCCAGGGAGACCCAAACCTGATGTTTGAAACCTGAAATTAATACACAGCAGTGGATTTGACTGATCAGCACCAGTTAATTGCTTGCCCTGAAGAGATTTTCTGTTGATCATCGTAACAATCACAAGAAGTGGTGGGTCACTGGCCTCAGAATGAAGTTGCCAAAAAGTGACTCTGTAAACACCATGAATAAAAGGAAGGAAACGAATCATTTATTCTGTCTGGATCAGCGTCTGCTGCCTCTACTCATACTAAATATTAGCTGATCTCTGAACAGCCCAGCCGATCTCAGTAGAAATAGTCCTTCAGTATTTTACTTCCATGTATTAATTGTATAGCTCTGATACCAGTAATTTAAATTACTGGAAAGGCAAATAATTTATCCAAAAAGAAGACACTTTTATACTAGAAGGAGCACAGCCCTTTTCCCTGAAGATTGTGCTGGTATAACCACATAAATACATACAAGCTTGATCAAACAAGTGAGGTCTCTGCCAGAGATTTCTCCTTGGTAGGGTAAATTAGTGCATCTCAACCCTGCTCCTTTGCCTGGATTGTTTAAAGCTAGATTGGGTATTTCAGTACTCTGCTTATCTCAAAGCAACTGTTCAGTTACAAGCAAAAAAAATGTGTGGAGACCAGGTATATGTGACTTCAGTATAAGATTAAGGACCTGGTCTTTATGTATATTCAGGTTACTTTATGCCAGCCTATGGAAAGGTGTCTCATGATGAAAGTGAGTTTTGAACATTTAAACAAAAGAAAAATAGACCTGATGGAGAAATACGGTGGTTTTAAGTGCATTATCTTTGTAAGAATCAAACTATACATATTTCCTGGCACTTCCTATTGCAGTTTGGGTGTTCAACCTGTCAGTGAAAAATCTGACAGCTCTGTCATTCCTCTGAGCTCTGTAGGAGGTGTTGGAAGAGGCTGTCAGCCAGCCAGGAGCTGTCAGATCTGGAGGCCCATTGTATTTCAGTGAACAAGTTCTGTCAGACATAAAGAGAAGATGCGTGTATAAATAAAATCCACAACTTTGTACACCTGAAGATTTACAATCCTTACATCCTAGGTATAGGATCACCCGGCATGACTCTAATTCAACAATGCCAAGTGAAAAAAAAACCCAGTTCTGCTTCACCTTCCATATTTGTTTTTCCTCTATACTTTAGCTTGTGGTAGCACAAGCTGCAACACTGTGGTTCAACAGCACCCTCAAAAGGAATGGGCAGTGCTGTGGTGATGGAGAGACAAGGTGAAATTCTTTTGGTAGCAACATTAGATGAAAATGAGTATGTTGGTAATATGACCTCAGTTGGGTTGTCCACACAGTAAAGGGAAGATTCTGTTAAGAATTATTTCAGCTAAGCAACAACACAAAAATGATCAAATAAGTAATTCAGAATGGAACTCTAGTAGTTCTGATACGGAGAAGCATCATTTTCTCAGTGAAACTCTTCAATTACTCTTCAACAAAACAAGGTACATCTAGAATTATGATTGATTAATGACTTGGCTTCGCGAGCAGAGATTTGGGAAGGGCCTTACCCACACTTACTACAAGCACGATGACCAAGGGCATGTGGGATAGGCAAATCTGGTTGGAAAAAAGGGTGTTTAGGCAATCAGGAAGTGTCCGACCAGGACTGTCATCCCCTGAGGCAATCTCAAGCGACCAAAGTCCTGATAAGTCCACATGCAAGGTTGGATCTGCAGCTTCCAATGCACCTTGTCACTTTCCGTTTCGACCCTTGCCTGTCCATTACAGACAAGTGAGAGGAAACCCTTCCAGCCTGCTCAGTGGATTTTTTAGATGAGGCTCAAAACTGTCCCCACCCTTTACACCTGAGGTTTATCTGCCATGGCCTAGCTAGCTGCCCAGGTTCGAAGTTAGGAATTTTCCTCACAGGAGAAGGAAAACTCCTAACTTCAAACCTGGGCAGATGGAGCTTGTCTAGTGTTGTAAGGTCTTCCATCTAAGAGAAGGACTCTCTTACAAAACCTACAACCTGAGGATTTTGCTGTCACATCTAAATTATAACAAAAGGAGAAGTGACAATCCAGTGTTAAGACCAGCCCCATCATTCAGGAGAGTTGAACTGCTTGAGGATAGGAAGGCTCTACACAGGGATCTGGACAGGCTGGATCAATGGGCTGAGATCAATTGCATGGGGTTCAACATGGCTCAGCGCTGTCTCCAGCACTTGCATCGCAAAAATCCCATGCAACAAAACAGGTGAGGGGAAGAGTGGCTGGAAGGGTGCCTGGTGAAAAATTCCTGGGGGTTTTAGTTGAAAGGTGGCTGAACATTAGCCGGTTTAGGCCCAGGTGGACAAGAAGACCAATAGCATCCTGGTTTGTATCACAAGTAGTGTGGCCAGCAGGACTAGGGAAATGATTGTCACCTGTATGGGGCACTGGTGAGGCTGCACCTCAAATAATGTGTTCAGTTTGGGGCCTCTCACTACAAGAGAGATAGTGAGGTGCTGGAATATATCCAGAGAAGGGCAAAGAAGCTGGTGAAGGGTCTGGAGAGCAAGTCTGATGAAGAGTGGCTGAGGGAACTGGAGTTGTTTAGTCTGGAAAAAAGGAGGCTCAGGGAAGACCTGAATGGAAGTTGTAGCAAGGCAGGTGTTGGGTCTGTTCTCCCAAGTAACAAACGATAGGACAAGAGGAACTGGCCTCAAGCTCCACCAAGGAAGGTTTAAATTGGATATTAGAAAAAGAATTCTTCCACAAAAGGGCTGTCAAGCACTGGAACAGGCTGCCCAGGGAAGCGGTGGAATCACTATCTCTGGAAGTGTTTAAAAGGCATGTAGATGTGGCACTGAGGGACATGGTCTAGTGGTGGACTTGGCAGTGTTAGGTTAATGGTTGAACTCAATGACTCAAAAGATCTTCAAGTTTTTTTCCAGCCCAAATGATTCTGTGATTCAACACCAGTGCATAGGAAAATAGGAATCTATAAAATAAGAGTAGTGAAAAAGCTAACCAGAATTTTACTAAAAACTCCTCTGAGGTAAAAGGAGCATTTGGGATCAAAGAGGTGGACTCTTGTCTTTGCTGAATGACATTTTTGCCATTTCCTTCTCCAGGCCAGAATTTCACCAAGTCCAGAGTACGTGTATTTTGCAGGGACACACTTTGGGAATACAGAGCTGACATAAATGACAACTGCTAAATTACATCACACAAAGGAGCATTGTGCAGAGACCCTGCATTGTGAAATTGTGAAATTAGTCGTAGCATCATCCTGCTGTACCTGGGATAATTAGCCTTTCCAAGAGCACCTGATATGGTAATGTAACTTCCAGCACTGGAGCCAGCTCACTCGTCAGTACTTCAGGGACCTTTGCACTGTATAATGTAGGATATATATTTCCTGCTCTAAATGCAGGTGTGCTGTGCACAGATTTCCAGATACTCAGACTTACACCATCACTGTTAGAATGTGTTAGTAACAGATGCTCTCAAAGCTGTTTACATTTTCATTCTTCCAGTCCATGCTGTGGAACTTAGTTGAGGCAAATTAAGATGAGCGAAATAATCAACTTACTGTGTATCTTGTTATGAATCAGGCTAATCCTGATTCATTTCCACTCTAAGCAGTCTCACTGAAGTAATATTGGATATTTTGGTGACAATGAGTTTAAAAATGGCTTGTGTAACATGTAATCTATGCTGTGCATAACTTCCAGTTGAACCCACAGTACTTGATTTGGGAAGGTTGTACTTTGTGATTTTAGGATTGTATTTGGAGTCTGCCTACAGTGAGAGATATTTTGAATTAGATGAGAAAAAGAACAAACATTCTAGTAGTTGTCCTCATAATTTACAATAAAAATGGATATATTTTTCTGTTGTTTATTCAGTATTTGAACAAGATTAATTGTGTCTGCAGTACTTGCATAGTCCATTTGAATTAGTGCAGCAGAAAGAAGTAATAACTCACAAATTAAAATAATACTAATGCAGTCTGTGGGCATGGGAGAAAGAGGGATTCCATTCAGTCCTCTTTTAATTGCTCCTGCTGGCTTCTGTATTATAAAATATTTTTTTAGTTATTTAAGCTTTAAAATATGTGAGTTGAGTACAGTAAATGATTGACATGTTGGAATGTTTTTGTTACTTACCCTGGTAATTATTACTTAGCAAACTGACTCTTCATGCCAAATGAACAGCCATGAATCAACTTTGAAAGTAAATGGATAATTTCATGTAGGGATCATCGTGAATTTGACATACAAAAAAAGCAGAGAGCCAGAATCTTTGTACCTAAAATGAAATGTCAGGTACTTGTCAGATTAATTCAGCTGTGTGTGTGTTTGATCTGATCTTTGATCTTTACTTTCTTTTCGACCTTAATTGTTTGCTCTGCCCTGCTCCCTCTGCTGGAGTCTTGGATAAACTGAATGGCAAAATTGTTTCCTGAAAAGATTAATCATGCACGTACTTGTTTGCTTTACAAACGTTCTGCAGCCTGGATTAAAGTAAGTCTTTGATGGCTGTTTATATGACAGAATTGCCTATTATGTTCAGGAATAATGCATGCTGCTTAAAATGACTTTGTTATAGAGCTTCTGCAATAATAAGCCAAATTTTTCCATCTGTGACATTAGAAGAACCCACTGGCAGGTGTTGGGAGTGCAGAATTTTGGTCAAAGCATTTTGTTAGCTCGTGTTGAATCCAGACTTGGTTATCAGCCTGGTTTGCTAGGATCTGATGTTTAGTATCCTCCCAGTGGGTTATGGGCCAGTACACACCAGCAGACAGAGACAGAGACCCGCTGACCTTTTGAAGCTTACGTAAGGAAGAAGTTCTTTCCTGTTATGGTGGTGGGTCACTGGAATAGGTTGCCCAGTGAGGTTGTGAATGCTCCATCCCTGGCAGTGTTCAAGGCCAGGCTGGACGAGGCCTTAGGTGATATGGTTTAGAGCAAGGTGTCCCTGCCCATGGCAGGGGGGTTGGAACTTGATGATCTTAAGGTCCTTTCCAACCCTAACTATTCTATGATTCTATGATTTACCTGCATAAAGCATTTTGTGAGGTGCACAGGTGCACATACTTTTAACTGCAGGGTCTATTCTAATGTGACCAGCCAACATCATTTGCTTTTTGCAGGGTATGTTTTAGTACAAAGGTGTAGGATCTCTAGAAACAATAAACTTCAATGTCAAGTAACAGAAATCTTCTGTAAAAAATGTGTAAGAAGCAATCCTGGTTTAGCCTTGCATCACTTCTGTATTAATTTTTAAAAGTATAGAACAGGATACATTGCTGATAATTTGATGTACAAATAATATTACATGGGATAATTCATTTTTAAATATTTAATTTAGCATTTGTCTTTATGAACGTGAAGAAGGGCAGAAATATCCATGCTATTGCCACTTGTTATTTACTGTGAATACCTTGATAGAAAGAATGCCTGCTCCGTATAATGTCTATTATAACTCTCTTTACTGCTTCTTCCTGCAAATCTACCACTTTTTTTCCTGGAAATTTTCCAAACACAAAGATGCAGTGCTTTAAACGTGAATCATTTAGTGGAAATTCACATATTATTCATAGTTTACTAGAGACCTTCAAAGAACCACAAATGAAGTTTGAAGCTAGTTGTGAGAAGAAATACTATGACTTAATTGTCAGGAGGCACTTAAATGCTTATTTATGCATGCTTATACTCTGCCTTGTGCTGCTCTGCATGGATGTACTAAGCATACAAATTCATGACTACCAATTTTCATACTCATTTTGGAAGATAATATAATCTAGGACCATTAAAATGAAAATATGGTCATTGTTTTCAGAGGCTATTGGCAGCTCTTACATCACCATTTGGAAAACCAGTGTAAATGCCACGGGGCGAACAGTGTGAGCTAATGAAAGGGGTACTGCAGAAGTCATCAGCATTTGGTTTCTCCATGGTGTGTAACCTGCTATTTGTCTGTGAGCATGTTGGGTGTCTTAGTTTCCCTTCTGTAAAGTGATGGTAATTATTATTCTATTTATTTACTGAGACCCTTGAATGAAAACATGCTATAGGAATTTATTTGTAAGAAATAGGAATTGCTACTACAGTGTTGGCAAATAGATACATCTACTTGAAGTAGCTGTAGCAGATGAAGTTGTTTTTAATATCCATAGTGAATCATTTGTGTTACTAGATGGCATGCATTCAATAGCTAGCATAGTCATCCATCACCGAGCAGAGCTGGTAAATTATTCTACAAAACTCATTGTCTTTAAAACTGTATTATTAGTCCTGCAATGGGTAGACTGTTTGTACAATTCAGTATAATAGAAGTTGAGCATAGTAGTAGATTAACAGGTTGGTGAAAGCCAATAGAAGCCTTGCGTATATCCCAAGATAGATTTATATTCCCCTTTAAAAGACATAAATGTAATATGGAAAACTGATCCTCCAAGATGAATAGTCACTGAAACATCTCTTGCAATAACAGCTAATAACAGGTTAGTAACTTGGCCTCCAGACTCATCTATTTTATGTTAAGAACTAGTTCACTTAATTTTTTTTTTCTGGCTTTTGAGAATTCATTGTGAGCTACTCACTCTTCAGATGGTAACTGAACATTTTCCCAGCATGTATATGCATGGACAACAAAATTGGAGAGGAGAGAGACCTGTTGTATTTGCCTTCTTGGACTCTGTTTTGCAAGTGCTTAGAAATTGCCCATATAGTCACGAGGAAAAAACAGACGCATGGTGCACTTTGCAATATTTTCCGTTCTTCAAAGATTTCATCACACGTAGGATTCCTTTTGCAAGTCACCAGAGGGATGGAGTGGTGATTGATCGGCACAGAGTATAACTGAGATATTATTATAGTGAGCTATGTTGGCATTGCAATCATTGAAGCAAAACTTTATCTCTTTTGAAAAGATATAAGATTCATTTGCAGTTATGTTACTTTTATAGTCAGCAGTTGGAAAGAGGCTGCAAGAGTGCCGGTGGGAGAACAGGTAGTATGTTCATGTGGCTGTTCAAAATAGTGTATCACCTTTCCAGCACAGTATGTCAGCTTGTGGTGCAGGTAGCTTTCATAAAAATAGATCTGGTACTATTGCTGTTTCCATTAGGAGCATTTTAAAACTCAGAGTATATTCTTACAGTGATGCTCTTACTGATATCAGTGGTGTTTGCATGTGCTTTGGTATTGTGATATAGAAGTAGTTCTGTTACACTAGTTTATTTAAAGATTATGCTAATAACCGTTCATTTTTCATCACTGTAGCTTGTAAGAGTCTACCAAATTTGACTGGAAATGTTTGCGGTTTCAGCTGGTTTCTTCCAAGTATACGTGCACAGGCACACAAAGGAAATTGGGGAATGGATCTGATATAAAATCAGAACCATTCCACTGAAGATAGTTAAAGATCTAGTACTTTGGTTTTAACATTTTTCAGCATTACACTACAAATTCTGATGTGCAAGCAATTGCAATCAGCAAATTGCTGATTTTGACAGGCTAACACTGAAAGGAGAAATCAGAAAACCCATTTGATGCACTTTTTGGAAAGAAACAATTGCAGGTACAAGACAACAGACATACCCATTACAATTGTTAGTGTTCTTCATAGTAGTAATATGTAAGCCTAGAATTTACCAGCTAGCTCTTCCTGGCTGTTAACTGTGCTTGATCTAGGTAAGAGCCATAAATCTCATCCTCGCTATGTCTCCTTGTCAATATGGTCCAAAGGCTGGCACGTTTGCTGAGAATCACCTTTATTTGTCTCTGGAGAACTGCAAGGAATGTCTGCGCAGCAGCCTGAACTTCGCAGTATTGCTCACATGAGACCCAGCGACTGATTTCATTCCATTAACTCTTTTTGTTTGTTTCACTTCTCTGAACATCCCCTCAGAATATCTGTGCTTCATGAGACTTCTCTCATAAGTCCCTTAGTTACTCCAGTGAACAAAAATTGGATTAAATGCATCCATGATGATTGTGACCCAAAAGAGTATTCTGAATCTATAACCTATAAGCACAGATGAACTGCTTTGCCAGTGAAAGCAATGTGAAGATTTTAGGGAGAAATAACGTCACCTCTTTAGCCAACTGGTACAACTGGAAGAATTTGAGAGTTTTGATTTTTTGTGCCTGAAAGTTACTTGTTTTTTCCAGCTGTATCAGCTAGCCTCATCAGAGATATTGCCTCTCTCTCCAGTATTTTCCCTTATATTCTTAAACCCTTCTAGCTACAGTAGTAACACATCACTGACATAGACTGGAATGGCCTGTGTATTAGTTACCAGTGTGTTAAAAACTAATTTGGATAGACGTTATTGAACAAATTTGGACATAATCCCTGAGCATATTTAAAAGACATGTAATGATGTAGTGGTGGACTTGATAGTGTTAGGTTAATGGTTGGACTTGATGATCGTGTGGGTGTTTTCCAAGCTAAATGATTCTGTGATTCTACGAAATATGCATAGGTAATGTTTAGTAGTTCTGTTGCATAAAAACAGCTTTGTACTTTATATCCCAGTAAAAGAATAATCTGGAAAAAACCCGAACCTATCTAAGAGAATGAGATTATTTAACTGGTAGGTTTAGAAAGAGCTGCAGTTGCTAGCTGGGGTGAAAAAAAGAGGTTCTCCATCATATGTTGTGGAACACATACTTTACCACAAGTGGAGTCCAAAAAGGACACTAGGATTTGGTGTTCACTGTTGGCAAATCCACCTGTGGGGTCTAAAGATGTTTTTGAGAAAAGTGTGATTTTCTCATTGTGCATCAAAGTGCATAATGAAAGCCACCTTCTCTTCTTCCGATCCTCTTAGGCAATTGGGGTCTGGTCTGTATATTGTTTGTGGCTTGGTGTCATCTAGGGTCCTGTGGGTGATAGAAGCAGACAAGTACTACCTACTAGAAATTTATACGCAAGAAAAACAGGCTTAAGTTTTCCCTGGTCAGGCAGAGCAGTGGTTGGTGGTGCCTTGAGCAGTGGTTAATGCTGGCTATGTAGACCTAAATGTCTGTCTGCCTGAAGATAAATCACTCCCGTCTTCCACCAAGGCTGTTTTTTTAAGTTTAAAATGTGATGTGGTATGTTTACAAAAATACCTTTAAGACATGTTGAAAATCTCACAATTAAAATGACACTGTTAAAATATTGGGCTTATCTTAATACTCAGTAGTATATGATTCACTACGTGGATGAGGGGTTTTTTTGCCAAATAAATCCATGGGTTTGTTCGTTTGCCAGAATAAATCCTTTGAGCCTTTATCAAAGTGAAATAGTAATAACCTGCTAAACAGTATGAAATAATTAGGTGATAAAATAAAGAATGAATTTAATAAGTACATGGTTCTCAAATTATACCTTGATTTTGAAGTGAATGTGGAGACCTTACCCAACAGTGATTTGATAATTGTTGTAAAGTATTAACACATTTCCTTTATTTCAGAATCTCTACGTGAAGCATGTTTTTAAATTATACATTTTAAAATTCAGCAAAAGATCAAACATCAAAATTAACTATGCTGACTAAAAGCATATATTCTGTAATGTGAAACAGACTGTGAGTAATAAGAACTAGATGGAATAGGAATAAGATGTCTACCCACCACCATACAGATAACTTATTTACCTTGTAAGCTCTCAACAGCTGGAAGAAATAAAGTTATCTAAATAATACCCAAAGTAGCTGGAAGCTATAAGCAGCGCTACAATTTTATATATATATATATATATATATATATATATATATCTGTTTAAATAGTGGGGAGTTTTAAATTATCACATAATGTCTGCATAATATATGCAGGTCTAATATTTTTATTGTAACGGTCTACAGGAATTTTGATGTAGTTGCATAAATCATATCTTCCACACAGAATTTTATTATGCAGTCTCTTTACAATTTTTACACTTAATGCAAACCAATTATAGTGATACTGTGGGGCATTGGGAAGATAATGGAAAACAATGAAAAAGCATGTAAAAATAAAAAGGTATTATATGAAATTCAGTCTCAAACATAGCTTGAATGAACCCTGACAGAGCTGATATGGCTGCCTGTTTCCTGTGCCAGGAACTACCAAGGAACCCCACCAGGAAGTGTGCTACAGAGTAGGATCACATTACAGCCTTGTTTTATGGTTCATTTCACTTATTTAATGCAATTTGAGTACCTGCAAAAAAGAGAGCACTCTAAAAAGGGGATGTTTATTATTTGAAAATATGTGATTTCTTTGACTGAAGCGACTTGGGTTTTGGGGACACCTGATGTGCCTAATGTAAGGCAAGGCAAATCCGTACAACCATGCAGCAGGTTGTACAGCAAAGGAACCATGTTTCTATATTCATGAAATGTAAAGAATGATGCAGGTAGTTTGTACACTTTTGCCTCTGTACTTTAGTCAACCAACTGTGTTACAGTACTACAACAACAAAAATCATAGTAGTTTTTCTTTACTACTCCAAGTAAATTTTAATACAGTACAGCGGTTTATTAGAGTTATGTAGAATAAAAGGGTTGTTTAGGGTTCCAGCTGATTTATAGGGCGTGATAAAACATTCCAAAATCCTTGGAAACACGGAACATGCTACAGCCTATATTTGGTTTGACAAAGCTGTGTTCATATGAAGGAAGAATTTTTAATGTGCTAACTAGATAATGATTCATCAGTTCTGGCAGAGAAACTAATTTTTGTTAATGTAGTACTTAAAAATGTGTGGAATGAACAGCTGGATACCACAGTTGTGGCATGCCGTATTAAGTCTCTATCTGTTTTCCCCTATAGTGATCTCAGTATGAACAACATTACTAAGCTGCCCTCAAACCCCGTGCACAATCTCCGCTTCCTGGAAGAGCTGTAAGTATCATTGTATCCTTGATGGGCAGTTAGCACTAGACACATTCCTGTGTTTGTCTCTAATACTTACTGTGGGAACCAGATAAAACAGTGCAGGAAAGCTGTCAGCCTGATACTTCTGGCACATGCGGAAACACTTAGTTGAAAAAAAACCAATTGCTTGTGATTCTGGAAATGAACTTATAAAAGAGTTACCGTGAGGCTACAACTTCTCTAAGCAGAGACAGAGCCAAACAAATTAAAATTTTTAAACAAGGGCTGTTTAAAAGAGCTGGATTGCTTTTTGGAAATAGTTAAGCAGCAGGATATTAAAAGTTTGAATACTGGCTCATGTTTATTAAAATTGCAAGTAAAGCTATAATCAAAACCAAAACCTGCTGCCTCGTTCTGCTTGTGTCAAGGACAATTGAGTCCACATTTCATAGTATCAAGGCTTCTTGTCCTAATCACTTTTAATTACTGTTTCCTTACCCTTAAATTTAGCATCCCTGAAGGCTGACTGTAAAATGCAGAATCCTGCAAAAAGCTTAGTTAAGCTATCTATCTAGTACACTCACTGAGGGGAAAAAGTACACTGCAAAAACTAGCTAATCAAGCGCAACATCAAAAGGGGAATGCTCGTTTGAAGTGATGGTGACTAATCAAAAGTGAAAAGTATTGTGCATTCATGAGACCTGGATTTGGCAGTGACCCTAGTTATAATGGCCAAGGCTTAAAAGAAAATTCAGGTTCCTGAGGAGTGATGGAGACTCTGTAACTGATGCACCATAGGTTGTGTGGGAAAAAGCTGTCACTCACAATTTGCATGAATATCTTTAAAAGTTGATTAAAAGAATTGTCTAGGCATTGAGCCTCATATGAAATGTGGTTTATAAGCTTTTAAAAGTGAAAGCCTCCTTTTTTTATAGCATGTTTGGCTCCTAACATGCCATAAAACCCATGTAAGATATGCAAAGTCATGGTGCTGCCCTTCTTGCAAAAACATGGTCTATTTTAAGCAATGAAGTGTGTACAGTCCTCTGTAATTTAGGTGGGTATTGCACTGACAACTTTTGGTGTCCTTGTCAACACTCATTTGAATTTTGCTACCTGGTTTATGAAAAAAGAAAAAAAATCAGAAAAAAATCCAACCTATTGTGTAATGCTGTCTTTGAACAGTACTCTGTTTGCAGGCTGATTTTCCTTTCCGGTCTTACTTTTTTTACTGGCATCACTTGTACTTAGAAAGCATTATTGCTTTGAGAGCTCTCTCTTCCTTTAATTTCTGCTTTTCTTTGGTTGGCATTGTATTGCTGTTGGTGCAACTTTCAAGTATCATACAGATATGGACATAACATAACATCACACACAAGTACTAACAGTATCAAGTGCTTATGAAATGAATTATGCCATGAAGACCTTGCTTATGGATTTTTGCATCATGTTCGTGTTTGCTTGTCTAATCTCTTTTCAACTGTAATAACCCTACTAAAAACTTCCAAAGAAAGATTTCTCTCCAGCCATTAAAGAGGAAAAAAAACAACAAAACCAAAAACAAAACTTTGAGCTTTTCCTTCAAGGAAATTCTAATACATTAAGCCAAGTTCCCTTCACTCTTTCATTTTACAGCCTAAAGTTAGATGACCCAAATAAGTAAGACTCATGCCGCTGTTTGAGAAACTGTTCATCAGTCAACTTCATCTTGCTGATCAATACCTTTGGTAGTGTTCTTACCTTATTCTTGATTTGGGCCTACATTTTCCACCAGAAATATTAAACTGCTATCCTTATAACCCTCCTCCAATTTAAGTATTCCATTCCTTCATTACTGGTAGTACCAAAAAAATATTTACCTATTCACTACGTTCTGTTTTACATATATGCAGTCAACTCCTCCATTCATTTCACACAAGCCAATAATTTCCATTTCTCATTAATTGTGATGCTGTTTTGTGAAGCCCTTCCAGTTTATATTCAATTTTCAAATAAGCATAGGAAAATTAAGCCTTTGAAGAGGTGAGGCAACTGATTACCTTGATGCTGATTCAAACCCATTGTGCTGAGAGATTCTTTGGTGCTCAGAGGCATGCAATACATTTCAGTCTAGTATTACATAGAAAAAGGTATAGACAATGGAAACAGAACTGGATATTGAATTTTTAAGGAGAGGGTAACAGCCATTTATAGTTCCTATGCTCCCCTGTGTTAATTTCTGAGCAGCGATTGTACACATGAAAATTATTTTGCCACATGATTTTTATTCCCAGTTTATCTGGGAGTTCATAGGACTACAGAATGGTTTGGATTGGAAGGGATGTTAAGATCATCCAGTTCCAACCCCCCGCTATGGGCAGGGACACCCTCCATTACATCAGGTTGCTCAAAGTCCCATCCAACCTGACCTTGAACGCTGCCAGGGATGGGGCAGCCACAGCTTCTCTGGGCAACTTGTGCCAGTGCCTCACCGCCCTCACAGTAAAGAATTTCTTCCTAATACCTTGTCTAAATCTCCCCTCTTTCAGTTTAAAGCCATTCCCCCTTGTCCTTTCACTGCATGCCCTTCTAAAGTCCCTCTCTGACTTTCTCGTAGGCCTCCTTTAGCTGCTGGAAGGTTGCTAAAAGGTCTCTCCCGAGCCTTGTCTTTCCAGGCTGAACAACCCAACTCAGCCTGTCTTCATAGGAGAGGTGCTCCATCCCTCTGATCATCTTTCTGGCCCTCCTCTGGACTTTCTCCAAAAATTCTGTGTTCTAGTTATGTGGCTTCGTTAAAGGCACATATTGTAAAAGATAACTTGGCCCATACTGCACAGACATTGTAAAATAAGATTTTATGAGATCCTTATACCAAAGCAATGTTTCCATGAAATTAAAATGCATCTTAGAAACGTCTATCTGCTTTTTGAAATATAACTACACTGAGAGCTTAAAATGTTTTTTTTTTTTTTTGGAGGGGGGGCTGGGGGGGGCGGGGTGTTAGTGCTGAAAAAACAGTTATTAATCCTTTTATTGGAGGTCTGGTTCAGAAACCTGATGAAAGTTAACAACTGATCCGCTGAGTTTTAGCTTAGATCTTACGTCCTAGATGCTTGGTTTGGCAATAAGAAGTCATTGCCCCAAAATAACTGGGGGAATGGACTGTTACTTTGACAGTTAAATGACAGTTAAACCAGTTGTTTTGACTTTAAAGCAAGGATGTATAAGCTAGGTTCAACCACTTCTGATCTTCTACGCTGAATCTGATCCACTCTTCTAGGCAAGGTTAGACACTTCTGCAAGCAGCATTCTTGCAGTCCTGATGATCATGCTCTGTATTTATCCTTAACCAAAGACTTTGATCACTGAAGTGCAGCATATTGAAACTACGCTGTATTTTTGAGGTGCAAGTTCCTATAAAAACTTTGGAAAAACTCATGGTACTTTGAATACTGAGCTGTTCTAGCTCCTAAAATGTTTAGTTTGGAGCAAGATCATCTATTTGTGAAAATTATGGGCATTTCAGGCTTCATTTTCTCTTAAAGTGCATATGATGGAACTCCCACCAAGAAAGAAATACGCTTCAGCTGCTTGATTATCAGCAAGTTGCTCTGCATGAACTTGTACAACACCATTAAGTCAAATTCTTCATTATAAATTCAAAATAACTGCAGATATTTATCAGTATGCCTGAGTCCCAAGACTCCGTCTCCTATGAAGGATTTGTAAATGCATGTCATTCTACAATACGTGTAGAATGACTGTATTAATAGATCAGTAAATTAGCGTAATCCATGAAAAAGAGGGTTTTTTAAAAAGTGTGAGGAGTTACTGAGGGTGGGAATTCCAAGCTTTTAAGAGGCAGCTACATATGAGTGTAGACATATCATTTTGTGATTAGTAACACTTCAAAGCAGTGCCTGAAACTGTTCTATTTTCTAAATTAATGTCTCTATGAGGAGCGAGGAAGAAAGCCAATAATAATTTCAAACTATTTGAGTCAGACCAAACTGCAGATAGCTCCAACTAGATATATTTCTACACATACATGCATATGCACATGCATAAATATATGCACGCACCCCCACATATGCACATATATAAGGCTTTAGTTTTCATTTTAAACACGGAAAAATTCTACAGATAAGGAAAACTCCTAGTGATTTTTAGTACTTTGCTATTTTTCAGCAACTTAAAATAGGCATTTTAATAAAACAGCAACAAAGGACTTTTTTCTTACAATTATTTTACCTACAGAGTAAACCAGTTCCGAATAAATTTCACTTCACAAAAGCAGGCAATGAAGCCACCTTCAATTAATTGTTACCTGCATACAGGTGCAAGAAAGTTTACTGACATCCATGTTATTTCCTAAAAGAACCTTGAAGGCAATTAAATGTATATAGAACATTTTTCAGATTGATCATGGTATTATTATAGCAGTTACCTAGACAGTGTCTTTAAAAGTGCATCTTACTACAATACTGAAGTGCAGAATTACAGATACAATATGTACAAGATATATCACGTAAATCTTACCATGATTTGTGTGGAAATCCCTTTACATCACAGAAGTGGTCAAAAGGCCACTGTATACATGAAAATGAAGTCCTAAATTACCAGGCATAATCCATTACCATCTGTTCTTATTTATTGTTTTCCCTTTACTTCTCTCTCTGCTTGCTCTTTCTTCTTACAAAGAAGTTTTCAAAGCTGTTAATGGGAATTGGGTGTTCTTTTCCCCACTGACTTTGTGCAGTAGGACTGAGCTCTGATCATTTACATCTTTGGAAACCAAGAGCATTATTTCCTGGGGTCTTGTACAGTCTTTATTTTTGTGCTGGTGCAGGCACATTATGACTAGCACTGAAAACTGACTCTGTACTTTTTACTATTATGTAGGCTAGTAGAAAACATGAAAGTACTGCAGCCATAGTCTAAAACTTTTTGGAGAAAATTGGCAAATACTATAAATTACTTCGACAACCTTTAGACAGGATGCTTGATAACTAAAATCTTTCCCAAAGATTTAAACTGCGTAAGTTTAAAAACCTCCAAGGCAAAAAAAGTAAAACTACCATGCAGAACAAAAGTAAAAGTAGAGTATCATCCAGTGCTCTCAGACTGTCTGCACATGCTTCCTTCCTATGTCGCTTAAATACCCTTTTACAGTGCTTGCACAGCAGGTTTTAGTGGAGCTGTTCTCAGTGGAAATTTGCCTGTGCCATGTCAGCTAAAGTTTCAAGAACTTTCACTGCTTACAAGCCCATAGGGAATTTCAGAGCTGGGCACAATCTAACAAATAAGTTGTGAATTTGATTTCGTCACATAAATGGTGAATTTGATTTCTTCACCTCATACCCGTAGAGATGGTCTGTTCAGACTATGCCACACTTGGTGTTTGTCAGTGTGAGGTACCCGCCAGGCAAGGGGCCCATGGTATGTTGTCAATTCTGTTGCTGTAAGACAGACTTCGTTGGTAAAACAGGGCTGTGACTCCTCAACTTTGCTTCAATACACCCAGGAAGGCACTTGAAGTCCAAACAGTGGGAAGTGCACAGGTCTTCTTGAAGTTAACCATATGTCCATAAAAATAGTGAGAAGATGTTTGTTTAGCTAATCAGTTGGAAGCAATGAAGGTATTTTTCTCCCTTAGTTTTTTCATACACAGTTAGGTTTACTAGAAAGGAATAAACCCAAATGTAGAATATTTCTACTATACAAGATAACAACTTGTAACCTTTACATTAACAAAACAAAGGCCATGATGTTCTGGAACTGTCACTGCCTTTGTTGCTGCTCCTTTTTGCCACCAAAGCAAGTAACAACAAAGAACTCTTCCATGTGGATGTGTCAGCCTGACACCCTCCAAACTGCCCTTTTTGCTGCCTTATGAAGAATGACAAGATGAGGAACCAAAAAAAAAAGGAGAAACAACAGAGCAGGTGCCTTACTAAACCAGACATGCTTGCATTGTTTGTTGAATAACTTGTGCTGACAGATAATTATTCTGGAAATGTTAATGCAGATTGCATGGAGCAGCCTTAACACTGGAACAGCTGTGCATCTGTGGTATAAAGTGGCAGAAGGGGGGGGAACATGGGGGAAGGAAAAAGGTAGAAGTGAAAGGGGTAAGATATGCATGCAAGCGGAAACAGTAAATGCTCTAGGTTGATATCAAAGAAGCCTTGTCAGTGCTGCTGTGTTGCTCTTACTGAAGTTTATTTTTGGCTTGTAGCTTGTAAGTGCTTTTTGGAACTTGTAATATATAATCTGGCAATATTCACTATGAACTAGTTTAGAATGTCAAAGGAAGAAGTTCTTTTTGTTTTGCAATCAATCAGATAGTGACATTAAACTTAATTAAACTAAGGCGAAACGATGCTTTATTAAATGTGCTATATATCTGTAGATCCTGAGGCAGGATTTTAATTGAAGTCTTACACACTCTATGTGCATGGCAGTAGCAAGTACACAGAAATAATTTCCTTTTTTGTCAGTGGAAGTTCAGCCTATTTGTAGACTGCATGATCACAGGACAGTGAGCACTTCTGATCCCTACACTGTTCGATTTTCCACTTGCTTAGGATTACGCGTAATGAATTCAACCAATATCACGTTTCTATCTAGTAGGTTCATACTCAAATAAACCCAACACCTTCTTTTTAAGTTGTTTTATGGATTTCCAAACATGTAATTTCTCCCCTACTTCTTTGATACTGCTTCATTGTACCACTCAAAAAACAGCAGTAACCTTGAAACTTGTTACCTGCGCAATTTATGTCCTTTGCATATCACACAAGAATGACAAAACAGCTGCCACATTTTTTCATTATTGACAGTTTGATCAAAATGTGTTGTACTGCAGTTCACTTCAGCTGGCCTGTTATTGTTATTTTTAGTTCTTACCCTTTCTGGTAAGAACCAGGAAGGTTCTTACCCTTTATTGGAACCTCTGGGATAAAACCAAATCCAGCATTAGAAGCATAAATGATGCTTGGAAGACCCAGCCTAGGAAATGTGATGCATACAATCCAGCATTTGTTGTTCCATCTTGCTGTAACATTTAAACACTGAGAAAGGAATTTTAGCAAATTTCAGATTTTTCTGGGAGTAGTAATTTGGTGACAGCATTCTTTAAACACAGGAGTAAAGTTATGTCTCTTACTGGTTTCACCCTTGGGATGCACTTCTGGGAATCAGAGTGGGATCTCCTGGCCAGTGTTGGAGAGCCTCCTGAGAGCCAGCCTTGCTGCAGTCAGAAGGCAGGTACCTGGATGCCTGTGGAGCAGAAGGGCCTGTTGGAGCCCTGTAGAAGGGTACTGCCTTCTGCAGTGCTGAGAACAAAACGGCTTCTTCTCAGCACTGGATGTGGACAGCTTCACCAAAGGAGAGATCAATTGGCTTTAGCAGTTACTGGATCACACTCATGACGTGCAGAAAGAGTCCCTGCCTTTTATAAGTGGAGAAAGAAATAGTACATTTCAGACCATATTCTTAACTGACAAAAATCTGTGATCTGTTCTATTAAAGCCAGCTGAAGATCAAATGCACACTGATTTCATTCCAACTGCTTGAGGTCAGTTGAAGTTATTTCAGTTTACACCCTATGAGAATTTGGCACATGCATTTTAAAAGGCAATTAGTCCCTAAAGCAAGATCAGAGTGTGTTATATTTTAATTTCCAACTAAACTGTAAGTAGCAATAAATGTAATATACTTAGCACAATTATGACTTGCACACTCCCCTCCCCTTTTTAAAGAAAGGATAATATCTTTACATTTTCTTCTTTGATTTCTCCGAGCATCAGAGTTATTAGTATATCATTTGACCCATATTTCTTTTTATGTTATTATAATGATTACAGTTTTAATTAACATGACAGATTGAAATATAAAAAGATAATTAAAATATAGAGTAACGCTTAAATTCCTAGTCTAACAAAGTAATTCCTAAAAAAACATTTTGAAATATGTATGTTGATATGATCCATTAGTTAACTAATAATTAAACAGTAATTAACCATCCATTCATTCATTTATATTACATTGGCTCAAGAATAATTGCTAATAAGTATCACATTAAACTCTTATCTCAAAATTTTAGTTGACTTTGGGAAAGTGCTTTCTGAGTATCTGCATTGTCAAAGCTTTTCTGATATGCAAGGACATTTTGTGTAACCTATTTATAGATGTATATGTAAGCTGAAGAAAATTATGGTTGTAGAAATATATAAATTATATACCAGGTATATATTCATATAGCTGGACTAAATATATGTGTAGCTTGTGCATCTTTGATTAAGCTTGACAGGAAAGAAAATTGAACTAAAGTTTCAAGACTGGTTATTCTTCCTTGAACAGAGGTGATTTTTTATATCCACAAGTTGTTTGAGAAAGAGATTTGTAAATTTATGTTTTCCTGCTATACTTCCATGTTGTTCCTCCTCAAACAGCCGTTTCCTTTATTAGAAATTGAGATAATAGTTTTAGGATTGGTACTAGTGCTGTTGGTACAATGCCTCCGAGAAAAGATGGTAAGATGAGAAGAGTTGAGGTAGGATGCAAATGAAAGCCCTATTTCTACTTGTGTCAGCACAAATATTTCCACAGACATCAATAAGGCTAAGATTTCACCATGGATCTTTATCAGTTATTAAGAACAATTATGGCAGTTGGAGAGGGTAGATGAGGCTTTTAAGAAACAAGTTTCAAATTACGAAAGCGAATTAGTAATCTCTACCTGAGGTATAAAAGACACAATCTATGATTACATAAATTTTAATGGAATTTTCTACATGGCACACTAGTGGTTTAGCACCAAATTGAGGAAGGTTAGTACTATGTAGGAGCAGAATTGTCCTTGCTGTTGGGGTTTTTCTCTATCTCAGGCTTTCTGTACTTTCAATTTCTATTCACAAATGCAAAGATTTTTCACCAGTTTCTAGGTTCTTCTGTGTAATTCCTTTTCAATTATCTGTCTGGAGAGTTTGTTAGTTGCAGGATATAATGTAGAAAATGAAGAATAAAACGTCTGTTTTCCAAGAAAATATGCAAACATAAAACTGACTGAGTTGTGGCATTGCCTTGGGTGAGTTGGTTTAGTGCGAGGTGTCCCTGCCCATGGCAGGGGGATTGGAACTTGATGATCTTAAGGTCCTTTCCAACCCTAACCATTCTATGATTCTATGATTCTATTGATGTTAACCTACTCATCTTTAAACCTGCATATATATATATATATATATATATGCATATCCAAATTCATGATAGCATTCCCTTAACATGTGCCATCTTTGCTCTCATTCCTTAAATAAAATCAGCAAACTAGTGAGTGAGCAGAAATAAAATGCAAAGGGACAAGGCAAGATAGTAGTTCACAGAATTATTTTTGTAGAAATCCCTCAGTATCTTTGTGCTGTTGAAGGATGATTTCATATTGCACTTACATTCTGTATAGGATACATGTGGACTGATTAAATATAATGCAACATAAGCGATGCAATGATATATAACCTAATCTGTATTAAAGGGCATGCCCTGGCACTAGCCTAGAAACATTGAGTCACTCTCATATTGCTGTTATAGTTTACTGGCATTATAATAAGGGTCCAATATATTAACCATAATTTTGACTGTAGTGAAATTCTACTTAACTGTATCTGTTCTGAAATAGAATTACAACAGATTTCACTGGATTTCCACTTCTCAATAGTGGAGCTTCACTCCTTTCACACTTCTTATTCCTGTCATATGTTGAGCCATACCAAGATCCAGAGTGTCATCTATTCTCCTACATTACAGCACCTTGCAAGATTTAATCAGTAACTTGTTCCAGAAAATTCCATTGTGCTAATCCTGTTAGAACATGGCGTGAATATTAATGAATATAAACATGTTTTTCCCAAGGAGACTATTATCTTCCTTTCATGTCCTTCCTATAGGTTTGATGCTACCAGATTTTGAAATATATTTTACAGATGCTTATTCAGCATTTACTGGATCTTACTCAAGCAAACAAGGAAAGCAGGCAGTACCCATATAGTACAGTCACTGCCCTGCAGATAATGAGGAGTAGCTGGTATAGATTTACCATAGGTTGTTTCCACAGATAGCAGAGAGATGCTTTCTTTATTAGATGCCAGTTTTTTAGCTGTAGAGAGAAGACTTTTTAGTGTTTCAAGTTCATCTTCCATTCCAGCAGGTAATGAGGGGATGCTTGGTACAAGGCAAGGCTTGTCCTGATGCAAAAAAAAAAATACATGCACAAACCAGTTTTGAGTTGGTGAAGAAAAATTGTTGTATTAAAAATGTAAAGGAAATAGTTGACTGTGCTCAGTCACAACTTCATGTTTATTTGCTTTCCTCTGAGGAATGAAGTTTTTCTTTTCAAACATAAAACAAAGTAAAGCAAAACTCTCTAATCATTTTCAGAGCTTTCGGTGGGTGTCTCCTTAGTTATGTTGTCTTTGCGAATGTTCTTCTGATTTGTTGACCACAATTTCTCAGAACTATTGCACTCCAGGAGAGGTCAGAATACACCCAAAGGGTAAACACAGAATCACACAGTCACAGGATGTTTTGGGTTGGAAGGAACCTCTGGAGATCAGCTAGTCCAATACCCCTGCTAAAGCAGGTTCACCTGAAGCAGGTTGCACAGGATTGTATCCAGGTGGGGTTTTAATATCTCAAAAGAAAGAGACTCCACAACCTCTATGGGTGGCCTGTTCCAGTGCTCTGTCATCCTCAAACTAGGGAAGTTCCTCCTTATATTCAGCTCGGGCTTCCTGTGTTCCAGTTTGTAGCCATTCCCCCTTACCCTGTTTCTGGGCACCTACAAAAAGAGCCTGGTCTTGTCCTCTTGACGCCTACTCTTAAGATAATTGTATGTATTGATAAGATCCCTTCTCAGTTGTCTCTTCTTCATGCTAAACCTGCTCAGCTCTCTTAGCCCTTCCTCATAAGACAGATGGTCACGTTCCTTAATCATTTTCATAGCCCCCACAAGAACCAGGGCCTGTGATCATGAGGCTACTTCTAGCTGTCCGTGTAAGGTCTCATCGACTTCCTCCTTCTGATCAGGGTGTAGTAAACACAACAGTGTCACACACGTTAGCCTGCCCCTGAACTCTTACCTCTAAACTCTCAACTCATTCTTCATCCATTCCTAGGCAGAGCTTGATATATTCCACTTGCTGTCTCACATGAAGAGCAGCTCCACCACCTTGCCTTGCTGCACTGCCTTTACTAAAAAGTATGTAGCCATAAACAGATGGGCAACACTCAAAAGAGAGCCAAGACACACCTTTTCTTAGATCTGGCCATCTTTATAAATTGCTGCCATTTCAAAGGATGGAGGCAGCATGCTTTTCTCTCAGCTCATTTATTTTACATCTTTTAGAAAGAAACATGCACTAGTATAAAAACTTAGCCTATTTTTAAGCCAGAAGTGTCCTAGTCTCTTGACTGGTGGCAGGTAAGTGAGTACTGAGGGAAACGTGTGATAACACTTCCCCATAAACTTTTCCAGCCTCCATTAATTTGCAAGATTATATGAAGACGCATAAGTAAAATCTAATTCTAAAATAATAGAGCTCAAAAGATATGATCTAAAATCAGTGGTGCTGTGTACTTTTGATTACTTTTGCATTAAAGAGATATGATACATTTGAGCCTAAATGTACTTAATGAGATACTTCTAAAATGCTGGAAATAAATAACCTTTAAAAATTGAAGTTGATCAAACAATAAAAGCCAGCCATTGGGTTATGTAAGCACTATAAACAAGCTAGTTCATTCCTGCCCTCAGAAATCATTAATTAAATCCTGATCTACAGAGACAGATAGTATATTTACGTTCATCTGTTTGGGGAAAGCAATATTTACCCATCCAGACTAAAATCACTACCAAAAGTCCATACAAAGTTCAGTAAAATACTGGGCAGTTTCCCTTAAATAATTTAGGGTAATGGAAAACAAAATCTTTGGAGAAGAGTAAACCCTGATAGATACTTGACAGGTACTATAGTGTCAACAAGGGGATTAATGTGCCCCTATGCCAAGACTTGAATAGAACACAGTAACAGCACAAAAAAACCACAAGAAGGCACTAAAAACGGTCAGGAACAAATAAACAAAACTTAATGAGCTTTACAGCATGCCTTAAATAACTGATGTGTTAACTTTCATCCAAGAATATTGAAATAATTAAACAGCAATCCCAATGAATCATTTTTGCTGACTTTTACCAAATACCACAATGCTGGGGAATTCTAAAGGCCTGGGAAGATGCTACTGTTTTGCTGTTGTTCAGAAGTGGTCTCACAGAGTGTCTTGGGAATAGATAGGTGGTTTCCCTGAAGTCAGTCCCACAAGAAATCACAAAAAGGGCATCATGAGAAAGAATTTAATATTTTAACTGAAGGGAAGACAACATCATTACATAAAAAATAATTGTTGCCAGCAGTCTACCTTTTCTGATGTTGCCAGTTTACTTGGTATGAGTACTACGTGGACGTACACGTATTTTGGCATTTATGATATATTTGATGTAGCCCTCTGCTGAAATATGTAGGGCTGTATCTGATGAGCATGATCTTCTGCTACATAAGAAGATAAATATGGTATAAAATAGTATTAATCACTGGCTCCAAAATTAACGACAGCTCTTTCTAAACAGAAAAATACTCAAAGCAGAATTTCAAGAATGACCTGAGGTTTCAAAAGCTCGTAAGAAGTAAATGCAGGAGATGTGTCTACCAAGAAGAAGATTAACTTGTGGTTCCTTCTCTCTGAAGTGTTTGTACAAGGTGTATTTAATAATTGAGAAGTTGGGATCTAAAAGGAAAAGAAGCAAAATATAAAACAAGGGTTGGAATCTGAAACAAAACAAAGAAAAGAAAAAATACATCCCAGTTTAACAGTACTGGTAACTGTCACTTAGAACAGCTCAGGAACATGGCTCAACATCCCTTGCTTACAGCTAACCATCTGTCAGCTTTCGATATTCCTCTAAAAGGTGTTGAAGCTGGGGCCACGCAGAGGGATCAGGCTTTAAGGTGGTATATTGTGTGGCCAGATGATCCAAGTGGACCTTACAGTCAGAATGACAGTAGTTTAATCTGGCAAATCTCATGAAATCACTTTGACAGAAAACCTGGCCAGAAAAGGACGTGGAAGAAAATTACATGGAAAAGTTTTAGCCATCAGAGACTAGCTCAAATACAGCCCATTGCAGTACAGTCTCACTGAAACCATCTTCAGTGTCAGTGAGATGTGTAGCATGTATATGTATAGGTGTGTTTCTGTGCTTAGGTATTTCTTTCTAAATATATTAGATATAAATTACAGGTACGACAAAAATGTCTTAAAATTATGACACTCCATTCTCAAAAAATGCCAAACATTAAGGCTTACCACAGAAAGCCACAATGATGCTCTGAACCTGGGAAAAATGAGTATTGCATCTTGAAACAAAACTTGAAAACTGCATGGTGTCCCAATTAAATTACTGCAGTCCTGTCTTTGCAACAGCAAGGAGCATCCTTGGTAATTGCCAAAGCCCTTCTCCAGGAGCTCTTAAACAGGTCTGATTTTCTCAGCTAGCCCATTTTATGAAGAGCATTCCATTTGAAACGGGCGGTATGAACATGTGGTGTGTTAGGCAGTTTGCATGGTGACAATTATGAGAATTGCCACAACACAGCCACTCTTAAGAAGGTCTAGCGGCCTGAAAGAGCACCAGCTTACATCTTTAAATGTGTGAGCTTAGTTCTCTGCTCTTTATCAAGCTTTCTCTACCTCAGTGCCTGTACCCGCCTTTTTCCAGTAAAGTTGTGCAGACTCCTCACTTTCTGGTTCATGCCAGGCTCATGTCCAGACTCATGTCCAGTCATGTAATTAAAATAAGAGAGCAAAAGGGTGCTGTGGGGATGAAACAGTCATGGGTCTTTCAAAAAAACTCGTTGTAAACTCAGATCAGCTTAGATAGGTCCTGACCCTCTGCTAGTCAGTGACCCACAAATGGCATTTACTTTCAGGGACCCAGTGTGATGTGCATAATCAACACACACCTGCTTGATCCAGCAACAACCCAAAAGTTACTGTGATTTTCGTTCAGAATGAAAGCTGAAGCTGGAGAAGCCCCTCAAACAAATATAAGCTCAGCCTGTGAGTTCCTCACCTTGGAGCAAGAGCAAGCCAGGTTTCGTTCATTCATTTGCCTGCAGGAATTCAGGTACATATGCCCAGTTCTCAGATGTCTCAACATCAGACTGCAGTGTACTCCAAAATAAGGGGCAGCTCTGTCTGAAGTCAAGTACCTCTGCAGAGCACAATTAAAACAATTGAACAGAGAGAGGAAGAGCCACTTGCTCAGAGTTATACGTCACAACACCCAGCAGGTGTGTATACAAGGAGAGCCTTTTCCACACACTGAAAATGGCCTGAAAAGTCTTTGGAGTTGGGATCTAGAATCGTGTTTTCTTTCTTTATGGCTCTATTTTTTTTGCTTTTATTTTCTGTATGAAAGAGGTGTCTAAAGAGAAGGTATGCTCAGGAGTCTGTACATAGCCTGGGGCAACTAAACTCCAAAGAAGGATGTTTAAGGGCCAGTCACTGCTGGATCTTTGGGACTGCAGTCATTAGCAGGTGGCCTCTTTCACAAACAGTATTGGCAACCCTGGTGCCTTCTTCAGTGGTGTAGGTTCTTCTCTGGCAGCTTGGTACCTAAGGCATTCTCTGTGTCTAGTCCTGTGGTCTTTCCTAAGTGACCAGAGGCCAAATCAGATGTCAGGTCTTTCAACGTCAGCTGGTCTGGTTAACTGCAGCTTTGGTGTGCAATGTTTTACCTAATGGAAAGTATCAGTTCTGCCTAGCTTAATTTACTGGCCAGGAGGGTTACATCATACCCACCCACATTTCCTGCCAGCTACCAGCAGTCACTGTATCTCTAGTGACACAAAGTAGCTTCACTGGTACTCTGACCCCAGCAGTCAGTTTCCCAAGTAGGGTACAGGTTTCCTAGCACATTCACCCTAAACTGGGATGTCAGTAGGCTAAATGCAAGATTCTCTGGAGTTCCACTATGCCATTATGTTCCAATAATGTGCTTTTATTTCAAATCAAATACAAAATCTCTTTCCTAGGCACAAACGTTACAGAATGTGCTCTTTGTCAGAGTAAGACACAGAGGTATTCATTGTACTCACCTAGGTCTGTGAGGTACGTTCAGGTATTCTCTGAAGGAAGATGCAATAGAGGTAGGGAAAAAAAGCCCTACAAATTTTAGCAAATACATCTTATGCCAACCTTATGAACCTTACCTGTTCACAGGAAAACCTATGGTTCCACCAGTGCAGCAGTTTTCTGTGCAGTCATTTTAAAATAGGCTGTGGGCATGACTATGTGGATGTATTTCAGTGCAAATTAGTTAAATGTTAACAAACATCATACATGCACAATTCCAAAAGTGGATTCCTGTTACCCCAATGATGCTAATTGTTGTCAGTACATACGTATTTTAGTTCCTGAGATTGCTGTAATCTTTAAAAAGAACAATATGAAGAATTCAGTGTGCATTCTAACCTGTAAACTCAATTTGCAGTGAAACTGCATTTTTTCTCTGCAGTCCAGCTGTCAGTAAATCAACTGTACAGTTAAGAACTTCTTTTTTTCTGCTTTTAAAAGTGTATTAATGACAAAACAAGGCTCTTAAACTACTGCCCCTGGCATCAGTCGCTCAAATATAGCTGTGTTGCACTTCTTAACAACCAAATTAATTCCACATGAAGAGAAAAAGTATTCACTCTTTTTCTTCTCCTTTTTCAAACTTTGCAGACGTCTTGCAGGAAATGGGTTGACATACATTCCTAAGGGAGCATTTGCTGGCCTTTTCAGTCTTAAAGTGCTGTAAGTAAACTGTGTGTTGTTTGATATATTTCTGATTTCCTAAATGCTCCAGGGAACTAATTAACCAGTGAAGTTTTGATCAAGTAAATTACATATTTTGATCAGCTCATTTTGAACAATTCAATTGAAGATACATATGAACGTCATTAAATCTGTTTTTTTTCATTTAGAAAATATCCTAAACAAAAAGGTTAGAAAGCATTAACGACACTCTAAAAACAACTTGCTCACCAAGTAGATGTCTCTGTATAATAGCAAAGATAAAAATAGGTTCGGTTAATAGTTTCTTTAAGTGTCTCAAAATTTCTGATTTCAAGTGTAGTAATCTTAGTGAACTTTTCGTCATCACACAGAACTGGGGGTAAATTGCCTTCTTTTCTTGAGAGCCAGGGGAAAGGAACGTTATTGTAGCACACAATGAAAATAAAATCCAGTTTGTATTTCATATCTTTTTCTTTGCTATGTAGTTACTGAGAAGTAAATTAAAAAAATACGACAAAACCCTGTATTATTTGGAGTAATAGGACAGCACATACAGTTACTGTAATTATTAGCAGGCCACATCCCACAGTATTTATACTAGAGGGGATCTTTGCCTATCACAGAAACTGTATTGTTAGCACCAGTCTCCCAGGCAGCATCAAGTCAATCCAGATGCTACTGTAAGAGTATACAAAGCTCTACTGAAAAAATACCTAAGTGGGAAAAAAGTATAAAGAGCTTCCCACTCCATTTATTCTTAAGTTGGCCAGCTGTAGCTCTTGTTGGCCTAAGGAGATTAAGGCCTGCCAAAAATGATTTCATTTTCAATCTCCCACCAAGTATGCCTCATTTTGCAGGTACATTGTACTAGTTCAGTTTTACCCACATAGGATCCTTTAATATATGTGGGAGTTGGTTCAAACAGGGATATTAGGCAGTGTAAGTGACACTGAATTCAAAGGGAGGAAAATATTATTTTGGAATGAAAAGTCATTTTTCAGTCTTTGTAAGTTAAATGGCGTGATACTTCAGAAAAGAGATATGTCAGGTCATTGCTAGCAACCTCCTGTTTGAGAAAATTGATTTCATTGGGAAAAAAAACAGCAGTTTTTACAGAGATAGTTTTATTCAAACCAAATCATGAACTCGTCATAATAAGTCCCAATTGCCATAGTAGCATTTTCCTGAGGAAGGATTTCAAGAGTCAGTCTTCTCAGCTTTATCAGAATAAGAAACTGAAGCACTTCAGAAGGAAAACAAAATCAGTACATGAGGATGACAATTTCAGAATCACTGGAGGCAATTAGGAGCTCAAGCCCTATTGAAAGCAAATTGTATTTATTCTTTTGAATTTCTCAGCTGCTTTGAAAATCCTTCTCAAAGCTGATGTGTAGCTGTTAACAAAGCTAATATGCTTCACGTATTTGTTTGCTTTGAAAAGAGCTGGCATTTGACAGGGGCAAGGGAACAGAGTATTTGTGTAGCTTTGCTTGTAATCTTGCAGTAGAACCAGTACAAAGAAGGTAAGCTTGGAAAAAAGTTTTTGATAGAAAGAGATCATCTTTACTGTGTTGATTCTTTTTTTTTGTACTACTCAAAATGTAGGATGCTGCAGAATAACCAACTGCGTCAGGTCCCTACGGAAGCACTCCAGAACTTGCGCAGCCTGCAGTCTCTGTGAGTACACTTGATAAATCAACTTGTAACCTTGCATGAACAAGAATATATGATTACCTATTAACTAACTACCTGTTAATATCACGTAATAACGTGCTGAATAAACTTTTTCTTTTAACTCTCTTTGAGCTGTTTTTCAGCAGAATTGTACGTTCAAACATCAAAAGTGACTGATTTCATTCCAGTAATTTCATGACACCGGCAGCTTCTTTGCAACATTATAAACTGGTTCACTGTCTGAGAAGACACACCTTGCCCTGCAGTGCTTTCTGTCTGTCCAGAAGAATACGGTCCCTTGAGCACTGGTCTTTCCCATGGTTTTTTGCTGAAGTTCTTTACCAGGGAAAAGAAAGAATTCCAAATTACTCCCTTGTTTTTTTTCCATTTGGTGTAATTTTTTTATTTCTTTTTAAGCAGTATGGAAAACAATATTAACTCTTGAAACAAAGTGTATTTTGCTTAATTATAATCTGTGCTTCAGGCAGGTCTTCTTATTTACACTTCTTGACTGTCCTATGCTGACTCAGTCCATGAGCTTCAGTTTTAACAGAACTGCCAGAACTGCTAGACCAGGAGTGAGGATTGGCTGCTTCATGGTATGAATTAAATTATTTTTATGTGCTTCTGCTCCATAACGTAAGGATGGCTGTACCACATTGTGCTAAAAGCTGACCTGGCCCAGTATCCGGTCTTCAACAGCAGGAAAACTAGAAGGTCTGGCAAGGAATATAAAACACTCCTTTGGTAAACTGTCCCAGCTGCTGGAAACTTTCACTCAGGGACTCACTGAGCCTATTGTGGCTTCTTTGAATTTAATAGCTCTTAAAGAATTTTCTTCTATGTTTTTGTACAATTGCTTTCTGAGCCACTGTAACACTCGTGATTTTTTTTGTGGCAGCATATCTGCTTATCGGCTAGCCCTGCATGGCATGGGGAAGTACCTCCTGTTATTTACTTGGAACACACATTTGGTGTCCCTTAAGTGCAGCATCGGGAGAAAGTGAAAACAGCAGATCCTTAGTGATATATGCCAGATTCATAGACCTCTGTTTTATCTCCATGAGTCACGTTTTTCAGGCGTAGGCTGTTAGGATTGTTTTTCATCTGGGAGCTATTCCCTTCCTCTGGTCATCCTTGTCACTCTTACTGAACTTTTTTTCAGTTCTCATATATTTGATCTGGGAAAAGTCAAGGAGCAATCAGACCTTCACAGCATGTTTAAAGTTTTTGCACACCATGGATTTATAGAGTGGAATTACAAATGCTTTTTTGTTTGTTTTCCTACTAATTCCCTTGAATTTTATTTTGATTAATTATTTTGACCTTTACTGAAAATGGAGGTTTTATTTTCATACTAATTATGACTGCTGGATCTCTGTCTAGCATATTAGTAGCTACTCATGAGTTGTCATGTAAAGTTTGTGTTGCCATTTCCCTAAGTGCCTCAGTTGATGCCTATCGATACTGAAACTCATCTGCCATATTCTTGTGAGTCAGTTGAGTATCATGAGTTCTTTCTGCTGTACTTGCAGTTAATAGTTTGCAACCACAAGGCCACTCTTGCTGTCTGAATGCCAGACATAATACAGTATGTTTCCAAATTATCCACAGAATTCCATTGTCACCCAATTGAAAAAAAAAATAAAAAAGATTATTTTCTAAAGGATCTACTAATTTTGATGATCAGCATCAAATATGTAGATTCTTTAAGATAGGCATGCAGGTTTTCTGGGCAGAGGAACCTTCTGTCTTTAGTTGACCACTTTATATTTTCACAGAATTACTCTGAAGTAAAGCTGTTTTTCCTAAAAAGTTGCAATATCCAATGTGGAAGTAAATCTGGAAGTTCAAATATTAAATCACAAACAATGTTGCTGCAGTGTGTACTGATCACCAGCATCACTGGCAAAAGTCTAACAAAGGTAGAGTGAATGTCTGTACCAAGCTATCCAGTCTGGTTAGGGTTAAGTTGTATTGGTTGAGAAATAACTGTGTTGAACATGTTCTTTTTTTGTACATAAAGAAGTTCCACCAAAAGGTTAACCTCTTTTGTGTACATGCAATTCAGCCAAAATCTGAAGAACAGAATTAATTAAAGGAATTGATTTTCAGCAAAATTATGTCATCGGTGTATAACTTGCTGCTACACAGACACACTTTATATTTCATTAGCTCCCAGGTTCTTACGTCCATCTTGAACAACATTTACCGCCTTAATATACAAAGCATTCGTTAAGGTTTCTAAAGGTGAAACAGCCCTAGGAATTAATTATCTTATAATTGTTATTTGGTCAGTACCTTTTTTCTTTATTGACCAGACACAGACTGCAATATCTCAGCCATATACTTTTGAGGTTACAGTTCTTTCCTTTGATCTTTGAAAAAGTCATGAGAAAATGCTGGTCTAGTGACTGTACTAGATTTTCTTTCTGCTAAACAAACAAAAACAATCTTGCTGAGATCAGATCACTCTATACACATTCTGGACCAAAACACGATAAGCCAAGCAAACAAGAGTTCTTTTGTTGCTCTGAAGGAGACTGTTGAATTTTCATCACAGTTTCTAAACAAAATGACAGTCTCCCTCAGGCTTCATTGCAAATATTTTTTCCTTGGGTGAAGAATTTGAAGTAAACCAAACATCATTTGTGCAGTCTATGTAAAGGATGGATATTTTGTGACAGAATTAAAAAAGAAGGAGAATAGGATTGGTCAGTAGAAACCTTTAGACAGCTGTGTAGCAGGCCAAGATGGAATGATATGGGTTTGTACAGAAGAGCTACTATCACCTGAAAGATGATCATCAGCAAAAGAGACCTCTTTGAGGAAAAGAAAACTATTATTCTTTTGTTTGCTTAAACAAGGTTGTGCCTGTCAGATAAAGGTGTGCACAGATTCAATTTCTTTTTTCATATAGTCTAGGAATTTTCTGTCCTCAAGGTGGTTCTTGCATTGGTTTCTGATTTGCAATAGGAATTGTTTCTTGAAACCTTTGAACTAACAGGAGTCTTTTCAAGAGTGTAATTAAGAGGTTAAAAGCCTTCACAAAGGCAATTCCTGTAAGATAGCAACTTCTTGTACTTAACTACCTTTAACTATGCACTTGGTGTGATTTCTGAAAGCCTCATTAACCCTTTGCTTTAGCTTAGTATGGATGCAGAAAACTGATGACAGGACTCAAATCTCTGCCTTTTGTGGTTTTACACAAGAAAGGCAGTCATGTGGAGTGGCAAGCCATACTAACTGCCTTGCTGCCTTAGTCAGTGTGAGGAGGATTATGTTACAATTATTTTTTCATCAGTATACGTATACAGTTGTATGCATACACATGAACAATGTATGTGTGTATATATATGCAGACGCAAGTTCTCTGTGTTCACTTGTAATACAAATTCATCACAAATATTTTGCACAAAAGGGTATTTCTAGATTATATGCTTTTCTTATTATCTAGTTCCAAGCTAAAAAATGATAGTGCAAGCATCCGTATTGATAGATATATTAACTGATGTTAAATGGCCTGTGGCCCACAAAAAAGAACTGATTTATTGTAGGAACAAGCAACAATTTGTTCCACTAACTTGTCGAAGTCTGGCATGCAGAATGGCATAACAAGTTCAAGTGATAAATATTCCTAAATTTCTTAAGGGTTGACCTGTTTCTAGAACAGATCAGTCTCCTTCACACAGCAGATATTAATCAGTAAATACTATGACATGAGAAGTGGACACCAAAAAATAACAAAAAAAACCCCTGAGATTTGCGCGTTCCACCTTCCAACAGCAAAAACCTGTGAGAAAACCTTTGTACTGTTGCCTCAAAACAAACAGTATGTTTTTTTTCTGTCACTAAAGCAAAAAATAAGATTAAACAATACTAAAATCTTCTCCAATTTTATTAAAGTCTTTGTAGCTCAATAGTTAACAACAGTGCTACTTTGATTAATAAATCAGTTTAGCTACTAAAGCTTGGATAGTGATTGGTAGGACTTCAGTTCCCTTTGTGGCAGTAGTATTTAAGGAAGTAACCAGAACATGTTGATTTTGAGATATAGTTTTGGTCTCCAAGTTCAGCAGAAAGGTGTCTTCAACTTATTATATGGGCTATCATTTTGATCTGAAATCCAGTGCAAATACAAATTATCTGGATTACTAGTCCTAACAAGTCAGATGGCGTTTATTTCTGTTAAGCCAACAAGAAGAAAATATATTCACTGGTACTATGACTGAAAAGGAGGGACATGACTGAAAGGAGTCAGTGACATGTTCCAATTTGGATCTTGGCAGCAGGGTTTAGCGTCACTTGTGTGCTATCTTCTCTGTTTTGCACCTTGTGCAAATGTATTTGTTTAGAACCAACTACAAGCAGACGGTCTCTGAGTTTTGTTTTTTTGCAGCATCAGTATCTCCAGAATGCTTTTAAATCCAGCGGTCTTTTAGTGATTTTGAATATAACAGTATGGTCTAAAAACCTTTTACATATGTGTATTGGTTTGTTCTAGTAAGTACCACTTTTAGAGGCAGAAACTTTCAAAATCAAGAACAGACCAGGCACTGTCTCACTGCCCATGCCAAACCAGTCATAAAGGACATTGAAAAGCAAGCCTTTTTTACTGTATCACCTGCTTTCCTTCCTGTAAAATTTAAGAGGACTTCTAATTTAGTAGCAGAAAATAGGGCAGAAGACAGCATAACCCATCTTCCAAAGCACTGGAAACAGTTGGTAGAGAAAAAAATAAACCATCTTTTCTCCCTTGATAACCTGCAAAACTGAAATTTAGTGGAGCAAATTAATTTGGCTTTACAAGTAACAATGAGATAACATCAATTACATTTGTTTAAATTTTCCTAACAGAATTTGCAAATTGTGTAAACTTTAAGAAACTTCAGTATTTGTGAAGCATGTGATGGTTACACCAAGTTTTACATGAAAGATTATCTAGAAATCATCTTAGATATTCTTAATAATTAGCTGGTTGGAACAGGTCTGCAAATGGAGTTTTAATCTTCTCCCTACTCCTCTAAATATTTGACATTTCAAGAGAAGTTTCCATTCTTAACCCAAAGGAAGAGTTGAAGACTTTGAGGGCTCAGTGTTCTGAAATGTTTCCAGTTTAAGTCTGAAATTAAAAGCCTTTTCTTCATAAATGTTGACTTCAAACATTTTTTTCTTTTCCAGTTTGGTGCTTGTGTTACTAATCCTGATTTTTTGTTAAGGGGCAAAACAACTTTGATGAAATCACATTCTCCTGAGAGAACTGTTTTCATGAAAAGACAGGAGCTTTAGTTGTGGTTTTCCATGTCACACCCCATGATAATGAAGCTTACAGAAGGTACTATACTCTTAGGAAACCTAGTACCTCAAAAGGTATCCACAAACTCCCTGAGGAATTTCCCACAGTTTAAATCAAGTTTGTTGTGTACCCATGCAGCAGTCTGTACACATACACAAAGATGTCTCGAAACTCACCACTGCAGTCTTCTCATTTTATTGCACATCTTAGTCATCTGAGCTACTGGAGCCCTGGGGTGGGCTAGATAACAGAAAAGTGACTGAACATGAAGCAAGTAGCAGTACAGTATCAGGCCACCCCTCTCAGTCACACTTTTCTAGCTTGATAAACAGCTGGGAGGAAGATAGAAGCTCACGGTTTTCTAAAATGCATGTGCTACTGTTTTTTTGAGATGAAGTCCCTAAATCAACCAGCCACAGGGCAGTTGCTTTCAAAGTTTGGTGCAAATAGAGTGAACTAGATGAGCAGTTCAAGGCCACTGGGTGATGGGGTTTTTCATCCAGTAGAAGCTACTGGGCATCTGACTCTTTTCTGTCTTCTGAGTAATTTCGAAAGAGGGGGGTTTAACCACATTTTGTAAAGGACAGACAAATTTCTCAACCGCAGAACTGCTAGCCAAAAATCATCATGCATGGCTAAAGCCCACCAGTATGTACACCAACGTGTGAGAGGAGGGCAAGAAGCCACTGTTGGAGTGACTTTTCAGTACAGGGGCTCACACTAGACTTCTAAGATCCCTTTGGGCACCACAGTGGCAGAGTGTGGGTACTACCAGCCAAGCAAAGCAAAGTGCTTTAGTGCTCCAGGCAGTGGCCGTGACCATCTGTCCTGCTGCACTTAACAGGGTCCTTGGCACCCTTTTGACCTGTGCCAACTAACACATGCCTGAGGTGTTTCCTGCGGCCATCTGGGAGTTCGCACACCCCTGGGGCTGTGCCTGTTAGGAGCTCTGCATAAAGCCACCTCGCCTGGGAGGCTAGGAGAGGTCACTCGGAGCCAGCTGGCTGCAGGACCTGGGAGCATTCCCAGCCGCACCAAACGTGCTGGTCTAGCTGGGGGCTGGTAACCTGAGTGCAGGCAGATTCCTAGGATAACCCAACAACTGCTGCTGGCCCCCACTTTTTCCCAGCTATGGGGATTTAGGGTACCCAGTATCAGGGCCAATCTTTGCATAGATATAGCATTGCACTTGTCTGTTTTGCTTTATGCAGTCATCTGACATCCTGGCCCACTTGATCTTGGAGGAAGCATGTTTGGGTATGAAGATAAACACTAAAGATTGAAAATCCCAGAGCTGCAGATACCTCCTCCTAGAAAACTGAGCAGTGGGACAGAAACAGATGCTCCTCAACTGTGACTAGTGACTTTTCTTGCTGTTGCCACACAGGGTTCTTTATATCAGTCCTGTAGAAACCCATATGAGGGCAGAGCTGAAAGTGAGCTGTGGGAACTGCTGTGCTGGTGTGTTGTACTTAATCTTTTACAACAGTCCCAGCATTTTCCCCTGTGGACTGAAGGGGATATCCTGCGTAAAAGGCCATGTTTGAAAAACATGACTCACAATAGCCAGCTATATTTTCATTACATTCACTTTTCAGAGCCAGTTTCAGTGTTGCTTGCCATTACTTAAATGAGGCTTTCGTCAAACTTACGTGAACAAACCCTTGAAAGGACCTGTTACCACACACTAGCACAGATATTGGGGCTGCAGGTGATCCCCTCCCGCCTGTTATACCCTCCACAGACAGGTCCCATCCCAATACCTTGTGGCGAGGCTTGGCTGTGTCTCCCTGTATAACAGAGCCAGGTCAGGAAAAGAGGAAGGTGCTAAGAGAGGGAGGAGCACACCACTTCTGTAATCTGCCAAACCCAATGTGTGCTCTCAGTTCTCTGCCTTCCCTACCTGTTACATACAGCCCCTGTTCATGTGGTTTTACCTTTCCTGTTTAAAACTTAAATGTCAGAAGAATAATTTTGAACTTGACTTCTTTATCTGTCTTTGGCTCTCCTCTTCTCTTTTCCCTTCATTGTATCCAAGCGTTCATTCATTGCAAGAAGAAGCAATCCTTGTAATAGCTGTTCATTTCAGAGGGAGAAATCTCCTTCCTGATCCCATATCTAGCATTTCATTTACCTCGGAATGAATAAGCAAGGCACTCCAACAAGACATTAAGGAATTTCTTGATCACGGGTACATCCTGGCTGTAGCTGGGCTTGCTCTTGAAAGAAGATTCAGAAATGGAAAAAAAAGTAAATATTACCTTAGAAACCTACCAGTGGCATAAAACTAAGTATCTGGTCATACAGAATTGATCCCAAAATTGCAAATCAAGTCTTTTTCACCTGTTTTAGAGTACTAATAAATGAGTCCTGTTTACAATGACTAATATATTTTCATAATTTATGCACATGGTTGTAGCGTTCACAGGAAGCATCAGTGGGATACCGTCCACTTAGCTCAAGCATTTGCTTTGAAAGGTTTAAACATTTTAAGTGAGCTCGCGGTGAATTTCATACTGGCTGCTTTTTTTACATGCTGCCTATCAGAAGAGATCAAGTATTTGTTTCCCTAAATTGGCCCTCTCTGGAATATAATAGCAGCTTTCAAACTCACCACATGTTATCTATATATTTTCAATTATAAGTAGGGTCATGTTTGTGAGTTAATGGGTTTAGGTCTTGAAGTGCCAAAACTTTGATCAACACATGTAAAACAATTGGCTGAAAACAGCGATTTTGATTAATGCTTTATATATCAGTGTGCATTGCCTACAGTATAACAGGAAACTTAACCACTGCTGAAACCTTTTAATATCTGCAAGAGGGAAAATGGCACTTGGAAATTTTAAAAAGATTAGATAACAAAAGAGCACTTGAGGCAGTACTTCTTACAAGCTCTTGCAGGATATGTAATCCAGTTACAGGACCTGCCGCAGGAATAATTGCAGCTTCCTGATTTCTTCCAAGCTTTATTGAAACAATAATTCATAGAATCGTAGAACCATAGAATGTTTTGTGTTGGAAAGGACCTTAGAGGTCATCCAGTTCCAGCCCCTGTGCCACAGGGAGGGACACCTTCCACTAGACCAGGTTGCTCCAAGTCCCATTCAACCTGGCCTTGAACACTGCCAGGGATGGGGCAACCACAGGTTCTCTGGGCAACCTATACCAGTGCCTCACTGCCCTCACAGTAAAGAATTTCTTCCTAATACCTAGTCTAAATCTCCCCTCTTTCAGCTTAAGGCCATTACCCCTTGACCTATCCCTACATTCCCTTGTAAAAAGTCCCTCTCTGGCTTTCTCATAGACTGCCTTTAGGCACTGAAAGGCTGCTTGAAGATCTCCCTGGAGCCTTCTCTTCTCCTGGCTGAACAGCCCCAACTCTCTCAACCTGTCTTCATACATCTTCAGAAGTGCTCCATCCCTGTAATCCCTCCTCTGTATTTATTCCAATAGCTCTATATCCTTCTTATGTTGGGGGCCCCAGAACTGCATACAGTACTTCAGGGTGGAATCTTGAGAGCAGACTAGAGGGGCAGGATCACCTCCTTTGACCTGCTGGTCACACTCCTTTTGATGCAGCCCAGGATATGGTTGGCTTTCTGAGTTGCTAGTGCACACTGAAGCTGGCTCGTGTTGAGCTTCTTATCACCCAACACCTCCAAGTCCTTCTCTGCAGGGCTGCTCTTAATCTCTTCTCCGCCCAATCTGTAGCTGTGCCTTCGATTGCCCTGACTCAGGTGTAGGATCTTGCACTTTGCTTTGTTGAACTTCAGGAGGTTGGCATCAGCCCACCTCACAAGGGTGTCGAGGTCCCTCCGGATGGCATTTCTTCCCTCCAGCGTATCAACCGAACCACACAGCTTGGTGTCATCAGCAAACTTGCTGAGGGCACACTCAATCCCACTGTCCATGCTGGTGACAAAGATGTTAAACAGCACTGATCCCAATACTGACCCCTGAAGAATGCCTCTCATCACTGGTCTCCACTTAGACATCAAACTGTTGACTGCAATGCTTTGAGTGCAACCATCTGATTGCTTATCTGCTGGGTAGTTCATCCATCAAATTGATGTCTCTCCAATTTAGAGACAAGGATGTCATGTTATACAGTGTTATATGCTTTGCACAAGTCCAGGTAGATGACATCAGTCGCTCTTCCCTTATCCACCAACACTGTAACCCTGTTGTAGAAGGCCACTGAATCAGGCACAGTTTGCCACTAGTGAAGCTATGTTGGCTGTCACCAGTCACCCCTTTTTATCATTCATGTGCCTTAGCATAGTTTCCAGGAAGATCTGCTCCAGGATCTTGGCGGACACCAACTGACTTGTAGTGCCCTAGGTTCTCCTTTTTTCCCTTTTAAAAAATGAGAGTTATGTTCCCCTTTTTCAGTGGGAACTTCACTGGACTGCCAGGACTTCTCAAATATGATGGATGCTGGCTTAGTCACTTCACATGACAGTTGTCTCAGGACCCACAGATGCATGGACTTGTGCACCTTCAGGTTCCTTAGATGGTCTTGAACTTGATCTTCTCCTACAGTGGGGAATTCTTCATTCTCCCAGTCCCTGCCTTTGCCTTCTGTGACTTGGGTGGTGTGGCTGGAGCACTTGCCGGTGGAGATTGAGGCAAAACCAGTTTTTGAGTACCTCAGCCTTGTCCATATCCTGGGTAACATGGTCTCTGTTTTTTTCCCAGAGAGGGCCCATATTTTCCCTGTTTTCAAGGACCTAGAATTTCATGTATGTTACAGCATTCCTGTTTTATTTTTTGTGTATTTTGTTTACATAGCCAGTGCTGGGTTTGTATTTGGAAGCCTCAGCTATTAAAAAAGTCAGTCCCTTGATTTGCTAACAAATACTGGGAAGACAAAAATCTTGGTGCCCCTGATGACAGCAGAAACATTGCCATTTCAGCCGCAGGATCACACAGAAACAACCGACTTTCAGCTTCACCATGCAGCCAGGCATCCTGTGAGTAACTCCTGTGGAGTCAACAGGGGCATCAGAGCTGCACAGACAGGCTTCGTATTGAATGAGATGTTAACTGTAATACAGTAAGAGTATAAAGTGAATAAAGCCTCCATTCTTTAATCAGTGTAACTGTCAAACTAAGGCAACTGTAACTTCTTAGTTTACATACCAGCATCACGCAGGGAAGAAATTTACTTATTACGACTAAACACAGAGAAACCTCATCTACTCATTTGAGTTCTACCTTCTTTGAAAACACAGGCATAGCATGGTTGTTGCCTGGGGAAGAGGGGAGGTACAGCCATGAGTATTTCTAACCATTTCCAGCCTCACCCATTTGTTGACAGACCCCTGAGCTGTTTTGGAAGCTCCGTCTCCGCTGCCAGCCATGTCAGTTGTTATATCGAAAATTTAATTGTACAAGGGCTTTGACACTGAACTTTATAAATTTGTTCCAACTGACCTTGTCTCAGTTATTTGTCAGCCTGGCACAGAGCCTTAGCAGTCATTACTTGTTCTCATGCAGAAGGTAGGAGCAGCATGGAGCAGGAGATAGAATGGACCTGACTTTTTACATGACTGTAAATGAGGAAGCAGCTTTAAATAAAGAGATTAGTATGCTCACCACAAAAGGTATTGCACTTCTCTCAAACAGACTGAATTTAGGTTGTACAGAATTACTTCTTTGTACCCTGGGTGTGGTTGTTTGTTCTGTTGCGTTTTCAAACATCTATTTACATTTATTTCTGTTTCACCATTGACTTAATTATAATTACTGCCCTGTACAGACATCTTCAAGGAGAGTTTAAGAACATGGCTTTCACGTTCTGAGCAAGGTACAAGTCACTACAACACATTAAAAGCAGAAAAAGTGTTTCAGAGTACAGATCACCAGCTGAACGCTTTGCAAAGCTTCAGAAAAGTGAAGCACACTTTTAAATATTTCCCTGAAAGCATCACAATGGGAAAGCAAAACAGAACAAAAGCAGAAGCCACTGAATACATGACATAATATTTCTAGCACCACATCTGCAAAAAGGTTCAGTAGATTTAATCCTTATTTACACAAGTGTGAGAGCAAGATACCACCTGCAGACTCTGAAGAGGTACGGTGCGCAGTTGGGCTCCCTCTGTTGGCTCTGCAGCAACTGAAGTGTATTTAATAACGTCTTTCTTAAAATAAATATATTGCATTAGCAGCACTAAACTATTTTTTAAAACATTTTGTTCCACTATAAAAAATGTGAACTTCAGTGCTCATTATAATCATTGGAATAAACATTTTACATGAAAGGTAACATGGGAACAGAGACTCAGGAGTGAGTTTTATTTTTGGCTCTTAGAATGAAAGAGCATACGGAAACCCATCTTGCAGCTCAGTGATTTATAGATTGTGGAGGAGAATCTCTTGCTTGATTTCTTGCACTTTTTTTTATTCCATACTTTCAAATGATTGGGAAGGGAAACAAATTCATACCTGGTCTGTAACAGAAATGGTCAGTGTGTGCTCTTGGTGAGCTGATGGTTCCAAAGGAGAGCTGTCTGTAGAGAGCCAGCTGACAAGGAGAATTGTAAACATAATGTGAGGTCTCAGGACTGAGGCTGCGAGCAAAATGGAAATGTAGGATCTCCAGAAAATGAAAAATGGATGTGGCAACACATGTGCATCCTTTCGGTTTGTGTTGTTGGTGATAACTTCTGATAGTCATTGTGGAAATCCACTGTTCTTTTCTCAGAGTCAATTTTCTCTTTTCTCTCCTAGACGTCTGGATGCCAACCACATCAACTATGTGCCCCCCAACTGCTTCAATGGCTTGGTCTCCCTTAGACACCTGTGGCTAGATGATAATTCTTTGACAGAAATTCCTGTCCAAGCTTTTAGAAGTTTACCAGCACTTCAGGCAATGACACTGGCACTGAATAAAATTCATTACATACCAGACTATGCTTTTGGAAACCTCTCTAGTTTGGTAGTTCTGTAAGTTTTATTGATTGCTTTTTTAGACACAATCTCAGCTTCTTTGCAAGGCTTTATTCTCTTTGTGATAAAGAACTTGAAGATACTGCGTTTAACTTTGATGTTGCTTGAGACAAATGGCAAATGATAGATAAATAGGTATATACCTGGGTTAATTAAACATCCGTTTTGTCTTACAATCTTAATATTAAATTGTTATCTTAAGGCTATGAATCTGCAGTTTCCCTCCTACATTTGCACTAGGCTTAGTGATATTTCTTTACCAAGAGATCAGTTTTGTTTGCTGCAGAGAATGTTCTTTTTGAAATATAAATTACTTTTTCTGAACTGCAACAAACCAAACTATTTAAAAATTAGCTTGGAGAAGCAGATTTTTACATCTTCCTGCAGTTAAACTGGCATTTGCTGCGTCACTTGTTTTGATCTAGCTTACAAGTTTCCATCACTAATAAAGAACTACATGAGGGAATTAAACAATCACCCTATCTGGTCAGCAAAGCAAACAGGAAGAGGTGAATTGTGTGTCCTCTAAGACTCTAGGGCTAAATTAGGGAAGATTAGAAACAGGAAATGAACTGAAAGCTTTCTGGATGACTTGGAAAGAATGCTGTCCTGCAGAAAAAGTATGCACTTCCCTTCGTAGAAAGTATATGTAGTTTTGCAGTTGCTTATATTTGCATAAGAGTTCAACTAGTAAAATATGCATAGCTCGCAGCAAAATCCAGAAGGTATACTGTGAAGCACAGTTTCATCTTTTTTTCTTCTGGGAATGTACCAAATGGAAAAAAATCTGGACTGGCTGGAGAGACTGGGGTGGAAAAGTTATTTCCCGGTACTTTGGAAAATGTTATCATTATTAAAGAGAGAATAATACATTCAAGCTTTACAAGCTGTCCAAAACCATAGTCACTGAGCTAAGACACTAAGCTAAGACACTTAGCATGTTTTAGCATCATTCTAACCCCAATGTAAGCATTGAACCTGGCACATGCTAGGGTTCTTTTGTTGACATTTATAATCACCATCTCTGCCTAGTGCGTATATAACCATATAGGGCACCAAAAATGAGGGATAACAGCAGCCTTGTGCTGCAAAACTTTTGTCTTTTTGTTTGTTTACATTAAGTATCAAACCAAATCAAGTTAAAGACTGGATGAATTTGTTATTTGACTGAGCTTCTAGGCTTAGTAATGCTAAAGGCAAGAGACTTCCTTGAACATTGTGCTCTAGATCCCAACCAAAAACATAGTTATAAGAGACGGGTTCAGAAATTCATGAGAAAATTATCTGTTTTCATGGCTTGATTACTTCTGCTCAGTTAGGTTTCCTTGGTTTAGATCTGCCTTGCTTATTTCTAATCTTCTGGTCTTCATATTGATTAATAATGGAATCATTCTTCATGATCTACAACATCTAGTATTTTTGGCTCATCAGAATCTTCGTGTGTGGTTCTGCTTTCTTTTGTTTGCTACTCTGGCAAAGTTTCAACTCAGTGCAAAAATGCATGGTCAATTGGAGCAGGTTTGAAGCTCTATCATTAAATATCCAAATATAATTGCAAGTTGGAGATGTGCTTTCCATGCTAAATAAGGTATTAAAGGTCAGTGTAGTCATTAAGAAAAATAGCTGATTAGGTTTCTTCCTGGGAAAGTAAAAACTCATGGAAGATTCGCATTTTGCCATCATAATCCCTGCCTTTTGTGGACAGGTAGACTCAATTTCTGCAGGTTCTGCAGAACATTCAGAGAGCCTCTGATCTTCAACAGTATTTTTAGAGCAGAATAAAGCATTGAAGGGAAAGTGCCTGGCAGCCCCTTATTTACAGCCCTTCTTGTCTTTTAAAGGGCTACTCCCATAGTTTCTCCCCACTTTAGGTGTAGAGTGTCAAGAATAAAATAAAAGGAAAAAACTGCTGGGGAAAAAGGCATCTTTTTTAAAAAACAACATGAAGTGGCTTCAAGTTGTGTCTGCTCACATTAATGAGCTTCACTGGGAGTGGGGCTTTATCATGTCAGTTTAAAAATCTCAGCAATAGCACTCTGAGCCTTTGTGGGGGGAAGTTGGTTGAAATACATAACAAAATTACTTTCAACTGCTAAACATCTGAGAAAGCAGCTGTTGATTCTTATAGTTTCAAAGAAAGGCAAGTTACAGCACTTTTGAGATGAGTTAGTTTACTCATATCAGTGGAGGTACGACTTCTTGTCCTATGGCCCTGTGTCGTCTTTCATTCTGCAAGCCTAATGCTCCTTTCCTGTCTGCTGTGTTATCCATCTCCTCACCTGCTCCTGTTCTGTGCCATATCCTCTGACACCCTTTGAATATACATCTTCCTTATACACCTCATGCCCCACACACAGTTTTTAAGACAACATGTTATTAACCACCACTGTAAATATCTCTACAATTTCTCTATATTTGGCGTGCAACCCCCAACCTGGAACTCTGGGGTATGCCCTTTTTAAACAATCTAGGTGATTTAAAACAAATCCCTTCTAAATGGAAGCCTTCATGGGTGGGGAGATAGGGGGGGGTGTGAGGTGTGGAGAAAGGCAGTCGAGGTGCCTTCTATACATGCTCTTGCAAAAGCATGACTTGCATATAATTAGTGCATGCCTGGAAATAAGTTTCTTTTGATTTAACCGTCAAAATGTTTTGCTTAAGTCCACTGTGTGCAGTGTACTTTCCTGACTGTGTGCTTAATATTCCCCTCCAGACATCTCCATAACAATAGAATCTACTCCCTGGGAAAGAAATGCTTTGATGGGCTCCACAGCCTAGAGACTTTGTGAGTTGACCTCTTATTTGTTTCCCTTTTTTTAGAGTGTTTTCATTAATATTCTGAAAGAATAAAAATAGCCTAAAAGCCAAATGTGGGTTTTGGTCTGCCTAATCACTACAGGATCTAAGAGGTGGCTTACAATGACTCTACGTAGCAAATCCTATTTTTGACTATAAAATTAGCTTGCCTTTTAAATAAGCATTGTCAATCAACAAATTGTTTGAAGAACAGTTGAAAACTATTGAGCATTGAAAAAGAAGTGGCTATTCATGAGCAGATATGTTTGCCTACTTTAGTACTATTTATTTGTCTTGTTTAATCAATAAAGCAAATAATAGCTAGATTGGGTAATCGTCACTATGAAAAGTCTTAACATTAGAAAACTGTCTCACTGTAGAGGAGTGTTATAAAATTAGATGGGGTTTTATATCCCTGGAAAAGGCAAAAGTGACAGGTAGCCAAATTATGCATGTATTTTACAAAGGGAGAAGAAGACTGTTTCAGTTGTATCCAAGTTTTTGTATTAAAGAACTCTGATAAAGGATAGTACTGGTGCAGATTGACGTTTCCTCAGGTTTCCACTGTAGTTTGTTCAGACCTATTCAAATTTTCTTGTGTTTTCTGGCAAAAAGCAATTCTACAGAAGAATTCCAAACAGGAATGCAGTGCTGATGGTGAGCTCAAGGTATTTCATTCCAGAGTTACTCAAAAGTGGTGTCCGCTGGAGTAGTCCACAACCCCCCAAAATGCTACCAGGAGAGCAGATACTTCCACATCCTTCCCCTGGCACCTGCCACAGTCAGCTGCATCATTTTCAGAGATTTACCGTATTTCACCCAACCACAACAGAGGCTAAAAGGCCTGTTATACAGGGAACAAATAGAGAGCTTCAAACATGAATAATGCTAGTCTAAAGATGACTCTGCTTTCTCATCCACAGAACAATGTACTGCCCACTTTCATGTTTCATTAAGACCAGAAAGCAAGAAGCTTGGGGCCTTCTTTTTTTTTTATCACCAGTTTTGATTACATTGATCCCTTGCCACTGAATTGCAGTTTTACAATTTTGACTTTTAGCTGGCTGTGAGTTGAGAGGAAGCACCGGAAAGGGGGACAGGAGAGGGAGAAGGAAAATGCAATTGTTTGTTTTGTTTTTTTTACATGAGATTCACATGGCACTTGGTCAAAAATTGGGAAAAACAGAACAATGGAATAAGTAATTGTAAAGCCAGTCCTAGCCACCTGGCATGAGAGAGATGAAAACACAGAGGAGAGTCAGGAACCTGGGAATAAGTGTAGGTGCAGCCACTTGACTGTGATAACATAATGTAGCACTTGCCTGAAGCACAGTAACTGTCCTGTATAGACCAGTTTCCAGATAGTTTCAAGATAATCTAAAGAGATCTCACTGTAAATGATGGACACCAGCTTTAAGATCATTTGTTTGCATCAACGCATAGGTCTGGGAATCACATGTCACTGGAGGGCAAAACCAAACTGTACATGTCTGTAATCTCTTTTTGTCAATAAGCAAGAGAGAGAGATTTACAAGCAGGAAGGAAAGCCTTGTTGAGTTCAGACAGCAGTTTCCTGCCTGCATTACTTCAGCCCGATACTATTTCAATTTCAATCTATTGTAAACTGTGATTTATGTTTTGCTTGTTCAAAAAGGCTTTTGCTCAAGTTTGTCAGACTGTATGTTTCACAGAGCAGTGCCAGAGAGCATCACAGTAACCTAGCATGTCTCAATTTTAGTTTCATGTGTCTCCTGAATGCTAGAGGATGCACATCTCAATCTGAGGGCAAAAGAACGCTTATAGTCCGTTCAACCTACCCAAATAAAGTCTAATTACCACTGCAGCATGAGCATTTCTTAAAGCAGAAGTCCCTACCCTAGCTGAACTACTGGTTTTACAATCTGTGTGGTTAGAAACGTTCTCTGTATGAACATTGACAAATCTTGAAATTAACAATACAGATAATGGTAACATTGAACTTACTGTATGTTTTCCCACTTATTTTAGCTAGAGGAAGATTTCCACCAATCATTTTTACCCTCCAAACTCCAGTGTCTCTTATTTTTACCACTTAAACGTTGTGAAAAATCTCTTAAGAGATTTTTCATCAGAAAAAATAAACAGGGAGATTAATACGACTAGACAGTCAATCACAGAAATACATCATAGCGAGATGTATTAGCCACGGGAAACACAGCTCACTGTATAAAGTTGATGAATATTCTGTTTGAAAGACTTTTTCCCCATTAATACTTTCAAGTAGTGAATCGGATGGGCAATTTAAAAAACAGCAGATCTGTGTCTGAACCCACTTATGTTTTCTTCATTGCAGAATAGCTAAGATATAACTAAAAATAGGATGCTGATAAAAAATATAAATTATAATGTGCCCTAAATAGAGTTTGTTGGAAAACATCCATATACTTTCAAGGATATCCTGGCTTTTGTCTGTATGTATTTATTCAATGCATGGAAGGTGATACTTCATTACTTCATATGCAGTGCATAACCTAAATAATAAAATCCATTTTCACACAGAGATTTAAATTACAACAGTCTGGACGAGTTCCCCACTGCTATCAGGACACTAACAAACCTAAAAGAACTGTAAGTACAGAGCTCCTATTAGGAAGGAGGATGTTTTGTCTAGTATGTGATTTATTTATTTTTTTAATGCTGGTGATTTTATCAGTAATCCTTAAAAACTGATATCCTAGGAAAAACTAATAAACATGCCAACTTGCATAAAAGATCATTTTCAACACTGAGTTTAGAGCATTGAAGTTCTGACAACTTTTACTTGTATACTGCATTGTGCAGTGGGGTTTTTTTGAGGAACTTCCTCCCTGGAATGCAGTAAATAAACACAATTAATTCACTTTGAATCCCAAACACAACAGCTGGGTTTTGCAAACAGTCCAATATGTCATGGTCTTCTAGTGTAAGAAGATGTTAGTCCATCAGGTTTGAATGTTTAACCTTCTTCCCTCCCTACCCCACATTAAAATAAAGCATTTTCTTTTCAACATAAATAGTCCCTTGTAATGCTGTAAATAAAACAATTCTGGATACACAGACATAGTTTGAGTTAAAAAATAATAAAAAATTAAAAGAAATGAGTCAAGTTTATTGTAAGAAAGAGCTGAATTATTAAAAACTAATGAAATTCGATTCACACATCATACACACAATTGTACCCATCAATGCATATGTTGAGAATTTTTTCCCTTTGAATTATTTAACATGTTACTGGTACCATCAGAATAGGGTTTTGAAAACAACAGGTAATCATATACAAGTTGGACATGATTGTACCCCTGCTGCATCACAAACTGATCTTAAGACCCCCTTAAATAGCTACCTGGACTTTTTCCAAAGCAGGGACCCTCAGGCAGTGCTGACTCCAGCTCATTGCTGGCACAGTGCAGCCCTGGAGGAAGGACTGGGACTACGACTTTTGCAGCCCAGTTGTTCTCAGCTGCTGTTATATCATCTTGTTGGCTAAAATAATTGGTATGAAATCCAGCGGCTGCGAAGGATTGTCTTTCTGCTGACCTCTGGAGCCAGTAGCCAAACATGGATAGCCCAACAAAAGTGCCTTATGTGACTGAGATTACTTGCTGGCCCCTGTAGGACTTCACCTCTAAGTATCACACGTTTTAGATAAGCTCATAGGTTCAAGAAGTCTCTGTAGTGTAAAATTGCAACCTGACATCCCAAATCCTGCACAGACCATGAGACCATGTGCTTCAGTGCTTTGTTTGGGCTCTGGAAGGCTTATCTTACATGCACAAGGTGTTCCCACAAGGTTGTGCATGCCCTGCTGCCCCCACCAAAGTAGAAGCCTAGGTCCACAGAGGTTCAGCTCATTGCAGGGCCACCTTAGTAAGGGCATTTCTTAGTGGGATATCATTTTTCTCTCAGAAGTTGTGCCTGGGCTGAAAACACAGACTATGACACTTGTCTTCAGCTTGGAGGCATCCAAGGCAGCCAGTCAGAGCTGGATTTCTGCTGGCAAGGGGCCAGCGAGTCAGGGCCATATCTGTTCGATGCTACAGAGACACCGTTGTCCCAGATGCTCTGCACTTCAAGGTCTCAGCTGTAGGAGCAGTTACCTCTCCAAAGAAGTGGATATAGCTGTTACCCAAAGTTAATGTATACATAATGTTTTACAGACTGGATTTTGAAGGTAACTGTAGAACCATTTTTCCCAGGGTGGCTTAATATAGACTTTTTACCCGGGGGTCCACATAGATTTTACTGTTCTTTTGTTCACTGTGTGAATCAACAGGCTATAAGGTGCCTTATATTCAGACAGGTTGTGTCACTTGGGTACAGTGTCCAGGACACAGGCTACAGCTGTGACACATGCTACAGCTGTGAGCACACTCTCTTCTCACCAGCTCAGAAGTGATTCAGGCTTTTCTGTGCATAAATGCATTGGAGTCTGCTCTTGGCTTCTGATGGGGCTGCTCTCTGACTCAAGTCAGAATAGTGACGAGGGCCAGAACTGCGCTGGGAAATTGTCATGCCATTTCCTTAGCTTTTCTGTCATGTATTAAATCCCATTCACTACAGCCACAAAACTGTTCTAGATGAAATGGCGTCCTCATATTGCTTAGAGTCTGCATCTGCATAGAGGCAGTTCTTACTGCGTGCAAAAGAGCTAGGGATTTAGAGCCTTGCTGTGTAGCTCATCAGCAGTAGCACAATGCCTAAACAAGTGAAACCAATAATGTAGGACCTGTTCAAGTAATGGCCAAGTGTGCTTGCATCAGTGAACAATTTGAAGCTTTCTAAATGCATAAATTTAAGCTGGAAAGCCTTTTTCATACCCGACTGAACTAATGGGAGTTTCCCACACAAATCATCATTGTTCTTTTGAAATCTTAGTTGTGTCTTTTGTTTTTCACAATGGAGAATTACTCATATGAATAAAATCCAGTAATTAATGATGAGACAAAAATTGGGCCTTCTGAGTACATTGGAGAGTTTGTTCACGTCCACATTTAAAATATTTCAACAGAAAGATGGTTGTGGGAGGCTCAATGGATTACAGTATAATGTAAAAACCATTTACTTGATAAGCTTGTGCGATCCGTTATTATCCCAGCAAAAGAAGTAGTTGCAATTTAACAAGTACAGGAGGGAATATATATATATATACATATATATATATATAATTATGTTCACTTTGTTCATTTAGGAAAGAGCAGAATTCTACCTATTTCATTGGTTTTCTTTTCTTTTGCCTTTTTCAGTTCTTATTCCAGAAAACAAGGGCATACCTTTACATACGGATACTTTTCTTGTTATAAGCAAAAAAAAACCCAGGTGTGCATTGTGAATATGGATTGTGCCTTCACTTTTTTTCTTACTGTGTTAATCATTTTTCCTTTTGTAGGGGATTTCATAGCAATAACATCAAGTCAATACCTGAGCGTGCATTTGTGGGTAATCCATCACTTATTACAATGTAAGTGATAAGAGTGCTTTCCATGACTCTTCTTATTAGAGAACATGGAACTAAGTATCATATTTGTGGCTAATTGTCAAATAGCCCTTCTTGTGAATGTACTCTGTGGCGCATCATTATATAAGCAAATAAGCTCATACCTTTCCAGTTTTGTGGAAAGAATGGCAGTTTACATGCCCTGTTTAAGGGAAGTGCATAGTGGTATTTGGCCTTTGACCTTTGATTTGAACTGTTTCTTCTAAGCCTCTTGGCATTACTGGCAATGTAGAAGCTAGCAGAGTTACTCTTGATGGATTCCAGTCTGAGTTCCCGTTGTCTTACATGACAATTCATTTAATGGGCAAACCTCAGAATTAGATCTTGAAAAACAAATGTTAAAAAAAAAATAGTCACTCGTCTTGAGCAGTATTATTCTATGAACAAGAGCAGCATGACTTTAAAACTGCTCTTCTGAGTAGGTGAAGTTCTGACTTCTTCACCCGCTAACATTAAATTTGTCCTGGGTCATAACGGTGTTCTTCATGTGTGGATTTCTATCTTTGCAAACTTGGGAGGAAGAGGGAATATTTTGGGACTGGCTTCTGGCTTTAAAACCAAGAAAACAATGACTACTTCAGTGTTCAAAGTGTGAAGTGGGGTTGATGGATATAAATTAGTGGGTGCTACAACCAGAGGTGCACAGTCTGGGGTTCATCATAGGGAGTTTACTCATTTACTTGTATCATAATCATGTAATATATTTAGAATCTTTTAAAATACTTTTCATAAAATGTCCTTTATCCTCTGTTTTCAGACATTTTTATGACAACCCTATCCAGCTTGTTGGAAAATCTGCTTTTCAACACTTACCAGAACTCAGAACTCTGTATGTGCTTACTTTTTATCTTAATTCTCTTTATATAATTGTCTTTATATATTGCAGTATTAGAGTTGTCCCGCACTTACCACAGTTGTATTACAATGATTGTCCCTCACCACAATTGTATTGAAATGATGTTTTTATCTTCTAGAACTTTAAATGGTGCTTCGCAGATAACAGAGTTTCCTGATCTGACAGGGACTACAAGTCTGGAGAGTTTGTAAGTGAGAAAAATATTTGTGCTTTGTTTTATTTTTTGGATACTTACTCTAGAGAATGTCTTTAAATTGTATTTGTTTTGCAATCTTTAATAAGTAATCTTTTTGTTTTTCTTTTTTTAAATCAATACTTTCAACAGGACACTCACAGGAGCACAGATCACCTCTCTCCCCAGATCAGCTTGTGACCAGTTACCTAATCTCCAAGTGCTGTACGTTTCAGTAAGATTACTAATGTTACATTAATGCAAGAGATTAATGGACAAATGAAGCATTCTGATTTCAAAATTACCCAGTTGCTGCCATTACTGTGTATCCTGTTAATTCTTAGGAATTCAGCTCAGGGAGCAGGCCCCCATGTTCCTCAAAAAGTTCACAACCCCCTTATCGATCAGCGTTTCCCATACATTGGTGAAAAAGATAATTACTTTGCATATTTTTAGGAAAGGATAAAATGGTTTTTAATTTGTTTTAAACACAACAGAACTACCATACTTTCATTCATTCTGTCTCTGCTACAGTAGTCTGGGGGTTTTTAACTCAGTGAGGCAGATAATTCAGTGAAGTGAATGGAAAATATAACTAAGGAGTGTAGTATTGAGTCCTCATTATGCTTCTCTTTTAGTTTCTTTTCTGACCAGACATAAGTAGCTGGCTGAAATTTTAACAGACTATTGCTTGGCATAGTTGGGGCATAGTTTTTATACTACATATCCAATGTTATTTTAACCTGGAAATTTCCTTGGAGTTTGCTTAATCGCTAATGAGAGTAATCATTGTGTCTGCTTCTTTGAGAATCAGCCAGCAGCGCTTTCCTCTATGTATTACATCACTAGGAATGTATTTGGTATTAGTCCTTTGGCCAACATTGAAATAGCACTAATTATAACACATTATTTGAATACCAGTGTGGATATCATGAACATTTCCAGAAAAAATGAAGTTTTAGTTGATGGAATCAATATAATCATTTCCAGAGTGATAAAAGACAGAACAGACTCTGTTGCCACAGGGAAGTCTGCATGCAGTTTAAATATGTCCTACATTCATAGAATCATAGAATGGGTTGGGTTGGAAAGGACCTCAAGATCATCCAGTTCCAACCTTCCTGCAATCAGCAGGGATGCCTCACACTAGACCGTGTTACCCAAGGGTCTGTCCAACCTGGCCTTGAACACTGCCAGGGCTAGGGCAACCACAACTTCCTTAGGCAACCTGTTCCAGTGCCTCAACACCCTCACAGTGAATAACTTCTTCCTTGTATCTAACCTGAATCTCCCCCATTTAAATTTGAACACATTGCCCCTTACCCTATACAGTCCCAGATGAAGAGTCCCTCTCCAGCACCCTTGTAGGCCCCCTTCAGATTATTCAAAAACAACAAATAACCTCAAAACAGAAGGCAAATAAATACTATAGTAATTAATAACTTATACATTTCATAGTAGAGTTAGACTGTTCATTGGAAATTCACTTTTTTTATTTTATACAGAATAGTTTAAAAGCCCCTTTTGGGATAGGAACAGTGAAAATAAAATTTTACCAAGGAAGGAAATGGGTACATATGAACCAGATTTGAAGAATTTAAAGCATGTTTGAAAAGAGATCACTCTTTTACATGATAATATTGGATAACCGTGGAAAATTATATTTTTTCTAATTGTAGGCATAAGCTTTTTCGTGTATTTTTTCACTAGCATATTGCCCATTCATTTTTCCCTGAGCAACATGTATATATATATATATGTAGGATGAGACTGTTGCATGGTGGGGGTGAGTGTTTGGTCCTTTAATTTTTTTTTCCTCCAATTTCTGCAAATTGCCTGGGCTTGGTTTTGATTAGCTACATTATGGTATAAATCAGTCCAGATGTTTCAGTTATTCTGTAATTTGTTGAGTTTTGGCTCAAGTCTGTTAAAGAGGTTTTTCCCCCATGTAGTGATTGATTTCAGTGTTAGTTCCAATACTTTTTTTTTACCATTTCCCTCAGTTACAAGATCTAAAGATCAGAGGCATTGTGCTTAATTAAAAGTGTAGAATGGACAGCTGATTGCAGTCCCTTGTGATTATTACCAGGAAGATATAGGATCTTCTCTGAAAAAGTATGAATATATAGCTATTTAGCAGATTATTTTAAAGGGTTCAAATATTCATCAGAATTTAATCATGATGGATATGAAGTCTGTGATGTAAATCGAATATTTCCTATAAGCAGATAGCCAATATCATTACTACAGAACTCTCAGCAGAAGTCTGTACTTCAGGCAGGAAATCTTCAGACAATGAAAGGAATTTGCAAACATAGGATATGGAGTTAATACATCATGCTTTTCCCCTTCTCTCTCCTCCTGGGTTAGAAATGAAAATCTGACAGATGAGAAATGATAACTGAGTTTGCACATTTCTATTCTTCTGTGAGTGGAATGAAAACAAGTTATTTTAAATTGAGCGTGAAGGTAGACAATGAAAGATCTTTGTCTTTTAATGTTACTTTGATGCTAATCTTTTATTTGCTTCTGTATTACAGGGATCTGTCTTATAACCTGCTGCAAGAGTTACCTTGTTTTACTGCCTGTAAAAAACTTCAAAAAATGTAAGTGACAAACTACCCTAAAAAGCCTAAAAAGAAGCAACTCTATACAAATGTGTTTGAACATCATTAACTTGGATTATTGCTGGGCGATTTGACATATCCCAAACACATACCCTTACGCTATACTGAAGTGTGTCATAAACACAATCCAAAACACCCTGAAATGTCCTGCAAGTGCCTTTGAAACTGAGGAAATTCTTATTGCTGTTTCAGTGACTTGCATCATAATGAAATCGGTGAAATCAAAGCAGACACATTTCGACAGCTGGCTGCTCTTCGGTCTCTGTGAGTACAGCCCTAACAGCCATTCACCCACGTTCTCAAAAGCATGGGGTCTATGCTGTCTGCTCACTGTATGCCCCAAAACATCCTTGTTTCCATTTTATCTCACTTCGATCTTCCACCCATTAGGTCGTAACTGTGAAAGGAGAACAAACATTATGAATTTTAGCATCTGCAGCAATGAATTCGAAGTCATATATTTATAGCTATAAAAGCTGTTACTTTCAAATGTTTCTGATAGAGGTAGAGAGATACTGAGCCATAGCTGGTGTCTGTTGGCAGGTTCACCTAATACTCAGCTCTAGGAAGCATGAAATCCTTTTATGGAGAACAGTGTCTTAAGAAATAGAGTCTAGTTATGTGTGGGTTTCTAATTTTCACATAAGCACATGTGCTAACAGAGTAATTCTGTCAAGAAATTATTCATGGTTGTAAGTTTTGGAACTTGCAAAATCAAACCTATACATTCTTTTAAGGGTTGTTTTCAGTCTTTTTGACTTTTCAGTGGCAGTGAAGATCGAGATTAGGAAATTAAGCCTATTGGCAATGGATTTTCTGTTCTTAGTCACATGAGGACTTCTTAGAAGTAGTCCATATACCCCACCCTTCTTTCTGCTGCCTTGGGAAGCTATGAAGGAGACTGAAAATACCTGCCTTAGACTGTATAAGGCATTATGACACTTTTTTAGAAGTTGTCAGTTTAATAACTAACACCATTAATGGGCTAACATAATTTAAAAATGGAAAAAAGATTTTGCACTATAAAGATATGCAGAAGTTTATTGAAAATATTCGCATGTAAATAATACCTTTTCTATATTTAGGCGCCCTAATCAAGTGTATGAAAACTTCCACATTCACTCAGTGGGTATGTAATTTTCCACTCACTTTTCTTGTAGGGATTTAGCTTGGAACAAAATTAAAATTATTCACCCCAATGCCTTCTCCTCTTTACCATCTCTGATCAAACTGTAAGTATTTGTATATCTTTTACATTCAAATGTTCACGTTTGTCTTGCGAGAGCATACAAGAATTTCATAACTTAGTGCCCGAACAGAAATCAAAGCTTTCTTTTTTCTAATCTTCTGGTCTGCTGAATCCATATCTAAATGCCTGTTTCACTGTACTTCACCATCCCCCATAGGTATTATGGCAAAGCTGCATATAACACTGTGTAATCAGAATGATTTGGGGTTCATGAAGCTATCGATGCATCTGCCTTTCTTCGTTTAATTTGTTAGCATTTTAGTCTCTTGTAGCAGTGGGGACTATTTCATTTTAGTTGTGTGCCAGGACTAAGGAATTGGATTAAAATTTAAATAAGAAGCATTTTTCAGTACACATCTTTATTTCATCATTCCTCATTTGATGGAATAGTTTTTCTTCTGTAGTAAATTCAAAACATCAGCCATCAGTTTTGCAGGCCTTGATCACAGCACTTCTCAGTCCTTACTAACTTTTTCCTATTCCCCATTGTCATTGTAATGCCTCTTTAAAAAGTGAGTCCCAGGGAAAAAAAATCCCCCGGAGTCATCCTGCTGCAAGATTGTCACAAAAATACACTGCTGGGCATTTGTTCATAGGTAATCCAGTTGCTGCTGCGAAACCTAAAACTTTAAAGGGGTACTAATTTCTGTCAATGTGCAAAGCCACCTGAATAGTCCATAAAGACAATATTGTCTATGACATCCCTTTTGGAGCCCTCCTTAAACTTTCCTACTTTGTGAGGGGAGTAGTAAGTTATGTCTTTGGTCAGTAGCATAGAACAGTCAGAGAAGGTTAAAGAAAAAAGCCCTTTAACACACACACTGTAACAGTGCACTAGTGTTCCCTAAAGTGCTATTCTCTAACCCTGGTCTGACTGAAGTCAGGGGTCATTTTTAGCATTGCAGTAGGACCAGAATTTCACCTTTGGTATTTAACTGTCTTGTGAGCAAGAGGACACACTAAATCAGATAGATAGAACACCAGTTCATCAACATATCCTTTTATGTCTAGCCCATAGACTTCAGTAGACAGTCCAAGAGACAGGAACTTTGCTGTTCAGCCTTGGGCATAAAAGGATTTCAGCAGCATCAGACGCCCCTTCTTCCTTGTTCTTGACTGTTGACCATCTGAAGTATTGCAGTGTAGGTAATTGTGAAGAGGACTGAAAAGGCTCATAGAATAAATGAAACAGAAAGGGAAAAAGAGAGAAAAGAATACCTCTGGGCTCCCCCCTCTTTGAATACTATATAACTTTTTTTTTCTCCTGTTTTACTTTTCCCAAGTTATATATCCATGTTCATCAGCTCTGTCTTCCCTCAGCTCCTCAGACAAACCTCAGCTAAGAACTGTCACCTTCATCTGCTCCAGCCCAGACCCATCCTACCCTGAAACACGTCTTCCCATACACCTAACTTGCTCCCTCTGGAGCTTTCAGGGCAGCCATGCCCTGTAGCATCCCACTGAATCTTTTAAACTGGGAAGCTGTTCTGATACCGGCTTTCTTTAATTCAAACAATATAATGAACAGATTTTAAATTCATTTGCTCGTCTCAAAACTGTCACTATGAATGTTTGGAGTCAAAATTTGGCAACAGAGACTTAACTAAATGCTAGATGCTACTGTTAGCTTTCTGCTGGAAGCATAGGTCCATACTCCTGAGTGGTGCTGCAGCTTTGCTCTGCTGACTGAGGCCTCTGTTTAATGTAGTCGTTTTTGATTGAGTTAGAAAAGTCTAATCTGTTTTTCCAACATGACGCTTCTAGAGTTAAAGAAAAAGATGAAAACCCATAAGCTGATTTTTATTTGCTGTTATGCAGGGATGTGTCATCCAACCTTTTGTCCTCTTTTCCTGTGACGGGGCTACATGGTTTAACTCATTTAAAATTAACAGGAAATCAGGCCCTACAAAGTTTGATATCATCTGAAAATTTTCCAGAATTGAAGTGAGTATATCATTAAAACTAATAAGCCACATTTGTGTTCGTGTGCAATGGAAGGTGTGTCAGTGTGTAATGCATGTTACCTTGTATTGTCAGTCTTTGATCTGTGCTATTAAAACTAAAGCAAATATGATAAAAATGATAGACTTCTTTTATTATGCTCACTTTTAACTGAAGAAACTATGAAGAGTTTTGAAATATTAACCCCAGTACTTGCTTAATATGAGCCACATCTGCTTCCTGGTGATATGTTTCGAAAGCTGTTAAAACAATATTGCTAGCAGCTTAGTGATATGTCTGTCTACTGGATTGTGCTTACAGGGCTTCCATTATATTTAGTCAGAACACAGCAAATATCAAGGGAAGAATATACTTCTGCAGTTCCAAAATTTTTGACCTCACTTGTTTGACCATGGTTTTTTTATGTTATCTTTTGATTAAGATTCAGATAATACTTTGCCATTATTACTAAAACATTTTGATGCTCATAATTTTCTGCTGGATGCTCTGTGATACAGGAAGGAAATGTTCTCTAGAGATCATCTGCAGCTCTGCTTGTCACTGGATGACTGCAGAGAAATCATGATGACTTCAGGGCATTAGGGAATGTCCCCTAACTCTCTCTTGATTTTTACATTTTAATTAGAGATTGCCAAATGCAACATGTATTTTTTTCTATGTTTTACTGTAAATTGCTTGCTACCATAAAATCTGAAACAATGAGTGTGCACATAGTTACAGAATCACAGAATGGTTGATATTGGAAGGGAGCTCTGGATGTCGTCTTGTGCAACCCACACTATTCAAGCAGGGTCACCTGGAGCCAGTTGCCCAGGACCATGTCCAAACAACTTCTGAATGTCTCCAAGGAGGGAGACTCCATTCTTATGTCTTCACTAGGTTTTCCTTTTGCACTGGCAAAATCTCATGAGTCTTAGCAGGCAGACAACTCAAGATGTTACCACTAATGAAAAGGACTGGAGTGTTTGGAATTATCAGTAAGGGAGTCATGAGTAGGAGTGCAGAGCAGATTAAAACTCTGCAGTGTCACGAGAATGCTCTAAGAGCTGAGCCCAGCCTGTTAGGCAAGCTTTGAGGAAGTAAAGTCAGGCTGCCATGCACTCCCTCCTTCTTGATCCGATGCTTTGATTCAGCACTGTAAAGAACTCAGTGTTTGCTTCATTCATCATAACTGTAACTTCTCATTCACCAGCAACCCCACACCTTTGCAATATAGCAAATAACCTTGTGTTCTCTGCTGCTTAAGCAAAAATCAGAAAAAAAAAAGGCATTCCTTGCTGCAGAAGGCTTATCAAGGATACAGATATCATCAGAAAGATAAGCAATAGAGAGAAATAAATTCAGCCAGTGTTTCTAAAAGAGTTTGGTTTGACAAAGTCCAATCTAATCACCCACATCAAATAAGCACCAGCCATTAAAAGGATTGCTTCCAGCACTTTATGGCTGAGAGTTGCTTCTTTTTTGTCGTTTGTTTTTTTGGTTAGGGATTTTTATTTCTTTTTCTGTTGAATATATTTTTCGTGAGAAGGAAATTCCACTCTCACCAAGAAAAGCTGATACTAATTTCTCTGCACTGCAAAGTATGTTATATCCTCTGTGTTCTGGGTGCCAGTCCTTCCGTGCAATTACACTTTGCACACACATTAGTAACACTCACCAATTTTAGGCCTATCTGTATATCCTAGTAACCCAGGAGGGACAAAGACCTACAACAAGAGAGGATAGGAAATGGAAGTCTTGCTCTTTAAAGATAATTTCAAAGCAGTTGGGGTTTTTTGCCTACTTCATCAAAGTAGTGGATTGGTGCAATGTGAGACGTCCACATTTTCAATGTATGACAGGCTAGCAGGCTGGTAGAAGTGCAACAGCTTCTGGAAATCTGCCATTATTAAGCACACAGATCTGTTTGAATGGTAAGAGAATACATTTATTAGTCCCTTGAGCCCAAAATATCTACTACGGCTGATCATTTCCGCAGCTGGATCAATGACTTCCAAAAGGTCCGAAGCCACAAGTTACAGTGATCACCTTGCACAACTGTCGGTGTTTCTTTTGAGAAGTTTTTGTTTGCTTGTTTGTTTGTGGGGAGTATTTATTTTTTAACATCCAGAAAAGGAGAATTTCTAGTTGGGGATCGAGGATGGATTTAGCCCAGGCGACTAGCTATGGAGCTATGGGTTAGTCTAGTCATCTATGGGTTTAATTATAGTTTATTTAAGAAGGGTTTCTGGGAAATGTGTTAAAAAAAGTTCAGTTGAGATCATCTTATTTTAAAAGATGGCATGCACAGAAATGAATTAGAAATTAAGTATTTAAATATGCTGGCATGAGGTTGCTTAATAGTTGGATCTTTGTTATCTTAAACTTTCCTTGGTGTACCTTAAAAACACTATATGAAGCTTTTTGCACTGGGGTACAAGGGTACACATTTTTGTTGCTAATTCCCAACAAAAATATAAGTGTATAGAATCCAAATGCCCCAAAATGCACTAATTTGAAATTACTTTAGAATTTAGGGTTCTGATTTCCCTTCTTTGTACCAGGCTTTTGGCTAGCACACAAGTTGAAGTCCTGTTGGCACTGCGCCTGATTCCGACTGATTTCTTTGCAGATTTCCCAGGGGGTTAGAGGTTGCTTGGAATGCTCATAATGATAATTTACATGATTAACCTGTTGAAAGTAATCTGATAGGAGGATCTAATTCTGTTTTATTCCTTTTAAGTTAAGCCAGAATAACTTTGCGACTTTATCTGTGTCTTTTTTTCATTTATTGGGCTTTTGGAATTCAGGTGACTTGTTAAGTTTTACTTTGTACTATTGGCAAACTGTGCAAATTAAATATCTCTGCTTCTAAAGCATAGAATTATCTGGGGAATAGAAGTAGCTTATAGAACCTGAGTGTATTCAGTTCTTCCATGTTACTCCAGATTTTGCATATCCCCCAAGGAATTAGAATCAAAACATACCAGAAATGAGCATTTTTCTGACAAAAGAAGCCCTCAGAATCATTTGAAACTCAGACCTATCCTCAGTGATGTGTTAGGGATGACCTTCAAAGATTAGGATGAACTTCAAAGAGTTAGGAATAAACATCCAGTGTCCTGCAGTGACCATGCTCATTTCTAAGACAATTAATAAAGTAAAACCTGTTCCTCAGTGACATTTGTTTCCACACACAGGGCCTTTCTAACTCATTCACCTTTTGGTTTACAGCAGTGCTTTCACAATTCGTACGCAAAACACAATCTCCTTTTTTCCATTTTACTGGGAAAAGAGTTGGGTATGGGAAGAGATGAATAAAATTTAAATTCCAAAAGATCTTGTTGTCCCCAGACTAGAGAAATTCCATTTGAGAAGTGATGCTTTAGCTTTGTCTGTTAGGCAGGTAGATGCAGCTGTGGATCCGTTTTTTTTAAAGAAACCATTAAGAGAGTAACGTGGAGAAACTGTTGGGTTACACTGTAAAGTCATTCAAAATCATAAAACAGTAATACAGCTCTAAGAGAAACATTCACTCAGTGGCAAGGCAGGTATCTCCCAGTTTTGTATCTCCCATGAAAATGCATACATGCCTTAAATGCTTCATGGTGCCTTTACTAAAATTAGCCTAGAAATCATTTGCATTTCTGTTGTAGAATTTTATTTGTGAGTCCTCATTTTGTATTATCATGACTGATTTTTACCCACAGATATTTTTCTTTCAGTCATGGCTATTTAAACATGTTCCTTTGTGCTAATAGCAGAGGAGCAGTACAATCCAGTAACCCTCCCTGCTAAACCACTATCTTGGCGTACTTCCTTATTCTTCTACAGGGTTATGGAAATGCCTTATGCTTACCAGTGCTGTGCCTTCGGAGCTTGTGAGAGCCACTACAAAATCTCCAGCCAGTGGAGCAAAGATGAGAATAGCAGCATTGACGATTTCCACAGGAAGGATGTGGGGTTGTTACAGATTCAAGGTAATCGCCATATTTGGCTTTTAAATCTGCCTGAAAGCTATGAGCAATCTCTGATGTAAAACAAATCCAATACACTTTTACAGTCACAGATGCAGCCTCTCACTGTCTCTTGCCCAGCGTTATGCTATTCAAGCATCCTATGCTTAGCAAACTCGTTTTTTTCAGCTCTGTCAGAAATCTCACTCACTCATTTTTCTGTCCAAATAATAATAACGTGGGAAGTGAAATCTTCCCTTTATGTGTGAGACAGGGAAGTGATGCTGGTATGTAACTTCATACAAGAGTAGCCCAGCAAAGATCAGGTTTCTTGCCAGCCTTGGAAGTAGCAACACATCCTTGGCTCTCCTGCTGTGCACATGCTTCAGGATGACTCACAGAGCTTATGTGGCTACTTTGGCATACCTGCTGATATATTTTCCAGCACTTCCTGAGTACCAGAGAGTGCATCTGCTCTCCAGGACAGCAGATTACTGTATTTTTCTTCCCCTTCAGCACAAGGTCTGTTACTTGACCTGTTACCTGCTATGTAGGTGCACATATACATGTTACACCATCCTGCTGCTTTCTGTGCTGTCTCCACTCTGCAAACCAGTAAGTCTCCAAGTTCAGGGCTATCCCCAGTAAGAATACACCCAAGAATACACAGTGATGACTTAAGAAACAGAAAAACTCAAGTTCATTCTTAGTAGCCTGGCACATCAGCAGGATTCGTATTTTGAACTCCTCCCCAGGCAGTCGTCACACTGGCAGTTGAGTAACAGAGAATGTGATCATTTTCAGAACTGTGATTGTGCCAACTTTTTAAATAATCCTGAGTATAGTAATCCAAAACCAAGTAGGCATGTGCCTGCTTCTGCTCAGTTTGGCACGAGAAGGACAAGAGCAGGCCTTAAATACCACAAACGTGATTGCAATTTGTACTAAAGTTTTCCTAAAAATCTGGATATTTTCTCCCCCACAGATGAGCGTGACTTTGAAGACTTTTTTCTTGACTTTGAAGAAGATTTGAAAGCTCATCATTCAGTGCAATGCTCACCTTCTCCAGGTATGAAACTGCCAGGCAGACAGGAATCCAAGCACAGTATTACCAGATACTCTAGATGCAGAACAAACTCTTGTATCTGACACGAGTAGAGTAAGATGGTATTTTCCAATAAAGTGGTGAGATTAATACAAATACATTGCACAATAATACAAAATTTTGCACTGAAATGAAGAAAACTATTCAGGTATTAAATTCATCTATTAGTGTAATAAAAGTTTTATCCAGTCCTGAATCAGATCCTCACTTCAAGTCCTTTTTGGGGAATGAGAGAGCAAAGACTCTGTTCTACCAAGACACGGATGATAAAAGGCAGCAGAATCTTTGCTCACTCAGTCTTTTGTAAAGCTAAAGTAATTCTTCTGAACTTTTCTGAGTTACTCTACACGAGCTTCTTGAACAACACACAGTTTAGTTGAATGTCTAGGAAATACTAAACAGTACTATGTTGCTGCACACAGTCCATTGCAAGGGACTCTCAGCACTGTTATTTCTTTTATAGAATAATGCATCTCTGGCTTCTCAGTGTGGCAGAAAGGAAAAATAAATACGCTGGTTGAATTACAAGGGTACAGGCCACTAGTTCCACTGAAAGTTTCCCTTAAGGCAGGGAAAGAAACATGTCTCCTTGGAAGACTGCTTCTAGCTTTAAGATCTGTGGTTATAAGGTTTGCTTGCTTGATTCAGCGTTTTCCCTAACCATTCTTTCATTGTGAAACATAAACAAAAATACCCAAGTCACAACCTAGGACTTTAGCATATATTCCAAGCCAAGATTCCTTTTTGGAACAGCAAATAATAATAGGGTTTTTACAGTTATGTAGTAGTAAAGGCAGGAAGCCAAAGAATTTAGAACCATTTGACCATCACATACTCTCCTATGGCCTAAATGTAATTACTGCTTTCACAAAAATGTCACTGTCTTCAAGGTAAGGTATCAGCAGACTCAAGAGAAAACTTGGCTTCCATGCTGATCTTTCAAATGGTATCTTAGAAAAACTTGACACAATGGATGCTTATGTCTACTTGATGGCAACAGCTGTAGTCATATGGAGCGCATCTGAGCTGCTGGGTTTGTGTCTTCATGGAGAAGCACAGACCATTGTAAAGGACTTCCTTTGAGAGAGTATAGCTGGCTTGTACTAAGATAAATAGTGTTTCTCAGGGAGCAGAGCATTCAGCTTCAACTGCACAGCATGTGAACCTCAGTTTATGAGAATATACACCAGGCTTCGATCATAATGACCTGACTTCAACCACAGTTCATTAGAGGCTCCTCCGAAAAGGCAGAACTTTGAAATGAAAAGACAACCTCAGTTTTCATCATCCATGTAACGACATGTTATAAGACAACCAAAGTGCATCTGTTGATAACCACTACACCACACTTCACCAGGATTCAATAGCAACCTGCCCTAGTTTAGTGAGAGGCATCTTTTTCAGCTTTTTTCACACACTGACAAACACAGCATTTCTTGAAACTACTGACTGGACATTGACATTGCACTTGTACTGCTAGGCACAAAAAGAAACCCATACACTATTTGACTTAAGGGACACAGGCTCATGTAACACAACATGCAACATGCATTTAGCAGTATGTTATCAAGGTCTCAAATTACTGCAAAGGAAGAGCAAATTCACAGGTCCCCTTTTGGACTGAAACTCATTGCTTGGCTGTGCTGAGAATCTGCACGAAGCAGTGAAATCTTTGCCCTTTAGAGAGTGCAAAATTGATGTTTGGTTCATATGGGTTTTCCATGATCTTTTTCATTTTGTCATTTCAGGTCCCTTCAAACCGTGTGACCATCTGTTTGGTAGCTGGCTGATCAGAATTGGAGTGTGGATCATAGTGGGTTTGACCTTTATTTGCAATGCACTGGTGTCTGCTACAGTTTTCAGATCTCCATTGTATATGTCCTCCATAAAACTGTTGATCAGTTTAATAGCTATTGTAAATACCTTGATGGGTCTGGCCAGTGGAGTTCTGGCTAGTGTGGATGCATCAACTTTTGGTAGCTTTGCTCAGTACGGAGCACAGTGGGAAAGTGGAATTGGTTGCCAAATAACTGGGCTTCTCTCCATTTTTGCTTCAGAGGCTTCCATTTTCCTCCTTACCATAGCTGCACTTGAACGTGCGTTCTCTGTAAAACACGCTACAAAGTTTGAAACAAAATCTTCTATTGCTAGCATAAAAATTGCCATTTTCTTTTGCTTTATGTTGGCACTAATCATTGCAATGATACCTCTCCTCACTGGGAGTGAGTATGGGGTTTCTCCACTATGTTTACCACTACCATTTGGAGAACCCACTGCTATGGGCTACATGGTAGCACTGGTATTGTTGAACTCCCTTTGTTTTCTGGTAATGACTATTGCTTATACAAAGCTCTACTGTAGTTTAGAAAAGGGAGAACTAGACAACATCTGGGATTGCTCTATGGTCAAACATATAGCCTTGTTACTTTTTACTAATTGCATTCTTTATTGCCCTGTGGCCTTCTTATCTTTTTCCTCCTTACTAAACCTTACTTTTATCAGCCCAGAAGTGATTAAGTCAATACTGCTGGTGATTGTCCCACTGCCTGCATGTCTAAACCCACTCCTTTATATACTTTTCAATCCACACTTTAAGGAGGACTTGGGAAGCCTTCGGAAGCAAACTTTGTTATGGAGGAGATCAAAACATGCTAGTCTGATCTCTGTGAATTCAGAAGACATAGAAAAACAATCTTGTGACTCAACACAAGCATTGGTAACCTTCACAAGTGCCAGCATATCATATGATGTGCCTAGCAGCAATTCACTAATGCCATCATCTTATCAAATGACAGAAAGCTGCAATCTTTCATCAGTCGCATTTGTTCCATGTCGCTAGTTTCAGTGGCATTGCAGAAAATATCTATGTTTACAGAATTTTTAATCCCAAAAGTAGGTATGGATGTGTGTATGCACGCTGGAGAGTGCCTCTGATTTACTGTTACACACATCAGGAAACAGACAGTGACAAAACTTGCAGCAGGCTGAAAATCAAATACTTGAGCCTTCTCAGCCTGCTTCCGAAATGCTGGGATGAAGAGAGAAACTGAAAGTTGCTGCAGTGTGCGCAGTTGTATCAGCTGCTCTCTTTTGAAGTAGCACTACTCAGAAAGGCATCAGTTGTTCAAGAGCAAAATTAGCACATTAAATTGGTAAGCTGTTTTCTCAAAGTATCACCTGGTGCAGTTTTATGAGCTTGGGTTGTCTCCTCTTCCCCCCTTCCCCACTATTGTAATTTGGGTTTAATAATAGTTTTTAAGTGCCATCATAGTTTTTATAAGCATCTGTGTATGGCCCTTATTCAGCAAGGTATCTAAATGGAAGAGCAGTCCTATTAAGCTAATAAAGGATATTAATATCATAAATTTAAAGCAGCTTAAGAAAGAAGTGATTTGATCCCATTTTGTAAGTAGCTACTTCTGTGAAACGGAAGTTTGAGAGCAGAGGACTGCTCATTCAAGAGCGAAGAATCTGGTAGGATCAACTGGAAGTTGACACTAGGGATATGCAGCATAGAAATAAAGGTGCGAATTGTTGACAATGATGGTCATTAGATAATAGTACCATCTGTCACCGAAAATCTCTAAATTCAAATTGGATATATTGCCAAAAAAGGTATTGGACCAGCTACTGGAATTCGGGGACTTCTGATGGCTTTAGTTGAGGAAAAGATTAGGTTAGATTAATAGAGAGTTCCTCTGTGGCTCTAAATCTGTTAACACTTTGCTGAAGCAACGCATATATGTTTACACATTAGAAGCATCCTAGTTAGAGATGAAAGACTTCAGGCCTTCCTTGCCAAGTCTACTGTGAAAGTATGTCAGACCACAGCGCCACCTTCACTTCCCTAGAATATCAGCCTTTGACCTTGGCCAAGCCATCAGGGGATATTCCAGTATGCTTTTCTCAGAGCTGGCACCTTTTGCTTGAGTAAGCTGATCATTTAAGACATACAAGTGCACAAATCTAATCTTTTTTTTTTGTTGTTGTTAAAAATAGCTCCCTGAGGAGTAACATTTAATAGCCCAGTGCTCACTGCTCAGTTAATGGCCACTCAACCTTCAGGTGAATTAGGCTAATTTTTAACATTACCAAGGTTAGGCTAGCCCAATAATTATGGTAATCAGTTACAGATGATCTCTGTTGTTCATCTGTTACTGTATATAAAACTTGCTGGGACTCAAAGGACAGATTTTTCACAATGAAGAATTTGTTGCCAACAATGGATATGCCTTGATTTTCTTGTCCATTCACACTGGCATATTTTCAGTTTTGCAGCTACAGATGGCATCAGTTGACTTTGGCTGACATGTTCATCCTTCAGGAAAAAACATGAACCAATGCTAAAATTATGTATGACAAAGTCAGCTGAGAACTTATCTTAATCCTTTATCTCTTGTGGGTTTTGAAGCAGTGCAGCATACAGCTGCAGAAGGATGCCTGAAACCACTTTGGATTAAACAGAGGATCAGTCAACCATTGCACAATACCTATTACCATGTTTACTTAGCTTTAATTTAACTGGGGTCCATCTGTGCTGCTCTGCTTAATGTCAATGAAATTCCTTTCAGCTCGCTATATTTAAGAAGTTTGTAAAGTGATTTGAGAAACAAAATAAGATTATAATTCTAAAGGCTAGTTAAAGAAAGCTTCTTTTATCAGAACTTTTTTAGCTTGCAGAAAGTCCTAAAGGCTTTGTGTCTTATTTTTATAAGCATGTTTGAAATATTTTTATCAGATATTTTAAACTTGAAATTGTTAAAATTCATTTAATAGATTTTTAAAGTAAAATGTGTAAATATAGAACTGTATTTATTATTACAGTGAAATGCAACCACAGTAAAGGACGTGAGATTAAGCCCTGTACAGTTTCATAGTGATATTTGCTGTATTTTCTGCTCATATATATTACTAAATTCATTATCTGTAAATAATATAATGTAAATGTGTAGTGATTGTAAATAGGTGACATGGTTTCTTTTCTATCAGTGTTCCAAACATATGTAAGTTGTAATAAAATGTGACTACACAGTAAAGAGCATTTAATCAGGACCTAACACCTCACAAAATTGCATTCATTCTCAATTAATCCTTCCCAAGTCTTAAGCTAACCTCCTGAATGTCCGAAATTCTTGGCAAACTATCAATGACTGGTTGTGTGCTCTCATTAGGTGCCCAGGGAGGGGGAAAAAAAGAGAAAAACGTTTCATTTCAACACAAAGTCTTTGACCAAAACTTCCCTCACAGACCCTTACGAACAGATCCTGCTCCCTGTGCACACTGTCCACATCTCAGTGATGACCTCTCACAATTGCTACATGCAAGATTGGCTTCTCCGACTCTGTGGCAAGGGCATGCATCAGGTCAAGTGATGAATGTTATGAGCAGGCTTCAGACCATACTGGACCACGTGAGGGGGAGGTTCTGCTGCACTAGGCTGCTGCTTCTGCTGAGACAGTAAATTCTCCCATATGTGTCCTGATTTTCATTCCAGTCCCTTATGTGGCAGATGAAACAGGCCAGGGGATTACAAAACAGATGGAAATTCATCTGATACATACAAAGAGGCCATCACTTTTTCAGCTTTACACCATCACTTTTTCAGCTTTACAGGAGTGGGCTTCACTTACTTCCTCTGACTGTTGCATGAAACACTGGAACAATCATCTCATTATCAGCCATTTCTCTGTCATCAGTTTAGGATGCTATCTGAAAGTTAAGGTCTCGTTGAAATCCTCATTACACAAGCACTTGAGAGAGGCTTAAATATTTAAAAATGTTTGTAGCAAAATTAATGTTCTTCCTGTAGGTCAACAAGGAAGTGGAGACAGAAGAGTAAGAACATGAGTACAGGAAAGCTAACAATAAAAACCTGAACTAGGATCACAGCAGCAACAACAGTGTTAGAAAATCCTTTCCAGATCCATAAGGCACAGTGATTGTGCAGAAGCTTGGGTGCTCCCGAGAACACAGCCCAAACTCCAGCAGAGCTGCACTGCTTCCACCAGCAAAAGGACCAGCATCTCTATCAACCATATTAAGCACCTCATGTTCTCTTTCAATAACATGTGACAACCAAGGGACAAATCTGTCATTCTGCAATAGTGTTATTTTAAAATACGTAGGGACTATTGTATGTTATCTAAACTAAGCTTAGGAAATTGATTCCATCAGGTCTTTATTTGTCTTTGGTTGAAGAGTCCCAGCTACATGAGATCAGAAATTTTAAAGAAAAATAGAGATTTACCCATGCTAATAAAGTAGAAGCAACCCCATGTGTTGCACCCAACACTTGCGAGCGTATCAGAATGAAAAGGCAGTATCAACATTACAAACATCTTGTTCACATAATGACTATCACAGGCTCGTGCTCCAGTGACCCTGGAGACATAGGAAATATGAATATGTTCTCTTCATAAAACAATTTGTTGTGGCATTGTCAGAATTATCTAAGGATCCAATCTCAGTCATAGGAAAAAAACAAACATTAAGAATATTCCTCTTGAGAGCTGGCCCACAGCCAGGATTTCTAACAGTCTCAGTCACAGACAAAGAGTCCACTCAAAATCCCTATTTAATCTTTTCACACGTGGCAACATTTTTCACTCGCCAAGTAAAAAATACGCTTCATTAACAAGGGAAAAAACTGTCCATCTGTGAATCCAAAGACTTGCACTAAGTATTATGCACTGATGTACCAAGAGTCTTCTCCAACTGGCCCTGAAAGTCTCAGGACTCTAATACTCAAAGGAAATTTCAAACATCTCCTTTTTCGTCTGGTGTCATTCTTGATATGTAATCACTGTTTTGACAGGTGTCTGCAGTTACTAATTTGGTTCCATGCATAACAACAGCTTCTCAGGACTATCTACAGATGTCACTGCAGTGATTAGCAGCACTTCCAGTTTATGATGTTTCCCGAAGAGCTCTCCCAGCCTTCTAAGAAAAAAGTAACTGGGGAGATTGTTCTACTAGGAACAGGTTTTGTCTCCTGTAGGAAGTCCCACAGCTGCCTGTGAAACTCTCCTAGGCCTCTTTTCTGGTTAACTATGAAAATGAATCCAGAAAGTTTTGTGTGGCCAGAGAGTGAATTCTAGGATACTAAATCAGTCTTAAATCTGCGGTGTTAACAAGTTAACAGCACTCCTCTGCCTGAACATCATCATCAGTGAGCAAATGAAAGAGGATCCAAGTTCATTGTTCCAGGGAAGTACACAGAAGAGATGATTCATGAGAATATGTCTAAACCATGGCAAACTAACCTAGTGGAAAAGCCAGATATTGACATCTTAATTTATGAACTAGGAAAACAGGTCCCTGACTGAATGCCCTACAGTGAATGCAAAGTATGAGGAGATTTGCTTTATTTGATATACCCTTGTCCCAGTATACTGACAATTCTTCATACTGTTGGATTTTCCAGTGGGTTAGTTGGTTGGCTTTGTTGGGGGGTGGGGGGATATGTATGTAGGTTTAGGCAGCTGTTCAGCCACAGATTCACCCAAAAGCTGTTACCTTCCTATTCATACAGAACCTGCTTCTCTGGATGATGCCAATACTTCCTCAATGCCGTACTTCCATGCCTCTCTGTCCCACTCTCATCCTGCTTCTGGCTTATACCCAAGATGTGCCTCCGGGATTCCAGAAAGCTTTGCAGTTTTGGGGACATGTGCTCTCACTTGCATTTGTCTGATTAAGAGGTCATCTCCTAGTTTCAAGTAACTTTCTTCTCAAATTACAGAATAAACAATATGAGTTATTAAAGCTGTTGATGTTATAGGCTATATACTACATAGCTAGGTCTGTATGACCAAGTCTTGGTGTCCTGCACTCATGGAATTGGTGCTATCAAGTTAGAAGAGGCTCAGGCAGAGGCAGTGAGAGGAATTGCCAGTCATGCCTTGCACTAATATACAATAACTGCAGAAACAAAGCATCCATGAAAAGAAAATAATTTTAAAAGCACCTTTATACAAGGGTCAGTAGCAAACAAACAATAAATGATTGTGTTTTATTGGCTTCAGCAAGTGTTAGGTTTGGTGAGCTGACAAGCTATTCATAAGTCAAACACTTTTTTCATTCTATTCACTCCACTTAAATAGGAATCAATGATCCTCCCATGTACAGAACTAAAAGGTCAAAGAAAACTACCAGTATGAATTATTTAGTTCTGTCCCTGAATCCTGTTATCAGTTCTTTCTATCTACAAGAATTGATAGGCTTTCCCTTGAAATGAATCCTCTCTCCTTTTCCCATCCTCTTGGCATTATTCTTTACACAACATTGCTGGTGTACGCAGGCCTTTCCAGGTCTTAAAACACTTTTCCCTTCCCTGGAGGGTTTTACAGCAGTAAGAAATCCATTTTGAGAGCCATAGGTGAGCTGTTCTCAGTATCGATCTCTCTCTACTTTTATTATTATCCTGTGTTGGGAGAGCACTTTAGAGCTTTGGTCATGGACCAGCATTCCCACTGCTCTAAGTGCAGTATAAATACAAAAGGAAAAATGCTGCTTGAAAGCTCTCAGAGTTAATTCTGAATCCCTATAAAGAAACAGGAAAAAAAAATGGGTAAGAAAGCCCAAAGGCCTTTCCAGAAAGGAATTCAGAGTCTTTGCAAGGAGCCTTTTGCACTTCAGTGGATTTCAGCAAGTTTTTATTTCCATAGCAAATATTTGTTTTTGCATAGTGGAACTTGTCACATTTGTAGGCAGTGAAACTGCAGCATAGTTCTAAAAACTAGTGTTTTATGGCAGAGTGAAGCATTTCTCATCAAATCGGACCTCATAAATGATACACTAGGTCTGATGGGTTTTGTTAGAAGGTAAATAAGTGACACACAATAGAGCCGTTGTCCACTGAGCACCATTGTTACACCAAGAGCCTTTCAAAATGACAGCAGCATCATAAAAGTGCTTTGATCTATGAAGGATCAAATATCTTTGTTTCCTATTAACATAACTTTCTTTCCCAACAGAGCACAGAGCATTTCTGATAATGGCACTCTATTACGATAATTAGAAAAAGATTGTCCAGTTCTGTTTCCCCCTTAGAGCTCCCTGGCAAATCTCTCCCTTTGTGTCATTCCGATTTTCTACCCCAAATACCTCTGTCATAAGGAAAAAATTTAAAAGTTTCACATTTTATGGCTCCGAAGTTTCGGCTGCCAAGGTGATGCTGAGCAGCCATTAAAGGATTCTGAAGGAGGGACCCAGGCTCAGAATTAAGCCATCACCTTTTAAACAACCAGTATTTTTCTTTAATGTGAGCAAGATTTTCAGTAACTGTGCCACAGATCGCTTAATAAGCCAGCAGGAATGTGCCCTGGGTTTGTGTGCAAAGGAGCCATGAGAAAGCATTGCAGGAAGAGCTTGTCCCAAGGGATACGCGGGTGTAATATGACCAGAAGCAGAATTCGGACGACAGATGACAGACAGAGGAAGGCACTTGCTAAGGGAGTATTCCCAGACATCCTACTGCAGACCCATGTTCCTTACTCTGCCATGCGGTGTTCTGGCTTTTGCCCCTTCCATCAGAGATGTACAGCTGAGGTGGCTCGTTTTGCCATGCACCTAGTGCCACCATGTGCCCAAGTGCGCCTCACCACCGCTGTGAAAGAGTGATTCCGTGAGTCATCTCTCTTCCGCAAGGCTCAGAAAGGCAATTTGAGGAAACTCCCTGTGCACATTTGGGGAATTCTGGTGGAAGGAATGCTCCCAGGCCTCCCCTCACTAGTGGTGGTGAAGACAGGCACAAGGCAGGCAGTGGGAGCCCTTAAGCTTCAATGGTTTTCCATACAAAACACAGCATCCTTGATCAGCGAGATGGTTGCCAGGCAAGGCAAAACACATAACTGCAGAAAGGAAATCATCAATGAAGAGATCAACTGATAAAAGTGATCAAAGGGCTCCAGCTTTGTAAGAGAAAAGGATCTCGTCAGCCACACTGAAGAAAATTACAGCATGAAAGCCAAAGGCACAGAAAACAGACCCCAACCAAGCAGATCTGGGAAAAAGCATGTACAGAGGATTCTCATGTCCATACAGAAGAATGGTAAGGAAATCAAGGAAACTAAGTGTACTGGGACTTTCTTTTGTTCATACCTATACTCATATATATACTTTTGTTCATATCTATCTATAATATGTTCGTATCATATGTTATTCTATATAAAGCACATGTTCCTGTTTGCTTCAGCTATCTGAAAAAGTAAGCTTTAAACCCAGAGTATTTGGAAGGCTGGGAATGGGACAAGGATGTCGTGAACCTGTGGAAGTGTTACAGTTCCTGATTCCAAACTCTTCAGGCAGGTGGAACATTAGTAATTGTGCTGGAGGAGCCAAGGAAATGCTCAGTACTGCAGACAGCTTTGACAACCCATGTGAGCAACCTAAATGCTTTGACCACAAAGCATAATCCAGGCCTACACTCTTACACTCCCTTCAGTCCCTTTTTCCCTCAAGTCAGAGTGGTCTTGTCCATAAAACAAAGAGTAGTGTCTGGCCTACATTAATTCACCAAACAAGACCTGTATGGGCCAAAACCATGCCAGAGAGCTTGCTAACAGCAGGTTGATCTGTTAGCCTCTGCTTGAGTCCGTATCTTGCTCAATCCCATTAATACAAGCAATGTTTCTGGAGTACAAATCAGATGGTTCAGAGGGACAGAGTCCAGAGTTTAGGCTTAGCATCCTGTCAGTGTGTCCAGCAGACCTGGAAGCATTATATCCCAGGCAACTTGGTGGACTTCCAACTTTGCTTAAAGACTTCCCAATCTGCTCCATTGTCCAATTGCCTGTGATCTAGCAAACACAAAAACCAGTTTTGGATAAGCCCACATAGCCCCCCATAGCCAGCATCAGTGAGTGCTTTGTGGCTGGATCAAGGCTTCTTGACCCCAAGTTTCTATGGACAATTCTCTCCATAAATGTTTGTCCCAGTTATGATTTAGGACCTTCACCACATCAGAAATCAGTGTGGACCATACAGGGAGTGAGCTCAGGGCCCGGTGGTGTATCTCTGTGTTCTCCACCCATCTGCATGTTGGGTGAGAGAAGGCCAGGATGAAACAGCTTTCATTGCTCCATTTCGACAAACACTTGGCGTAACTTAAAGCCTCTGGACTGCCAAGTAGAACGGGGCAGAAAAAAAGGCAGAAATATACACAAATATAATATCAAGCCTAACCTTTGATCTAGGTTGATCTGATAAGGCCCTGGCACGGGGCCTTCAAAAACAACTCAACACAGCACTCTGAAAGGATTATGCTGAACAACTGATAAAAGCCGAGTGTTTGTGTTCATTGGCACTTCACAGACACTGACCCACTCAACCTGCTGACTTCAGACACAAACTTTGACTTTTCACCTCCCAGATGAATTCTGCTGGTCATTTCCCATCTCCCACTGTAGAATTATAAATCCACTTACATTATTTTTGGTGCGATTATGTTCTCTCTCCACATTGTTCTCCAGACAATCCATTGGATTATACTGGAGCTTTGCAACCAGAATACACATGGAAGCAGGATTTCCTAATTACTAATTATCCTAATTATCAAGTTAAATGACTTGATTCAGAGCTGGTGCAGAAGCACCACATGCCAGTCCCATTGCTCTGCTGGAGCAAACAGACATACTGTAAAAACAAGGAGCAGGAATTCTTTGCCATCTAAACAAGATTGCTGCCTGTAGTTCAGTCTTTGGCTTTATCCAAGCCTCCACATTTGGCTTCTGACAATTTAGCAGAAAACATGCTCTGGTTGCTGGCCGAAAATCATTTTACAGGCAAGAGAGTCCTGACTCCTTTTCTGTATCCAGGGAAGGTAAGAAAAAGAATGGGGGAAAAAAAACCCAAAAGCCTAAACTCCTTCTTGGGCAGATTAACTGACACCAACCCATGTATGTCAAAGCCCTAGTCTGTGTACTAGGAAGTTTATTGTGGGTTTCTGAGTCCATACTGGGTGCTTCTGCCAAAGACAGCACAGACTGTGCTATTGACTGATGACAGCAAAGGCACGGATGCTAACCTCCCCAAGCTCCTTCTGTAGTAACAGACATAGGGAATTCTTTAATGAGTGCCTCAGAGTACCCAGGTACATCAGAGTTCTCTATCCACTACCTTCTATGGGACACTTTGGCTTAGGAGTTGAAGAGGTCTCTGTGCTGTCCACATGGTGCTGGGGTATGCCTCTGCCACAGAATCTGGTCTTGCTATATGCCATCTCCTGCATCCATCATCAAACCTTCAGCATGCCCTGCACTGGTGTCTTTAAGCAAAACCTCAGCTATCTGAAGGCTTTTGTAAATACCATTTTTTAAACCACTGACCTTGTCATATGTGTAGGCAATTTTCAGGGGATCCTCCCTCAATAACTTCACAGGAATGAGGGTCTCATACCTGCAATCACATAGTTCAGATCCATGGCTCTTTTGAAAGCACACTTCAGACCTGTTGGTCTGTCTATGGGCATGTAAGGAATGCACTGCCAGTCCTTCCTGCTGTCCCAACAAGAGATGTTAGACAAAGTTGGGCTTTTCGTGACCTTCCTATCAAAATCTATTCAACCCCTCCCGGCAGAAAAAGGTGCCTTAACATCTCTTCTAGAAGAGAAAGGAAGTTCACAGAAGGTTTCAGAGGGAGAAGGAAGCCTCAGGGGAAAGGGGAAGGCAAATGAGAAAGGCGGATGTGATTATGAGGGGTAGGGGATGAAAAATATTGGCTATTCCCGCATCACACCATCATAACTAAAACTTCCTCACGCAGGCTTGTAGGACCCGTTCTTATGCCTTCCTACTCATGTTGTATTAACTCATCAATACAAGAGAAAATATCATTGCCCTTAAGACTTGCAGTTAGATATTCCACAGCCACTTTTCCCCAGCCACACAGTTTTCTCAAACAGATGAGAAAAGGGACTGACCTAACTACAAGGGTCACAGATGAGAACCAGATCAACAGTTGTCACAAAAATAGACAGCAAATACAGTAATCAATGAGGATTGTCATCTCAAAGAGCAAACGTTCCCCACAGATCACCTGTGGCCATCCCATGCTGTGGGAGCAGTGAGAAGTCAGTTTAAAATTATTCCCTTTTCCAAATACGCAGAGTTTTCCCCAGCTCAGGCGCTTTGAAGCAAGTCACTGATACAACAGCATCACTATTTTCTATGCTACCTTCTGCTCAGTAAGGCCCTCCTGCCTGCAGCAAAAGGCTTCTCCCCATTTACTGTGTCAACGTTTCACTAAGCCATGATATGGTCACTCCTGCCAGTACCCCAGGTGCAGCACCACAAGCTTTATGACTGGATTTTATGCTCCCGCTAACAGAGAGCAAACAGACACACAGATAATGCATTGCCAATGCATAGATAATTTCACAGGGTTAAGTTTCGGTTACAGGCCATGCTCTGATTTATTATCTGTTACTCAGGTAGGACAACAACAAATAGGGTTTGCAATAAGAAAGAAAAGCAGCAGTTAACGTCTGTATCCTCTCTTAAGGCAAATTTTGATCTTCAGTTGTTTGCAAACATTAAGTCACCTTGCAGATAAGGATAAGCTAACACCCCTGCTCTCAAGATATCCTCTGCATGAAATACTGGCCGACTGTGCAAAACAGACTTTTCTACTTTCATCTCATTGCTGGCCGCTCCCTAAAACCAATGGTAGGATGACCCCCGGGCTCAGGCAAAACGGCAGGACACGTAAGGACATCCTCCCCTGAGGACAGGTAAGATACAGTGCATTTCTGTGCACTCGAACTACCTCAGTAACCGCCTTCAAATTTCTACAGGTTCTGAAAGATGCTGAAAAATGTAGAAGTCAATGCTGCTGCCTCTCTGTACTCCCTCCAAGCTCACCACATCTACAATTACACTCCCATTATAGGACAGAGATGTAGCTAGTAGATCTTATATGTTAGATAAATAGGTAATCAGCTAACAGTCTTTCCACTGGATACCACTGAGATATAGATGCTTACATTTAACTCACTTAGAAACTATCTTTGCAATCTTTCAGCTGCAAAGATATGACATGGCATGTAGCAAAATTATTCAGGTTATTTCCATCTGAGATTGGGAAGTTCAGGTTAGATACAAGGAGGAAGTTCTTTACTGTGAGGGCAGTGAGGCACTGGAATGGGTTGCCCAAGGAAGCTGTGAATGCTCCATCCCTGGCAGTGTTCAAGGCCAGGTTGGACAGAGCCTTGGAAACATGGTCGAGTGGAAGGTGTCCCTGCCCATGGCAGGGGGGTTGGAACTGAATGATCTTAAGGTCCTTTCCAACCCTAACCAGTGATTCTCTGATTCCCAGCACTGAGGAAATTAATTACTTTAGTAGCCAGATGCTGAAAACTGGCAAATAAGCTCCAGAAACATAAAATGGGCTTGATTACATGCAGTTTGGTAAAAATTCTGCATTCCTAAACCATGCACTCTTTCTGCTCCGTCAGAATCAGTGTTGGTAAAACAGCCTGTGATTTTCTGTGGATATACAAATGATGTCCTTCAGACCACGAGGATGGAGCTTAATTTGTTCCACAATAGTTCAAGAACCTAATGGCTATCACAGAATAAAAAGGAAGACAAAACCAAAGCACAGGAAGATATCTAGCAGAGATGTGACCAGAGTCAGGCAACATAAAACTGCAAAGAGAAATGGGTTTGCAATTCCTGTGACTATCTGCCCATCTCTTGGGAACCCTGTATTCAAAATCTGAAGAAATATCACTAGTAGGGAGAAATGACTCCATTAATCAGATTGCGCTGCCATGTCCACATGGAAGACATCTGCTCATAACCTAAAAAGCTGATAACTGATGCACTCATTTCTCAGCTGAATTGGTCCCCGACATAGATTTGGGTGATCAGACTTCTCATTTATTCACATAAGCTGGAAACGTTGTTCCCTGTGATTCTGAATAAAAGTTTATGGGACACAAACTCGAATGACCTGTGAGGAGGGAGGAGAACCCATACACAGATCTAGTGCTGGGCAAGGCAAGAATTATTCTTTTTCTTCTATCAGAAAGTTGATTCAAGTTGATCCCATTAAATGATTAAATCAATAAATATAATCTGGTTTTATGGTTTCAAAAATCTTGAGGTGGTCTTTATGGTCCAAAGGAAAAACAAAACCAAGCAACATCCCAAACTGCTGTAAGAGAGCAGAGCTAACAGAGGGCTAGGCCAAGTGGTTCTCAGAACACAGAGAAACAAGCTTCTGCAAGGAAGATGTTTTTGTTTTGTGATAGTTTTCTTCTTTCACTCATGATTAACCTGCTTCCAAGGGACAGCTTTCTGTTATTTGTGCTTGTTTATGGTGCGTGTTTCCTATTGCTCCTCCTCACTGAAGGCCAGAGTCTCAGTTCTCTCTGCATGAAGGACTCCCCCATTTTAATCATCCCATGAGTATCTCAGAGGGGACAGTTTCTCCAGAAATCTGCAGCTTCCAGATTTTGAAGAGTACAACCATGACAGCAGCTGATGATTTATATATCTTAAGGCCACATCAGGACAACCAATTGCTTCCTCAAACATGTTAAAGTCGGTTTTCCTTGATCAAGGAAATCTCAGCTCATCTGTACATTGCTATCCAAACATCCCTGGGAGAAACACTCATGATCATTAACTCTACTGGGATAATCACATCTCTCTAACAGTCATCATGGTTTGCAGTTTTCAAACAGTCCAGCTCAAGAGTGCTCTGAGTCCCACCACCTCTGCTTGTCTCAGGAAGGCTTTCTTTGACACTTGAGTTTGGGGTGAAGGGAGTGTGTTCAATTAATCACAGTTAGTAAGGATGCTGAGTAGTTCATCAGTTTTCTCTGATAAATAAAGATTATGCCATCAGCAACATGTGGCATGGGACTCCCAGCTAATTGTGCCTGGCATGGATAACCTCTCCAGCAGTAAGGGCTGAAGAAGAGGGAGAAGTCACAGACTATTTTGACATCTGCTTGCAGAGATTTGGCCATTGTATTTATCAAATGTTAGAGTAAAAGGTTATCAGCAGCAGATAAGAACAGCAGAAGGAGGAAAAAACAGCAGCAAGGATGATCTCTGCTGTTCCTCATTGGATTTATTGCTCACCACATAGTTGTTGTTCAGCCCTTTAGAACTGGGAAACAATGATTAATCCTTCAAAGGATTTTGATCCTGGGCCATAGGTGCCAATTACAGAGAACCTACACCTGACCCTCACAGATTCGAGGGTCTCGGCTACCTGCTGCACAAGATCAACAAGTGTCCTTATTCTTCTCAATTTAAACCACTCAATTTTGTTTCTGCCAGTCACCTAAACAAAAACTAAAAGCACATCTTTCATTGCAGGCCATGACAGTGGGAGAACATCTCAATACAAGCACTAAGGAACTGCAAGTTCATAGCTAGCCCTTAATCTCCTGTATGCATAAGAAGTACTTAGAAACAAAGTTAGTTGAGTGCAGGAGACCACATGCTCACAGCTCCTGCAGCCAGGGATGGCAGGAAAGAACCTGGATTGCTGGCCTGGTGCCATGATTTTTGCCCTTGACTAAAGGAGCATTAAGGCAATTAAGGGCCAAGTGCAGTGGATTAGACAAAGGTGGTGAAATCACACAGATTTAATGTACACCAGGCACATGACAGCCACAGAATGGTTGAGGCTGGAAGGGATCTTGGAGGTCACCTTGTCGCGCTCCCCTGCTCCAGCAGGGCCACCCAGAGCTGGTTGCCCAGGACTGTGCTCAGATGGCTTTGAATGTCTCCAAGGATGACAGAATGTCATTCTTTCAAATGCTTCCACGGATGAAGACTCCACAACCTCCCTGGCCAAGCTGTGTCAGTGCTTGACCACTTTCACACTAAAAAAGTGCTTCCTGATGTTTGGCCGAAATGTTCTGTTTCAGTTTGTGCCCGCTGCTTCTAGCCCTGCCACTGGGCACCACTAAGAAGAGCTTGGCTCCATCCTCTATACACCCTCATTTTGTATACATTGATAAGATCTTCCCCCAAGCCTTTTTCAGGCTGAAGAGTCCCAGCTCTTGCAGCCTTTCCTTAGATGTGAGGTGCTCCAGGCTCATTCTCTCTGTGGCAGCTCTGGTCTCTCTCCAGTAGCTCCACACCTCTCTTATGCTGGGGAACCAGACCTGGACACAGGTGTGGCCTCATCAGTGCTGAGTAGGATCAGCTCCCTCAACCTACTGCCAGTGTTCATCCCAGTGGAGTACAGGAGGCTCTTGGCCACCTTTGCTGCAGGGGAACATTGTTGATTCACATTCAGAACTTGGTATGAGCAACAACATCACAGTGGCCATTAAGTGGGCTATTAGATATAAAATTGGCTATGAAATCTGTAATACCAGCATCCACTTACACACCTAAGATTGGTCAGGTTCTGATGGACAGCTCTAATGTCTCTTGTACTGTCCAAATCAGTACTCAAGAAAAAAACAGGTAGCAGGCTATTCATAGTCAGTGTGGATGAATCACTGAAGGGAAAGGGACATCACAGGGTTCTGCCTCACAATCCCAGGCAATAAGAGCAGCTTGGTGCTTTTCTCATTTTTATGCTTTGGGCAATGGGAGGCACCAGGGCCCCAAACACAAGCAGCGTGACGGAAATGAGATTAATACAATTCAGTGGAAATCAGTTATTTCTAGCAGCACGCAGAAGGACAGTTTGCGAGTCACAGTGTGAGAGCTTTGGTTTGTCTCATTTGCAGATGGCCAAGGAGTCCCCTAGGTAGTGACCTCTAATTATAAGAACGTAACAGCAATGTGCCAGGAGAGCAACGCTTACGGGAGGTGGCAGGGCAGCTGGCAAGAACTAAAGATAACCGCAAGCTGGACAGTGCACCAAGCTTCTTGCAAACCTAGAGGCTCTTTTGGAGGGCTTCCAAGAGCTCAGCAGCAGAACAAGAGGTGCCCAGGCAGTGCCTACAGCATGCTAATTATGGACTGTTGATACAGTAGGGCTGAAGTTTGCTGGCTGCTCTTGTTCCATTAAAGCCGCTATTTTGTGTCATGTTCCCAGCTTCCTGTGTACTTGCACCACATCTCTTTAGTTCTACCAAACTCTTCATACCTCTCTTGAAAGGTTTGTAGCTCTGCTGCTATTGAGATCAGGCAAACCTGCACGCTTGCTCATTTTAGGTCACATTCCTGTGACGTCAAAATTTCCTGGATCTTTTACAAGTTTTATACACAAACACAAGACACCACTATGAGTTTTTGAATCTTTCACCTGAAACGGGGCCTGCAGAACATGAAAAGGGGTCTACATCTGCTTTTAAGAGCTGCTAATTGCCATTAAATATTGCTACATAAACTGCAATTAACCACGGGGCCTAGAAGAATGAATAGGCTCATCCTTTGAGCCAACTGAGATGTCTTGTGGAAAATCACTGCTTATCCCAAAACTTTAAAAAAAAAAAAGATAGGAAAATGCAAGTCCCAGTTACTGCAGAAGGGTTAAGACCTCCATAAGCATTTCTATCTAAATGTCTTAACAGTTCTCTAAAACCTTTCTGCTTACCCCCTTATTGCTTCCCTCTGCACTCACTTTCCTACATGCCTTCACCTTGGAGTTGTGGAGAGAGAGCATGTTTGCTTCTAACAAAGGTAGGTTAAAACTTAAGTTTTGTGAAAAGTGCACCAGCCCATAACACGATCATTGCCTTGATGAGCACTAGAATCATAGAATAGTCAGGGTTGGAAAGGACCTTAAGATCATCAAGTTCCAACCCCCCTGCCATGGGCAGGGACACCTTGCACTAAACCATATCACCCAAGGCCTCATCCAACCTGGCCTTGAACACTGCCAGGGATGGAGCATTCACAACCTCCTTGGGCAACCTATTCCAGTGCCTCAACACCTAACAGGAAAGAATTTCCTCCTTATATCCAATCTAAACTTCCCCTGTTTTAAGTTTCAACCCATTACCCCTTGTCCTGTCACTACAGTCCCTAATGAAGAGTCCCTCCCCACCATCCCTATAGGCCCCCTTCAGATATTGGAAGGCTGCTACAAGGTCTCCACACAGCCTTCTCCTGGCTGAACAGCCCCAACTCCATTATCTTAATGGAGATCTTCGTTGAAGGTACTAGACAAAAAATGATTTCAATTTATTTTTCTTCTAACAAATGCAGCTGAGTGTTTTGTTTTGTGTCTTTGCAAGAGCCAGGAAATGAATAATAGCATAGTGGTAGTAGTTTGGTGCTTCGCTATTAAAGACCTAGACTTCATTTCCAGAAAGACTTAAGGCTAAATAAATCACTATTCACCCAGTGACCATACCAAGCACAGAATATGTAGCAGCATAGTTTTGTGTTAAAAATCCTACAGTACGTTTCCCTTCTCAAGCAGGTTTAAAAGACTAATACAAAGATTAATTTAATAGCCTTGGTTAAATTTCCCTCTTCCTGGCGATGTTCCATGAAGTTCTGGAAATGACAGAAAGAAACCACCTTCTTTGTTTCTTAAAGGGAATGCTCCAACTACTGGCATACTGAAGCACGGAGAGGAGTAAGCAGTAACTGCAGACCTGGGGAAGCACTAGATCATTCCTGGCTGTTCTCCATTACCCACCAGTACATTTTGTTTCCTGCTTAGTGAAGTGCTTGTGCTGCTCAAAGACTTGACAGGTTCCTCATAGTTCTTCATTCCAGCTCCCAGATGAAGAATTCCCATTATGATGAGCCACTTTCACATACCATCAACCCAAACAAATTGGGTCAAAAGCCCACATATAAAGCAAGAGCATTTTAATTAAAACAGTATGAGCAGACAGAGCATTGTGAGGCTTTGGTCCCCCCTCCCCTTGTCTCAAAGTATGTGAGAAGCCATTAAGGCAGACTACCTGTGATTAATCCTTGAGGAAAACATAAAGCTGTAGTTCTCCTTAGAAAGAGACACCACACCATGTTATAAAAAGGTAGCAGAGTAACAGTGCCAAGTGTAAGAAAAGCCTAAGCTAGGGAACATGCAAAACAGCCTGAAAAGTGCTGTAACCCTTGACAGTGGTTAAGCTTTACAGTCTTTAACAGCAGTCACTAAATGAACTAGTTACTGGTAAAGTTTAAAGACACTGACCAGACTCGAGGTGTTTCTAAGGGAAAAAAAAAATGCTGCACTTTTTATGGTCTTCATGTTTTCATTCTGAGCTGTACCATATAGCAAGTTGGATGAAATTAGGCTACCACTCTACTACAATCAAGAATTAATGGGTTTCTGACAGTGGCTGCAGAGTCAACATGGAATCCTGACCATGGAAGTTTTTTACTTAAGCATGAGTTACACAGTAAGAGTTGTCTAAAAGCCTTAAGTGCAGAATCACCCTCCATTCTTCCAGATGAAACCAGTATTTCCCACTTTTCTCTCCTTTGAGAGCTGTTTCATGTGTAACTTCAGAGAAAGTAAGGGTTTTTGAAAGGTACTGGAAGTCCTATGCACAAACCACTTTGCATCCAGTTGGCTTTCTACCTGTTTTTCCCATCTGTGCCAAATCATCTCAGAACAGGATTGTACCATTTGCAGGGGTGATTTATGAAGATGCCAGACATGGTCTTCATGTTTGAGGTAAACAGCCCCATTGCTGGTTCAGTGGCAGTAGATCCCTGCAGTGTGCATGTATGTAGTGACTTCGTAAACCACATCTCATTTCATTAAAGGTGAAAAGGACAAAATGTAAACTACTTTCCGTTACTGAAGTGGTATTACTGACAGGAACAGTTGTTGTGGGACATAGAGGTGTGTGTCTGAGGCAAGAGAAAGACACCTACTGAGATGTAGTTATTCTACATCCACAACAGGTAGTTCAACCTCGAAATAACAAAAGAAACAGACGTATTATAACGTCGTCAGCCTGTATTGAAAACCTCTGTAAAACCTCTCTGTAATTCTACACGGTAGTACCAATACAAGACAGATCAATATTAGTTTTCTTTAAACTGTTAAACTTTATTATAAATTAAAATTTCTTTACAAAAAATTGCACATAATTGACCACTCTTAGGTTCTGATGCACTGGCATTTGCAATAGTTTCTTTAATCTTCAAGTCTAATAGTCTCTGCCGTGAGTCCAATGCAGAAATGGGCAGTAAGCAACCGTCTTAGAGCCTTCAAGTGCAAGAAGCATACTTGTGGCCACGGCAGTTACACTTTCCTTAAGAGCGGCTGCTTTTGTTTTAAATCCTGTAATGAAAGTCTCAAAAAAGGTTTTAAAAAAAGCAAAAACCCCACGATGGACTACTTGCTTTTTACTGTAAACACAGCCAAGTAAATTAATCCCAAACACAGATCTCTCAGGCATCAGTGAGAGTGTCAAGTGAATGAGGAACAGCAAAACAAAACAAAACAAAACAAACAAAAAAAAAAAAGAGAGAAAATAAAAACATAAAAAATAATGTCTGTCATTTTGAGTAACTATACTTACGTAGATGACGTTATGAGAATCTGGCAGGGCCCAGAAGCAAGGCCAGACAGGGAGTTCATTGTTCCAGAGGAGGGTCACGTTAATTGTTTCCAGGTTCAAGGAAAGCAGACTGGAGACTTGATATGCTCAGCAATACTCATCTGCCTTAACACAGATCTTAGGCCTGGATCAGCCTGGAGAATCATTCAACTGATTTTGGCATTTAATAGGACTTATGGCTGACCGTACACAGTGTTCAGTGATTCTTGCTTTCTGTTCTGCAAGTGTTTAAATTTAAAAGCTCATCTAGGCTGACTCCAACCTCTTGGCACTTGGAAACTAGTTTTCTCAGGTTATCAGTTTTACCTCCTTCTGACGCTTCAAACAAGAGTTGCTGTAAGAGATGGGGAAGCAGATATAAGATTTAGCCAGAGCTTGAGCATCACCACATCTATGGATATGGGATATGCAGAAAATTTATATGAAACCTCAAACTGAATCATAAGGAGAAAACATTACATCTTTCCACAGTGTTGCACATAGAGGTAACTTCTGAAGGGCTCTCTGATATAAATGATGGACCTGTAAAATAAAAACAATTATGGAAAGTCAGCAGTTTCATGGACTCAAACTGAGTGATTTGAAGCACAAAAATCTCCTGCAAACAACGTTTAAAATCCTTTTTTTTTTTAAAGTTTACAAGTGTTAAATTGTTACTAGAAACAAAGGCAAGTTTATGTCCGACCTTAATTCTGACCCTTCTACCTATCTATGCTTTCACAGTCAGTGTGCTTCTTTGCAACTCTCTAAAAAGAAAAAATGGTTTTACTGTGTTATTGGTGGAAATAGAGGACCGAAATGTTTAATGCAAGAACTTACTCAAGTCTCCTTCAACTACAGTATCTGAAGTACCAACCTGAATCAGAGTCATTAGGGGAGGTATCTGCTGACATTTTAAATACTAATTCCCATTTTTATAATCATTTTAGCAAACCTTTACATGGCCCCTGAAGAGAATAAATTAAGGGTTCTCCAGGAACAGGAAATCCAGAATCTGAATCACAACTCAATATCCTACCTGTTTACTAGAAACTGCTAACTGAAACAGTCACTGATTTGCATAAATGATTGTCAGTGCTCACTAACACCCCAAACTAAGGCTTGGCCCCCCTTCCCCCAAAACCCCAACTTTTCTATGTGCACCTACTTAAATGATTTAACTTCACACCATAGAGTCAGGTAGCTGCAGAAGAAAAGCTCAGGATTTCTTCTAGGTGTAATCCAGCTACAATGTTCTACATATGCCTTCATCCACTTAGTTCATTTGTTTTAAGAACCCTCTGATTCATATGAAATACATTTTTCTAACTTTCTAACCACACAAAGCAGAGATCTTTAAGTCATCAGCCCCACTGGTGACTAAAAGGCAGGGCCTTAAAATGAAGTCCATCTAATACAATGACTGAAGCAGGGATCTGTGACTAATTACAGATTACACCAAACCATCAACACAGACAGAATTAAGGATGGGTAAGCAACCATGCCTTTGGTATTTCCTGACTGTGAACCATTTGATCTTACAAACCAAGTAACTGTTTGTTTGGAGAATGTTCTTTTTAAAACTGTCCTTTTAGAGAACAGTAAAAAAGGAAAGAAAATACTTCATATGTGAATCTAACAATAGCCATACTACCCATTATGGATCAGCTAAAGCTTCAATACTATTTCAAAACCAAAGGATGCTGAGAATCAACTGCTATATGGATGACAAAGCCAGATACAGCAGAGAAGTTCAAGCACCACCACCAAGTGGTGAGTCGCAAACCCAGGACTCCCCACCAAACACAAGCAGAAGAGTATTTTGACGGTGACAGCAACAATACCTGGAAGATCCACTCTGTTTGAAAAGTGATTCACTTGCTGTGCAAAAAAACTCTCGTATTTGTATAAAGAGTGATGAAAATATTTCCCTTTCCAAAGTACAAATGAGTATACTTGTTATTTTTGGAGAGAAAGAACTGGTGTCTTTGGTGGGACTAGGAACTACTCAAACTCTTTACATACCCACGCTTCGAACTACTTGTAAAAGTAGCCATTAGTATCTTCCAGCACAAAAAGTCCAGCACAACAAGGTTGCACAAGTACTCCTGATATAATTCTACAATTCTACTTTGACTGCCAAACATATTTCTCACACTTGAGGCAAATGCTTCACTGTACATAAGAGTACTTAAACTATCCAGAAATCTTGGGTTTAAGAGCTGACCACTGCTTTAGATAAAGCCAAGGTATGATTTACAGAATTTTGTAATTACTCATTTTAGTAAGCTGTGTTGACTTACTTCTCTTTGTCCCATTAGAAAGCATTCCGCAGCAATGGCTCTGAGGAAAAGAAATATATGGAAATATTTATTCTTGAATCATTTTAAACACCACAGTGGCAGAACACTGACTGTGGAATGTAACTAAAAATTCCTTGAGAAGAAACTAACTTCCAATGATGTTAATCTACAGTGAAAAGATAAAAATAGCCATTTTTTAAAAAACAACCTTACATGAGCAAGAAATTTCAGTGGTTCCCACATTATGAACAAACATTGAAGAAAAAGATCAGTTCAGCATCACTGGACAATGGAGATTACTGCTATTGTGATATATAAAGAGGGGGGTAGAGAGGGGGAGACAGAAGTCAATAACTGAATTAAAAATGCAACTTGTAAATACATCATTCATATTTATCTGTATAATATCCACTCATATAAGCTTCCCCAAGAGGGAGATTCCATTCCTCATTTTAAAGAAGTGACAGTACCTCTGTCCGTTGTGACAGTTACTGTTTAAGTAATAAGCTAATGAAAGAGACTTCCAATACAAGCCCAATTGGAAGAACATTTCAGATTTACCTTTGTGATGTAAACCTTATAAACAAAAGTAATATCTATGAAAACAGATGTATGACTGTTGCATTACATTTTCCAGATGGCCAGGCATGTTGGGATATTATATGTAAACATCTTGGCTTGCAGTTTCAGAATTTGAACATTGCTCTCCTCCCAGTATTGCAGAAGCATTCTGTAAAAGGCATTCATGAGAAAGGAACACTGCTCTAATCACTGGGAACACAAAAGCAATCCAAAGACACAAACACATTACACAAAATACATTACACCTAATCCGAGCTAAGAGTTGCAAACAGGAAAATAAACCCAAGCCACCATATACAGCATTGATTGAACACTCTCTCAGAACAACAAAAAACCAAAAAAGTTGATACACTATCAGAGAATAACCAAGAAGTGTGAAATCAGAGAGAAAATGTGATGTTGACACATTGCAAGATCAATTTTTAGCATGCACAAGGTAAGTGTATATTTGAAAGGAGATTAAACAGGTTTTGAGAGTCATGTGGCTAGCAGATACTCTTCAGTCAGTTCTGCTCACCCATTTCAGGTAGTAGCAACACTTTCTAAGGAAGCTGCAAGTTCCATCTAGACAGAATCGTAACCTGGTTTAAAATGCAGCCATTCAACTCTGTGTGCCAAAAGCAGGCATGTCATACTCTCCCCATGCCCCCAACCACACACACTTGTTTCAAGTCTTGCTTTGAATTCTTTCAGGTCACTGCTGATGATGAACAGTAAGTGTCTGGGGACTTTTCAAAATCATTCATCAAGCATTCATGAGCTCCATGCAGAATACAGTAATTCAGGGACTCGCTAATCCTGGAAGACTACATTTTGAAATCCTGCTCAAGTCAGAACTGGTGTGATACTCAATACATGAATCGGTTTTGTTTCCCTTAAGATTTTTTTGAAAGTTAAGAATGGTTTACCTTTGCTAAATAAATGTCAAGTTAAGCAGTAAGGTAACAACACTGTTATTCACTGGTGTATCCAGCTTTATTTGTTCTATGCTGGAACTATACTTCTCATTAAACACCAACAAGATTTTAATAGATAGCTGACATTTCTCTACACACTTGGATTTTTGACCACTTGCACTCACGCGCAATGCAGAGCTAATTCCTGCATAATTATAATCTTTCTGTAAATACAACGGAACCCTGTCAAATTCAACAAAGATGATGTCATACACTATGCCTCAAGCAACATGTAATAAGAGAGGAATTGTTTAGCTTTTGTAGTAGAAAGCAAGTCATGCATGTCTTGCACAGAAACCAGTAGTTACGTTAACCAGCTTCATGTCTTGATTACAAACAGTTTTACATACCTCAGTGCAAGTCCAGGATTAGCAGGCATGGTAGAACAAAACCGTTCCAAGGTTCTGGAATGTTCAGATTTTGGAATGCAGCTCAAATAAAAAATAATTACCTGTAGAATTTGAATTATGAACATTAATCCACTTTAGAGCTGTCTGATCTTGCTTAGAAAAGCAGAATGAAAAACTATGACCAAAAACCTATGAACATTACAACTACAGTGAATTACCACCTACTAACCTTATCTACAAACCTTATGATCTACAAACCTCAAGGGTACAGAAATCATTCTGTGTAATAAAAACTAACTAGTGCTAACACCACTTATTTCAGCCCTTCCAGCCTGCATTTTGTGAAGAAAGAGAAATGCATCGGATGTTAACAAAACGGGACCCAAAATTTTTGCAAGCTTTATTCTGTTTAACTGCTCAACCTACTTTGACTTTCTTCTGTTTCTCAACCACTGTAATTTCTATGATTAAAACTGACGGCTTAAATACTGCTTCCATCTGCCAGTATTACAGCTGTGCAGACACCTCTTGCTCAACCATCTCTTCCCTCCCTTACACATTCTCCCCATTCTCTAGGAAAGAATAGCTTGCCATTAACAGCTGTATTCACAATATTAAAACATGCCATAATGAAGTTTTTTTGACTTACACACCCTTTATTCAAAAGGTCACTGCTAGATACCCTTCTTCTCAGAACACTACTCTCCTCGGATACTCATTTTTCTACCAATTCCTAGCTCTCAATGTTCATATACTACTAGTGCTGTATTTGAACAAGTAAATTAGAGGTACCTGATAAAAGGTCATCAGTCTGTTTAATTAAAGCTGTCCAGAGACACATTTTTACCTTGTTATGAAACTCATAATTGGTCCAATAATCAGCAGCACTAAAAGGAATTGGGTATCGTGTGGGGACTGTAACCAGACATCTGTTCACTAGGTCAGTAAAAAGCTTGAATTCTTGAACTTGGTTGTTGGATCCAACAACTTTGCTATTGACAAAAACAAGGTAACTGGAAGAAAAAGAAAAGTAAGAATAAAAAATGGTTCTGGTAGCCTTCACTTAATAGCTTTGAAACTGATTTACTTTCCTTCATTAAGAACTTACTCCAGCCAGATGTTCTGGACAGTTTCCTGCTGCATCACTGCCCCCAGAGCTGCTTCATAGGCATCCAGTGCTTCACCAAAACTCGCGTGAAGAGACTGGCACAAACTGTTTATATTAAAAGTTAAAAAGCATTGTATGTCATGAACAATGCACATTCCTATATATTAAGACGCAAGATGATCATGTGAGATGAACACCCTATTACTGTTCCCATAGGGAAGTGTTCCTGGAAGAGTTCTCAAGTGGAGAATTTAAGTTAATGTGCAATTTACAGCTCCACAAAATTGTCTCTATTGTGCAGCAGGCAGGTAGGTTCTCTAAGGACTGGCAGATCACTTATTGAAAGAACCCAAATTGATATACCCTTATGCAAATAATGAATGTTCCGCTTCTGAAAATGAAATTTACTCAGACCCAATAGCTGTTTCTCAGAAATACTTCAGAAAGTCTCACCAGTAGATCTGCCATAAATACGGGATTTGCTGGTTCACAACATCATCTGTAAGATCTTCTTTATAGACAGGTGATGTAAATTCAATTGGCATTGGAAAATTCAAGAGATATCTACAAAAGAAAAGAGTAGTATTAAATGAGAATATTTCTCTACATGAAGAGTCCTATGTGGATGCAACATTCAGTTCCTAAATCCGGTTCATGGGACATAAAAAAAAATGCACTTTTCCTATATTTTACTTAGCTATATCCAGACACAACTTATACAGAAAGCGTTACACAGAAATACAGAAAGTACGTAGTCCCTCATTATGTACAAAATTAAATGTCAGTTTGTATCTCACACTTCCCTCTCTCCACGTAAAATACATCAATTAAGGTACAATCATCTACATACAGTCAACTAAACCGCATTCCCACTACCAAGTTTAATGCAAACATATGTAAGCAGGAATAAAATCTAACACCTGACTTGGAGATAAAAACACTTCAAAGCCTAATCTGCGTAAGTTTTAGCACAGAAGGCCTCCCTTTGAAGGCCTTCAGAGGCACTCATTTTGACTATAGGGAACTTGCGTATCTCAAAACTTCAGGAAGTCTCGCAGCTACGTGCTAAAATACAAGTGGAAAATCAGCAGGCCAGCTATGAACCTGTATCTTTGCAGCAATAATAATCTGATTAATAACATGCTGGACCTCTGGACTGAGATCTTTTGCATGTCTCTAAATCTAGTATTTTAGTTATGCTATTTTAGGCTCCTAGCTTGGGGAAGGGGAACAAACCTCCCAAAACAAAACAAAAAATTTTGACATACATGAATGATTTTCATTGCCCAAATCCAGACTTTCGACTTGCTGGCTGTTTCATCTTTAAATGCTTGTGGTTTTACAGTTTGGTGTACATACACAAACAACAAGTATAAACCTTATAAACTACCAAATCATAATTAACTGAAGTTTTAGCAGAACATGCCAAGCTAAAAATAGCGATACTTAGAACTTCAAGACCATCTTGTTTTTCAAGACAACGCCAATATTATTGAAACTTAAATACAAAAAACATTGTAAGTGCACCTTAAGAGATCCATGGGACCATGCTGTTGGCATGTATTCTCAACAAAAGCTTCCAGAAAATCTTGCAACAGTGGAAGAACACTGCTTGACCTTTCCTGTTTTGGGGTTTTATTTTTTAAAAAGAAAAAAAAACCTAAGATCAGACATCAACCTGAAAATTACAAGAACAATTTAAGCACAATAAACAAACAAGTGCTGTGTCTATCTCTGCAATGCTCCATTGTCTTCATTCTCTCAAGAATCAAGTCTTAACTGGCCAAGTCAGCAGGTAGCAGATAAAAGCTCAAAACATATTACAGGGTTTACGGTGAGTATAAGTTATTCTTAATAAGCATATTAAATATGAATTATAACAATCTGAGCTATAACTTTGTTATTTCATGTCATTCCTTTGACTATCTTTAATCATGTCACTAATCTTATCAACTCAATTTTTCCCATCTTTATAAAGGAATACTAGACATTACAAAAGTATTGTGAGGAGTAATCAAAAGCCCAAACTTTATAAAGCCGACAGACCAACAAAATGAGTTTTGGAGTTGAGCATTACCTGTGAAACAAGGAATTTACACAACTGATAAAAGATTTCTGCATTCTGAGGATTCCTCTCAAAAGCTCCAACCCACACGTTGTAAGCATTGTCACTCTGCTCCATCTGCAAATACAAGGTGGCCAAACTCCCCAAGAGCTGACAGTTGTTAGGGCAGATCTCCAATAAAGATCTACAAAGTTGTGCAGCAGACTCCCACCTTTAAAAAAAAGTAAATGTAAGTTTTCAAAAAAGCAGAATTGCGTTCTCCAGCTAAAAAAAGTCTTGAAACAACTTACCTTTCCAGAAGTTTCAGCAAAGCTAGCATATTTCTGTAGAGAGGAAAGCAGACAGGTATTCTTTCATCAGCCTCGATGCTTTCATCAGTACATGCTTTGACCGCATCTTCAAAAAAAGTGTAAAATCAAGTGTTAGACCTCAAGCAAATGTAACTCTGCTCATAGCTAGACTTCCTTCTCTTCCACAGCTGAGCCACTCAATTCATCCCCGAGTATTTCCACACTGCATTACCACCTATAGCACAGATACATTCTCTGAGGCAATTCAATACTGCTGCTGGCTAACACATTCAGTACTGACATTTATAAATGCTATTATAAAGTCTGCTTTTGGCAGCACAAGTCAAGAATTCAATTTCTTCTAGTATTTTTATTTTATGTCTCAAAAAAAAAAACTATTTAAACTGAGTGAAGACACACACATGCATTGCTCTGTCTCTTTTAAGGGAACACCCTAATTTTCCAGGAAAGCAACTTTCCAATAAACATATCCCACTGAGGGGAGGGAAGGTATGAGAACAACAGAAGCTCAGCTTAATGCTTGCATAAGCCCAAGAAAATGCTCCAAGTCAGACAGTCATAAGCCACTAGTCTTTACCTTGCCAGAGTATCATAGTTAAGAGAAAAAGCTACTGCTTTGACCCGCAGGCAAAAAACTCAGAGAAAAAGTCTGTGTGCTTTGCATGCGAGTCTAACTCACTTTCCACTCAAAAAAATGGACTTCCCTCACTACTTTGAACAAATCAAATGGATTAATATCCCAATGGTTTAACAGTCATGAGCAATATCGCATAGCCTTGAAACTGCAGAAGTTAGATAATATTTCTTGATTTACAAGTAATGTATTAAGTAGTTTACCTCTTTAATCTTACCTTCAAACATAGCTAACAGTGTATCAGGATCAGTTTTCACATCTTGAACTGTTTTCCATGGTATTAAGAATGGCTCTTTTTGCATGATTCTTGAAGGACTGACATTAGCTGGATCATAGAACTTGACTGGAAGAATGCCAAATTCAGTTACATGTATGTAAGCCAGCCAAGCCAAGCAACGGTCACTTACAGTAAGATGTTCTGATACTATCTTTTCATTTGCTGATTTTAAAGCATTCTGTAAAGATTAAAAGAAATACATTATATTTCAGCCATAAAAAAAACCTAAGATCCAAGAATAAGAAAAGGAAACAGGAAGAATAAGTTCCGACATTCTCAAATCTTTTGCACAGAAAAGACAGGAACGCTTTACATCAATCACAACATTTGGTTTATGTGAACGTGACTGTGTTCAAATCACATTTCTACTAAGGGGTTCAGAAAAACTGTAGAAGATTGTTATTTGGAAAAATGAACAGAGGCAGACTTTGAAAACATGCACCTCCCAACACATGCTCCATTTTTCTACTTAATTCTTAGACAATCGCTTCCACTTACATAGAAGTAATTAGCTCTAGAGAATACATCTACAAGTTGGATTGAGCTTGCTATATCCTACTGCAATTTTGTGGAGTGTTTTTTGTTTGTTGGGTTCTGGTTTTTTTTCTTGGGTTTTGGTTTTGGGTTTTTTTGTTGTTGTTGGGTGTTGGTTTTTTTTAAGTTCTAGTTATTCAGCCACTAAGCTACAGGTATTCAAATCTCCTGAAAGCACACTTTAGACATACTGTTGTTGGAAACACTACTGACAGGGATACTGCTTCAAATTTTCCTACCAGCCACAGGCAAAACTAGAATAGCCTAGTTAAGCTGGCAGATCCCACATAAAAATCATTACAGTATGCAATCAGACAAAAGTCTAAACACAATTGTTCCTAAAACAGAACAGAACCTCATGGTAGTAACGTGTTAACATTTTTCTGGATAAATGTAGTATGATCAAAGAATATACTTTCACAGGAATGAAAGTACACGCAAATACGGGCAAAATTCAGCAGAACACTTGCCCTGCAATGGGCAAAACTTGAAGTTTTAAAATATTTCACTCATTCAGCCTGCCAAGTAGTTACTTCAGGAATTTTCTTTCAAGTTTTCAGAGACACACTGCTATTTACTCTGAAGTAGCATTTATTCAAATTATCTTAACTATGGTTAAATAATCTTTCCCCAAGACATTCAACTACACATTTCAAATTAATAGAAAAAATATTTACTTTTTTTATAATGCTTTGGGAAAAAGAAAAACCAACATGTTATTCTCCCATTTATGCTGGATTTCCATGTCAATTTGACACAAATTGAGTTTTTTCTCTTTGTTTTTTTGTTTATTCAGTCAAACATTCAGAGATACATTTATAAGTACTGCTGCATTCAGAATAGCTTTTGGAGAATTACACTTCCTTATTTAATCTACAGCTATGAAAAAAACAAAAGCATTACAACCTTAAACCACAGAACTGGGAACCTTTCAGGGTGTAACAAGCCACACGTGCCATCTGCTGGTAAGAATGAATGCACTTGAAACTGACACTACAGCAGTTCCCACTTTTAGCAGGGGCTTACATCAGCACTCCGTTTCTCACCTTTATCCACCACTTTGTCTACAGCACAGAAACAGTGACCTAAATTCTGTCTAAAATCACCATAAAAGCCCAAGATAACTCCACGACTGAACTGGGCAATCCTTTTAGGTAGCAGCATACTATGCTCTTTCCCAAGACTGGTTTGGTAATCTCTGTAGCAATAAATATTTGAGTACTTGAGGCAACACAGCCACAGGCACTTCTACAGTTTACCAGAAATCAAACAGTAAAGCAATTCCCTGGGAATTATTTCAAAACATAATGGTCTAGACTATTAGCTACGAAGCAAAGCAAAATAAGTAACAAAAACCCCAAAGATATATCCAAATTTTAGAATGGTATCATCTCTCACAAAAGAAGTCTCTAGGAGAATTCCTTCAGCAAATAAAGGAAGAAATAGTTCCTTCCGAGGTTGACACAATCTCAGTCACCAGCATTATCAAGTTGAAAGTATGAAGACAAATACTGGGGTGGGAACCTGGAAGTTACCTGCAGCAGAGCAAGAGCATTCTGATGTCTTCCCGTAAATAGGCTTAAGTGAACCCTGTACAAGAGAGTCTCCAGTAGCTGAAAGGACACAAGATTTCTATTTTCTTCTCCCCCTGTCACTTCTGTTAGGAACCGCAGCATCCTCCCACATACGTAGTCTTTTCCATCAAAGGAATTTTCCAAGCTCAAAAACTAGAAAGAATTAATTCATACTAATAATCAGAATACTAGTAAAGCTTCTTTGGTAAAGTTTGAAATCACGTGAATCACAAACTTTGGATGATGTCTTTCACTACCTTATGAACCATATTTTGCTCCCTCACAGCAAATTTTCACATTAAACCTCAAAAACTATTGTTTAAATATTAATGATCAAATAGTTAAAAAATTTGCAAGCTCAAATAACAAAAAATAAGAACTGCCACGTCTTGATTTAAAATAATTTATTACCTGAGGAAAACCGGTAATTTCTACAAGTATTCTGCAAACAGAACTTTGAATTCCTTCATTTTTTTGGAGCAACTTTTGAGTTTTCAAAAAGCTGTAGTGTTCTTCCTTTCACAATTTCCCTGGCATATTACTAGTTTTCAGCAGTAAAAAAAAAAAAAAAAAAAAAGGGCACACTTAATGAACATTTCACATGCTTTTTTTTTCCTTCACTTACTGTCCACCAGAGTTGATAAGAGGGAGCATATCCCACTGCTGTTTCACACATTTCCTGTACCTCCTCTTTGGTTCCTCTTTTTGAGAAGAGTTTGAGGTAATGACACCAAATTTCAGCATTTTCTTTGTTGCTCTCAAGGGCTCGAGCCAAAACATTTAAAGCAGAATCTAAACACTCAGACGATGAGCTGTAAAAATTAAAACCTCCGTATCAACTATGTTAGCATGACAACTTACACAGTATCAAATATGAAAATGGATGTCTATTATTAGAATGGAAGTGTCAGTTTGGGTTTTTTAGCATGTGCTGTCCTTTACTACGAAAGTTTCCAAGCTTCATTAAGTTTTCATTCTTCGAAGATTATTATTATTAGGTGTAGCTATAATGCATGGAAAAATAACAACTTTCCTAGGAAAAGAGTGCCAATTCAAACAAAAGTCTAATTTAATTGAAAATGAGCAAGATTCGTCTGTAAGCAGAAGTCCCAAGCTACAATCATATAAAGGCATTTACATCATACAGACTTAAAACTTTAACAGAAAATTCAAAGACTTGGTATAGTGAGTTGGAGTATTTGTTAGGTATTTAATTTACTTTCTACAGTTAAATATAAGACTTTATTCCCTGTTTCTATGCATGTCATGCAGGTTTTTGGTGCCTCTAAACCATTATAAAAGGAGATTTTACTTTGAGAGTTCTATCATGAGATGATACCAACTAAGTATAAAATACTAACTCAAAATAACTGACTTCCCAACCCCCTCTATCACCACTGCCACCTACTGAACAACCCCATTTCTTCAGAGTACTGGGGAGGAGAGGGGGGAATAGAGGAGGTAGCTGTTTTAAGAAAAGGGTGCATTGGTCTCCATCAGGTTTTCTCTGTTCTTTTCTTGGTCTTTTTCCAAGTACACTTAGAAAGTGTGCTCTTCTCGCCCTGCCACTTGCTAGTGGTATTCTAAGTACTGGCCTTTCCAGTTCTATCCCTTCTAGTGTTCAGGCAGCTGTTGATACAGCTAATAAGGTATTTTGTTACATCTTTCACAGGGCTTTTAAAAAGAGAGTTGATCCTCTCCATTCCCTTACCCCCTGCTGCAGCTGCTTAAGCACTATTAGAATCAATGTTCATCTCTAGAATGAAACCATCATGACAGAATTCCTACTGAAATGATCTGCTTGCCAATAAAAATGTGGTATCCTAGGGAATAACTTAAAGGAACAGAGACTTAAGAAACTTGGAAATCTAAAAGTTAAAAAACTATAAAACATGAAACTGAGTGCTCAACTGGGACATTTCTAGATGGATAAAACCATATAGCAGAACTGTTCATATAAGAAAGCTTTCTGATTAAATTCATTTCAAGCATTATTCCAACAATTCACCCCGTCAAGGAGAAACTGATTTGAGTTTATTAGCTCACTACTTTATCACTGGAAGTACAACATTCCACTGTAATCTTGGGAATACATTAGATTGTGCAGTATTCAAATGCGAACTTATATTTCTCCCACACTACTTTCCCTCAACTTCCGTTCTGAATCAGAACCTACCTAAAGATAAAGCATCAGTGTAACTTATTACTTGCATACTACACTGCATACAGTAGGAAGCTTAATCTATTTTTTAATCTGCTTTTAAGTAATAAATTATTTGTGGTATTGTTGAAGAAAGCTCTTTAAGAACTGAAAGGAAACAATCACAGCAGCAAGAAAGCACAAAATCAAATCCAAAACGTAGCAGACTTACCCCTCATTTTGATTCAAGTATTTGTATGCAAGCTTAATCCAAAGCTGTACATCACTGGGGTTTTCTTGGACACTTGCCTCCAGGTTGGAAATCTCATCAGTCTCACTTGTAAAATACCGGACATCATCTGGAGTCACCACAGTATCAAGATCTGGAATTTGTTTTTTATTTTCTGTGGGCTGGGCTGCAGATAATAAAAAGTATTTTTCTAAATGTTTCTTTTCAAAATAGAAGTGACCTGTAAGATTACAATTTACACAAGGGGTGGCATTTATGTATTTCAAGTACAACCACTAACCAGAGAAAAATACGGTTATTTCAACATCCTTTAAAACTTAGAACTGCACAGTCTGTAGAAAACTGTTTTTATTTCAAACACAAACACAAGAATCCTTAGTGGTAAAAAGGCTGCTTCAGTGGACATCAATTAACATAGTTCATTAGGGAGCACTAGGAAATAGACGTAACTGACAAAGAAAAGGTTGCCTCAGTTCCGAGTCTCTAAAAAAAACCTTTTTACAGGATTTGCTAACAAATCCTAAAGCTCCTGCTTGCATGACTCACATGTGAAAAACTGGCTGGTTACTGATGCTCCAGCAAACTTCTAAGTCTCAAAAGCCGCTTAACGGTAGCTTTTTTAAAATCCTGACCTAAACACCAAATACTAATTCTGTACAAACTTGAGATATCGGACACATGAACTTTTACTACTTGTAGTTCTGGGAGAAAAAATAAAAATAATAAAAATAATCCTAATGGTATATAGGCAAAGCTGAAACCTTCTAACAGTTCCATATGTTCTGTTTAAGAACAGGTAAGTGAAATTCTGACTTAATATCCAGTCACACATTATACGCTAGGTATTTTTTCCTTAAATACAACCAATTCAGATCAAACTTTTCCCAAAGATTTATGCAAACTAAAGTTTGCATGCAGGAAATAGGAAATGGAGAGCTATACAAAGCACTGGTCTTAAGAACCACTTGAAAAATCAGGTGTTGAGGAGAGGCTGGTAGATATTTTCTTCCAGTGCTCTTTTTTTAACAGGTGCCACACATCCAGATTACCGTATTTGGTAGGTCCAGTGAAATGTTCCTCATCACCGCTGCTACTGTCTACCGAAGGTTTTCTCCAGTACCTGGGTCTCCATTTCCTTTTTTCCTTCCATGTTGTAAATGGAGGTACTATAAACAAGCAAAGTAGAAGAAGCTGGTTTACTTTTCTGTATTCAAGCTTAAAATTCTTTGCTGATAAAGATTTTAAATAAAAACATACTGTGGGTGCAACACAAGTGCATAAGTCAACACTACTTATTTAAAATCAATTGTGCTCAAGTACGTATGTCATTTTTCCAAACTGGACTCCAAAACCACACTGCCTTAAAGCAAGCTCTGCTGCCTTTAATTTACCATCACAGCCGAATTTATAATACTGAGATATATAAACTAAGCAGCAACAAAAAATATTCTTGGTTCATAAAATCATTAAGGTACTTACATGATTCAAAAGTCTAGATTGTATTTAATCTACCAAAGTACTTACCATGATTTTTACTCTCATTAATGTTGCTGGCCAGAAGAACAGCCATCTGGTCCACTGACATACGGTCTCTGTTTACACCAAAAAGTTTTTCAACATATTTTTCTGAAACAAGAATATTTGTATCTTGGGTAAACACATAAATGAAAATGGATACACTGTAACTTAACAGCAGTTTAGCACAAACTGTGCTAGCTCATGAACTTTTAACTGCTTCAAGAGGTAAGGCATTCTAACATACGAGAACAGTGAAACGAAAAACTGAAAGAATCCTGTTTAGCAACTCTGTCCTACACAGCAACAGCACTGTTACAAAAGTCCAGCTCTGCTGGAATAGGCCAGTCCAGCAGTTACAAAAAGTAGTGAAGGGGAGAGGTAAAGACTACACACCCACTGCTCCCCGGTACTCTGAATCCCAGCAATACTTTTTTGAGTTAAATGTTCTACAGATCAATGTTCTTTCCTTCCTGTAAAGGCATCAAGGTAACTACCTACTGCAAAGGACTGGACAACTGCAGAAACCTATTTTTTCATACAGCTGTATCTTATACGTTGCTTTACATCAAAGTCCTTGCACCCACAGCTTTTAATGAAAGCCATTCCCTTCAGAACTGAATCTTTGTATACAGAAGTGAAAAACGACTCTTAAAAACCTGTGGCAGCGCCGATTTCCTCATCAGTGCTTTTTTCTGAACAGCCAATCAGCTCTAAATTGTAAGACAGAATATCCTGAAACAGCTGCTTACGGTTTAGAGTGCAGTCTTTCATGTGCTGCCTAAAACAAACAAATAAGCAATTAATAGATTTATCACAACAAAAATTTAATAAGACTTTTAACTAGGAAGTTAGTGTTAGTATATGCTCAGGTGAGGCATAAAGAAAACAATGCCCACAGGAAACACTTCAGTCTGCTTTGAAGTTTCCGTTAAATATGTCTAGGTCTTCTCTAAACTTAAGCCTGCATAAGGAACTTAATCGTAGTCTTCATTATTTCACTATAGCTTTACGCTGAAAAATACGCCTCTACAAACTTGTTTCACACACAAAAACACAGTATTTAGAACTTTGCAGGTCAAAGAAGGTAATTATAAAAACTGGGTATTATTTTGTACTTAAAACCACTCAAATGATGGTTTGACAGTAACAGCTAAAAGCTGATCCAAAAAGCTCTCTGCCACCAAAAGGGGGGGGGGGAAGCCGAAGTCCACTCCAACTGTATTTTTCCAGTAGTTAGATGTTTCCAAATTGAGTGTATTCCTGAACAATTCATAGGAGTTTGCTCTTTAAATACACTGTGCAACACTGTTTAGAAAACTATTTTTAATATAATTTTACATTAGGCTTCACAAACTTACCCAGTATTTACACAAAAAACTAGAATTCCATTACTACAACAGTATTTAATATAATCACATAATATTTAGTACATGCCTTAATTTGGGTAGCAGCACAATACATTTCTTGTGTGCTTATCAGTACCAACCACTACCTGAGGTCCATGATGGTCTGAAATTACGCTATAAAGCAAGAGGAGTCCTGTCTGAATTACAGAACAACCAAAAGGTAAAATATTCTCTAACAGTGCATGCTGCTTTTCTAAATTTACTGCTAAGAAGCCTCTTTTCTTCATGGCTTAGATGAAAGAAGTTTTCTCCAACCAAACAGGTATCTGCAATAAGATATTAAAAATAACACTCTTCTCTAGAATTTGTTCATAGGATCATAAATCCACACCTTTTAAAGAACTGTAAAGCATGCCTATTTTCATCTTTGAGTCAGACATCTAAAAGAGAGGTTTAGTTCAAGGGAGCAGAATTAAGAACAACTCACCACCGGCAGTGATCATCATTACATGTGCCTGTTAAATCAAACCGGCAGAAACACTGTTTTGGCTCAATCATATTGCTATACGTTAATGAACTGAGGAACAGTTTTTCCTTAGTTCGAAAATACGGACTAAACCTAAAAAAAAAAAAAAAAAAAAAAAAAGTAGCATTATGACAAAGCATACAGGACATGATATCAGTTTAACTAGGCAAAACATTTAATATAATCCCTTTTTCTGTATTAAATCTCATTATTTCCAAAACCCTACTCCTAACCAAAATTATCACTGACCTATGAGTTAAGAAGGTGAAAACAGTGTGAGAGGGAAGGGGGGGAAAAACAACAGTATTTTTTAATCTGAACAGATTCTGTTCTAGCATCCTCTTCTCCCTTCGGTGCAGAACTTTATTCACATAAAACCAGAAAGTGTAATAGCAACCCAGTAGGGAAACTAAACTACTGAAACTGAATTTCAGTTTAGCTCTAAAAAAGCTGCGCTCTTAGCCTCTAGTCAGCCTAAGATCAATGTCAAGTAGAAGTACACAGGGAACTGTTAAAAGATTAACCTAAAAAAAAAAAAAAAATCAGTAAAAAAATGTAAGTCAGATTTTACAATGTATAAGCAAACAGAAGAGTCTGAAGTGAGCATACAAATGTTTGGCTTAAATATTTAGGTAGACTATATCTATGTCTTTTATGATTTCTAGATACTTAAGGAATTGAAGCCACGACCTACAAGAATATAAATACTCCTGTATAGATAGCAACCTCCATCTTTTGTTAACCAAGATTATAAAAATAAAAAAACCCAAATGGGTTCATGGTAGGATTCAACTCTCCAATTTAAATACCAGAAACTTTTCTAGAATTTAGTGTGCAGAAACAAAACTCTCTAGTCAGAAGACAGATGTGACAAACTGATTACACCTGCAGGTGCTTACTTTACGTCAAGATGAATCACTACAGTCATGCCCCCTTCCACTGAGCAGGAATCCAGTAATAGGCAATTGGCTCAGTCTTGACTCAGACAACATATACACTAGCTAAGTTTAAAGACTGCATAATAAATACACTTCCATTAATTCTTTCCTGGATTTTAGATTGCTTCATATTGGATATAAAAACCTTGTTTTCAAATGCCTCCTATTTTTTTAAGATTCAATTACCCAGGACAAGCAGTGAACAAAAATATATGAACAAAAACAGACAAACACATGTATTCAAAAAGGCTGCTACAGTTTTCATACCTGTAGGATTTAAATACTAGAAGAGGACTATGATATGGTTCAAATGGATATGGTTTTGATTCAGTTTCTTTACTTTCTGATGTATCAACATCCATGTCCACTGAAATTTCCTAGGAAACAGACAGATACATAAAGCAATTGCAACGCCACCTAATAAAGACATGTTTTAAAAGGTTTTAAAATATTTACCTGACCACACAACAGATCTTCCTTAGCTACTATAGAGGCAGTACTTTTCTCTAGAAGCTCTTTCAAGCTGTCAGCTTTAGCATACAGTTTTTTCAGTTCATCAATATTCAACCCAAGGAATAGCTCAGGCTCCTCCGATGCCTTTTTAGAAAGCTTGTTTATAGTTTCTTGCTTTGGAGTGTCCATGTGTTTAAGATTTGGTTTAGTGAAAGAATTGGATTCTTTGAAGGATCTCCTTCGTTCTCTGGTGGAATTAGACAGAACTTCATCATCGAAGTAGTTTTCTTCAGTGTCCAAAGACAATTTATCCTGTGTGAGATCATGAAGTGATGGCTGAGGTAATGCAAATTCAGATTCCTCTTCTGCATGAGGCGCAGTATTTGACTGTTCCTTGGTTTGAAGCGCACGGGCCTCCTTCAATTTCTGAATCTTTAGAGCATACTCCTGCTCTAGTTGCTGTAGTCTTTTTTTCTCTAGTGCAATCAATTCTGCTGAATGCTTTTTTGGACTTGATGCAGGGGAGTTCTCCAATTTCAACGTTTTGTTTGGCTGAAAAGGAAAAAAATTCCGCTTTATTTTATTTTCACATTTACTGATCTCTTGACAGGAGGTGAATGAAACATGGGCAAGATATTTAATTCAGAGTTATGAAAGCACATTTTTCAAACCTTGCCAGAAAACTTCAACAAAGAGAAGGAAAACCACAAGAGTTTGACACAATTTAATTGGCAGGCTTGCAGGTTTTTGATAAAAAGTACCCTACATCATGTACGCAGCTTCAGCAGAAGTTCTGGCCACGTTTAAAAGGTGAGCTATAAAACAAGTATACACAGTGGTGTTGGATGGGGGGGAGAAAACAAAAAAATAAAATTTACGTAAAGATCTTAGCTTTTTTTCCCCCCACTCTGTATTTTGGTTTTTTTCAAAAGATCATATGCCCTCTTCAGCATCTTTGCTATATAGTTTTAACCAGATCACTGATGCTCTACAGACAGTAAAGTACTTCCTTCCTTCACAAGAATACAGTTGCTTGATATTATCTACTACTGACACCACCCTGGCACAGGAATGTAGGCTTTTAAGTTTTCTTCTGAAGTGATTAATTCTTATTCTGTTGAATTCTGAGAATTCCTACAGTGCTTTTGAAATGTTTCCCTACTTTCCTGAAATCCCACTTGAACTAGGCTCCCTACTCAAACCTGCTACTGCTTTTCAAGTACAGCATGGTTTTAAAGTATGCAGACTTACTGCAAGGTGATCTTGCTCCAGTTTTCGCTTCCCAATTTCCTTACTTGCTAATGCTTTTGCTCGAGCAAGTTCTTCCCCGTATTTTAATGCCAGAGCTTTCTTTACTGTAACTCGTTGTTGAACTTTATGAATCTGAAAAAAGAAAATGAAAATGCATACTTTCAGATACGACCACATAATAAAACACAATCGCTATCAGCAAAGATGTGAGAATTAATGATTAATTCAAAGAAAGCCTAGTGCCTCAAAAACTTCAGCCTTCCCATTTCAAGATTTCTGTCTCTAAGAAGCAAAACAAATTAATTCACGTTACTTGTTCCTGAAGCTTCTTGAGAAACATCTTATTCACATTCAAGATCTTCTCTGTTGCTTGTAGCTGTTCAGCCAGTTTGTTAATTTTATTTTCAGCAATTCGAACGTTCTCCCTCTTCTTGGCCTCTTGTTGCAATAAATGTTTCAAGACTGATTCATCCTTCATCAACAGAAGTCTAAAAGTAGAAAAACGATGTAATGGGTTTTTTTCCAAAGGCTTTTGAGAGTTGCTGCTGCCCCTCCGAAACCTTAGTTATTTAAGAACCCAGCTCTTTTTCACTTAAACAACATTCTAAGTTTCTCCAGACAGTTAATATCCACGAGAAAATAAATACTGGTAGCACATCCAGCAGATATCAGTATTCCATGTTCAGCATGTCAGTATAAAGCAGTGCTCTGGGTTCAGCAGTAGCAGTCATTTTTAGTCCTTCTTAGTGGCTGGTGCAGTGCTGTGTTTTCAACTTTAGCCTGAGAACAACGGTGATAACACCAGTGTTTTCAGTTGTTGCTAAGTAACACTTACTCTGATCAAGGAATTTTCAGTCTCATGCTCTGACAGTGAGGATGGGCACAGGAAACAGCAAGGAAGCAGAGACAGAACACCCGACCCAAACTAGCCAAAGGGGTATTCCATACCACAGCACATCATGCCCAGTTACCCAGTAACCCATGGAAGTTACTCAGAAGGCCCAGATCACTGCTCAGATCCGGCTGGGTATCGGTTGGTGGGTGGTAATTGTATTATGCATCACTGCTGTTTACTGTTTTATTCTCCTTTTCCCCTTTTATATTCTCTCCCCTTATTTCCCTTATTAATGGTGGTACTGGCTTTGTGTTATATGTTAGTTACTGGACCGTTTTTTATCTCAACCCATGGGAGTTACGTTCTTTTGATTCTCTTCCCCATCCCTCAGGGAGTGGGGGCAAGGGAAGAAGGGAGAGAGTGAGCAAGCAGCTGTGTGGTTCTGAGTTACCAGCTGGACTTAAGCCACAACAAGCAGATAAACACCCCACACACAACCCCCCCCCCCCAACATTCTAGTTATGAGGACAAGGGAAGGTAAGCAAGTGGTGTATCTTTAATACTGTTGTTAACATTAAGATATCCAAACCACACGTGGTTTTGCTTTCTGTTGAGTAAGAAAGCAATTCTTCCTCAGGGCACATACACACATTAGTAGACTACAGGTCATAGTATCACAGCACAATAGCAGAGTAATCAAATACAACAAGTTATGCATTAAAAGAAACAAGATAAAGACTTAAGACAGATGGGTGTTAATAAAGGGAGGGGGGAAGTGTCCTTCAGCTGATATATGACCATATGCCAGTTTGCTAACAAGACCACACAGAAATAATTGTGGCAACAGAAGCAGAGAAGGATGTAAAGCATTTATATTTCCCACAGCAATTTGGAAGAAGGGTGAGAAACATGGAAGAGGCATGCTAAAAGAGGAAAGGTATACAGGAAAAGCTTCAAACAGTGTATATATGTATCAGGCATATCTGATAGAAACATGCTATCCTCAAAAGGTACAGAGTAGTGAAAACAACACTCAACAAATAGTTATTCAAGACAACAGAAAACCAATTATTTGCTATACTTTAAATGCTACATTCAAAAAGATTATTTACTATTTTTCTCCTGCTAAGCAAACTTGTGACAGCAAAATACTCACCTGTTTTTCTTAAGCTTTGCTTCTGCTTCTGTTACCTGTTTCGTCACTACTGCTATTCTCCCAATCGCATCAACTTCACTATCAGAATTTGGAGGGGGCAAACTGTTTTTCAGTGGATCAGACTTAATTAAGCGCTGCTTTTCACGACTGAAACAGATGTTAAAAGCAAAGATGGTCAGTAGCTTCAAGACACATTTCAGTGAGTACTACAAATAGTCTTAAAAATCTTCAAAGAAGTAGGAGGACAAGATTTCAAGTTAAAAGGAAAATTACTTTCCACAACTGCAATGGCAAGCAAACAACTAAGTCTGTTCAAATCCAAGGACTTTTTTAGACTCCTATGTTGTTTTACTAAAAACTGAAGGTAATGGCAAGGTTTTCAAACTCGAGTTTTCCTTCCAATGACAGAAACACACTAGTAAAGGAATATAAAGAATATACAATTTACATTAACAATTAGCTGTACCTGGCAATCTCTTCTTTCAAGAGCCTGTATTCTATCTTCTTATCTTCTGGTAGAGCCTCTGGAGTTCTCATTGGATCATTTTCTTTTTCTGATTTTGGAGGGGCTTTGATTTTTGATGCCTGTTACAGTGAGGTTCAAGTCAGTACTAGTCACATTATTTTTAAATACAGCTATTAAATACTATTTTTAAGAGGCACTTCAGCACAAACTTAAGGCTGTTCAAGGCTAGCAATATATTTTAAAGCCAATATTTTTTCCTTAAAGATGCACTGAATTTTTAACTGAAGAAATGAAACTAAAATATATTACAAATTCTATCTCCAGGATGCCATCTTAACCAATAAAATTATTTTAATTAGCTTATGCAATCCAAATTACATTGTAGTGGTGCAGACAGGAGTAATGTAGTCAACTCTTGCCCGTTTCTAATGAAATCCAGTATTTCCTTACCAAACTCTAAGGTTAAACTCCATATACAAAGCAAAATAATTAAAAATAAACCTCCTAAATGCTGACAGTTTACCTCAACATTTCTTCTTGCTTCTTTTATCATAGATTCTAATCCTCCAAACACACTGCTAGTTGAATTAGATGGCTCTCCATCAGACTCACTATCATCTGAGTCATTTAATGTAACCACAACAGACTTGTGTTTTGGAAGCTGTAGGGAAGAATGAAAGAAGTTTTATAGCAAGAAATTAAAAGACAGATTTAACTAAGCACATATTTATTAGCAGAGAAAAAAAGAGATTATCTCCTTTTGTTATTGTAGCACAACACTACTGCACTGTAAGAAAAAGCCTCAGCATTTGTGCACCTCCACTGTAAGATGGAGATAACAAACCCATTTCTTGGAAATGACACATGAAACGCACTTCAACATTTTCAACCTGTTTTCAAACATCTGCAGCATATTTAGACCTCTTTAGTCACAGGATACAAATTTCAAACCTTTGACTCCTATACTTCCTGAATTATTTCAGTTGTAGTGAAAATCTCACATTTGCAAGCAAAGTTGTTAAGTAACTGAAAGGTAACAATCAACCAAATATGAATTAGAAATACGGTGGCAGATCTACCAGAACTCCCTCAGATTTCTGCCACACAGCTGTGATGCCTTTTGTCCCCCAGTTATACTTAGCTGACCTTAGTATGCTGCTCAGGCAGTTAAAATTGGCAGAACACCAGCAGTGCATAAAGAACAAAGGAAACAAAATTAATCACTTTTTGACAACATCACTAACTGAAACAGCTCACTAAAGTTCAGATGACTGCCAATTCCAGCACAAAGAAACAAGCAGACAATTTAATTTACATTAACCTGAAATCTCTGGAATTAGAGCTTGAAGAGAAGCAACTAGTTCCCATTTCCAAAACTGTACTTCCCATCTCCCAGTGTAGGTCTGGACAGTTACATGTTCAACCTTTAGCTCAAGACGACACCTCTTCAAAGCACACACTCCACACAAAAAAAAAAACAAACCCCCCAAAAAACCACCCTGAAATGAAAAATACCCAATTTCCACAATTGCTTCTTGTTGATACTCTCTTTCTAGACAGTTCTTAAAATAAGGATAGCATCTGCTACTTCTGAATGTACTACAGCTGTACCATTTTCGCACCGCCATAGCACAGGTAGGTGAAATGTCAACGTGTAAGACAGAACAAGGCACCAGTCCTCTCTTTGCAAATATTCTGTCTGTAGCTCTATGGAAACCTAAGTTAATGCCACAAGGCCTTCTCGTCTTCAGATGCCAAATATACCCCTTCAGTATCACTAGCTTTTAGTACTAAAAAAACAAAGCTGCCAAGCTGCTTTTAGCACAGTTGTGTAAAGCAAACCATCTCTAACTGCCTTCCCTGGTTTTTCTTCCACACGAAAAGCTGATAGTAGGGAAGGTAAAAATCCACTTTTCTCCAGGTGTTTATTCCCTGGTGTTATTTTTTGCTGTGGTTCAGCAAAACGTATAATTAGTAAAGTAACACCAGGCAACTACCATCACACTCCTTCTGCAAGATTAGCTTCTGCTGCAAGGGAACTATAGCCTCAGCTGTAATGCAGGATCTCCCTGTAATGTTTTAAGACACATTTTCAATTTGTGAACAGACTCCAAGTGTCCATGACTAGTTTGAAAAAGGGTTACCAGATGCCACTGAAAAAGCAAACCAGCATCTGTAACCTATTTCACCAAGCAGAGGTCCTTAACTCCACACCTAGCTGATTCAAATACAAGGTATTAGTCCACCAACTGAGCAACAGGCACTGAATTTCCACTGCAAGTTTTTTAACATTTACATAAGAGCACAGCTGATAAGAGACTTTCATTATGTTACTAAGACAAACTAACAGCTCCCCAGTAACATATGTTCTCCCTCATTTATGCAAGTCTCGTGTTCCCTCATTAATGCATGACTTCACTCCCCTCAATTGAAGGGTTTTTTTGAATAGCTTTAGTATTTAAACAGAAGATCACAAAAAAAGTGTAAGTAAATGTGAAACAATGACAGAAAGGATATCAGCATGTCCAAATTGAAGAATTACTACAGTTATACCTAGAATTTAAAGTAGATTATGAAGATGGGTACAGACAAAAAAAATCCACCCATTCTAAGCTTAAGAGTGTAATTTTCCTACAGAAAGAAAAACAGGCCTTAGAATGACCAAAAAAAAAAAAAAACCAACCAAGAACATTCAGGTCTCTACCATCTTAAGGTTTTGGGTTCCCCCCTCCATTACAGCATCAGGTAACCATAAGTGATCATACAGTCTGTATGTTTGAGCAAGAAAGTTGTTAGCCGGCTATAGCTAGATTTGACAGTGATGTAGCAGTCTGAAAGATGCCATATATTCATCCAAATTTAGCAAAACAATTAGTCTTAGAGATGACATTCACTGACAGAAAAGCAAAGGTATGGACTACACATTAGAGGCAAAGAGGTGCCACAAACCAAGCTTTACAACATACACCACTAAAATAATCACAAATTAGCCTCTATATATGGTTCACTACCATAAATAGCCAATTACATGGGCTTCAGTCTGGCCAGTACAGTTTTATCAACACATTTCCAACAATCCAAGAAGACTGCAGACATCACAAATCAAATGCTAGCTGCCCATACCTCCTGTGACCATTCAAATGAAGGTCAAGTTACAAAATAAGGCTTAAGCTAATGTAATGAAGTTGGCTGCTGCCTGAGGAGAATACTCTCTCCTCAGTCTTCCAAATGTACTCACAGACATGCCATTCACGAGCACTTCTGTGCCTGCTCTGATGCTCACACACTGCTCACTGACAAATTCCAACTCCCCCTAGAAGGAAAAATACCTTTTTCCCCATCCTAGATTAGTTTTCTAACCAGTTTAGCACATTAACCAGGTTAAAGTGAGGTCTGAAGCATCAGTCCTATTGCTTAAGAGAAAAGGAAGACATCATGTGGCCAAGAGTGGGAGAAAGAGCAACACCATCACTTTTCTGGCAATACAGTGATTAGATTGGCTTAGCTACCATTGAACAGCACCCTTCAGTCTGTGTTAATGTGGAAAAGAATTTAACTGAACTATATTTACAGTCTTTCTCAGTTCAAATGAGTGCTGGTGCTTGATGCTCTCAAGCTGTATATTTTTACTTTGGTGTGAAATTCTAGAAGAGCATACAGACTACTAAAGCTATGAATAATTCAAATTTTTAATGCTCCGCCATTCTGTGCTGCATTGCTAGAAAACCTCAAGTCTGCTGCTCACTTGAACTGAGGGCAATTTCAACTTGTTTTCTTATTAATAAAGAAAAACCAATATTTTCTTACAGTGATCACTGCTCTTGGAAGCCTCGGTACTCTGACAAGCTTTGTATTTTGTACCCGTGGCTGAGACACAGTATTAATACTGACAGCGGTCAGATTGCTTCTTGGCACAGGCTGCAAGTTATCTGGAACAGGAGGGGATGATGGACCACTGTTACTTGAAGTTTCCTAATAAAATAAAACAAAAATATGGCCATAAAAATATGCACTATGCAGAGCTATTTAAAAAGACAAACATAAGCATAAAAGGGTATGTGATATATTCCTTGGAACTGCGATTCAGGCAGACTATCCAAACATATTAGACAAAATTCTGCAATTCTGCAACAGTATCAAACAAGGCACACAAGAACATGTCAGTTATTCACAGGTCAATTGCAAAAGATCTGTGACTTACTGAGGTCAAAACAACCTATATTTTTAAACACAAAATGTTATTCTCACTCCAAAAACAAGCAGAACACCAAAAAAAACAGTTAACCTTTGGCAACTCCTTTTGCTAGGCTGTTAAAACAGCATCTTGTTTTCTGACAGCTGATTAATAAGCTTTTTTCTGCAGAAAACACAATCCCCATTTCCCTACACATACTCAATTTTTAGTACCTTGAAGTTTCATAATTCCTTCATAAATAAAAACCAAGCTGTAATTTACAATTCAAAGGGTGTTCTGGGGTGGCTTTTGGTTCAGTTTCTTTTGGGGCGGCAAAGGGTGATGGAAATTGAGAGCCTTTTCTTAAGTAATCAGAAAGGCAGCATTAAAAAGCCCTGGCTTTTTAATCTTACTTTTTTTTAATTAATTTAATATTTAATATTAATTTATTTTTTTTAATCTTCACTTGGCAGGTTACATTTAATTTTGGTCAAGACTGCCATCTAGAGGTTTAGATTAAAAAAACAATGGAGTACCTCAGATCTGAAAGCTCGTTTGTTGGCTAAAGACTTGAGCAATTCTTCTCTTAAGAGCATCTCCTCTTCCTCTTCCTCATCAGCAAAAGGAGGTTTTGGTGGCTGTTCAGGCTCTTCAGGGGGAAGTGGGGGAAGAGGTGGAGGTGGCTCAAGAGAAACACAAGAAATACCCTCCGCGTAAAGCTGGCTCAAAGATGGTACAGGCTGCTATAAAAACGAAAACAAGGGTTTGAAACATGAAAATTACTATTACTTTATGATTATTTAGTAGAGGTTGAGACCTAAATTATTTTATGGTTTAAAACTAATTCAAACTGCAGTGGATTTACTTCACTGTCAAAGGCCACTGCTGAACATTTAGTTACTCAAAGATAATGCAACAAGGTTACATTTGGATAATAAAGTAGTGCAAGCATACAAACTACACATAAATGAGAATTGGAATCAGAGAAAAGCCACAAAACCATGGCTGACCAGACAGGCTCACACACCTTGAAAAAGCAGTCCTTAAGCAGTTCTATGAATTTGTCTTAGCTAACAAAATTAGCATTTCCCTCAGTTAAAAATTCAGAAGCTGTCATGGCAGGAAATGACAACTTTCTACCGCTTTACTAAGGCAGCTAACAGTCATTCAGTGAAGTAGTGGGGAAAAAAATTCCCAAGACTAATTAGATTCCCAAGGGACTCTTACATGAGAAGACATATAGTCAAAATAAAGGAAGTCTGAAAGGATGGATCAGCTACATTTTTGGCTGGTTTTCCCCCACGTATCAAGGTAACAATTCAGAGAATAACCCTACCTACATACGTGGCCTAGAGACAGGAAGCAAAATTGCCTTGCACTAACAATTCCAATTCATTATTTTTCCTCATGTGCCTCAGGCAATCTTTGCTTTCTGTTATGAAACAGCATAGCTCTAACAGTTAAAAGAAAAAACTTGCTCAAAAGGGAGAATTTGCATTTAACAGGAACTGGATCTGCCAAAACTTTGCTGAAATAAGTTTAAAAACCAAGTCTATCAGTTCAAGGGAATCACCAAACAGAGAACTTTATCAAAAACAGAACCTAAATTTAATCCTAACTTTAGCATTACAAATGAGATGTAATGAGAATTACCAGGATTTTAAAAAAGCATGCTCCTTTCAAGGTTACTTACTGGAATTGGAGGTGGTAGTGGCAACGAAATTGGTGGTACTGGAGGTGGGAAATATCCTACTGGACACTCAAAGAAAGGAGGCTGCACTGGAGAAGAAGCTGTAATTAAAAACAAATTATTGAGCATAAGGAATTTGGCAGGTAATTACTAAACACCAGCTCATGCTTATAATTCAACTGGTTTAATGCAGCAGCAGGAGACAAATGCTTTTATTATGCATCAATCTGAAAGGTAATACCAGACACAGCACAGTGCATTTATTTCTTACATACATGTATATAAAAATAGTAGTTACCTATCCTTTTTCTATTTTACATATGAAGTGCAGGTACAGCCGAACAGTACTACTACAGTAATGTTTCAGAATGATTTAGCCCTCTTTGATTTAATCTGCAAGAATCTACCTTCTTAAATGAGGTATCTCAACACATGAGTCTCCTGATTACTGGCCACAAAAATTACAATGCCAACTGGGACAGAAGCAGACCAAACACACAGCTGATATTGAATTCTGAAACATAAAACTAGAGTTTGAGATACTTCAAGAAGAAAAGACTAATGTAGTGTGTGTGCCTGAAAGACCAGGTGCAGTATTTTAGCAAACTAATGATGCACAAGGAAGGCTGGCAAGAAAGGACTAAAAATGAGGGGAAAAAAGGAAGAAAAAATATGGAAGATGAGAAGCAAGAGAATAAAGATGGCCAACCAAGCAGAATGCATAATGATGCTTTACTCAACACTTCACATGCTCAACCCCCAAAGTCAGGTTGCCCTGTCCAAGTATATTTGAGGATGGATGCCACATTTCTAGTTAACCTGCTCCAGTGTTTGACCATCTTCTGTGAAAGTTTTCCCTTGTATCTGTATTTATTTTGTTACAATTTAAGCATTGCCCCTTGTCCTTCTGTAGCTCACTCCACAGAGGTTAGAATTTGGTTCTGCTTTCTAATTGCCCCTCTACATAGGTGAAAACAGTAGTAAAAGCCTTCTTTAGCCTTCTCAACAAACCCCATTCTCCCAATTCCTGTCCATAAATCAAATGCTAGAGTCCACAGTGAACTTTATCTAAACAGGCCTTAGCCAAAAAAAGCCCTTTGCTAGATTCCTAGTATGTCGCTATCCTTCTTCTGCTATGAAACCAGAAAACTGATACAGTCCTGTCAGTGCTTAGCAACCCATTGCAATCACAGTACTACAACCTGCACCACAGATCACTTCTATCACCCAAAGCCACACTGCTGACTCACATTTCACTTAATGTTCATTGGAACACCGGTTTTTGTAATCCTGCTGTCTATCCAGTCAACACCAGAGCCCTTACTTTCTACATAGCTGCTTGGAAATGTAGAAGTATAAACTACACAGCACTGCAATCAGAATGGTATAACCTCAAAGATCTTCACAATACCACTACATCAGACATGGAGAACAAAGAGAGCCAGCATTAAAACAAGACAGAATTCACTCACTTTAAAATGTTAGTTCTGTAACTGCTACATTACAAAAGACTTTCCTTCTAAAAATGATGACTCATTTCCTACTTTTTAGCTATTGTTACCAATCAACATATTAAAAAAAAAAAAATTACGCAAGTCTTACCTGGAGAGTTGGTTTCACTATCTGTATCCATAGCAACTTCATCATAATTATCATACTGATATATGCCTCCTGCACTATCTGTAGACTGCTTATCCACTGACCGCCTCAAGTCTGTATCTGATGACTAAACACAAAAAAAAGTTTATTTTATAGCTGGTCTTATGTTATTCTTTTGGCAGAAATCAATTAAAAATAAATTTCAGGAAAAGGTCCTTGTAATTTTGTCAAATTGTTTTATAAATCTAATTTACTTAGTTTTTACAAAAAGCAAACTGAAGATTATCTTCTAATCAAATCCACTGCTGGTAGTAACTTGCCAAATTAATAGTTTTAAACCTGGATCTCTTGAGAGAGGGGTGGTCACAACAGACAGAAGCAATTTTTAAATACCTATCAGGTCAATACCTATCTTTAAGTTGCAATGGCTAAATACATATTTCTGAAACACTGAAAGAGAATTAAATGCTTTATTATTGTTGTTTAGGTGTCATAGAGGTCACCAAGAACACTTACAACTACCCTTGTTAGAAACAATACAAAATTGCACAAGTATCATCTTCACTATGACAGCAGTTACGTGTTTAGGTGAAACATGTTCTGATTGTTCTGTGACTGGTATCTCAGGTGGAGAATCCTCTAACTGTCCCAGAAGAGTCACATACCACACTGAAATGCGTCCAGAGAATGACAACTAATGTATCGGATTGTTTAAAGAATGCCCAACATTATACACATGCCAAACAATATTCAGTGAACACTGAACACAGGCAGAACAAGTAAGCATGACTTCTCAGGACTCCTCAATTTGTATCTTTCGAAGGCATTTAGTAGACGTTTTGGTAGCTTTTAGAATTCCTACTGTTTGAACACTTTCAGTCTCAGTTTTCCACTCATTATTATAAATGGGATTCCCCTATAACATGACCTCAAATCAGAGAGTGCCAATTCCCTTAGCTGTAGTTTCATTTTTCCTTACAGCATCAGTAGCTCCAAGCACTTGAAGCATCTAGCTGCAGCAGCTGTACTGCTCCCATGATGGAAGAATTAATGCTGACAGAGAAGTCATTTTCTTTGCAAGGTACCAATGTTTTAGAAATAGAACATTAGCAATTCAAGTGCCTTTTTGCTAATCTCAAGAGAATGAAGACAGCCTACAAGCACAGCATGACCAATGCAGTAAGTCCTCTCCTTTAAAAATGTGACACAGTTGTGCCATCCTGTAATGAGGCTGAATTAATTATGTTTTGTGCCTGAACATATTTTGTACCTTGACAAATTAAAAAAGCACTACAAAGAAACCAAATGCCAGGCAACATTTTGAAAGAAGCAGGCCACTGACGTTGTGTAGGCCTAAGTTTGAAGATATAGAGACAAAACTGCTGTCTAAGAGAAGAAAGCAAAGGAAGTCTGGTTGATTGGTTTGTGTTAAATTACAGGCTGCTCTTTGCTTGCAACATTCAAAATATTTTAGAAGGAAAATACCACTGACTTCCAAATATACAAGTCACACAAAGCTGATCTTACAAAATCCAAAGGGAATGCCTGTCTAGCATTGGATTAAAACACTGTAAACACTGAAACACTTTGAGCTTTTTTTTTTGGGGGGGTTGGGGGGGTAGAAGGAATGGAGAATGATGGACACACATGAGACAGAACCAGGATGGGCAAGACACAAATCATTCAATAATCCCAAATATAATCCCTGAACATCATATAACAAATTTGTTACCCTGCTTCTTGATCTCCTCTTTCCTCCAATTAGTTTCATAAATCGATTGTACTGCTCTTCATGATTTGAGAGGTCCCTAATTTTCCTGATTTCTTCTTCTCTCTTTCTTCTCTCCTCTTCCTCTTCTTGTTTTCTCTGGTCTTCCTCTTTCTGACGCCTGTCTTGTTCCTTTTGCTGCTGCAGCTTCTTTGACGTCTTTGTCTGTTGTCTCCTCAAAGTTGGCTTGGCTTTAAATAAAATGATATGTGATTACTTCACTTATATGGTTCCCCCTAATCCTAGATTCTTCAAGAGCTTTGTGCAGATAGGGTTTTAGAAGGATTAAAGGCTCACTGCCCAATGTTTCACATAATGTATTATGTTAATTTTTTTTATTATTTCAGAGGCCATGCTATTTATAGCCATTTCAGCAACATTATACTTACCTGTAACACTAGTTTTTTTTGTTGAATGTGCTTTTGTACTGGCTTTGACTTTCTGTGTTACACTTTTCGGCTTTGTTAATTTTTCTTTGCTTTCCTTCAACACCTGTTGCTCTTTTTGCTGCCATTTTTTACTAGCAGACTGAAGTGCAAGAAGCCTAAGTTGCAATTCAGACATCTCATCCTCATCATCATGCAGCTTCTTGAGAAAAGAAAGAATAAGACAAAAAGTCAGGATGCATTATATAACTTCTTTTTTTAAATCTTTCAAATTCTGTCCCAAAATCTTTTACCAAGACGAAGCTTAAAAATCCTACTGTACTGCTAAATGCCATTCATTAAGAATAGACTGTTTCGACTACTGAAACATTTCTGGACTGCAGTTTGGAAAAAGCCATCAGAGCATCATAATGCAATTATTTCTCATCTACGGAGGAATACTCTTACCTTTTCAGATGTAACATCTGAGCTCCTAAGCTTTCGCACTGATGTTTCAGATGTTTTGTCTTCTGTACCTTCTAAAAGAAAAACAGCACATTTTTGAGCACTAGTACAAAGTGTAAAGTATAGCAGTAGGTTTTTTGTATAAGAACACACTAACAAACATTAATATAAACTTGGCATGTTTGATGAAATTCACATCATCATGATGCCATGAGCCTAAGGCAAGATTTGTCATTTCCTAATCGTTCTTAATATTTCCTCAAGAACCAGTAAAAAACAGATTTGGAGGCAAGGGGAGAAAGACTTCTTGCCATCTGTTTTATGCCACCATCTCGTATCAGCTGCTGTCCTGAGCATCTCAGATTCCACCAGCAGCTATTTTGAGTTACTGGTCAGTCTTTTGCAGCATCAAATATAACGACCCAAAGCTGCTTTTAAGAACACACTTGCTCTGTTCCACGCCAACAAAAACAGAAGAGAGTTATCCTATGGAAATACATAGGAAATGGTTATGCTTTCTTGCTAAACATTAGTATGTTGACACATTAATTTGTTAGTCTGCCCAAAAGCCATATATCCATCTGATTATTATATAGCATATATGTATATACACATTGAAGTATTACATTTTACATATAATACACATAATGCTGTATACTATTACGTAATTATTATAGTTTGAAGCAATTGGTATAATTGATAGCAAAATTAGATACATAACTCATGTATATAACCACATATGTTTACTTGCATCAGGGGAAGGAAATAAGTATTGAGAAGTTTAGCAAACTTTTCCTGTATTAGCCTTTCCTCAAAGAGAGTTTCCTTCCCACAAATCAAATTGGTAAAAAAGGTTTGCACTCTTTACTGCTTTTACTTTTCCTAATATTTTATGAAAGGTCATTTTCAGAAAACTATTGTTTAAACCATATATATATTTATTATTCTAGAGGACCTTATACCTAAACAAAAACAGCATATAGCTAATGCTGGAGGTCTTCCTGTTTGCACATGCATGCGTTTTTTTAGAAGCACACATATAAAAGGAAGAAAACTAGTATTTAATACATGTGTGTATCCTAAAAGAAAATTCCAAAAGTTCATTACAGTTACCAAAGATCTTAACCATGCAGTCCACAGGATGGAACTAGGGAAACAGAGATGATACAGTAATTTCTGTGATGCAGACAGACACATCCAGGGACACACACTACACAAACTGAAATGTTTGTCTGACAGAAGTGGACAATGCAGGCAGAACAAACTAATGGGCAAGAAGGAAAGCAGGGGATATGGTGAAGTGTGTCAGAGCAGTTGAACCACAGAGAATTAATTCTAGCAAGAGACACAAACCTCCCTGACTTTAAGGACAAGTTCTTCAACTTAAACAGGTCTGGAGAAACATCCAGTACATCATTTAAAAACAAATATAATGGAAAAACAAATTTTGCTAATGCATTAATATATGCATAATCAAGTAGAATACTTTCACCTGATACATGTGGACCAGCAATAACTCAAATCAGACTGGATTTCCTACTTTAGAAGTTTGCATTACATTGTCAAAAGCAGTAACTTATAAAATTGGTGTGCTCTCAGATCATTCTTGTCATACATTTGAGTGGTATGCAAAAATTAAGATGCTTTTACAGCGCATACTATAGCATCTGTTTTTCACTATCATACGAACTGCATTTTCAACTTCAGTGCTTCCAAGTTTCGATGCAAAAACTTTATTTTTTAATTTTATTTTTTTAAGATTCTTTAGGTTTTTAAAAGCTCTTTTACTCCTCCTGTCTTGCTATCTTCTCTTCCTGCAGGCTACTGGTTATAATTCTATGGACAAGACCTGTGGTTTCCTTCATGTCTGCCATTAAAAAAGCTACATTACATGAGGTGGTTTGACTACTATTTACCAGTTTTCTCCTTGTTTCTTCAGAGGCTTTGTCTTCCAATTCTCATTCTGAAGTTACATGTAAATCATTCTAATTTTCAGTGCTCTAGTCCTTCCTTTCTTCATATTCCTAGTAATTACTCATCTGTAATTTTAATCCATCCATTTACTCCTTTGTCTCTTCCCACTCAAATTGACAGTTTACATACACTGACAAATTAGCTAATACAAGATGGTAAGAGATATCCACAAGCACACCGTCAACCACAGCAAACACTTATTAGAAGTCTTAAAAGAAGTTTAAGCTAACTCTTTGCACAGACTTAAAAAGTAAGCTCAAGGACTTTAACCACAACTCAGCTGGACATAACTTATTTCTTGCTCAGTGGTTTGTGCATGTGAGCAATTATGATTTTGGCCTCATGTATCTGAGCCATTATGATTTTGGGCCTGCAGTCCAGAATTACCTGGACAAGAAGCTAATTCTACCCTTTGGGTGCATGTCTTCTACAAATCCTTTCTATTTCTCGCCCATGATTTCTTCACTAGTTGCAAATATCAGTAATGACAAAAATCATTCTGGTGGAAATATCTCACAAAGGCTTCTTATACTAAGGAAAATACGTTAAGACACAAAATGCAGAAAAATGACTCTAAATGTTACCTTCTCATCTTAAACCCAAACAAAACACATTTTGCTTCCGCAAAAATAACAAAGGCAAAGCAGACAGAAAACTCTCATTGAAAGCAAATGATTTCTGCTGGGAACAGCAACTAAAACCTTCAAGTCTTGTCCTCCTGCTCTGTGCCAATTATCAGACTACAAAACATACATTAGTTAAAAAAATTTAAAACAAACAAAAACAAAGCAAAAACATGCTTCCCAGAATTACATAAAGCAGAAGTAAATCAAATTTTTAACTTAAAATGTTTAACACTGCAACTTTTCCCCAACACCTAATAAATGTATGTCATGGCAAGCAAAAGAACTCTACCTTGGCCGGATTCTGTGACTTCAGGTTTTTGTGATGACTGCTTGGTTCCTTCTTTGCCTTTTTTTAATCTGCTTCTCTCCGCTGGAGTAGGTAGTTTTTGTCTGAGAGGTTTCAGTTCAAATGCCTGAAAGGCTATAACTGGAGGTTTCTCCTCAGGAGGTATTTCTTTTATAGCATCTGTTGTAATACTGTTATTATCTGCAGGTACTTGGTCCTCAGTGTTGACTGTTTTATCAGCATCTTGTTCATTTCCTTCCTTGTTGCTCAAAGCCAGTTTTTCATCCTTATTAATGTATTCAAGTTCTAATTGTATCTGCTTATACTTCAACAGCAGATCCTCAAAACTTTCTTCTGCAGAGTTTTCACTTTTAGAAGAATAATTCTTTCTAGATGGGGACCTTCCAAAAATTTTGGCTGAATTACTGGTCAAGAAAACTAAGACAAGAACATGTGGCAATATTACCACTGAAGACTAAAATGAAACAAATACAATTTAAGATTATTCCCATATACTTAATTTTACCTTAAGGTTAGCCTGGAAAATATGCTTTATACAAATGAACAGCATGCACAAAATGTACCCATTATTCTATACTGACAGCTTAAATAACCATTTTCTCTAACAATTTAAAATATCTTACTTATGACAAAAACTTCATTAACTGCTGAGAAGTCATGTCCCTTGCTCACACCATCCTCCCAGAAACAACAGCTGTAATGCTGAGACAATTCCCTATCAAAGTCAGACTTCCAGAGTTCATAACTCAAGTATTAACTCCCATTCTGACATTCTGGAAAAGGTCAAATTAATTCTCACTCATTTTACCCTTTCATAAAATGCTGAGTGTAACCACAGCACAATTACATACTGCAGTAACTGTAGCTCAGCAAATCAAGTAAGGCACAGAATAATCAATAACTGCAGCGAATAAAAAAGTAGGTAAAGGTTTGCAACCAAAACACTCAAAAAACACTAAAAGAGGAATGGTAATTGCTAACTACTCAGAAAAGGCCTATGAATGCCCAAGGGATAGCTGCTCTTGACAACATATTGTCCAGTGCAGGAAACTGAAATATTCTTAGGCAACTATCCAGAATAAAAGTTCTCACTATTAGAGATTCACTTCCTCATAACTTCACCTGACACTTGAAAAGCTAAATTATCCTGTAAAATAACCATGCTTGAGGGCAAATCTTTTAGGATAACTTATCAGGTTTAACTCGTTTGACTTTCAGTATCAACCCCACTGTGATAACAGGTGACTCACATCCAGTTATGCAAAATGCTTTTTAATCAACATCATCTCTTTAATACAGGGAGTAAAGCTAACAGCTACAACAGGTGTCCTCCAAAGGCAGACCTAATAAATCTACAAGAATATAACTTTCTATCTGTCTTCTGCTCACAACCTACACCAATAACTCGGATGCTTCTTTATGTTAACTTCTAACACAGGTATGAAGAATTTAGGCATGTATCCTACAAAAAAGCAATTTCTGTAGTATCAGGAAATGTTTTCCTATACAATGCTCTCTTAAGCACCAGCACAAAAAGCAGAAACTAGTAAAGACAAATCACATGAAATCCAGAAAGCAAACAAATAATCTATAAATATGCTGAAAATATCAAGAGGTGTATGCAGTAACTGTAGTTCAACAAAGGAGGTAAAGCACAGAATACAGTATAACACCAAACTGTGTAATAAACCTATTTGCCAAATTCACTTCCAACACATTCCTATTAAAAAAAAAAAAACCAGCTACATTAGCAATTTTGAGTGACAGGAAAGTCTGACATTAATTAAGTGATTTAATAATCTATAATAAGTCTACTATTTAATATGAAAATACTTCAATAAATACTTCAATACTTCAATAAATTCTAGAGTCATCTGGAGTTGGGTAACAAGACAAAGCTTTGAGACTTTTTTTCGTACTTGGTTTAATACAATTGCTAGAGCTTCCACAACAGTATTAATGAGAAACCGTGTTTCACTTGTGCAGAAATTTTTTTGTACCTGGTTCTACATACAGAACGCAAGACTACAATGAGTGCTATGAAAGGCAGACAGGCATATATACATTATATATACAAATATACATTAAAATAATGGCTATTTTTCAATCAACAACCTATTCTTCATCCTACAGCCAAAAAAGAGAGCAACTGAAAAAAACTGGTGGGTTAGAAGAAAAATGTACACTGTGAAGAATTAGAATTCAACAGGAACAGAAAGTCACATTTTTGTCTATGGAAGGATTTCTGCAGAATGACTATCCAACATCTTTGTGTTAAAGCTGGTAGGAATTAAGAGAGAAAAGCCTGTTAAAAGCTAACACCCAAAGAAAAGTAACCTGAGTTCCACTGGGTCATTTAGTCCATTTATACATATACTCCTGCAAGGCACTGTGCAAAGTACTAGTTTCAAGGATAAAGATAAAAAACCATCTCTCTCTTAGCAGACACACAAACATTTCACTTTCCTGAAGGAATACCAAATACTACTCCAGGCCACATGCCTCCATGTACCTGTTGATGTGAAGATTTCTTCTGAAGTCACATGCCCACGAACTACACCTACTCCATCAACAGTATCAACAAGGGGTACCTGACTATTTAAGGATACTCTAATATTCAATCCTTCAGGTGGCAAGAATATGAAAAACACAGGAAACAAATTACACTGAATGAAAGTCATGGCCATTCCTTAACTATATGATCCATTAAAGAGCACCAACATTAAAACTTTACCACTTTTAAACAGAAGAGCGCCTTTTAAGTATTGGGAAGCAGGGAAGATTTCTTAATTTCCTTCCTTTGGTTTGAAAATGGAATTACTGGTTTCTGAATGACATTTTAATTAAAATGGAGGAGACTCCATATCATATTAACAAGCTTTGCAACGTCTGCTTAGGATGAGCAATATGATTGCCCTGCAAATTACTTGTTACACAGAAACTAAACATTTTCTGGTATCCATCACAACACTTCAAATTAAGATACTTTACAATCCATTTTCAGCACTAGAACTGTCTTACTGTGCAGCCTTGGGCAAATCACATCTTCACTTGCCTCTCAATGTCAGGCCTTCCAATGAGCAGCCTTTATTAAGACTTTAGTTATGCTGTAATTTTATCAAATAAGACTGACTAAAAGCATCTCTTATCTCTAGTTTACATATTCCACCAACATTTAAAAAAAATCCTACCACGGATAAATAAATCTTGTATCTAAATTAACATAAGGATCCCATGAGTGGCTTTCAAAGCCTTAAGCACTGGCGCAAGTAGGAAAAATTCCTGTTTACGGGATCAACCACCAGAGTGAAACAATGTACATCCTTTGACTATTAGTACAGAGGACAACAAAACACTGTAGGATTCTGCAGAGCAGGTTTTAACCACTAGTTTTCTCTCAGTGTTTTTTACACTTGTCTATGGTTTCAGTTAGGCAACAATGCAGTTACATCAAGCTTCAGTATCAGGCTGCCCCTAAGTTAAGACTCGGCATCAGTGTCTTCCTGTCTCTTCTATAGCAAACCTAGAAAGCAATGACGTATTTTTATAAAGCTACCTCAGCAAGTCTAGGCGCAATTTGCAGAGAATATCCTACGATGAATGCTGGGGGTGGCTTTATAGAGAAACAGGCACTTCCTACATCACCCAAACTCCCATGTAAATCACATCCTCTGTATACAGTCCTAGATCAACTTAAAAGTTAACTTTAGCTATATGTACCAGCCTCTGAAGGGCTGGAAGCACAAATGAAATAACAGTGGATCCTTTATTGCCCAATGAGGGAAATTAACAAGCTTAGGGTTTTAGCTTTACAACCAAGCCACTTTAATTATACGCATTAAAACTGCCGCACTGACCCCGCTTCACAATATTCACACTTCGGGCTAAAAAAAGCAGCCACCTAGAATCCAATCAGGTAAGGCTTTGTTCCAGGCTATACTTTTTCCCTACACGGGACTGATCAGCCAGATTGCAAGCCAGGTCACGGCAGTAATCCGGCTTCCCAACAAGCTCTCCTTGAGAAGCAGGGCCTGCTTACTGCCCCAGCCAAGCCCTGGGGCTGGAAGGGGAGTCTCCTTCTCCGTTAGGACTCCTCTACAGGAATCCTAGTGCCAAAGCCGGAGGGCAGAGCGTCCCCTCCCACGGCTTTCGGCCACGTAGCGCTGTACCGGCACTCCCAGACCCACCCCAGCAGCACAGCGCCTCCAGCCTCCGCTCCCCCTCACGTCTCAAGGATACATTTTCGCGGTGAGGGCTCCCTCCAGCCCTGGCCGCTACCGAACCCGGCACCGCCTCCCCCTACGGGCGGCCTCCCCGGAGGGTTGCCGCCCCGATCGCCGCTGCCTCGGCTCCTACCCCAGCGACCTCCGCCCCTGTAGGGCCGGCCTCGGAAACGGAATCGGTCCAGGGCATTGTGGCTGCGCTCCCAGAAGGAGAGCCGGGGGCCCGTGTCGGAGTGCGATCCCGAGGGCATCCGCGACGCCGGCATGGGCGGCGGATGGGAGCGGAATGAGTCCTTCGGCCGATACCCGCCGTGGCCGTGCGGGTGCCCCATCTCCGGCGGGGGCTGGTGCCGCGAGCGGGGGAAGGGGCGCCCGGAGGAAGAAGAAAGGGACATGCCCCCGCGGAGGCCGGGAGGCGGCCTGCGCCTCGAGTAGGGCCTGCTGCTGACGAGGCCGCCGCCGCCGGGCTCGTAGCCGTAGGGCCTAAAGCAGTTGTCATCGTCGCTGATTTCGCCGTCTTCCAGTTCCCCTTCTTCCTTCGGGGAGAGCCTGCTACGATCCAGCGCCGCCTTCGTAGGCGCGGCTGCCGCCTCCGCGGCCGCCATGGCGCCCAGGCCAGCGGTCTCGACGGAGCAGAGCGCCGCGCAGTCCGCCCAAGCCACTCGGTCGGTTTCGTTTCCTGCGCGGAGTTGAACAGAACACAGCGAGGCGTGGCGTCCGCCCGGGCCCTACAGACTATCGCGAGACCACACCTTGTTCCCCATCCTCGGGAGAGTGAGACATGCTACGTAAGGCAATAAACGGGGGGGGGGCTCGGGGGCTCTGGGTGTCCTGGGTAATGTAGTTCCCACTGCGGGGCACGGCCGTGGACGGTAGGGGCGGGGAAAGCCTGCGGCTCAGCCTATAGCGGGGCAGTGGCGGGAGCCAATGGGGGATTGACTCGCCATGTTGGTAAAGGGGGCTGCCATCTTGTTGAAGGGAATAGTCTGCCTTAGTAAGAAGGGTGGTGAAGCTGTGTTGACTGGTTATATAGCAGCTGTGGGTTGCGCTGTTCTCTACCATAAGAGTGTTAATGTCAACTTCTTTTAGCACCGTCCGAGGTACCGCCAACTGTAGCACGCCTGGGGCGCGGGTCTTCCTAGGTGCTCATGTGGGTGCTTGTTCCCCTGAGCCACAGCCCTTCCTCCGTTGTTGCGGGCCGTGTCCTGCAGCCCCCCCAAAATAGCGCACCGAAGAGAAAGGAGCAGGTGTTCTGGCAGTGCCCAGCACCCTGGTGTACATCATTAACCTGCCAGCTGCCTCCCAGTAGCTCAACTGCTGTTAAATATTTAAAGGATGTTTCTGCGAAGCTTTCATGACCTAGATTCGAAGAAATCTCCAGGAACTCGCCAACGAAGTTGACAGGCAGGTATTCTTTATTGCGGCGCCGGGAAACACGGGAGACAGCTCCTCCTAGCGTGTCTCTGAGCATCAACCACGCTGTGATTATATTGTCCTTAAGCAGACATATTCATTAGATTACGTACATTACATCATACTTCTAGAGAATTCCTCCCACATGCGCACTAAAATGTGGTAGTGGGCCTTGGAACCCCTGTGGGTTATTTCTTCATCCTTCCATTTTAGGATCCTTGTCATATCAGTAACCAGCAGGTGGTTCTGGCAAAGCTTATCTTAGCAATTTCCTTTTCTCTGTAGTTGCTAACAAAGCCTAATGTCCTTGGAGTTACTTAGCTACAACCCTATTCTTCAGTCAACCCCATTCTTCAATCCACCCTATTCTTCAATCAACCCCATTCTTCAATCCACCCTATTCTTCAATCAGCCGCATTCTTCAACCTGTAATTACTTTGCAGTTCGGATTGGCCTTATGGCTTCTGTGACTGTAAAGTGAGCATCAGAGAAGGTAAAGCAGTTACATAAACTCCTTAAATCATCTGTCTTAATATCACTTTCGCTGAGTGTTCTGGTGCTGCCTCATTGGTTGTTTCAGGGCATTGACACCCTGTCAGGGTGTTGTCTCGTGAGCAGTGATTACTTTTCTGGGCAGAAGGAGAAACATTTTAAATAAAGCCTGTCAGTCTTTCTGAGTCACATCGGTGTCTCCTGGAAAACTTAGAAAACTTGACTTTTAAAACTTAACAGCACAGACCCTGAGAGTTTCTTTGCAAAGGCCAGGTTGGACAGGGCTTTGAGCAACCTGCTCTAGTGAAAGATGTTCCTGCATAGGGGGTTGGAAATGGATGATCTTGAAGGTCCCATCCAACCCAAACCAGTTTATGATTCAGTGATCATATATGCTAAACATCTTTGAGGACTTGCCATGGTTCTCAAACTTGGAGAAGGACTGCTGCCTTATTATTCTTTTCTTGAGGGTAAATTATGAAGGGTTGGTAGTTTTTGGTTTAGGTTTTTTTTTCAGTGAATAATGTGCTGTGAATGTACAATTACCAAAAATAAAACTCAGTATCATGTTACTATTTATTTTTCTTTGCCTTTCTCTCTAAATTTCTTTAGATCCAACAAGAATAGAGAAACTGGATAATGCATATGCTTTGTAAAGTTCAAAATGTTGTGCCAAATAAATTTACCTTTCTTTGAACAAAACACTTTGCATCATCTTGTTTTGACCAAACTGGACAAACTACATGACTTAGCATAGATGTCACTCCAATGACCTGGCTTTGTACAAAATTCAGGGTAATGGAATGTCGTAAATTTCTCCAATTTCTTCTATTTAGAACAGTGTGGATTCTATTAAGATACTTGCAAGGAAGAATGAAGCAAGTTAAAAGTTTGGGTTTGGTATTTAAAGGTGGGATGAAATGGAAGTGGAGATGGAAGGTTTCCTAACGATACATGGAGGTTGGAACTAGATGATCTTCAAGGTTCCTTCCAACCCAAATCATTCTGTGGTTCTGTATCTGTCATATTGCAGTAGTTGGTGTCTTATTTGTATCAATTCTTCATTTCAAACAGATGTTATCTTTAGAAATGGTGGTTCGTTAGTGGGTTATACTATTTTACATATCACACAGTACTAAAACCACCTGCAGGTATGACACAGGACCTTTCTGAAGTAGCAGCTGGGCGGAAGTCACGCAGGTTTCTTAAGCTGTGCTAGGTTCCTATGTCTGTGTCTGAAATCTGATCCACTGTAGTTACAAAGAAGTTTCAATATCACTGCATCTAAGCTGCAGAAATTACCTTCCCAGCAGATGTTTGTTTACTTGGGCATTCCAGAGCTTTGCAGGTATCTGGTTCTAGTTCCATTTGTACAGTTACTTTTATTTCTATGTGGTTTACACACCAGCAGGGAATTAGTATCAGCATCTTTTAGAGTGGGAAGGAAAACGTTTGTAGAGCTGAAATTGGCAAAATAGCAGCATTTCCTATGGGAAATGAACCTGATGTGGGTATTCCCACTCTACTGGCTGTTAGTGCATGTTTACCTACAACAAGTGTGCTGAATTTATTCCACAATGCTATATGATCTGTATTATAAATTTCTAGCAGAGATACTCAACCACCTGAAAAACAACAACAAAAAAAAAAAGATTCTGAGACTCTTCCAGTTGTTTTGCATATCCTATGGTATCATATGTCCCTTCTTTTATTTCAGTCATCTGAGACCATCTGCTTTTTGCTCTTGTCTGGTGCAATCAGCTAAGTAATTTTATGTCTAAATGTTAAGGAAGAAGCAGATTCATCAACTGTATTCATTACTGTTAATAAACAAGGAAATCAGTAATGTTAAATTCTTGTTTGTAAAGGTAATAACATGGCATGTGTAAAAAGAATGCATTGATCTGATAGTTTTAGTATGTACGCATTGGAACAAAAGGCTATTTGGAAACCAAGTGAACTGCAATTCAAAGAGAAAACGTTAAGACATTTTATCTTAGCTGCATTCGACTTCGTGCCTTTGAAAGGGATGATGTTGCTGCTCGAAAACAAATTTTTGTATTAAATACTGAAAATGTTTTCAGTAAAGTACAGATGGAATAATTTAAAATACAGGAAAGCATACATCTTAATACAGGAGCACAGAATTTGATTTATTCTTTATCACACTCCCTGAATATTACCTGCACCTCTAGACAAAATGTGCTGGTTTTGGCTGGGGTAGAATTAATTTTCTTCATAGAAGCTGGAATGGGGCTATAGTTTGGATTTGTGCTGAAAACAGTGTTGGTAACACAGGGATGTTTTAGCTGCTTCTAAGCAGTGATCACACAGAGTTTTCTGCTTCTCACCCCACCAGCAAGAAGACTGCGGGTGCACAAGAAGCTGGGAGGGAACACAGCTGGGACAGCTGACCCCAACTGACCAAATGGATAGTCCAGACAATCAATTACAAATCCCAGCATTATTATATCTGTTAAGTTTTAAATATCCCTGACATAAAAAAATCACCATATTTTAATTTTCTCACTATATGTGTCTCAAGCTCTTCATCTAGAGTTGAAAACCAATACTGAGTTGGTAGTCTCCGTTATGTTTTTGCTTTAAGTGACCTTATTTCTGGTCCACAAAATATTAAAAAAAAGTTTAAGGCAGAAAATTAGTGATGTGTTTACCATTGAAGTGGTTACAAGTAAGATGGAATCTTGTTTTTCAGAAGTACAATCTCAGCTTTAAGGACTGGGCCACATTTCAGGATGTAAATGACATTCAGTATCTTTTGGTACTGCAGTGTTTGTCTGAGGCTAACTATATGGTTATTTTTGTTCTGTTCCTGCTTTGTAAGCGTCAATTATGATTGTCTGACACCAACACGACTTAATCTAGCCGGGTTTAAGCTTAATTCACTTCATATTAAATTGCAACTTGTACTGGTGCATTTGGTCTGGCTGGGATGGAGTTTCTAAATCACAGCCCATATGGTGCTGTGTTTTGGGTCTGTGGCTAAAACAGTGTAGGTGACATACCAGTGTTTTGGATGTGGCTGAGTCCTGCCTGCCCAGCCTCAAGGCACCCTCTTTTTTCCAATCTGCCCATGCCCCCATGTGTGGGCTGGTGGTGGGCAGGAGGTGGGGAGGGGACACAGCCAGGACAGCAGACCCAAACCGGCCAAGGGGACATTCCACACCATGTAACCCTGTGATCAGTAATAAAAAACAGCAGAGGAAGAAGATTGATGGTGGGGGAGTTGTCTTCTAAGCTGATGTTGCCCAAAGACTTATGACTGAGATGATGTGGCTCAGCATCACTCTGCTTGTGGGAGGTGGCAAGTGATTCTCTTTGCTATGCTTGGTTCTATGTTCTTTACCTCCCCTCTGTCGCGGTTTAAACAAAATCAGCCATAAATCACGCAGTCGCTTTCTCATTCCCCCCCCCCCCCCCCCCTTTTTCCCTTCCCCTAGTCCCGGAGGGACAGAGAGGAGAATCAAAAAGAATGCAGCTTCCACAGGTTGAGATAAGAACAGTCCAGTAACTAAGGTATAACACAAATCACTACTGCTACCACCAATAATAATAATGATAAAGGAAATAAGGGAAGAGAATACAACACCTCACCACCCGCCGACCACCGATAACTCGCCCTACCCCACCCAACCGAGCACTGACCAACACCTCATCCAACCCCGCAGTCCTAGCCCTTCCAGGTAACTCTCAGTTACCTCCTGGGCATGACGTCCTGTGGTATGGAATACCTCTTTGGCTAGTTTGGGTCAGGTGTCCTGTCTCTGCTTCCTCCTGGCCTTCCCTCCTCCCTGGCAGAGCATGAAGCTCACAAAGTCCTTGGTCAGACTAAACATTTGAGCAGTAGCTAAAAACTTCGGTGTTATCAGCGCTGTTCCCAGGCCAAAAGTCAAAAACACAGTGCTGCACCAGCTACTAAGAAGGAGAAAAAATGACTGCTACTGCTGAATTCAGGACACCCTCTTAAGCTGTTTTTTATCTCAATCCATGAGTTTTCTCACTTATGACAAAAGCATTCTACATAAAATGTTGAACACTATAGACTGTGTTTTCATTTCTAAGAATTATGTTGTGGGAAAATAATGGAAGACTGGCGAGGAGGACTGTAAATACGCCCAAGTGACTTGCAGCTGAGGTATCTAAAACAAATATGCTGATTACTATTTAGCTTTGTGTGTTGTACAAGTAGAACATTTGTGTTTAGATAACATAAGCCTGTGATAAACAGAGGAACCCTATCAGACATGCTTGAGATTCTTGCCCTGTTGCAGGAAAAATCAAAGCATGGTGGTAAACTCTGCCTGCGAATCCTTGATAAACAAACAAAACCAGTGGTGCCCATGTCCCCTCTTCTGCCCAGAGGCTGCTTCAGGGATCCCCCGGGTAGCAAGGTAATGGAAATGAATTTACTCTTTGCATTTCATCTGTGGTTTTGTGGTTGTTCCTGCATCTTGCCTGTACTGGCTCACACAGTGTTCAGTTAATACATAACTTGACACTATGCAAGTTGCACAATTTCACATAATGCTGGTGTTTCCTAACTAATTTCCTGGGTTTTTTTGTTTATTTGCTTATATAACAGAAATACGTGAAATCTTCCTAAGAAGAAAGAGATTTATATCCAGGAAGAAACATCCAGCTTCAAAAGAAACATGAAATGTAAACATGTTCTTACTGAATGCAGTTAAGGCCTTCAAAAGACATGTAAAAGTAAAAAGAAGTAAAAATTAGAGACAGTAACATTGAGAAAAAGAAGGAAGAATCACATTCAAGCAGCAGGCAGAGCTGCACAATGATAGATGGAAATGTTGGTTCTATGTTCTTTACCTCCCCTCTGTCGCAGTTTAAACAAAGTCAGCCATAAATCACGCAGTCGCTTTCTCATTCCCCCCCCCCCCCCCTTTTTCCCTCCCCCTACTCCCGGAGGGACAGAGAGGAGAATCGAAAAGAATGTAATCCCACAGGTTGAGATAAGAACTGGTTGAGATATCTGAAGGGGGCCTATAGGGATGTTGAGGAGGCACTCTTCATTAGGAACTGTAGTGATAGGACAAGGGGTAATGGGTTAAAACTTAAAAAGGGGAGGTTTAGATTGGATATAATGAGGAAATTCTTTCCTGTTAGGGTGGTGGAGCAATGGAATAGGTTGCCCAAGGAGGTTGTGAATGCTCCATCCCTGGCAGTGTTCAAGGCCAGGTTGGACGAGGCCTTGGGTGATATGGTTTAGAGTGAGGTGTCCCTGCCCATGCCAGGGGGGTTGGAACTTGATGATTTTAAGGTCCTTTCCAACCCTAATTATTCTATTCTATGATTCTATGAGATATTTGCCTCATGAGAAGCTCAAAATTAAGTAATACTTCACCAGGAGATACGACTGAGCAAATTATGTTAAATGCCTTAAGGAATCTTCCCTGGGATGAGTTAAAAATACAACATAGAAAGATGAGTTTTTTTATAAGAGATAGGAGATTAAAATGAGATCTTTCACAGAAGATTATTTATAAAGCTTTTCAAATGAAAAAGCAGTCTGTAATCTTTACTTAGGTATTTATGGTGAGTTAGTGCTAAAATATGAATAAATCACATTGATATGTTCTCAGACATTCACTCACGATGAGAAAAAAATCTCCCTTTTATGATTGTTTTATTATTCAATAGCTATTGAAGACATCTTTAAGATCTGGCAGGAGTTAAAATGTGATTTTAGATTTTCACCTCAGGTAATAATAATGTCTGATAGAAAAGCTGGTTCTGAGAGTTCTGTCTTTCCCAAAGTGCATACAAGAAACTTTTTGCTTTTGGAAGAGGCTTTCTATTTAGAAACCTAAAATAATCACTGCAGGTAACTTCAGATGGAATGCACTCAAGTAGCAGTTCACTTCCTCCTGTTAGATGTTGCTAAAAAGAATGGCACTTTTCTCTAGGGAACCTCAGCGCTCTTTCCTTTGTCCCCAGAGATCTGCAGCTGAGGATCCTGCATTGGTACTTGAGACTCTGGACAAGCCTGTCTGTAAGGACTCAAAGAAATGAATGGCATGCTGAGGAGAAGTAAGCAAGCAAGGTCAGAAAGTGAACCACAGAACTAGTGCCCTCTTTAAAGCAAAAACACTGTAGGCTATTCCTGTAGAGTTTGTATCGTAGTTGAGGCTTGTCCTGATATTGTACTTGTACATCTAGCCCAAGGTTAAACCCAAAGACTGTGGTAAGCATGCAGTGATTTAATTTTTTTTGGCCTTTGATGGGATGATTTGTGTTCTTTAATTCTTCAAATTGTGTACATGGTTGATCAAAACAAAGAACTAGAACAATCTTGCAGTGTTTTCCTTTCATTTCCCATTTTACCATATGCATGTACTTTTACTAATCAGAAATATCTTGTGAGTTTAAATCATCTTCGGATAAAAGATAAGTTATAATATGTGGATGCTACAGCCAATTTTATATTAGAGATACTTAACAGATCAAATGTCTGGTCATTTTTTACACTTTGATACATACGCAAGTACATAGATGGATAATTAAGTTCAACACTTTCAATTGGTGTTTTTCCTAAATGCTTTTAAAATAATTCAAATACTACTTAAAACAAAAACCCTGAAACTAAGGGCTCAAATTAGCATGATGTAAAATAAGCAAATTTACCTTTTCTATTTGACAGGGTAATAAAAGGATAATAAACATCTTTTTGGATGGAGGGAATGAAGGGTTACATGAGGATGCCTGTTTATTTGTACTGGTCAGAAGTGAGGATGATCAGAGGCTAGAGCACCTCTCCTATGAAGACAGGCTGAGAGAGTTGGGGTTGTTCAGCCTGGAGAAAAGAAGGCTCCAGGGAGACCTTAGAGCAGCCTCACAGTACCTAAAGGGGGCCTCCAAGAAATCTGGGGAGGGACTTTTTACAAAGGCATGTTGTCACAGGACATGGGGTAATGTCCATGATTTAAATAGGCTCCCAAGACTGTATAGAACATGATGTCAGCTCACAGTTTTGTGAGCTATCAAACATCTAGTATCATTAGACAATCAATGACAATTAACAGCTTTGGTACAATTACTCTGTCCTATATAGCATGTTGCATGTGCTTTCAAGTGACAAGTATTACCAGGGTAATTAATCCCAGGTAGTGGGTAGGAGTTGGAGCTTCATGCACATCTCTATTGGACCAAGTTGGGTCAGTTCCCATTTGTTGCCAATGGGGGTGCCCTTCGACAAGGAATTTCTGCCCTCTGGTGACAAATTACATGCTATAGGAGGTACAGTGACACCTTCACTAGAGTGATGAGGGATATGGGAACACACCCAGCATTTTGAAACATAAAAGTCTTTAGATAATGGCAGGCCAACTGAAGAAAAGTATTTTAATAGTTTATGTTAAGATATAAAGACTTTAAACTCCTGGAGGACAGTGTCTTTATGGGTTCCCTTCTCTTGATCTTGAGTCATCTGTGTGTCCCCAAGTGGCAACTAAGTTCCATGCAGCTGGTTACTCACTCCCCTTTCCCAGTGGGATGGGGAGGAGAATGAGAAAAAAGTAGAACTCATGAGTTGAGATAGGAACAGGTTAATAACTGAAATGAAGTAAAATATAATACTACATGATAATAAACAAAATAGAGAGAGGAATAAACCACAAGAAAGACAAGTGATGCACAGTACAATTGCTCACCACCCACTGACCAATACCCAGCCCCATCTACCAAGCTCCTCCCACTTAACCTACTGGGCATGACATCCTTTGCTATGGAATACCCCTTTGGCTAGTTTGGGTCAGGTGTCCTGTCTCTGCTCTGTCCTGGCTTCTCGTGCCTCTCCTCACTGGCAAGAGCACGACAGACTGAAAAGTCCTTGATCAGGAAGTGTTGCCTAGCAGGAACTAAAACATCGGTGTGTCATCAGCATTGTTCTCAGGCTAAAGCAAAAACAGCACTGCACCGGCTATTGGGAAGAAAGTTACCTCACCTGAAATCAAGCAACCTGTGAGTGAATAACCCTCACACATTTCATTAGAGCCTTGCAGTAATTCAACCTGATGTCATCAGTCATTTGTAGCTTGGATCCATGTGGTGGCTTAGGTGAGGGTACGCAGTAACCTTATGGGTTTACTTACAAGAACTTCTTATGGGGATAGTGCATGTGTTTTTATTCACAGTGTCCTTGATGTATACTGGGGACAAAGGTAAAGCATTTGGTCATTTTAGGCCAGTTTCTTCACAAATTTTGGCCAGTATGTTTCTTAAACAGAATTCTTCCTTTCAACAGCTCAACAGAGCAAATGATGCTGGATTCCTAGGGCTTTACAGACCCCCTGGACAACGTGTCCTGTGAAATGAGTCCCCTGGTTGCTGTGTAATACAAGGAGTATTCCAAAATGAGGCATTCACTCAAACGTTTCTTGGTGATTGCTGTGATTTAACCCCAGGTGGCAACTAAGTACACAGCCCCTTGCTTGTCCCCCTGCCCCAGGTGGGATGGAAACTGGAGAAAAGGTAAAACCTGCTGGTGAAGATAATAACAATTTAATAATTAAAATAAGCTATAATATAATAATAATGACAGAGAGAAAACAAAAAAACATGACATTAGTGTACAATACAATTTTCACCACCCACTGACTGAAGCCTAGCCTCTCCCTGAGCAGCGACTGGCAGCTCTCATCCAACTCCCCCCAGTTTATATACTGGTCATGACATGCTGGGGTATGGAATACCCCTTCGGCCAGTTCGGGTCAGCTGTCCTAGCTGTGCTCCGTTCCACCTTCTTGTGCCACTGCTCACTGGCAGTGCATGAGACCATGAAGAGGCAGTTGCCAATGAATAGGATTGTAGAACTTTGGTGGAAGTAGAGACATGTCCTGATTTGGCTATGATAGAGTTAATTTTCTTCCTAGTAGCTGGCACAGTGGTTTAGGCTTTAGTCTAAAAATAATGTTGATAACATTTTAGTTGTTGCTAAGCAATGGTTAACTCTAAGTCAAGGACTTCTCATGCTCCAGAAAGGAGGTGCACAAGAAGCCAGGAGGGAGCACAGCCATGACAGCTGACCCACACTAGCCAAAGGGGTTCATCATACTGAGGATATAAACTGGAGGGAATTACCAGGAAGGCCCAGATTGCTGCTTGGGTCAGGCTGGGTATCAGTCAGTGGGTGCTGAGCAATTGTATTGTGCATCCCTTTTGTTTTCTGAATTTTCATTTTTCCTTTTTTTTTTGTGTTTCCTATTATTGTTATTGTAGCTATTATTTCTATTATTATTACATTTTATTTCATTTCAATTATTAAACTGTTCTTATCTCAACCAGTTCTCCTCCCCATCCCACCCAGGGTGGGGGGAGTGAGCAAACAGCTGCTGGGATTAAACCACAAGAAGACAGCACACCCTGAAGCTGGATGTCCTGTGGAGCTGCTAGAACAGGACCCATCTACAAAAAAAGGGTTATGTCTCGCTATTATAGGGGAACATCTCTGATGTCATGGAGTGGTGCTGGGGGTTGCTCTATAACACAAAGATGGCTGTGGCAGTCTGCATAGGAAGAGGCAGGACGTAATGCTGCAGGGTTAAGGACAGAACAGCAAGATAAATGTTGGCTGCTGACAGGAATGATTTTTGTTGGAAAATGTTTTTGCAAGTTGGAAATATGCCAGGGTTTCCCTTTTAAAATGAGGGTGGGGATGATCCAGGACCAGAGTATCCAGGGTTTCTTTCAATCAGGAAAAAAAACCCACCAGTAGTTACTTTTTGTGATTTCTTTTGTTTGGGTTTTATTATCTTTATTTTTCCATTGGAAGTCTTTTCATACCAGCTGAAAAAGCCATCCCAGGAAACCTGGACCACCAAGGTTGCCTATTTATACTATCGAAAATATCAACAAGGGAACCAGACTTCCAAAAATTAACACCTCATGAAAGTTATATTAAATAAAAAAAAAGGAGTATGCATGTTACTTCTCAGTTGGTAGGTGTGACAACTTTGGGATTGCAGACTCAGAGAATTAAATTGATCTGTAAAGGGGTATGACATGACCTTCTCTGCCAGAACATTTTTTTCAGCTTTTCTTGTAGCACTTTACTGTTATTCATCAGCCTAATCTGAACTATGAATGCAGGAAAATCAAAGAATTTTAAGCGTTTTGTTCAGCTCCAGACATCTTTTTACACTATCTTCAGAAAAAAACTCAGGAATCTTAACTTGTCAAAACAGAAGTGGAAGGGGATGACATTCACAAAGACCCCAATTTAAAGCACAGAAAGTTAATATTTCACTTTGCCTGTGCTGCTAAATAAGTGGGGTTGAGTCCAACCCCTGACTCCAGAGCCAGCTGGATTTTAGGACTAGCCCACTCTCTAAGGACCTCCTGGAAACAGCTCATTGGAGAAGTCCAAATACAGCTGCAGAGTACATTTACAATTACACAGTATCACTGTGAGGTCAGTGCTTGTGCTGCACTGAGGTATTCTTTATTTAGCAGTATAAATTTATCATCAAAGCTTCTCTTTTAGTTTATGGAGAAAGAAATATGCCTTTATACTGGTCATTTCAGTTCACATAATGACTGTGACTTCACAGGATGGACACATTGCAGAAATCTCCTTGTGTTAATTAATAGGAGAACAGTGGCTTCCACGGGCTGAACTTAACTTTTATGTATACACCACAGTGTCCTAAGACAATGAATACTTCAACATCATGCCATGAGGCATTTCTGTAAATGTTTCAGTAGCTTACATCAGGCAGCAGCTACTAGTGGCCTGATTACTGTGCAGGGAACTTTTCATTACCAGTTATATTTTGGATGTGTTTTCTAGTGAAACTGTAAGACCAGTTTTCAGGGGAAAAAAAGTCAGCAGCTGTCTGTGTTGCAGTACTGATTCTGAAAGAGGTCTTGAGTTCTTCGCTTTCAAGACATAAATCTAAAGACTTTGACAAAACTACTTTTAGGTTTGAATCTTTGGCAAAAATACAATTGCACCATACATTTGCTTACCACCCACTGATAGATGCCCAGCTCAACCCAAGCAGCCATCAGTGACTCCTGGTCAACTCTCCCTAGTTTATATACTGTGACATAACATCATAGGGTGTGGAATTTCCCTTTGGTCAGTTGCGGTCAACTCTCCTGGCTTTATCCCCTCCCAACGTCTTGTGCACACCCAGCCTGCTCGCTGGCAGAGCACAAGAAGCTGAAAAGTCCTTGATTTAGTATAAACACTACTTAGCAACAATTCAAACATCAGTGTGTTATCAGCATTGTACTCACACTAAATCCGAAACACTGTGCTGTACTAGCCTCTAGGAAGAGATTAACTCTCTCCTAGCTGAAATTGAGACGTTATTCCTCCACCCAGCAAGTCAGAATTACAGTCTTTTCTGAGATTAAACCAGTAGTACCTTAGTGTATTTTGCACAGCGATAGGGTGCTCTGCAACTTCAATACCAATTTATGACACTGGGTGGATCTCGTAAATCACAAGAACATGAAAAGAAGTCTTTAACTGACACTCTCTTTAGCAGGAGGAGTGGATTGGGCTCCACCCTGTTTGTTAACATCTTGATTTCTCCATTTTTCATCTGCTTCACAACAGGATTATTTACTGTGGCATCACTTTACTGTTTGTGACTGAAAGAATAGGAATAAATTACAACGGCAAAGAAGCAGAACAGCCAGTTAAAATATTCTTTTTGATGAGAAACTTCTGTTGCTGAAGACCTTGGGAATCTGCAGTTTGTCACAGGACTTAAACTGATCTTGTTTTTGAAATACTTTATCTGCACCAGTTCATTTGAATCTGCACTGAAGTCTTGAAAGGTAAGGGATATTTTTGCCTAACTTTTGAGTGCACACTGTTATACCCATCTGTTTTAGGTAAAACTTTCCTTCCATACTCTGTAGTTTTAGTTTTCCAGAATGTCTTCACATTTCATACTTAATTACCCAGTTTCTAAAGCAAAAAAAGTCTTTGGCTTTTTAGCAGTGTTTGAAGCTTGATATTCAGGTGTTTCTCCTGGGTGAAACAGAACTAAAATTCTGTACTACCAAAATCAAAAGTAATGTATTTGCATGAGTAAAGTACTTGATACAAAAATTGCTCTTTATTAAAAAGCAGATGTCCTGAAATCCAGTTTGTTGGCCACAGAGAATAGTAAACCCAGTTTCAATACTTGTGCTGCTTAGTTTTGTGAAGACAAGTAAGGACATTGGTCTTCTACATGCCCAGTAATTTCCAGCCCATTAATTCATTTGAAGGTGAGTGCACTCAATTTTTTTTTATGAAACTGTCACATCTGCAACCAAAAATCTCTTTTTGAGCTCAGTTCATTTGAACATGCTGACAAGAAGACAGAAAAAAAGGGAATTTCCTCTGCATTTAAATCTGAAAACTGGCATTGAGGTGTGTTGGACCATCCACTTCACACTCGTATATCCATTCATGGTATTAACCCTTCTGCCTTCCTACCTACATGCTGCTTCTTGCTGTCATTCAGCAGAGCTTTTTCTACCTTCTGAGGGTTCTCTTTCCATGTTCCAGCCTATCTCCACAGGCATTTCACAGGCGTTCCCTCTGGCCTTCTTTTCTTAGCAATCCCCATTTTTGCCGTAGACTTTTTGTTCTTCCTGAAGCCACTGATCCTTTTTATGAAGCCCCAGCTCAGCAATTTCATAGCTCCCATCAGCCCTTCCTCTGGACTGCATTTCCAAGTATTTTCCTTTTAAAAAAACTACAGCTCATGTTTTCACAGATACTTGGGCACCTTCCATCTCAATGGGAGCTTAGCAAACCCGTCAGAATCCAGGCCTAGTCATTCATAACCTGGAGGACAATACTTTTCATTAAGACTTTATTCCATGTCTAGATTCAGCTTTGTTTCATCCCCTTGTCCCCCAGTATTTCTTACAAATTATTTTAAGCACAGTAAAAAGGCATCCTAAATCTTTAGCAGTATTTACCAGAATTGTCCAATATCGCTAAATACCCTAAAGGTAAATGTGACCTAGTTCTTTTGCTGAAAATCATAAATCTAACTATGATATATGTAGGAAAAAAAAATGTGCATAGTTCCATCACTTCTGCTCAGTCTGCCTAAACAGGTCAAACTGCTAATTTAAATCACTGTGTATGGCAAGTTACACCCAGTTGTGTTGAGGCAGACGTGGAAGGATGTGTGTTTTTACAGGCTAAAAATGTATGTAACTTAATGCTTCTGAATCATTTAGAAGTTATCTAAATCTAAAAGCCAGTCAGTCCTGTTCCCCTGCATAGCTATTATTCTGTCAACACAGACTATGGTTTACCTGGTGCGGTGATACAGAACAATGATGCAGCTTTGATGTCTGTCCCATGGTTGTTCTCATCCACCACATGTTGGCATTCATTTCTCAAAGGAGTTCTGGTGTACATGAGCTAGATTCCTCCTGGAGGAGCCTAACCTCCCAGTTTTCCTCCAGACAGACTCAAAGGTTTGAGGAGTCTGATCGGACATGTGGACCACACCATCACAAATACCTAGCAAATGCCAACAGTTGTTTCCAGAAGTGTTTGCAATTTGATAGGTATTTTCACAGGTGACTGCTAATTTTGGGTGCTCTACTTAAAATGGATATTTACCTGCAGTATGAGGCTTTTCCTTCTGTTTTATGTAAACTATCTAATGACACTATCGCCATAAGATTTTACAGTCTTACTATTTTGTCTTCTCTAGAAGTGTGAATATTTATTCAAGGCTCTTGCCAGTAACTATACTTAGTGCAATGTTAACAACGTTTAGAGATTTTTAATTTCATGTATTTAACAGTATTTTGTCTTCAATATTTTTTTTTGTTATTAGAAAGACAAGTTTAACAATGAAGAATAAAAAAAGTTTAAATTAGTATTTAAGTTTCAAGCTATATTACTCATAATGCATTCTATCAAGCACAAAAACTACAGAGGCAATTGATAAGAAGCAGAAATATTCCATTAAGTAAATATATGTACAGATATAAATTCTTGTGGAGTGTTACAAGGAAAATACAGCATAAAAGCTCATGTCCAAGTATGGTGTTTTATCCTGTAACAGCCAAGTTAAAGAAAGTAGTAAAAATCAAGATCATTGAAGCAGTTCTTTTTCCTTCATTATCCTATTAACTGTAAACCAAACAATACTCATCTCCAAAGACAATTTTAATAGCTTCCTCTGTTTTTAAAAGACAATGGCCAGCTCCTTTTGTCTTTCTTTTATCTCTACTATGAACAGTATTTTTTATCCTGTAAAAGACTATGGAGGGAGGTGAAACAGATTATTCCATGGTCAGATCAGCATTTCCTGTTGATTTTATACCACTAAGGAAAAAGAATAGCATAACAAAAACAGAACTCTCACAAATATGAATGTTTTAAGCAGACTAAAGAAATGTAGAGTACTATCAGAGATATAAAAAGGTGGAACAGAACAGAAAGCCTACTTCTACTTCATGAAAATTTGGAATTTTTATTCTATATTATGGCAAACCTACTAAATTCTTATGTATTCCTGGGAAAAGAATGCATGCAAAAGAGTGGTTAGCATGCTATGTACAGTAACATGCCATTATCTTCAGTTGGTCATACTGCCTTTAATCATCTTGCATTACTGTCTCCTATTAAATCGTATTTATTTTTACTTCTAGACTCTGCGCTGGTAGTGCTTTGCATCCTTTAGATCTGGGAAAATGGTAAGAAGGAGCTCTTCTTCTCAATACTGGGCAGCCTGTAATTCTAACTATTTCTTTTATTTAAACTTCTCAGATTTTTCTTGTTTCAAGAATGTATTTGTATGGGAAAGCATGGGGAATTGTCTCAAGCAACTGTTACTTGCCTTTTTTAAATTATCAAGCTTATCAATATTATTAGGTATGAATTGGGAATGTGTTTTTTAATAAGCAAAAACTATTTATTCAATGTATGCATTGCATGTATTATACAATACTGTTCTTACTGATCAAGAGTGCATTTTAAGTACATGAATTCTGAATTCATGATACTGTACACATCTAGATGGGTGCTTAATTTAAATTAAAAAAAACCCTCCCAAACAACACATTTGCCCATTGAAAGCACTGTGATTTTATTGTTAATCATTATTGCAGGACTTAGTAAAAACAAAGGGCAACATCTAGAAAAAAGGACTTTAAACACAGTATTTGGGCCAATGACAGTAACTGCTGTAGATGTTACTTTCAAAAATGTGGCAACTTCTTTCAGTTTCTAAAAGTGGAAAGAAATCCAACTTTGGGTTTCTTTCTTTTTCATTTCCAGATCTTCTTGTAACATTCCATGTGTACCAAGTGACTGCAGGAAAACTTTTTGGCTCCATATAATAGAAAAAACTGAAAGAGGGATGTATGAAGCCACATACAGAAAAAGCAGAAGAGCTAAAGTGCATACAGCAAAAGACTCAGAGCTAAAAGAGGAATCAAAGCCAACATTATTCACAGTGGTTGCTACACCTTTCTCACCCCAGGCACCAAGAGCAGTTTACTCTTTGCTTTTCTTTCTCATGTAAGCTCCAGGAGCAGTGTCTGTGGCTTTGAGCCAAGATGTAAGGTTTGTGGATAAGCCAGTGCAATAGTCTGGCATGTCTCTATATCAGTGCAAGTGCTACCTATCCATGAAGGAAGGTGAAGGATCCTTTAGAGTGCCACAAACCTGTCCCCTTGTCGTACCAGCTCGTGTGTTACAATTAATCATGGTCCCACATGTACAGTCCCACAGGTATCAGCCAGGGGTTTATGATTCCTGCAGGAATCTTTGTTTCTCCACCAGAAAAACCAGTATCAGTCTATTACAATTTAGAAAACAAAAAATTAGCAATAAATTAAATAATTAATTTCAGTTAAGAGTGTATTTGAATTAATAGATTTATGGAAGTTGGTTACACCTAAACAAGCAGCTACTTGTTCAGCCACCAGTCTAAGTAGAAGTATCTTGTTCTGGTTGAAAAATCTGTTTACTTAGATATTTTGGCAGGAGCATCTAAGCAGTGTCATATCAGTGTTAACATTTAAAAGGTGTCCTGTTCTTACAAAGCAGCCCAGTTGCTGAGCCCCTGACTTTTAAGATTTCAAATCCAGATCTCAGATAGACTGAAAAGTTGGGAGCTAGGAAGGAACACCAGGTATACGAAAGTAAGTCCTGCTACATTAGTATTCATGTTTTGGGGATTTACAGTTCAGAGAAAATTTGGGTGTTCCCAGTCTTTATTATCAATAAATATAGCAGAAAATAAAATAAAGCCTCTACACCCTTGCCTAAGGCACCTGGTTCAAATTTTGGCTCTAACTGACTGGAGCCAACACATTGTAAACACCCAAGTGTTAACTTTAACCTCTGAAATAAGCCTGCTGTCTTCAAGTAAAACCAAGTATCTGTAAATCTCTGTAGAACATGGTCCCTAGTTTAGGCAACATCTGAAGAAGCCACTGTGAGCTGACTGTTTCTTTCACAGCAACACAAAAATAGATATATCTAAGTTTCTGTTGCAAAAGAATCCACAACCTGGGCTGTGTTCACACCCTGTTAGAAACTTACTCCAGATCCCAAATGAAAAATAATGGAACATGCTTGAAAGATGAACAGGTGCCAACACGCAAGAAATCGGTTTCAAATCAGCAGGGAAATTGCCAACTCTCACACTAAGATTATTCATTTGAATTGTTAAGCTTAAAAGCTACTCCTGTATGCAAAAGAACTTTTAATTCATGTTCCTATTACTCTGCCTGTCATTGAATACTTAAATATTTTATTCTGCTGCCGCTACAAGGCTGTAACAAATGGCACCCATGGTTACGGATGTTCATGAGGTGGCTCATCTGAACCCATGTTTGTAAACTTGAAGGGTTTGGGTCTACCTTCCACATAGCAAATGTTTAATATATAAATGCTACTTCAGAATTACCTTCTGTGATGCCTGAAGAAGTTTACTTTATAGTCAGCTGCCTCAAAATGAAGGGAGAGGTTTTGAGAAGTGGAGTTTCTCATCTCTTTGCTTTGGCAACAAAGCCTCTCATACGGGAAGTGGAAGTTGTGGAGTCCTTCTAGTAACTCAGGATATATTATTTACAGTTGAGCATTTTGAGAGTAATTCTAGCATGCGCAATGAAAGCCTACCAGGCAGGTTTGGCTTGTTCACATCCCATGTGAGCTTCAAGAGATGTTTCAAGTCTCCTTCTTGTCCTGTTAATGAACTCTGCAATGCTCCAGCAAGTTTCAAACCTCATCCAGATACTCACGGGTATCACTGATTACCAACTCACTTCATGCTTTTCATGCCTAGGTTTATTACACAAACGCTATTTGACAAATTTGATTTATATCTAACTAGTGCTTCTTTCCATTGGTCGTTATTCGAGCCCACCGTTCAAGGCACTAGACGCCCTGGTGCAGAGGCAAGCCGTGGGCCCATGAGCTCGGAGAGAGCGGCTGGCTCACGAATGCCCCGTTTACCACAGAGAAGGCACGCTTAATAAGGACGGGGGGTTGCGAGAGGCAGACACCGGTCTCGCAGAGGATCGATACCCGGGAGCCCACTAGGGCTGGGAAAGGCTGTGAATGGATGACCAATACCACAGCTCCCTCCCGAGGCCTGTTGAGTGCTTGCAGCACCGAGGGCGTCTTCTCCCTCTCTTTTCTCGCCGCCGTGCAGTTCGGCGGAGCATGCGCAGAGGGGTGGCGGGGCGGAATGGTGGCGGCGCCGGAGGGCCGCGGGAGCAGGTCTGTGGCGGAGCTAGGCGGTGGGAGGGAAGGAGGAAGGATCGGGGCCTACCAGTCGTACAGCGCCTGGCAGCTCGACGCCTAGCGTCCGCCTCCCCATGAACGGGTCGGTGCCTCCAGGTGGCTCCCCGAGGTGTGGGGGAACAGAAGCGGCCTCGGGGGTGGTGCGGGCCTCTTCGGGCGGCGGCAGGGGCCGGGCAGGAGCAGGAAGAGGAGTAGGAGGTGGCAGCAGCGGTGTGGCTGATGCGGTGCGCCCCGTGCTTCCCCTCCAGGTGTTCTCTTTTTGGATTCCTATGTCCTATTGCGAGGAGGATTTCTTCAAAGAGTACCTCAAGATGATGGCGAATATTATCATCCTGAACGCGCTCATTTTTATTTCTCTGGTGTTCTGGATCGTGTCCATGACCGCAAGTACGTACTACGGTGAGTGCAAAGGCCGGGTGGGGGCTGACACGGCGAGGGGCGAGCGGAGCCCCTGCAGACTGGGGGTACCGCGTTGGAAGAGGGGTTGCACAGCTCCTTTCGGCCTCAGCAGAGCTGAAAACCTTAGCCCTGACAGTCGCTGCTGATGGTTTATAAGTTGTTAATGGCCAGTGTGCCCTTCTAGGTACACTGCCTAGGGATCCCGTTGAATGTAAAATGTTGGTATCCTTTATAATTTCTTTTCCTGAAAGAAAGCAAATATTCGAAGTTCTTCTCTGTGAGGGTGGTGAGGCACTAGCAGAAGTTGCCCAGGGAAGCTGTGGGTGCTCCATTCCTGGCCGTGTTCAAAGCCAGGTTGCAAAGGGCCTTGGAAGTGTGGTCTAGTGGAAGGTGTCACTGGCCATGGCAGTGGGGCTGGAACTAGATGAGCTCTAAGGTCCCTTCTAACCCAAATGATTCTGTGATTCATTGATAGCTCAGGCTGTGGCTTAGTTGTGTGTAGTTGCAGGGACATTAGTACTTTCTGTACTGTCAGTTCTAGGACCATTTTTACAGCAGTATAGGAAAGCAGCAGTACTGCCTTCACATCAATGCAAACCTAGCAGATTTTAACTGCTTTCCTAAGACAAGGAAAGACCTGTTCTTAAGACTTCTGCCAGTTTCATGCTGGAAATACTCAGCTCCAATGTCAATGCAGTATTGCTGAGAGTACCTAGGGATGCAGTGTGAAGACCCTCAACTACCTAGTGTCACCCTGGATCCAGAATAAATCCAGCTAGAATAAATATCCCACTAGTATAAGCTGACTTTTGCAGTCGCAGCTGGATGTCTCTGTTCAGTGGTTTTCAGTGTTTCAGGTTTTAGAATGGTGTATTAGTCCTGGTATAGCTTTAAATCTGTGTTGTCTGGACACCTCTACATTGGCTTGTAGAGAGATGCCAGACACATAGAAGTCATGCAGAAGCAAGCAGTTTGTCTCATTTAGAGCTAACCAAGTTGGACTGAAACATGCAACATTGTGTGTATCAGCTCTATAGCTCTCTGTGTTCTTCTGCTAACTAGGATATTCCAGTCCTGGCTATGTAATATGATTGAGAATTGACAGCAGAAAGTGGAGAGGCCTGGTAAATCTTTGTGGCCCTCCTCGGGACTCACTCTGGCAGGTGAATCAGATGTATCAGGTATTTCCTGATACTGAGAAGGAGACTGTGGACAAATCTTCCCTTTTTTAAAAGTGGTTATAGAGGAAGAAGGTCAATTTTGAGGTCTCCAACATGAGAAGGATGTGAAGCTGTTGGAGCGAGTCTAGAGGAGAGCCACAGAGAGGACTAGAGGGCAGGCACACCTCTCCTGTGTGTGCTGAGAGACAGGCTGAGTTGGTAAGCCTGGAGAAGAAAAGGTTCCAGGGAGACTTTAGAGCAGTCTTCCTCTACCTAAAGAGGGCCTACAAGAAGTCTGGAGAGGGACTTTTCTACAAAGGCATGTAGTGACAGGACAAGGGAGAATGGTTTTGAGCTGAAAGAGGGTAGGTTTAGATTAGATACCAAGAAGAAATTTTTTACTGTGAGGGTGGTGAGGTCCTGGCACAGGTTGCAGCCACTGTCAGAGAAGAAAAATCAGTGGAAAGGATACAGTATCCAGTATCTGAAGGGGGCCTGTAAGGATGCTGGGGAGGGACTCATCATTAGGGACTGTAGTGATAGGACAAGGGGTAACAGGTTAAAACTTAACAGGGGAAGTCTAGATTGGACATAAGGAAGTTCTTTACTGTGAGAGTGGTGAAGCACTGGAATGGGTTGCCCAGGGAAGCTGTGAATGCTCCATCCCTGGCGGTGTTCAAGGCCAGGTTGGACAGAGCCTTGGGTGACATGGTTTAGTGTGAGGTGTCCCTGTCCATGGCAGGGGGGTTGGAACTGGGTGATCTGAAGATCCTTTCCAACCCTAACTATTTTATGATTCTATGAGGATGGGCTGCCAGGTTGGGAAAGGGTTGCATGCATGTATGGTAGAGAGGGCCTACACAAAGCAAAAACTAAGAAGTCTAAATCATCTGTGAATTCTCAGCTAAGCCAAATTTTCTGCAGAAACAGACAGGACGAGGAGAACTGCATTAAATTTCTTCAGGCTCACTTGAGCGTAAATAGTGAGGTGGAAACCAGACTATATAACAGTTGATTTGTATGTCATGTGGCTACCTTTCCTTAAATACAAAATACATAGTATGTTATTGTTCTTTATTAAAAATTATGGTTTGGAGAATGATGGCTTGCTGAAATAAGCTTTATTTTTTTCAGTATTCCTAGTTGCCTTTAAATGTTTCTAGGACTAGCCCTTTTGGTGAAAATTTAAGAGTTAATAAAGTCATAGGAACAACTGTTGTAAAAGATAACAAATGTGTTCTCATGTCCTGAGGGATGTAAATTCTGCCTGTTGAGGAGATGCACTCCTGTGGCGGGGAGAGGGACCCAAGAGCTTGGTTACCATGGGTTTTAATCTCTAAGATCAGTTTTTAAACATATACTAGAAGATAGTGACTTTTCATATATAAAGGCTTTAAAAAGGCTTATAAGAATCATATGTAACCATTTTATTTGATTAATCAGGTACTTTACGACCTATTTCTCCATGGCGCTGGCTTTTTTCAATCTTGGTTCCACTAACAATTGCTACACAGGGTTTTAAGAAGAAGAGTCTTGATCACAGTGGTGCATTGGGAGGTATGTTTTCTGTGAGACTGCTAAGCTAAACATTTAGTAAACTAAACTAAGGCCCTTTGTATTGTACATAATATTCTTTTAAGACTTTACTACCTAGTTCTATTATAATAAAAGTGTAAATGTAAGCATACGTACTTTAAATTCACACTGATTTTTTTCCTCATGCCTGTTTAAATAGTTTTTGCTGCTGTTTGTAATTCATTTGATTAGTATTCTCTTTAGATTTGCATGAACCTAGAAGATTCTTGTAAACTTCAGTGCAGCATGCAGTTAAATTGCATGTTTTGGTTTAAGATACAGATAGATTCATGTAGAAATAAAGAAATGGCAAGAGTTAATGGTAAAGAAATACCATGAAACTGAGCTATGTCAGTAGCCTACGTGCCTGGTAGGAAACCAGTAAAGATACCGTGGTTCTCCTTTCCGTAATATGAGCAGTTCTAGACATTTTTTGGCCTTCTAAGAAAATGAAATCTGTACTTCAAGCAAAAATTTTTGTTAATTATGTTATTAAAAAAACCCAATATGGTGTACAGTACTGTTTGTTGAAATCTGGTGCAATATTTCTGGGTGATGTGATTCACCCTTGTCTTCTGATGTTGTCTGGATTGATGGTCAATGGAAGGAAACAAGAACTCAAAACCCTTTCCTCCCATGTGACTGTTTTGCAAGTCTTGATCTGTCTGTGAGTTGAGGGGAGCATTTTCTAAATTAAGAAAAGCCATCTTTTCTCTTCTGCTGTTTCTGCCTGTTAATGTTAACAGCTCTGCTAGGCAGTTTATGCTGGCATTTGCTTTATGTGCAGCCAGTTTTCTTTGATTTGTGAAGAATTTTAATCTCATGGTAGGCAGTAGGAATTAGGCCTCCCCTGTGAAAGAGGAGATAAAACAGAAGTACACCCAGGAGCTTAAATACTTACAGAAGGAAAAGGATGGCTTAAAATCAAAAATGGAAAAAGAAAATGAGGACCAGAAAGGACAAATAGCATCCGTTAAGATACGGAAGAGGGTTGTTCAGGTTATCTTAGAGACCAGAAGATAAATTTGCTGATAGAGACACAGCCACAGCGCTATATATGGTTTTTACACAATAATTCTATTCTACAGGCAGAGTACTTCAGTTTAAATTATATAAACTTAGGCCTTTTATTTATTTATTTATTTATTGGTTTTTTTTTTGTTTGTTTGTTTTTTTTTTTTTTGTTTTGTTTTTGTTTTTTTATTTTGTGCAGTATTGCTAATTTGTGTCAAGAGAAGGTCTTAAAGATCACATACTTTAGCAATAGAACTAGCAATTTGGGAATAAAACTTAAGGGAAAATTGCAAAAATAACCTGGTTTTTTATTTTCTGATCAAGATGTCTTTGAAATTATTACACAGGTATTAGATGTTTCAGTAATTCTCTTCTTGCATGATTGAGGTTTATCATACTTTTTGTATTTAAGAAATTCAAAACACTTAAGTGCTTTGAGAAGTGTTACATGAAAGAACTTTATATACTTTTTTTTTCCCATAGGATTGGTGGTTGGATTTATCCTTACAGTTGCAAATTACAGTTTCTTCACCTCTTTGTTTGTATTTTTTGTTACTTCTTCAAAACTTACTAAATGGAAAAAAGATATAAAGAAGCAAATAGATTCAGAATACAAAGAAGGTAAGCCATAACTTTTAAATTCTTCCAGATTCCTTGTGAAGAATAAACACTATATATTCCTCTTTCTTTCAAAGGGGCAGATGAGATGTAATGTCCAAAATAAGGCACACTGTTGTTGTGCCTCCTCTCCAACCCCATCAGTATGAACGCTAGCAAGTGAACTTTGCTTTTGCTTCTGTTCTGTTTAATAAATTGCTATCTAGTTTCTGGTTCTAAAATGTATCCTTTTAATTTTAACTTTATATGTGTGTTTTGCTTTTGTCTTGTGCTGTTGCCTGTCCAGGGTATTTTGCCTGAAAATACTAACCTTCATTTTTGTCACTTTAGGTGGACAGAGGAATTGGTTGCAAGTATTGTGTAATGGTGGTGTTCCTACTGAGCTGGCTATCTTATATATGATAGAAAATGGACCGGGTGAAATTCCTATAGACTTTTCAAAGCAATACACAGCATCATGGATGTGCTTATCCCTTTTGGGAGCTTTGGCATGCTCTGCTGGTGATACATGGGCTTCAGAGATTGGTAGTGTTATGAGTAAAAGCAAGCCAAGGTTGATAACAACCTGGGAAAAGGTTCCAGTGGGTAAGGTGTTACCTGTTCTTCATGTTCTTATGCTAATCTGTTTAGAACTATGCACCTGACTTGAAAATTAAAAAAAACACCAAACCTCAAAAAACCCCAAACATCAGAAATCTGGGATTAGAAAATGTTAGCAGGAATGCATTTGCTGAAATGGAATATACTCAGTTGTGTTTCTGCTGCTTCTCACTGATGGGAGCTAAAATCATTCTTGGTGAGTGCTGTCAGTTCTCATCTCTGGCACTAATGAAAGTCTTTATATTGACAAAAATATAAAGAATACAAGTTTACAACTCAGTTTTTTAGACATGAAAATTTTAATCAGTAGAATATATATATTCAATACAGATGCTACAGAAAATTCACTTAACTACATCACCCATTTCCTTTGGTATCTTGCCAAGGATAGTTAAAGTGACCCTTCTGTCTGTCAGGCCTTGTCTAAACAGTGGATGACATTGCCTTAAAGCAGTGTGTCTTTGGGTTTTGTTGGCATGTTGATCTGAGTTGTATGCCTTGTAAGGATAAGATTTGAATGCATGGTAATTTTACTTGGGTTTTTTTGCTTGTGGATATAAGGAGGGGAAGATCACTATGAACACAGTTTTGATTTCATATAAAACATTTGAACAAATGCAAGGCTTCAAGGAAAAGTTTGTGAATCAGCTTGGTTTTCTTTGATTCAGGTACTAACGGAGCAGTTACTTTTGTGGGCCTGCTGTCAAGTTTGCTTGGGGGCATGGTAGTAGGTATAGCCTACTTCATGACACAACTCATTTTCGTGACTGATCTGGAAGTATCTGCTCCACAATGGCCCATTATTGTGTTTGGTGCAGCAGCTGGCTTACTTGGATCTATTGTGGATTCCTATTTGGGAGCTACAATGCAATACAGCGGTAAGATTCTCCTTTTTTTCAACCCTCCTTCAGTGTAACCTCAAAATGGACTTGGAATTTCCAGAAGGGCTGAGGACATGATTTTTAAACTGAGACAATACAGCATTAGCAACACAAAGGACAAAGGGAACTAAAGTGATGGACATGATAATGAAAACAAGAGCAAGGGCAGCTGGTTTTTTTCCATATTTTTATTTTGTGTGTATTATGTTACTGTCTTGTTGATTACTGAAAGAGAACAGAGATCTGCAGCATGTTAACTTGCAGAAAGCAATTGCTGCCCTCTAGTTCTCTATAGATCTAATTATGGTAACATATGAGAAAACGTCAGCTTAATTTTATCCATTTACCCAAATCAGTTGTCACTGCCGAAGCTTGAGTTCTAACTCTGAAGACAGCAATATTGTCAGCTTTAAGAATTACATAAGAAAAGCTCCAGGAACATGTGCCCACAATTTAAGTTTTCACTGCTTCTGGAGTATTGTTTCCTGTAAATTAAGTTTATGACAAACCAACTGTCACTTTAACTAAAAAAATCATGTTCATTTTTAAAAACCCCCTTGGCTGGCTTATTCTAAATGATTTCAGTATTTTACTCATTGCCTGTAAGGATCTTTGTGAATAAACACTACAGACAATCTTTAGGCTAAACTGTAAACTGCTGAAAATTTGTTTAAAGACTACACATGATGCTATTCTGTTTAATAGCTGGTTACAGAGAGAATTCTTATCTACTTACTTGTTGGAAGCCGAGGTTTGAAGGTACAGATGACCTGCCTGAAAGATCAAAGTCATTTAAGTCTGTCATCACAATGAGAACTGCAGACTGTTGTTGATGCTGTGGATTTGGCTTTCCAGCAGTTTTTATGCTCTATTTCTTGTAGTCTTGTTAGGCCTTCTGTTTCCAAGAAAGCCTAAAATGGAATTGAGTGTTTAACCATTTGAGGAATTTCTAGCAACTTCTGTACTAAAGAAGAAGCACTTAAGCACTTGGACAATGTTTCATGCTTCTAATGATGCAGATGCATTAAGAGTATGTGGTAAACCTAGCTAATGCATGCCAGCATTTATCAGCATTTATTTATCCTTCACTTCTGATATTTTTCCATGCTCAGCAACTTATTTTGCTAGCCACAGCAGGAACAGTATGCAGGTGTCAGAGTTTCTTTTACAAATTCATAAGTACTGCTGCAGTATCTGTATTACATATGGATATACACTATGGTGTGTGTGTATATATATATATATGCTGTAATATAAATGAAATAGTGCTGCTCATGTGGTGCACGCTGTTAGGTTTTGTGTTCCTCCCTACTTCAACCTGCTTTTCCAATTCCCGTTCAGTGTGGTCTCATAAGATATACTCCAGTCTCTCTGCAGCATCTTGAAAAACAATAAATATGGCAGTGGTAATAAAGAATTGTGTATTCTTTTGAACATACTATGCTGCCACTGCTAATCCCTTTTGTCAATGTTTTTCTTGTTGGTAATCCTCCTAGGTTTGGTTTGTGTAATATACTGTGATAGCCAGCTTCTAGGTGAAAGTTTTTCCCTGTCCACACATTTATTAAATAAAACTTTGAATAGCTGCACAGAATTACATTAAAATTTTCCTGTGTTATCAGTCTGAGGCCAGACATACTCTGTAAATAACAAAAGGAATAGAAGGAATTACTGTTACCTTTCCTACTACTTGTTAATTCTCTCAGTCTACACTTTATGTGCATTTGAAGTATATATCTATAAAAATTTATTCCCAGTTTTTCTCTCAAGAAAACTTACAACTTCCTGAAACAGAGCAAGTGTTAAGAGAAACTATCAGGCTTTGAAGCTGGATTTTTCTGTAGCTTTTTTGCATTATCCAAAGCTAGGTTTAAAAACATGATTCAAAGGTAAAAGTAATAGCAGCTATATTCCTGCCAGGCAGGTTCGTGCTGTGGGGTTTTTTAAGTTTTGTCTGAGGTGCTGAAAATCTTTTTGTCATAAAGCAGCAGTTCAAAATTAAATTTCCATGTTGTAGGATTTATAGATAAGAGAAAATAGTGTTAATATAAAATATACTGATTTATTTTGGAATGTTTCTTTGTTGTCATCCTTAAAGGTGTGCACATGGACATACATACCCAGTTACATGCTTCACTACAGCTTGAGTTGGCATTAAAATCAATCGTGCTAGAATTTTAGACTTTGATCAGCTTAGAAAGTAATGCAGCTGGACAGAAGTTAGGCTAACTGTGTACAGTAACAGCTATTGAAATACGGTACTAGAGTACTGATAATACAGAGGTAGAGCAAGAAATGGCTTAAGTACCAGGAAAAAAAAACAAACAGCTGCTGGTAGTATAAAACTGCTATGTAAGTAGAAATGATAAAGTCAAGTTTCATAAGAAGCTCGTTTTCGGACAGATCAAATAATAGTAATATTATTTCCATAATTTTCCTTTGAAAACAAATACATCTTCATGACAGGAAATACATGTGGCTAATCAGTTGTTTCTGTTTGGTTGAAATGAGCATCCAGTGCCTTAGAACAACTTACTCCTCTCCTGATTCAGGTTGCTCCATTCCTTTCTTAGTTATAAAAATACATAAAGAGAGAAGTAGACCTAGCAAAAGTGTAACTTTGCAAAAGAAATAACTTCTAACACAAAATACTGTATTCGTATTCCATTCTTTGAAGCTACCAGATTAAACTAACTGTGATTTAATTTAGTCTGTTGCTGTCTTTTCTTACAGAGGTTTAACACATAATGGTAAACTAAATTTATGAAGTTGCATACGTTTGGTTACTAGGTTTCTTTTCAGCTTGGTTGGCTTTGTAAAATGAAGTCTTTTATCTTTCCCCAGGTTTTGACCAGAATATTGGCATGGTTGTCAACCACCAAACAAAAGACTCCAAGCACATATCTGGAAAACCCATATTGGACAATAACGCAGTAAATCTTTTTTCTTCTATAATCATTGCTTTGGTTCTCCCAGGTACGGCGTGGTGTTTCTGGCCCAGGCGTTGAAATGGTTTAAGGTTTTCTGCATGTGATTTGTTTATGTTCAGTTTTACACAAAGACTCCCAAGCCCTCTTTGAATCCTTCTTGAAGAGAGGGATCTGAAACTTTCAGAGATCCAAAGGACTTTCCATTTCAACTTACTAAGGCTGTAAGCTTCATATTGCAATTGGTGTTTCTCAGGGGAAGGAAAGGCTTTTGCCAATACGCTCTTGATGCTCTTGAGATGGATGCAGATCATTGCCAAGTGAGGTGAAGCATTTCATTGTCCCCATGGAACTGAAATGTCGGAGTCTGTTCTCTCCAGTCCACACCATCTGGAAGGACAAGAAGCTGGAGTCCTAGAATCAACTAGGTTGGAAAAGACCTTTAAGATCATCAAATCCAACCATTACCCCAGGACTGCCAAGTCCATCACTAAGCCATGTCACTGAGGGCCTCATCTACATGGTTTGTGAACACTTCCAGAGATGGTGATTCCACCGCTGCCCTGGGCAGCCTGTTCCAACACCTGATCCTGCCTTTGGTAAATAAATTTTTCCCAGTGTCCAATGTAAGCCTCCCCTGGCGCAGCTTGAGGGTGTTACGTCTTATCCTGTCACTTGTTGCTGGGGAGAAGAGACTGACCGCCAGCTCACTACAACCTCCTTTCAGGTAGCTGTAGAGAGTGATAAGGTCCCCCCCTCAGCCTCTCTTCTCCATACTAAATACCTCTAGTTTCCTCAGCTGCTCTTCATACTGTTCTCCAGCTTTGTTGCCCTTTGGTGCTTACTTCAGCACCTCAATGTCTTTCTTGTAATGAGGGGCCCAAAATTGAATGCTATTTGAGGTGCAAATAGAAGTCTAGTCAACATCAGTCAGTGTGATGGGGCGTTGTGGCTATTATCCACCAGGTACACTGCAACTTTATGTATGCAATGGTAACACAGGTGAAATGGCTGGAATCTGGCATTTGCCATAAACTACAGTATGTAAGGTTTTATGGAAATACTGAGGGAGAGAATAAGCCTTGTTGCCTATTCTGCATTCTGGTACTATCTCCACCTCCCTGGGAATAGGGTTGGTAAAAGTGATGCCACTACATAATGTTTGCAGCAAATGACTAAATTTAAAATAAAATTTTAATTTAGAATCTGAAATAAAAACTCATTAATTGTTCCAGAATAATATATTTGTGCTTTTTTTTTGAAGTCTTTATTTCAAAACTAATGATATTTATGAACATTGTCAATACTGTGATACTTACTAAATTAAAGACTACAATTGTGAATTCACATTCATCTCTTTAGAAATAGAACATTTTGTTCATAAGCTTAGAATTGTTCCATAATGTTTAGCATTCTGACCAAACTATCCTCTTTGGTTCTTTCCCAGCAGTGGAAGTGTTTCCCATTTTGTTTGGGATTGCTATTCAGAGTCGGTGGCCTCAGCCAAAGAAGCTACAGAGGTATCCTTGTAGTGAATGGGGAAAGTCTCACTTGAAAGCCATTTAAAAATGGGAATTTAACTTCTGGTACTCAGACTTCTGTGTTGGGTGATTCCATCTTCCATCTTTACTTTATAAAAGAGGTGGAAGTAATTTAGCCTGCACTCATTGTATTTAAACCTTAGAGGTACCCACATAATAACATGTCATTGTTGACATCGGAAGATAGGGCCCATGCTGTTTACTTATGAAAAGCGTTTTCTTTTTATCTTTAATTATCTTTAGCTGAGTATTTTGTATTAAACAATTGATTTTTATGAATGTCTTGTGTCTGTTGCCTGTCTGAACTCACTTGAATTGTGTGTTTTGTCACCTTTTGTGGCAGTATTAAAAACTGCCATGTTGAGTTTACTCTTTCACAAATCTGGTCTATATAAATCTGGAACTTATCACTGGAACTAGTTCACTGTATCATCCCATTATAAAGATGAGATTTCAAGCTAGTAAAAGCTTTCTGAAAAGAAAAAATTTTATGGCTGCTGTATGTCTGTTCCTTTGGAAAGGCACAAAATTGTAAAGGAATATATGCACTTCAAGGGTAACAATAAACACTTGAGATTTTCATGTGTTGTCTGGATTTATGCTGCTTCTGAATAAACACTTAGTTGTCTTTTAAGGTTTTATTACTACTGTTGTAGTTTCTAGAATTAAGACATTTTTGTAAGATACTTTTTCTTTCCATTAAATATGTTGGTTTTATATTCTTTCATTTCCTGGAATAAAGTCTGCTTTCTAACACTGAAACTTTTCACTATTTGAGTCTCATCTGAAAAACAGTTCGCTGTAGTGAGAAGACATCTAGGATTTTAAACTCACAGCAGCATGAAATGCTTTGATCTGTTAACATATGAGCGAATATGATCTGAACGAATGAATTCCTGCAGGTACGACCTTCAAAGCCATTGTTTTTTACTTGTCATGACTTGAGAATGATGCTTGAGTTGCTTTTGGAACTCCCATTCATCAGGCTCCGGTATTTAGAAAGATCTGAGTGTTCTTGAATTGTGAAAAGGACAGTCTAAGCTCCAGGTACATTATACTGACTGGAGTATAGCATATGTGAATATTGGTACATTTAACTCTTTAGCAGCTGTAAAACTGTTGGGGGGGGGGGGCAGGATACAGGAAATAGGTTCTAGGATGTGACTAACTGTAATTTGGTGCGTGTCACTAAGAGCAGTTCCTGACCTCAGAAAGGGACAGAGAGGGATACTACCTGTCCATGTGCTATTTGGCAAGGCAGAAAATGCAGGAAGTAAAAGGGAAGGTGATGAAAAGGAGGTAGGAGAAAACCAAGGACATTGACAGATTTGAAGGTAAACAGGTCACTGCAATAAGTAAATATAATTCCATTCTTTAAACACTTAAAATATTCCTTTTGCTTCCCAGCAGTCAGTACCCTTAGCAAATAACTGTCACTGATGCGTAAACAGTTCTGAAGACTTAGTTTCTAACAGTAAGGGGCTGAAACATCTTGAATTATTGTTGGTGTTTTACAGATCCTGGTTTGGGCACTGGATAAATGTGGCAATAGATTGATCTACTAAAAGCTGTTAGGATTGGGCACCTCAGGTTTGTAAGCAGGATTTGTTGTACCCGTGTTCCCCCCAGCAATGCTTTGGGCCCCACTCAGACCCTTTTTAAGTTTTATTAACCAGCATTTCAAATGGCAGTAAGTCACTGTTCCTCAAGCAGGAGTCAGCCTGTTTGACAGATGGTTTATTCACCTCAGGTGCTGTAGGCACTTTACAGTCTCTGCTTCTGGCTTTTGCTGTAACTGGATAATAACTTCCAATTTAAACACTGCTTCTGTTGGGGGGCCTATTGTACTACATAAATCGGAGCAAGTACATGGATTCACTCAGACTACACGCATCCCTGCAGTGCACCCAAGTCTGCAGCTGCCTTCAGTAAATGTTAATGCAGGTCCCAAATGAAGATGAAATACGGGAATGTGGAAAGAAGCTGCCAGGGAAAGGCAGCTTGTACTTGGATACTCCCAAGTCTGTAAAACTTTCATCCAAGAAATTCCACCAGGAAGGCATTTGTTCTGGAGCTTTTCTACGGCTTTTGCCCCCCCAGGGGAAAATGAGTCAGTTTTAATACATTGCCACTACAACCACTAAATCATAGAACAGCCCAGGTTGGAAGGAACCATAACAGATCATCTGCTCCCAACATCTTGTGGGAAAGGGAGCCTAGATCAGGTCATCTAGCACCCTGTCCAATCACAGCTTGAAAACCTCCAGTGATGGGGACCCTGCCACATCCCTCAATGTCATTGAGAAAGCATTCCTTGAGTAAGGCAGATGCGCAGGGAAGCAGAACACCACCATTCTGTGAGTTCTGACCCGAAAACCTTCCATGTGACGGATAATATGAAGCAGTAATGTCATACACATTATCACCTTGAAAATGGCTTTAGAATGAACATGTCTTCCCTTAACAGATCCTCTAGCAGGACTGTTGGCTGTATGCTGCTCTGGGGTTTTCCATTTTAGAGGAGGGGCAAGTGCTGCTTCCTAATCTGAGTGGTTGCCTGGAGAAGACTGGGGTTAGCAGAAATGTAGAAGAACCAGTCTGACCTCCACTGAGGGAAGACGTTTTAAGGTGAATACCACCACTATGGAAACAGCTGCCAACTGGGGGGACCTGCCAGTTCCACATGAGAGCCACATGCAAAGCCCTGTATAACTTCTTGGCATCTCTATTTCCTGGCATCTTTTTTTGTTGACATCCCAAGTCCTGAAACCATACCACTGTTGAAAGCTGCTGCAATCAAAAGCTCCTCCAAAGCAACTGTAGCTTCAGTCTACCTTTAACTGCCAAATGCCTCTGGTTGTGGTGCTCCCAATATATACAGATCATCTAGTTGCATTAAGTGTCTCCTACTATAACAAAAAGTGAAAGGAACTGATTCATGATGCATTGGGATAAGAAGTATGACTCTAATTCACCTCTGGAATTCTGGAAATCCTATGTCTTTTGGTAGATGCCGTAAGAAAGCGGTGTCTGCACTCAGTGGCTGCCTGAGAGGCTCTATAGTTGATTTAACTGTGCAAAGCTACGCTGGAAACAAGCAAACAAAGAATCCACCAACCAAACCCTGAAGCGCCTGAAGCCATTGTCACAAGACAAAACAAGCATAATTTAATTTATTGTACTTCAGAATTCAAAGTTAAATGAACAAAATTATTCTCACACTGGGTTGCCTATAGATTTATGAGTGATGCACCACTTAAGATTCAGACAGGTTTGGTGTGGCGTGGACTAACATATACTTCGGTTCAGAACTCGCTTGAATAAGAATGTAATCTGGATATTAAACATAGATGACTTTCCTTTTTCTTTATTATCTCTAATGAAGCCAGTTTTTTACTAGCCTACATTTTTTTCAGGGGAGGGAGGGTTCCACAATGTAAAACTCTGAGTCATCTGTCTTCACTTACTGTTCTGTGTGAGAAACTCTCTTCGTTCTTAAGGTATAAAGAAGACGAGGACAGAGGCAAGGACAAACCTGTGTGTAGTTTTGAAAATGCTTTGCCCAATTCTTCCTTGCAGATGTTTTTGCAGTAGAGTGCAAGCCCCAGTTTGGTTCCAGTGTGCTCCACTTTATTGACACGTACTCTTATACTCAGGCACACTGCTCTCCTGCCTCCAGCCCTCTGTGCAATCACGGGAACACTGGCCTTGCAAGTGCATGGCTTGAGCAAACTTGGAATCCATTTTACAAGGAGAATAAAGCCCAAAATCGCAAAATACACAAGGGCTTCATTTAAGTATTCTCTGACCCAAAATGTTCTCCAACCCCATGTAGTGACTTTTGACACAGATTTCTTCCATATTAGTGAATGTTAGTATTTTCATAGCCAGTATTTTCCCTCCTGATATTTGGCATATTTATAATGAAGGGGATGTTGAGATGACGCATCTCACTTTATCCCTGAATTCTTGGTCATTTTCACTGTGACCTGGCAGTATTGTTACCTTCTATTTGCTTTGAGATTTTTCAGAATACTCCTTTTACCGTAAAAAGTAAACCCTCCATGTGCTCACTTTATATATATGCTAAAAACTAAGTTACTGGTGCTACCACTCCATTATCTGCCATAGAAGAAAAGCGAGTATTGAAGGGTTTATAAGTGGCCAAACTGAAAAGAAGAAATGAATTAGTGCAACAGCTTATTTCATATTAAGGAATGCAAATGAACATAGCATTTAATGGCAGCTGAATTCCAACAGGTATGTATTCATGTCGACATTCAGCATTTAAGGATTGTCCTGAAGAATGAAACATGCTGACAACTGTTGCTGACATTTGTACATACTCTAACAGCAAAATCTGACTGGATTTAATAGGCACTGCTGTAAGGACTGCTTCTTCACACCTCTAATTTTCAAAGAGTGAAACTGCCAAGAATGTTCCCTTTAGGATTAGCAATTGCTGAAGTTAAAATCCAACTTCTTTAAAGGCTTTTATTTTAGTAGTCTGTTTTATATGAAAGGGATAGTACAAAAGAAATAATACATTTTAGATTAGTAATCTCCTTCTCACCATTGCCAGGATGGCATTTTGTTCAAAGGTTACTCACACTTTTTGTCCAAGAGCAAACATTGCAAATGCAAGCACAAAGAACTTTAAAAAACTTAAATGGAGTTAAAGGTATTGAAAATTACTGTTAAATCTGTGATACCACTTAAATTCCCTTAAATGATGTCTGTATGCACTTGTATACAGCAGCTCTCCTTTGGTATTCAAGCTAGAAGGTAAGAGGAAAAGGATTGTGATGGTAATGTATATGTACCAATCCATGCCCTTGTCTTCATGGAATTTGCAAGCCCAAAAATAACACCACAAAACACGTGCCATTTTGGGGCTGCTGTCCCTACTTCTTTGCAATTGTAATCATTAGTAGGTGAAACACGCTTAATTTATGTACATTTATGTAGGTGTACATGTGCTCTGTCCTGCTGCCTTAGCTCATCGGTCCTCTGTATTCAAGGAAAAAAAGCAAACTCTTCGTCTTTTACAGAGTTGTCAGCTGGCACCTGTTGACAGAATACAAGGAAGCATTTGTTTGCCTTGACTTTGCCGTTAGATACACATGGTTTTTTCATCTGATAACATGAATACATGTAAAAATTTATTTGGATGCAAAAATACCTAAGCAGCCTGAAGTGTTTTGACACAAAACAACTTGCAGGCCTTTGGTGGTGAGCAGAAGGGATTTCCTGATGAAAACACAGCATTACTAAATACAGTAGGATTTCCAAAGTGGCTTGCCTCAGCAAATACTATGTTATTATAAAAAATAATACCATGGTATTAATGTTGCAGTAACACCACTGAGAGAATTTAATCCGTATTTCCATTATTGCCACAGGTCTGTGCTCTGTGTCCTGAGGGACCTGACATTCAATTCTGCTTGCTGAGAGCTCTGTTTGAATGTATTACAGTGACTCCCAAGGAAGGATTGGGACAGCAGGTCTGGGTTGACTTCTCCTACCAGGCTGAACTGGCAGCACCAGGGGGAGAGCTTGCTCTGTCCATCTTAGTCTTCTAGTCCTAATGTACTCAATGTGTGCTAAGTACTCAATGGGAAGAGAAGGAGCTGAGTGCTCCTACCTTCCTGATCCTCAAGAATTTCAGTTTGCTTCTGTGAGTTATCTGAACTGTTGGAGTTGTTGCAAATAGTTTGTGTCCCAGGTCCTGCAGCACTTGAAAGCAGAAGCCCAAAGCTGACTACCTGAATACACCCATATTTTCACAGCCAAGCACTGAAATCTCTTACATAGAATATCCTCCCATAACCAAGAACCCCCTTGTGTATTTTATAGAGGGATTAGGCAGAAGGTTTACCCTGGCAGACTGGTGTAACCTGGGACAATCTTGTTGTACTGATTTGAGGACGCAGGTAAACATGAATCAAAGTCAAGAGATTTCTGCTATTATCTGCTATTCTGCTATTATACTAGCTTTCTTCATTTCAGTTTCATTTTATCTCTATCCCAAAATCCAGAGATTCTGGAAGGTTCCTTGACAGTCTCATTCCTCAATGCTGAATTTATTCTGTTACTTATAGGGACGTGCCTGATACTGATGACATATATGGGTTGTTAATGGTGAAAGATCCTTCAGAGTTTAGTGAGGAAAGGAGAGGTCAGCACTGTCTTGTAGGTGACTTGCATGCTGGGTTGCTACAGTCTGTCTCATTCAGAGGTGTTCTGGTGAGTTAAAAGTTTACAGTTTCTTTCTCCTCAGTTTTCTGCCCTGGAGGTTGTACTGTAGCCTCCTTTCACCATGCTGCGGTGATGTCTGCTCGTTTTAGCTGATGAAGTTCCTGTATTTTGTACAGAATTGCATGTCAAAGATGACAAACAGCCAGGGAATGTTTAATGAAACACATTACCGGAGAATCATTTGGTAATCCTAAAGGGTAATCTTTTCAGTATTACCCTCTACAGACTTGTTAACTTAATTTTTACATGATAAATGCCATTTCCTGAAAAACTACATGAAATTATTTTTGTCCTTTTTTGCTATGCCCAAATCACAAACTTCCCAGTTTTGTGAACCCTATTCTACAGCTCTTGTTCCTGGTCTGCTCAGACCATGACTTCCACCAGCAGCACCTCCTCTGCAGTGCTGCTCCCCAAAGCTCTCACACTGTAGGTATAGATTTGGCTGCTTTGAAGACAAGAAGTTCTATTCCACCTGTGGTCAGAAAATACTGTTGCGCACGGAACAGTGCATGGAAAATGTGGGGAGTGAGTGATATTATAGCATACTTTAGCATCAGAGAGACCATGTCACTGTGTTGAAGTACATAAGCAATTAGTTTATGTTTCCCTATTGGAATGAGTCAATTGAGATACACAGGTAATTTCAGCCTTCACCTTTCAAACAAGTTGTTTGTATTGATAGATTATTTCCTCTACATCTTCCTTTATGATGTTAACAGACTGCGGGGAAAACTGAAAGTCCTCGGAGAAGTTACAGTTACAGCTCAATGGGAAGTGAAGTGAAAAACTTGTTATCACCTGCAACTTCAGACCTCTTTCTAGAATGCCTCCACTGAGACAGGGAGTTGGAGAACTCCTTCCTTCGATAACAGGAACAGCTGTCCTGAATGAAAGTAAAGTGGGGAGCCACCATAACAAATCCTGAGGCTTCAAGGCTTGTTACGGGTAATTCCCATACCCAGCCATGTGAAAGTACTGTTTCCCTTTTCTGTGTTCTTGGATCTTGTATTGTTCCCTTGCCAAATGCATGTAAAGACACCAGCTTTTCCAGAAACCATTACCTGTACAATCAAATTGGAGGAGAAATTTCAGCATCCCTCCTGGAATCTGGCCAGTGGTAGGTACCTTGAAGGAAGAATCCACCTGAAGTAAGAGAACTGTCTTGAATAATTAGGAGCTGACATGCGTGTAGTGGATGTTTTGTAACTCACCCTAGTTAGAGCCTGAATTTCCTGAGTCACTGGAATTTGCATCAACACTGCCGCACATCTGGGGAGCTCAGAAGTCAGGAAGTGAAACTTGACAGAGCTCGGAGTTCAGAGGTGCCTGCTATACAGTGTTTTACCACCTGAAAGGGAACACAGCCTTAGGCCTGTCACCCTTGGAGATTCACAGCACCCCCTTTGCAGTTGTCCCCATGGGGTAAGGACAAGGCAGATGAGAAAGTGGCACCGTTTAAACTAACCTTTGCTGTTCATGAGACAAGAAGGTGCAGAACAGCTCACACAAACCAAGCTCAGGCATCATTAGTTGTTAAAGGCTCTCTTCAGCTTTTATTTGAACTGGCGTGTGTTTTTTAAATGAGTGAACAAGTTGAGACCAGCTTCATGACAAAACACCAAGAATAAAACAAAGTTTTATTAGTATTAATCATGGAGCCATGGTTTGTGTGCCTTGCCAGGTGAAGGTATTAAGCAGCTCTTTGTGTTTAGTCAGCAAAGGCTACTCTGTGAGAAAATTCAGTCACTGAATGCAATCCTGATAGGAACCTTTGTTCTGAAGAAGCAGCATATAGTTCAACATAAATAACCCCTTCTATGATGTGGTCACAGTGTGATGAATAAGGGAAGAGCAACTGACATCATCTACCTGGACTTGTGCAAAACATTTGACGCTGTCCCACCTGACATCCTTGTCTCTAAACTGGACTCACACGGACTGATGGATAGACCACTTGGTGGGTAAGGAATTGGCTGGATAGTTGCAGTCGTGGTCAATGGCTCAATGTTCAGCTGGAGGCCAGTAACGAGTGGTGTCCCTCAGGGATCGGTGTTGGGACCGGTCTTGTTCAACATCTTTGTCGGTGACATGGACAGTGGGATTGAGAGCGCCCTCAGCAAGTTTACCAATGACACCAAGCTGTAGTGGTGCTGCAGTGGTGCAGTAGACAAGCTGAAGGGAAGGGGTGCCATCCGGAGGGACCTGGACAGGCTCGAGAGGTGGGGCTGTGCAAACCTCATGAAGTTCAACAAGGCTCAGCTCCTGCACTTGGGTCAGGGCAATCCCAAATGCAAATACAGGCTGGGTGGAGACTGGATTGAGAGTCTTGTAGAGAAGGACTTGGGGGTGTTGGTTGATCAGAAGCTCAACACAACCCAGCAATATACACTTTCAGCCCAGAAAGCCAACCGTATTCTGGGCTGCATCAAAAGAAGAGTGACCAGCAGGTCAAAGGAGGTGATCCTGTCCCTCTATTCCACCCTTGTAAGACCCCATCTGCAGCACTGCGTTCAGCTCTGGGGCCCCCAACACAAGAAGGACATGGACTTGTTGGAGCAAGTCCACATGGACAGCCATGAAGATGACATCAGAGGGCTGGAGCACCTCTCCTACTCTCTGTGCCAGTCCTGTCCACAGCCCTACCACAGTCCTTGAGTCATCATGTTTCCTGCACCTCATAGGTCACCTGATAGCCTCAAATTAAGATGGTTCCTCCCTTTTCAACCCAAGATTTGTAGTGCCACAACTCCTCATGGGATATTTGCATGTATCCTCCCTAAGTCCGGCAAATGCTATTGTGAGTTTGCTTTATGTCTGTCTTTTTAAACTTGTGTCCATCACAAACTTGAAGAATTATGCTTACACAGAAGTATATGGGTCAGAAAAATAAACTGTGTGGGGAAAGGAAAGTACATGATGAAGCGATATACAGGGAAGCTTTCCACTGGTAATGACGCTAATGGTTAAATGTTTAATGACAGCTGACTACCACCTCAAGCTTCTGTATAAACTCACCACCAAACTACATGTCCTAATAGTACAACGCCAGCAGGACTGTCTACAGACTATGGAGCACAGGTCTTCCAGAAGTGCTCATTCACAGGGTGTTTGGAGGTTCATCACCTAAGACTTCTCCTGTGAATTCCCATGAGCTACAAAGTCTTAAAGGTTTTGCTTCAGAATATGTTTCAAACTGAGCAGTTTACCAGAAAAAGAAAGACATGATTTGTCCTCAGAAAGCTGTGTTAAACAAACTGAGTTGAGTCCCAAGACCTGCATTGAGAGATGTTTTGTCCTAATGGTGTGAAGGCTATTACTATAGGGTTAAAACAAAATATAAAACCCAAACCATGACAGTCCCATACCATTCATCTGTGACTCCATCTTCACTGCAGGTAATTACATATTTAGTATCTCCAGCACTAAGGACTGCAGCCTCAGGCACGCACCCAGCAGAGGACCACCCCGCAGGGGTGACAGCCACAGCACAGCAGGCAGGTGCCCACTGCAGCCCCGGTGCCCCTCTCCAGGGACGTGTCTCTCCCATGTCCTGCCAGGCTGAAGGCACCAACCCCCAGGGTGCTGCAGCAGGGAAGGTGCAGGAAGCAGCACCTGAAGGACATCTTGCTGTACAGTGGCTGGAGGTGCAAACCTGCCATGGGGGATGTTTTCTACTATTAACTAAGAAACTGTCTGATAGAAATAATGACTTTCCTAAGGTGATCCCACTTGAAGAGATGTTTGTTGTTATTTAATTTATTATAATGATCTTCATCTTACCCTTAATCTCACTTTTTATATACGCAACATACATACTTACAACAGGAAATTACTATACATATGTATATCCCCACACAACTATGCACACAATGCATATACTCTGCTGTGCTTACTCTCCAGAGGCTGTCTAACCCCACGCTGGCAGACGGCCTCCTCTTGGGTACAGTGCGAAAGCAACTTGGTGTAGTGCTCTCGTTCACGGGCAGGGGGAGGATTTTGGCCAAAAATACATTACTGCTGCTGCTTGTTACAACGTGCTGCTCAGAAATGTACTCCTAATCTAACTGGCAGCCTGGAACACAGGACCACTCATTTTAAGCATCTCCTCACATAGGACAGGATGTTTGTTGTTCCCTGCAGAACTGAAATGGCAGAGGTAACCCCCCAACCCTTCATACTGCTCTGGAGCATTGGCTGCTTCAGGTTTGGGGGCAGGCAGGAGGCATACTTAAGCATTTTTCTAGACAGAAATGAAGACCAATATTTCTGTCAGCACAGCTCTCCACTTCTAACAACAGGAGAGTTTGCATATTAAAAGAAAATCACTTGTCAAAGCAGGAAGATGACGATCGTTCTGATGGGATGTATTCTTCTGACAGCAATATGCAATTGCCCTTGATAAACTATACTCTTTTTCCCATTGTGGCCGTGTGAATCTTGAAACTGCATTACTTAGTGTAATTAACAGGAGAAATGGCTACAAATTAGAAATTTCTAAGGGAAGAAATGTTGAGGGAAAAGAATAGCTGATGCTATTTTATTTGTTCGGTCAGGAAAAACAAAAGCACTTGCTTTAGAAGTTTATATGATAATCCTGGTTTCCAGTCACTTGCTGTTTATTATATATATGTATATATTCTCAACAACATATATAAAAATACATATTATATATATTTGGAATTTCTCAACAATATATGAATAAAATATGTATTATATAGATATTACATAGTCTCAACAACAGTTCAAAATGCAGGACTGAAGAGGAGTGATAACTGAGTTGACACTTATTTGTTTACTTGCTCATTGCCAGTGACCATACTGCAAAGCACTTTAAGGAACACTTTGCAAATGAAAACATCTATAATGTTAGTGTATTTTAAGCAATCAGTTTTACATCAATGGTAGGAACGAAATGTTATTATTAAAAATGGCTTCTAATCCCCCCCCTTGTTCTGAAGGTTACTTTAAGATAATTTTTTTCAATTTAAAAGATACAATGTGGGCCTAGGATTGCTTCACTCATTCCCATGAAGTATATGTTTAGAAGGCAAGTTTTTCTCCAGATTTTAAAAGTCTGAGATGAATGCACTACATTTTAGTGAGATGTGAGTCCCATCTGGACCATTCATAATTCTAACTGGCCTTTTTCAGCAATAAATATGATTCATACAATACTAAAAATAAAACAAATTACTTTAAAATTATTATTTAGTGTTAGAGCTGGCAGAGATGGTCAATATCCTGCAAACTGGGCCTGCTGACTGCCTGAAATACAATCTGTATCTGGCCAAAGTCATGCCATCAGGCTCCCCATCAATGAGTTTGGATTTGGATTCCTGCTATTAGTTCTTCCCTTGTGTCTGTCCCTGCTACTGTATTGATGAACTGACCAAAGGGAGCTCTTCCCTACTCTCTGCCTTGTTTTAAAACTCTGTGCCAAATTTCAATATCAGTTTTATCAGTGCTATACACTGAGATAAAATCATCTCTTTGGTCCTCCATTATTTCATATCCAGGAATTACCTCCACCCTTCTGCTGCACCCATGTACTGAGATACCTGTTAGGTTTTGACTCTCATATTCTTTGTATTGCCTAAGAGTTCTCTCATATATACTTTACAATGTTCCTACTTTTCAGGAGATAACTTTTCATACAGTTGTTGCTAGCTGTCTTAATCTTACCATCATTTACCACAGACAGTGACACATCACGTAAAGTTTGATTAGCACTGATTTTATATTTACTTTCCAGGCCATTCAGGAAACTCAAGCAGCTCCAAAGGAAACATCAGTTTTCAAAGAGGATTGTCACCAACAGCTACTTTGAGGCACTCATCCAGTTCCCGATGCACTGACTCTGTGCTTTACTTCATTATAAAGCACTTTTTTCCTGATCATTAACCTGCAGTGCTAACTCAACCACCTTAACAAATTAGTACAGCTATGACATTACCTTATAACAATAAAGCCTGCACTCTCATCTCAGGTTTCTCTGTGAGACCTATTTTTCCATTAGACTTCGTTGACTGGCACACATAATATCCAAATGTTTCATTTAATTGCTAGCCATTCTTTTGTGTAATTACTTTTCTTCATGTCATCATCTGCTCCTCCCCACAGCTGAAGGTATGAATGGCATGATGAGGTTGGGTGTATCAAAGCCTGTGTGTACAGTATGCTGTACAGACCTATGTGCAACAGGCAATTATCATTACCAAAGAGCTGGACTGCAAACAGGCTGGTTGCAGTTAACATAGATGGTGATTTGGAGGAAGATACATAATGGATTAAGTAAGTTTTCCATCATCCAAAGCAGATTGGTTTTGCTCAGAGAAGCTCTTTTCTTTCTTTACTCATGCAGTTATCACCGCTTAACTGTATCTCAACAGCACCAAACTAGGTGCATTTTAGGATATCCTTGAGGAACTGTGTTAGCACCCACACTTCCTTGCCATGTTCTTATTTCCATTATACAACCTCTTGGAAGATTTGCTGGCTGACAAACCAGTAAATACAAAGCCTTTCTTCTATTATTGCAACCATGACTGACCCACAGTCAGCACGCTGCAAGATATCACTTGGGATCAGCTTGCACATCACTTTCTGTCAGAGGGACAGAAAGTGTCCCTGACTTCCCCATCTTCTGTTGCACCACGCAGCACCAAGTTAATTGGGTAGAAAGTTTCCTCCTTCATGCACCCCAGGAAGTACTGGCATGATTGTTTAAACAAGGCTTACCAGGGGCTGATGTAGCCTAGGTAGTTTGTGATTGTATTCGTCCCACTTTTACTTGTTTAATTTTGACATAATCTTACCAGTTCTGACTTCCTCTGGAATTTCCTTGGTCTGCCAGTTTGTGTTAAAAATGAGCACTTCTGCTTTCTTTACACACTTGCATTCTTAACGCCGTGATAGCATATATCTGTATCTATCAAACAGACTTTGGGGGAAGGGAGGTATTGGCTTTTGTAACTATGACACCTTAAATCCTATTAACTACGTAGGCACTTGCGTTTACTGCCTACTCTTTGGCCGCCCTGCTCATTATCTTAAACTACTACTAATTTATTTCTACTTCCCCTGTCTTCCCTCTCTTTTTTCCCTCTCTATTCTGAACAACCTGATCTAGCTGAAGGTGTCCCTGCTCATTGCAAGAGGGCTGGACTAGAGGACTTTTAAATGTCACTTCCAACTCAATTTATGGCAGGCGGGTTGGAACTGGATGATCCTGAGGTCCTTTCCAACCCAAAACATTCTATGATTCTATGATTCTAAACCCAAACTATGATTCTGTTAGTGTTCTTTTCCTGCTCCAGTTAATGTCCCTGATGCCTAGAAAACCATCTCCAGTGCCATGATTATTTTTAAGCCTGAAGTCCAGCACTTCAGGATTGCCTCATGCTGTGTGCTCTACTGTTTGTTTTAAGAAATGAAAGATGAGATATTCGTGAAATTCAGCTGAGAGTTCATAGCTGGTCTCCAGGTCCTTCCATACAGATTTTCTAAGTGGACTGCCACACCATTTCCTCTCAGTCTCGACTGTACGGGTAGAATACAAGACATAGACAAGTTTCTATGAAGAAATTAAAACTAGTTTTGTGTTTTGTTTGGTAGTCTTTGATTGATCAGGTCGAAGGAGGTGATCCTGCCCCTCTACTCTGCTCTCGTGAGACCTCACTTGGAGCATTGTGTGCAGTTCTGGTGTCCTCAACATAAAAAGGACATGGAGCTGTTGGAACATGTCCAGAAAAGGACCACGAGGATGATCAGGGGACTGGAGCACCTCCCATATGAAGATAGGCTGAGAAAGTTGGGGCTGTTCAGCCTGGAGAAGAGAAGGCTGCATGGAGACCTCATAGCAGCCTTCCAGTATCTGAAGGAGGGCTATAGGGATGCTGGGGAGGGACTCTTCATTAGGGACTGTAGTGACAGGAGAAAGGGTAATGGGTTAAAACTTAAACAGGGGAAGTTTAGATTGGATATAAGGAAGACGTTTTTATTGTAGTGGTGGTGAGGCACTGGAATAGGTTGCCCAGGCGGTGTTCAAGGCCAGGTTGGGCAGAGCCTTGGGTGACATGGCTTAGTGTGAGGTGTCCCTGCCCATGGCAGGGGAGATGGAGCTAGGTTTTTTTTCAGTGATATCCAGTGATAGAACAAGGGGCGATGGGTGTAAACTGCAGCATAGGAGGTTCCATGTGAACATGAGGAAAAACTTCTTTACTGTGAGAGTGACAGAGCACTGGAACAGGTTGCCCAGGGGGGTTGTGGAGTCCCCTACGTTGGAGGTATTCAAGGCCCGCCTGGAGAAGTTCCTGTGTGATGTACTCTAGGTTACCCTTCTCTTGCAGGGGGGTTGGACTAGATGATGTTTTGAGGTCTCTTCCAACCCTTGGGATTCTGTGATTCTGTGATCTTAAGGTCCTTTCCAACCCTAACTATTCTATGATTCTGTTATCCCCAGCAACGTCCATTAATTGAGTTTTACTAGCTGAAATGCTGCATTCAAGGTTCTCTGTGTTGGAGTTGTTACTAATTTTGATACAAGTTACAATGTGTCCAAAACAAGCGACAGGGTCCTGTGTGTGATTTTTCACTATTTTATGCTTGTTGAATAGATCATAGGTTGCTGTTATTTTTATATTCCACCCATTCAAACTGATCATGCAAGCTTCAGAAGCACCATTCATAGCACATTTCTTCTCACAAGTAGTTTTTATTCTTCTTGTGCATTTCTTGCTGTTAATACAAAACAATGTAGGTGTCGTTGTAATGTATTTATTCTATCAGAATCCTCTTCTGATTTCACCTTGGTTGCCAACCAGAAGGACTAATCTTTATATATGAAACCTTCAGACCAGCCAAAGTGTTGGAGTGACAACAAATGCTCCACAAAGCCCCAACCTCGCATTCATAGCAGCCAAGGACCTAACAATTCGTATTGCATGTCTTCTTCTGGGGCCTCTCCCCAGAATAAAAGTGCTGCCACCACAGTGGCTACTACACTGGCTCTGTGCCCCAGCAGCCAAACCTCCCAGAGCAGGGCTGCTCTCAGGGCCCCCACACAGGGCTGAAGAGTGGGATCGTGAATTAATGCTGGAAGGAGTTCTACCACCATTAGTCTCCTCTTCATTGCTTTGAGATTCTGTGCAGTTTCCATGCGATACCAGTATTTAAAGGGTGGCTTCAAAGAAGACAGAGACTCCCGTTTCACAAAGAGTCACACAGAAAAAACAAGGGGCAATGGGCCCAAGTTACTCCTGGGGAGATTCTGGCCGGACACCAGAGGAAAAGTTTTTACAAAGAGAACAAGCAGCCACTGGAATGATCTCCCCAGGAAGATCATATATATTTCACAATATGTATTTCCTATAATAAATAAAACACATCCACACGTAATTTTGAGTAATGTTGTCAGAGAACACATAGATTATTATCATTACAGCTTAATTATTAATACAGCAAGAACTCCAGGACTTAGACGGGTGGCTTCAAAAACATAATCAGTGAAGCATATCCAAGATAACGGCCAAATTTGCCAAAACTGAGGCACCCGGAGAAAAACTGTAGGTATGACTAGGAGAGCAAGAATGTAAAAGAGAGAGGGGGGAGAAAACGAGAGGGTTTTACTTCCTCCTCATTCTTAGCCCAGATCATTATTCCCTCTCCTTTCCTTCTTTTCCTAGGGAATAGCAGAATTGCAATAAATTAATAAACCATTTACCTGACTACTTGAGTCCCTCCTTTTTACTTCCCCTCTCCTCTCACTCCTCGTCCCCCCTCCTCCCCTTCAGATCTCCAGCATCTTTTTCTGAGCTTACTCTAAGCATGCTGATTGCTCCACCTTGCCATCAAGATTTGCTCTTGCTTTCACCCCACTCTTCCTTTGCTAAAGAGTTCAAGGGATGTTCTTTTCAGGGAGAGCAGGAGAAGAAACAATGAACAGAATATTTAGAGCTGGAGCAGAGCCTTTGTTCCTGCAAAGGAAAATGCCAAGAGCAGGGGAGAAATGAATGGTGAAGCAGCATGCTGCTTGCTGTTCCCAGCACGTGTCCAGGATGCTGCTTGTCAGTGAGTGGATCTATCAGGATCGCATGGGGATGCTATTTGGCATTGCTGTCTGTGCTGCTGTGAATACACGAAAAAGATAATCTGAAGTGGCAAAGGGTTTAAAACTACTTATGCCAAGGGCGATGACATTTACAATTCCTTTTCAACACAGAGAACTGAACTTTTTAAAAATAACCACCTTTTTCTAGACAAGAAAATACATTGGTTGTCCTTTGCTGGCACCGATTCTTAGCTAGAAATCAGATTCTATGTTTTACTTGTTTCTACAAATTAGAAACAAATTTTATGCCACATTAAAGCCTCTAAGGACATTACTGAACCTGTCAAGAACATCCCCACAGGTACATGGAGGCTCTCAGTGGTGAGTGGGTAAAGCATGCTCAGAAAAGTCCCTCTGGGTCAAGATTCTTCTTGAATTAATTGTTCTTTCCAGGTTCACATGCTTTGCTCTTCATCTTTATTCTTCATTTTCAGAACATGAAAAGTCATTTTTATTTTTGGATGAAACTGCATCTTTGCACTTAATTGAATTTTCTTCACATGTGCTTACTGAATTATCATAGATTTACACAACCCAAAGTACTGATCTCAACCTAGATACCGTTATTTTTGATTGATGGGTTGATGTTACTTGTGATTACCATTTGGCAAAACAGTGTTCATTGTCTCTCTGTCTAGACAGGTGTTTTTATCAGTCACATCAGAAGGGCAAATGCACACATTTCATTCTGAGCATCTCTCTTTCCTGAAAGAACTGAGTCAGTATTGCTAACTTTAAGTGTTTTGGGGTTTTGTTCTTGTTGTTATTTTTTGTGCCCTTTTTTGTTGTTGTTGGTTTTTTGTTTGTTTGTTTTTTATTTACTTGATTGGGTTTTGTTTGTTTTTTTATTTTCCTGATTTCTTGCTTTTATGGACATATATACAGTTTCAAGGAATCATTTGATCTTATACAACTATATTTATTTGGTTGAAATTTCATTCTATTTTTATTTTCCAAGTAAATCTGACAAAATCAGAGCATTCTACTGAAACAGTATTATGCTCAGAACTACATTCCAAGGGAAAAAATGCAAATATAAGACTGACATTATCTGCAAAACAACTGCCACCTTTATAATTTACAGGAAACTTGCAATTATCCCAGAAATCAGTTGTGTGTTGCCAATGGCACAGGAGGTGTTCAAGTTGTAGGTTTGACCAACTAGGGTATCTCCTCCATACAGCTACTACAAGCATTTAAGTTTACAGTGGAATTAAAACATCTCATACTTTTATAAGGACACTTAGTAATGCAAGCTGAAAGAAGCATCTGATTTTCACTTTCAGAGATGATGCTGCCTGTGAAGTAAAAAGCTGGAGTAGACTTTTGTAACTATAATAATAAAAAGTAATGGCAATGGATACTATGGCACAATTTGGTTTGGTATAATAACATATAGGGTATTGTAGTTTATTTGTGAAATAGAAAATATGCCTCAAAAGGCATTTTTCATGCAGATATCATCAGCAACATATTTAAAACAGGAGGTCTGTAGAAGTATTTTTAGGAAGCTATGTAAAAAGAGGAAGCACACAAATGAAAGAGGCATCATCTTCTCAAATACGCTGAAATAAAATGCACACTTCACAAATTAAGTAAACACTATTAAAATAAAGTAACTTGATATCTTCCACAGATGGTTAAACGTGCAGATTTTAATAAGTAATAGGTATCAGATTATAGAGAAATGCGATGCTTCTGGTAGCTCTGACAGAATTTTCTGTTCTCAGACAGATGGGCCTTTTAATTTCATTTACTATTGGCAGCCTTATTTTGGAAGACACAGGACTTCTCATGCAACAAAACAGTAATTACAGGCTCCTGGTGAGAGAGAGGAAAACAGAAATGATAGAATACAGCAGTTATTCACAGCAGCCAACTGTCAGTGGGAAGATGCATCCTCTGACTGCACCACAGCAGAGGGTCCCTGGAGAAACAGTCTGCAGGACTGAGCTTCAGTTGCTGCCTTACACTTTGCTGTGCTCTCTGTTAGGAAAACAGTGTTTACAGGTGCATTTAGCATACAGACTTCACAGAGGATGTCTCTCCTCTTCCCTTTTCTAAGCTTCAGCTTTTTTCTCTCTGGAAGATATGTACGGAACCTGCTTTTGTTGAAAACAGTAAAAAGCTACAAGAACAGGAAGTTGTTTCTCTAGCAGTTTTCAAGACTTCCTTCCATACAGTCCTGTGTTTCAGCAGATGCACTTGTCACCAGCTATCCAGGAAAGCCTCAGCCTGCTGGGATCTGCAAGCACCTCCTCCTCATGAGCAATGATTTCCACTGTTTCTGGCAAGCAACCTTAATCAATCCGAGCCTGATCTTACCTTCTCCTTCCATTCAGCCTGAGAGAAGAATAACTAACATGCCAGTCAGTTTTACTGCCTGTACACAGAAGGCATGACTGGGAGAAACAAGCATGGCTTTCCAGCAAGACAGTTTTATAGTAACTTACTGAAACCCCCTATGTGCTAATAAAACTGGGAATTTATTTAAAGGAAGATACTCCTGACAACTGTGTTAGCATTGTGTTGGGTTTTTTTTTTCCCCTTGTCCTATTCCCTTTATTTACACCTGGATAAAACAGAAATATGTATTTATGTCTTGAGAAAATAAAACCAATCCACTTTGTATGTGAACATAACACTATCCAGTAATGAAGCTTCTTGCTTCAGGAAATTTGATCTTTGTTCTATGTACTTTCCTCTACTCTTTCTCACACAACAGAGCATTAATACTCTTTGACAAGATAAAAAGGAAATTGCACTATGGTGCCTTTCCATAAGCATTATTTTTCTTACCACTAAATGATCCGTAGAGAGAAGTTAAGCTGCAGCACTTCAGATTGGTTTGTGAGGATTGCTTTTAACTAAGGAATGATATCCAGTTTTACAAGGCAATTACCTAGCTCTTGAATGAATGAAACACTACCAGATCCTTATAGTCATGGAACTCAACAGAGCATTTTTCTTGTGCTTTATTCATCACCTGCTCCTACATCTCATACAGCACTTAATCATGGGCTAGGTTTTTTGCAGACATTTAGAGACTCATATAACTTAGTTCACATGAACAGGGACGCTGAAGTTGGAACAAAACCCGTGCTTGCTATGTTTATAATCTGTTTTTAGAGGATTTGGCCTCTGCTCACAGGGAGATTCAGAGCAGCCCTGCAGAGAAGGACTTGGGGGTGCTGGTCAATGAGAAAATGAACATGAGCCAGCAGTGTGCACTTGCAGCCCTGAAAGCCAGCCGTATCCTGGGCTGCATCAAAAGGAGTGTGACCAGCAGGTCGAAGGAGGTGATCCTGCCCCTCTGCTCTGCTCTCCTGAGCCCTCATTTGGGGTATTGTGTGCAGTTCTGGTGTCCTCAACATAAAAAGGACATGGAGCTGTTGGAACATGTCCAGAAAAGGACCATGAGGATGATCAGGGGACTGGAGCACCTCCCATATGAAGATAGGCTGAGAAAGTTGGGACTGTTCAGCCTGGAGAAGAGAAGGCTGCGTGGAGACCTCATAGCAGCCTTCCAGTATCTGAAGGGGGCCTATAGGGATGCTGGGCAAGGACTCTTTGTTAGGGCCTGTAGTGACAGGACAAAGGGTAATGGGTTAAAACTTAAACAGGGGAAGTTTAGACTGGATATAAGGAGGAAATTCTTTCCTGTTAGGGTGGTGAGGCACTGGAATGGGTTGCCCAAGGAGGTTGTGAATGCTCCATCCCTGGCAGTGTTCAAGACCAGGCTGGACGAGGCCTTGGGTAGCATGGGTTAGTGTGAGGTGTCCCTGCCCATGGCAGGGGCGTTGGAAATAGATGATCTTAAGGTCCTTTCCAACCCTAACTTTCTACGATTCTATTCTATGAGTTGCTTGGTAGATGTATTTGCTGCATTAGAAAGCCTCAATATGACATGTAAAAGCAAATTCATATGCACTTGTAAATATTGCATGGGTTTTTATCTCTACCAGCAGGATTTATATTGGACGTTAGGAAGAAGTTCTTCCCTGTAAGGGTGGTGAGGCACTGGCACAGATTGCACAGAGAAGCTGTGGCTGCCCCATCCCTGGCAGTGTTCAAGGCCAGGTTGGAAGGGTCTTGGAGCAACCTCGTCTAGTGGAAGGTGTCCCTGCCATGGCAGGAGGCTGGAACTGGATGAGCTTTAAGGTCCTTTCTAACCCAAACTGTCCTGTTAGTCTATGGCATGGCACAGCTGTGTGTCACGCTCAGGCTTGCGGCGTTGCCCTCTTGGCGCTCCGCTCATCGCTCCCCTGAGGGTGTTTCCTGGGACAGGCCTGAAGAGCAGCTCCTCCCACCCAGCCCGGCCTCCGCTAGCAGCTGCTTTCGCCCCAGCCGCCGCTCCGGCTGCCCTTTACGCGCAATGGAAAAATCCAGCCGCTGTCGGAAGATGATTCACCCGCCGCGTCCGCGCCGGACGGCCTGCCCCTCCAGCGAGGAGGCCGCCTCCCGCAGAGCTGCTGTCAGGCACGTACACTTACTCGCACCACTGCTCCCGCCGCCGTGCAAGCACCCACGCAGCAGTGTACAAACGAACCGAGCGCACCCCGGCCACCGGGGCCGCCCGAGGAGGAGGAGGAGGAGGAGGAGGAGCTGCCGCCCGGCTCCGCCTCGCTCTGATGGAGGCCCCGCCCCTCCCCGCTCCTCTCCCCTCCCGTCAGCTGCCCTTGGGCGGGGCCTTTCTCCGCCGTCGCGTCCACCCCTTCCATTGGCGGGCGGGGTGGTGCGCGTGACCGGGCGGCGCGTGACGTAGGAGGAAGAAGACGCCATTAGGGGGAGCGGGGCTGTCGGTTGGGGGCATCGTTGTGGTTCTGGGTGTTCTTTCCCCTCCCTCCTCACCGCTTTCCCTGGGGTTCGGCGGTTTCTTTCCATCGCCCCCTGTCTCGTTCCAGTCCCTCGGGCCTTTCTCCTGTTCCGTCGCGGGTTCCCCGTCCCGGTGGGCGGCGGTGCAGACCGTTGATGTGAGGCGGCGGCGGCCCGGCTGGACTCGGCGGCGGGGCGCGGATGGCGGCGGGGGCTGGCGCGGCGGCCGGGGGCCGCAGCTTCTCTTTCAAGGTGGTGCTGCTCGGGGAGGGCTGCGTGGGGAAAACCTCTCTGGTGCTGCGCTACTGCGAGAACAAGTTCAACGACAAGCACATCACCACCCTGCAGGTGCGGGCCGAGCTGGGGGCGGGCTGGGGGCCCCGGCCCACAGCCACCGGGCTGAGGCAAGGTGGGGGGGAGGAGCTCATTGCTTTTCTGCTCTTGCTCTGCGCACCTTCTAGGGCTGCTCGGCGGTGCCAGCCGACCCGACGTCGCTATGTTCGGCGCTCACCGGCCTGCCCTTTCTGCCTTAGTGCCTGGGAAGGGTTGGTCCGTAAACCCGCACTAGGGTTTTGGTGTTTACCGCTTAACGGTGGACGGAGTGATCACTGCTGCGCTTTAAATGGTGGCTGTCCCCTGCTGAGTTTGCTGGAAGCTAATTTCCTTGGTGCTGTTTACTCCTCAGACTTAAGCTTTCGATACTGTTTCTGTTCTGAGTACTAATTGCTCGGGGTTTTTTTTCCAATTATGTACGTGAATGTTTTCATTTGAATTTTCGGAAGTATGATTTGAAAGTAGTGTTATTGTAGTCATTGGTATAGGACTGATGACTAAGTGCTTCATATGTGCTGCATTTCTGTTAATTGCAGTCTTTTTCATGTTCTCGGATCTGAATACTTGGGCTACCTAAATGCTACTGTTTAAAGAGAACAGCTTTTACCAAATGGGTTATGAGATTAGAGCTTATGATCTAATAACAGGAAAGATTCTTAAGGCTTGCTTGTCGCATTAGCTGCACGAATTTGGCCTGATTCTTGCTCTGCTAATTTATAAAGAACTAAAAATGTGGCAGGGTGTCTGCTTGAAAGTAATGTTTTTTCGTTACCTGCTAGCTGAGTGGTGTGTATGCCATGGTAGAGAATAAAATGCTTATATTGTACATGGTCTCGGAAAACATGTTTTACCATACAACCCACAGTGTGAAGTTTAAGTCTTTCAGGATGTCTCTGCTATTATACTCCTTTATTTGTAGTTACACTAGTTGCACAGCATCTTTCTTAGCAGTTGTATGTATATGAAAGTGTGGTTTTAGCACTATAATGTTTATTGCTCTTGGTATTTTATTTGTTTTGTAAATAAAGAAACAAGCCTTGCCACCGTGTGGGCCACTAGTAGCTTTTGAACACTTTTGGGGATCTGTAAAGTAGAAAACAAATAGTAGGTAATGCCAAAAGAGAGACTTAGGGTAGTTGTGTGCTATTTCTCGGGGAAACTCGTGGGTATTTAATAATGAAACTTTCCCTTAAAAAGCAAAGGAACATTAGAGGTGTGCTGGAAACAATACAGCGAATATTTCATAAACACATAAACACATCTTTGCTATAGCGAGTTAAAAAATTAACATGTTCTGAAGCTTTGTTACCTATGTTCATACTTTGCTGTTGGATGAATCTGTTCATAGGTTTATTAGGCATGGTGTGGCATTATGGAAAGCTGATTGTAGCTCTGATTGTCATAGAGGTAACTGATATTTGTTGTGCTATAGAAAGGACTGGTAGCCCATAAAAATTACAACTACAGCTGAAGTGTAGCATGGAGCAAACAGTTGCTTAAAGGCCATAAAAATGATTGGGTATACCTGGTTTCTCGTATTCTGTATAAAAAGAGAAGAACTGAGTAGTTTGTCATGTTAATGCAAGTCTGTAGTTTGTAGGTGGTTTTGTGTGCCTTTTTAAGGGGGTGAGTTGTTTGTTTTTGTTAACCATGTTCTTTAAATCTGTAGTGGAAAATCTAAAATTGGAATACAGACTTGGATCACAAATGTTGGAAAACAGACCTTTAAGTATGTTCAAAGTGCTGGCAGGAAAACATTGCTAGATACTGTGGCTGTAAAGCTTTGGGTTTTGACTCTCTGGAGAGGGGTGTGTGTGCTTGTGCCTATAGAGTGGAAGCACATGCCCACACCTGATATAGGAATTTTGGTTCTCCACTGTGATTAGGTTTCTCGTTGCTACCTGTATCTTTTAACTGGCTCCACTGTGTTTCTCGGCTCATTTGCTTTTTTTTGTTCTTGGCCTCCTTAGCCACATATACTTCTTATTGATTGTAAAATACTGTGTGAGTTGCTGTAGAATCTTGCCTTACATAACATAGAGTTGTGAAATATCTTAATTATTCTTGTTTTTCTGCATTTTACAGTTCCAGAAAAACGTTGGACTAAGTTTTTTCACTAGCAAATTAAAAGAGTCTTTTTTTCAGATATCCTAGTTTCTCCTTATCTTATTTTTTAACCAATGAAGTGATATTTTTGCTAAACATCCTTTTTCTTAAGATAAAAGTCTTACTCTGATAAGGTGGCTTTGTTTCACGGCATCAGTTCAGAGTTCTGTACCAAATTATTTTGTTCCAATACAGCCAAAATTAGATAAATACTTAGCTCCTGATTTAGCAAAGGAGACATGGTGATGAATCACATGAAAAGATCACTAAATATTGAGACAAGAGGCTCTCCATATACAGTGTTCTCTCTTTTAGAATAAGAGAAACTGTTGCTTAGTGCTTAGTTCCAATATGACAACAAGGAAAAGGGTGGTGAGAGTGTAGCCTTCTGGAAACTTATTTAGTGATGTTGGCTGGTGCTTCTTGCAACATGAGCCCAGTGATGGGGGTGAGCTCAAGAAGTCTTTAAATTGGTCAGTGTGAATCTTTAATGTATATCTGTACTTTCATATCTGAATTCTAACACTTAAGTATTATTCCATTGTGAAGTTAACCTGTGTCCCTGTGAAACTCACTAAATAGGAGAGTTTCTTTCCGTGCTGGTTACAGATGGCTTTTAGTGAAAGGGAGCTGTTTCTCTTTTTCTCTGTGCCCCTCTTCCCTAAATGCTAGCTAGAGGGAAATGGTAAGCTGGAAGTTCCTTTGAGATTAGGAGGCTGTTGGGATGTGTTGCTGTAGGTATGTTAGTGTTAAGTCATGTGTGTGTTAGCATCATGTCATATCAAGATATTGATAACCTGCATATTGGAATTAAAATTAAGGTAGCTACTGACTCACAGAAGCTGACATTTATCTAGAATAATGTGAACAAACTGATGCAGAAAAGGTAGGGGTTCATGCAGGCAATTAATGCAATCCATAATGTGTTTTCAGATCTGATGGGACAGTTAAATTTGGTTCCCATTGACAGAAATATTGAGATCAGTGGTCTTGTCTTCATAAAATAATTCTGAGCTATAAATTAGTATCAAGTGAACTATGGTGGAATTGCTCCAATAAACCTCCTGGCAATTTTTTTAATTTGGGTAGACACTTTGTTAATTATTCAAGATCAATAGAGCTTCTGTGTGCTGATCTTTCAAATGTGTGGTGCGCTGTTAAATATCCAACCCAAGAGATCCACTGATGGTATATGGATCCTGATTGCTGCGATGGACTTGCATAACCTGGAAAAGCTGTTTTGGCTGTCTTAAGATGGCTGGGGCTGGGAGCAAGGGGATGACAATTAAAGGGGGTTCAGTGCTGGATGCAGTGTTTGTATGCCTTGGTTGCCTCTGCTGAAGATGAAGCAGTCAAGCGGCAGGTGACATACACTAAAGTGATTTTCAAGAGAATTTTTACCAGCTGGGTCTGTCTTATGTTCTACTCATGCCCCTTTATCAACTCCTAATAGGGCCTGATAGACATTTGAAACTGAGCTCTTAGAATTAAAAAAATAAAATTAAAAAAATCTTTCTACAGGCACATGAAGACAATGGAATTTTAGCTCTTCTAATTGCGTTATCCTTTTAAGTGCGAAAGTAGTCTTCAAACCAGTCGTAAGACACTAGAGCCAAATACCAAAATTAGTACCTTGCTTCAAAGAGCTCTTTGAGTTTACTTACCTTTGAATTAACTGTGGTCTTACATATTTATGGGGTTTTGAAAGGTCTAGCAAAAATGAATTATCATTGTAATAAAAGTAATATGAAGTTTTATTTATGACTTACTGATTGTTAAGTCAAGACACAACTTGGACTTCAGTCTGTAGGCTCTCAATTTAGTAAATTCTTGGGAGATTAGAAAAAATGTTGAATCCTCTTCTATATGTAATTACCTAATGCTGTCTAGACTGTCTGGATTTCAAAGGCTTTGACCTCTTGGGAGCTTTTTTTTTTTTTTCCCTGCAAACCAGCTCCTGAGTTATCCCTAAGCAGGAGTTAGGCTTTTCCTTCCATTTTGGGTTCCCCCCCACCCAGTGGTTTCAGTCAGTTTGCCTGATTCAATTATTTGGATTGAATAGTCAGGTGAACTGACTATTCATCCAGAGTTGTAAATCCACCTGATTATTTTTTCCTTTCTAAGGTCAAGTAGTAGTAGCCTTGCTCTTCTATGAGACAAAAGGAAGTTGGGGGGGTGGGGTGGTGTTATTAGGTAAATATTAGGTGGTTTGTCACTGGGGCTGTAAACCCAACTTTACTGATAGTAAATACAGCAAACTTGCCCATACCTATTAATTCAGTAACAGAATCTGCTGACAGTGTTCAAGTATATGAACACAGTAAAGAAGAATGAAACATTTAATCTGTAATGTAGTAATGACTGTTTCTTGCAACATGTTCACAAAGCCTTCTGTTCATTACTAACCATGACTACTTCAAACTGGGTTCCAGTCCTGTTGTCTGACAAAGTTTTTAGGCAAATTTGCTTGTAATCTGGTTAACTGATACAGGATTGTCACTCCTTATTTTGGTTAAGGGCCTAAGACTTTAGGCTAATACTTGATCGGTACAAATTCATCAAGTTTTAACACAGAGAGCAAGTACAGTAGCCCAGTACTAAATACTCTTGCCCTAGTCTTTGGTTTTGTTTTTTTGTTTTTTTTGTTTTGTTCAGAAGATACTAAAAAAGCCTTACTTGAATGTATGGGTCTTCTAATACTTGGGTATATAGCAAAGGAAATACTTTGTGCAAAAAAGACAGTATTGCTATCAAAAGCTGTGATGACCTGAAGGACTGGTGATACTTACCTTTATCTGACAGAGCAAATATTCAAGTAGGCTTATCCCCATAGATATTTGTGATATTAATTGGGCTAATGTCTATAGCCATGAAACCATAAACTTTATGGATACAGAGTTCTGTGTGATTTGGTTTTGGTTTGGGGTTTTCTTTTGTTAATATAAACTCTGTTTCTGTGAAGGACTTTTCTGCCTTTTGGTCCAGAAATGCGATTCTTGGTCACTTAGGTGAAATTCGTATCAACTGAACAGGTTTGATTATCAGTATTGTGACAAAAGCAAACAGTGCTCAAGAGCTTTTTGTTTGAGATTCACAGTAGAATATGAAGTAGTGCAATACAGCAGTGTTAGGCAAGCTGGATTCATTGTGTCTAACCATATCTTCTCTTAATATGGCCCAAGAGTTGATGGATCAGAACTTCTGAAGTCACCTCAAAGCTTTTGGCTTTTAAACTGTGGTGTAGTAGAACAAATCAAGATATGAAGACTAGGCACTGATAAGAAAATTTTTAAGGGGCAGCTAGCTGAAAGGCATAAACTTCTCAGAGTTACTGATTAAAGAACTAAAGTTTTCCTGATGTGTAAGATCTGTTTGTTAACTTTGCTGTTAAGATATTTGTTACGAGTTGGCTGGAGTGTTAAATACTTTTAACATGCTGTCTAGAGCTTTTTCTGAAGCTGACTTAATGCCTCCTCACTGTACACTGCAGGGGTAGCATTAATGCTTTAGTTGTGTCTAATACAGTGGCTATAATGATTAGTTCTTTGCTGTCTGCTTTTGGAAAGTTTTAAGTGTTTTTTGTTCCTCTAGTCTTCCTCCTCTTTACCTGTTCTTTTTACCAGACTTCATGGAAAGCTTTAGAGGAACATACGATTTACTTTGAAAAGAGAAGTTTTGTGAATCATCTCACCTTAGGTCATACAGATACCAGACTTGATGCTGGGGAAGTAGCTGAAGACCAGGACCCACTCTAGCAGCTGACTGTTGGATGACTTTAACTGTAATACAGGCTGCACTCCAGAGAGGCACCTTGATGGCAGTTTAGGCTGGTGTAAATTGAACTGCCATGTAAAATGAACTACCAGTACATGAGTGTACTGGTTTCATGTGTAGATAAACAGTAAGCTGGATCGAGCAGCTGATGTGGTCTATGGCGTTTGCTACCTGCACATGAATTAGATCAGTGTCTGGTCAGTGCTGATACAGAGCTCATGTTAAGCTGTTGCAGTCCAGCCTAAAATCATCTGGGATGAATGTACTGTTAAAATACCCTGAGTTTTTGTTTGTAGCCAAATGCAAGTTGAGGTGAAGCTGAAAGGAAAACTGAGTATAATTTAAGGCAAAAGTCAGAAACCCTTGGGAACTGATTTGTATGATGATAACCTGACACTGCTAGTTTGCAGAGCAGTGTGAGCAGGTTCCAAATGCATTGACTCCTTCAGACCCTGTTCTAGCCTATTAAACTTGTATTAAATTATGTCCCTTTTTACCCACTGAATTATACGTTTTGTAACAGAGGTGGTGTTTAAAAATGTAGATTGTGCAGGCTTGGAGAGCAGATATACTCTTGGGCTGCGGAAATTGGACAAACCTTGTGATATGCTCTGGTCCTGTAAAACATTTTCAGAAGGTAGTGTAGTAGAACTTTCAGAAAAGTTTGAATGCTTATTCTGGGGCTTTTCTTATCCTGTAGCTTGCTTTTGTGTCAGCTGAAAAGCATTGCTGAGCCTTGGTGAACAATTGGGGTGGGGGGGGTAAACATGATCCATACCATACCATTGCTCCCCCAAAAGCCTCCGAAAACAGATGGGGAGAGCTGTGGGCTCACTTCAGCAAAAGGAACAGATACAGGCAAGGAAATGTGCAGAATACCAGTATTCTGAGACTTTTAGTGAAAAACTGTTTTACTTTGGTTTAGTAGCTCAGTGATAGTGAATTACTTGGTCTCATTCCTCCAAATAAAAAATCCAGTTAGGCTGGTTCCTACCCAAAGTTTGTGCACTCTTGTGAAATGCTTTGAGGTCAGCTTGGACTTACCAGTGTTGTGAATTCAGAGTCTTTACACACAACTCTTATCCTCCCCAAATCATTCAAAACAACAGCAAAAAGATGTAGTAAATGATTGGCTTAAGCCAAATTTATTTAGAACAGACTCCTGGCAAACTGTAGTAAAATGACTAACTGGCTTAATATTGACTCAGTCTTCTGGCTTAAAGAGTATTTTGATCTAGAAATCTGTCTCTTATTGATTCAGATGTTTTTATTAGTAAATTAATCTGAAGTCAAATGAGGCATTTGTGTGTAAAACTTAACTCATTTGTTTTGCTTTCCAGGCATCTTTTCTTACAAAGAAGCTAAATATTGGTGGAAAAAGAGTAAACCTTGCAATATGGGTATGTTTACTTTCCTATTTTCCCCTCCCCTAGCTAAATATTCTGTTTTGCTGAAAAATTACTTGGGCATATTAGAACTCAAATGTTAGGCACTTCTTAATAAAAGTAAAATTTTGAAGTCTTTGTTGTTTCTTGAAGCATTGTTTGCTTTGTCTTAAATCCTAACAAGTGTGTATTGAATGCAGGATACAGCTGGTCAAGAAAGATTTCATGCATTGGGGCCGATCTACTACAGGGATTCTAATGGTGCCATTCTAGTATATGATATAACAGATGAAGACTCTTTTCAAAAGGTACTGGACAGTTGTTACCTCCGTGGGAGTTGTAAATGTCAAGATAATCTGTGGTATGTGTGTAAATGGGAATCTTGTGTTTTCAGCAAGAGCAATACATACCATATTTGTGAGTTTAGTAGAAGTGTATGTCCTACCAGCCTTCTTTTGAAGGCTGACTTTATCAGTCTACTGAAGTTCTAGCAAGGTTATTCAAAGGCCACCAGAGAATTAGGTGTAAGTTGCTTCCCATCTGATGTGACAGGCTACAAACATGCACCAGAACTGTTGTGGTAAAACACAGTACTGATCTCTACCGTATAAACAAAATTACTGAAAGATATTAAGTGACATGACCTTTTTCAGATTTGAACTCTGAAACTGTAATACATGATTGTGGGAACATTACTTTTTCAGTGATAATAGGTATTTGGACTTCAAATCCTCATCAAACCCTTAAATTTGATAGCAGTATTAGTTGATCATTCTGAGCAGGTGAGGTTTTTACCAACCTCGTGTCAAATCTGTGCTGTCACTATAAGATGTTCCAGCTGAAAACTGGTGACACTGTTTCCTAAGTGAGTTTGTCTCCGATTTAACTTATGGCAAAACTAGTAGGGCTTCCGTATAGAGGAGTAAGAAACTGGTTGTATGGGCAAAGCTTGGGTTAGCAGTGATAGAAGTAGTGTAAGGCTATAGTTCTGCAACAGCTTAAGTAACTCAAATAGTGTGTTGCAGGGCAAGTAAAGTGTTTGTGCTAAAAGTTAAACTGTTGCCTTCCATCTGCGGAATTGCAATGACTTGAGTACTACTTCAACATGTACCTTCTCATGCGGAGCCCTACTTAATAAAATTCTATGGTTCTTGGGGAAAAAAAAGAGGGAAGGTTAATTAGCAGAAGTTATGCATACCTCTGTATTGTGTAGTCCTAACTATTTTTAGGTTCTTGATCACCTCTTGTCATGATTAAATTCCCTTAAAATAACAGTCCCTAAGTCAGTGCACTGATCATACAACCTCAAAGCATGACAACAGAATTAATGACAGATAACTTAGCATCACCTAAGTTGACACTCTTGTCCCATCTGTTCTCTTGGGAAACAAACATCTGTTATAATGCAGCCTGAGCTACTCAGTTCAGGTACATCTGCCTTTAAAGTACCATTTGTGATCTGTCAGTAAGTGCCTGTTAATAAAAGATCTCATGCCTGACCTAAGGTGGCCAATGCAGTGAAGGTATTCTTTGGAGTGGGTCTAACACAGGTGTGGTGAGTTACATTTCTGGAGTAATTGAACTGTTTTATTTAAGTCATTTGCTTTTAATTTCAACTGCTGAACAAGAGCCATGCGTAGCTATATAAAGAATATTTTGTCCATCTGTGTTGCTCTAAACACATTTGTTTCCAGTTTAGAGTAAGTGATTAATGAAGGAAATCGGTCAGTTCCACAATATCTAAGCTAGTAGTAAGTATATCAAGTGAGAATGAACTTTTATTCTTTTTGCAGGTAAAAAATTGGGTTAAAGAATTAAGAAAAATGTTGGGAAATGAGATCTGTTTATGTATAGTAGGTAAGTTTTGTTTTGTTTTTTTTTTTTAACATGAGTCTAATGACTGAATTAAAAATGTTTTTTAATTAATAGTATTTTCCAAACACTGCTTTGACAGCTTGTACATGTGAAGTGGCAAAGTTTATGTTAATTTGATATTTAAAGTTCAGTTGGATCTAGAAGTTTCTGTAGATCACATTGAGGAATTGAAGAGTTAATATAAAAAAAATAGCTATTTAATGATACACCATGTCAGAAGTGCATGGTACAGACACCTGAAGACTGTAGTGCAACAGAGAGAAACATAAACCTCAAATGTGTATGATCGTTTTTGTTGGTACTCAAATGTCATGTTTTCTACTGTTTTCAGTGGCATAGCCTGGATGCTTGTCTTTCATAATCAAGTGCTTGGGGAGTGAGTCTTAAAACTTGGGTATTTGAGCTCAAACAGAACACAACAGAAATACTGGGTTTAAATTTAAAGTCATATTTAGTGATTAAAATACTTTCAGGAGGATAGATGTAAGGATGACCTACAAAAACTGTCTCTGTAGCATGGATGAGCTGCTAATAAATTACAAAAGAAAAGCAGAAGGCTGAATCAGTGGCTTGTATGGAGTTATTTAGCTATCTTGATCTCTACAGAAGTAAAACTTCCTTTTCATTGCCTGTAAATGCTTTAGTGAAAGCAGATTTTTAAGTCGTATAATTGTGTTCCAAATTGAGAGCTGTGTAAGAGTTAATCTTTACTGGGATAGTTTGCAAGAAAATGATGGGTTGCAGTGATTACCTGATTACTTCCTTTAGGGTAATTTTGGAGTACAGAGACTTGAAAGATTGAATTGTTTCCAACAGGTAACAAAATAGACTTGGAAAAAGAGAGACATGTTTCAGTGCAAGAAGCAGAAACGTAAGTCACGCCAATTACTCATAGACACAGTCATTGCAGAATTATGCTGGAGTAATAAACTTGTGATGGTGTCAACAACTGGCAGTATAAACCAGCAGTGCCTAGCTGGCTGCTGTGTTAAATGTTCTGTTTGTATCAGAGTCCTGGAATGTCCTTACTGACCAAAGCATCATTTGAGAGTTGTACATGGTTAAAGTCAATGATTTAGTTTTTTTTAGTTTAGTTTCATTTCTAAACATGATTTTTTCTTTATTTCATCTGGTGTTTTTCATCAATCACAGCAGTTTTAACCACAGAATTCGCTTTGTGCAGCACATGTAGATTAACTCTGAACTTGGAATAAAACCTTTTGCGACCAACTCCTTGATTCATGCAAGATAGCTTAGAAAGTTTTAGTCCTTTTAGTACAATCGAGTTCTGTATCTGTTCCTACAGGTATGCTGAATCTGTTGGAGCAAAACATTATCATACTTCAGCTAAACAGAACAAAGGAATTGAAGAACTGTTCCTTGACCTTTGTAAAAGTAGGTATTATCTAGTTTGCTGGTAAAGAGCTCATTCACAAAATGAGCTCATTCACTTTAATGCTTAAAACCATATAGAGGAGCTTTAATGTAAACTATTCCCAAGAATTTACTTCATCTGAGTCTACTTCAAGCCACTTGTGTACTGTAACTGCTCTGAGAGCTTGATGTATGGGGCGCTTATGATACTGCAACTTTATGCTCTACTCCAAAAATGTCATTTGTTGGAGCACTAACTGCTGTTTCACTTGTGTAAATAGTAACTTCCAATCAAACTTCATGTGATGGGTCTCACTATTGCCTGCTTCAAACCCTCTGCTTCAGTCTCTTTCAAGGATTTTCTCAAGTGATGTCAATTACAAATCATGAACTTGGAAGTTGTGGTGATGCAAATTTTACACAGCAGTCTAAGCAAATGTTAAAAATCACAGTGTAGGGTTATGTTGTAATACAAGGAAGTTGTCATATTGATTGTTGTCTTATGATACAAGAGTTTAAGCAAAACTTCACCTGAATGTCTGAGGAGTAGGTTGAGGGTTTATCTTGTGGGGTGTGGTGCTGTGTGGGTTGGGTTTCTTGTTTTCTTTCTTAACAGGAAGTTTTTGATACGGATAGGTAAATCTAGCTTTTGAAGTTGTTTGCTCTAGAGCATCTCAGCATCTAAAGTGTCCCTAGTCAACATGAGCTGCCGATATTTGGTGCTTTGGGAAAAAGATTTAAGTATGTTCTTACAGCTATGCCATGTGATACCAGAGTATCACTTTAAGAAGTGCTTACTTCCACATAATAAATAGAACTGCTCTTGCTGAACTTTGTGCATGCAACTCAGATGGATTAAGATCTCAAATTCTTGGGTCAAAATGCAGTGGAATATCATTTAATACATTTCTTCCTTTACAGGAATGATAGAAACTGCTCAAGTGGATGAAAGAGCAAGAGGCAATGGCTCCAGCCAGTCAGGAATAGCAAGGCGAGGTGTACAGATCATTGATGATGAGCCACAAGTACAGAGCAGTGGAGGGTGCTGTTCTTCTGGATAATTATAAAACTGTGCATCACTGCCCTCTCAATATGAAGACTGCCATATTCCAAGTCACCCGTTCTTTACCAATGGAGTAATAGAATTAACAGTATTTAAAAGTAATCACATGTAACACTGCAGAGACCTTAAGTGCTAAACTAGTGGCATCTGTGACCAGAGAATTGGCATTTTCTACAGTGGTTAACAAAGCAATTACCAATGGCCTTTATACATATTTTTCGTTAATGAGGAATAATATGCATGTAGAAAAGACCTACTTAAAGGCTTCATTTATATTCTTTTAAATCAGATCATTATTTAATAACTTATATACATTGTTGTTGGAATGGTATACGTTTTGCAGCTCTTTGTATTTTGTGGTAGGTTGAATTGTATCACTTCTAAAATGCAAACTGATTTTTTTTAAATTAGCAGATATCTGAAGTAATATTTTTGCAGGGCCTCCACAAGCCTATAACTGTCAACTACTTTGATATATTCTGTTCATCCTGTATGCCAAGCTGGTAAAATACATTGTAAATTACATATTAAATATTTTATCTGCTTTTACAATTGCAGGTGCGGAAATATGTACATCAGTCTTGTCAGTAGTTGTGAAGTGAATAAGTCAGTGAAAGATGCAAGCTTTTCATGTGTATTGTTGTTCATTCTATTCACCTACCTGAAAAAAAAACAGCTTTTTTTCTTGGGACATTCATAGTTACAGTATTTTATTTTTTTTAAGCCTTTTCTGGCAAGCAGCAGTATTTAGAGTATCACCTTAGTGGGAAGAGAATGCTTCCATAGACTGCTGTGTATCATTGAGGTGTTTGACTCCCAGCTAAAACACTTGGTGCATGCATATATCTTGCCTCTGCAGTTACTTTGGCCTCTCAGAATATCACCCAAAGTAAAAGAACTTTAGCCCTCATCATCTGGTAGCCAGTAAACCAGATGCATCTTAAGCTTCACTAATGCATTTGTCCTTAACACAACATTATAAATTATTAATGAGCATATTTCCCTCCCACACCCTGTATTGCAGGGCTCAAGTGAACTAAAGAATTGGCATTAACTAGGACTGCTTCTGATTTGGAGTGATTAAATGGAAGATATGAAACTTGCAAGGTGTAACTCTGGGCATGGAACTGAACTTAACTCCTGACTTGCTGTTTCTTTTCTAAAGTGTTTTGAAGCCCACTTAAATTTTGGGTGGGGGGTTTTCAGAAAAGGTGTACAAAGTACTCTCACAAGGGACACAGATAGTAGTAGCTGGAACTTCAAAATGTTGTGTGCTCTGACTTTTTTACTTAAGTTGTCATGCTTGGAAAAACAGTAAAGGTGATGTCTGTGACAAAGTAGAATATTCCTTGGCCTTCCTTTTTCTGAAGGGTAGAATTAGTATTGCATATGAATGCATTGAATGTTGTGGGTATGTTCTGATGCACAAAAGGGGTAGTAGTAACTCATCAGTTTGTGTAGTAGAGAAGTATGCTGTCTTCAACCTGATTTTTTTTTTTATTATTATTTTCTCTAAAATAATAGATGCCTTTGATACAGACTTTTCCTGGTGCATTTTTTTCACTTTCTGCCTAAACTGTGGTGTAGATACTTTCTATTAAGCCACCATTGTTTTGCTCTTTGGCATGATTGTGTGCATGATGGACAAAGGTGATACGTTCACACTAGTGAAGATAGTTTATTGACTGCACAGTGCTTTGGTGTGAACCTAAAATTGATGTGTGCATATGTAGCAACCCTGTTAACATCTTGTATCAAACTTATCAGTGAGCCTTGCCAAAACTGAAAACCAGGTCAGTTTCATCAAAACCCGGTACCTTCAAATCAATACAGACACTGATAGGAGGAGTGAAATTGGCAAGACTTGATGTGCACAACTGGAATCTCCTCATATAAGAGTTCCAGATTTTCTGATTAAAATATTTATTTTTTTCCAGTGGTGGAATGGGAAAAAACGCAAACAACAAAACAAGCAACCCAACCTCAACTAGACTTGATAAGTGGATGAGTCAGAAGGGCTTATGTGCACCAGAGCATCTGTGCTCTGTCCAGAGCAGAGCTTTTTCCACTTCATTGAAGTGGGCAGATGCAGTTCTGGTCTGGAAAGCAATACTAGGTATTCACCCAAGAGAATGTTATGTTTGACTGCTTTGGAGTAGAAGCAATGTGTAGAAAACATTTTGTCCTGCAGCTAGAGTTTCCTTCGGTGTTTTCTGTGGTAGGGGGGTTCTTTGTCACTTTTGTCAATTACAAAACTAACAAAGCCATGTTGATACTAACTCTTAAGTCTGTTACAAAACTAAAACTATTACTGCTGAATATTTAAGTGGGGATAAGAAAGCTTACCATTTTGTATGGTTTCATTTGTATTAGCAAAATATTTTTTAAATAAATTCTCATAAGTTATTTACAGCATGAAAAATACTCCCTAGTAACATTCCCTTTTTTTATGGAACTTAAAACCTGTACTTAGCAGGGTATCATTATATTAGCTCACAGGAGAAATACAACTTCATGAACACAGGGAATTTGTTTTCCAAGACTCAAAAACATTGATTGATTAAACTGATTAACACAAGACTTTAGGTAGTCATTGTTAGATAAAGTAGCTACAGGAAAAAGCAACTTTACTAGAGTGTTCTTTGCATTAAATATATAGGAAAGTACAGATAGCTTGGTTTGCTGTATTTGAGGAGCTCCTTACTCAAGTAACCTGGTATTACTGCTGTGAGGCTTGAGTTTCAACAGTCTTGCATTTGCTGGGAACTGTCTAGATCGTATATCTGTCTAGATCGTATGGCTTGTATGTCTTAAGGAGAATTTGTTGCTAACTTCTATTGCTAGAAACAAGTAAGCCAGTTTTCTTCTAAGAAGAGTGCAAGAGAATAACTGCATCTGTCCTTAGAAAGTACCTCTATTGTGGGATAGATAAAACGAGCCACACCTGCTACAGCTGTTGAAGAATGTAGCAATTCAATTTCTACTTTAGAGTCCAAGCCAGATGAAGAAAGCTTTGGAAAAAGGTATGAGGTCATGGAAGGTGGCTGGAGGTCAGATGGAGTTTTCTGAAAATGTTGGCTGATGTCAGGAAAGAACAGTTGAAAGAAGCTAAGAGGAATGGGAGCCCTGCTTGAGGACAGATGGAGGTTAGGAATCCCCACAAGCAGTACGTGATCTGAGTGATGGAGTACGGGAATAAGGTAGAACCAGCAGTCTCGGTTATTTCTCTACACTTTCTTGTGGAAGGAAAAAGAACTAGAAAGACAAGCTAGTAGGAAAAACTGAAGGTGTTGCTTCACTAACAAGATACAACTAACTCAGAACAGGCTTTCAGACACAATACTAACCTACTTAAAACTTGATTAGAGTATGCTAATTTATGAGCTATTTACAGTTAACTGACTTAATCTTAGTTTGCATAAAAGTTAAGCGTGTTTTTTTTTTTTTGTCCTTGACATGTCAGGAAATGTATCTTACAGTGAGTGTAACTGTAAGTTATTGAGTGTAACTCACTGCAACAGTTGCATCAAGGAGTTGCAGATGAAGACCAAGATCCCTGGCTCTAGTTGCTGCACAAGCTTGACAAAAACAGCCCCAAAACTAGTTTGCTGTTAACTGTGCTGGGCTGTGTTGCTCATGCTACTCTTTCAGGGAATCTGCTCAACACCAGGACTTTCCCTCTGTTTAGGACAGAACTGTACATCTCAGTGATGTACCAGTCTACAGAATTTGGGCTTTTTCTGTCAAATAATGACTATGTATAATCTTTCTGCTTGCATTTTTTGGAGCTGTCATTGCCTACTGTATTGAGCAGATATTGGAAGTGACTTAGAAGAAATCAAAGTCAAGAGGGTTGGAGAGAGGAAGAACTACTTTTTTGTGTGTTGCAAAGTAGTTGATATGCTGTGAGAGATCCAAATTAATGTAACAGACCTCTTTTGAGGTGTTGAGACTGTTAAATTGCAGACCCTTTAAGTTTAACCATCACTCCATTCTGAAAGGCCAAAAAATCTGAGACTTGGTATAAGAGAACAAATAGTTTCTCATTTTTGGAACAGGAAACTTGAACTGCCTAATCAGGCCTTCCTTAGTGGAAAGAGAAGAAGGAAGCACTTGATACCTAAAGATTTAAGTGCTGTCAGTGCTATTTGATCATACAAGCATTACAATGATTGTTTTCCTGGATTTTTTTCATCTGATAAGCTCATTTAGGCTCAATCAAATAGAATCCTTTCTTTGAACACAGAGAAAATGTTAGCAGGGCAAAAGCCAGTACTGAAAAGGACATGGGATTTTTAACACCAGGTACCTTGATGTCAGATGTTGTAGGAATATTCCATTTGGCATTTGTGCATAAAAAATTTTGGAGGGAAAAAAGTATCAGAGGGCTTCACAAACCTTAACTTTTCTAGTGCATTGCTACAGTTCTTACAGTTCTAGAGTTCTTAACATGTTAGATATTTTTATGCACTAGTACATTTACATGAAGATAATTCTGTGATAAGTTAATTCCTAAAGGTTCATTCAGCTGGGGAAATGACCTTCTTTAGCATGACTGCTCTTCTATCAATGTCTAATATTAAAAGTGAAAAACACATGGATCAATAGAAAGGGGGCAAAATGCATACTGAAAATCGATACCAGAAAAGAGAGATGGTAATTCTTGTTACTGTCATATCTGAAAATTATATCCTTCAGTTTATGAAAGTCACACAATTTGAAAGTTGATGAACAGTCTGTAATGTGCCTGAGAAATGCTGGTGGTTGTTGACAGTGGCCTGGCTTACAAAGATTTGGTAACAAGTGAGACCATGGATTTTTTTTGCTACAAATACAGTAACATATTTCTGAACCTGAGTGTGATGTGATGAAAGATGGGTTTTAAAATGCCAAACAAGGCTCAGCTGTAGTGTGAGCAGGGACCCATCACAATGCAGCTTTGATTCTCAAAACTGCTATTATACAGCCCAGATTATGAGGAAAAGCAGTTGCTGTTGAACTACATTTGCCAGTTCAATGATAGCCCCAGACACACTGCCTGCAAAGGGAGCAGGAAAACCAAGTCAAACATGGAACCAAAGGCTCAAGACTGGGAATTTTTCACCCATTATGTTTGTATTGTACTGGTGTCCCACTTCCACAATGAGTGCTTGAGCATGCTTTCCTAATGTTTATCAGCTGATGCTCTGGACTCGAACTGGATGGGAACTGCAAGTGAAAATATGAAGCAACAGGAAAAGCAGAGCAAGATAAAAAGGAGTTTGCATAATTCCTGATTTGGCTGTTATTAGCCCTTCACTTGCACTTTTAAAAAGCCAGTGTCTATATCCTACTAGTTTTGTGTCAGTGTATTATTTTTGTTAACTTTTTGGTCAAGAAACTAAATTCCTAAAGAGCTTTTTAGGGTGAATGCATTTCCTTTATCGATTTAGTCTTTCCAAAGGCTGTTCAGTATCTCATTCAAGGGGCTGTATTAAGCAGTGAAGAGCAGGCGTACTGCCTGTAGTTACACACTGCAGTCAGAGTACTATAGTGAATGTTTCAAACAGCAAGAAGCAATAGAGTAACCAATATGCCTCTCGTTGCCAATATACTCTCCCATTGTTTTTTGATGTAGAGCAATTGCAAAACAATCCTCAGCCGTAAGATGTGCCCATATTGGTTAGAAATGTTGGCTGGAGGCTTAAAATGACACTAAATTTTACTTTGATTTGAGCCTTCAAGGAATCTTGACCATCCTTCAGTATGTGAATAATGCAGTGCTTGGCACCATGGGACACCAAATCTTTTCCAGGGATTTAGGGATTTAAGCCTGTATAGGAAATGGAGCCATCTCTGAACTGGATTAGGATGGCAAGTGAAGAGAAGGAAGTCTTGTATTAAAAACACAGACTCAGCATTGCTTTTTGAACAGCTGGGATGAAATATAGCATTGACTACGCCATCCTAAAACAATTGTTCTGTTAGTTTCCTGCTCTTTCCAGGAAATGTTGCCTGTTGGGAGTGTTGTAATACATATGTAGAAATGATGGGGTTATTACTATTTGCCTCTGCTTGTTCCTAGCTCTGGCAATACTGTGCCAATTGCGCACAACAGATAGTTTTTGTTCAGTCATCACTCTTGGGTATCTTACAATTAGCCTCTGTGGAGGCTGGTGTGGTCATGAATTTCCCTTGTGTTGACAAATGCAGAGCATTTCATCTTGATATCTGCTCTGCTTTTATATTTAAAAAATTTCTTGTTCCACTTGGAAAACAAAGCTATTGTAAACTTGTGATCAGTTGTACCAACCGTGAATCTTGTACGTTTTGGGTTGTGTAATGTTCTGGAATTCTATTTAATACTTGATATGTGTAGAGTAAAAAAATACCAGGTTCACAAACAGGAGCTCACAGCTGTGGTTATGGATACACAAAACGTGACACAGTGCAAATACTTGAAGAAAGTCATCATTCACTGTATTGCCTACATGTCTTGTTGCATCTCCATGCCTTCACAGTCTAAATACAAATAAATGCTGCTGGGGAATGGGATTTCCTTCCTTTTACTGTCAGTCTGTGCATACTTAATTTCTTTGTCCCTGTCCTTGTCTACCTGTGGCAGAAGGCAGCCAAGCATGGAAAATTACAATACTTGCTAGTTCCACTTGTGCAGGTTAGGTTTTTTAATGTTTTCTTAGAGGAACAGGCTAAGGCTATCATATCTTCATTTCTCAGTTTCTGCATTGTGGTAGAGACAAGATGCTAACTGGCCACAGAGATTATGTTCTTACTGGCAAATAAATTTGGCCAGGGTTTGTAAGGAGTTCTGGCCTTGAGAGCAAATAGCACAGTACAGCTTTCTTCCAGGTGGTTAAGTCCTCTACTATGCTTTAAATCATATTTACATGCTGCCTGCTTGGATTGGCTGTGTTGTTCCCCATGCTGTATCAAGACACCAGTCTGAGGAACCTTAAGTGGTATAGTTACATAGAAGAGCATGCTTGTGACTAAATAGCAGTGAGGCTAGCTGATGTTTAGCACCCCAGGCTTACTTGGTTGACTTGAGTTGATGTAGCCACAGCCCAATCTCTCTCCTGCTCTCCTAATTGTGGAGTAGGACACAACTTTATCTTTTCCTCTTGCACGTGGAGAAAAAGAGTGTGACATCTAAATCCTTGGGTATTTGCTTTATTGTCTATAATGTAACTCACACTGAGGACTGGTACCTCCTCAGATACTAGGAACTCAAGAAACGCCTGGTCTGTAGCTTCCTCCTGGGTGTCTTGCTGCTCCCAGCGTCCAGGACAGCACCCCATTTACTGGCTGCTTGTTAATCTGTGACAAGCTGGAGTAGCCTGGAAAAATTGTAGACTGTGTCTGTCAACGAAAGGTTTGGAATATATCCATTTCTTGGGTGCAGGAAAAAAAGTCAAAGGGAGAGATATTTTTGGCATTGTTTGTTAGTCTGCTGTGCAGGTTTTTGTACAAATTAACCCTGTGATAGGACTTGACAGAATCCACACCTACCTTGTGTGGGCCAGCTTTTAATGTAGTTGAGCATGTGGGCAGCTGACAATACAGGCATGGATCTGAAATGGCTGTGTGAACAACAATAGCAGCTGCTGCAGCTCTTGGCATGGCATAGCAGTAATAGCTACGCTTGCAGCTGTGATGGCAACAGAACTGATGGGAAAGCCTGGAACATTTTCTGGCTTCGTACTTGGTGCTAGCTCAGGTGCTGTGACTACCTTTATGTGGCAGAAGATTCCATATTAGAGTAGTTGGGTATTTAAAATCCAATCAAGAGTGAGCCATCAAGCTGAAGACACCATTGTCCTTAGACTTACGTGTAGGTTGTGAAGGGTTGGACTTGCATAAGAGCTACAGCCTCCCCTATTGTTTTTTTAACAGGCTTATGGAGAAGGCAGGGGAACCTCCTAGCACAACATCAGCCTATGGAACTTGGTGTTGTGAACGATTCAGGTCTATAAACTGAAATGCTGTGATACAGCACTACTGACTGGGAATGGACTGGCTGGAAAGCAGCTTTGCACAGAACGATCTCAGTGTGATGGTGCACAAGCAGTTGGTGATGAGCCAGCGAGGACTGCCAGCAGTATCCTGGCCTGCATCATGAAGAGCATTGCCAGCAGGCTGAGGTAGATGATCCTTCCCCTCAGCCCTAGTGAGAGACTTCTGGAGTCTAATGCTGGGCGCCCCAGTACAACAGAGCCATTGGCTTCCTGGAGCGAGGCCTGCAAAGGGCTATCAAAGGTTATTAGGAGATTGGACCATCTGTCATACAAGGAGAGGCTGACAGAGCTGGGAGTGTTCCGTCTTGAGAAGGCTCAGAGGATCTTGTCAACATTTAAAAATACACTATGAGAGGGGGTAAAGAAGGTGGAGCTGGTCTCTTCAGTGGTGTCCAGCGAAAGGGCATGACTAAATGGACACAAACTGAAATACAAGAAATTCCACTTAAGCATAAGAAAAATCTTTATTTACAAAATGATGGGCCTATCAGCATGTATGTTTTAAATTCTATGTTTGAAGACTGAAGGAACTTTTCTTCCTCATTCTAATCTCTTCTTTTTGAACTGTACGTTGAGTAGGGCTAGGCACTACTCTAGGATTAAGGATGTTTTAAACATAGTTTTAGTCAGGTCATTGTTTTTCCATGTTTCTTGCTCAAAGCTTATCCAGAACTCCGTGATGCTTCTACAAGCATTCAGACTCCACTGAGTTCCAGTATTTGCTGGTCAACAATTTTCTTTTTTTTCAATTGTAACTTTCTTATACTTCTTGTTTTCTCCAAGTGTAGTCTCCAAAGCCCCAGCTGCTGCTTTTCTTAGAGAATAACAGAAGCTAGTTTTGTCTCTGGTCAGGTTTTGAGCTGCAATTCCCTAGTACAGGCACTGATCATCTTAGCACATGTCTGGCAACAGTAACCAGTCCTAACAAACAATCTTTATCTAGATTAAAGCGTTTAAGGAAATCAGTCTAGAAATCATTCACCATTTCCTGCATGTTTTCACAGCTCACTCATATTCAAAAAATTTCCTGATTTTCTCTGTATTAGCCTGTTCCCTGCTAAGTGATCCTTTCCTCCCCTCTTTCTTCTGAAGAGTACTTTTGTCGTTATCTTGAGCCATGGTTCCATGTTTGGCAAAGCAACTCTGATTTTGTGCATAGATACATAAACCCACTGTGTTAAGCCCCTTTTCCCCTTATGATGGGTGTACAGTAGCTGTTCCTTGCTGTGGAGCATCCGTTTTTTCGAATTCCCACTCTGTTCTGATTCTTCTTGACTGGCTGTACAAATGAACATGGGCGTGCTGGAAGCTTAAGGGAAAATGTATGGAGAAGCACAGGTTAGCATTCAGTGAACCTAGAGATGCTGTTAATTTAATTAGCATGTTTTTTGTAATGGAAACACTGAAAGAAAAAACTTCTAGTAGAAGTACTATTACCACAGTACTATTAAATCTCATAAAGGAACAAGATCCTGCCATGATAGATTCTTTAGCTTGGTCTCTAACTTAAGTAAGTTAACTTGAATGGCAGTATCCTGAACTGGCTTTCCCTTAAGTAGCCAGATTTGTTGAGAAGCAGTCATTAATGCTGTCAGGAATAAACAAAGTTTTTCACCATCTGTGGAGGCAGTGTTCTCACAGGAGAATGGGTGATTGGTACATAAACTCTGAATAATCCTGAAAGATACAGCAAGGCCATGAGAGGCCTGAGGAAGCTTAAACAAGCAAGATAAGAAGAAGCTGGAATTCACTGAGTTGTGAGAACTGTGGTCTGTTGGCAAGCTTTCACAGTCAAGTTCTCACACCTGTGCTTAACCAATTGTGTGTTAGTCACTAAGGGTCTTCAAGACATGTATCCAATCATAACATGCCAAATCACTGTAAGCGCATGTAAGAAATAGTGTATAAGGAGTTAAGGCTTTGCAATGAACGGCTTTTGTCTGATCATATTGATCTCTGATTGGGTCCATATATTCTGCGGCAATTGGTGCCCAACGTGGGCCCCCCCTATTTTCCATATTGAGGATGAAGGAATTAAAGCGCGTGGCACCGAAGAAAGTGGAAAACGCGGAGCCGCAGGGATGTTGGCTGGGTTCAATCCGGCAGGACCAGGATCAGGAGGTAGATGCCTTGGAATGGAGTCTTTTGAGCCCGGAAGACACTGCACAGTGCAAATAAGGCAACAGCCGACGGGTTTGGAAGAGGGTTAGGATGGGGAATCAATTAAGTAAAGAAGAAACGGCCATCCTTAAGCTCTTCCAGCATATCCTCTCAGTGAGAGGGATAGAATATGGCGACGATCTGTTAAAAAGACTATTGCTCTAGAGTAAAGAAAAAGTACTGATCAAGGGCGTTAATGAAGCTTTTGATCTCCGGATTTGGGAAAACACTGGGGCACGCCTGTGGGATGAAGTTACTTGTGGGTCTAAGGAGGCGAAGTCTCTTGCTGCCCTCTGGCGACTACTGAAAGACCTCTAGCCGCAATGACGGCTGAGAAACAGGCGGTAAAATCCTCTTTTACAGCTGTCTCTGACTCGCCTTCACAACAGCAGGGCTCTGCACCTACATTAGATTCAGCACCCCGTGCTACAGCCATGGCAGTGTCGTCTGCTTCGGGCATAAAACATTCTGGCCAAAAACCGGCGCGCCCTATCCTATGTCGACAACGCCTTTACCGGCGGTAGCTCCAGCTGATACTCGGGAGCCAGTAGCGGCTACTGCACAACCGAAACAAACTGATGTTAACCCTTTTCGTGCTGCTACTGCCCCTAAACTTAATCTCCAAGATTTTTTGCCGGGGTGGGAGTCTCCTAAGGAGGAGAGTGTAACTCCGAATAAATACCCACCTACACCACCGCTTGCATCGCTCCCACCGGAGCCGCAAAATGTGTGGGACTGGGGACAATGGACAAAATCCTTAGATAAAAAATTACAGGACTTGCGAGACCGTCTGGACAAATTGGGAGAGGAGAGGGAGCAAGCCCCGGAAAAAACGTAAAAACCAGATAAGGTCAGTCCTTGTCATGTGCCGTTACCACTGACTCCTACATCTAATAAAGTTAATCCGAGTGCCATGAGATGGCAAGGCTTCATTCAGGATGCAATCATAGACGGTACTATTTTACCGATAGATGTTCCCGCTGCATTTCCTGTTATTATAAATACTCAGGGACAGCCTGTCTGGACTCCTATGGACTGGAGAGCTATGAAACAAATTAAGGGAGCAATTACTCAGTATGGGTCGTCTTCCCCATATACACAGCAAATGTTATCTGCTTTCTTTTCTAGAACTGTTCTAACTCCAAGTGATTGTCTCAGAGTGGCTGCAATGTTATTAACTCCTTCACAGCTCCTGTATTTTAAAAGTGGGTTTGAGGAGCTTGCTGCAAGAGCTGCGGATGAGAATTCAGAGTGTAAACCTCATCACCCTTTGCACGGTGTTTCATCTGAAATGTTATTGGGAAAGGGACAATTTCACCCTGATGGAGTACAAGCTCGTATGAAACTTGAAGTTTTACAGCAAGCACAGCAATTGGCTTTAGCTGCTCTGAAAGCTGTGCCGGAAGCAGGAAAACCTAATCCTTTGTATACATCAGTAAAGCAGGGACCTACTGAGCCATATATGCAATTTATTGTCAGACTGACAGAGGCTATTGAAAATAATATTGATCTGGCACCAAATGCCAAAGAATTGATGCTTATGTCTCTGGCTATGGAAAATGCTAACCCCACTTGTAAGCATATTTTGCAGGTTTTGCCAAAATCTGCTGGTCTTCAGGAAATGACGGATACATGTTCTAAAGTGGGCACAGCAGAGGAAAAGGATGGATACAGGGCTACTGCCTTCGCTGCTGCTGTTAAACCCGTTCTACAACAAGGTCAGGGTGATCCTGGGGTTGCTAAGGGTATGAGATGTTATAATTGAGGACGGATGGGACATTTTAAAAAGCAGTGTACTGTAAAGAAAATTAATTCGGCAACCCGCCCCCCTCAGTGTGATGTTACTGGTTTTGCAGACAAATGTATTAAATATGACGTGGTTGTTTTGCAGCTATGGGAGCACCTTTACAGCTAAAACCAGACAATGCATCTAGCTATACCTCTTCAACACTTTCTAAATTTTTGAATACTTGGGGTATTTCTCATATCACTGGTATTCCTCATTCTCCTACAGGACAAGCTATTGAATGAACACATCAAACTTTGAAACAGTTGTTGGAAGAACAAAAAATGGGGGAAGAAGGACTTACACTGGTAGCAAGGATACAGAAAGCTGTATATGTTATGAAATGTTTGCAATTGACAGGAGGCTTTAATGAGCCCCCTGCTATAATACATGGTCAGGCATTAGGTTCAGGTTATATGACTAAAACTCTGGGTATTGTGGTCCAGTACAAGGATTTGGAAACCAGCATTTGGAAAGGTCCTGCAAAAGTAAAACTAACTGTCGAGGTTATATGTGTGTAATTACAGATTCCGGTCTGCGGTGGGTGCCAGCTCGGTGGGTGAAACCCTGGAAAGCGTCAGCACCGCTCAAGGACAGCCAGGACACCCCCCTTGTCAGTGATTGAATGAATTGAAATTTGAGCTTAGGACATCCGTTTTATGCATGTTTTCAGTCCTTGAAGTGAAGGGAGCAACCTTTCTTACGTTAAAGGAAAAAAAAAACAAAACACCAAAAAAACAAAAAAAAAAAAACAAAACAACCAACCAAACAAACAAAAAACAAACCAAAAAAACCCCACAAAAAAGCAACCTCCAGGAAAGCAAGACCAGTGTGGGATACAGATGTATTGTGTGCTTTTCTGGTGGTGGGAAGGTCTCTCGTATGCTCTTATCAGGGGTATCGGGCAGACTGTGACAGACCGTGGACTTGGGACCCCATATACAACTCATTTAATACAGTCTCTCTGTGATATTCATGTACTAGAAGTTGGTAAATATAAGTATGTCCAGGTTTCTATCGACCTTTGGAGACCTTTATAGATATTGCTGGCCACTTCTTCCAACATAGGCTGGCCACCTGTGTCGGAATGAGCGTGCATTTTGGTCAGTATAATAACCCAGGCCTCATGTGATGTGGGGGAGGCAGAGCCTCTGCGGGGTCGCCCATTAAGGCTGAGCCTGTCACCTCGCACTGTGATGATGCTTTTTGGAGCTGGTTTCTTGTTAGTCTCCACAGGGTCCTTGTGCCACATTCTGTATGTGGGATTGTGTAGTGGGAGTAATGGTTGTCTGGATTTTGTGCTTGAAATATTGTAGTTGTGTGGAGTGTGCTTGTGGGATCCCATACGTGTGTGTGTGTGCGTGTGTTGAGGGCAGATGGTGTTCTGTGTATTTTTTGTTGTCGGGTTCATGTAAAAGTTTTTAACGGGTAGCAGTTTAACATTTCAGGCAAGAAAGGGTTAATGCAAAAGTGCATTTGCCAGCAGGTATTTATTGTTGCTGCTGCCCAGCAGGTGTTTGTAGCTGTGCAAAGTAGGGTGAGGGACTTCAGAACTGAACTGAAAAAACAACAACAACAACAAAACCAAAAAACTCCCTGCCCTCCAATTCAGCTCCTGGTGCAGCAAACTCCTCGTTTAACCCGTCTACTTCTCAAGAACTGATAACCTGGAGGAGGGGGTGTATTTGCGTGTTCCTGCCTGCAGGTCCATGGCAACTGCCTGCAAAGTTTGTCAAGCCTTGCCATGAGCTGGACAGATGAATGGAGGAACCTGATGCCTCAGCTACAGGAGCTGACCATGAATACCCCAAGCAGAATGAGACAGAGCAAGAGAAAAACAAATGATTGCAAAACATCACTTGGGGGCAACTGAAAAGTAACAGCCTGAATATGTGTGCTTATAAAGTAGCTATTATTAGATGCTGTGATTTTGTATATAAAACCACCTGTATTTACTAGCCAGGTGCTAATAAGAAACTACACCTTGTATTGTATGGATTTGTCACTTGTAAAAGAGATGTTAGAGTATGGAAATTTGCAGTAGCTGTTAGAAAATGCTAAGGCAAAAGCTAGAAAGATTCTAATACAATGGTAGTGTTATAAAGCAGGAAATGGAACAAATTAAGAGGGTGGGAGAGTTCCACTGGTAAGAAATTTCTTTGGCTGCCATCAGCATCTTCAACATGCTGCTGCACCCTGTAATAATTACTCTGCTAATGTAAATTTGTGTGTGCCTTGCCGTAGTAGCTACTCGTTACTGGATGAAGCAGGTGAAACTCTGCACTGACAACAAGGTGCAAGGACTGAGGCTGACAAAATGCCTGCTACCACAATCAAGGGCAAGACTGGGTTGGCCTCTGTGTTTGCCACCAAGAAGAACCTTTAGCTCCACTGTTGGCTGCAACCCAGCAGGCGTGGAGCAGTGGGGACACATGGCATGCCAGACCTTGATGTGAGGATGGCCTCTCCTGTTATCAGAGAGCCATACAGGAGAAAAAAGGGGCAGGCCCAGCAGCCTGTAGTTGGCATATGTTGGAGATATAATCTAGCCCAAATCCCCTGCTCAAGTAGGGTCACCCAAAAGATATATAAAACAAAAAAGGGGACATGTGGAGGCAGTGTTCTCACAGGAGAATGGGTAATTGGTACATAAACTCTGAATAATCCTGAAAGATACAGCAAGGCCATGAGAGGCCTGAGGAAGCTTAAGCAAGCAAGATAAGAAGAAGCTGGAATTCACTGAGTTATGAGAACTGTGGTCTGTTGGCAAGCTTTTGAGGTCAAGTTCTCACACCTGTGCTTAACCAATTATATGTTAGTCACTAAGGGTCTTCAAGACATGTATCCAATCATATTATGCCAAATCACTGTAAGTGCATGTAAAAAATAGTATATAAGGAGTTAAGGCTTTGTAATAAACGGCTTTTGTCTGATCATATTGATCTCTGATTGGGTCCATATATTCTGCGGCAACCATCCTCAGTGGATAAAATAAAAAACACTTGTCTTGTTCAGAGCAGGACATATAAGTGTCACACAGAGCATGTCTAACCCCCACACGTTGGTTTTGATCCCTCTTTCAGTCCTTCATCTGAGAATCATGCTTCTCAGCTGATTGCAGGGTGCCTCTGCAGCTGTGTTCCTGAATCTGCCAAGAGGTCATACGGTCTGTCACAAAGCAAAAGTGACCCTGAGCAACCTGACCCAACTACTAAATCTGTCCTGCTTTGAGTAGCGAGGCAGACCAGATGATGTATAAAAGATTTTTCCAACCTAAATTATTGTATGATCATATGAAAAAGAAGGACCCTGTCCAGTCCCACTAACAATCAAAGAATAGTTAAGAAACAATACATGGATGCAGACAGAATAGACAAGGAAACAATGAGACAGTGTAGCAGTCAGCGCAATCAGTGGGGGGTTTTAGGTCATCAACCACCTACTTGATATCAATTTTATTCCCTAATCTAGGACAATAATAATAATAATAATAATAATAAAACTTGGTGCACTTCTAAGTGAATTTTTTCTTCAGGAATGTCAGCTTGAGGAAAAAGCCTTCCACACAACTTGCATGAAAATTTTACAAATAATAGGCATAGTCTAACACTGTTGACTTGATGTGGAAGCTGGATTTTGGCAGTGAATAAGCATGGGAGGTAATCATCCTCAAAACATGGAAGGGCATTTTATGTTGGACCCTAAAGAACAATGAGAGTTCGTAGATGTACAGAAGGAGCTAGATGAGAGGGTTAAAGTGATAATGGGCTAGACTAATGGTGTCAGCTGCTGTCAGTGAACAGAATGTTACCAGTTGAAAAATGTTCAGCTGTGTGAACAGGCAAAGGTACACTTTGGTGCTGTTGTACAAGAAAAAGTCTGCAAGGGAGCTAGCTATGTGAAAGAGAGAATCCAGAAAGATATCTAAGGCTGAAGCATCAACCAAGTGGTATGCCTTGCAGACAGAAAGATATTAGAGACAGACATGGGTGCCAAGAGAGTCTGGAGGAAGATAAAACCATCTTTTCCGTTAGCTACCTGTGGATGGTAAAAGAAGATTTTAATTTGGATCAGGATTAATGGCTGTAGCAGAAATAAAGCAGTGAGTCATGGGATAAATATATACTTACTGATACAATTACAAAGAGAGGGAGGCTTTGATTCAATATGCTAATGGTCAAGTCCAAGAGACTGGAGAACTAGAAGTTGGCAGCCATGTTAGTGGAGAGAGCAGACTTCAAGGAGTCTGTTGCAGATACAGGCTGCACGGGAATCTTAGTTCTGAGCTGCTTCTGCGAAAGGAGCTTTGAAAGAAACCTCGACAAACCAGGTTTCCTCCAGAGAGTCACAACAGGCTCTCACAACTTTGAAGTCAGTATTTGTCCTGAGAATTGAAAACCTGGGTTTCCATGGTACAAAATACAGTATGGGTGTTAATATAGGTAAAGGAGTTTTTAATTTCAGAAGTCAGAAGCAAATTATAATGCTATTTTATGACAGCGTCAAAAATACCTGAACAACCCAAACCCAAATTACCTTTGCTCCCTCACAGTAACAAATCACTTCCCTGTGAGCATCTCATTCATCTGTTTCAAATGAACAGTATTTGGGGATATACTATTTGCTAAAAATATTTTATGATAAGATGTTGACAAATGTCTGAAAACATCTTTATTTATAGCTCTCAGGAGGATCAAATGTTGCAGACGTTAAGTGAAAGCTAATTAAAATAATACCACGCATTATATGGTTTTCCAGGTAAAGACCAACCAAAACCTCTTGACATCTTCAGGAGAATTCTTCCAGACTTTATAAATCTGGACACCTATGAATGCTGAGTAATTGCTAGCATTGATGAGATTACCATAATTTAAGATTTGTCTTTATCCCGTGATGAATATGAATGTGTTATGTGTGATTGTGTTACGTGTTGAAAGCTGTCATCTTCAAAGCGGTGTAGTTTTTATTAACGGTAAAAAAGTGGTCTATGTGCAGCTTAATGGTGCCTACAGGCCGGTATTTCCTTCATATTTAAATCGTGCAACTGCAGGAAGAGAAGTAAAACAACGACAGAAAATACCATGTGTATTTTGCATCAATTTTTCAACAGGTTGTAATTACAATCTCCGGTAGCTCAGAAAAACTTTAAAGATCAGAAAAAACTCGCCTTGTTTCCCCTCCCCGCCATACGCGGGATCCAGCGGGACGGCTGCTGCCCTCCCCGCGGCGGAGCCCGGCCGGCACGGGCAGGAGCGCTGCTGTCCCGTGGAGCCCCGGCTGGATACGCCTGTCGCTGCTGCCTTGTCCTTCACAGCCCTGTGCACCCCACACTTTCCTGTTAAATCTATGCGGAGAAGAACCAGCGGGACACTAGGCCAAGGGCGGGCACACCGGGGGCCAGTCTCGCAGGGAGCTACGTGAAGGAAAAGAGCAAGGATGAGACGAAATACCACCATTTCCCCTCTGTCAAAGCAGCGCTCCCCATTCCAACCGGCCCCAAACCCCTCACAGTCCTCTCACACCGCGGGCGTGGCCTTCCCGCCCCGTACCCGCAGCCCCGCCCCCTCGGCTGAGGCCCGGCCGCTGCCCGCGTGGCCGCGGCACCTTTCCCCGCCCGGGCGGGGGCGCCTCAGTACGCACGCGCGTCCGCTGGAGGCGCGGTCGCGGCCCGAGTGACGGGGCTTGTTGTGGAGCGGCGGGGGAAGCACGTGAAGAGCGCAACGTCATCATAAACACTCGTAGGCAACATGGCGGCGCCTCCGAGCGGCAAGGTAACGGCCGTGTGCTGGGTCCGGCTCCCGTGAGGATGGCCCCTCCGCGCCCGGCGCTGGGGTCGTCCTGGTTGGCGAGAGCCTCGGGAAGGGGCGGCTGGGCCCCTGCGTGGCTTGGCGAGGGCCTGTCCTACCTGCGGGACGCGGCGTCTTCTTACGGGGCCCGGGCTCACTCCTCCGCACACGGGCGGTCCCGTCCCGTGGCGGGCCTGACGGTGACGGCCGGACGTGAACCCGCTGCGCCGCCGGGTGCTGGAGGGGGTCGCGGCCTTCGGGTGGGACTCGGGCTGTTGCCTGGGCCCTGTAGCATCTGCTGCTGCCGCAGCTCGGCCCCGAGCTGCGCGGAGAGACGTCCCCGGTGTAGGAAGAGGCCGCTCTACGGTGGAGTCGGACACCCCTGGAGCCGAGCGTTGGTCTCGTCAGAGCAGGCTCTGAGGCCGGGGTGGGGGAACGAGGCTTCTCCTGTCTACGTGGCTGCGTGTCCCGGAGGTGCCTGTAGACGTTCCTGGCGTTTCTCGTGGCCTGCGCGCTGTTAGTGTGCGGGTGCTCTCCCCCAAAGCCATGTCCGTAAGGTAGTTTGGGAATGTGAACATTTTTGCGTGCCGCCGATCCTTGCCGAGTGTTCCTGAATGAAACAGTAAAGCTTGACAAGGATTCAGGTGGCAGTCCTGCTTTGAGGTCACATGAGAAGGTAGTGGCAACTTTCTCTGCCTTCCTGCTCTCCCACCATCAGGTCCGAGTTGTGTCTGTGTGGGTTTATTGTAGGAATTTTTATTCACTAAGTCCGTCTCCTGAAAGTGTCACTTTGCAGTGCTGGCCTCCCGAGCATGTGGATCTTCTCTCTAGCATTTAAAATCAAAGTGTAGCATCTGACCGTACGTAGGCAGGATTAGAGTGTGGCAGTCTTCAATTTCACTTGTCCAGCATATGGCAGCAACTGATAATTTCAGCTCGTGCTGATTTCGGCATAGGAGAACATAAGTAATTATCCATGCCCGTGCTTCTCGGAGGGTGCTGAGGAGCACATTTAGCTAGCAGGAAAACTCAGTAGAGATCTTGCTTGTGCCATTTGCCATCTCCATTCCAACCAGAACTGATGGAGCAGGCAGTTTGTTCAGCTGGAGTTGTTACAACTTTACTTTTAAGTTCTTTACTGCTGTTAGGTACAGTTAATGTAAAGGTAGCCTTACTGTTTTCTCAGCTGTTTCTACCTGTGCATGTCCAATTTTTACGTATACAGGGAAAAGTTACTCTTCTGGTTTTGCCCATTTTAATCTCAATCCAGCAGTTTATTGGATGATGGTAAATATTTTCGTTTTGCAGTTTCCTTTCCTCCTGTAGTTTATCAGGATTTTTTTCAGGAAGTTTCTCCTGAAAGTGGCTATATTAGGATAGCTTATATTGGAGGCTAAACCTATTGTGGATTAGTTGTTTGTGAATTTGGTATGTCCTCATTGTTCCTTAAAAAAAAAAAAAGGCTGTTTGCCTGAGGGTAAATCTCCAAGATATTGCAAAACTCTGTTTCAGTTATTCCATGTCCACAATATAAATGCAACTTGTTAACATAACTTCTAATTCAGTAACATTCTTTGCCATGTGTGTTTTGGTACAGAAAAAAAAAAAAAAGTTGTGTTTTCTAAAAACTTTATGTAGTGGCTGGGCTGGTTTGAAGTTTCACTGCTCTCAGTAGGAGCAGTTTCGTCCTCCTCCCCACCTGTGGGTTGCACTTCTGCTCGCTTGGGTGCTGTTCTCATTTGAGCTCTCAGTGATTTGATTTTGCAAGCTGAAATAATACATAAACCTGTGTATGCCTGTTTTTGGCTGGATTGGTTTTTTGTTGGTCTAGGGAGCATATTGGATCACAAATTGTTCCTTTGGATGGCAGCAGGATTGTAGAAGCACTCACAAATTAGTGAAATTTCAGTGCAGGTGAAATAAACACGGTGTAAATTGGTACAGACCTGGCATTCTCACTTAAGGTGTTTTGCAGCTCTTTGTGTTTCCAAGCTACGTGTGTCCTAAATTAATAACACTTTTCTTTCTGACTGTGCACTGTTGTGTAGGGAGGTGTTTCAGGTGATAGTTTTCTGAAAGAGTGGCAGGCATTGGTTTATGGGGTGCTTTAATCTCATTTGGCTGATCTTATCACCTGAAAGTAATCTATTTTAATGTGTATGTTCTTTTCTGCAAAATATTACAGAAATTCCCATGGCAGTATGTTAAACAGCAGGGATAGCCTGCAGTGTCTTAGCTTTTATGCAGTCTTGCTTCGGCAAACCATGTAAGATTGTGGTTTCTATTACTTTTTTACCCTGATTGCCTTCCACTTCTCTATCACTTCTTTTTAATTTCCCAGACATTGCCAATATCAAGGGATTCACAACTGTGCTGTTTCATGTTGTCTGTGGTTTCTGCTCCATATATTAAGGGGATATGAATTATAAATTCGGTTACTTCACATAACTGTGTTTGCTACTTTACTAGGATTTTTGTTTTGTTTGTTTTTTCTTACGGTTTTATATCTTGGAAGGTTCCTTTTCAGTGTTTTTTCCTCTATGTGCTTAGTTTGATTCCAAAAAACTTAAGTTAATGCTGTTGAGTTTTGGAGTTATGACTCATTCTTTACTAATGCCCGTCTGCGCTAGAACAGTCTGAGCTTCAATTTTTTGCCCTTTCTTAGAGTTGTCATTTTTTTTGCAAGTGACTTGGCAGTAAGGTCATTTATTTTCAGTGCTTTTGGCTTTATGCATGAAAACAGGTTTATTTTCTCTTTCTGTTGCTTAGCAAATGGCAGTGTCCTTAATTCAGAGAACTGACTCTGGACTCGCCCTTATAATACAGCGTCGTGTTAGAAAATGAGATTGAATTTGTGCATGGGGAGAAGTGCAAACTTCTGTCTTAGTCTGTTGGTGTATAGGCTATTATTACAGCTGGTCTAAAGACGGTACTGTTTTTTTTTTATGCTCTCTAAGTTCAGAGTGTCTTTGGCACATGGGCTGTCAGATCTTTCTCAAATTACCAATTGACACATGGGCTGTCGGAGAAGTTATTTTTCACTTGCCTGCGTCCTTGTTCTTGAAGTTAAAGCTTCAGAGCTTCAGGTGGCTTAACAAGTTCAGATGTTTGGAGAGTTCAGCACCCAGAAGTGTTTGAGTAGCAGTGTAGCTATTACTAAACAATGTTGCAAATATTGTGGTGTTGAGGCGGTGAGTTGTGAGTTGTGTTGTATGCTTGTGTGTGTGCTGTTGAGTGGTTTGGTTTGATTTTTATAGCCAGGACCAGCAAAGAGATTTCAAATATGATCTGTTAAAAGTAGCTTTGCAACCTTCAGGTAGTCTGTTGGCACAGATATAGCAGATTATTTTATATATATATATATATATATTCTGTGGTGCTAGGCAGTGTCTTGCTGCGCCTTATAGTAAAATTTGGTGCCACAGACTCTATACTATGCATTGCTATGCCATTTTATTAAGAACTTGATTTTCAGCCTTTTTAATTTACTATATACAGAATAATAATCCTTTCTGAATATATTCTATTTCATAGGTGTTCTCCATGAACAAAAACCTATACCTGTCTTTGTGTCTTTTGAATTCAGTTAAAGCTTCATTATGCTGGAATGTTAAACAGTTTACTGATAACTGAAATTTCTGTATATTCTTTCTGTTTCTGTTCATTAAGGATTTCTCTTGCAGAAGTGTTCACAGTAGAAAAGTTACATTATCACTTTAAACCCTTACTCTTGGTACCCTGAATAGACTTGCATTTTGGGTGATATCCCCTATTGTTGCATAAGTAGCAGTAATACTTTGTGGTTCATTTGTCAACGCACCTCAGGCAGAACTTGAAAACTGTTGTTAAGTAGGAAATGTTTCTTATCATATGTGGTTCCTGGTGTTAGCTTTCTCATATTTTTCAGTGTGAATAATATTTGTGGTGTTTTCCCCAGAAGTTGTAGCATATCTTCTGTGGAGCAGAAAAAGGCACGTTGGTCAAGTAATACTCACTTCATGCTTTGCAGAGCACTCAAATGTGCCCGTATCTGCTCCTTGAAGGCAGGTTATTGATGTAGTAGATACTTTGACAGTGCCCAGTGACAGTTCAGCACTAGATATGTGAATAAGCTCTGGGGAAACCTTAGCTATTCCAAAACTATTCCAGTGATGGAGGTGGAAATTAAAGCAACATAATGCAAATTGTTTAAATTGAGTTGTATTTCTTCTAACTTAAAGCACAGATCTAAACTACGATACTTTATTTTGTGGATTAAGGTCTCTTGAGACAACCATTTCCTAAATTGAATTTATTTTACTGGCCTGTAGTTGTTTCCTTACTATGTTGCATCTTTTGTCCTGTTTACCTTCTGTCAGATTCTGAAAAATAAGATGCCTCACAGCTGCCTTTTCTGTTTATAATGTTTGCACACAGATCCATTTTTCCTTAATTTGTAGTCTGGAGCATTCAGACTTTCTTACTCACTTTCTTACAAGCACGCCTGCATGCTGCTTCAACTGTTGAATCCACAGTGAGGTCCTTTACCTGATTCTCTAATATGAGGCAAAACCAAAGTAACTGCTGTTGCAAAGTTGTTAAAATGAGGATTTGCACAGTGCCATAATTACTTAATGGTTTCAGAGCAGTGGCTGATTTACTGAATAAGTGCTGCAAGCTGTGTCTGTCACGAGAAGCTGGATGACATCTTGGCAGAGCAGAGCTGGCTGTGAGCTGTGCGCTTTGACAGAAAAGGGGAACGAGTTGGATAAGAACACAGAATGTATCTGAAAGATGGGCTTCCTAACTAGCTGGGATTGTTGCAGTGCTTCTCCATTCTCTCAAATGTCCTGCGTTTGGCAGTTGGTTGGTGCATGGCAGAGGCAAGAGCAAGTGTATAACATACGAGCAGTCAGTGGATGTGACATCAGCTTGTACTTGGGTGCCCAGGACAGGCAGGGTGGGAGACACATGGGTGAGGAGGCAGGACCCTGGGGCTGTTCTATGGTAGCTCCATATCGTAGCTCTCCTTTCTGGTTGCCTACACCTCATCGTCTTTGTGTGCAGTGTTGCCTTTCACCAGCTGGTAGCACAGGGCTTGTCAAAACAAGCATATAATCCCCAAACTTTGCTTGTCTTCTGACATATATTGTAATTGTTGATGTACCATGCTGAAAGCCTTCTGCTTGCCTGTGTCCCTGGCAATAAAGAGCTGCAAACATTGCCTGTTGACTGCTCATTGTAAGCAGTACAATGAGCTGGAGATACGAATTGTCCGTGCCTTGTCCTTACAGTATTAAGTATGATACAGTTTATTTCTCAGAAAGCATTAGCGGGACAACAGTGAGTCTTAAAGTTAATTTCTCCTGCACATAGAGTATAAATACTTGATCAGTTTTCCAGAACTTAACCTAGCATATGCCATGAGATGTAAATTAAGCCTACATCCTGCCGCTTCCCTCCGTTTCTTTTTTTTTATGGTTGGTGAGTAGACAGCTGTTGCTTCATGCAGCTTTCCTGAATTTTGTGCTGTACTTCCCTGATTTTACAGACCCTCTGCCAGTATGTGAGATGGAATAGCTGCAGTCTCGTGTGGCGCAGTGCTATTAATGACTGACTAGAATGAACTGTGACTTTGCCTTTGACTTATGTTGCACCTGTGGAAAAAACCCAGGTCAAGGTGGCTTTAGCAGCATTTGTAAGCTCTTGCATCAATTTTTAGCCTTTGGTAGGATTCTGGATCAAAAAGGTAATAGGTCTAATTTAGAGAGATGGAAAAATGTGGTTTAAGTTATGTTTGCATATTGCAAGTGTGGACTTGCTCGAGAAGCAAGAAAGACCTATGAACATAAGCTGCTGAGGAACATATCTGAAAAAATGGAAACTTAAAATTTCAAATTTATTAAAGAGGAATGGTAAAGTCATACAAACTTTTTGTTCCTAATTCCTCCATAATTTCTTCATAGGAAAAAGTTGCCAACTGAGTGCTTTTCCAGTGATAAGGTAGTGATGCTTCTGATTTGTGGCATTTGAGGAACTTAAGGATACCGTAGATGAATAAATCTGGAAACTTTTTGCATTAGAACTAGCTTTAAGCTTGTGAGAGGTTTGAAAACCTTTGAGTAATTCTGATACATGTACAGCTGCAAGACAATTAAAATTTTAAATAACTTTTGAGATTGTTGAGCTTCTGTCGTGTTACATCTACCTTTCCTTTGGTTGTCTTGATGTGTGCTTTTAACAAAAACTAGTGTTCTTTTATCATTTGTGTTTTTGTTGTGGGACCAGTAGGGTCTGGCTTTCATGTATGTAATAACAGCTAAACCTGAAGAACATTCATCTCTGGAGAGTTCAACAGATGTTTGCAAATAGGCATAGAAGGAAACAAATCAACCTTTGTTTAAATCTGTAGTTAGGGTTTTCATGGCTTTATAGCCTTTTTGGTCTCAAGTGTCCAAGCAACATATGCTGCTTTTCTTCCCTAACGTTCTGTTTCCATGACAGGTAGGTTGTGCAGAGCACAGGTTTCTTACTGGGTGGAAGGTTGCAAATGCATTTGGGGTGACGAATACCTTTGGGTTTTGATTAAAATCCTAGGCACATGTCAACATTAACTTGTTTTTTCTTCATGATGGACTTACTGATGCTGTGTAGACTTAGAGGAAGGGTGATGGCTCTAATCATAGGAAAAGAAAATGGAAGAGTGAGCTTGACTCTACCTACTTCTCACTTTTGGAAAAGAAACCATGATGAAATACATGAAATAATGAATAGTGCAAAACCAAGGTGAGCCAGTAGTGTGTTTTCCTGCCTCATAATACAAGAAGCAGAATTGGCTAACTGAGCAGATAATGTTCTTTAAAACCCTTGAATTGATTCACACAGTGGATAGTGAGGCCTTTCTAGAGTACAGACCTCTGTCTCTGAAGGCAGAAAGTTAATCAGTGTTTGAAGAAGACTGGGTTGCTTCCCTATGCAGGGAGTGTTGACAGGTAATGGTGATGCTGGTTTTAGTCAGGTTTAGGGGGGGTTGTAGTTAGTTTATCTGCTAATAAGGGAGCAAAGGTTTCATTATCCTGCCCTGCTCATATCTAGCTCCTTCTACTGTCTTCATGTGTGCCAGGATCTCACTACATACATTTTGCATGCACACCCTACACAAGTCATTAGTATTCTAATGATGTTTCTGTTGTCCTTCAACATTTGCTGTCTGTTTTCCCACATCTTATTTCAAGACACTCATCTTGCATGTTCTGCAGAAACCTACTGTTCAGGCAAGTGGCAGTGTATGCTGCTGTTGCCTGGTTTGTTGGGCTGCTGAGGCACTGAGCAAAAATACCTTTGTGGGCCACATGGTGTGTGGGGTTGAGCTATACGGTGTTACAGCTGTTGTCTATTGATGGATGTTTCCTTATTCAAATCTATCTGTTAGTGTACTGTCTTTCAATTTGATACTTTCCTTAGTACTTGTATATATAATTTAACGTTGCTTTCCCCTCTTTGACTTGACCAATAGCTTGGTCAGTGCTTTAATACCAGAAAACAAAAATCTATCACAAACTACATTTTACTGTAAGGTGTGTTTTTGATTCTTCAGCTTAAGAACAGTGTGTGAAATACAGCTGCCCAGTGTAGCTAATCTTCAGGTACTACCACTATAAGATGATATTCTCAAATTCAGTTGTGGATTTATCTTACAAAGTAATGCTGAACAGAGCAGCTCAATATTTTTGGTAATTCAAAAACACTAACTTCCAAAATGTTTTGCAGTGGGAATAGCTGTTAAAGCACTTCCTAGGTAATACTTTGTGAGATTAATGCTATGTTTTTCTTCAAATTAGTTCTGTTATTGCATCTTGTAGACTCCCATCTATGTGTGACTTAACGTTTTCTTCAGTTAAAAAAACCCAAAACAAAAAGGGCACTTTTTAAGCTCAGTTATATGAAATGCTTCATAACAGTTGGAAAAAGTAAATACAAGCTTGCACCTGTTACTGGTTAAGAATAAATCCCAACAGTTTGGCCTTCTGGCCTTTCAAACTCTGAGAAGTTTTTCTGTTGTGTAACAGCTCAATCACCTGCACTTGTGAGAAGGCCTCTGTTCTACAGATACCTTCCAAACTTCTAAGCATGTTCTTGCTGCTTTGGTTTTCTCTCCTGTTTTAGTGGAGCAGGGGGCAGGGACCTGTTATGAAGAGCAGTGTAGAATTTTTCATTTGCATGACAACTGTAGTGCTGGGAACATGTTTCTGTTTCCTTGAAAGTAAACGTTTATCCTGAGAAATTAATGGATGGAAAATAATAAAACCAATTACTAGATTGCATACCTTCTAGACTGAGAAGGTACACTCTTTGATATTTACAAACATTATTGGCAGAAATCCACTTCTATCAATGTAACTCTGATAAAAATATGTATGATTGATCACTTTTGTTGATACTTCTGACTAGTTGTGGTAATAAATTAGGTCCAAATAGCCAGAAGGGAAAATCTGCATAAATACCAAAGTTGCCCTGTTTAAACAGGGACTGAACATAACCACAGGTAGAAATAGAGAGAGAATATTTTTTGATAGAAAAGATCAAAAACCTGTAATGGAGAAGAGGAAAGAAGGATTCCAGTATTTGAAAGTTAACTTGATGTTAATAGTCCTTCAAGAGGGAGATTACACTAAGTGACCTCTAGAGGTTTCTTTGAAGTGATATTTTTGTGATTAAACAGAACACTTCAGAATTATGTAAAGAGAAAAGAAATGGAAGTAGTAAATGTACAACTGGAAGGACGAGTGAACTGGCTTTTATTGGTATTTTTAAGCTCTGTATTATTGTCTGCCTGGTTAAGTTTACATACCTAAACTTTCAGTTTACTGGCCTGACTGCAAATGTGAGAATTAAAAAAGCTGACAAACAAGTAAGTTGAGAAGGAGATACTGGTATGTTAGTACTAAAGAAATATCTGTCTATGATTAGTCAAGTATTATTAGGTTTTGCCTTAAAAAATGTGTAATTCTTGAGAAGGTGCTTACAGCTTGGCTTGAAAATAAACATGGTTATAAAAAAATTACTGTTACTATTTGATGCATTTAACTTCTACAAAATCTAAGCTTGGTATATTAGGGACTTTTCATGCTTCTTTTAGAGAGTTGTTCGAAACAGACGCCGTTTACATTGTTTATAGAGCTTTTAATAGTATGTATACCATATAGCTTTGAAGCCTGCTGAATTTTGACAGACAAGAAATCTCTCATTTTCTTTTTTTCCCTTTTTTTTAAGAATACTGTGAAGAGTTTTGTAAATGCTTAAATACAGAAGTTACGTGGGCAGTGTGTACTCCTACAAGCCTCTTTTAGCTGACTGTCACATATTCTGCCTTTGGAATGGAACCTTTGCCATTCATGTAGGCAAAGAATGTGGGATTGGGCCATTATTTAATCTAAGGCTGCAATTTTTTACTTCTGTGGAGCTCATCTTTTGTACACCAGACTTTCCATTTTTAATTTAAATTATGGTTATCATTTCAACATGCTTAATGGCAAGTGGGGGAAAGGCAGACTATGTAAGAAGGCCTTTTAATGTTTTACAAGCTGTGTAGTATTTCCATATGAACCTCTGCCTGCTGCTTTAAAAAATACTAGATACTGAATGTATTTTTTGTGATTTCATGGTGAAGTAATAATAGTCTAATTGTTGCTTAGAGAACAAGTTTAACAAGTTCCATTTTCTACTTTTTTTTGATTCAAGTGAAAGACTCAGATCTTGGGGGTGGGGAGAAAGGAAAGGTGTTCAACTTATGTAGGTGAGTGAAGATGATAAATTAAATTACTTGGTTTTTTTTTCATTGCTCACTTTTTTATAGGTTGTGTATGAGCAAGAAGGAGTTTTCATTCATTCATCCTGCAGAAAAAATGATGACCAAGACAACTTAATGTCAGGAGTACTACGAGTCATAGAAAAGGTACTTGAATAATACATTTATGGAAGCTTCATCTATTGGTGAAGCACACAATGTGTTTGGGAAATCTTGGTTATCTTTAAGTATAAGATTTCATAAATGAGCAAACACCATGTAATGGTTAATCTTCATAATTTTTATGTGTATTTATATATGTGACTTGTACCGTGATCATACACAGGGAGCTTTGTTATGAGTATTGATTTTTTTTCTTTTATGATGGTTTGTATTGCAGGAAAATGAAGTAATAGTAGACTGGAGACCCCTGGATGATACTTTGGATACTTCTAATATCCTCTGTGCTGGAAAGGTATGTTTGCTAGTTATCTATGTTCTTCATTCTGTTTCTCCAGGGATTTTATTTTGTATTAACTTATGCATAGGTGATCTTATAACTGGAAGCGAAATCTATTAATGTGTTTATCACTGGTATTAATAGCTACGTGTAGGAATCATTTGTGGACTTCAGCCCAGTTCAGGTTATTGCCGTACATGTGTAGGTGATTGTATTTATATTTTACTTGATTTGTATACAGAATAGAAGGGGAACTATCTGCATTAATAGTAAAGACCAAATGAATATGTGTATCACAGTCACCAGTCCCCTGCATCTACTATGTTGATTTGCTCTTCATAATTAGACTGAAAATAAGAGGTACTGTTCTAATGCAAAATAAAAATTGAAGTGTATGTGGGTTCTAAGATGCAGTGATGTGTGGTATTTAAGCAATATTATGAGGATGCAGCTAAAGAAGAAAATTTAAGTTTTACATTTAAATAAAAGGTTTGTTGTGTTGGTAGAATCTGCCGGAGAGGCTAGAATATTTCAGTACCATGTTGAATTTATTATGTAAATCTTTTCTCTTAGTCAGAAGTCCAGATTTCTTGTATTGAACTGTATCATGTTTCTGAGGATATTAATACTACAGATTCTTTTAATTTGTGAAAATGGAGATGCTGCTTCTTGTTAAATCTGAGAAACTAGCTCAATTGTCATGCCTTTTCTTTTTTTTTTTCTCCCCCCCTCCTCAGGATTCCAGTTCTGTTGTTGAGTGGACTCAAACTCCTAAAGAAAAATGTTCCCGAGGAGCAGACCGTCCAAGTAGTTATGAAGCAGAATGGGACATGGTTACCACAGTCTCTTTTAAAAAGAAACCTCATTCAAATGGAGGTACTTAAGATATAAGTGGTGTTTGGTTTTGTTTTTACTTTATGGTAACTTTTAGGGTGAAGAATTGCCTCTTAGGTACAGTAAAACTAATTTTATTAGGAATTGAAAAGCTGTCCGTTGTTTGCGGTATGAGGTGAATCTTTGGGTGAAAAAAACCACGGTGGAATAGCTGCCATCTGCCTTTAATTCCTTTTTGTTTAAATTGGTGGAGAATTGTATTGAAAGTAAATGTTAGAGCTGACTTCTTGCTGTGACAGTCATTAGATGATGTAGCAGTTTTACCTGCATTGGGCTCTTGCATTCTTTCAAATGAATGGTATGAGCTAGATGTCATGTTAGGAAAATGAAAACAGAAGCGGTTTACTACTCAAATGCCTTTCCATGCTGCAACAGCAGGGGGAGATGGAATGTTCAATTATGTTGTATGTGGGTCTTTTTTATATGGTCTCTTTTACTTCAGCAAAATAATATTATAGCTACATCATTTTCATTACAGTGTCGCAGTAGAGATGTTTGGGGTAGGGAAGAGTGGGGAGAAAGGGCAGTGATTCTCAAATAATCTTTTTTTTCTCTGATTCTCCCACAGTATTTTTCTTTATAACACTACTTTTCACTGTATTATTTCTCAGTCTGTAACTGGAGATCATTGTGCTTGTCTCACCATAGCTGTGATGGTTTTAAATGTCATCTATGTCATGTGTGAGTGCAGGGTTTGGACTTCAGTTTATTGATGGTTTTGAGTAAAGCACAGTCCTTGCTCCTGAAATGCTCCTGTGTGTGAGAGGAGCTTTTAGTGCGAGCACAATATAAAGCTAAAATCAGCATCTATGTCAGGCATAATATGGTTTATTATGCCACTGGTTTGTATTGATTTTTCATCTTCAGGTGTTAAGAGTACATCTTCATCCAAAGTGAGTGTCAGTGAGCACTACCGACTTGGGTTATGCTCTTTGCTGCTTTGCATTTCCAGTTGCTGTAATTTGATGGGGACAGGCGGGGGGTGGGGTGGGGTTGGGGGGGAGGGTCAGGTTTCCTCCAGGCATGCTGGCAGTTTTGTGTCCTCTGGTAAAGTAAAATGTAATCCCTTCTTTTTGAATATGTACAGCCTTGCATGGCATGTGTATGTGCTTGCACAGTATGACAGAGGAGTGGGTAGTGAGATTTGGGTTACCACATATCAGTATTGTAATGTATACCATGTTTAGTTTGAGGAAGTAGTACTACCTGGTGGAGGTGCTGGTGGGATTCAACTTTCTGCTGGAATTTGATACAGCAGTTGTATGCTAACTGCTGGATCCTTTTATAAACTGTAGGCACAGCTTTAGGGGAGCGGTCTGATCTACTTGCCCGTTATTTTTGAAGTCTGTTAGAAGGTGAGGAGGCACAAAGAGAAATCCAGAAATAGCAGTTACAGTAGTTATGGTACACATTTCATCATCAGAATGAATGCTGGGTTTTGTCCTTGCTTTTTAGGAACAGTGATAGATACAATGCATTTGTAATTGCTAACACTGGAAGTCAGACTAAAATTATGTGGTCATTTTGTTTTCAAGATACCACAACTCATGCAAATGGTGAAAGCAAGTGGTCATTCGTGTTCAGTTTGATGGATCTGAAATCAATCAAACAAAACAAAGAAGGCATGGGATGGTCTTATTTGGTGTTCTGTCTGAAAGATGATGTGAAACTACCAGCTCTTCACTTTCATCATGGGGATAGCAAGCTATTGATTAAATGCCTTGAAAAGCATGTTGTCCTGAATCAGTAAGTATCAGCCAACTCTTAATTGTGATTTAAAATACAGACCATTGTTTTAATGAATTTCAGATTAATGCTTCCTGATGTCTTTTAAATACCCTTTTTTATTAGTAGAATCAGTTTTCAAGGTGGCTCAAACATATGCATATGGAATGCAGGCTGAAGTTTTAAAATTGTTGGATCAATTTATGAAATAGCTTAGAATCTGTTGAAGTGGTACCAATTCCATAATTCCTCAGTAGCTCCGGTGGGTACAGAAGCTTCTTAAGAGCACTTTGTAAAGTTAAATCCTTCTTCCTGAACCACTTGTATTAAATTGGATAATTTGTGTTGAAGTTTGCGATCTTCTACTTTGTGTGAAATATCTGTATTGACATCAATGTGTGAAGTAACTTACAGCACTGCCAACTGAATCAATGTGTATATAAATGTTCCCTCAGGATTTTGTTCCCTGTAACTTCTTGCCATGGGGAATGTTTCACACTTGATCTTTATTTTTCAATCATATAAATATAAACATAGTTAGACCTTATCATGGTGTTAAATACTTGGCTTTTGTTGTATATTTATATTGTGTCACCTCCAAGTTTTTCACTTAGAAAAAATCCTTTGTGATTGGCAAGCGTGAATGCAGAATGAAATAAAATGTTCTGCTCTCACCATGTAGGCATAACTATAATTTAAGAAGGCCTCAGAGTAAATAAGAGTAAGTGGAGCATTAGGAAACAGTAATGTGTAACAGGTACGCCTGTAGCAGGTATAAGATCAGTTTAACAGATAATCTGTTTTCAAAAGTGTTTTGTTAGCACAACATAATATTCTGATGACAGGTTGTAAGGTGGATAGTGAAATGGCTGTGGGAAACACTAGGGAAAACCCCTACGTTGTATGGCGAGTTGATGAAAGCTTTATACCCTCATGTAATCTGTTGCCTATGTAATGCAGCAATGTATTTCAAATTTTTTAACTAATTCCATAATATGTATTTAATGGACAGGATCAAGCTTTAAGTAGGCTTACTGAGAGCATTTGACGGTGTAGCAAACTGGTTTGCATTAGCTTAATCAAAACTTTGTTCTTGTGATTAACTGTCAACTAGAAACTTACACCTTCTGTCCAGTTAGTCCATTGGAAGCTTTATCAAAAGCAGTTTAAAGCTAACGAGTTCATGCTGCTGGGTTTTTTAGTTGCCAGTATTTAAGGATGTGTGTGCATATGTCTGTATGTACACTGACATACACATAAAAAGCAATAAGCAACAGAAAAGTTGATAACCAGAATGCAGTACTGAGCTACGAATCTGTGGTCATTCTTAAATTTTGTTGGAGTTCCATGTATTTAGTATTGAGACACCTAGACTAAGCTTACATTTCATTTTTTTTTTGTCTCGAAAGCATAAAGTATTTACACAATACTGCTGTTACTGGAGTTACTTTGTCTTTCCATAACCAGGAGGTTTTTTGTGTCTTTTGACTTAAGGGTTGAAAGTTTTTTAAACCACTGGAATCTATCTTACTGGAATACCTTAAACCATTTTATGAAGTTGAACACTTAAGCTCCTCTTAAGCCAGACATCTAGGTTCTGTTCAGTGTTGGTCAGTTAGTTGCTGCACATAATGTTGAACAGTTTGTGTTGCCAACAGGCATTATTTCCAGCTTTATTGAGTCATCTGCTGTAAATAATTATATTTCACATTACTATGCAAAATTAATGCTTATTGGTGAGTCACTGAATGAAAATGAAATAGGTAGTGATTTTGGTTCCTGTTTCAAATACTGTCTCTTTCAGATAGTCTGCGGTGAGTGAGTGTGTGGTCATAATTCTTCCTTTATTTGACCCAGTGAATTTCTAGTCCTTTGTAGCTTCTTGTCAGGTGGACATTTCTCTATGGACAGTGTAAACCAGTAGCTGTCAGGTGGGGAAAGAACTGGATGAAGAGAGGCAGTCATATCCTCATGTGTCTGTTTTTGAAAGAAGGCAGTGGTGTAGAGTTTGTGTGGTCTGACCCAACAGGGGTACCCTGGGGAGGTCCAGGAATCCTTACCAGATGAAGTTTCTTGCTAAGGTAACACAGGGGATCTTGAGATGATGTTCAGGCATCTAGGATATGCTGAGCTGCTTAAAATTGCCAACTCAATGCGGTTCTAAGTATTCATGAATACAACAGCAGATATTTTGGGAACTTTAAAGCAAAAAGCTGAGGCAGCTATGGAAATGAAATTTGAATGAAGTTAAGCATTTAGCTGAGCAGGAACTTCCAGTTTTAGTTTTTTCAACTTTCTCTCTTGCAGTTAAGGTCTGCTTCTGGTACCAAATTATTTTCTGTAGTCTGATCATCAATTACAATGATTTATTTTTTAAGAAAGAGAAAAGGACAAACAGAAGTTGTGGAAATGGCAGACTTCAGTGGCTGTACATTTCTGTTGTTTCCTAATGGTTATTTATGCTTTAGCAGATGATATGTCTAAGCTCAAAACCTCTTTTCTGGATGCCAGAAGCAAATACATGGCAGCAAAATTACTTGTTATCCCAGCCTCTAGTTTATAATACATGGGATATTGGTATTATAATACATGGGATATGGTGTTCAGCTTTTCTCTAAAACAGCTTTTTGTCACAGGTACTTTCTTCCTCTTTTCCTATCACCTCAATTTTTTTTTCCTTATAAAATGAAATGTTGTTGAAATCAGTGTGTGGGAAGTTGCTAAACTAGAACTAAATATTTATAATTTGCTGCTTTGAGGATACCCAAGTTACCCAAGTAGCTGTTGATACCCAACTGGCTGCTCAGAGAGAATGTTTAATTAAAATGGAGATAATGGTACAAAGTTGTTTGTTTCTTTCATTCTTTTAGTTAAGGAAAACACAATACATGACTCAGCCTTTGCCCTTGTCCTGCTTTTTAGCAAAAGTCAGTTGTACTTCATTAACTGTTGCTGCCTCAGAACTATGACTCTGGTTTCTGGCTGTCTCAAAATGAGATCACTTGTTGCATTTCATATCCGTCTGTGTTAACAGTGCCCTGTCCTGTTGGAATAGGAGAGAGATAAGGCTTATTAAAGTTCTTATCTTTGACTTTAATAACATGGTAGGTGATGCAAATACTAAGAAAAATAAAAGTAATTTTTCTTTCAAAGATGAGAAATAGTGGATTTGAACTTTGGGAAAGAGCAATAAAAGTAAGCTTGTGCAATGGATTAGTGTCAGATGGCAAAGTGTTTGGCTTTCCCTTGCCTAGCTACCAACTCTGAAGCCTGGATGTCAGCCTGGCTTCTGAGCTGTTCTCTCTTCTGTCACATACTGAGCTGTAAATTGGGAGTTCAGGAGCTGGTTAATGAATTGTGATGGGGTTAGCAGGGGAGTTGGAACTAGATGATCTTAAAGGTTCTTTACAACCCTAATCATTCTATGATTCTATAGTCTATGCCGGAGGAGGGGAAAAGATGGAATGTTGGGTTGAGGGGGTGAGGGCAAAAGAACGGATTAAATACTAGGATCAGTGTGGTTCCACTGCCTTTGTTGTTACTGTTTTCATCTGCCTGTGCAAACCTGTCAAATAAGAAAATGTTACACTGAAGAACAGGAGTGTACAAAGATGTTAGGCCAGATTTGGTAGTGTTCGTTTAGCTTTTGGGTTCTACACAGAAATACATTTGCAGACTGTACTGAGATGGTTCTGTTTCACAGTACAATGGCTGTGGTGTTTTTTTAGCTCCTGTCGGTATGAATCTTAGAATTATTCTAACAGTAGCTGTTTTAATATGGTTGGTTAAAAATTCATTGATGTGCTTTCATACATTGAAAAGCAATTTGTATTCATTTTGTAATGTTTCACAGGGCATGCTAATGTAAGACTTAGTAACTGGCAAAAAGAACTCCTGAACTGTATGTGGTGATGTGAGCTTTTTTCAGTTCTTCTGTTACATTAAACGAGCTTTGGCATATATTGTGTTGAGGTTGACTATGTCTCACTGAATTTCCTTCCCTGTGTCACCTCTTTTTTTTTTTGCCTGTTGTCAAATACGGAAAACTGTAGTTGAAAAAAAATATTTACATGTGAGTGACAAAGGTTATCTTCCAGAGTAGTTTCTCAAATATTTCTCAAAAGCATCATGATTTTTCACAGTATGAAAGAGTACAGTTCAGCATTAATATTACGACTGATCTTTTGAAAAATTGAAGTCCTGCTTATAGTGTTCTAGCTTGTGAACTTGTGCCAAGAGCTAAGAGTGATCTTGCATCAAACCTGCTTTCATTGTACACCTGAAATGTGATTTCAAAAAACAGTAAGTGTTTTTAAAATATTTTCAGGAAAAACTAGTGGTGCTTATAGAAACCTTTTTACTTTTATTGCAGATCTCCCCAGGATAAACGGATTCTTCTTGTGAATTCTCAGAACAAGTCTCTTTCTCAGTCTTTTGAAAATCTCTTTGATGAACCATCATATGGCTTATTACAAGTATGTATTATCTCTGAATTTTTTATTCTGAAGAAATGTCTTAAAAAAAAGCCACTTACAGTGTCACACAGATATTGCCTGAACTATTGCTGTTGTAGAAGCATTGACTGTCCTAAAAATGAATGCTTGCTGTAGAAAGTAAACTTACTTATTAGTTGTTTTATGTGTTCTAAGAAATTCTTAATATCCCTGTGGTATTATTTCAAAGCTATTCAAGTTAATGTTACCTGCTATTCCATACATTTGGATTCAGATGGTTTTATAACGGGGAATAAGGAACAATTTTAGGAGTTACCAAATGTTAATTAGAATTTTAAAAATTTTTCTTGATTATGTGGGTTTTTTTCCTTGATGTTTTCTGATGGGTTTGAAGTGATGTTGTAAATACAGCAGCAAAGAACACAATATTGGGGAAAAGAGGTTTTGAGTTGTTTTGGTTTTGTTTTTTAATGCTAAAACTGCTTATCATTTACTGGGGTTTGTGGACTTAGGAAAGTCAGCAGCAAAAATTCCAATGACTTGAAAGAGGCCAGAATTTCAACTAAGTGATTTATATAATTAAAGAAAATATTCCTGAGTGAACTGCAATAGTTTCTGGACTTCTTTGTCAAATGAATTTTTTGTGAGATTCCTAGCAGAGTATATGATGATTCAAGCTGCTTTCTCTGTGAAGGTAGAGAAGCTAGGCATGAAGATGACATTTTGTGGCATTAATCACTGGAAAGTAAACAGTAAATCTGATCCACTTTTATATGTAGATCATGCTTAGTGAGCACTCTGATATTCAATTTTTCAAATCAACCAACAGTATTATCTTAATACTCAAGATACCTTTGTTTTTTTTGGCCATGTAATGAATGTACTATATGAAACCGCTGATACATGAAACTTTGATAACTTTGAGATGTACGGTATTTGTCCTGTTGTTTTGCTTTCTTTGAGTACAAGAATTCCAAATAATCTGAGATTTTTTTTGTATTTTATTTGGTTTCCTTGTTATAACACAGAAATTGAAGAAAGATCCATACACAGTAACAATGGGAAGATTTTCCAAAGTCACAAACTATATTTTTGACAGTTTCCGTTCAAGCGACCCTTCAACTCAAAGGCGACCACCATCAGAAATGGCAGACTTTCTCAATGATGCTATTCCAGGGCTGAAGATAAATCAGCAGGAAGAACCAGGATTTGAAGTCATTACAAGAGTGAGTGTGTAAATGCATATAAAATGGATGCATTGATTCTTTTTATGCACACCTTTAAAGAAATGATAAGAGTTGAAGCTTGGCGAGTTACAGTGTTTATGCTTGGTTATTGTGGTGTATGCTGCCCTACTATTTGTTCACAAGAAAAGATCATTGTCAGCTACATCTAGAATGTCACTTTTATGCCTGCAAATATGAGGTTTGCTTTGACAGAAAGCTTGTCATTGCTGAAATGGGGATTATCATTACACAGAGTCACTACCTTGAAAAATGACCCATTTCATGTTTAGTGTTTCCTCTGTGGTCAGCTAGAGCTATGTTAAGTAAAATTGGGATATGGATGTTAATAACCTACTTTCTTGGTTAATCATTTTAACATTTCATTGTGCTTTAAGAGGACTAAAAAGATTAAAACAAAGTATTTATTTGGATGATTAATGCCTAGGGTGTGTGAATGTACGGATTTATGTGCGACTTGAACCAAAGCTAGAATGAACTTGTAATGGCATTATGGATCACTTTAGGCTTCTATTAGTGTCTTTTACAGACAGGTGGAAAAGATTTTTCTAAATGCTTGTGATTACTATATAAGCAGCTTACATGTTTTTAGAGCATTAAACTGGATTGAATGTTATTTCTTTTTAGTTCAAATTAGTGTTAATAACTTAACAGTAGCTGTATGAGCTATGTGATTCTAAGAACTTGCTGCCTAGCACTTAGTTAGTTTATTAATGAGAAAAGGTGTAATGGCTGCTACATACTGAAAAGAATATTAACCCTAATCTGGTAAATGCGTTAGATTTCTAGAGACTTAAAACACAAATTGACTTGGTGATTGTCTTTATCAAAATACCTTTTAGATAGTAAGGAATTACTGTATGATGAATTTGCTGTGTTTAAACATGCAATTTGGGAACTGAGAGTAACCCCAAATTGTGAAACTTTAGTGGGTGTTAGGAGTTCTGAAAGCACATACAGTCTTGGGTTTGGTTTTATTTTTTAAGGGCAGTGTATGTAAATTGATCTTTCAGTCACGCTGCAGTCTGTGTGAGCTTATCTCTGAACCCAAGCTGGTTTTCTGCTCTCTCTTAAGATGGGCTAGTGTGTATCAGGAATGTGCATTTGAAGTGAACCTCCCTATTGTCCTTGTTTTGTTGCGTTGCATGTAACTAGTTGCATAATGGCTTTTAGTTCCATGGGAAGCTAGCTCAGACGTGTCTGTGGGGGTAGAGGTTATTTAAAACACACACATTCTGTTCCAAAATCTGAAATATTAGTATGTATACCCAAGCCTTCAGCATGGAGTACCTTGCTTTAAAGATCAGCTTGTACTGGTCCACACTACTGCTAATGTGGACACAATTATAGATCCTTAGAGTTGCCAGCTGAGGTGAACATGTGAAAATGTAGTTGCACTCTGTGTAAGAAACTGACAACCTTAGTACTCTTCGTGCAGTTGTTTAAAACTACTGAAGCACTTCAGTGGGATTCATACATTGTATTTGCATATGTTTCAGATTGATCTAGGAAAACAGCCTGAAGTTAGTAGAAGAGAGCCTGTGTCGGCTGAAGAATGGGCTAAGAATATGGATGCTGAAGGAAGAATTTTAAATGTCGACTACATAAAGCAATCGATATTCAAAGGGGTAACTTGTTTTTCTAAACTCAGCAGCACCTGTGGGTTGATTCCAGCCCCTTTTTCTGTCCTTCACAAACTATGGTTATGCTGTTTTCATTACACTTGTAATGCTTCATGCAGGACTTTGAGCCTCAGTATTGTTGGAGAGACTTCATAAAGCATGATCTGATACCTCAGCAGTCTTGCACTTACAAAGTGCTCTACAAGGAGAGAGATTTGTGTGGCTGGCTAAAGTGACTGAGTTGGAAACACAAAAGCTTAAGTGCTAAGGAAAAGAAATCAAAGTGCATTTTAGGAAGACACCAGTGCTTGAATGTTAGGAAATCAGTTTTTGTTCTGTTTTGTTTTGTTTAATTGAACTGAGGGGTTTTGTAATATGAATGTGAGCTTAGTCTTGGTGTTGGAAATCTGAAAGCTTTAGTTACAATGAGGAATTAAGCTGGCCTTGGACTGGTAAACTGGGGAGTGCGAAAGCAAAAGTGTATCATAAGAATGTTGATATCATAAGAAATGACTGAACTGCAGGAGTTGAAAGAAGCTCTTTGGATGAGTGGGATGTAATTCAGCTAGTAAGTTTTCATCATCTACAAATGATGAGCATTACTTGGAAACATTTCTGACAAATAAGCATCCTTGAGTTGACACTGGTATTGATTGCTTGGAAAATACATCTGTGTGTTGACTGTGTCTTGTTAGATAAAAATGTTTGAACAAATAAAATGAAGGGAAGTCTAGCCTTCAAGATCAATTAAGCAGAGTGATATTTTAATACGGAAATTTGAAGAGTTTTTTGTTTGTTTGTTTCTTGAAGTCTGTTTCCTGCAAGGTTTTTATTTCTAGCAGCGAAGCAAAAATGCAGGAAGAAAATTCTTTTGTAAAAAGTTTCTATCTTCTAAGAATCCAGTGCTTCTGCAGTTTTCTGCTAATCATATTCTCTTCCTGCTGTTTCCTTCAAGTATGGTACCTAGATAGCAGATAACATTTGGCTGCAATGTGAAAAGGAAGCTTAATTATAAAAATTCTCCTTTTAAGTTGTTACTTTAAGAAGTGTTGTATCACTTTAGGAATGTTTCATATCCATTTTGTCCCTAGGGTCTCTGCCATACTTTAAGAAAAGAAGCATGGAAATTTCTTTTGGGGTATTTTCCTTGGAATAGCACTAAAGAAGAGAGAGCAAATCTGCAGAAAAGGAAAACGTGAGTACAGTGCGGTTGGTTTTTTTTAATAAAAAAAAAAAATTCAAAGCTGCTTTTTTACTTGAGGCATGCAGTGAAGTAGAAAGGGGTTTGGAAACTTAAAAGACAGCTGCTAAAGGCTGTGGAATGCAGAGAAATGCGTGAGACTTTCTTAAAAATTACTGTTACATGAAAGTAAAAATACTATGTAAATGGTGTTGTTGTCCCATTTATGACAAAGAACAAATGTAATGAATGAATGCTTAAATAAAAAAGGAAGTATAGTAATTGAGCATGTTTTGGTCTCAAAATTATCTTTTCTTCAGGGATGAATATTTCAGGATGAAACTGCAGTGGAAATCTGTCAGTGAGGAACAGGAAAAACGAAATTCAAGATTGAGAGATTACCGGAGTCTCATAGGTAAATTTAGGTTTAGAAATGGACCTAACTGTACAAATGTGCACACTCTTACAATTCAATATAAACTTGAAAAATATAAGCTTTTGAGTAACCTGTATGAAGAGGCACTCAAAGCTGACATATTGCTGTTTTAGAGGTATCTAAAATTTATGTACTCAATATTAAAACTCAGACAGAGTAATTCATAGCTTTACATGTCAGACAGAATGGCTGGATTTTTTAACTTCTTTCACTTAGTAACAAAAGGATCTTTATTTCATGTTACTTCCTGGTGTAGTTTTACTTGGAATGACATTAGAATAACAACAGTGTAAGAATGTGAAAATGCATCTGTCCATATTTAAAAATTTATTATAGGGATTTGTATATGTGCATTCTGACTTGGGGGGGGTTTATGCCTGCTTCTAAAGATTTCATCAGGTTCTGCTGACTATTAGCAGTTTGTATCCTCAGATCTTTATGGTAGTGAGATTTGGAAACCATGTTTAGGATTGCTAAATAGTTGTTTCAGGAAACAGGGTAAGATTGTTTCTGTGTTATTCTGAGTTGTGAACTAAACTTGTTTCAGCCAGTTATTCAGTAGGCAAGCTTGAAAGGGTTGAGTCTAATCTTAGTAGATCAATCTTAAAGACTATGTAAATTAACAGTTTTGTTTCTGTTGAAGCAGCTCGGTTCCTTTTTAAGTGTTTGAAATGTAAATGACAGTATTAGGCTTATGTTGTGAAATAGATCCAAAACTACAAATTACTACTTTTATTAAAGAACATTCAAAATTTGTCTTATTTCAATGCATCAAATCCTGAATTTTTATTATTCAGGAGTATGCTGTGTGCTTGCTATTATTGAGGCATGAGAACTGCCCAGTGGAACAGGCAGTTTCAGCTCACTTCAGCTCACTATATGAGCTTAGAAGAATTTATAAACATGCGGTTGTGAACTATCACAGTGTCTCTGAGCTGATCATGTGTTAACTTCCTACTATGGCTTATGCTGCATTACATAAGTATTCATAAATGCCATTGCATAGCTAACTCACATAAAATTGTTCTGAAACCATGCAGGTGTAAAACATTTTAACTGAATTATAATCAGGAAGTATTCCATAAACAGTGTTAACAAATAAAAAGGGTCAAGAAGCTTTAAAGTCTGTTTATAAGCAAATCCTTTTATTGCAGACAGGAAGAATTTTCTTTCTTTTAAAGTATTCTTTATTTTGAAATGCCATTCAGTTATGCAGTTGTCTTAAACACTTCAGAGCTTTGCAGCATTGTTTGAGGAAAAAAGCAGCAGCTTAAAAATCATTCTGAACTCATTTGATGCTGGCTTTGTAGAATTTGCTTTGAAAATGTTTTTAAGTCTGGACTGTTTCCCTAGAAAAAGATGTAAACAGAACAGATCGGACAAATAAATTCTATGAAGGTGAAGATAATCCAGGATTGATTTTACTTCATGATATTTTGATGACCTATTGCATGTATGACTTTGACTTAGGTAAGTTGTGCTCCCTGAATGTAAATGCCTTTTTAGTTTCCAAAATGCAGCTTTGATTATGTTAAGGCCTGTTAACACAGTTCAACTTGTTTTGATTGCAATGCTTTTTCTAACTGTCAAGATGTATAGTTTAATAATGTAGATACCTTTATTCAGTTTCTCATCCTGTTTGTTCCTTTTATCTGATGCTTATCATGAGCATCTGAATTCATCAGCTGAGGTGGGATTGGGAATTAAGTGACAGTTTATCTTCCCCATAGTCCTGTTGGTTCTTGTGGTTTTTTGTTATTTGTATTTTAGGATTAAAGCAGGTTTGCTTTTTAGGTTTTATATGGGTTTGGGTCTCTGGAGCTTGAGTTTTACATCCATTTTTACAACTGATATATCAATAAAAATGATAAACCAGCTGCCACTGCTGTACTTAAAGCTTAGCATACTGAAACAACTGTTTGTAAACATAGATGTTTACAATACTTCAGAAGATGGTTCTTGAAGACTACACTTAACAGTCTGTCAAATTACGCTTTAGTGTACACATCTGTTGCAGAAGGAAGAGCATATAAGGCTTTGCTTTAATCACAGCATATGTGAGATGTATTGGTTGGGGATGAAAAAGATATTTCTAGTTGGTTCTCCCCTCCACTCCTGCCATGACATTTGGCTGTTGTGTACTTTCTTTGTGTGTATATTCTGTCTCAAAATAGTGTGGGGTTCTAAAAGCTCCCTTTTTGCCTTCAAAATCTGGCACAAAGTTGGACCAAATGTTTGATTGCTGGTAAACTTGCTGCAGAGGTATAGTACTTGTCAGCTTTTGTCCTTACTGTCAAGTCTGTAGTTACTTACTGTCTAGCTCTAGAGGAACTAGATCTTTGGCATGGAAAAGAAAGGGAAAACTGATTTAGACTATTTAAGCATGTAGCTCTGTTCCACATGTCAACCTGCATTAACACACAGTGATGTAGAAGTGAAATTAAAGAACGTTCAACACCCACTATTAAAAACATTGTTTAGATGGCATGCATGTATGCAGTGGATAAGTATTCTATTTTATAAACAAGCAAAAATAATGGAAATATAGTACATTTGACATTGTATCTGTTCCAGGCTTCTAAGCTACTCAAACATTTGTACAACGCTGCACTTAATCCTTCAACAGCAGCTGTAGAGGGGTTTGAATAATGCCACAAACTGCCAGATAGGGAAGGGGACAGAACAGCTGTTAATACTGCATTTTTCTGAATGAATTCCTCAAGTCTGCATTAATAAAACTGATTTTATTCTTTAAGAGGCTTTTAAACTGTTTTGGACAAAATTTTCTCTACATTTGTTTTTAATCAGCTGTTAGTATAAAATGTTTGGGGAATAAAACATTTTTTTTTTCTTTTGACCTTTTAGTTGTTTTCTGTTCCTTGTTGTATTTTTCTCCTCGTACCTGCTCCACACTATCACAGTCATTGGATCTAACCCTCTTGTCAGTTACTCAGTTTTAATTACGTCATTAAGAAATTGAATCAGCCAACTGAGAAATGTTGTCCTGAACCAACCACTGATGATGGACACAGACATAAATCATGTTCTCCCTTAAGAAGGTGTGCAGCCACAGGGCAGTGGATGAGCTGACTTGAGTGTCAGTGGTACGGTAGTTGCAAGAGTTGGGGAAAAATATATGCTCTAAAGCCCATTGTCCCCCTACTCTTCTTAATTGGGCTGTTAATTACAAACAAGGGAGCTGGAAAAAATATTTAAAAGCTATTAAGATTTTTAAACTGTTTTGTGTACAACTAAAATTTTCTATCTGTAACATTGATGTATGGGTATTTTACTCTCCAGTTCAATGTAAGCTTTTCTTCTAAGGCACGTGAGTGTGTTTTATGGCATATGAATTTGATTCACCATTTATAGGCACAGAAACCTTAAGGCACTTCCTTGAATCAGGTTGGGATATGTTTCATACTTCTCACAAGCAATTAATCCCTTTCTCCAGTTTGATAGGTAGTCGTCTTATTTTGTTGATAGCTGCTTGGTTATGTAGATGGTCTTGGGCTTTGGTTTATTTAAAATATCATCCTAGCAGAACAGTCCCGACTTCCCTAAATACTGGAATCCTTCAAGCATATTCAGTGCCAGAAAAAAGAAATGCTACGTGCAGAATTTTCTGCATAAAAGCTATTGTACTGTATGTTTTTGTGGAATTGAAACTCAACAGCTCTTCTTCTTTTTGAAAAGAAAATCTTCAGTTGGGGGTGGGGGAAAGTGGGAAGACATTAACTGATTGTAAATGTCTAGAGGAAAGTGAACAATTAAGATAGAAAGGAGAATAAATACAAGTCTGTATTTGTGATGGTGCAAGGTATATATTTAATCTTCTTGAAAATATCAATATATGATCCTGAGCTCTAAATCAGTAGTTTTTAAATTAAAATTCTATTTTGATGTTAGCTCAGTTTGTATGTGTTTTGACAACACTAAACCTAATGCTTTATAGTCTCTGTAGGTTGGCAGAATCAGCTGCTAAATTTTGTTAGATCTGCTGGATGTTGGTGGTTATTAATACAAAAATGTCTTTACTGGTGGTTGAGTTGGAACACTATAGTATCTGTAAAAACTTGGAATGCTAACATTTGTTTCAGTCATTCAACACCTTGAAAAATTACTAATAAACTGCTGAATTTAACTAAATTCTTATTTGCCCTTTTTTTTCCCCTTTTTCTCTTTCAAGGTTATGTTCAGGGGATGAGTGACTTGCTGTCACCTGTCTTGTATGTTATGGAGAATGAAGTAGATGCCTTCTGGTGCTTTGTATCATACATGGATCAAATGGTAAAAAAAGGCTTTTTTAGCCCATCAAACATATAAGCTACAGACAGCATCTGGAGTTAGTTTTATTTCATACATTTCCTTGTTTTTTTTCAGTTCTTTTAAAGCAGTTATGTTTGAAGTTATGTTTTCTTTGATTGACACTCCTTATGGAAGGTTTGTGATACTATTACTGTGTAATGCAGATGAATTCAGCTCCTTGGAAGTTCCAAAGTAACTTGGAAACATCACAGATGAATTTGTATAAATTGGGTCCTCTTGCAGGACTTCGTTCAGGATAAGGTTTCCCTGTCACATCTGCTTTTCGGCATAGGTTAAATGTGTCCTGGGTTCAGCAGTAGCAGTCATTTTTCTCCTTCTTAGTAGCTGGTGCAGTGCTGTGTTTCTGACTTTCAGCCTGGAAACAGCGCTGGTAACACCGATGGTTTTAATTGCTGCTCAGTAATGTTTTCTGTGACCAAGGACTTTCTGAGTCTCATGCTCTGCGGGGGAGGGGAAGTTGGGAGGAAGCAGAGACAGGACACCCGACCCAAACTAGCCAAAGAGGTATTCCATACCACAGCACGTCATGCCCACTGTATAAACTGGGGGCAGTTAGCCAGAAGGGTTAGATCACTGCTCAGGTCAGGCTGGGTATCGGTCGGCAGGTGGTGAGCGGTTGTATTCTCTTCCCTTGTTATTTCCCTTACCATTATTATTACTGGTAATAGCAGTAGTGGTTTGTGTTATACCTTAGTTATGGGACTGTTCTTATCTCAACCTGTGGGAGTTATAGTCTTTTGATTCTCCTCCCTATTCCTCTGGGAGCGGGGGGGGGGGGGGAGAGTGAGTGAGTGGCTGCGTGGTTCTGAGTTACTGGCTGGGCTTAAACCACGACAAAATACATTTTAGGTTTTCTACAAACTGAAGCTTTTGCAAATTGTTCATGTGGCAAAAAAGTATGCAACTGGTAGGAGAATACAAAAGTTGTCTTTTGTTTTGAGTGCAGTGGTACTGCTTGGAGGTATAGAGCATAGGCTAATAAAAAAATCATCACTTATTACGTACAAATGTGTTATCAGAAATATAGTTCACTGCATTAGTTAAACCTTTCAGTAAAAGGCAGACATTTCACTAGGTAGAAGTACAGTTAAATATCCATGTTATATACCTGAAGGGTGAGAACTATTGTTACAATAACAAAACTTTTTTAAAATTAAGAGCAGCTGTAAATATCGAAGTTGTCATTAACAAAAATGACAGTGCTAATGTTTTATTCGTGCAGCATCAGAATTTTGAAGAACAGATGCAGGGAATGAAGACACAACTAATTCAGCTGAGTACTTTGCTGCGTTTACTAGACAGTGGATTTTGCAGTTATTTAGGTAGGTGTATTCATGCACTCTAACTGAAACAATTTACTGCATTCTGTATGCATTGATGTCCTTGCCAGTCTTTAAACATAATTCCAATAGTAATATATGAATACAGGAGCTAAACATTAAGAACACCTAAAAGATTTCAGTAATTGCTTTGTGCCTATTGAAAAACATGGTCCCCTTGTTGCTGATGTTAAATATATGACCTCCTCTGGCAAATATCTTTGATTCTGAAACAGGACTGTCTTTAAAATCAGTGGTATGATTCTATGCCTGTAAAGTGTGGTTTGTTCTGGGTTGGTTGGTTTGTTTGCTTTTTCCCTGTTGTCTTAACCAAATTTGTTGTTTATGAAATGTAACACTTTTATTCCTAGAATCTCAAGACTCGGGCTACCTATATTTTTGCTTCCGATGGCTTCTCATCAGATTTAAAAGGGAATTTAGCTTTCAAGATATTCTTCGACTCTGGGAGGTAAGAAGTTGTTTCATCACACAAACTCCAGCAGTCTTTGGACTTTAGAACAAAAAGTATGGATCATTCTGCAAAGTGGTTAATACTCTGATAGGTATTAAGCTGATTCCATGCAATGAGTTGAGGACAAACTAGTGTAAGTTACACGTTTATATCCAAAACAGCAACTTGGGAACTTAATGAAAAATACTCCTAAGAGCTGGTGGAGATAAACTGGCTTTTTCAGAAGGTTTGGACGGGGTCCTTCAGATGAGGGTCTGAAGTGGAAGTAGTATGTGGAGAGTATCGATTACCTTTGACTGCAAAACAGCTTATGCTAAAAGAAGTAGTGTGTGTGTCTGAGTACTTCTTTGATATTGGTAGTGCTTTACAGATTAAGTGGAATGAAGCACTGGCAGGGTAGTTTCTATGTTAGCCAAAACCATAAAGAGGATGATGTCAGAAGGTCCAGTTAATCTTAATTATGAGGTCTTAAGATGCCAAGTAACATGATTTAAAGCATCCAAATATAGAAGTTCTGATAGTTCCAGGTTAATGAGTTCTTTTTTTGATTTAGGTAATCTTGGAATCAGATGAAGTAATTAAGGTGAACTAATATTTTTGTTGAACATTCTTTAGTTCTTTATTCCAAGAAAATTGAGAAGTACGTCAACAGCACAGGTTTACTGTCTAAGATGCATTTAACAAGAGCACAGTATCCACTGAAAATTCCCAAACAAGAGAATAAATGTTCAGATGAATGGAAGGAGTATTTTCTAGGACATAACGTCCCATTGAGTTGTGTTGGGGAACAGAAGGGTAATGAAAAGAACGGGACTGAGAAACATAAACTTTGTACTATAATGAAAAATAATGTTGTTTCTGGTATAATGAAAAATAATGTTGTTGCTTTTATTCACTTTTTCCACTAGTGAAAAAGTACTTGCATAAAAAGGAGGACCAGTATTTAAAAATGTCTAAAGTAAATCTTTTTTAGCTTTTTATTATCCTTTGGTGGAATTTACTATCACAGAATAATGAGGTGGTATTCTAACTGAAGAGGACTAAAAAGTTTATGAATAACATTCATAAATAAGGGAACCAAAATGTACAAAACCAATAGAATTCTTTTATTCCAAGGTATAAATGATAATGATTTTTGGGAGATAAGATATCACTGATCTCACTTTCCCTCCTCAGTGTGCTATGTCATCTTAGTATGTTCTTAAAGACTAGTTTTTCTTTTTAAATTGACAGTGGTATTTTTATTTATAGTTTATAGTCCCAGGCTATCATGTTTTTATTGCCTCTGCTTTAATGTGTGTATACATCTGCATACAGAAACACACTCTATTTCTAGCTCTCAAGTACTTTCCTTATGTCTTAGGAAGGTGATGGAAATCCATTGATATATCATAGTCTTGTAGGTTCCTTCTAGTATGTCATAATATGTGTTTATAAGTATTCTCTTTCTTTGCTAGGAGGTATGGGGGGTAACTTGTTTTTCTTTTAAAAACAAGCTAATTAAGGACTGCTGTTCATGTTTTTATGTGAAAGCTAGTGTCACCTTTGTCACAGTTGGAAGTCCAGCTTCAGTTATGAATAGGAAACAAGTTTCCTATTCGTAACTATGCCACTTTGGTGGTATCAGTGGGTGTTTATGTGGGATTTCCACAGGTAAGCTGTAGGCATAGGAGAGCATTTTACCTTTGTAACCAACACAGAGAAATTAACAGCTTTTTAGGGTATTTCAGTCTGAGCAAAGTTTGTGTGCTTTTTGTAATAGCACATAAATTAAGGGAACCCATTTGAAAGCAGTGTTACCCTATGATGTATTCACTTGCAGAGGGTAGAATGTGGAGAAGAGGAGGTACCATGTGAGATGCCATTCCCAAGTTCTAGGACTTCTGGACTTTGGTCTGATCTATGAATTTCAGGGGTGTTCCTTTGGATCTCCATTTCTGTCCTCGGAATTGCCTGAACTACTAGGGTAGCAGTGGATACTTTTTGCCTGTTCCCACTAGCTGCATGTCTTCCAGTGTTTCATCTCAAAGAAAGGAATGAAGAAGGTTGTTCCTTAGACTGGTTATTAGACATGCACATTAGAGATGTGAGATACCAGTCCACATCAGCTGGAGTACAGGCTAAACCCGAGCCATGTCCGCTTACTGAGCAAGAGCTGTAATCAGATTGTGGTAGAAAATGTAGGTGGTTAAATCATTGCTTTGTGGTGCAGCAGTGCACATGCTAGAGAGGTGGCATTCCACCTTACTGAGCAAGAGCTGTAATCAGATTGTGGTAGAAAATGTAGGTGGTTAAATCATTGCTTTATGGTACAGCAGTGCACATGCTAGAGAGGTGGCATTCCACATTGTGTTTGCAGTTATTTGCAATGCTATAGGCAACACTTTTTTTGGCCTCTGTGGGACCAAAAGCTAATGTGTCTGCAGTAAGTCAGAAAGTAACACCCACCTACCCCCAACACCTGCAAGTACGTATGTTTGGGCTTTTGTAGTGAGGGATTGGGAATAACTTTAGCACCTCTTTTTATAACCATCCCTTCTGTAGGGATTGCCGAGCATGACGAAGTTCTACCAATTCACATGTAATGCAGATACATTAAGTCATGCAAATAATTTCTTAGTTTTAAAGACTTCTGTGTAGTTGGTAATTTTAAGTAGGAGAATTTCACATGAGCCGAGGCAGAACACACCCATTCACAAGACCGCAAGCTCAGGCAGCTTAACAGCATTATAGAACCGTAACTATTCTACGATTCTGTAGTGGACAATCTGGTAGACACAGAGGTCTTGAAGAACCAGATAAGCATTTGGTGACTCTGGCTAATTTTGGTCACTGATTGGCCAAAAGAAATATTTCAAGTAATGGTATATACTTAGTTGCCTCCAAAAATAGCTTATGGTTAGTTTAGCCCACTTGGCTTGAGGGCTTATTTTCCAAGAACTACTTTCTGGAGAAAAAACATAAGGATTTCAAAAGTGGTTTTCATATTTTAACAGGTCATGTGGACGGAACTGCCTTGCCAGAATTTTCATCTTCTCCTTTGTTGTGCTATCTTAGAGTCTGAAAAACAGCAAATAATGGACAAGCACTATGGCTTTAATGAAATATTAAAGGTACCGAGTTCTTACGCATTGTTTGAATATTGATTAACTTTCTGAAGTTAATGCAGTATGTTCTTACTTCCTGCTGGTGTGAGGAAAAAGTGAAGATTTGATGTAGGTGGATATATCTTCCAAAGGGTTAAATGCAAACTGAATGTGGATGCATTCAAAAGTTTCTTTGATGTGTGTATTCAGGGATAAGATTATTATCAGATCTCGCTCTTAGACTACTTAATATGCTTTATCTTAATTTTTGCCTTTTCTTCCAGAATCTTGTTAACTCTGAAAATGTGAGCTGGGGGTACCTAGGAGGGCCAGATAGTTTGTCGCATTTAGAAGTACTATAGATGCCTCTTGCAGGTCTTGGTGTCATCCAGCTGCTGCATACTGCATCTTTCAGTACCCATTTGTCAAAGCAAATGGAGCATATTTAGCGTTTCATAGCTTAAGGGGCAAGCTTACAAACTGATACTTACTAGCAGTGCAGTACAGTATTAATGTATTTTACAATAACACATATTTACCATTTATCACATTTTTACTATTCTTTGTGAATATATTTTTAGCATATCAATGAACTGTCTATGAAAATTGATGTGGAATATATACTCTGCAAGGCAGAAGCAATTTCTATGCAGATGATGAATTGCAAGGTAAAGCTGTTTTGAGTATATCTACTGTGAGCATTTATAGACAATAAAAGTATGCATGTATGTATGTATGCAGCTGTAAGTATGCATGTATGACTTGCAAAATAGCTAATGACTGGGTATGATCAAGAATGTGCTGTATCTTTATAGCACTTATAATCTAGAAGTCTGTAAGGAAAAAGGACTAATTTTACAGAGTAACATCGTTCACTGGGGAGGAGCAGGATTGTGCCTTTTGGTCGTGATTTTTTAACTCCTACTAGTTAACCTCAGTACAAGGAATTTGATCTTCAGTGTGCTCAAGAAAAATGAGGTGAAAAGTGCATTGCACTGAAAGCATACCAGTCTTATTAGGCAGAAGCTAGTGGTTCACTCAATAAAACTAATTTCAATTAGATGAAGTGTAATAGTTGTTTAGACTTCTAATTTTTATAATGAAGAATATATTGTTCATAAGGAATTGATTCCTGAGCCTGTCCCTTTTGCTGTTTTTTTGAAAAGGCAGATACAGGAAATAGTAACTTTAATGGAACTAATGCTGACAGAGATGGTTTCAGTACAGCTAAGTTCAGATGAATGACTACTTACTATGGTTGGGGCATGGGCTTGGGGGGATGACACCTCATTGTAAAGTTATTAATTAATTAATTAATTACAATGATTTTTAGTACTACTTGGGTTTTTTTCCTGCTTTTTAGGAATTGCCTCAAGCAGTTAGTGAAATCCTGGGGATGGAAAGCAGTTCTGTAACACCTGATTCAGATAATGGAGAAGATGAAAGCGGAGCCATGTTGAATTGTCCAACGTCATTATATCAGAGTGTCTCAACACCTGTAATTGCTGCCAATGGTACGAGAGACAGCACTCAACAGATGTCTGAGACGCAGAGCCTGACACCTGCGTAATCACAGTTGGTTACATTGAAGAAAGACTTTTACTGAGCACGTTTTTTTTAAGCACTTGAGAGATGGATATTTAAATTTGGTGTTGATTAAGCTTTAAGGTCGGAAAGAAAATCTGTACTGTAATGCTCTCTCATTAAAGCTTTACAACATGACTCAACTTAACTATTTTTGTAGTTTCTTCTACCAAAATAGCCTTTTGTTTTCAATAACATTCCTTAATATTTTTGTAGCCAAGTGCATTTTTGGTTTTGCTGGTGAACTGGAAATGGATGGTGATTAAGCATGAATTTGCAAATTCTGCATTTGTTGAGCTTTCACACGTACCGATTTAAGTGTGAGCTCTTTGGAGAGGATTCACAATAGGAGCTGAAGCTACTGTACAAAATTTTCAAGCTGAAGAGATGCTGACGTGTTAAAGAAGGATCGTTTTGTAAATGAATGGGGTTTCCCTATCTCAGATGTTTACAAAAATACTTCAAAGTATTTGTTGCTGGTTGAATGTAGATCTGAAGTGGACATTTATACTTGCACAGTTGAATGTCCAAAAACTGAATTTTGTGTAACTGGGAGTGGATGAACAGTATATTTTTACATTAACATATCTTCCCTTTATATATGCATATATATATTTACACACATAAACACACTATATGCATAAATGTTTGTGAATACTAAAAAGGATAGTCATATTTTCAATATCTGAATAAACTTGACCATTCATATGAATCAGTTTTACCAAATTAATGCAAAGCTCCAACTTGGGCTCTTTTTCAGAACTTTTCTAACTGAAGGTAACTTTCATGTGAATACATTCAGTCCTACACTTGAGATAATTTTGCAATTGATTTCTTTCAAACTTTACTAATGTTTTATCTTTGCTAATATATTAACTGATCAATTAACTACTTACACTGTTTTTATGGCAAGATTATTTGGAGAATTAATAAGCAGATAACTGAAAAACAAACAAACCACAAACCAAACCAGTAATTGCAATTAACATGAATGCATTTAATTTTTTTTTGTACATGCAAAAGGCAGTGTGAGTTTATTCCATGCCATGCTGGTGTCCTTTGACGTTATGTGAAATTTAACATAACTGATTCAGTGTATTTGAATATTTGGTAACTATTGTACATAAATAAAAGTCAAAGCTGATTTAGTGTTTTTAATTAAATCCTATTTAGAGAAAAAAATCTAGTTGTCTGATTGTTGATATAAGAACATGAGACAGAGGAGCTAACTAACAATGATTAGTCCGTTGATGTATTTATTTTGTGAGTAATGAAGAGCAGTGGGAGTATCTTTTTATTGTGGAGCGGAACATGCCTTTCATCTTTGGGCAGCTGATGTGTTGGGATATGGTGGAGCTCTTCTGGAGCAGTTTTACTTCTACAAATGTTATTTGTGCCATCTAAAGCAAATACAAGTAATACAAAAAGGCTTTAATAGATAAATCAAGTTGTTACAATTGAGACCTGATTAAACTTCTGTCACAAGTTGTGAACAAACATTGGAGAGCTGAATCGGTATAGATTTTGTTTTTAATATTGTCTATGTGCTATCTCTCATCAGTTAATAAGAAATGTCTGATGTGGTCGAAGTCAAGGACTGACAGCTCAGTGTATCTGTAGCCTTTCATTTCCTGTCCAGGAAATTACTGTGAAGCATCGTGCCTTTGTTCACTGTTGAGCATTGTGCTGCTTGGCAGTTAATTTAATGTGGCGTAGAATGCGTAAAAGCATTGGAACTTATATAATCAACACTTGGTTCAGATGCATTAAGCAAGTTAGTTTCAGTATTTTTGGAGCACCTAGTTCGCTTTGAATTGTACTTGCAGAGTGGTTTTGTCAAATTAAGTTGAAACTGTAAGGGGGGTGTGTGTCTAAAACAGAAATGCAATGGGCGAGTCTGTCAGTTAACTGTGCATGGTTCTTGGTTCTTCAGGGTATGCAGCCACAAAAATACCTTGTTATATGCAACATATTAAGATGTTGAAGAACGCCATAACTGACTGAACATGAATATTCAGAAGTTTAAGAAAAGCATGTTTAAGTGGATTTCTGTAATTTCTTAGAATTAACAACTATGGCTTCCTAGAAATACTAGCACCCCTTAAAGTTTGCCTTTCCATTTTGGGTATGATTCTTGATCTTTTCTTCTTTGTATTAAGCACACGAATTTCAGGGATGAGACGTTTGCTCCTGAATTAACAGTGAGCAGTTGCTGTGGAAGGCTTGGAGTAGGTATGCTTGCTCTGCTTCCCAACAATAAGATCAAATCCCCCTTGCAGCGTATGTTATCTGTAGTTTCCTTCCTGCCAACCTTGCAAAGAGCTGCAATCACAAAGAACCTTATCCTCCACCGAACTACTTCTGATTCTTGGGGATGAATTTAGCCTAAGCTGATGAGACAACAGACATTAAGAGGTCTGAATCAGGATCATGATGGCTGAAGAAATGCCAAGGGTTGGAGGTTCTGGATGTGCAATTTTGTATGAATCATTTAGATGGCTTAGAATTGAGAAATATGAATTAGCTGAATGTATTTTTGGTTATAGTTGTCAGGCTATAAAAGAGGCAATACTTGTTTAGTTCCAGCAAACCCATTTTGTTTTTAATGCTTTACTGGAAGATAATTATCTTTTGGAGTATTTTAAAGCTTTATACTTTTCAGTCCTAGCAGTATACCAGTGTTATCTGTTCCAAGGTAAAAATTACATTTATGTAGGTCTTGAGAGAGCATTTTCTTAGTTTGCCTATGTGGGCAATTAAATTATTTCAAAAGTACATTCTTGGGGTTTTTTCTTCTGTTGGAGGGCACTGGAATAGGTTGCCCAAGGAAGTTGTGAACGCTCCATCCCTGGTGGTGTTCAAGGCCAGGCTGGACAGAGCCTTGGGTGGCATGGTTTGGTGTGAAGTGTCGCTGCTCATGGGGGTAGGTCCTTTCCAACCCTAATTATTCTATGATTCTAAGAGGATAGTTTACAGAAAAACGAATGTTGGCTGAAGCTTCTTGGAGGTTTGGACCAATGTGAATATTTATAGAATGTTTTTGATACTAGGAGGTTAAAATATGAAAGGATGATACGAAGTTGCCCATAGCCATCACTTGACACGTCGATTGTATTGACTGCATTTAGTAAATATATGCCTGTCCTGTTCCTCTATGATGACCATGTTTGCACCTAGTGAATGTTGTAGCCAGTGGCCTTCAAACGTATGTGAAGTGGGGAGGTTTGTGTTCATTGTTGTGAGTAATCTTCATGAAGACTACATATAACAGGTCCTGATTGCTTTAAGAACTGGATGTGGAAATACTGTGTTGTTTGTATTAGGAATTGGGCTTATTTTTAATCTGTAGTTGCATTAAAATTAAGGTGTTGAAGTTCCACAAGCCCAGTTCTTAAAACCTTTTGAGTTTTTCTAGTGGAGAAATTTAAGATGCTGTTGGTGCCTCTTCAGTTATTCTTTCTTGTTTTTTCTTACATATTACACTGTGAAATTCTGTAGCCTCACCAATTCCTCACTACTTTCAAATGCACTCATTAGCACTGAATCAAAGCTCTATTGTTGCAACTTTTCATGAAGCCAAAAAAAGTATTCTCTTAGCTTCCATTTTTTAATGTATTTTAATTCAAAATGTGAGGCACTTTCTCCTTGCTTTTCTAAACAATTCTCTGTTACAGGATTCTTGCCTAACATGAAAAAAAGATTTTATTACAAATGAGTTGGCATTCAGAATTTGGACAGTGAATTAAGTTTTGTATTGCTAGCATGAGCATGCATCTTAGTGTGATGCAAATGAAGTCTTACCAAGTTTGGGACTGAAATTCCATAGGTAAAAAATAGCTGTTCTCCTTAGATTGGTCTATGTCATACACCACAAATAACAGTGCTGAAGAGGTTAGTGAAATGTTAAAAGTGCATCTGTGAATGTATTCACCTTACAAATGGGGGTAATGATTTGTTCTGGAGATGTGTTCCTCAAGATTTAGTCAGTATTCTTGTACAGATGCAACTTAAAGCTGGAGTTTGGCCCATGGGCTGTAGAAAACTGGCTGGTAACATGGTTTTGTCTGTGTCTGGCTAAATACTTTAATACATACTTTTCAAACCTGTTGAATTTTCTGAACATTTCCAGTAATTTGCTGGTGCCATCTCAGTCTATGTGAAAGGCTGCTCTTAGGAGAGAATTTCCATGATCTGCATTATGGTGGCTGGGATTAAAGCAGGAAATCCTAACCCTTGGTTCTGTGTGTGCAATTACGTACCTGGGTCTAGCTCTGCTGTTGACATGACTGTATATGAGCATGGTAAGGTGATGAGATGCAGATACCTAACTGAGCACTTAACAGACATTTCATATAAGCTTGCTATTGTATTTGATTTAAAGATGCTTTCAAATGCACTTTTTATGATGTTAAAAGATGAGTTGTGCTTCATGTTTAGTTGGACTTGAAAATGTCTGCTATTCAATTAAGTGATGTTATTGCAGTGCAGGCCTAGTATAAATTAAGCTTGAATTTGATCTTTTCATTCAAGTGGGGATTTTAAACTCTTTTTGGTTTTGGTTTTTGTTTTTTTTTTTAGAGAATAGGTGCATTTTTTTTGTGTTAAATCACTATATTCTGGCACAAACTAATCTTCTGATGAATTGCAAACAAAAAATATATTGTAGGTTGTCACTTTTTGCCTCATCCAAAATTAATTTCACAATTAAATCAAATACGTATTTCAAACTGTCCATGTAATTCAAGTAAATGAAGTCTTCTAGATGGGTTACATTTGGAGGAATTCAATTATAGTATCTATTTGGATTATACAGGCTATATGTACCCTACGTTAACATTAGTTCTTAGACTGTTTCTACATACATATCTTGTTATTAACCAACTAACTGCAGAGCCCTGTTGTGCAGAGCTTAAACTTCTGCCCAGTCTAGCAGTTCAGCAAATGGTGGTCACTTGTTTCCCCTCTGTGTGGTGTGGTTGACCCCGACCAGCAGCAAGCACCCACCCAGCCCCTCACCCACTCCCCACAGGATGGGTAGTAGAAAGAAGGCAGGAAGGCTCATGGATTGAGACAATGACAGTTTAACAAGGAAGGCAAATTCTGCTCCCACAAGCAAAGCACAAAGACAATTTCATTCACTACTGCCCCATCAGCAGGCAGATCCCCAAGCACTTCTGGAAAACAAGGCTTCACCACAGGTTCCTTGGAAAGATGCATGCCATGACCATGAATGTGCCTGTTTCCTCCTCTCCCTGAGCTTTTATTGCTGAGCACAGTGTTATGTGGTATGTCCCTTTGGTCAGTTTGGGTCAGCTGTCCTAGCTGTGTCTGCTCTCAGCCTCTCGGGGAAGAAGTGACAGCATGTCAATAGTGAGCAAGCACTGCTCAGCAACAGTTGAAACACAGGTGGAGTGCTACCAATGCTGTTTTAGGCACAGACGCAAATCACAGCACCATAAGGGCCGATATAAGGAAAGCTAACTCCATCCCAGCCTAACCCATTTTGGTGTGATGACACATTCTTCATGGTATCTGAGATCATGTTAGAAAAAAGTGAATCCTTCCTGCTGAAGAGACACTTCTTAAGTCCCCATCTAGACCTGATGCAACATGTATTGCATCTAAGCAACTGGATTCAGCTATTCTGTTGCTTGTCATAACTGAGTAAGATGAGACACCAGAATTTCAAAAACACTTTTTGGTGTATGAATTGGTCCAGATGTCCTTTAGGTTACATGGATGCATGCCATCTTTGGGCTTGGCTCTTTGAGAGCTTTCACATACTCTTCTGGTTATATTGTTAAAGTAACTGATGGAAGAAACCAAGAAAGTACAGGTATTTGGGTTCAGGGACTTGATGATTCCTCAACCAGCAAAGCAGTGTAGCTACTGCTACCAGAAGTGGCAGTCCTGTTTCCTTGTTCTCTGTCTGGTGCCACTACCTCTTTCATGCTGGTATGAGCAATTTGTGCAGTGTATGGTGAATCACACGAAGGAGCTGACAAATTGCAGGCTTTACCAGTTCTTTTAGCCAGATCAATCATACCACACATTTTTTCACTATGAAGTATATACCTGAGTATATACATGCAGCAAGTTAGTTAAAATCATAGGTTTACAATATCGGAAGGCACTTTTAAAAGCTTGTCAATAACAGAATAGGCTCAATATCTCCTGCTGAAAGGTATGACTGTCTTATGCCATTATGTCCATCCATTGAAAGGATATGGAAGTATCCATTTAAAGAATAACTTCATAGATCCTGCAGTCTGTTAGGCAAGCACTTTTCAGGCGTTTGTGGACCTTCAGGGCAGTTTGAATGATAGTATGTAGCTGGGGATTTTCTGTAACTTCTGACTCCCTTTACATGAGCTCTGCCTTCTCTTGTAAATGTGCAGCTGGTCATCTACAAGTAGTCTTTCCCCTGCCAAGATCTGTTTAAATCTTGTAACTGTTACAGCATCCCTGAGGTAGGTATAGTCTGGGAATTTACGGGTGGTCTCTACACAGTCACTTAGGCTATTATCAAATAGTACAAGAGATGAGGGTAGGTACTTATGGCTGTTCTCTCTACCCTTTCATTTAGCAGTGAAGCCACCCTTTTGCTCTATCTGTTAGTTCTATCTGGACCTGGTTCCTTATCTGTCTTGTGAGAATGTTATGACAGACCATGCCAAATGCTTCACTACCATCAAGATGAATCATGTGTATTGTTTTCCCTCGGTCCACAGAACTGTCATAAAAGGAAATGAGATTTGCTTGGCTCAATTTATTCTCAGCAAATCCATCTTGACTGTTTAATCATCTGTTATCTTCTAGGTCTTTACAAACAATTTTGGTACTTCTGCTTTCTCCAACAAATGAAATTAGACTGGTTTGTAATTCTTCAGCCCTTCATCCTCCCCAATATCTTCTTGAAAATGGACATGATTTTGGCCTTTCCCGAGTCTTTTGACCCTTGTCCAATCCCTGGGTTCTTAAAATAGTTATTGATGGCAGAGATCTAACAAGCCTACTCTGTAAGCGTGGTGTCTGTGCCAAGTCGTTTGCTATCCCAAATATCCCAGATTTATCTGAAATATTCTCCAACATTGTTTCATCTTGTTCAAAGCTAAAACCTTACCTCTGCCCTTCCTACTAATCATGGTAGAACTATGGTCACAGTTGATTCTTTCAGCAAAGAATGATGTTAAAAGAGCATTACATACTTAGATCACTTAAAGTTTGTTTTGTTCTTTCCTCGTGTTGGGTAGTGGATTAATACTTCAATTCTGATGGCTGCTGCTCTATTTATAAAAAAAAAATAAAAATAGCTTTGAAAGTCCTATACTAATTACTTTGAATTTTGCACAGTAGCCATTGTCTATGTGTTATGCTTCCTGTATTTAGGAGCCTGGTCCTATTTTTCATTTCCTGTAAGCTTCTTGTTGAATTGAAGGTAATGACCAACTTATGATAATACTAGTGACAGGGTAGTAGGAGACTATACTTTCTCTACAGTGAAGCAGTTTCCTGATGAAATTCTTTTTTCCCTGAAACAAGGAAAGAATTGTCTTTTCGCTCTAGGTTTCCTACTCTTGGGGGCTGTAATAACCGAATTTATTGAAGTCCTCGTTTCAGTTTCTGCTTTATTCTTATAACTCTTTTTTTTTCTTCTTTTTTCTGAAGAACAGAGATTTTTGAGTATCTGCTTCAATGAACTTTCAATTCAAGGGAGAAGCAATCCCTCCATGGGATTCACGGGCAGACAGAACAGTTAAAATAGTTCAACCACTTAAGTCTTCCCCTCCTGTGGTATAGTACCTGCTGACACAGCGTACCTTTGTTTTTGCATTCACGAGTCATCCTGAAGAGGTTATGAGTGACAGAAAACCTTTGCCATGCTTTAGTTACCACACAGAGCTGTGATAGATAGCAAGGCTACTGGGTAGCAGGGTCATTGATTTGTCTGATGTCCCAGCTGCAGGGCTAGCATCTAACAGTAGAGGAAATCATGCTCTGTCATGATGGTAGGAGAAAAGCCACCCAGTAGGGCTTGGTTTCATCTTCAGAGCAGTAGGAGAGCACAAAGCAATCTCACTCTCATAAATTGTTCAACTGCAGAAACTGTGTCTGTGTATCTCAGGCAGAGCAAGTAGGAATATCAAAGTTCAAACCTGCTTTCCCATCATTAAAAATGAATAAACATGACTGAGAATGTCTCTTGCAATCTCAGGTTATGCGACTGGGCTAATACATGAAGACATGCTTTCGTCTGACTGGGAGAAAGTAAAACTTTGTAGGTTAGCGTGATGAAAATGATTGATCTGCATTACAGTAGCAGGTAGAGGAACCAAGTATTACTACAAACTTACTGTCAAGCAGAAGAAAAGGAGCCTTATTACATTTTACACCTGGGAAATGATGGAAAAGTGAAGCTGAAAGGGTGTGCTTCAGGCCTCCCTCCGAGTTCTAAGGCAGCTCAGGACTAGCTCTGTCCTGGTCCTGAACATAACACATGACCATCGGTTTTAAGAAAGGGATCATCTAACTGACAACGACCGGTTTGGACTGGAAACTTTTGCTGATTTTTGTTAGTTGTGATGAATGGGAAGATTCCATGATACTCCGTGGATGTCAGGTATTTATTCAAGTAGCTCATTGGGAAGTTTTGGAAAATGGAAGAAGTGGGAAGGAAAATTATAGGGGAGAGCAAGTGCAATGGTGGGTGACAAAATGAGTGTTTGACCTCAGAAAGGTAGTGTAAGAGAAATTAAAAATCTTAATTTCGTAAGTAGATTTGTGAGACTAAGAATGTAGCTTAACACTGCAGGCGTTACTGTTTCAGCAGATGCCTTCTGCGCACTGAGAATTTCTGAGCTAATAGTAGCCTCAAGCAGTAAACAAATTCTTAAAAACAAACAGAAGACCCCCAAATCAAACAAGGAAGCATACAAACACCCCCAAACCAAGCACCATGACCAAACCCAAGAAACTTTACCCTGAGCTCTATTTCAGAGACACGTTGTCATATAAATATAGAAGATCTCCAAGGTCCGTATGGGACTGTTTTACCCCCACAGGTGTTTAACTGCTTTACTGATGTTGTAGGATTGCAGTCTGGCCCTTACCCAGCTGATGCACAAACCACAGCCAGTGCTGCCTTGATGGAAAAGCATTCTCCAGTTAAGCATTCTGTCTCAGTGGCAGTAGGCTTTGCATGTTGCTCATCACTCTTAAGTGCATCAGGTATATTAAGTCTTTCACTGCAGGATGTCATTTTTGTTCCTTAATTCCTCTTCTCTGAACCAGCCTGTTTTTCAAAGCAGTACTATATAAAAGGGAGAGATGTGAAGTTTTACATCAACGAATCTCTTACAACCTACACACAACTCTTCCGTGCACAAAACCTGCCTCTACCCTTGGTACTCTGTCCCCTCGTTGCCCCCGGGCCCTATCCCCTCACTGCTGAGGCCGTGGCTCCGCAGCGCCCCGGGCTGCACGCCCTTCCCTGCCCGGCCGCAGGAGAGGACAGGCTGGTTCGGCTTCTCGGGTTGGGTCTTAAGCGGCTCGAAGGCGAAGGCAGCCCCGGGGTGCTGCTGCTGCGGGGGGAGCTGCTGGGCTGGACCGGGCCGCTCCCCGCCCCGGCTGAGGTAAGCGGGCCCCGTGGGCGTCGCTGGCGGTGGCGCTCGTCACCCGTTGACGGGTGTCCCCTAATCGCGTTGCCATCAGCCTCCGCCGGGGAGTATAAAAGGGGCCGCAGCGGGTGAGGCGTACAGAGCGCGGCGCTGCCCTCCTCCCCGGCCCCCCGCCCGGCCGTCCCCATGCAGCCCGCCATGATGATGTTCTCCAGCAAGTACTGGGCGCGGAGGGGCTTTTCGCTGGACTCGGCCCTGCCGGAGGAGCGCCCCGCCGTCGGAGGACTCACCGTGAGTGGTGGGGCTAGGAGCGGCGGCGGGCCGGGCGTGGGAGCCGCGGAAACCGCGGGAGCCGGGCAGCGGCGGGTCCGGTCGGGTCGGGGCCGGTGCCAGGAAACCGACCCCTTCCTTGTAACTTTCAGGGGAAGGGAACAGTTCTCCCGCGGTTGCAAGGGCCGGTAAAGCCGACTTCGCAGTATAATCGGTCCTCGCTGCAAATGCTGCTTAAAAGTGTCGTTAACTGTAAAAGTTTTGTTAGACGTACAAACCTTCCTGCAGAAATGGACCGGCATACCATAGGAATAATATAAAAACACTCGGATCCAGTTCAGGTAGTTCTAAGTGCTTGAATTTGAAAGGATTTGATTAGTTCTCGTGACTGTGCTCACCAGCAGAATCTGCCCTTTCAAGACAGTCAGACACACAGTATATAAACCGTGCAGATCACACTGCCTTGGTGCCTGTGGCACTTTCGTTGCAGAGCAGCTGGATTTGAGGTTTCCCAGCTTCTGCCAACTCGCAGGGACACAAGGACCTGTGTGAGCATTTTGCAGGGGATGTGCATCTTGCCTGTTGGAAACCCTGTCAGGGGGGAGAAGCGGTTCCCTGTCTGTGAGGTGATGATAGCGGTGCGGCAGGTGATCTCAGCCATGGGGTAAACTTCTGTATACTCAGGTAAATGTATTTGAATAGGTGTAATTTAATAGGAGTAAAGAGTGTTAGTTGGTGCTAATAATGCCATCTGCTTTGAATATGTGAGATGTTCAGGATTATGAAGATTTTGCCTCCTGTAGAGTTTTGCAACACAGGAAGGTCCAGATCACTTGAGAAGAACCAACAGAATGCACCAGTTTGTACCAGTTGTAAACTGGCTGGTCATCTTTATAGTAAAATGTGAAATACCTCGATTTGCATATGCTTTGCTTCACTTAGAAATACTGAATTAAATAGGATATATTTGTTTTACCCTCTTTAAATTTGAGTTACTTCACTGAGTTCTGCTATAGATGACTTATTCCTGAGTACTTGTGCTTGCTCCAGATAATTAATTTTCATTAAGGAATTAGATCTGTTAGTCTCTATTTAGTTATGAAGTGTACTAATGAGCATGGCTGATAAGGGTTGAGTTCAGCCTTCTCTACTGTGTTCATAACAAATAGGTTTCTACTTTTTATATGCTTGAAAGGGTTTTTTTTAGCCATCACTTTGGGTAATGTTTGCTTGAAAGCATTAGGGGACCTGTGATAGTCTTGGAAGGTGCCAAGTGCGCTTGTTTCCCAGAGGAGTCGATGGTGTTGAGGTTCTCAGACACTCAGTTGACTACATGATCCTCAGTACAGAACTTCTAGAAAGCAGCACACAGTGAAAAATCATGGATCTATAAAGACAGAACCTTCGTCACTTCATGTGGAGGTTGCGTGCTTGATGAATGAGAAAAGGACTCAGCCAAATCCCAAATATTATTGAAGTTAAAACAAAAGTGGCCTTCCCTTAAGCTATCCCTGAGCAGACCTCCTACTGAGCAGAATCCTGTAAGCTCAATTACTAAGAAATAAACATGTTTGAAACCCTTCATATATCATTCTAAAAACACAAATATTTTTCCACATGGTTTTTGTGAAGTTTAATAGATGATGAGAAAAGACCACAGAGACTTTTTGGCATGTCCAGTAACTAGTTTAAGAGTGGCTGGTTTAACCTGTGCCATTTAAAGAGTGGGTTTTTGTAAGATTATGCATTTTAACTAGTTCTTTTTTTAAGTCAGTGCATTCTTGTACTTTAAAAAAAAATAAACCTCAGAAGATCCAGTGTGAGCTGACTGGACAGCTGTGAACTCTGTTCAGTAGGGGGGGATATTTCAGAGTAGGCAAGCATCAGGTAAAAAAGTGAACCAATCTGACATGAAGCATGTGGATGCATTAAGATGTATGTGATTGAAATACCTTGTCACTGCCAGCAACATCCATTTTTAAGAAAATCACTATATATAATCCATTTTGAAAAGGAATCATGCTGAAGGTCACTAATTTTTTCCTGGGTCACAAAGCACTTGATAAAATCTTGTGAAATCTAGAAGTACAGGGAGACCCTTTGCTAAAGTCCATCGACATGGGTCCACAGATTTTCACAAGTGAATAACCTACCTCTAAGGAGAAAATAAGAAGAGAGATTTAACTTGGCTTCCATCAAATATTATGAGACCTGTTTAAAACTTCATTTTTGGATTATTTTCTGAAAGCTGCTTTACAATTTACTGAAGGACAGTTTAATTCACATGCAGTAGTTGTACATGATTCTTAACTTCTATCTTCATTTATCTTTAGTGACTCTATTATGGATGATAAAAAAGCAGTTAGTGTCTCACTGGAGATTTGATTTCTCTAGGAGGCACAACCTAGGGACTGGAAAACTCAGGCTGTTTCTTGAAAATTATGGTTGATATTATAACAATTCCCTATCAGTGCTGTACTGTTGGCATCTCAACAAGATTTAAGATGAGAAATCTACATTTTTTTTTTTAAATGCTGACTTAAATTTGGCTTAAAGCTGTCTTTGACCTCCAGATTGTGAGAAGAATGTAGGAGTGGCCAAGGATGGTGTCATTTTCTGTATGTTTTTGAGTTCCTGATCCAGTTCATCTTCAGTGGGAGGTACAGTTTTTTACAATGAGAACAACCAGCCATTGAATAATCTCCTAAGGGAAGTGGTGGGTTCCCAACACTGAACACTTCTAAAGAATCACCTGGACAGGGTGCTGGGATACATTGTCAGGACTGTGCTTTTGCAAAGAAGTGTTGGACCAAAACATCCTTGAGGTCCCTTCCAACCTGGTGTTCTATGATTCTGTGATACAGTCTATGTGTGTTTCTGTCCTTGTTTGTATAATCAACAGAGGTTTTGGTTTTTCAGGAAAAATGGCATTACATGAGCACAGTAACTGTACTGAAACAGAGAACATAAAGCTTGTGTTTTAAATGTGATGGTTAATACAAACATACAGACCAGTGTAAATAATTGTAAACTGACTGAAATAGGATGACTGAAATTTTGCAGTGCAATTTCGCAGCAATATTCAGGGTAGAATAGCGGAATAGCATCACTGCAGGCTTCGCAGTAATTTAAAGCATCTCCATTTCCTTCATATTTATTATTAATGATAGCATTGTCCTAATAATATAATAATATTTGTATCCCAAGCATTCCTATGTTTTTCCTTAAGCTTTTTTTTGTGGACTGGCCTCTTACATCATCATCTCTGACATCTGACTTTGATTTGTGATTCTGGTAATGTAAATTACCAATTTACAAGTAAATGCATTACCATTTAAATTAAGTCTGGATGAGTTCCATTCAGCTGTTTTCTAATAAAAAATTCACTTTGAGTAAAAAGACTTAAATTTGGGAAATGCCTGTTTGCATCTGTGATGATGCTGTTTCTTTATACATTTGTAGCTAAACAGATCAAGTTCTGGGAAGAATGAGGAAAAGAAAGGGAATAAGGGAAATGGCAAAGGTGAATCTGTTTCTGAAGGTGGAAAGACAGCTGTAGTGTTTTCCCTGAAGAATGAAGTTGGTGGATTGGTGAAAGCTCTCCGACTCTTCCAGGTAAAGCTTGCAAATCATTACACTGACCGGACTGAGGAAGGGCTATTGAGGTCAGGTTGTTTGTTGGTATAAATCTAATGGACCATGGCAGAAGGGATAGGGTGCAGTTACACTTTGCAGAATTGAATAAAAATAACTTAAAATTTAATGGACCATTCAACAAAGGATTTTGAGTTTGTGAAGGGTTTTCTGGAATATAGTTTAAGAGCAATACTGATGTTTGTGCCATTTGCTTTAGATTTCTGGTGTGTGATTCTCAACAGTGTAAATTAGATTTGAAGTTGTCTCTGCAGGCCACAATGAAAGGAGGCATTTTCAGAGAGAAGTTCAGAATCTAAATTATATAAAATCAAGTGGTGGTGGCAGTCTTGCTGCAAGACAGTGTTCAGTCATTAAGTTAAATGCACCTTTAAGAGCTTGCAGGGTCAGGGTTTCATGTGTTTAACTAGAATGTAAATGGTGAAGTATTGGTTCCCATATGGATCCCCATGCAATCTACAGTTTTTGGTCAGTCTGCTGGTACTGTACGTAGTCTGCTTGGCTTACTAATGATTGAAGAGGGCTTTGGGGTGTGTCTAAGGATAGTGGAGGCAAAGCAGTGTGATAAAAGTGTTAGGTTGTTAAGTCTGTGCAGTACAGTGAAGAGAAAGTGAGCACACTCAAATCTAGTTAAATTAACATTATTATTAGTACATTGTGAAATCAAATTGCAGTAGAATTTAGTGTTTATAGCAAATGTAAGTATAAAATGCTCCACCCCTGGCAGTGTTCAAGGCCAGGTTGGACAGGGCCTTGGGCAGCATGGTCTAGTGTAAGGTGTCCCTGCCTATGGCAGGGGGATTGGAACTAGATGATCTTAAGGTCCTTTCCAACTCAAACCGTTCTGTGATTCTATGCAAGTTATAATCCTATACTTTCTTCTACAAGAGGTTATTTTGATAGATGAAATGAAATCATTAGTTAACTTTCTTCATTAAGAATATTAGTTTTATTTTTACTTTCAGTCTATAGATTCTTCTGTTATCAGTATTGTGTCACTAATTGAGTAAATACAAAGTAAGTACTTTCAATGCAAACACATTTTAATTACTAGGAAAAGCTTTAATGAGGAATATGCCTTCTAGCTGGTATGTCTGTATTTCATCTGTTATTTCATCTTTCCACAGGAGAAACATATAAGTATGGTTCATATTGAATCACGAAAATCGAAGAGAAGGAACTCAGAGGTGGAAATTTTTGTGGACTGTGACTGCAGTAAGAAAGAATTTAATGAACTAATCCAGTTGCTCAAGTTTCAAACAAATATTGTCTCTCTCAATCCACCAGAAAATATCTGGACTGATGAAGAAGGCAAGGCTGCTTTTGTATCACTTGATTTAGACACTGACAAACGTTTTGCACAGGTATCTTCATAGTCTTATACGCCAGTACATTCAACTCACATTCTGTCTTCTACAGATCTTGACTGTGTACCCTGGTTCCCCAGGAAGATATCTGAATTAGACAAATGCTCACAAAGAGTTTTGATGTATGGATCTGAGCTGGATGCAGATCACCCTGTAAGTGTAATGTAAAGTTGTCTTGTAGATGATCTGTTCAGGTTATTTCCCAATCAAATAAAGAGCCTGTTGACTGCTGATTCTGAGTGCTGTTTTGAGCATTACGGTTTTCAGAAGGTGGGGATTTAGTTCTCTTCAGTAGTTTCAGTGAATTAATTTTTCTGTAGTAGGACACTCAAAAAGGAGATCTTCTAGAAAACTTCACTGTTTAAGAAGTATGTCCCCTTTTGTACTGCTTTCATTTATTTTTTTTTTTTTTTCTAATGAACTAGTTGATAGAACAGTTTCAAACTTTGAAGAGTTTAGATCAATATGACCTTTGGCTCTGCCACACGTAGCTCTTAGGTAAGAATTGGTATTGACCTAGGTGTCAGAGAAGAAACAATTATGAAGGAGTACTTCCTTGGGCACTCAAGAGGTAATTACAAAACAAAATAGAACAAGATGTTCCTGTTTCTGCATGAATGCAGCAGATGAGAAGGTGCCTCACGTTTTCAGACTTTGACGACAGGAGACAAGCCTGTGTTTCATGCAAGCTGTATGTGCAGCCAAATGCTCAATGCAAGAGGCAGAAGAATAGATTTGTTATTGTTTTATTTAATATGACTGATGTCCCTAAATGCTTAACCTCTGAGTCTTTAGATGGCAGATGATTGCAAGGATTTATGTTACATTTTCATGTGTTACAGACCTAAGTTTCTACCTTTGGACAATTTGGGCTAAAAGATGCTGGTGGCAGCTAGTTATATTAATTCCTAAAATAGTCTGGATTAAACCAATTTTGTAGGAAATTTCCAGTTTAAAGGAAGTAGGTAATGAGCTAAGATATCTGATTATAAGAATGTCTTATAGTAGAATCAGATTAAACTCTACCTGTAGGTGGTAATCTCTTTTGGGTTTTGTCACACACATTTTTGCTGGTATTGTCCAAGATGATGAAAAATGCCTGTTTCTGCATTTGTGACTGCAGAAAGATCAGGTTGGTGTAGGGGACTTTTCTGGTGATGCATCTGTATACCGTGGTACTACAGGGCTTGTGCGGACACCTCCGTGGTGACTGCCTTGGCTGAGGAAGAGCAGGTACTCCTGGTGGCCCTGGGTCTGGGGCTCTACGTCAGTGCAGAAATGGCACTCAGGCTGCTGCCTTCTATCCTGTCTGCTCCACAGCTCCTAGAGCAACCATGCCATGGTGAGAGCTCAGGCACAAACCCTCACACCTGCGCACACAAGCAAAAGGACATCATCATGATGTCCCTTGGCAGCCCCACTTCCTTGTCTCCAATGTCACCTGCCTGCCTATCAACCATGATAATTGTCATCACCTTGTTTGGTTCCCAGCCATTTCTACCATGTATGAGCCCTTCCTCCACTGTGGGCCCACATTTGGGCAGTGCATTCCTGGATTCTGGTTTCTGCCATATACTTCCTGGTGATAAACTAGGATTTACCGCACATTTTCTCAGAATGGAAAAGCCTGTTGATTACCTTCAACCATGAACAGTAATCTGGTTCAAACAGAAGCTGTAGTGGCAGCTCATTCCAGCCCTATGTCAATGGCTGTGACAGGCCATTTGGTACTCTTATGTTCTGAGCTGCTGCCTTCATTAAATACTTGAGTGCTCTGCTGAAAATCTGCCTTCAGTTTTACAGACAATGAAAAAAGACATTTGCATTATATGAATATATATTTTACACTTGGGAGAACTCCTATAAACATAATTTACACACCATTTGTTAGCCTATGCGGCATGCTAGGTGTTAGAGATGGGGGGAAAAAAAACCTGTGAAATCTGTGATGGGTCTTTCAAAGGCCACTTCTGGTGTCTGCCTTCGCGGTGGTGCATGGGTGCCAGAGGACCAAAGAGAATTACCCTGTTACAGCACCACTTCAGCAGCAGAGCCCTAACCCACTCCATACTGTTGAATGGTGTTAGTCTCAGTTTCACTACACGTGACAGACTTTTAAATCCCTTGTGCCATGTTTTCAGCTCTTGAATGATTTTCAACTGAGTAAGTCAACACTTTTGTCAGAAGTTATTGATCAGACAAAGAGGAACTCAAACTCCTGTAGGACTTTGGTGGGGAAAAAAGTGGAGAAATCCTTATATTTTCTTGCAGTGCTGTAGATAGTGTTAATCAAAATACAGTATAATTTGGTACTAAATAAACACTTTAATGATTTATTTTGTAATTCTTACAACCAATTTTCTGTCCTTATTGTGAATTACTCTCTTCTTCCTTGCTGAAGGGATTTAAAGACAATGTCTACCGACAGAGAAGAAAGTACTTTGTGGATATTGCCATGAGCTATAAATAGTAAGTACTGGCATAATTCTTCCCTATGCTGCTGACTGTTTAGGATTCACGCTTTAATTAATTCTGTAGGATGGAAATTTAACAGTAGACAAAGTCACCCTTTAAACTTTGACTTGTTTAGTATAGGCTATAAATGGCAAACCTGATGCTTGAAATCCCATTATATTTTTGGTACAGATACAGGCAAGTAAAGCATTTGAAAGGTAAGCACAATCGCTTCAGCATTTTATTTATAGCTGCTAAAACTGAAGAAACTCGTTTACAAATACTTGCATGTCTTAATGACAGACTGATGGACTGCTGAGTTGCACGTATCTATAATCCCTTTGTAATTGGACAAGCTCACTGTAAATGAAATCGGTGTTTTCTTTTCATGTGCTTACTATCCTGGACGCTGCAAAATGCCATTTATCGATTTTGCTAACACAGCTCTAAATTTCTCAAAATTCAGTCAGTGAATGTCTCTATAGTTAGTGAAGCTGATGTTGTTACCGTGCTTGGAAATCAGGAAACTTTCTGTGCTACCTACAACCACCTACTGTGTTGCAATTTTCTTGTCACAGAAGTATTCAACTAATTCTAATCATATGCTAGGTTTCATTTGCAACAGGCCTAAGCTCTCATTCTCAAGGGAACTAACATATTAGTTTCATGTTCTTTTTGATTTTACCACACTTCAGGTTTTAATTTTTCTCCTTTGAGATTTCTACCTATTTAAAGAATATAACACACTTTTTTTTTTTTCTCCTTTCGTAGAAGGCACATTCTGTAAGGAAGCAAAAAAAGGGGTGAAGGTTTTTCATTTCTGTTTTTGTTTTTCATATAGGCGTAGTATATGGGCTGCAGAAAGCTGGGGGGACAGGGGGATTGACTCTGCTTTGTGACATGTAATCCTGATTGTATTTCTCCTTTATTTTTGTCCCATTCCTGTTGTTAAGCTATTACCAATCTAATAAATTGGTAAGTGCCAGTTCTGGTTCCCCTTTTTTTCCACTCATGGTGGCATTTGTTTAGCTGGGGGCTCATGATAGTCATCCAGCATACTGAGCTGCTGCATGCTAGGAGCAGGGTGCTGGTTGGTAGAGAAGCTTCCTAGGCTGACCAGGTAAGTCCTAAATTTTACAGCTTTCAGACATAAATTGAGACAGTTTGTCTGTTTGTTTAGAGAAGATTGCTTTATTATCTTCTTTTTTTCTAGTCTGATGCTTGTGGTAGATTTAGCTTCTTGACCAGCATTTCTTGCAGTAAGAAATGGCAAGCAGGTACCTGTGGGTGAGGGCAGACTGTGTGTGTTCCTAGAGCTCTTTCGTAAGTTGAACAGTTTGCCATTCATCCATGACGGTAACAGTAGTGCCACGCACTTCACAGCTGCTGAGTTGCTGGAAATACCTTCCTTCCTTCTCCCTCTCAGCTGGTTAAGTGCTGGTAAGATCATGCAGCTGGCTCGTTAAGCAGTGGTTGGTCTTCTGCTACAAAGAGGTGTTTTGGTTTTTTTTTTTCACTCTGAAACCAGTGAGAAAAATCTTTTCACAAAACTCACATAGAGTAATCCTGCATACCCCCGGAAAAATAGATAAAGGAAAGGAAAAATCTTTTCCTTCAGTAGGTATTGAAGGCTCAAGAACCATTTCTGCAGGCACATTACAAAAATCAGACAACACAAACCAGATGTTATTTGGGGGTCAGATCTTGTACTTCAGCAAAACTTCTCAGAAGTACTCCTTCACCCTATTGATCTTTTCAAACCTTTAAAAGATTTCAAACTTTCCAATTATTACAAGCAGAGGGAAAACAAAATGCTTCAAATATTTTTACCCAGGGACTACAAAATCACTGGGAAGCCAGTACTCAAAGCAGTTACTTAAAAATGGCAAAAGCTCATTCATACTCCACAGGTCTCACGTTGTGGTTATCTTAACCCCAGGCATGTGCCATGTCTACTGGGCTATACTGTCTGTCTCCAGGTATGCCTGTACAGACAGCCCAGGGAGACATGTACCCTCAGCATCCTGCAGCTCAGCATAAGCCATGCTGAGGGAAGGGCAAATCAGCTCAGGGAGGATTCCATGCTGCTGCAGCTAAGCTGTTTTCTGCTCCCCATGCTGAGGAGCTCAGATTTGTGACACTATGCTGTAACAGGCTCATCACTAATGACTATTTACTTATACAAAAAGAACAGCTCTGTTGTAAAGACTGCTTCCCTTAGGGATAAATTCAGAGCATTGTCTTGAAACAATTAGTGTCTTCCAGGTGAGTGACCTCCCTAATCACCTGAGGAGGCTTGATTCATTTCTACTTTGCCAATGTTAAAAAAACCCCAAACATTTGTTTCTTTAAAAAAATAACAGCTTTGGCTGAAAAAAAATTGGCTACAAGGAGTTGGCTCTGTAAATAAATAGTTGAATTGAAAATCCCAGATCAGCATTTCCTTTATGAATTGCTACAATTCTATAGTGGTAGATGCTCTGTTTTGTTTGAACATAAAAGAGGCCTCTGTAGTGGAGAGAGAGGGAGAAACACTAAGAAGGGAACTTGGAGAAGCAGGTATTTTCTGGTGCTGGGTGATAAAGGGAAAGACACATTAATAGAGCACAGCAGTAAAGATCAGCTGTATAAAATAAATGGACCAAAAAAAATTTCCTCCTTCCTTCACTTAGCTTCTACCCTAAAGAGAGTGAAAATGTGTTGATGTTGCTAATTAATCCTTTGAGACTGATTAGGGATTGAAAAAGTGTTGAGAAAATTAAATCTGGAGGAAAAATACTATGTTTAAGAGGGAATTCATAATATGAGTTGATAGCTCATGACCATGGCAAAATGGAAAGACCCTATTTTAATAAGGGGAAATAAAAATTCAGAATGGCTTAGCTTGTAGAGTCATCTTACTCAGCCACAAGAAAACTGGCTATGCAGGCTGGCCATTTATGTGATTTACTGCAATGTTTGAGTGCAAGGTGGGTCTTGCTTGCTGAAATAAGAGGGCAAGAAAAATGAGCTTTGCAGAGCTGAGTGAGAAAGGTATAGGTCCTCCCTCAAGTCTGGCTGCCTTGATCCTTTAGATAAAGAAAGCAATGCCATGATCAGCTAGAAATAAGATCAGCTCTCCTAGGCATAAATCCTATTAAGGAATTAATGTTCAGTGAACCTTACTTCAGTACTAGTAAATTAATTGAAACAATAAGTTACAAACCTTTTAGTGAGCACGGACCAAGCTTCAGATCCTTGGTTGTGTTATACCTTTCTAGCGACAGGCTAAATAAAAACCTGAGTTTTAGCCCTGGTGCACACACTTCTTCCTCTTTGCTGGGCCAGTGCTGACCTATACTGGCAGCATCCACAGTAGAGGTCAGGTCTGAAGAAAAGCGACAAGGCTACTGAACAGTATTCTGGCAACCTCAGGTGAATGGAGCAGTAACCTGCTTGTATCTGTCATGTATGGTACAATTTAGAATAGCTGTTACGTTTTCTGTGAGCTGGCAGGCAGCTTAAGGTGATAAAGGTGAAGACAGATACTAGACCTGAAGGACTCACTCCTGCTGCAGAATGGGCACAGACCCAGTACGGCTTCAGCTGATGAGAAATGCTTCACTTGAATGTGTTGCAATTCCTGTCGTGTCTGCAAAAGAGTAGCTGAAGGGGAACTAGAGGGTGTATTGTATGTTCAGCGAGTCCTTAACAAGAATGAGTACCTCATACAAAGTAGCCTTTGACTGACAGTAACTGCTGTGGATCGAAATTCTTTGATACAGTGAAAGGCAAGGGGATTAAATGGGAAGTTTTCAATAAAGATGAGAGAGCAGCCACAGTAAGCGTGGGACAGAGGAGCCTCTCTTGTGCATGTAGGGACTGCATAGCAGCATTCACCATATGACATGAGGGCTCATTCCTGTTACCTTGTCCGATGGAGATAGGCAACACTATGAACTGGGCAACAACCAAGATGGAAAGTTCACCCCCAGCAGAAGCCCATCACTGCAGTTCCGCTACGGTAGGATTCCCCATGCCCAGTACACCCGTTCAGCTGCTGTCCGTGGTACTGAGGAAGCTGCAGCTCTGTGCAGGGGAGTGGGATATAGGGACTGATGGGGAGGAGGAGGATCCTCTGAATTCCTTGGCCAATGTGTAGTACATTACAGTGCAGGAAAAGAAGATACTTGCAGAGAAGGCAGATTGTACAGGTTACATGCTCTAGCATGAATTTTAAATCCAGAGAAATATTATAAAGTGTATTCTAGGGAGACCTGATAATGTGAGATGTTGGCCCATGACCATGGCATGATAAATTCCTTGCAGCTAAATACAAGGTAGTGTAATTTGGAAGGATCCTTTCATACCCTTCACACTATCAGTTTTGAATTAGCTATAACCACTCAAGGCAAATCCTGGATATCAGAGACAGGGTACCCTGGAAGGCTTTTCTGTACATCTGTGGAAGAGCGAGGAGGCAGGGGAATGGTGCAGAAGAAAAGAAAAAGTAATTAAAGGAGAGATGTATTTAGGGGCTTAATTACACCTAGGATAGGCTGTTGGCTCTGAGGTGAGCTTCCTCATGATGTCATCCTGCACGAATTTGGGGTTCCACACATATCTGCACATGCAAGCAACCATCTAAACAATAAATATATATATATTTCAGCTGGATCCACACATTTCTAAACATCCATGTAATTGCCTGATCTTCACTTTGTAAAATGCTAGGTAATGATGCCATGTGAATATTAAGTATTTTAAAGAATGCATAGTAAGTGCAGTCTGCTGATGGTCTTACTGAATCTACAAATTAGACTAAATAAGGATCTTCAGCTGACCACTTGCTAAGGCATCAGTGACAATAAATGGAGAAATATTACTCTGGTAGAGGAACATGGCATATAAGAAATCTATCTTTCTACTATGATATATATTAAGATTAATAGTTTCATTGCTTAGTAAGAAATACGATTCTTAAGAAATGAATGCAATATGTACAACGTAACATCAGTAAGAAAGTCTAAGAAAAAACATCTAGCTGTTATTTCAAAATAGTTTTCAATAGTCTTAAAAGTTTATGTCTTCCTTTATTTATTTAAATAATAATTTTTACAGAAATTTTGCCATCCTCAGTCTGTCAAGAATCTGGTTGTATTCAGGTGTATTCTGCATTATTTTGTTTTTTACAGTGGTCAGCCCATTCCCAGAGTGGAGTACACAGCTGAAGAAATTAAAACATGGGGGGTGGTATTTAGGGAGCTCAGTAAACTCTATCCTACCCATGCTTGTCGTGAGTATTTGAAAAACTTTCCCCTGCTGACCAAGTACTGTGGATACAGAGAGGATAACGTGCCTCAGCTGCAAGATGTTTCTGTTTTTCTTAAGGGTAAGTTCCATATTTGGTTTGCCAATTGATAGAGTTCCATGAAAACACTCTTTTTTTTGTTAGATACAAAGCACATGGAGTGAAAAGACTCCCTGCATTGTCAGTGAGCTTTAGTTGGGCCAGAAGTATCAATCTGGTTTTGACATTCTCCATGGCAGAAAGTTTGTTGAGTCAAAACAGTTGTGTTTGTGTATTTGCAAGTAGGAATTTGAGTTAAAAAGCTGAAGATGCATCACATAATGTTATCACTTGATATTCCTCTCTTCACAGAGAGAAAAGTCACTACAATGAAAAGAAAGAGCAGAGTTAGCTCTGCTTTTCTCATTGTACCACAGGGTGGGAGTTCTGATAACTGCAAGTGGGCATCCCCCTAAATATCCAGGCAGGTAAAAGAGAGAATAAAATTCCAAGATAATTGAATTTAAATAGGAGAGCAGGTTTGGAGGACAGGAGGCTTTCCTGAGTGCTCAACACCTGAAGTCATATATTGAAAAAAATCAATGTGACTGCATAGGTGATCTGGTACCTCTCATTAATGTTATTTTTTAAGTGACCAGTATATTACATATTTAAGTTTGAAAATACTCTTATTTTTCATCTCTAATGGAAATTTATCCCATATGGAAGAAGTGGCAGACATGAACCTGCTGTTCTTAGCAGTAGAGGAAAAGCCACTAAAGAGTTAATTTAAGATTTTAATCTCTCAAGGATCTTTCAGATACACATACTTGTTCCTTAATCCTCTTGCTCAGGAGCTTCAGGAGCTCCAGAAGTAAAATATTGTAAAGATGGGTGTTTGGAAAAAAATGTTATGTGTTGTTAAATGTTATGAAAGGAATTAGCAATGCATTTTGCCCCAAATATGTGTTGAAAATCTTTAGCTAAGAGAAATATAAAATTTGTAATGAAAGGCTTCCTTTCTTCATCCATGATTTCTGTTTGTGAACACCTGCATTTGGTAATAACTGACTCATCACTCTTAGAATTTGGCTATGTCCTTCTGGGTGTCTCATTATTGTATTGCAGTCTCTAAGGAATGATGCTAAAGTGTATGGTTTCTTTCTCCCTAACTAGAAACTGAAACCCTCACACTCCTCCAGAAACAGGTTTTCATTCTAAATACAGCAATAGTAGTGTCTATTTAAGAAAAAATTGGAACATCCTTCTGTAAACACTTGGAAAGAATAAAGAATGAATTTGGGAGAGAAACATGCTTTTCAAAGTCACTCAGTGAAATTATTTCCCACTGGGACCAATCTGACAAAGGAACACTTTGTTAAATATTTCAATGAGGATCTCAACTGTGAAAGCCAGTATTTTACTGTCACAAAGTGTAATTTATTTGTAAAAAGAAGAACAGATTTAATTTAATCCTGCTCTATTCTGTTAGTTTTTAATATGTATTACAGAAGACATCTTCTGTTTTCAAAATTTCTCTCCCATTTGGTACCAGACATAAAAGTCTATGATTTGAGAACATCACTTATGGTGTTTTCTAGATAAATGTATTCAGACCAACTTTGAAATACCTCAAACTGTTTTCTTTAAACATATGCTAGCAATACAGGATAGTTCTTCTATATAATAGGTGAAAATTTTGTGTGGTGATCTTCAGCCATGATTCTCCATGTCATGCTTCTGGTACAATAATTGACAACATATCACTACCTGTCCTCAGAAACTGATACAGTTATATATTTATATATATATATATATATAATGTGGTATTTTATTATCTCCTTCACTTCAGAAAGGTCTGGCTTCACAGTGAGACCAGTTGCTGGATACTTGTCTCCCCGAGATTTTTTAGCTGGCTTAGCATATAGAGTTTTTCACTGTACTCAGTACATACGACATGGCTCGGATCCTCTCTACACACCGGAACCGTAAGTTGCTACATTTGTTTTAGTTCTGAGAAAATATGCTCACTAGATTCTTAAACAACCTAACTGAATTTGTCAAGACTGAAAACAGGAACCTCCCTTCAAGTGTAAAAATCTACTTATACCATGGATGACAAAACCCTTTTCTTAAAAGGCTCTTAAATGACTGGGTTGTTTATACAGTGGGTAAAAAAAATCTGTCTGGATTATATTTCAGTGAAAAATGGAGTTTTCAACTAAGCATTTTGAACAAGTACCTAAAATTTTATTCTCTGGTGGACAGCTAAGGAAAGAAGTTGGGGAAAAAAACCCTGAATCAACTGAAAAAAAAAATGTTTTCAGAATTACAGTTTGGTCTTCTTATGTCCCCATTTATCTTTCTTTGGGTCAGACTCCACAGCTGACCTTCATTTATCTCTGATAACACAACACAAGCAAGTCATGAGGCATTATTCTCTCAGCCAGGGAGGATATTAGCTATAAAGCCTGTTATAGGGGATGTGTTAGAAACACGAGACTTTCATGGGACAGCATTGCAGCTTTTCTAAAACAGAATATTGTGAGTTTGGATGAAATATTTCAGCATTTGGCCTCTTGATGAAAAGTAGGGGGAAAAAAGATCAAAGCGATTGTAGTTCTTGTCCTGTATTATATATGGTGTGCTCTCTACACTAATAACAGAACAATACATGTCAGTTAGATAACATGGAAGTAGTTTTACCAAAGTCATACACTGATCTTGTAACCACGAGGAATGACATTTTCGCAGTGAATCAGGTGGTTAGCATGAAATTGTAGCTGTTGTTAATCAGTTTGTACTACTTGAGTGTGTATTATTTTTGCCCAAATTTACACAAAGGATTCATACATATATATTCAGCTCCAGCCTTGCAAACATTTGGATGCATGCCTAATTTTGATTTCATGAATAGACTGCCAAAACCATGGAGTGATATTTTTGGATATGAAAGGATTAATGAAACCGCATATTAAGCTGGAACTAAAAATGCTCTAACATTATTCTGGCAGGAGTCACCAGGTGGTGCTGTTATACACTTATCTACTTTTTTCCTCAGCATGTGAACTGGGCAAAGTATTTGCTGAAGTGCTGCGAGGTTAGGTTTGTGCGTGTTTTTCTTTTGGGAAAGAGGTGGTAATCCCTGAAGAAATTAATTCATTTCTGTAACCTCTGTAATTATAATTTATAATTTGTAATTATAATTTTAATCTCTTAAATCTGTGGGCAAATTGCTGCAGTGTAAAAGAAGGGTTTTCATATATGATGCTGGACCTCTTCTGATCTATCTGAAGATATCTCTAGATATTAAAAGAAATTAGGAAGTACCATATTTTGCACCCATGGTGTCCTCTCCTGTGGGAAACCAGTGTCTCAGATCAGAGCACCTGCCAATATTGAGTAAAAGAAGGATGACATTTATTAACTTAATGCAAACTAGAAGATCATTTTCCTCTATTGATAGGGGATTTAGGTACACAACTCCAACAGGAACAAAGGAAGGAACATCTTCCAGGAATCAATTAAGTGTGTCTGTGCTTTTGGTGATGTTATCTTGTTCATTGATTTGTATATTTGAGACCCCTGTACTTTTCAGGATGATGCTGCTTACATTCACAATTATGCAGTCTATTACAGCTGATTCTTAATAGTGATGGCAGCTACTTTTTTTGTAACCTTTCTGGTCATGGTGCCTGCAAAGTCACTGTGTAGTAATAATAGTTCAGTTAAAATGAAGGTTTTTGTTCCTTTTTTGGGCTCAACTTAAAAATCCAGGTTATAGTCTTAGCACCTTTAAATTTAAACTGACAGAGGAATGCAGCTGTCATTTTCTTCACGTAAATTAAATAGTGTGTACTGACTATTAGGAACTCCATAGAAAAGTTCTGAAAATACCTTTTTAAATGTGTTTATTTTTTCTTTTTATATGTTTAGTTAGAGCGTATAGTAAGTGTTATCAGAAATACAGAGTGAAATCTTGTTGTTTTTTTTTTTTAAATCAATGGCAAAACTAAATTGACTTGAGTGGGGACAGCTCTTAGTCTTCTGCAGTAGTTGCAATGCCCTGAGATCTGCTGGTTGATACATAGGGCCATAATGAGATTTGCTGCAGGTTCCTGGCTTGGTGAATATTGCATTTCAGTGCTATAAATCTGGTAAAAAGACTCCCTTTGACTTCAGTGGGCTTTCCATCAGATTTAACATCCAGGCTATAGAGCTAGATACAAATTAGAGAGTTCATTTGGTTTGATCTGTATCACTACTATATGCATTTTAGAACATTGCTTTCTGAGTTTCATTATGTTTCTACTACATTCACAAAGCTATATAGATTTCCTCTGCTCTGCTAACTAATTTACTCCAAGAAAAATCTTTTGCTGTGAAAAGTGCATTACAAAAATCTTATTTTCTCTGAGCAATGTGTGTGAATAAATTAAAGGAACTTAATTATTTTCTGAACAAAACAAAACAAAAGAATGAAGCTTTGGTAGTTAAACGAAGAATTATGTTGTTTAGGCTATCTATAAAGAGCCAGGCTGGCAGGGACATGTAAGAGACTCCAATGACAATACTGAATGGTGGTTCATGGTTCTGCCTGGAACATTTTGGTTTTGTTGGTTTTGGTTTTTTTTTATTTATTTTTATTTTTGTTCATATGATTTTTGTTTCAAGCTCCCCTCTTTATAACTGCATGTTAAAAATACTGTTTTGCGTAGTTTCAATGGAATAATCTGCAGGCTAAAGGCATGAGACAAATAACTTCTACCTCCTCATCCTCCTCCCCTTGTCAGGACAGACAAGTTAAAGGGGCTAGGCTTTGTCTGTTCTTATTTTGTTTGCAAGGGTAGAAGCGACACAGAGCCTGTGTCCCAGTTCAGAACAAGGAATAACATGTCTTTGCTTATTTGTTTCTGGGAGTTGTGGCTTTAGTACAGGAAAACAGAGATGTAAACGCTCATGCAGGTACCAATAGTAGTGATGCTGCTGTAGAAGCCTTACGCAAAGCCAGGAACTTGAAGCCAGTTCCAGTGTATCTTCTTTGCTCTTGTTATTTGAACTACTGATACAAAGTTAAATACATGTGATCTGATGCAGTGCAGCGTAGGTGTAGTACTCAGGAATCAATGTTGATTTCATCAGTGAAGGTGAGATTTGGAGTTTGAGCACTGGACTTCCAGAGAATGGGCTTTGTGGCCCATTTCTGTATTGGAAGGTGATGGTTGGAGGAGTCAGGTTCCTCCAGTAAATTGTTTGGTTCTGGGAATTCTCTGGGTATACCTATCAGACTACAAACTCATTTTTCTGCTGTCCTTTGCATTGTTAGCAAGCTAAATCTTGCAGAGAATGACAGAAGAAATTGTTATGGCTGGGACTGAAGGAATTAAAGAAAGGTTATTAACCGTTGATGATTATCCATTCAAGTGATGCAAACCATCTCCTGAACAAAGAGACAGATACCATGCAGAGGCAGCCAATTTTTCAAGTCTGAGCTCCAGTGAGGAAAGGAGTATTATCTAACCTATGGGTCTTGTGGTAGGCTACTTTGACCATCTCGCAATACTCAGAGCATCACCAAAGGGATGTGGAGATCATAAAAGAAAAGCCTTCTTACCAGCTGCTTTTGAAGAAATTGGGAATTTCCAGGGCTCTGAAAGGACATGCAATGATGTAGAAACAAGGGAAGAAAGATTACTTTCAGGACAAGCTTTATCAGGCAGTAGAAAACAAAGGCAAACAGTTTTTCTTATGTAAGTATGATGTCTGATACCAATCCTGCCCAGCTGTACATATCAAACATGTTTTATGGGTGCTGACTAAAAATACTGGCATGCAGCAAGTTTGAGCACTCAGCCCATATTGCTACAACTGAATCTGTAGTCAGTGTTCATGGATCATGTTTGTTTTTTCATGCGAAAAGTACTTTTTGTTTTATCAGGAGCAAGATTATCTATTCACCTCCGTTGCTTCTTTGGGAAATACCTATGTCTAGGAAGGAAGAGAAATGAGACTTGGTAATTTCTCTGTACCAGTGAATGAATTATTTGTATATGAAATTGGCTTAAACTTGTCATGCACAACTTCGGAATGGTGCTTGTCTCACCAAAAGGCGTGAATATAACATGAGCAAATGTTGCTAAGCATCTGTCAGTGAGGCCGTCTGGGCTGCGAAGAGAAGCTTGTATGTCTCCCTTCAGTACTGAAACTCTATTTGATAAGCTTTTGGTGAAGCAACCTAGGAATGCCAAAAATGCTAATCTTCATTTGCATGCACTGAGAAGCTAACTACTACTATCTACCTATACACAGTTGCTGCAGCCTTCTTGGTGAAGAATAATGAATAAGGAGACTTTAAATAATACAGAGTGTTGTTTTTCTGTTCATGATTTATCTGAAGTGTCAGGTTCTGTGTCTTTTCAAACAAAAATAGTTTATAAAAGACAAATTGGATGATTTTGGATAGAAAGCTGAATACTTGATGTTTTCTCCCTGCCTTTAAAGCATTTGTTTACAGCTTAAGAAAAAAAAAGATAAAAATAAAAGAAATGTCTTTGAAGAGGCAAAAGCAAAGGAAATGTCAGATCTGATTTTTAAAGTGAACTTTACTACCAGGTCCATTATTTTCTGAGAACAAATGCACCAAAACTTTCAGAATTGTTTGAGAGCTTTTATAGATGATGCATGTGCACTTCTGTTAGGTTGGTTGGCAGTTTTTTGTACACTTATATCTGCACTTTGTCATGGCTAAAATGCACTTACAGGTGTGGACAGCAGTTCTTTCTGAAATGATTTGGCTTCTCTGCTTTTTCTGAAACCTGCTTGGTGAAAAGTGGACCAAGTAACAAAAGTACCCAGTAATTGTAGAAGGAACTCAGGACTAAACAAGAAATCAAGCACACAGAAACCACTGTAAATATTACCCTGAATTTATAGTGGCAAGTGGCAAAATGTTTGGTTGTGAAGTTGTACCCACATGCAAAAAGAGGAATGGAGAAGAGGAAGAGGGAATGTGTTGGATTTGAACTTGATTCACATGGACAGAAATGCTGAAAACTGTACTTGTGAAACATCTGGCTTTCCTTTGGGCAGTTCAGTCTTCATGGTACTAAGCCTGGAAGACAGCAGTGATTAGGCCCTTCCATTCAATCTAGAAATGATGGGGAAGTCACAGAACAGTTGGGGTTAAATGATGTATAATCCATTTATTAGAAGCAAACATGAATATTTCTACGGAACCATGTACAGAGAAGAACAATTACACTGTAAAAAAAGGGTTTCATGGTAAGACTTTTAAAGTAGAGGTCATGTAAAATGGCTTATGTTAAATTAATTATGGAATGATTATGGCATTAATTTCTGTAATGACTCTTTTTTACTTTCTGTTCCTTCAGGGATACATGCCATGAACTCTTGGGACACGTGCCTCTACTTGCTGATCCCAAGTTTGCACAGTTTTCACAAGAGATAGGACTTGCTTCACTGGGAGCATCTGATGAAGATGTTCAGAAATTAGCCACTGTGAGTCAAAACCTTTTTATGGCATGCTCTGTCATCTGTCCTCCTCTTTGGTTGATTAAGTGATGTGCATTATCTTATTAGAGCTTAACTGCATTCAGTCAGGTTGCAAATGACTATGATGTGACAGTCACAGAGTTTTAGGTATTTTTCCATTGATTTTAATAAGAGCAAAGCTGAACTCACTAGTCTTCAGGTTGTCGGTTTTATGTTTTACATGAAATAACCACCAATTTTCAGGGCTGAATGAGATGGATTTTCATGAAATCGCAGAATGGTTTAGGGAAGGGACCTTAAAGATCATCCAGTTCCAACCTCCTTGCCATTAGCAGGGACACCTTCCATTAGACCAGGCTGCTCAAAGCCCCATCTAACTTGGCCTTGAATGCTGCCAGGGATGGGTCAGCCACAGCTTCTCTGGGCAGCCTCTTTCAGTGTCTCACCACCCTCACAGTGAAGAACTTCCAAATACCTATCTAAATCTACCTTCTTTCAGTTTAAAGCCATTACCCCTTGTCCTATCCCTACAAGCCCTTTTAAAATGTTCCTTCCCAGATTTCTCATAGGCCCCCTTTAGGTTGAATTTACGAGGTTTGCACTGGCCTACCTCTTGAATCTGTCCTGGTCCCTCTGGATGGCATCCCTCCACTCCAGCATGTTGACTGTACCACACAGCTTGGTGTCATCAACAGTCTTGCTGAGAATGCACTCAATCCCACTGTCTGTGTCACCAACAACGATTTTAAACAGCACTGGTTCCAATACCGGCCCCCGAAGAATGCCACTTATGTCCACTTGCACATTGAGCTGTTTGTCTACCTAAAGGTGCTGAAAACAAGTAAGCAAGATCATTTTGAAAATAAAACTACATTTTGGTGTGTGCTGTCATCTCTACACTGTTAGCTCCTCCACAGGTGGTCACTTTGGCTCTTACCACTGCTATTTCTGTACTCACTGTTCTGATTTGCAGTTGTTCAGTGTATTGTAGTGTATGATGGATTTTGAGATGATGTTGCATCCTTGCTGTTGCTCCTGTTGGAGAATATATAGTTACTAACCCAAGGCTGTGCAGCAGTAGATCTAGACTGAGGTCAAGTGCCTCAGCTAATGGCTGTGAGATGGATTCTGTATTGCATCAAATGAGGCACATGCCAGTAAATAGCGTGAACTGGAAGACATGGTGCATTAAAGACGTTAGATGTTAGATGGCCTGTGTGTTAAGAACCCTCAGGTTGCACTGAAGTGCCCTGTCAAGTTGCCAGGACTCTCAGCTCCTGCCTACTTGTCAGACCTGTTATATTGTCATTTCCGAATAACTCATATGCAGCCCTTTGCATGATGACATAGGTTAGTGATCCTGGTCTATACCACTGGCTCAGTTCAGTTCTTTTAATTTATATATGATTCTTTTTGTGGATCCTGTTAAAACTGATGCTGCAAATAATTTAATGAACTATATTATATTAAAAACCAGCTCCATATTTAAATATTTTTGTGTCATGAAAGATTTTGTGAGATCCAGTAGAAGAATTGGCTACTTAAAAACTTACCTAGCATACTAGTGCTTTTCTGCACAAGTGCTGTGGGGATTTAAAGGGTTGGAGGTAACTTGGACACAGTTTGAACGTGGATTCAAACTGTAATGGTTTTCATGCACTGGCTTAGCAGTGGCTTAAGAGTCCCATCTGATGAAAAAGGCATTTGTACCCATTTGTTTGTTTTTAATTCTGCAGCCCTCTAGAAAAGGCTAGTAAATTTGTTTAAGCAACCATGCTCACTCCTTAGTTAGACAGCCAGTTCCTCTCATATGCTTCAGGGTGTGTTCCTTGGATTTCTAATGGATGTTGACTGAGAATAAACTGTTGTTTGTATGGAGGAATCATGAAAGTTGTGTGTTTGTTTGCACATTTGCTAGGAAGGGACTTAGTAGGAAGCAGATCTACCTTGTCACAACCTGCAGCCTCAAGAGAAACTACCTAACTGGCTGTCCCTGGAGGTACTTGGAGGAAAACAGTATCTCCAAGTCTTTTACCCCAAATTAACCTTGGATGACATGGGCCTATTGCAGAAGACAATGCTGGGACTGATCTCTGTGGAGAGAGATATTAATATAAAGTAACCTCTGAATAAAATATAAATACGTTTGCTCCTCCCTGTCACAGAAGTTCCGAGTTATGACTGACTCTGTTCCCACTTACGACGCTGTCATCTGAATAATGAGCTGCTCCTGAATCACAAAGGCAGAAAGAAGACAGCTGAATCACTTTCCCTTATCACACCAAGAATTTGATATCTGAGTCAAAGTTGATTCCTTCTCCCATGCTAGAAATGGCTCTTTCAGGTGGAATTGACATTTACAGAATTAAGGTAACCCAGGTAGTGTTATTTTTCATAGAAGCAGAATGTGGGCCTGTACTCTCCTGGGGCAGGTGCTTGACAAATACAGAGATGTTACTTGCCCTAAAATTTGCAATATAAACAGTCAATTTGAGAGCAAGTGGAAAGAACATTTCTCAGCAGTGAGGGTGAGGAGGCCAAGAAATTCATTCAGCTAGGCACCAAATGTCACCTGAGCTGCTGTTAACTGACTTTTGCAACATTTGGTCCCATTTCCATCCTAGATAAAAACCAGAGACATAGCAAGCTGAGAAATGCCAGCCAAGAGTCTGAATACAGAAAAGAAGTGCAGATTCCAGTGAGGCAACTTCAAAGTAAACAGAGAAACAAATGAACAGAGAGAGAAAATGCATATTAATGAGTTTGAAGCAATATGCCCAAAGCAAGCTTGCCATTAGCATGACCTGTTTCAAAAGATAGTGACATTAACAGCTGAGCCATTACAGGGAGGACAGTGGCTTTAGGAAGAGAGGAAAACACCTCTTAGGAATTTGGACCAGAAAGGGAAGAATTGTTACAGGTGATTTTGTTATCTTTTGCTCCATTCTGCTTTCAAAAGTCACCAAGTACTGGCTTTGATAGATCTGCTCTTCGTGCCCTGTTAGTACTGAGGTGCAAAGGAAACGTGCTGGTTTTGTCCCTGTAGAGCTGACACAGTGGATGTAGAGCAAGCTGGAGCCTGGTCCCTAGGCAGACTAGGAGTGTTTACCAAATTGCAATTAATCACATCTGTGCTGAAGGAAGGGTTTAAAAGGGAGAGCATTGCAGGGACTGATGTTGGCCAGCTAGAGGGAGAAGGATGGCTGCAGGGCAAGATGGTTGAATAGAAAGGATGCAAGCTCCCCTCATCCTCGTGTTTTGAGTCTGGTAATCAGATGGGGACAAAGAGAAAGAAGTTGCTTTTCTCCTTTTAAAACTTACTTAATCATTCTTGTCATGTGAGGGGAGTATTGAAAGAGCCAAAAGACTGGCTTTGCAGTGTTTTTTAGAGAGATGCCGTTTCCTTTACAATGTTTTAGGAGAGTAAGAAAGAGAGAAAGCACAAAAAACAAGTGACTGAGAGGTATGCTACTGAAACAAAACAAAACAAAATATTTGCGCAACCCGCGTTTTTGTCTGTAATATAGTATGATGGGGTTACTAGTTAAAGAAATGCAGTATTAGCCATGCATGTCTTAGTGCTAATTATCATCACCACTAATGTCTTGTGGTACTCTGTGTGACTTTCTAAAAACACTTTCGAGTTGATTTTTCAAGCATGACTGGTCTTTCTGACATAGTACAAAAACAAAGACTGCCTTTTCTGCTTACCTATCAAACCATAAGCTGTAGGGAGGACTTGACATGCGGTGTTTCAGCTAATTTATATAATATATCATTTCCAACATATTTAACAGCATGTAACATAAGGTTTTGTCAGGAAAATTGTACAAAAAATGCATCTCGGTTTACACTTCGGTATTACCTTGTAATTTGCGGACTTGGGAGCCAAAGCAGCTGTCTTTGTAAAGCTACAATGAAATGACTCCCAGCTCCTGCTGAGTTGTTTCAGTACAGTCCAGATTTGTAATGTGGCATGTATAGGATGTGTTTGTGTCTATGAAATTCAGTGGGGCACATTAATTGGTGGTGATTCAGAAAAGAGGTTAGCAAAGTGTTTTTGTATGCAGTTTATCACCAAGTCTTTCCACCAGGAATTTTGTAATTAGGGCCTAATTAGTTGCACTAAGTTTTTTTCCAAATTGTTTCTATTAAGAAACAATTATGAAGTTATGTTGAAACCTTCAGTTCTCTAGAACTGTAAAATTGTCATTGTTTCACCTCGATAATATTTGTTCTGGTGTTTTAATAGTATGGGACAGTAGAAATCAAGACATTTCTCCTGGTTTTGTTGTCCTTTATGTGGAAAACTACAATAGGGAATAGCTTCTGAATTAGAAGGAATTGTGTGTTATAAGACCTTGTAAATGCATTTCAATTGTGTTAGGAATCTAGATGTTTTACCTTGCCCAGATGATGACTGAGGCCAATGCTTTATTTCTAAAGCTGACTTTAATTTATCTGTGTAAGTATCACAAGCAAAATATTTTAAAGATATATGCTGGGATAAAAACAATGTTTAGAACTGCCTCCCTGGGAGAAGTCAGCAGTAATTCTTGTGAGCTTATTTGCCTGTCTTCCCTCAGGATCTATGTTATCTGGTCTTGCTGGCTCCATTCTAGTTCTTCTCCAATGCTGAACAACTGGCACATAATTCAGGGCACTTACGCATTGTGTTTGCTGAGAGGAAAACCAGAATGGAGAAATAGGAGCATTGCAGATAAAGACTAAGTTGTATTTAGTAACTTAGGCTAGATGCAGCATTTGTGGTCTCACTAGGCAGAGCAGACTGTTGCAGTCTCTCATCTTCACAAACAACAGGTTAGATTTCCCAGAGGGGCTATTTGACAGTGCTAGGCCATAAGTACAGCTTGTGAACTGGATTGCTGTCTCCCCCCCATGAATGAACAAAAGAAGCTGAGACAAAAACTATGAAAATATTTGAGATTTTGAACATTCCCACTGTGCCTCTGAAAAACCAAGATTGCTTGCATGTTTCTTGTTTATAGTTGCAAAATGATAGGAGCAAACTAACCACTGTTGTAAGTCTGTGATCAGCTCCCCTGCTAAAGCTATTCTGCCATATGAAAATAATTATATAGTGGCCATCTGAAACCTGGTATTATAGCCCAAGAGCTATGGCAGTCACTGAGCATACTGAAGTTTAACATTCAAATCTGCTCGGTCTTCTTACTGTATCTCAATCGCATGCCAAAATTGTGTGATGAATGTGAGAGTGAGCACAGTGAGTACCTTAAGTCCAGTGTTGACATAATGGAGTTTCTTGCTGATGAAACCTTGTGGCTTGCTTATTCACTACAAAGTCATACAGGCCAGTTTGAATCAGGAGAGAAGCATAATTTACCGATGGATTACTTTCCTTTGATTGGTGAGATGTTGCTGGGCACACTGGCTGCTGCTCTAGAAGCATTCCCTAATTTGTGGGTTTGCTCTGTGTAATGTTCTAAAGGAACTAATGACAGGTAACTATCTCCATTTTTTTAAAGGGTTTCAGCAATACTTTCTGATGAAGTAGCTGAACCGCTGATGTCAAGTCCTTCCTACAGTATGCATAATCAAAGAGGTGAGCAGAAAAGATAGTATGTATATCACAGAGCAAGACTAAAGGCAAAAAAACCCTCACGGATTCCAGGGATCAATATTTAATATTTTAGAATACTGCAGTGTTTCCCTGCAGAGCATTTTCACAGTCATCATGTCAGCAATTCATGGCACAAGAACAAAATCTCAGCAGCAATACCTCACTAGCTTTGTAGCTCAAAACCAGAAGGCTCTGTACTACATAAAAATAAGCTGGCATTCCAGAGAAGTTACTACAAGGAGAATTTGAAGAGTTCTGTTGCTGAAATGAGAAGCAAATGCTCAATGCTTTTTTTCCAGGAATTGTGACAGTTTGTTGAGGCCTTTGTTCTGGCTTTGGAGTGAAGTTTGGATCTGCCAGAATTGCTGTGCTGTTCAGGCCACATGCAGTCATAAATATCTGCTTAGGAGGGATGCAAGAACAGGATGAGGATGTATGATTATTTTTAAATGTTTCCCAAGTTTCCGACCAGTCACAAACAGGGAACTCTTGAGCCAAATGTGGTTTCTACATATTTAATTATCCTGACTGGATTTCTATCCAGAGACAGCTGTTATCTTTGAAGACATGTACATTTTTAGTACCTATTTTAGTAACTTTGACAGAGAGCTCTGTGGCTCAACTATTCAATGTCTGGTGAACTACCTATTTCTGTGGTTTTAACCTGATTCCTACTAGCTTTTTTTGTATTGGAAGAGAGAACAATTTAATCATCCCTGCATGCTTTCCCTACACTGTTATGACTTTACAGAACTGTTTAGTTTTCTCCCTTAGTTGTCTCCTTTTCTAGTTTGAATCATTTGTTTAGTTATTTATTATGTGGAAGATGCTCTGTAACCTTGAGCATGTTACTCCTTCCCTGAACCCTTTCCAGCTAGAACTCGAAAAGAATGTGAGGGAGTGTTTCAGTCATCAGGCAGGGGAGTGGGGTAAATGAGCAGCTTGAACCCTAATCCAAGTTGGTTAAGAGCGGCATTGTGGAGTTAAACCAGTTTTGGATGTACTTGCTGTAGAAATAGGAGCCTTTTGCATGGCAGGAGGAGTGGATCTGGTAGTGCAGATCTAACATTGTTTGCTGCTTAGAGATAGGAGAAATGGGCTGGGCTGCATGCAGGGGGGAGTAGGATTCAGTGGATCCATCTTCATCAGTCAGCATTGTTATTCAAGGATATGAGTCCCTGCAGTTTCTGATCAGCAGAAGTACAAAGGGGTGATTCTGCTGCTGCAAATTCTGTGATGGTGTAAGCAAAGTAATTTGGTGGAGAAATTGTGTGTCAGCAACTGCATTGAAGGTGGAGAGCTGGACTGCTGGTTGGAATTGTGGTGGGTTTTTTGTCTTTCTTTGTAGAGGGTGATCTAAAATGCTGGTTTGCAAAACATTTTTAAACATCCTGCTTTAACTCGTTTCTGGGCTACATAGGTTAACACAGGATGTGTTTGGTTGGAAATGAAACATCTTGTGCTTTGTACTGTGTTACTCAAGGTTAAGAAGGTGATGCACCGTGAGGGTGCCCAGTTGATCAAATCAACGACCTGCTTCTTGAGAGGATCTCAGGATCTCCCCAAAAGACAAAATTTTGAGCTCATAAGTAACTAGAAATAGTGCTGCTCTCTGTAACATGCTTGTATGTTTGTATGCTTGGGCCCAACCCTGAAATGGGGAAGCTAGACGCAAGAGAGAACTAATTTGACTTAATTGGGAGCAGAGAAGGAATTAGAAATTTCACTGTAGAAATAATATGGCTCCTTTTAGACAGGATGCAATTTATGAAGATCAAGACCTAAGCAGTTAGAATCACTAAAGAAAAAGCCTCTAATAAAATAACAAATTACAGCCAGGCACTAGATTTGCTTTTATTTCTTGTAGCATTATGTTTCCAAAAGTGGTTAGACCGTAATCTGTGAGGTTACTGAACTGCAAATGCAAATTTACATGCACACAGTAATACATTTTGACATATAGGTTAACAAGAGAATGGTGCAAATTTCACACAGCACTGCCTTGCTAATTATGTTTGTTTATTTTCAGGAGCAACTTCATTTTCATTAAGAAATTGCAGATTCTGCAATAGTAATCTTTGCTGGTAGTTCAATAGATCACACTCTGAACATTTGCTCTGCTACAACAGTAATGAAAGTGAGCATCAAAAAAAAGCTCAGGAAGAATTTGTGGAATTCAAGAGTGTACACAAATGGCAAGCATCAACCATTTCAGTGTTGGATCCTGTTGAACTAGGTTGAGAAGTGGGTGGAAGGAGTCTATGAATTTTAGAAACATAGAATAGTTAGGGTTGGAAAGGACCTTAAGATCATCCAGTTCAAAACCCCCTGCCATGGGCAGGGACACTTCCCACTAGACCAGGTTGCTCAAGGCTCTGTCCAACCTGGCCTTGAACACTGCTAGGGATGGGGCATTTACCACTTCTTTGGGCAACCTGTTCCAGTGCCTCACTACACTCACAGTAAAGAACTTCTACCTTATACCTAACCAAAATCTCCCCTTTTTAAGTTTGAATCCATCACTCCTTGTCTTGTCACTCCAGTCCCTGATGAAGGGTCCCTCTCTGGCATGCTTGTAGGCCCCCTTCTGATATTGGAAGGCTGCTATGAGGTCTCCACACAGCACTATTTTGATAGGGCTTTTTCATATTTGTTTTCTTTTTTGACCTAAAGTAGGAAATGTGTTAACAAAAAGGCATAAAGCGTCTCTTATAGAACATATGTAACAGGGACAAAAGAAAGGACACAGCATAAGCTTCCAGTTGTCCTGGGTTCAGCAGTAACAGTCATTTTTCTCCTTCTTAGTAGCTGGTGCACTGCTGTGTTTTTGACTTTCAGCCTGGGAACAGTGCTGATAACACTGATATTTTTAGTTGTTGCTCAGTTAAGTTTAGTCTGGCCAAGGACTTTCTGAGTCTCATGCTTTGCCAGGGATGAGGGGAAGCCGGGAGGAAGCAGAGACAGGACACCTGACCCAAACTAACCAAAGAGGTATTCCATACCACAGCATGTCATGCCCACTATATAAACTGAGGGCAGTTACCCGGAAGGGGTAGATCACTGTTCAGGTTGGGCTGGGTATCGGTCGGCGGGTGGCGAGCGGTTGTATTCTCTTCCCTTGTTATTTCCCTTATCATTATTATTACTGGTGGTAGCAGCAGTGGTTTGTGTTATACCTTAGTTATGGGACTGTTCTTATCTCAACCCATGGGAGTTAGATTCTTGCGATTCTCCTCCCCATCCGCCTGGGAGCCGGGGGAGAAAGCGGGCAGTGAGCAAGCAGCTGCATGGTTCTGGGTTGCTGGCTGGGCTTAAATCACGACACCAGTGAGCAACAGTAGCACAAGCATATTGGGTAACAACTACAGAAGTAACAGGAATAAAGGTTTAAATAAAGAAAAGGGGGGGCGGGGGAGTTAAGGAGAAGTTTGGAATATATTGCTAGTGCTGTTCCTGAGTGCCCCAGTGCTTTCACTAATATATTGAAGGATGGAGATAATCCTAGGCTCTATGTAGATAGCATTCGTACTGACACTAGTACACTTAGTTTTCTTTGGTCATAGCACATATATGTGAAATTCACTGCTAAATGCATTCTTGTACAGTCCGGAACTGCAGGGCTCTCCTGATGCTAAAGCTTTATTATGTACATAGAACATCTCATACTATGTTAAGAAGTATTCTCAGAGGAATATATAGGTGTTGAAACAAACTAACAAAGTAAATTTTATAATTTGTTCCTTGCTTTTTTTATTGTATTTGTTTACCTACTTCTGTATGATTCTGTAACACAGAGTGGTAATTATCTGAATCATTCACACAAGTTGTGGAGGTCCTTCATCAGCACCACACAGGTATATGGGGAATTGAAGGAGTTCAGCATGTGGCAACTCATTTCAGCCATGTCTAGGTCTTACTTAGGACTGAGGGAATGTTTGTGCTGTGTGTGCACAGGTGAAGGAGTTGGCTTTATCCATACTTTACATGAAGCCAGAGCAGCTGAAGAATGCTGTGCAGAACCAGCTTTGGTGGATGCAGGTAGGGGCTCTCTTGGGAGCAGCTTCCTGAATGCAGATGCCCAGTTATCTGGCTGGAACCTGCAATGCTGTTAGGGTGGGCCAGCTCTAGGTTCCCCTTGCTCAGGGATGTGCCACGCTACACAGTACAACCATGGCTGCAACCCTGCACACCCAGCCTTCCCTTTGGGGGTCTGTTGGGCCCATCAGGAGAAGAAAGCCAGGGTATTCTGCTTTCAGGCAGAATCCAAAGCAATTATGTGTAATGAAGAAAGTCCTTGAATCATGCACTTACCTTTTTATTGTGTGGAATACTTCAGTAAATAATTTTGCTTACAGAAGGGACATTCATACATTTAGCTACTATGCATAAGCCAAATACCATCTTACGGAAAGAGTCTTAAAATTCATGTCTGTACAAAGCTGAAAAGATACTAACTTAATATTCACAACTATGCACTAATCGTGTTGTTTTAAATACTGGTTTAGGGACTGAGTATACCACATGTGTTCATTTTAATTCTCTGATCCAGCTTGTTCCTGGGTATTTTCTTTGTATGCACAGATAAAAGTATGGAAATGAGACAAAATATGGTTGGTATCCACAAAGAGCTATATATGCCTAGGGCTTAATTACTTAATGCTGCAGCTTTGGAAGTGGTTCTTGTGCCTGTCGTCATCTTTCTATCAAATTGCATCAAAGGGCTAGATGGAATATGGTCCCATAAATTTTTAATTGTGATATTTTTGGTGTGATCTACCATAATGATTTTGTAAGTATAGCTGAATTATCTATTTATAGGTCCAAGCCTGATGCTAAACAAGACCAACAGGAGGTTTGCCATTGCTTTCAATGAGTTTAGGTCTGTGGGCTAAATACTACCTTAATTTCCATGTATACAGCATCCAAAAGGTCAGTAGAATTGTACACATGTAAATGAAAGTAGGATTTATTGCTGTAAAATTAATGTTAATAATTTACTTGCCAAAACTTGTTATTCTGGAATACGGGTTTCTGCAGGGGAAGAATTGACTCCAGAGGACATATGACTTTGCAGTTTTGTCTCTTCCTCTGTCCAAACCAAGCTCATGTGGTACAGCACACAGCAAATTTTGTTAGCTACTTCTTAGAGCTGGCAGTCCTTCTGATGTTATTGTATAAAAGTTATTTTTATTTGTTGACAAATTAGAAAGTAAAGCAAGTGCTCGGCCCAAGAGCACTGTTGAAGCCAAAGGGAAGTTTAAAGAGAGGGGCCTTGTGTTCATTAATTTTGATTGTTTTGGTTTGATTCTAGCTGTGACTGAAGTTGTTGCAGTGCGAGGTGGGGACAACATCAATGTGACAGTGCCATTTCAGGCACACTTTGAACAAGTCCCCCACTCCCTCCATCTGTTTCTTAGATTCAAGCTTACTTTGGGATTTTGCTTTTGCATCAGACAAAGCATTAGTTTTGGCAAGATAACCTTGTTTCGTTTAGCATCGGTATGCTTTATATTTTCTGTAAGTTATAAGAACTTTCTATAGATCATCATAGTGTCATTGATAAAGGTGGTGTCTACTAATAGTGCAGGGTAAAACGGTTTGAATTCAGAGCTTTTTCAAGACATGCTGGAAAGAGTGGGCATTCCCAGATTATCTTTTTTCTCCCCCCCCATAAAACACACTACTCTTTTTCTAGTGGTTTTTCTCCCTCCTTCGAATCAGTAGACTGTAATTGTTACAGTTTGACTATAGAAAGTGTCTAAATTTATATTTGACAATACATTTTAAACTTCTAGAATGTAAACACCTTTATAAGATAATTTTAATATTGAATAAGCCTATAGATTATGAGCAGATACATATTACATATCTGCAATGAATTTAGGACCTATACGAGTCCAGGGATCTTGCGTTATCAGTTCAAGATCACTAGTGACCATTTCAGAGTGATCTTCATGTCTTCACTTCTAGACCACAGCCTTGGACTTGGTTCAGTGAAGAGCTGTGATCTCTGCTCACAGGTACTTGCTCAGTATAATTTTTTTCTACCTTGCTGAATACTAGTTCATGTGATTTGCTTTGTGGTTACAGGCTTCTGTCAGGTAACTCAGTGGTGACTCAGTTGATTACTCTGTGGTTACAATAGATTCATTTTACGTGCCCTCACTGCTGAAAATTGGAGGGCTACAAGGAAATACTCGGGTACTTGAAAAGGATTCTGTTTGGGGCCATGAAAACATCTTCAATTTGGATATATTTTTAGTATCAAAATTAATAGATTTTTAAAATTCCCTGAGCTACTTTTCTTCTTTGATCTGCCTGTCAGCTTGACAGGAATAGAACTTACACTTTTGTGTCGATGCCTACTACCTTTTTTCAGGGGGTTTGTGCAAAGCAGGCTAAGCAAATGCATTAAGAGCCACAAAAGCTTTTGGGACTCCCTTTGTATTTATGTGATTAAATGAACATTGAGTTTAAATGCAGTGTTGCTGTTGGAAACTGATGTTTGAAAGCAAGTTTTATCTATTAATATTCAGTACATAGATGCAAGTAGTTAATTTTCTGTCTTAAATGTTTAGAAAATTAGTGTGGATGCTGTTATTTTTGCAATGAGCTACCCTTTTTGCTCCTCAAAAATAAATTTGAAATGGATATGACTGTAAAGAAATAGTGCATTTTTTCCTTGAAGTAAGAATTTTGTAACTACAGTTCCAGTTGTCCCTGTCTCTTCAATGTGTTTCTGCCCCTGAATTTCAGGTCTTGCAAAAGTTCTGAGATCCTTCAAGCCCCAGGAGGCTGCTCCACTTTCTGAAGGTGTGACTTCCTCCATTAGCAGATACATTAGGACTTTTGCTGCTGATCATGGCCACAAGAACCACATGTCCCTCATCAGCTAAGATGTCATGGGAGGCTCAGTGGCTCTCCTGCACCACTCCTTGCAGTGCAATTGCCATACACAGTAACTGGCTGACAGTTACAGGGGGACACGGCCTGCTCCAGGGAATCGCATCATGAGAAGTGCCATATGCACCTGCTGCCTTACTTAGGGGAATGCCTGTTAGGGAGGACACTGGGGCCTGTCTCCAGGCAGGCAAGGGTAGTTATTAAAGAGGCCTTGCAGCCCACAGTAATTAATTCTGACAGTGGACTGGGCAGTGTTTCTATAACCTCTCTGCTTACAGAATGAGGTTTGCCTGTACTGTGATATTGCTGCACCTTTGGTTCTTTTTAATCTGTGAATTTACCTTACCAGTCTATCAAAAGCTTCTCCCAGGATAAGTGGAAGACACTCCAGTGCCAGTTTTCCTCTTATGCTATTTCTTAGCGCATTGCAGCATGTTCAAAAGGGCAGACTCTGCCTCCCTAGCCTAGTGGTATTTCAGGGAGTATTGTAACTTTGTCTTCTCTTCTGAGTCTCCCTCCAAGTTTGCTTGCTGGGAAGTTGATCTTTTTAGAGAGGAGGAAACTGTTGAACCAGTGCTGAGGTCTATAGTTAACTGTGGGAAACAGGTCCTGAGGGCTGGCCTAAGCTTTTTGTAGAGATGCTGGCTCTGGATGCCAGAGGAAGAAAAGTGTCTGAGGTTGTTCTTGTCTGTTCACTGGGTATTCTTCTAAGCAATGCAGTTCACAACTGGGGCAGCAGTCTTACAGTCAGTGTCTACCCAGAAAGTGGGAGTGTTCTCAGGTGAAGGAAAGCTAAATGATATCTTTCATGTATATTGGTTCCAAATTCTGCTCTCACTTGGGTCATGCTAACCTGTCAGTGTTCAAGTCCTTAGCCCTCTGCTACAGAAATTATACTCTCAAGCTGTAGCATAAGCCACAAGGCTGAGGGAGAACTTCCAGGATGCCAGCCCTTGCCTATGTGGTGTATAAAATCAGGATGGTTCTTCCTTTGATATGTTTTCTTAATGTAAAGTTCTCATTTGAAAGAGTAGCAGGACAAAGATGTGGAAAACAGGAATGGCAGATCCTGAAAAGGCAGTCCCTGCTTGCAGACTCTGAATTGTGAAGGATCATGGTGGGTCGAGTATGTCACATAAGGCAGCACAGACTGGAGAGTGTGGTTGGACAGCAGTGACATGTGTTTACTCTGCTTTTCTTTTTTTCCTTTTTTGTTTCTTTTTAGTTTGACTTTCAGAGGACCCCATCTCTTGGAGTCCCAGCTAACATGTTGAAAGACCTAACTGTGCCTCTTATGTTAGCTCTGTTAGAATTGCTGAAATTTGAAGCAACAGCTTGAAAAGAAATGAGCAAATACTTCAGCTACCGTAGGGAGTGCTGAACATGAATTGATGTTACATGTTGTAAAATAATGTGGAAAGGGAATGGCTCATTATTGCACATCATTTGTTCTTAATAACTCCATATGAAATTAATAAACCTTAAACCCCCAGGTTTTAGAAGTTGTTCAAGGTAAGAGTCAAATGACAGGGAAGGGGAAATAGGAAGGGTGAAGCATTAGGGCTTCAATGCCTTATGTTCAACAAGTGATTTAAGCAGCAGTTCATCGGTTTGATGGTCTCATCTCCTTAGCTATGTATTAAGCTTCAGCACTACTAGTTAATTATGTTTAAAAAAGCTAGGAGGTCTTTGATAGTGTTGAGCAAGTTGAGGCAAGTGTGCTTTTGTGGGATTGATATTTTTGTATCATCTCTGGCTCCTAGCTTTGGTGGAAGGAAATTGTTGCCTGGCCAGGAAACACCAGCCTTTTTACACAGAAAGAGTTCCTGCTTAACTGTATAGGTTCTTGATTCTGCATCTCCAAAGGCCTCCAAGGTTTTCAGCTGAGGGGTGGACAGACATCATCTTTGCACAGAGCAAGCTTGAATTCATATTATTTAGGAGCAGTTCAGGCATGGAGCAGGGTATCCATTGGCTCCAACTCTGTGGGAGCTAGGTGGAGTGGCAGCAGCAGAAAGATCCCAGAAGTGCTTCATCCTCCGTTTTCCCTGCCTGCTCTTCAGAGTAGCAAGAGGGCCTCCTTCGTGTGAGAATGAGCAACAGCAAGACGCATTCTCTTGAGTGACAGAAAAAGGATGCCCTCCAGATCTTATTCCAGAAGGTATATTGCACCTGCAAGGTGGGCGACTGCCATATACATTTTCTTGTCTTGGCTGGGCTCACCAGTTTTGGAGGTACAGCTTTATTCCTTACCAGTATCACTGTAGCATTTTGTTGCTTGAGGTATATTTTCTGTTTCCTTACAAACTCATGATGATAATTCTATTTTGGTTGCCATTACGAGTTTTTCTGCAGAAATTCCTGAAAAAAAAGAAACATTTCATTTCAAACTATTCACAAGGGGTTAAGCCCCATTGTGCTTGTTGTAGTTCGTGCCCTCTTTGCCTATGCCAAGCCTCTGCATTAGAGGAACTTGTATGTAGTGATACTGTGTGCTATAACTGTCAACAGAACTCTGAGGGCTGGTCTGCATCTATCCCTGACTGCTTTAATAAGCGGCACCACATCTACTCGAATTTCTGTTTATAAAGAGATTGTTCCAAGTATTCACCCTTAGTGAAAGGTCTGAATGCAAAGCAGTCAGATGAGGAGAAAAGGAGAATATTATTAAATAAATATACTTTGAAATCCCCAAAGGAAGCCTCATTTCAGTGAGCCTAAATACATTTCAAAGTGGCACACTAAACAAAATACTTCAGGAAGATAACTCAGAATAATTAAACTTTGTTTTCTTATTTGGAAGCGCTGTTGGCTGTGAGTAGGGTCACTGCCTTTGTTGGAGGTAGGCGAATCATCTATAATGAGGCTTTGCCATTGAATTTTACTTCTTTTCTGCTTTTGATCTATTCACAAGCTCATCATGAGATTTATTTGTTGTTCAAAAATCTCCCTGCTTTTCTACTCAGTAATGTTCCCGCATGAATAGCTGTCAAATAGCCTGCGTTGCTTGATGTCTGGACTTTTAACGTTGGCTGTACTGGCTAGTTGCCTGGGTTACCTGTGTTATATCTATCTGTTTCTTGTAGTGGAGATTCTTGCTACTACTCAGCAGGCTGTGTATTTTGAGTAATTCTAATGTGAAATGCCAGGTGTTTTTTCAGTGACTGTTGATGTGTTTAAGATAAGATTGAAAAATAAGCAACTATTGACAAGTTTATTTGCAACAGCTATGAAGAAAGAAAGCACAAACAAGGAGTCAGCAGTATCTCTGAATCAACATTTGCTTGAACAACTTTTATAGAGGGGAAGAAAACACCTTCATTAATTCTTAGGATTGGTTTCTAAAAATGGGATTTTTAGAGGTCCTTCAGTTGTACATAACTATGTTTTACAAGATAATAAATTACAACTATATGTGAGATTTAATCTCTAGGTGAATAATTTTAGAGGCCTCCTAAAGAAAAAGGAATTATTCTTGCATATTGTGAACATATTTTGCATATTGTGAACATATTTGTGAAGCACAAATACAGGCTGGCCAGAGACTGGATTAAGAGCAGCCCTGAGAAGAAAGATTTGGGGTGTTGGTTGACAAGAAGCTCAACATGACCCAGCAGTGTGCACTTGCAGCGTAGAGCTCCAACCATATGGGAGAGTGGTGAGGCACTGGAACAGGTTGCCCAGAGAAGCTGTAGCTGCTGCATCCCTGGCAGTGTTCAAGGCCAGGCTGGATGGGGCTTTGAACAACCTGGTCTGGTGGAAGGTGTCCCTCCCCATGACAGAGGGGTTAGAACTAGGTGATCCTTAAAGTCACTTCCAACCCAAACCATTATGCCTCTATGACATAACACATATCTGAATCAGGAATGGTTCATTAAAAATCTTAAATACAATGGAATGAATGTAGAGATGTTTTCTGAAGTATATTTATTTGCCACTGGACTTGCAATTATTTACATGCATCAATAGTTGTATTGTGTTCATAGCAACTAATTTCATACATATACGTAAAGTGATTGTGCTACTGTGTGTCAGTTTGGGGCTGTAGCACCATCCCATTACGGGTTCCTGTAGTGGGGCAGTATATCCTATCCGTATGCTAAAGTTGCAGTCATGCAGTTACACAGTCTTGCCTTCTTTCCTCTCCTGACAGGGAGTGCAAGTGAATCAGGTCTTGACATGGTTGGTGTTCTCAGGACTCATGCTGACAACATCTTTGCAAAGTACTTTTAGAGAACAGATAGAATCTCAAGTTACACATGGTGCTGAAACTTGCCAAATGAACACAAATAATGGTCTCTATGCTATACCATAAGAAAACTAAGCAAAGTGGAATGGGTTGTAAGGCCTTTTGCTAGCAGATTTAGAACTACTGACTTTGTGACCGTAGCACCCAAACCCCTGCACAAACTGTTTGCATATGTCCCAGGAGGGAGATTCCCAATTACAGAATGATGTGATGTGAGGAGTGATTTTCAAAGGTTTCTACCATTAAGACGAAGAGAGTTCAACTTATCAGTCCTCTTCTCCTGCCTTTGAAAATGTCTACACAGCCTTGAATAATTTATTATTATTAGTCACTTTTGTTTTCTTTTTCTTTCTGGTAGTCTAGTTTCTAATGCGGGACAGTACCTGAACGTGAAGAGCAGAGATTGTATTTACCTTGGAGACCAGGCTTGGACTTAGCCAGGGCTTTCCAGGCAGATAATAGGACACCTGTCTGACTCTTACTATCACGCATATATGGGACCAGATCAGGTACCCCAATGTCTTGTCTCTAATACTTGCAAACTGCAGACATCTGGAGGACAGTGTAGACCGAAAGCCATATGGTGGAAATATTTTCCTGGTATGCTGCTCCAGTTGCTAATGACTTTTGCTTCAGGCAGTCTGGAGGAAGAGATCTGCTCTATCAGTAATTAATAGCCCTTAATAAGATTTTCTTCAGTCGATCCATTTAATAATTTTTGGACCCATGTGGACAGTGTTTCGTGCACTTGACAGTAAAGTATCTTTTGTATACTTTCATTAAATAAGAGAAATAAATTAAAATCGTATTGGTTACTGTCTTATGCTCCTGGCAGTCTTAGTCATTACAATGATGTCTCATAGAATCACAGAATGGTTTGGGTTGGAAGGGACCTTAAGATCATGTAGTTCCAACCCTGTTGCTATAGGCAGGCACACTTTCCACTAGATCAGGTTGCTCAAAGCCCTATGCAACCTGGCCTTGAACATTGCTAGGCATGGGGCAGTCACAACTTCTCTGGGCAACCTTTTCCAGTGACTCACCTCCCTCCCAGTAAAGAACTGGGAGAATATCTAATCTAAATCTATGCTCTTTCAGTTTACAGCCATTGTCCTTCGTCCTATCACTACATGCCCTTGTAAAAAGTTCCTCTCCAGATTTCTTGTAGGAGCCCTTTAGGCACTGGAAGGCTGTTTTAAAGTCTCCTTGGAGCTTTCTCTTCTCCAGGCCTCTGATCATCTTCGTGGTCCTCCTCAGGACTTGCTTGAGCAGGCCCACATCCTTGCTGCAGACCCCAGAGCTGGATGTAGTGCTGCAGGTGGGATCTTATGAGGGCAGAGTAGAAGGGCAGGATCACCTTCTTCTACCTGCTGGGTCACGCTCCTTTTGATGCAGCACAGGATATGGTTGGCTTTCCGGGCTGCGAGTGCACACTGCTAGCTCATGTTGAGCTTCTCATCAGTCAGCACCCCGAAGTCCTTCTCCTCAGGGCTGGGGCGAGTCTCTTGTCTTAAAAATTCTCTTCAATCCTTTATTTGGCTCTTTGATTCTTCATCTTACTTTGCTGGTTTGGGTAAAGCAGGTGCATTTTAGGTGAAGGCTCTTCAAGAACTACAGAATTTTTACAACATACTACTTCAAAAACCTACCTGTAGATAGCAAAGCCACACTTCATTCCAAAGATGAGGTGGAGCTGGAAGTAGGGGGGGGACAACAGGATATTGTTGTAGCTTGTAGAAGGGCCACGTGCCTAGGGCTGTAGGTTGGGGAGTATGCCAGAAACATGACTAAGATTTGAAATCAGAACGAGAGCCTGTGTGCCTTGTTTTGCTTGCATTCAGCATGTGCTTGCATTCAGCAAGTGACCACATATAACAACAATAATCAGCTCTTTGCCTTCAGGTGAGGCTTTAACAAATTTATTATTCTCAACAGCCATTTCTTTGTCCTATCATTCCCACTCCAGTGTCAGTTATCTTATATAAAATACAGATTACCACATTCAGTGTGGTTTACCATACAAAGAGAGTGATTAAGTGGGTATTTCTGCGTCTGGTCTTATAAAACGTGTCTCTGTATAGTTAACATTCAACCTCCTTATCAGTATGCCTCGGTGTCTGTAGACTTCAGAGCACAGCTTGCCAAAGCCTGCAGGGTCTTGTAAGGCACCGAGTGAGCCTGTGAGTGGAGGCGGGGGGGAACCGTGTGTTGCTGCCTAACGATCTGAAGATGGCAGTATTGGGTGAGCAATCGCGTTTTCTTAGCTAAGCAGAGGTCTCTTAAATACAGAAATTGTAGTTGTTGCATATGGCAAATTTATCAAAAAATCAGCTTTTCATCTGAAGGACTTTTCTTAATGCTGTAGCTTAATACCAGAAGTTAGTAGTAGGCAGACGTATTTTATCATCTGGTCATTTTGCATGCATTTTATTTGAGTTAGTTATCCTGAGAGTGCAAGTTTTATCAACGCTGAAGATAGGCTGTCGTCAGCGAGTGTTGGCTCATAAATATAATAATAGTATATTTTCTTATAATAGTAACAATTGTAATAATTTTTGAACTTAAGCAAAAAAAAAAAAGCTTTTTTTGTGTGCTGTGTGTCAATCAAGGAGGAACTGCCATTGAGGTCTCCCTCTGTCTTATGCACACCCTACTCCATGGCAGCAAGGACTGCTCTCACCTTTGCCAGTGTTAGCTCTCTACCTTCTGCCCCTTCATTCCCCAACAGTGCACCTTCTCAGGGGAGCGGAGAGCATTTCTCTTCCCTCCCTCCACTGTCCCTATGGATTGCTAAGTGAGAATTCTCCTGTGGGCAGCGTGACATTGGTTTGGTCCTTCTCAACCTGAGAAAAGTCTACAGTAAAAGTGTCCCACATTGAGGGACAAAGTCATGGCTGCTCTAACAGATCTATAGCAGACAAACACCAGACCATGCCCTTTTTAGCTGCAGTTGGTTTTAAGAATGCAAGTGACTGTAATCACCACTGTGTTTTATCAGGATCCCAGTCCTGCTGTGTATCTGTCAGGGTGTTCATGTTCAGAGCATAAGAACCACTACCTGATGTGTTGTTTTAAGAGAGTTAATGGGGAAGGGGCAAATTCGAAGGTGTTAATGGGATTTAAAGTGTAAAGCTGAGTGGTCCATTGCTGACAGTGCCAGCATGTACAGAAGCAAGACTGTAGGTAGCCTCCTGAAGGTTTTCCTGGCAAAATATTCAGACAGGGAAGCTAACTTTGTACTCTTTTTGGCAGTAGGTCTCTCAGCTTCACTCATCATTCCTAGAGATGCCTTTGACATTTTGTGTACCTGGCTATTTGTCCCTGAGGTGTCTCTTTTAGAAACCAATTGTCTTGGCTTTCTTTTAAATGATGACACCAGCTCATTACATCTAATGAAATATTTTATGCCAATTTGCCTTTATCTGAGTCAAAAACAAGACCAGTAGTGGAACTTTGATATTTTTTTTTTTTTTAATTGTCATTTTTTTTCTGGTCAGAGTTATGCTTTCACCTCCCCTAGTGTATATCTGTGCCTTTGCTGTGATGGAATCTGACTCAGGGCATTTGAAGTCACCACAACCTTTTCTTCTTGCCAGCTGACTTAGCAGCTGTGGGTTAGACACAGGGCTCATATTTTTATTCTTTTTTATCACACCCTTCTATATAGTGCCATGCTGCATGAATCACTAGCTCTACAGGAACTTTTATGAGGCAGAGAAATGAATCATTTGTCAATTTCTAAACATTTGTTGAACTTAAAAAAGCTGTTAATTTCTGCTCTTTTGCGTTTAGTATGATGCTTAACTTGGAAGAGTGGGGGTTTAAGAGGGAAATGGATGAAAAATAAGTCATCATGTTAGGATCCATTCTCAAGTAATTCAGAAAAACTAAAAGTGCCAGATACTGGGTTCTTATCCTAAATTCGCATTTCCTGCAAAGACTTGTAAATCTGTTCGGTTCAGTGGAGTTATGTCCTTTTGCACAAAACCTGAAATTGTCAGGTAATGTAATAAGCACACGTGTATATAGATATGTGTGTATATATGCAGTATATGTAATGTTTTTGTGTAAGTTAGAAATCAACTTCCTAAAACCTTCAAATGTAGAAATAGTTACTAGCTTAATCTCAACTGTTGGATCTAACATCAAAAAGTAATCTTGACGTGTCATAGCAAAACCAAACTAAAACACAGTACCATAGGAGCAGAAGTGACTGTCTTCTTTTGCATTTAGGGGTCAGTGAGCTATCTGTGCTTTTTACGGTCTTCCTAACATTTAACTTTGTTGGGTGGATACAGCAAAGTTAGTTACAGTACCATTATGCCAGTTTAGCACCTCTCTTTCATAGTTCCTCATCAGTTTGTTATCAGATATGTTACCTGATTGAATGTAGCCCTAAAGAACAGTTGTAATGGATTGGTCAAATGAACTTACTCAACTGACTGTAATTTTCTTTCTGTAATTCAAGAAGCCAAGTGGCATATTAGTTCTTCATTTATGACAGTGTAAAATCAAGCGAAGTCTAAGGCCTCGGCTCAAGAAGGCTCTTAAACACATACATGTAAGTTAAGTTAATTCTAACTCAAGAAAGTACTTCAATATGTGACACACTTTAAAGTGGCATCAGCTCGAACTTAAAGCTGTGAGCTCTGAACTAGATCTCAGAGATATTCAGAGGCTTCTAGACAGGCAGACCAACTACCTTGCAGGATTTTATTTTAAGGCACCTCATTTATTTCAGGAGGTTTCAAAAGTCTCTGCAGATTACTATCAGTGCTTTTGATACCTAAATGATCTTGCTTGTCTGTTCCTAACTGGCCATTCCTGTGGACTGATTGGGTTCAGAAAAAAAGCAGAATCACACATTTTTGTGCAAAGCTCTGCTACTGCAGACCATGACATTTAAAGTACTTAGCAGTAACAACATACTTTATCTGAATTTATGTGAAAGACATGAAATTCTGAAGAAGTGGGGCAATCAAGCGAATATGGTACCAATTGTCATTGCTGAAGTGCCTGTTTGCGGCTGCACTATATGTATCTTTATGTTTTGCAGTGCTATTTTTTTACAATTGAGTTTGGCCTTTGCAAGCAAGAAGGACAGCTACGTGCTTATGGGGCAGGACTTCTGTCTTCTATTGGCGAATTAAAGGTATGTGTCCTTAAAGCAGAATCAACTTTTTTTTTATTCTTAACAAAATAATAGTTGGATGTAAATATTTTGACTTTCAGATAGCAACTAAAGTTGTCAGGATAAAAAGCTTACTTTTAAAGTGTGATATTGACCTAGAAGCTTTGTTTGAAATATCAGCTGGCACTTGAAGCATGAAATGGATTTGTAAGGCCCAAAGTACCAAAGCAACTACAAACTACAGAACTAATTTCTGTTTGAATTTGCATTTCTTGTAAAAGGCGGCTCTTAGGTTGTAACAGGTGAGGGTTCCTTGAGCTCTGAAAACTTTGTTTAGAAGAAAAGCATATAATATTAAAACATACAAAAAATGTTTTGAAATCATATGTGGTTCTGGTGTAAGTAATCCAGTGTATTTCAATTGATTCATTATTGATATTAAAAGAACAACATTTATTAAGGTCCTGATTCAGTAGTTTAATCATATTTAAAGTTAAGGAATGCATATGAACTCATGCTAGATTTGAAGTACATGCCAGTGTGACAATACCTAGAGCCCTATTCTTATAAAGGTGAAAGTGTTTAACCTTGTATGGTGTGAGTAGTTGTAGTGGATCATTTATTGCCTCTTTTTATGCCTAGAAAACATAGGGAACAAGCAAAAGGTATTTTTTCACAAGTCTAGTATTTGGGGGCTTAATACATCTCTCTCTTGGGAAGATGGGAGGGAGGGAGAGGGAGTAGTTCTATCTTCTGGCATCTAAATGAACTCTTGGTGGCTTTTCAGGTAAAGATTTGGTTTTAGAAAGCATGCACATAATAGTACATGTATACAGTATATGTATAATAGTATTTACAAACTGTTTTGCAATATATCTGCTGTTTCTTTATGTTTAACTTCTCCCCACCCTCCTGCGCTGGCTTCTTTGGTGAACTACCTAGCAGTTTAATAGAATAATCTCAGTCTCTTCTTTAATGTTTGTTTCACCTGTAGATGAGAATATTCATGGTGAAGCTCATTAGTCAAATTGCTATTCTTTCATTAGGAGAAAAAAGGTTGAAGAAAATTGCCTTCTCCGGTATTTTTCTTTGGTTGCATTACAGCTGCTCCAAGTTCAGTGCATACTTCAGCCACAGTGCTCTGTATCAGCCTAGTAATATTTTATACTCACAGTGCAAAGATGGTTAGATGCAGAGAGATGAATATGTCCCACTTCTTCTGGCCCTACAACATTCAGTGCTAAGGCCCAAACTCTGTGCAGGAGTCTGCAGAGAATCTGGCCTCTTATTTAAACAGTCATTAGGTAATGACCCTGAAAATACCTGTCACATCATTTACAAAATCTAAGGGCATAAAAGTGAGGAGATGAATAGTCAAGAATGAAATAAATCTTCTACCATCAATGTCATAAACAAACACATTATTCTTGTCAAGTCTGCATATTTTGTTACCTCGCATTTGTGATCCCAAATCTGTGTTCTTCACTCAGCAGTAATCTCATAGTATAAATGCAAAGAATAATCCTTTTGAAAAGCAATGGTAAAAATTAAATAATGTGCCCACTAATGGACTATATTGATCTGCTTCAAAGGTATGGCCATATATCATAATAATTTTGCCATAAATCAATAATATTATATACTTTTCTATTATACTACATATATATTTCATAGATGGGAAGCCAGAAGGGGACTATTCGATCATCTGGTTTGACCTCTTGTGTATCATAAGCTATTAAATTTCTCCAGATCTTGCATATACTGAGCATAGGGACTTAAGTTGGACATTTCAGTTATTGAGAAACTAAGGACTTGTGTGCTGCAGTCACAGAACAGCACCATACCACAGATAGCCAGTCTCCATGAAGAAAATGATAAGGTGAAAAACGTTTGAGGCTGTGCTCCATGGTAGAAAATAAGGTAAAAGGTAAGGAAAAAAATGTAAAACACTACTAAGTTTTCTCCAAATATGACCACAGGAGAAGCTGTTTCTACACCAGAAACCTGGCAGTGAATGTGCTTCTTCTTAATAAGATACATCAGGCAAATGCTTAGGAAAGGAAAATATCTGGCTGCCCATGGGACTGGTGCACAGTCTTGCATCAAGCCATACAAGTTTCCTGGGAAAGCAAACTCCCTTACTTCCACCTCCTAGCACCTACTGGGAGGGAAAATGTCTTGTTTAACCTGAAGGTGTCTGAAAGATAATGCTAATATAACAGACTTTGGTTGAGATCCCAATAATATCAATATCCTGATATGGATGGCAGGAACTGCTCTCAAAATGATAACAACAATACTGGATATTTCTGTGGTGAGTGGGGATGAATAGGAAACTGAGATTGCATGGTTATGAAGTCTGACCCTTGTGTACAGATGCCATACTTCTCACAGGAGTCGGAGTGAAGAAGCCCTTTCAGAAATAAATACTGCCATTCTTAAGACAACAGTAATTGTGAGCCTGTTGTCCAGTCTCTGCAGAAGTTCAAATACTTATTTATCCTTGCCACTAGGAAGGTAGATTTTGTGTCAGTGTTGAATTTTGTTGCCTTGATTTTACAGGCATTTGATAATAACATGGTTTTGTCAGCAAGAAGAAAAGCTGTTTTCCAGCTGCCCACCCTATCAGCTCTCTTTTCAGTGCAACAGTATTATTTCCAGGACGCAAAACAGTGCCCAATTTTATGGATAATTTTTAGAAATTTCTAGAAATAAATGAGTTGCATTATTTGAAGGCTGGGAGTGGCCTACAGTATTTGGGCCTTTCAGATGAATGAATGGCTTGTTCAGTCATCCTGGTTTCTCTATTACATGGCTCCAGTCTGCAAATCTAGTAAACAACTTCAGCAACCAAGAACTATAAAAGCTAGAGAAACGTGGGCACCAGCCTATCAGTATAGGATTTTCTTCAAGTCTTTTTCCTCACTCAATACTTAGACTTCAAATTTCAGAAACTGAAAAATGCAGCTCCTGATGTGCATGCTATGAGGCAAAAAACTTTTAAAAGCACAACAAAATAAGGAGAAAGAGAAGTTTAGAAGTGAAGCCCGGGGGGAAACAAATAGTACAGTAAGTAGTTATAAAATGTTCTGCCTAATATAGTCAGGTTAACTCTAGCTAACGCTATTACACAGTATATATTTGGGGCTTAGAGATAAGGCAGAAATAATGTACATTTTCAATTATTAAAACTATTTCTAAAAGGCAGTCCAAATGTCTTTGGAAACGTTAATCCATTTGCTGTGTATGATGCTCTCTTGAATTCTTTCATTAAAGGAGTCTCCTATCAACTTCAGTTGGCTGTAGATCAAGTCATATCCCTGTTATATGCTTCTATATTTAACAGAGAGGTAGACTTCAGGTCTTTCTGTATGGATTTTTAAAGTCACATGTGATGTCCATATACGATGTCATATTTTGTTTTAATGATAATTTATGTTAAGGAGAGCCAGCATTAACTTTTTTAACCAAAATGATTCAAATAAAAGCTTTGACTCTGTTTTCTGAAGAGTATGAAGATGATGGAGAAGACAGCTTCTGGATCCCAGATGCTAAGTTTAGTGGCCTTTTTAAATAGAGAGTCTTTCCTTTATTTCTCTAAACAACATAGAAAATTATACTGATGAAAAAAAAAATCTGGTAAAATCAGGACACTGTCAGATTTGTAACCTGTGTTGTAGATAATCAGAAAAACCTTTTAAGAGCAGGTTTTCCAATACTCTGTTCCCGCCTTGAAATAATAAGGTAGTAAAATCAGTACTGGCACACAGACAACTTCTCATCTGTGTCCTTATTCTGCCCTCCTCTACTCCTCAGACAGTGCTGTATTTATAACTCATCTGAAGTTTTCTCCTAGCTAGCTGAAGATTTTGCTTTGGGTTTTGGGTGTTTGTTTTGGTTTTTTTTTTTTTTTTAATTTATTTTTTGTGGTGGTGGTGGTTTTTTTTGTGAAAAAAAAAGTTATATTATTACACTCCATTTTTTGTACTCAGAGGAGAAATTGCAAGACCAAGCTCTTCCTTCATGTGTCAATGGTAGTGGTCACTTAGGAAGTGATTAACGGTTCTCGGCTCAGTGTAAATTCCTAGTGCCTTCTGAGATGCCCCGGTATATCTGACCAGCTCTCTTCAGCTGCCGCTTCAGAAATGCATAAGTCTTCTTTAGGACTTGTGCTATATCTTCCATCCCTATACAGATGCATCAAACATCGTAGCCCCTAGAGACCTGTGGTTAGGTACCTCAATCAGTCTCAACCCTTGATCTAGCAGGTCACTGAGGCATTTCTTTAGTGCTGTGCTTATTTCCAATACGGCAGTTGTCTGATTCTTAAACTGTCTGGTTGTCTGATAGTGCTGCTTTTCCTGGGAATCATGGACGATTCATTTGGAATTTTCACTCCAAACATTTGTTGCTTGCACTGAATGAGAATCACCAATGGCCATATTACCATAAGCAGTACAGTTTGTATGAATGGGCCCTTAGAGACAGTTATCACAAATGCACAAGATGGTAAAATGCTCTGTTTGACCAAATGTTATTTTCCTTATGATTAACCTTGTTAACCTTGACAATGTTAACCTTGACATTTCTTTGGATAACTGAAGAGGTCTCTAATGGAGAAATCTCTATTGGATACTTACTTATTTGAGTTCAACGAAGAACTGAATGTCTAACCAGAACATAAGTGAATAGCATGCATTAAAAAATATATCTTGGAAGCTTTTGGACTCACCAGGCAGTTTTTCGTTGAGGTTCTGTGCATCATAATGTTGAAAGTGCCAAACCTCTAGTGTGGCTTTGAATCAGTGTCCTGACCACCCTAGTTAGCACCAGGCAGTTTATGTTCTATCTGAAGGTTTGTCTACAGGCTCAGTTCAGTTTCTGAACTCTGCTGTCGCTGGTGTCAGCACATCAAGTCAATAGTAGACATCAGAGGCACTAGGCTGCAGGCTTTGAAAACATCTAGATTCACAGAGATGTTTCCCATTGCTTTAGTAGGCGTGTCAATGCCTGCTTGATGCAAGAACCAAAAGACTGTATCTGAGACTGGAGATAGACAGGTGTCTTGGGTGTGAATTCATCAGAATGTAGGCACTTCATTCCTAAACTGCATCCCTAAAAATAACTAATCACTTGTCACCTAACTTTGAAGGCATGCATGAGTCCTTTACCCTCTGCTTCCAGGTTGTATGTCTCCTGGTTTCTGCACATTGCAGTCTCTTCAGAGTTGCTTTGTGGAACAGCACCTCTGCTCATGCATAAACTGAACTGGGATCCAGAAAGTAGGAGTCATTTCATATACAAGATCTGAGGAGAATAACCAGGAGGGCTTTCTCAGTGCACATCCACTGTGATAAAGAATTACCTTTTTCTTCTCTTTAAACTCTCCCTTTTTATAAAATTGTGCTAAGTGACCAGAGCAGTTGTTCATGATGTGGGAGCCACAGGCTGAGTCCTTTCTCGCCTCTGATGTCTTATATCCCAAGGAGTAGGCCTAGCCCAGCAGAGGCCATTAGTGAGTGAAGGAGAAGAGGGAATGACAACACTGTCACCCTTTCTGTTAAAGCTGTCACAGTATAGGAAAGAAACCACGAGCCAGAAGTGGTCACCTGCTGATTTGGTTCCTAAGAAAATGTGACCCATGTCACTCTTGATACCCTGCACAGCGCATCACCCAGAGTTCTAAAACTTTGTGCTTTAGACATTTGAGGCATCAAGTCTCACCTGGAAGTATGAAGGCACCTTTACAGGAGATGTTTTTAGCTATAGTTAGCATCCCAGGGCATTTTAATTCCCAGTCAATAAAAAACACATTCATTTTGGTAGAAGGAGGTAAATGCCTAAATTTACAGGCACTCAACTACATCATGGCTCTGAAAGGAGGAAGTGATGACAGATATAGACAGCGGCCTATGGTGAGCCTGTTTCTGCAATCCATTTAGAAGAGGATGCTATTCAAGACAGGCCATTTTTTACTTTATTTTTTCAAACCTGTTTAACTGATGGCTGGCTAGAAACTGCAAACCTTGTGAGAAGGAAAAGATACATGTACTAAAGAAAGTTAATTCCCTGACATTTTAAGTTTTCATACATTAATTTTTCATGTATTTATTTTTGGAGATAGAAGAGGTGGGAGGAAGAGGTTCTTGTTCCAGTTTTATGTCCTGTTATTTGGAGACTGCAGGTTGAGAGCTAGTGTGATATTTTCAGAGCCTTTCACAGGGATTTAGAAATGAGCATAAGCAAAAGCTTGGATAAAAGGTGTGGTGAATACCTTAATATTAATACCTCACTCTGCTATAAAGAATGTCCATGAAGAAAAAAAGTAAAGAAATAAGAGGCGCCTTTGGACCTCAGGGATCTGCTCCCTCCCTGTCATTTCTCCATGCTTTTCATGTACATCTTCACTATGAGTAGATACTAGAAGATTTAAAAAGGTTGAAAGTTGACCTAAATATGCTCTCTTTCCTTAGCTTGTACTTCTGTACAGAGCACTGAGAATGAAAATACATGTGCTCTAAAAGTTAGGGTAGATCCAAAAGCTAACACAATTGTTCAAATAGAAAGGGGGGCTACAAAAAGATTGTATTGGAAAACATCTCAGTACCTGATTCTCAGTTTTGGAACTTCTGCCTCCTTTCTAGTGGTTTGTGCCTGACACATAAAAAGAAAGGCTAATTGGAAATTTCTTCTCTGGGTAGCAGCATTTGATGCATCATCTGCCCATAGTCTGCTCTGTACTTATTTGTGCCTTTTTATTTAGTTATTTTTTTTTCTTTACAATACTATATAGAGCATTATTGCTCAGCAGTACGTGGCAGAATGTAGTGCATTTCGTCAGCATGCAATATAAGTGGGCATTATTTAATTGGTTTTCAGATATATAGTTTCTTAAACTCACTGTTAGGAAAATAGTATATGATTTTGGCCTGGAAATGTAAAGCACAGATTATATGAATGGTTTGGTCAGACTCAGTTCACCCACCAAGATGATCATCAGTTCTGCCAGTTAAGCGATGTTTTGGGCATATACATACTTGTAGTTGTACAGATAAATTTTTAGGGGTGGTTATTTGATGGCTTTCCTCTTTCCAGCTGAGGATTTATGTTTGTATGCCTACATGGCAGGTGAATTTCTAATCTCCTCTGTATTATTTTAATAATCATTTTTGGGGAAAAATTACTCTCCTAAAAAGGGCTTTTTTAAGTAACAAATGATTTATTCTGCTCAAACTGAAAAACCACTGTATGTAAAATAAGAGAGGCTATTAACTAAAGGGAAACACACAGCACAGTGATATAAAAGCTATATATATGAACAGCTGTATAGATGCACAGCAGTGTCGAAACATTGTTTAACAGATCCTCTTGTGTATTTTGCAGCATGCTCTCTCTGACAAGGCCAACGTGAAAACATTTGATCCAAAGACAACCTGTTTGCAAGAATGCCTTATCACTACTTTCCAGGAAGCATACTTTGTTTCAGAAAGTTTTGAAGAAGCCAAAGAAAAGATGAGGTAAAATATTTCCCTTGACTCAAAAATCTAGTTTTCTTTTCTTTAGCAGTCAAAAAAACCCAGATATGTTAATTTTGTTTTTTCTTTCAGGGACTTTGCCAAATCAATCAATCGTCCCTTCTCTGTGTATTTCAATCCATATACACAAAGCATTGAGATTCTGAAGGATACCAGGAGTATAGAAAACGTTGTTCAGGACCTCCGCAGTGATCTGAACACTGTATGTGATGCTTTAAGCAAAATGAACAGATATTTGGGGATTTGATATTTGTGGCACTGTAATTTGCTGTTAGTTGCTTTTTTCTGTAGCCAGTCTTGTAACATCACATGATACTGCTAACTTCTCAAACCTATCAGTTTTCCCTTTGCAGCTTGGCCTGTGGCTTGCATTGTTGTGTAGCTCTGTCTGATTGTAATGTGCAGACAAACCAAGGCAATGCTAATTTGTAAATGCAACATGGAATGTGGCAAAATATAGTCATCAGTTCATCAATGCAATGTCATGTACAAGTACACCATTAAAAACTTGCCTGGCAATGGTTTTGTTTCCATAAGATGTTTCACTTTGGTGTATAAGAAATAGTTGCTGATTTCAGTAAGTCTGAGTTTATTTCTTTATGATCCTTTTCCTCCCATAGGAATCCAGAAAAAAATATTTGCAACATTTTAATTTTCTTCATAAGAGAATCTGTATTTCTCTCTGTAGTGGTGAAGACAATGTTTTGCCCATATATCTGTAACACAACTGAGTGTCTCTTGTGACTGAACAATACAATTTATATACCAGTGCTGAGATCAGGAAGGCTATGTATCAATACTAAAAGGTCCATGGAGATTACAGATTATGAGCTCTCACACCTGACAAATGTTCAACGTGGCTGAATAATTACAACATAATAAAAAACCCAGAAAACCTCTGACAATTGGTGCAGCAAGGTAGTTCTAGTTCCTCCCGTGTTACCTATGAGAGTCCTGAGCATACTTCCTCTACAAGGGCCATATGGGAATAAGAGAAGTGTTTATGTTAATTCTGGGTTGTTGGATGTGTATATAAAGCCCTTCTACATCATTGTGTGCCCTCTGCATTTCCTTGTCTTTTGAACATACTCCTCTTGCATTTCATGCATAATTTGCCTTTCCTCATTATGCCACAGTCAACCTTGACATGGCCATGCATGAATGGATCTATGCTGTATCAGTATCAGCACATATAAAAGGGTGAATATGGAAGTTGTTATTTAATTACAGCCAAGACAATTATCAGTTAGTAGATTACTTGTGGGGTGATTAAATCATGGAGACACCCAAGCTGCCTAGTTTGTACCAGATGGATGCAGGTAACGCCTGAGTTAATAAAGTCAAAGTTAGCAAGCTCTGACAGAAGTACAAGCTCTGTCTGGGGAGCACAGTGCAGAAATATTTGAGCCGGCTCTTATCTGGAAGCAGTAATTATGCATGTCTTTCCTTTATCTGGGTTATTCTTTTCCCCTATTAGTCAAGATAATGGAGAGTTGACTCTATTGTATAAACCCTTCTCAGTGGAAACCACATGGCTTATGCAGATCATGTCAGTATAGGTGAAAGTGTCATAGCTTACATGCATGGAAAATAGGTATCTATTGAAGCTGCACTCACAGCTGAAAGAGTCATGCAGATAGATACTCTTAATTGTTGCTAGCAATTTCAGCATAAAAAGAGCACCACTTGATAGTACCAGCAGATCCTTAAATAAGAGGCAGTCTATAAGGATAATTTTTCATTGGGAAATCTGCCACCTCCTCAAAGATAACTATGAGATAACAGAAAATGCTCTTTTCTCCAGATGATCCCTGCTGCATTCCAATGCTGCCGTTAATAGGGTGTGGAAAAATCTAGTTTTAGATTTAACTGTGACTGCCGTTGGTACAGATGAAGAGCTGTTGAATTATCCCATGGGGATCAGCATGCTGGAGGAGTCCTTAACTTCCTAATGTTAGCGCTGACTCTGTTAGCTAGCACTTACCACAGAGGATTTGCTGGCAACCTTGGCATGGAAGTTTGTCCTTTTTTTCCCCCATGGAATCTGATAAACCCCTTTTAGCCCTTTCTGGAGAAAATGGACTGTATTGAGATTTGCTTTAAGTGGTCTGAAAATATCATTGTACAAGGAATAGTAGATCTTACTCTGTTCAAGAACTAAGTATTGTTGCTTGCTTAAGTAAAATAAAGCTACAATGAGTAACAAAGTTCCAAAGCTTACAAAGTTACTGAGGCTTTCACTTTAATCAGAATAACACAGGAAAATTTGAAACACTTATAATATCTGGATTTATTCTGGACTTTTCTGAACAGCTTAAAATAAGAATTCCATAGCAGTAAAACAATAGAAGCATATCTTTGTTTTGTGCTGTTACCAAGTAAATCTTATTATGGATTAGGGAGAAACCCTTGAAATCCAATAGTCATTTTAGGACTAATGATGGCAAGGGAACTGTCTACAATGAAGATATAATGCCGATGAAACAGAACATTGTCAAAGGATAATGGGCTCTTGCTGCTAGATATATGCTTAATCCAATGATTTTATTTCTATTATACAACATGATTAAAAATAAATTAAATATAATGGGCTAAGGAATAATAGTGATTTAGAGAGACAATTGCTCACTGTTTTTACATAGCAAAGCTGCCTTCCTACAGGCTGTGGAGCAAACTGGCTTTGGGCTTCAGCCAGTGAGGAGCCAAGACTGGGAAGGAATGCTTTAAAAAGTGCACTATTGCACTTTTATGAATCAGATAGTTTCAGCTTAGCTGAAATTCGTCTCTGTGTTTTTTATTAGCAAATTAAGATCAGCCATGCAGCAATCTCCTACGATGACAAGCTCATTTAGGCATAATGAGAGAATTATTGACAGTTATCAGATTACACTAATGTTTCATTTAAAATAGGCCATATTTATCTAAGGTGCTTGTTTAGCTGTAGTGAGCTGGACTCTGGAAATTGGACTTCTGGCTTAGGCTCATTTATTTCCTGTGTAATTCTGAACTGATGCTTTATGGGTCTAAGATATATGCACTTGCTTTGCCTGCACAGAGTAAATGGGCCCAAGCTTAATGAATGTAAAGCATTGCAGTGTTTACTACCATGGAAAGTCTAAAATGAAAAACAACACTCTGAGACATGGCAGCAAATACAAATACCAACTTTCATTTGCAAACCAAGACATGGTTCATGCATTTCATTTCATTTGTTTGGTAGAGGGGATGGAGTGGGAAAGGTGTTAACACAATATATTGTGTTTTCCTCTCTACTTTTTGAGGCCTGTTTAGAATCCTGTTTTATGTTCAGCCATTCAGGACACTGTCACAGAGTAAGGTCTTTTCCTTTTTTTTGTTTGTTATTATATTGTAATGTAATGAAGAAAATTCCAGAAATTCACTGCACTATAAGGTATGTTTATGGCTGCACTGTAATGGATTACAGAAGAAAGTTTCCTATCTTTGAAAGGACAGCCTGGCTCAGAGAGCTAAAGCTGCCGAAGGATTTCACCTACAGGCTGCTGGTACAAATCCAGCCCAGTCAGCAGTTACTGAAAGCTATCACCAGCAAGCAGCAGCCTAGCTTCTGTGTGATGAGCTGGGAAGCTGGGATTGCTTAGTTTGGAGCAGAGGAGACTGAGGGGAGACATGATGACCTTTTTCAAACACATCAAAATAGCTGCAAAATAGAAGGGACAAACTGTTCTCCGGCCTCAAGAGCTAATGGACTTAAGCTGCAGAAGAGGAGCATTAAGCTGTGTAATAGTGAAACATGGGGGATAGATTATCTAGGAAGAACAGGTTAGGCTGCTATCTCTCAGGAATGATATTAGCACAGTCAGTCCCATCTTGAGACCAGGGGAGAGGCTACAGACAACTTGAAGTCCCTTAGAGCAACTGCTTGGAAAGTCTTCAGCTTTTGCATGAAAAGGCTCCAGCCAGCTCACAAGAACAGCAATGGCCAGAAGGCACCATGGCGGGGCATTGGTACTTCACCTGCACCTCTCCCTCTTCCTTCAGGCATTGACCAACACTAAAGAGTGGTTCTTCATCTTTCCATCTTCCCTTAGGGAATTAATAGAATCACAGAATGGTTTGAGTTGGAAGGGACCTTAAAAATCATCCAGTGACTAATGGGGAAGGGACACCTTCCACTAGACCAGGTTGCCCAAAGCCCCATTAATACCTGCCTTGAACACTGCCAGGGATGTGGCAGCCACAGCTTCTTTGGGCAACCTGTGCCCGTGCCTCACCACCCTCATGAGAAAGAAGAACTTCTTCCTAATATCTAATTTAAATCCACCCTCTTTAAAGCCATTCTCCCTTGTTCTATCCCTACATGCCCTTGTAAAATGTCCCTTTCCAGATTTCTTGTACTGGAAGCTGCTCTAAGGTCTCCCTTGGGGGTTCTCTTTTCCAGGCTGGACAAATCCAACTCAGCCTGTCTTAGTAGTGGAAGTACTCCAGGCTCTGATCATATTTGTGGCCCTCTTCTGGATGCACACAAGCAGGTTCATGTCCACGTCCTTCTCATTTTGGGGGCCCCAGAGCTGGAGGCAATAGTGCATGTGGGGTCTCACCAGCGCAGAGTAGAGGAGCAGGATCACCTCCTTCGACCTGCTGGTCACACTCCTTTTGATGCAGCCCGGGAGAAAGTTGGCTTTCTGGGTTGCAAGGGCACACTGCTGCATCATATTGAGCTGCTGCTTCAAAACTTGTGGAGCATGACCAGCAGGTCAAAGGAGGTAATCCTGCCCCTTTACTCTGCTCTCATGAGACCTCACTGGGAGCATTGTGTGCAGTTCTGGTGTCCTCAACATAAAAAGGACATGGAACTGTTGGAACAAGTCCAGAGGAGGGCCACGAGTATGTTCAGGGGACTGGAGCACCTCCCATATGAAGATTGGCTGAGAAAGTTGGGGCTGTTCAGCCTGGAGAAGAGAAGGCTGCGTGGAGACCTCATAGCAGCCTTCCAGTATCTGAAGAGGGCCTATAGGGATGCTGGGGATGGACTCTTCATTAGGGACTGTAGTGGTAGCACAAGGGGTAATGGGTTAAAACTTAAACAGGGGAAGTTTAGACTGGATATAAGGAGGAAGTATTTTACTGTGAGGGTGGTGAGGCACTGGAATGGGTTGCCCAGGGAAGTTGTGAATGCTCCATTCCTGGCAGTGTTCAAGGCCAGGTTGGACAGAGCCTTGGCTGGCATGGTTTAGTGTGAGGTGTCCCTGCCCATGGCAGGGGGGTTGGAACTTGATGATTTAAGGTCCTTTCCAACCCTAACTATTCTATGATATGGTCTAGTGTGTGCTGTCTGTGCCCATGGCAGCAGGGTTAGAGCTAGATGTTTGTAAGGTCCTTTCCAACCCTCACTATTCTATGATTCTGTGATCTTAATGTACTTTCTAACCATAACCATTCTATGATTCTTGTTAACCAACACCCCCAAGGCCTTTTCCTCATGGCTGCTCTTAATCCACTCTCTGGCCAGCCTGCATTTGTGCTTGGGATTGCCCCAGCCCAGGTGCAGGACCATAGGATCCATGGTTGGAGTGTAGCCTTAAATGCTGACAGTGGTGCTCTAGGACATTTGAGAGAGCCCAGTGCACAAATTAACTGCTAGTTAAAGCTACCCAGAGGCAGAAGACTGATAGAGAGCAACCAGTCTTTGTTGTTTTTGTAAACAAAGTTTAAACTTTCTCAATGCTATAAACACAATGGAAATGTATTCATCCTATATGTGCCTGCATCTGGGCCGTCAGGAAGACTGTGCTGCCTTGAACAATCTGAAGAACCTGGAGTTCTTCCAAGCTTCTGAGCCTGATTGCTCCAGCCACACATCAATCTTGTGTCTTGGTGAAATCTGGCCACAGAACAGCCTGTTCTCCCTAACTCCCCTGGTTCCCAAGGGAAAGAAACCCATTGGTGTAGTCCAGAAGGGAGTTTTGGTTCAGGCCCCTGACACAGCTGGCCAGGGAACCTGGGGACCAGAGCTGCTGCTAAGCCCGGTGTCACATTGAGGGTCAGGTAAGGATCAGCGCAATGCTCTTCCATTCAGGAAATCAGCTTTCCACCCCAGCCTGGAAACTTCTTGTTTCAGCAGGACAGACTATACATTTTTAGAAATATGGCAGCTTCCCTTCTATCTCAGGGGGAGCCATTATCATATTTCCAAGTGATTTTCAAAGGGGGGTAATTCTGGTACTGTGATATAATGTCTGTGCTCTGTGGTATCAATCACTCCAGCTCTGGAGATGTTTCACAGATAAATTCTTGCCTTCTCTGTGAAGAGTAGGACAACAGTGACAGATTCCTTTTCTGGGCTTCAAAGTATGTTTGAGACACAGAGTTAAGAGAGATTCTGGTTATACTGGTGAATATTTATTAGTAATGAGTCCCCCTAGTTGACATAGTAAGGACTATAGAGATGTCCTTGGCATCTTTACTGGCAGTTTTTTGTAACTTAACTGATCTTGAGTCTAAATAATGTCCAGCTCAGTTGAAATACTCCATGAAACCTCTGTTGTTTCGTTTTGTAACTCATCCTAGAGTAAACCACAACTAACCATGAAAATAACCACAATTCGGTGATGTCTATTCAAAACAACTACATTTAGTTTAAAAAGGCCCTCCAGCACCTTAGAGTAAGAATTCATATTTCTTTGCTGACAGCTGAGATGGTAAAACAAGACTAAAAATGCGTGCTGGCATCTTCTTGGGATTTGGCCTGGAGTGGACTATTCAGGTGGAATAAGTGTAAAATGGGTTACATAGTCACATGCTTCAAAATGCAAGTGGGTGATGGAAATTCAGGTGGACATCTTTTAATGTACTCAGATATTTCAGAAGTCCAGGAAAAATAATGGAGAAGAAGCTGCTGTTGCCACACTCCACCTTTGGGGTAAAAGAGTTGTTTGCAAAGCAGCAGGAGGTAGATTTCAGTCTGTGTTAAACTGGCACATGACCTGAAACGTAACCCGAATACATCTACATCACTGCCTTCTGCGTTAGATTCCCCATGAATATAGTTCTGATAACAGAGTAACAATTAAGCACTCCAGAGCCTAACAGTCCTGCTTCTCCACAGGAGACAAAATGGGTGATTTGAGACCAGCATGGCATAAAAAAAAAATCACTTTTATTTCCTAATATATCAGTTCTGTTTTCTGTTTCTTTTGCAAAATTCCTTTTGAAACATGTTGCTGTTTTATTTTTCCATTAGAATTATAAAGAGATATGTTAATTATGGAATGGTTGATGCTCTTAGAACTTTCTGCCTTGAGCTTTTCTTTTGGTTGCCACTAAGCTCCCTTCCCAGTCTCGGTGCTTTACATGAAAATAGAGTAATGCTGAAGGTGTGATGGTGTCAATTCCCATGGCTGATGGGTACACCTAAAATACTACCCTCCCTCACCATCCCTCCTTGTAGTGAATTGCTAGCCTCACAGATGTGAGTACAACCAGTTAATGGTAAATGGTAAATTAAATGGTATTAAAATGGTAAGTTAAAAAAGGCCATGCACACAGTGGAATTGCCACTCTAACAGAATTTGTCAGGAGGATCAATTTGCTTTTGGTTGAATTCCCTTTTAATGATTAGCCCTGACAGATTATGTGCAGGTAAAGTGAAAAAGCAAGTGTCTTGAACAGGAACCAGGGAGTGAAAATCTCAACTGATGCAAAACCAGCACGTTCCAAGAGGCATTTCAGTGCCAGTGCCAGTCAGTTCAATTATAAGTAGATCAAACAAGATTTCACAGTTGCTGGACTGAAATGCTACATTTTACCTTCAGGTCTCAATCCAGTCACTGTATTCTGATAGATCTGTGTCTGCTGGAGCAGGAGCTAGAGCTGTAAGTCAAGCATACGAGGTCTGTTCCTTATTTCATTTGCTGGCATTTTTTAAAAGCCTCTTTTGCAATGTTATCTTCAGGCTAAAAATGAAGTGCACAGAAGATGCAGAGGCAACAAGATCTGATCTTTTCCAAGATCTCATTGCTTCCTCCTAGTGTTGGTCAGCACAATTCATGCATCCAAGGAAAGACACTTGGCCCATGCTCCTTGGCAAGAGTAGAAGTTAGGAAGCCACTTGAGTCTCAAAGCAGAGCTCCCACTCCTTGTTTCTCCTGTGGTCTCAAATGACCACTTTTCATCTTCTGTGGGTTGCTTTTATAGAGTAACCCCTCAGGCTGTGTGTGTGGGTGTCTGTGTAGCAGGATCAATTAATGTGTGTGCTGTCATATGTGCAGGGAAGTTAGCAAAGAGAGGTTGGAAAGTGCCAAGAATTTTATTTCATAGCTCTCCTTTCAGGTCTTTTTCTTCTCATACCTCAGTTTGGCTTGAATAAGACCCAACATGATTAATACCCACCAGCACCATCCCTGTAAGTACCAGGCATAGGGGGGAGGTGTCCCTGCCCGTGACAGGGAGATTGGAGCTAGATGATCTTAAGGTCCTTTCCAATCCAGCTCGCTTCATGATGCTATGATAGACGACACAGTCATCCTTTCCAGGTCTCCCTCCTATTGCAGTCATCCTGCAGAAGCTGTGCAGGTTGCCATTCTCAGCTGCACAGTATCCCCTCTCTTCTCTGAGGTGAGTAGATCTTCAGTGGATCTGTGAGTTCTCATTGCTGTGCACACCCAGGCTATTGCCAATCAGAGGTGGGCAGCCTACTGCAGGTCTGAGGATGAATACAGTTGGTAGCACGTAGTTCTGCCTGAGATGCTAAGCCCAGCCTCATCGCTGGAGTGAAGCCCTCCAGGAGAGTCAGAGCTCTCAGTTGTACCAATGCACTTTTCCTTGCCCCACTTCAGAGGCAGAACTGCATTAAGCAGCTTGCTTAGGAACCCTTAACACTTGGGGGACTATTAAAAATGTCAAAGGCTCCCCAAGCTTACAAACACAAGGAATGAGCATGAGCAACTGTGTGGTACCTGTGGGCGAGTATTGATTTTCTCATCACAATGTCAACACAAAGTCTGGCATACTAATGGCATGGGATTCATGTGAATTCAGTTTTGATACACCATCTCTCAAAAAGCTCAGGAGAATTGAAATGGGGGCTGTTTGAAGCTGGATAGGCAGAGGGGTGTCTACATAATTACCTGTGTTTTCGTGCCATTACCTTATTTGCAAAGGAGAGGAAGAGCACTATATTTGTGAACACTGTGTAAAAGCTGTTGCATTTTCACCGAGCAATAGCTTGGTTTGTCAGAGTTAGGAATGAACGTGGTTAGAGGGAGCGAATTAAATCTCAAAAGTAATGCCTCTGATTTGCAGAAGGGAAAGGGGAAGTGCTAAGTGAATATAGGAAATTGCAGCATTATGCGTTGTGAGAGCAATTCTTTCCATCCTTGTAGCTAATGGACTGAACAGAAAGTGAACAATTTGTTTCATACAGTGATTCACCAACACTCTGACAGGGTTTCCAATTCTGAGCTCAGCTTCATATTCAGCTCCCTGTTTACTAGTGAAATAGTACAATTATCTGTCTACCTCTTACATTTTATAAACAGGCAAGGCTGTGGTATCTGAAAATAATAAAAATAACTGTATAAATCCTGGTTGTTTAAGGCTGGAGGGAAGGGAAATGAAGCAAATGTTATCTTTCCAGCAGTCTATTGGAACACTCCTCTGAAAATGAAGTTAAATTCCCTGGGAAAATAGGTCCGAAAGAAAAATGCCAATGGAACTTGGTTTTCAATTTCTATTTAATGTTTTCCCCATCCAGGTTTGTGAAAGGAAATCACAAACTGTTTCCTGTTTGAGTCCACTTGTCAAATTGTCGATAGTAAAGTAGCCAGAACTGTTACAGCTGAATTGGCCACATAAAGCTCTGGTGAAAAAGGGATGCATCTCCCAGAGGCATTTAGTAAATGTGCTAAGCTGCTTTACAAGACAGGATGACATTTTTCTGCCTTTAACCCCAGTTTTACTGAGAGTAGAAATCACTTGGACTATAAGGAGGTTCAGTTTTTAATCTGTAAATGATTGTGAGCCAGCCCTGACCACGTACGTTTCTTGCTCATGGGATCAGTGTTGGAATGGAACAGCCTTCCAGAAAAGTGTAATTAGTCACTTGTTAATATTGACTATTTATGATACATTAGTGCTTATCAGGGCTATTTGGAAAGAGATTCTGGACAAATATACTGTAAAAGAGCAATTGCTGTCCCAAACTATGCATTCAGTAGAGCTCTTAAAATCCAGTGAGAGTCAATGGCTTAGGTGCAAGAAAGCAATGGCTATAAAGATAAAAGCTATTAATAAATATAACGATCTGCACAGTTGAGGATTTGGGAGTCTTACTTCAAATTACATAGCTAAAATGTAAAAAACCCAGCAATTACCTGTTGCTTCTAGATAGTGATTAGACTGTCACTTCATGGGAGAATCTGTGTCTACCTTACCCTTTATGCTCACTGTAAGCAGGAGGAATCTGCCTCCATGCTGCAGTGGTCATTGGCAGTTAGGTGACTCTTTGAGCTAAGTACAAATCACAGGAGCTCCAAGGCTGTCTTACAGGAGGTCTGAGCAAACTTTGCACAAAGCCATTGCTGTTACTAAGGAGCTACAGGAGATTTCTCTGGATTCCCTTGAATTCCTGAGTTTCTGCTTTCTACTGGGCATAGCATAAGGGAAAGAAACCATAAACTGGTTTTCCTTCTGTTGGTAAACAAGTAGTGCAAACAAAAAACTTCAATTTCCAGCATCACCAATTTCAAGAGAGTGACTGCTCTCCTGGCCAGCCTCTCTGGCAGTCTCACCCCAGAAGTTGTTATAGACAGCATCTGTGCCCTTTGATTCCATCTTTAACCTTACTTTCAGTTGCCTGAAGTGCTACAGCATGGTGAAAGATGACTTGTGTTTCCCTTTCAGAAGACGGCTTCATCTTTGCTGCTGTAAAAAGGACCTTTATTTCTTGCAGATCCCTGCACAACATTTTGTGCTAAGATGACAGACAGTACATCTACATTCACACATTTGCCTAAGTGCTTGCAGCCTGCACACATCTTTCACTGTCGGGCATTTCCCAGTACTGGGATCTGTAAAGCCCTAAACAAAAACTAACTTATTCTAGTCTTATTAGAACACTAAAGCAAAACAAGCAAACTGGTATTTTATTGCCCTCCTTCCCTTCTGCGTTTAAATTACCATTTACCCTAATTAATCTAGTGTGTGGCTCCTCAGGCAATACGGTTCTTTAGTGTGTGTATGTATGCACATGTAAATTAAAAAGAGGCCAGATTATTTTCTGAGCAGATTTTCCATGGTCTCCTATGCTGTAATTGCTGCCCAGGGTTCTGCAAAGTTGCACATGCTGTTCTTCTGCAGAAAAAAGAGCAAACATAACGTAACTAGCCCATGCTGACTACCAGATGCCTCAAAGTGTTCAAGACTTGTAGTAAATTACTGTTTTCTTTGGTCCGTATCCACCCCACCTTCTGATGCCTTTCCCGTTTATGCCCTGCATCCTCACTGTGAATGCAGTGCCTTCTGCTCAGTGTTCACATGGACAGATGGACAACGGTGCCAAGAAGGGACCTCGACAGTCAGTCCACTAGACTCTCACTTGTCATTCCTTAGGATGATAACTGATTAGCTAAAGCTAATGGTTTCTGACAAGTGCTTAACTCAATGTGGGATAGGCAAATCCAGCTACAAAAAGCACAGCAGAAGGTCTCCTTGGGTGGAACAGGTGGGACACGATTCTTCCTGCGTTGTCTTTTCTCCTCGAGACTAGTTCTTCGTGAACTCTCAAAGGAGTCAGCGGCATTATGTATGGTGTGCCTCCAAGTCTCCCGATTGGAGGCCAAAGTGGACCACTGATGGTAGTCAGTATGGCCAAGGCTAAGGTATTGTTTCAGGGAGTCCTTGTATCTCTTCTTTGGGGCACCTCTCTTGCGGCTACCGGTGGCAAGTTCACCGTAAAACACGATCTTGGGGAGGCGGTGATCCTTCATTCTAGAGACGTGCCCTGCCCAGCGCAGCTGCAATTTCAGCAATATGGCCTCGATGCTGGTGACCCCTGCCTGTTCGAGGACAGTGACATTAGACACATAGTCAGTCCAATGGATGTTTAGAATTGTACGGAGGCAGCGCTGATGAAAGCATTCCAGGAGTCGCAGGTGATGACGGTAGATGACCCATGATTCAGACCCATATAAAAGAGTAGACAATACAATGGCTCTATAGACACTGATCTTTGTACTTTTCTTCAGGTGTTTATTGCACCAGACTCTTTTATGGAGTTTTCCGAAGGCTCTATATGCCTTTGCTGTTCTGTTGTCTATCTCTTTGTCGATCGTGGCATCCGAGGAAATGATGCTTCCCAGATAGCTGAACTGCTGAACTGTCTTAAGCTCTGACTCGCCGATGGTAATATGGGGATGGCGATAATCTTCTTGTGGTGCAGGTTGGTAGAGGACTACTGTCTTCTTCAAGCTGACTTCCAGCCCAAAAACCTCAGCCGCCTCCGCAAAGCAAGATGTTAAACGCTGCAGAGCTGCTTCTGTGTGGGCAACAAGGGCGGCATCATCAGCAAAGAGCAGTTCACGGACAAGATGATTTAGGGTCTTAGTGTGGGCCTTCAGTCGCCTTAGATTGAATAGGCTACCATCGGTACGATATCGAATATAAATGCCGTCTTGTTCGTCGAGGTCTGCTGTAGCCCTTTGGAGCATCATGCTGAAGAAGATTGTGAATAAGGTTGGTGCGAGAACGCAACCTTGTTTCACACCACTGGTTATTGGGAAAGGCTCAGAGAGTGCATCGCCATACCTGACTTGGCCTTGCTGATCCTCATGTAACAGAATAATCATTTTGAGGAACTTGGGGGGACAACCTAATCGTTCTAAGATCAGCCACAAGCCTTTCCTGCTCACAGTGTCAAAAGCTTTGGTGAGGTCAACGAAAGTTACGTATAACCCCTTATTCTGTTCTCTACACTTTTCTTGCAGTTGTCTGAGAACAAATACCATGTCTGTGGTACTTCTATTAGCCCTGAAACCACACTGACTTTCAGGTAGAAGTTCTTCTGCGATAGCAGGTACTAGTCTGTTCAATAGTATTCTTGCAAGAATTTTACCAGCAATGGAGAGCAGAGTTATACCACGGTAGCTTGAGCAGTCTGACTTGGCACCTTTTTTCTTATACAGAGTGACGATGATTGCGTCACGAAAGTCTGACGGTATTTTGCCTTGTTCCCAACAGCACACAACTAGCTCATGAAATTTAGCGTGAAGTGCTTGGCCTCCATGCTTCCATATTTCAGGTGGGACTCCGTCAACCCCAGCTGCCTTGCCAGTTTTCACCTGCTGTATGGCCTTAAGAGTCTCTCCCATGGTAGGGGCTAAATCCAATTCGTTTTTCACTGGATGTTGCAGAATGTGCTGGATTCCTTCGCCTTGGACTACACGATTAGCACTAAAGAGGGTTTGAAAATGTTCAGACCAACGATTCAGGATGGAGATTTTATCTGTAAGAAGCGTTTGGCCATCTGCACAAAGTAAGGGGCTTTGAACCTGGAATGTGGGTCCATACACTGCCTTCAGAGCCTCATAGAATCCTCTGTGGTCACCCAAATCTGCACATAGTTGAGTCTTTTCTGCTAGGTTGAGCCACCACTTGTTCTGGATGTCTCTAAGTTTCTGTTGGAGTTTGCTACATGCAAGACGAAAGGCTGCTTTTCTTACATGGCAGAGTGGCTGAGCGAGGTGTGCTTGATGAGCAGATCTCTTTTTTGTCAGCAATTCCTGGACCTCCTGGTTGCTATTGTCAAACCAGTCTTTGTTTTTCTTTGAGGAGAACCCAATGGATTCTACAGAGGACTGCAGGATGCTGTTTTTGATATGTTGCCAAAGCGCTTCAGGAGAAGAATCTATAAGTTGGTCTTCAAGCCTAGTTTGAAGGTTAGCCTGAAAGCTGTCCCTCACTGCAGCTATTTGAAGATTATCAACATTGAGCCTCCTCCTCGGAATGCCGCCCCTCTTAGGTTTGGGCTTGAAGTGGAAATTAAGTTTACAACGCACAAGGCGGTGGTCTGTTTGGCATTCTGCACTAGGCATCACTCTGGTCTGGCAGACATCACGAATATTTCTCTGGCGCACTAAAACATAATCAATAAGGTGCCAATGTTTAGATCGAGGATGCATCCAGGTTGTCTTCCAGCTGTCTTTCTGCTGGAAGATAGTGTTGGTGATGGTAAGCTGTTGCTCTGCACAGAACTCTAGTAAGAGACGACCGTTATCATTGCAGTTGCCAACACTGTGCTTGCCTAGTACTCCTTTCCAGGCTTCAAAGTTCTTTCCTACTCGGGCGTTGAAGTCACCAAGGATTATGATCTTATCTTCTATAGGAACTTTCTGAGTGAGGTGACGCAGGTCAGAGTTGAATTTTTCTTTTTCTGCAGGGTCAGCTTGCAGAGTTGGAGCATATATGCTGAAAAGAACAACGTGTTGCTTATTGTGTAGTGGAAGACGTAAGGAGATAATACGGTCGGAATGACCTATCGGCAAATTTTCAAGTTTAGAGGCTATGGAGTTTTTAATCATGAAGCCGACTCCAGAAAGATGACTTTCAGTTTTGGGTTTGCCTGACCAGTAGAGTGTATAGCCAGCACCATGTTCTTTGAGGCTACCTTCCTCATGAAGGCGAGCTTCACTGAGAGCAGCAATATCGATGTTAAGTCATGACAATTCATGGGCAATTAGCGCAGAAAGGCACTCAGGATGCCGACTGTTCGCTGTATCAAGCATGGTTCTGATGTTCCAACATGCGAGTGTCAATCTGGACACACCTTTGGAGGCAGGTGTATGCCTTTGTCTCTTTGTCTTTAATTGACCGCAATAGAAGATGCCCGTTGGCTGCGGCTAGCCAACCAGGTGGAGGGGGAGATGAGCTTTGGTTAGGCCACCTTTTCTAGGCCTCTCTCCATATGGAGCAAGCAGTGCTGTCCTTGAAAAAGGCTGCTTGGTCATTCAGGATGCTGCCGAACAAGACTGTCATCTCCTGGGTCAGTCTCGAGCGACCAATGTCCCAAACAGCCTGCATGCAGGGTTGGGTCTGTGGCTTCCAGTGCACCTTATCACCTGCCGTTTCGTCCCTCACCTGTCACTACAGGGCTTTGCAAGTGTGGGTAAACCCTTCGGGCCTGCGCAGTGGATTTATTTTAGGTGAGGCACAGCGTGCGCAGAACTGGCCTCACCCTTTACACCTGAGGTTTATCTGCCAGGGCCTAGCCAGCTAGGATGGCGACAGCAAAGTCCTCAGGTCATAGGTTTGATTAGAGTATCCTTCTCTTAGATGGAAGGCCTTACAGGGCTATATGAGCTCCATCTGCCTGGGTTTGAAGTTGGAGTTGTCCTTCTCCTAGGATGGTTGCCCGAAGGCTAGTAAGCCCATCCTGCCCATGGACACACTTTGTCTGACCCTTCATTTGAGACCTGACTGGCATGGGAGACCCTACCGGAAGCATAAGCCACCACCAGCATAGCTCCCAACTTCACAAGGGCATGCAAGCTCTTCCCCCACGGCAAGGGGGTGTCCGTGAAAGAGACAGTTATAGTAATGTAAACTACACTTAAAGTAGTGTAAACTACTCAAGTAGTGTAAACTACACTTAAAGAAATAGTGCCTCTGTGAAACCAGTCTTTTGGTAGATACTTGGGCTTCACTTCACTGCTGGATACACGTTAGTAGCTGTACTTCACCAGCTGAGCACATCTCATAATTACAATTACTTATCCTTGGCCCAGGGAAGAGCTTAGTTCATTTGTCCAAGTATTGATTAACTGGTGTAGTCAAGATTACTTTACTTCACAGAGGATGGATAACCATTAATAATGTTATAATTACAGCACAGAAAGTATGGTGATGAGGAGCCAGATTGGAACTTCAATAGATAAGGAGACAGGCATTGTTTATACAACCATGAAGAATCTACAGCTGCTGTGTTAAAAGGGGTAATTAACCCCAGGGAACTGCTGATGACAAGGGGCTGTTCACATCCGTGGGCTGCACCCAGGGGGCTCTCCCAGTGGGAGTCCCTGGAAGTCAGTCACTGGCTTGTGGCAAGGCCAGGAAAATATTTGCCTGAGTGACAGCTCAGGGCTGATGCTGGGAGTGTGAGGAGGCAGAGCCACAGGCTGTGTTTTGGTATTGTAAACCATCAACTACAGCCATAGCCATGCAAAGGATGGGTGGCGTTGAAGTCTTGCTCCCTGTCTGCTCCGGTCAGGCAGCAGGGAAGGAGAGGCCCGGTTTTACACCTGTGGTAGGTGCCACAGCACAGGGTGTCTCCAGCACTGCTGACCCTGTCAAGGTGACAGCCCTACTTTATTCGCTGGCAGACACATGAGCCTGGAGGGAGAAGGAGGAAGAAAGCCCATGCTGGGGTGTGGGGAGGCCTAACAGGGCAGGGGCACAGGAGAGCTTCCAGAAAGTTGGGGCTGTTCAGCCTGGAGAAGAGAAGGCTTCATGGAGACTTCATAGCAGCCTTCCAGTACCTGAAGGGGGCCTATAGGGATGCTGGGGAGAGACTTTTCATTAGGACTATAGTGGTGGGACAAGAGGTAATGGGTTCAAACTTAAACAGGGGAAATTTAGATTGGATATAAGGAAGAAGTTCTTTACTGTTAGGGTGGTGAGGCACTGGAATGGGTTGCCCAAAGAAGTTGTGAATCATCCTTCCCTGGAATTGTTCAAGGCCAGGTTGGACAGAGCCTCGGGCAACATGGTCTAGGGTGAGACATCCCTGCCCACGGCAGGGGGGGTTGGAACTTGATGATCTTAAGGTCCTTTCCAACCCTAACTATTCTATGATTCTATGAAAACCACAGATGGAACCTCATTCTCCTGGACTTCTGGAGGTGATGAAGTAGGGCATACACCAAGAATATAGCTTTATGGATGAGGTAGAAACTGAGGATATTGTTATCTGGAGTCAGTAAGTTCATATCCTCATTCTCTTTGATCCCACTAGCTAATTTCAAGGACCTGTTTCAAAATCAGTATCAAAACACAATCTGCTGTTCATCCGTCACATGGAAAAAATGTGACCATTCCTACAGAATAATGATTGCCCATGGGCAGTGTGCGTTGGTCCTTGTATTCCCTCATACAACCCACTCTTCCACACAGGTCCATATTGCTTTATGTAAATTCATGTTAATCTCAGTCTCTGTGCATGTGGGCATATTTCACCCATTTGATAAAGACCAAGGGAGTAGCCCCTTGCTATATACTTTATATTCAAAAAAGCTGGGGTTAATTTGATGCCAGGAGAACAGCTTTTAATTCTCCGTCTCAAGGCATTAAACTACCAACATTAACTTTCTGTGCTCAACTCTTGGGGTCTACAAGGAAATGGTGTGAGCAAATTTGATGGCAGGCATATTGGCATGTGAATGTAAATCAGGTAGAGAGTTGTAAGCAAAATGAAAATCAGGCTGAGATGTGTGGTGCTTTACAAAGGAAAAGAAAGTGAAAGAAATTAAGCTGGAGCTGCATTTTTTGTTCTCACAGTGTTGATAGTTTGGGTGTTTGATCTGAATGCTGTGGGTGAATTGTTTGGAAATAGTAGGTGACGAGTTTGTTTGTTAATGAAAATGTGGATGGCTCTTGTGTCCTGCTCAGAATTGCAAAATCTGTTTTCCACAGTGCAAGTCTTGCCATTGATTTGATGTATTTCTGTCAGGGACCTGTGTTCTCTTCCTCCCCCACTCTCCTTAAAGTTCTCAGAAAAGATACATTCCTTCATTTTTTCCTGATTCGGATGCACAATCCAGTGATGTCCTTTTTATTTACAGATTAAGTGCTGAGTAGTGATATATAAATATAAAATATAATATATAAATATAAAACATAAAATACTGATTGCATGCCTCCTCTTTACCACTGCTATTATCACTGCAAAAGCTTTGTTAGACTTTATGAGGTACTTGTAAAAGTCAAGAGATTCCACAGAATTTTACCTTTCTGTTAAAGCTAAAGGAAAATACCTCAAAGCTTGAAGCCCTCTTCAGCAAAATCGTTGCAAGCAGGTCCTGCTCTTTCTTAAATTGGCAAGGCAACCGCTTGAGCATATCCGCTGAGTGCCAGTGTGACAGTCTGATCACCTGAGGAGAGCAGTGTCTCACAGACAGGGAGATCCCAAGACATTTTGGTAATTATAGGTGAAAACTAACAGCTTGCCAGTACAGATTCTTGAGTGCCGAAGGCGAGTGCTTGCAGTAGGAGCCTCCACAGTACAACTGCTGCATACAGTGATTCTGCAGCAGCTTGTCCAGGGGGCCCCCTGGGGAGAGCATGTGTTGTAAATAGAATAATCAGGAGATAATAAATGTAATGGACAGTCATTTTGCAAGCTCCTGACCAGCTGGAGTTGAGAGACCCCATGCCAGCTAATGCAGCTACATGATTGCCAGGTGCTGGTTGAGCATCTAGCCGGGCCTTTTGGCTGCAAACCAAAGTAAGGCTCCTTCTATCAAAAGGTTGTTTATAATGTTCCTTGAGTGCTTTTCCCAGTAACATTTTCATCTTCCACCAGCCTAATCTTTCCTGCTCTCTAGCTTTCACCAGGAACCGAATAAAGTACCAGTCTCATTACAGAATAGAGAGCCACTTACAGTCAACCTTAATATTACCAGCATCAACATCAGGCATGACATCAGGCTGTCAATTTTCTATTTATGTAGAAGTTAATTAAAGGGGTAGCCAGTTAGTAGGAAAATACCCAATGTCTTCAGCAGGTCTTTACCTGAATTTAGGCATCAGTGCCAAAAAAGAAGGCATGAAAGTATTGTTTAGGCAAAGTGTAAACATCTAAGTCAAAAACCATGGAAAATACAACCTCCTTTCCTGCTTACACCCTAAAGATATATGAATTAAGTGCCATAAGGATTGACTCTGGCTTTTCCCTGTTCTTAAATCTCTGGAAAGACCCAGAATTGCCACTGTTATCACTCAGCAAGTGCCTGACTGTGATTTCCAATCAGGCATTTCCCTGAGCAAGTCTCCTTGAAGTCATGAACAGTTGACTGGGACTAGGAAGACTAATTTCACAAAATCAGGAGAGTGTTGTCTGCTCCTTTTAAAACTCAGGCAGGTAAAGTCCTTTCTCCCCTCCTCCAAAATACAGTAGCCTTCTGGAAGCAGAACTGACCAAAGCTCTAAAAGGTCTTCTGCCTGAAAGAAGAGAGTCAAGCACATCTTCACTGGGCTGGACATTGCAGCTGTTGATGCATGGTCCATCTCTGCTAAGAACTCAGGCTCTGTGCATCAAGAACTGGAGGAAGCAAAATGAAGCCAGTGTTAGGACAAAGTTACTTGGATTTTGCCTTCTCTTTAGCTTAACTACCAGTACTTAGAGTGAGTATTCCTCTCAGAGGTACAGCGGGAATTTGAGTTAGCACAAGAGCTATCTTGCCCTGATTAAAAAAAAGAGAAGTGAAGTCTCTATGTTGTTTAATGGAGATATTGGTATTTCGGCCTCCTTTGTGACTAGCGAGGACTGAAGGAGAAAGTGATAGCCCTTTATTTCAGGGGAAGAGAGGGTGGCTGTCAATATGGCAGGCTCCATGGCCCTACCTGTGCTAACAGGCAAGTGACAGCAGGCAGGCACAGTGATGGTGTGACCACAAGTGCCCCCTTGCACCTGTACAGACAGGATCTACAGGCTGGCTGTTGTCTTTCCACATAGCCTGGGGACACCACAGCAATGACTAAGATGGTTAAAACTCCTGATTGCGTTTTACGTGCTTATTACTGATGATGTCTGTGATAGATAGTGAAAAACCAACTACAATAGCTTTTTTCTTCTTTTTTGAATGTTAGGTTCCAGGCTGAATTTGGAGGACAAAGAGTCTGGGAAAAAGCAATGAATTCCTTTTAACTTTTAACAAGGTGCATAGATGTGGAAGTCTGGAAATATTGTAAATATGGAGTCTGCTGTGCCATTTTCTGCAAAGATATTATTCAAACTCGAACAGCTCTTAAGTAAATACTGAACTGTAAAAATGAGCGTGGATTGGAGCTGTTTGGAAAAGTTCCTTTAGTTTAGGGAGAAATTACACTTTTGCTCTATAATTTCACATAAAATAATTTCCTTGTGTCTAAGTGAGTTGAGTTAAAAGACTGGTGTGACTGCATCACAGAGTACCAAATCTGTTAAAACTAGTGAATTTCTAACTGTGCAAAAAAAAAAGTCCCAGTCTAATTAACCTTTCTGTCTGTCTGCAGGCAGCCTTAACCAAAAAGCATGAACCTTTCCACCTCATTCATCTCAGTGAAGTGCCAGCTTTGCACTCCTTGGTTTCACTCAATGTCAGTGCCACTTGCTTTATTGCTGAATGTTTTATCTGAAGGTTTGGAAGGGACATGCTGGGATGTGCAGGGAAATAAAAGCACAGGAAAGAAGAACAATGATACAGAAAGGAAGAAGGCATCAGATGTCTTCTGCATATGGGTGATGAATTGAGCCCCTCTGGTGACTGCAGAAGAAATGGGAGCTGGAACTTTGGTTGTGTCACCCATCACAACGCCCAACCCCTGAGGGCAGCCACTTCTGTTTCACTGATGCCAAAGGTAGAAGTCTTTCCCCAGAACCGTTTGAGATTGTCCCTCTTGCAAAGCAGGCTAGTTTCCTCTTGTCCTTCTTCCTTGTCCCACTCTTTCTGCTGTAGTAGTCTGAGCCGTCATGGAGACCAGTGCAAGTGCGTGTGTTTAAATAGCCTGAGTGCTGTTAATTGGAGACACTGACATTGGTATTGACACCCCAGTGGCTTCATGGAGACTCATGTCTTCCCTTGTCTGTCCTGTATCCAAAGAGCACCAGTCTGCATTTGGCCTTGTCTCCATCACAGTGGCTCCTTCCCTGCTCAGGTGTTTTTCCAGAACCTTTCCCACTCTTCCCTGCTTTCCCCCTTGCCTTTTCCCAGCAGGTTTTCAGTACGCTGCAATCAGACATTCTTCTCCATGTCACTTGGCTGGGATTCTCCATTCTTAGTCTCCATTATTTTCTAAGCCCCTCTCATGGCCTATAGCCAGAATGGGAGAGAAGTGATCACTTTTGAGGGCTATAACTCCTGAAACATCTCTAATGCTTCTAGTGCAAATGATGCAGCTTTGCACAAGTTTTGGCACCTTTGTTACAGACGCATGCAGCGTTCCTCTTCCTGCAGAGAAAAATTCAAGGCTATGCTGCAAAATGTTTGGCTTTCTTCTTTTAAACAGAACAACCAAATCTTGTGATTTTTTTTTCACCTCTATCTCTGTGTTGTAGCTTTTTCACACCTCTGTGCTTAAAAGCCCCTTCAGAGGCACTAACATGAGTCCCTGCTTCTTTGGAGAAGAGGTGGCTTAAAAAAAGCACAGGACTGTGAAGGAGAGATGGGGCTGTGGGAGCTGAGTGAGGCTGAGCCAAGCCAGAGGAAAAGGCAGCACTGACTGAAGTCAAGGAGAGGTAAGGGCCTGGAGGGGTAAGCAGTGAGGGCTGCTGGAGCCTGTCCTCCATTGACTGGATAAACAACTCACACAGCAATAACAAATAATTTTATGAGGAGCTAGATAAGCTTTTAAGGAGGAAAAGTGGTCTGGGGTGTAACTGCAAATTGAGGAAAGCAGCTGAGATGGGTTTCCCTGTGGCCGTCTGTCCTCTATTTGGCAGCAGCTCATTTGTGAAAGAAAGCAATCAGGAGTGGTTTATGATGCTAAGACGTGTCAATGACTTGCACTCAGTGAAAATCATTGATGTTTCTGCTTTAGCTAGATTTTGCTACTTGCACTTGACAGCATTTCACTGCCTGAAATCCTGTTTTGTTAAACCTGGCAATGAGTAAAATCACAAGTTCCTTAAGAAAATCCTCTGAGCTTGGAAGGGGAAAGGTTCGTTACCCCTGTAATTATCAGGTAAACTCCACTTTGATGGGACACTCAGTGCTTTCTGACTTACCTCCACTCCCCTTCTCATAGCCCCCTAATTACCAGGTGCCACTCAGACTGTAGTTTGCCACTGTTTGATGCACACTGTAGAAAACTGATTATGTGTCACTGTGAAACACTCTGAGAGCCAGGCCATAAATATTTCCATCAGCCTGTCTCTGTACCATCCCCAGGACTCTAGTTTCTGCAATACAGGTAATCCCTCAATATGCAGTTTGGGTTTTGGTTTCTTTGGAGCTGACCCTTATGCAAAAGAAATATTACCTTGGAAACAGAGTTGAAAGATAGGCTTACGGACCTACTCTCTTATTTCCTCTTTATTTTGGAAATGTACGATGTTGTGAATGGTTCATCATAACATATGCCAGCAGAAGCATGCCAAAAATAACAGTCTGAAGCAGCACACGGTATGTAACGCTTGCATACTTCTCCGAAAGATAGAGAGATCATTGAAACAACACATGTCAGATGCTATTACTGTCATATTGTTGGGGCCATCTGTTAGAGGCCAAGATCAAGACCTGCTGCTTTCCATGGAACAGCAGCTCCACAAAGGACTGTGGCAAATTAAGCTGTATCTGCTCAGACCTGGGAAGCTCATTTGAGGGGTTTGCTTGTTTGACTTCAAGATTTCGTCGGGGATAAACCAAAGTGTGTATTTGGATATTGCTCCAGGGGAAGTCTGGGAAGAACCTTTTAAATTCTTTTCTGTTTGTTTGCTGTGTGTGGGATTTTAAGGGCTAAGTAGCAGGTACAAGGTAAGGACTGAATTGTCAGGATGGGATGTGTGCATTTGCACCCACAGTTATGTTTTTGGGAAAACATGTTCATAAATAAAGTTCATACAAGTGTTTACGTACAATTATTTGTAGCTAAACAATAATTTGGCAGCAACCTACAGTTGTGTTTGCCAGCCAATGCATTTGACTATACACCCAGATTTTCAAAGCAAAGACTTTTGAAGTTGCATATGGAATTTGGATGCCAAATCCTTCTGGTGGTCTTCAACATCTCAACTAGACTACCTGTAAATCTGCTTATAAGATGAAGCTCTATATAATTTTGGATCCACAGGGAGTTTTGCTACTGACAGCAGTGGGCTGGATTTCACACATACACTTACTGTATCAATATAGCTGCTAACACACGCACATCTATACATATAGATATGTGTTTTCAATAGTATTAACATAATGGCACAGCTTTTAGTCCCACTGCATTCATATAAGTTTATGTAATGGGCATATGTTTAACTGACATGTTTTGTAGTAGTTTTAATGTCCTTGCTGATACCAGAACACTAAAGAATTAAACGTATTGAAGTGGAAGATTGAAAGTTGCTGTTATGAGGACACATGTGGTTCAAATGCGATGAAGTGAGGGCAGTTTTCAGATGTAGGTAAATGACATCATAGATATAGATATTTTTGTGGAGTTTTTTTTTTTCTGCTGCATGTTGGTGAAAGACTTGGACCCAGTTCCTGCCCATTCTGCACCTCCTAGTTAGTGGGAGATCTCTCACTGCAAAAAAGCCTTCAAAGCTTTGCTTCAACTCTGATGCAGGAGGAGCTTCTGTTTTGAAATCTCAGGCTGTGCTACAGCATATGGACATTTTTCCTGCAGATTCATGATGCACATGTTCCTCATGAAAGCATCCTTCTGTTCCTAGAGGAGCCCAGCACAAGGGGGTATGCTAGCCAAAGACGCCCTCCTAGGGAGGGTGCAGGAGAGAGCCCCAGGGAGGAAGAGGCTCAGAACTGGTACCAAAATAAGAAATGAGCAGCAGGAAAATGTCTGTTTTTCTGCAGGTCAGGAGGGGGTATGTGTGCGGTGGAGGAAGGACTGCTGGGGATTCGAGCTGGCAGCACCAGATACTTCTGCTCACTGGATGTTTCTGTGCTTTATTCAATGATTGTTTCATGTAAAATCTGTGGATAACCATTAGAGTTGGGGTAGGATCCAGGTCCCCATTTCCAGGAAAGCACTCTCACTGCAAAGACAGGGACTTTAAGTTTGTTAACTGTGCCTTTAGGGGTTGGAGAGAGAGGCTTTGCTTGTGGAGGTCAGACTTTGAGGAAGGGGCAGTAACTTCATGCTCACAGCAGTTTTATAATCTATCACTGTTCTTTCCTCTGGGTTTCTTGTGGGAAAGTGGTGTAGAAAGGTGCTGCTGCAGCCATTGCTGGTGAGGAATAATGATCCCAACTGCAGCACCCTCTTATACACATATCACTGTCTGGGGATACTAACAGTGCAAAGTGATTATGCAGTGCAAAAGTATCTAACAACCTTCTATTTATTTCCTTTGCAGGAGAAATTCCCCAAGTAGGTCACTGTCACTCCTCCCAGCCATTTCTACTCATTACATGTTCAACCAAAAGTGTTTGAAATACATTACTGGAAGCCTTGTTTAATTGAAATGAGTTGTGTCCAAACTAATTTGGAAGAGCCAAGAGTGATTTTATGACATATTGGAAAACTCTTGGGTCCTTAGAGGAGGAACTGAAAGATGGCATGGGAGCTTCAGGGCCAAGCAGAGGGCGTGTTGTCAAACCCCAGGTACTGTGGAGTTGTTTTTCACCCTTTAGAAGAGCTAGCCAAAAAGAGAAGCTTCCCTGATATGAAATAACCTCTCCATCCTTCTCTTCCTGGGTTTGTTTTCTACCTCAGTGTTATCTGAGCTAGAAACATTTTTCTGATTCTGAAATCTGTGCTGAGTGACAAACTCCCAGGACAGGGCATTTCAGCAGAGTGAGACTGACGTTCTTGTCACTTTTACTGCCACCTCCAGCATGAATGGGCAGCGATGCCAATTTCCCTGGGCAGCTGCTGGCGCTTGCTACCAAACAGGACTCTGGGAGGGATCACCAGCAGACTGGCTCCAGCTGAGGGACCACACAGCTTCCAGCATTTCCAGCATGGGGCAGGTGTGCCAGCAGTCAGGACAACTGATCTTGGAAGGCTGCCTTGGTTTAAGCATTGGTGCATTGACAGGCACATTTTGGGCTGCAGAGGATGGTATTTTTTGACTAATCCTTGTTTTGACAGCATGTTCAAACAATGTTCAAGCTCCTCTCAAGATTTCCCACACTCTTAGTGCTCACATTCCCTCTTGCTGGTGCTTCAGATAGGCTCTCCAATTTCATTTAATATCCAGCCTGTATGTGACCAGAAAAGCTCTCAAAAATACGTCCACTTTTATGGTCATGGAGAAAGAACAGTCGATTCTTTAATGAACGGACCAGCACTGAGGCAGTTCCTATATATTTCATGTTAAGTGGTAGTAGAATACTTCCATAAAGAAACCCCTAAATCGTTTCAAACTGTACTTTCTGTGAATGATTTCAAACACAAAGACTGCCTGCAGTCTGCAGGAGTTTGAACCCAAGGTGTGTTAACACAAGTGCCGTGTCCAAGTTGATCATAATGACAGAGACGGAGAGAGACTACTGCTACTCCTGATGCTAGGCGCTAAGTAATTCCTTGCCGGAAGAGGTATGTTCAGACCCAGCAGGGAAGAGGCAGCTCCACTGTAGAGGCTATCCAATTATGTGGATTTTTCAGGAAATGCTGTAAAAGCGTCTTCCTTCATGAGCCTGTGCTGAAGTGATGTATCTCTAGTGATAATGTTTTTGTTCTGTGTGGCTTTTAGTGGTGTTTAATGATGTGGCAAGTTTCAAAAACTTGGTGATTGATAGATTAAAATGTTTAGCATAAAGAAGATGTTTTTTGTTTGATTGGTGTTTTTTTGCTTTATTTTCTTTAGGTTAAAAAGGAAGGATTCAACTAAACCAAAACCAAGATGTGTTTTTTCAATACTGAAGAAATACAGACTTCCTTGTTTACACTGGGAATGCTCTTCAATGAAGATAACCCTTGAAGTAATGGTACATATGGAGGCTGGGGCTGGAGCTATTTCCCCTAAGGGAATTGTGAATTAATGTGTGCTCCTCTTTTTTCCTGTCATTTTCTTCTGTGGGTTGTAAAAAGTATATCCATACTGTAGCTTCAGTCCATGCGGTTTAATATCCTAGGCTTGTTCCCCCTCAGGACATAGTGGAAGTGGGGAGAAGGAGTATATTTAGAAAACGAGGTAGTTTGTCAAGAACTAGAGTGTTTTGATCAAAACAAGACCCCTGAAATGCAACAGATTAGGTAGAGAGGATTTCAAATGTGTTGTGTAGCAATTCTGCACTGCTTGTGTTGAGCCCTGTGGTTTCTGGATTCAGAAGCAGAAAAAACAGCCTGCCTTAGCAAGTCACGGTGTTGTAAGAAATGAAGAGTGCCAAATACCCTGTCTCTGCTGATGGCTGGCAGAGGGTCCTGAGGGAGAGAGTAAGAGAAGCTGGGCAAACCCCGAGGGAGTCTTGCCAGTGCCCAGCAGTGCTGGCCCAGCTCCCAGGGGTCTGTCTCCATGGTGGAGACCACCTCTCTTGCAAGGGGAGCCACTGTGGTGGCTTTTGGGTCTGCCATCTCCCACCAGCCCCCCTGGTCTCTGTTGTTGGGGAGACCCGCCCCACAAGCCTTTTGTGCCTCCACAAATGTGCTGCTGGGCTTCCCTCTTGAAGGGCAGCACTGAGGGAGAACCAAACCCCTTTTTTTTGGCCCGAATTCTACTTTGGTTTAGTTCAAAAGAAGTTGTCACCTTCTCCTGTGCTAAATGCCTGTTCCTAGAAAGCGCACAGCCACAAAGCTGTTTAATAGACTCCTCTTATTGCTGGGGGGAAGCCATTTATTCATTTTATCTGCTTTTTCCCCTGGGGAAACAGTCCAAAGCCTGAAGCATCATCAGGAAAAGCTAGGGGAATACTGACAGTTCTCGTTTTGCAAATTGTCGAATGAACCCATTTGCCACTGTTGCCGGTAATGTCTTTCATTATGCCTTTAATGAAATTGTATTGACATATTTATGGTCTAATAAAATAAAAAAAAAGATAGGCTGGAAAAGCAGTTTTCAGAAGCTGAAATGTTTTAATAATGGGTTTGAAAATAATTTTTTTTTTTTTTTTTTTAGTCATAAACTTTGGCAAAAGGAACTGTGGATAATTCAAAAAACTAATGAAATGGTCTCTGGATTGTGCCATCCTCTAAGATGTGTTTTCTGCTGCCTTTCCTTTAAATTTGATGCCCTTCATTTTTAACATCTATGGGGATCTGGCTACAATGTGTTGTATCTTCTTCCCACACAGCCTATTTATCCACTACTATATTTTCCTACTTTCTCATCACTGGGAATACAGCACTTTGGCATAAACCATTTTATGATTTATACTTTAAAAGACCCACCTGATCTAGTTTCATTACATCCTCAGTTGTTGAATTCAGAATGAATTAAAGTAGGGACTTTAACATCTGTTTAGAAGTTTTGGGGGATTAGCCAGGAAATTTTGTAACGATTCTGATGAGCATCTGTCAGTTTTTTTGTGAGGCAGTGGTGAGAGCTTCCAGATAGGCTGTCATGTCTGGTGGATCTGGATCTGGACATTTCCTAAACCTGGGATCCAATCTGTTAATTGTGCTCATTTGCTTGAGTGCAGTTCTGGTTGTAGCAGTAGATGATGTGTAATTTTTTCTTCCTGTTTTTTTTCTCCTGTACACTCATAAAATGAGCCTGACTGAGAGCTGTGTGTTTTCACTTCACTTACATGAGTTGGCAAATTGCTGTATCCAGCTCAATTAACATCTGAATTTACTTTCATGAGAAAAAAAGGGTATTGGTTCTACCCCAGAGGTCACAGCAGACTAAGAAAATAAAGGTCATGCTGTATCTTGAATTCAGAATGTACAGATCTTACATGGAGATAAAAACTGAAACCCAGAAGAGAAAGGAAGACATATTTGCAGCTATACTTATGTATATGTAAATGGTAACTGATGATTTACTACTTTTTTTTTCTTTTAGTAAAACAATGCCATAAAAATAGGCAAAAAAGAAGAAATCAAAATGGACCAATGAATAAACAGCACATACTCAATCACGCTTAAATGTGACAGAGGGGGAATATATGCTAGTTTCTTAAGATATGGCCAGTAAATATATAGACCCTTAGTGGCAAATCTGGCTTTTCAGAACATTAGTTCCTATATCACAGATAAAAATAAGGATATAAACATCAAAAATAAAGATGAGAAACAATACATATATACCCATGAGGTCTCTGTATAATCCAAATCAGTTGTCTGCAACAGAGTTAAAAAATACTTTATGCATTCAGGGAATACAGCTTTCCATCAGAGAAATAAACTAGATATATCTATTATGTATCAGTGCCGGTCTCATATTTCCTTTCTTTGGGGTTTGCTTTGATTTGATTTCAAAGTAGCTGCGCTTTTCCTTTTGAAACTCACCATCCTTTGCTCAGACATAGGGGCAAGGAATATTTCAGAAGCAGAACTCTTGGCACAATTTTTGCCTGTGTTGTAATTTCATCCTGTTTCATTTTCAGTCTCCTTCTCTGCCTGCTGTGGCTTCTGGCTTGAGTTTGGGCTGAGTAACTGCAGAGCTCACTGTGTTCGAGACGTGGCAAGTGCAAAGCCAATACATCATTTCATTCTCTGTGGGGTGGGGGGGGGACATGTTGGCAAGGAATGCAAGGAGTTTGGCCCAGTTTTTCAGCAGACTTGTGACAGTTTTTGAAGTTTCATGAAGCAGTTGTCTTTTAAAGCTGTTTATGGCTCTTACAGACATATCGTCTACCTGACTCTTTATTATTGACTAACTTCAGGAGTGTGGCTGCAGCAGCTTATGTACTTAGATAAGTCCCATGTTCAGATATGGGCAGCTTTTCTTTTAGTTTAATTTAATCTTCTGAGAAGCAGTCTCTCTGTGCCCTGATGCCTTCAGCAGAGCTGTGGACGGAGAGCTGGGTCACCTCTAACCTCAGCTATGATCTAGCTGCTGCAAACAGGCAAGCAGTGCACACAGTCTTACCTGAGAATTAAGGCTGCCCAAGTACATTTCTTGATAAAACTACAAACCCAAAGTGCAAAGCAGTCTAAATTGAGGCAGCATTCAGGACTCTTTCTAGAAGCACCACTAAACACTAGCTAAGTGCTGCTGCAGCTCAGTTATACTATCTCACCGTTAGTGCAGCAATACTGTCAATGGATAGTCAAGAAAGAAAAATGCTCCAATGCCCAGATTTAAAACTTACAGTATTTGATAAGATACTGATGCACTGAATTAAACATCATACGGTTTGGCATAAAAGAAGAAAACCAAACCAAGCGGATAATTTCTGCATATCCTACTTTACCTAAACCTCACATTTCTAACAGGTTTTATTAAAATATGTCATGTTTTTTAGAGCAATGGATGATTCAGTGTTAACTGAAGCCACATACAAACTCATAGTGAAATCTCCCCATTCCCTGTTTCTTGTTTATATTCATAATATACACAGCACTTAAGTGATTGTAGTCTCCAGGTGTTAGTGGGGTATGTGCTGTTCAGTCTCACAAACAGAGAACTGAAGCTCAGATGGAATAAATGAGTTCCCTAAGGTTGCATGTGGTGTTTGCAATAGGAACAGAGGCTTCACTGAATTTTTCTGGTAAATTATTAAATGTGAGACATGTCTTTGCCAGGGCAGAATATGAAAATATTTGTGGTTTACCATGTGTGTGTTTGGAGACTGCTTTACAAAACAATATATCCGATCCACTTATGGAAACCATTAAGGATTTTCATAGAACCATTAGAGCACTGGAGCACACTAACAGTCCTGTGTCCTGCCTTCTGTGCCTCAAAAACAGGAGAAGCAATTCTGCAGCAAACAGGTGTAAGACTTGGCTCCCACATGGTACCTCATCTGAGTCTCAAATGCATGACCTTACAGCAACACTCTTACATACTCATTGAAGAATATGTTTTGAACTGTGATATATGCACAGCCTCCATTACAGGTTGAATTTCTGTTTTATTTCATAACATGTCTTCTGGTTCTTGTGACACAGAAATATATAAACCAGAACACAAATATGATTTAGCAGCATGGATTAGAAGCCCATACAAACTAGAAGCAATTAAGTCAGTTGTCACCTCTGAAAGGTCTAGAATTGATTTGTTTGTCTGCTCTAAGTATTCTTAGAGCTATTCTAAGGATGATTTTGAATGATGGATATCTAAGTGAAGACCGAAGACCAAAGACCGCAGAGACCTTAGAGGAGCCTTTCAATACCTAAAAGGAAGCAACAAGAAATCTGTGGAGGGAAATCTGTATTCTATTCTATGAGATTTTAAAAGTGTTTGTAGTGACAGGACAAGGGGAAACGTCTTTAACCTGAAAGAGAGGAGATTTAGATTGAATATTAGGAAGAAGTTCTTCGCACTGAGGGTGGTGAGTTCCAACCTTGGAACAGGTTGGCCAGAGAAGCTGTGGCTGCCCCATCCATGGCAGTGTTCAAGACCAGGCTGGAAAGGGCTTGGAGCAACCTGCTCTAGTGGAAGGTGTCCCTGCCCATGGTAGGGGGTTGGAACTGGATGATCCTAAAGGTCCTTTCCAACCCAAACCATTCTGTGATTCTATGATGTGATTCTGTGATTCATAAACTAACAGACTTTGTAAAGTATGTGCACAAAATTTTACTCAGTGTATAGTGTATTTCTTAGCAATTTGCAGAGGCTGCTCTGTGCCCTTCTCAGAAAACACAGAGGTTTAAACTTAGCTGTTAGCTAAAATTTTAGTGCAAATTTGGAACTGATCTATTCTGACGTCTACTAAATTCATTATTTTTTATTATTTTCTCTAAATAATTAGTGACCTGGTAGCATTACTGACCCATTTTGATGTCTTAAATGTGTCCCAGGCTATATCAAAGGGCACTACACTTTCTAATTAATGTGGAACTTCAATGATAACATTCCCCAGGTTTTCACAGAAGTCACCATCATGTTGGAGCAAAAAATATCTTTCTCTTGCACGCTATTTAGTTTTTAAAGTTGAAAATACACGTGAAAATGAAGATTTTTTTTCTTGCATGAAAGTAAATAGCAACCATTTGATGAACCACTGAAGCATGTGTAGTAATTAAATCTCACTCTTCAGTCAGTTTGTTTTAAATGGAAATCTTGTGTAGCTCTTTACCAGTGTTTCCTATCTAGCTTTGGCTTTTTAGCAGGTACTGGAGAGTTAGCAACAGAAGCCTGTTTGTTATCTTGATCCCTAAAAGAGGAATTGTACTGCAACACAGTTTAGGAAAGATGGATAACCGTGCGAGGAAACCCAATTTGAATCCATGCCTGGCTGTATAAACTTCACCTTTATTCTTCATTATCCACATCAGAAGGTGAACTGTCTTTGTGTTTGCTAAATTGTGCCTCGGTCTTAAAATTGCCATCCAGGTTCTGCAGCCATGACATTGCAGCTGTCTGTGAGGCTGAATTCAAAACACCCTCACTCTCACTCAGAAGGCAAATGAAGGGCTTGAGTTAACTGGTGGCAATATTTGGAACACGAATTTAACTGGTTGCCTGAGGGTAGAGGGTTCTGTATTTGCTTATTGATCCCCTGAGCCCCCAGGCTGGGCCACATCTCATTGTGAATGCTAAACTTTGCTATGGATCTCAATTGATACAGCTAATGGAGCTAGACTTCACCACTTCTGACCTTGCCTGGTCCTCCTTGTCAGACTGGACTGGGTGTTCTCCTCTGAAGTGCACCCAGGCCTGCCTTTGTAGAAACCTGTGTTTATTACACAGCTCCTTTTTAACTACCCCTGCTTCAGAGCCCTTATCTTACATTCACAGCCCTAGCATTACAAGTGTGAATTCCCAAATAACAATCAGAAGTTTTCTTTCCTTGAGTACTTAGAATGCAGTGGCATCTCTAAATACTTTCTGCTCTCCCCTGTGAGCCCAGAATAATACTGTAGCATATACAGGTAGGCTCAGTATAGGAATCACCAGAAGTTCCTATTCAAATTAAGAGCTCTCTTCTGGTTTTGTTGTTGCACTGGAACCTGTAGTTTCTTCTAAAGGAATGCATGCTCCCCAAGACACATCGCAAAAATCTCCCTGAGATTTTCTGTAATGTGATAAACTGTCTCTAAAATATCTTCACAAGTAAAGTTAGTAGAATATTTCAGTTATGTTCCTGCAGAGAGAGTAGGACCATTCCAGGAAGGGGGTTGCCTGCATCTGCTGTCTAATAACTCTTTATCTGTGATAGAACTTACCATAGCTATGACAGGATGAATAAATTGCTCTCAGTCACCTACCAGTGGAAATTTCTCTTCACAGCATCACTTTAAAAAGAAAGCAGTTCCCCTAAAATGTTAAATTGATGCTCCAGCTGAGAAAAGTAATGGTAACTTTTGGAAGAGAATTTGATTTTTATACTCTCCTGGTCTAATAGCCAGCAGCCATAGGCATCTGCAAATATATCCTGGATACATAATCAGCCTATGCTGAAACCAGCACAACTTTCAAATATCTCTTGTAAATACAACTCCTAAGAAAGGTACTTGCACTACAGCAATTCACAGAAATCACCACATGAACTTAAAGTGCTCTGAAACCCTTTAAAGAGTAGTGCTTTCAAGTAAATGACATGCTCCAGTTTTGTAATCTGTCATGTGGATAAATGCCTCATTTACCATCTGAGAGGGGAACACAGATCTCTGTTGTTGTAAAAGTTTGATTTTCCATTTCTAGGGACTGGAAAATAGACCACAGATTTGTCCTAGCCTTATGGCAGAATTGACAAATCATTAATCCCATTTATTCTTATGGCAATGAAATTTATCAAACTGAAGTCCATTTGTATTAGCAAAAAAGGTTATATGCCATGGCATGGAAAAACCTTTTCTCATAATCTTGCTTTTATAGCTTATTTTTTTTGTTTTGTTTGTTGGTTGGTTTTTTTTAAGCATTGTTATCTGTAGAATCTAGAGTGTTAGATTATGAAGCCTTCTGCTTCTTCTCACCTGCTGAACTCAATGCACTTTATGTCAAAATTGCAAATACAGCAAGTGTTGTGGAAAGAAAGTGTTTGCCAGCCTTCAGATGGATGTGGGAGGAGCAAAGGGCTGCATGCAGCAAAGTAACCTGGTGAACCTTTCCCCCCAGCCTGCAAGCTTCACTGATGCAAAGGCCTTTTGCAGAGTGTCAGACTAGGAGCAAAGTCTCTTTTCTCTTGATTTCAAGAAGAAAACACTCTGTTTCCTGCTTGGGTGAGCTTTCCCCACTCAAGGAGGTTTCTGACGCTGGTGGGTGTAAATCAGCAGAGCTGCAGCTGGAGCAGTGGTATTTTATACCACTGGTGATGCTGGTGGTGAGTGCTCTGTTCTGTGGGGAAGTGGTGTGCTTCCACAGGAGCTCAGCCACTGAACCCCCACAGGGGCGCATGAGAAGAGGAGGGTTAAAGAAGACTCTGATTAAAGTTTCAGTTACTGATGCTTTTCACCAATTTATATCCAAGTGCTATTTTGCTAATTAATGACTGCTCGTGAAAAGCCATGTGTTAGCAATGAATCACTTATTTTTGTTGCACTTCAGTAGTACACGGCTAATGAGCAAGGACAACTCACATAATTAAAGTCTAAAATAGCCCTGTTGGCAGGACGCAATCAAGTGTTTATATCCTGCTGTGGGGGGTGGACCAAACTATACCACCTTCCCATGATTTTTTTTTTTTTTGCTTTTATTAGTATTACAAGAAAACAAAAATGGAGGATTGAAAAATATGGGGCAGGAAACACTTTTTCAACTGTGTTAGTATGAGGAATTGGATTACATGTCAAAAGAACTAAAATCCTGCTAGTTACCTCTATCTGGAACAGAGTTAAGACTGTCTTAATTATTGCTTCTAATAGGCCTCATCGAGCTCAAAACAAGTCAAGAAATAAATAAAAGGGAGGAACAGTCTGGGTGAAACAGTGCAGTTTAGTGCAAAGGTACAGCAAAATCAGTAGTTTGATGCTTCACAGCTGCACATAGCTAGAAAAACTGAGAAACAGAGTCAGGCCCTCTGTGGATGTGCATTCGTGCTTCAACTGAAGTACAAATCTTCAACTGAACCAGTAAACCAGTAATTAGCATTTCTCCTGCTTGAGCTGGTCAGTGCTAGCACAACTGGGATCTCATGTCTTCATTCATGAGGGATGAGACTAAGTCTTTGTAGAACATTTTGTCCATCCCTTTCCCCACAGCGTTATGTATCATGTTCTGAACCACTAACATAGTCCACTACTTTTCCTCACAGGAGGGGGAAAAATAAAGCTGTTTCTGAGAGAGTAAGTAGCTACTATTAGCCAAAGTACCCGGTCTTAGCAGTGGCATGCACTAATAACAATAAGGCAAATTGTTTCCAAGATTCAGTGGGAGCAAAACTGAATTGCATCTCCTCATGATCCTCTCTCATCAGGGATGAATCTGTCTCTTGTGGCCCCACTTATTCTGGTGAGCATCAGAATAAGGGAAAAGAAGGGAAAGGATCTACATAGTCTATATTAAAAATATAAGATGAAAAAGAAAGATACTATGGAAGGCATAGAGAGAGGAACAGACTTTCAGTGCTTTGGATACAAAATATGTCAATATTTATGAGTTTAAGTTTTTAATGAAAAACAGTTTTATGAAGATATTGGCACATTCCTTCCCACAGCAGCCCCCAACATCTCCCTCACAGTCCCTTTTACACATACCTATGTGGACACCCAGGTTTCTGTGAAGGAACAAAAAGTTTGACCAACAGTTATAACCTCTCCTGCTGGAAAAGAGCAATAAAAGTGAGCATCCATTTTCCTTGGAACAGGTTCTGAATACTTGCTCAGTGTGAGCAGACCCAATCTTGCTGCTCTGCAGTAAGAACAGCAACGGCTCTCCCATTATTGCTAGCATGACAGAGCAACGTTTGTCCATGGTATTGTCTGTAGCAAGCACCTGGTAGACCCTTTGTATTGACCTCATACAGAGGTTTAAAAAAAAATCCCTTGAAATGAGAATCTGTTCTGAAATGACTTCTACAGATTCTCAGAAAGCTTTGTGAGTGCCTGATAGAAGCCCTCATGCTGGTGTATAAAGCACAGCGGGATTGCCAGCTGTGTGTTTTCACAGGCTTGTTTAGGAAAAACACACAACTCAGGTTGTATAAGGAAGACCAGAACATCCTTATGCTTGAAAACACTGCAGCCCTCCCCACCTGGCCTTGCTTGACTGTTAAGCTACAAAGACAGATGTGCAGCCTGGATCTTATCCTCTTTGCTATCGCCCTGTAATCTTCAGTGAAGTCCTGGCACTGGACAGTTCCCCAATGATAAGTTAGGGAACAATTCCTCTTGTGCTCTTCCACATTTGTTTAGCTCTATGGACACTGTTTAGCTCTTTGGATGCTGTTTGTTAGCATTGACAGGACTGTGAATAATCACCCTCCATATGAGCGGTGAGATTGTCAGAGAAGACCTTGGATGGAGTCAATTTAGATACTTTTGGTCTCTTGATGTCCCTTTTGGGTAAGTCAAGGTTCTCTATAACTGCAGAGTGGAGGCAGGGATAAGAGTATGAGTCTGTCAGAGCATCTGCAAAATGGGCACTTCATGTTTTTAAAAGACATGCACTGTTGTGGAACAGAAGTGTAATATATGCCATTAACATTAGTGTCATTGAGCATCCTCTAAATTGCAGATTGGTGGAAAAAATTGATATGAAAATGTAAACAAGAGAAAATGAAAACTGTAATAAGCTCTCTGCATAAGAAGGGTAATCTACAATTAAATATAAAGGCTAAACTGAAACCATGTGAAGGATGAGACATATTTCCTACTTTTAAGCTAAGACCGGTGCTCTGTGTCTGACCCTCAAAGTTGTGACAAAAACTTAATGGTGTGAGGCATAGATACCATGTCAGACTTCACTCTGCATTGCTGGCTCTGGATGAGTTATCAGTTGCAGTCATTCTGTTTGTTACTAAGTTCAAAAGTTATTTTAGTAAGTTAGATTGGTTGTGCTGCATCCCCTTTTGAGCTTAGTTGAAAGTGAAAACAAAAGTCCTTTATTGTATCTGCTGTAAATTCGGGTTCCAGATGTATTCCTTTGCATTTGCGCACTCATAAAATGACAAAGGCAGCCTTGATTCTCTGCTGTAGGTGCTCCAACGTTCATGATAAATGTGGTTATAAAAACCAATTACTTAGTAACAAATAACCTGCATGTATTAAAACATAGCCACGGGGATGGATGTGATCTGGATGGTATTACCAAAGAATTCTGGCATTTTTTTTTTCCCCTGGCAGTGGGCATATGGGCTGTCTTGGAGGACAATGAGCTATTGGCCACCAAATGATGGGAGAGTGATATTTGATGCTGAGAAGGCCCTCTGGAAGTGCCTTCTGGGAGACAGTTCTCAGCAGCACAGGTATTTCTTGGAACTGGAGCTGACTACCAGCCAGGCTCTGACTGCTTTGGAAATGTCAGTAACATCAGCCAAAATGAGAGGCTCATGAGAGAAGGAGACAGAACATCTTGCTGAGCTACAACCATAACAAATATGTGACTGAATGTGGCCTACTGCTACCTGCTAGTATAGCTCTCAGAGTTGGGTGGAAAATGCACCCCTTTACACAGCTTCCCTGGTGACACATCCCTATCCTGCTGGGAACTTGGATAAACACATATCTATGGAAAGAAGCTGTTGGTTTTGTGGTTTTTTTCCCAGATCTGCTGGGACAGATTTCCTGCTCCTCCAGAGGAGTGCTGGTCACCTTCTGGTTTATTCCTGCTTCCCTTCTACCCACAGAACATTAGAGTATCCCCCCATTTTATTATTCTTAATGGCAGGTAGGATGAATGAAAGGTAAACCCAAATAAAGGCAGCCCCAAGTGTCTGGATAATTGGATATCTTCCAATTCAAACTATTACGGAACACAAAATGCAAACCTCATGTCTGACATAGCTTTTTGTTCTCCAGTCAGCTGATTATGAGGTAAATCTTTCCTCATTTCTTGTACAGAGATGATAAATTGAAGACAAGATGTATTTGGGTGTTGTAGGGGACCAGACATTATTCAAATGCAGGATGCAGAGGATTTTTTTCCTTCCAGGTGTCTGGAATTCCCACTGAGCCCTCCTGTCAGAGAGCCCCTGCACGGGTGGGAGATGTGCAGCGTGGATGAGCTGAGAAGGGACACCAAGAGCACGAGAGATGGTGGGAGTTAAGTACCATGAGTGGCTTTCAGTCCTTTCATCTGTGCTGCAGTGGTACACTTTGTATCTGCTCTTTCCTCTCAGGATCTTGGGAGTTCTGCTGCAACCTGGCTCCAGCATTGCAATGCTGCGCAAAGGAGAAATCTATTTTTTGTTCAGGATAGAGATTTAAGCGTTTATGTCTAATTCCACGCTGAATGGCTGTTTGGCAGCTCCTCATGCCGAACTTCTGAGAAGCCAGCCCGCAGCAGGCGCTCAAGGTGCTTTAACTAAACACTCTGCTCCTGAAGTCTTCCCTAACATTTAAGTAATTCAGACAATCCCTCAACTCCCAGTTCAGCTCATTAAGAGGTGTGGGTCCCCGGGAGCAGCAAATACAGCACAGGATACCTTGTATTGTAGTACTCTTTTTCGTATGCTGATTTTAACAGCTGTCTGAAAAAGAGGTTCAATTATGGTTTGCCTTGGGAGAGGATTTCTTCTGAGCTGCCTTAACCCTCCCAAGCCCTGTTTACAGGTCAGCGTCTGCCAGGCTTTGATGTTTGCTGGAGGAGGTCCAGGCCAAGGGCAAGCCACCAGCTCCAGCTCCTACCGGAGGGGCTATGCATCACACAAAGAAGAACCTGTGGGCCTAAGAAAGACAACATCCCACTCAAGAGGCAATCTTAATGCCTAACGGAGTTTTCCACAGCCAGAATTGCTTGCTTTTTTGAAAGTAGGAATTTTAGCTGAGGGTACATGATGGGAGAAATTTAGTCTTGATGGATATTCTTATAAACATTTTATTATTACTATTCGCACTGGAGTGTCTCATTGTGTCTCACGAGAACCATCTCTGGACACTTTGACATATTTATATTCAATTCAGAAATTAACAGAGTGGTTTTAATTAAGTTTAGATAAACCCAGTATGAATACTGGCATACAAGACAATTATTTTGTTCACAAATCAAGTAGAAAACCAAGCAAGCTGAAGATGACAAAGATAATGCCAAAGAAAATAAAAAGATAAGAGAATGAACATGGCTATCATTCCCTTGAATATAATGAAATGTGTTTTATGACATTTGGCTGTAATCACAATTAGCAATTCTCAGGGCTGCTTGCTTGGCTATGTGTGCAAATCTGAATGTGTGTGTATGAGAGAGTAATAGCGGCTGTACAAATTAATTTGCTTGTGAAGAGCTGATTGCTCCACCTGTTATGGTCTGTCTACATCCTATACTCCCATCAAGTGTTGCCGATTAGTTCACAGAATGTAATTGAAGAATGAAAATTGAAGAGCAAAATGTCTGATTTATAGACTGAGTTGGTTATGCCCGGTGATTTTTTTTTTAAATGCTGGTTTAAATATTCTCTTATTAAATTGATTAAATAATTAAATGTTGATATAAACATGTCAGATGGTATTGCACATCAATTTTCTACCACTGAGCAGGACTCTCATTTACTTCCTAATGTAGTATTACTGAAGTAAAGTTGGTGCTAGTCTTGCATAAGACTGCTAAAGAACACTAAGCAAAGAAGAAAAGGATGAAAATGCCCTTTGCAATCATGTGTCAGTGAAAACCATAGTTAGCATGGACAGCTCATGCTGTTTGCATGTACTTTATTCATGTTAAATAAAAAAGCTTTCTTTGCTGGGCTCAGCAGAGCTGAAAGAATAACTGGTTCCAAAGGGAAAAGATTATTTCAGTGATTCCCTATTTTCTTTAAAAATAGTTTTGTGACATTGCTATCACCAAACCACAAGCTGCACTCCTGGTATGTTTATTCAGTTGTAGAACTGAATCTATATTTGAGGAAGCATGGAAAGTTAATACTGCAAGAAATCCCAAGATCAAAACAAAGCTGCAAATTGAAATGTTAGTTATAAATAAAGTAAAAAATGGCTTTATTTTTTTTTTTTTAATATATAAGACGATAAAATCCAGGTGGAAATTAGTACAACAAACTCTTACAAATATTGTTGGCTATAGCCGGAGAGAAGGTGATCCAGCGCTGCGTGCTGCTCTCCACTCAGGGCTAAAGCACTGCAGGAGATGTGCTCCCTTTGGAACATCATACCTGAGCTCCTTTTCTTTGTATTTGATGACACCTGAACTCCTGCTGCCCAGTTTCTATCTTTGGGTTCAATCTTGTATTTTTTGTTTACCCTGAACTTTCTCGGAGTCTGTCTATGCTGTACTAATGGCTGTAGCCTGATTTAATGATCTCCTGGAGAGTCACAGTCATTGTCTGCATTTAAAAGTTTTTTGAGGGAAGATAAAAATCTGTACCTGCCTTTATAATGATGTTATTTGACATGATATTTGGTCCACTTTTTATGCTCCATCTGTGTGCACGTAAGAGGGGGTAACAGTTTCTACATTGTGTGAAGATAGGGAGCCCATGAAACCCAGGAATTTCCTTCTGCAGCTCCACTGTCAAACCCCACCTTGCACTTTTCTTCTGGCCCAGGAGACCTTACCTTACAATATCCAGAGTTATCTTCATTTGCCCTTCAGAAATAGCTGGAGATTTGTCTGGCTAGTGGGCAACATCCCAGATGGATTTTATTTAATGCATAAGTAACAGTTATGTGCTTTGGACTGGTTGCTGCTTTGTGCCCGGGTCCCTCCAGTTAAATCAATGGATTTCGGGCTGTGGAGCAAAAGAAGTATTACATCCAGCAGCTCCTCTCTGCAGAGGAATCAGTCATTTCCACTGTCTACACAATGTCTAAATACAAATCTGTGTATGAAAATGTCTAAAGAAGGTTGAGGAAGTTACATTCATTTGTACATTGTTATCAAGAATCAAGCTGGCTTGTCAAAGAGGATGGCTCCTTCACTGACACGGGGCCCCTCTGAGGAGGAGTAGACATATTTGCAAGGAAACAGATACCATGGTCGATAAGGTTTTTGAAATGAGTTAAGAGGTTTTGTTGCTGTGCTTTTCTTTGATTTTGGGTTTTGTGTATATTTAATTTAATTTTTCAGAGCGCTCTGGATGCAGTGTATGTATTTTGCCCCTAAGACTACTTCTTGTGCTTTTTTTGCTTAATATACTCCATTAATTTAAAAGAAAATCAAGGCAGAGGCTGAAGATACATTCTCTGTATTTGTCGAACAGCAATTTCCATGAGCAGGTTTGCCTTAAGCCTCTTGTATTTAAACATCTCATTTTAAACATCCACAACTCCGCATTCCAGGAGTCCTAATCTACAACAATCCTCTGCCACAGTGCCCACTTGCATTTCCTCATTCTTTTTCCTGTTCACCAAGTGTTTTGGGGACTTAACAGTTTAGCGATTTATAACTTGCATGTGAAGGCAGGCATTCCTGCTACTGCAGTGGCAGCTAGATGCCTGGATACCTCAGTCCTCACTTTTGTCTTGCAGAGGCCTTTTTGCAACTGGCCATTAATCATGAACTGTCGGACTCATATGTATAAAGATTGGGAACTGCTTAATGTGCATCAGGTCCCCTTTTCAGTTCTGAGCTGAGTGCACACAGTCACTACTTTCTGAATACATATCAGAGTGGATTGCATTAAAGTCCTTTTTTTCACTTGCTGGTGAAGAGATTCATTAAGAACTTAAGGTTCAATGTGCCTCAAGAAACTTGGGAATTTGACTCACCGAGTCTGAAAGCATGTACTCCAGCTGAAGGGTGATATAGAGATAAAATTGGCATTGCAATTTTGAGGCTAAGGTTCCTCCAGATTTATTTAGAAGAATGAGTTAAGTAATAGTGTGAACAAAAGCAGAAAGCTTATAAAAGGAACAGGATAAATACTGAAAAATAATATTATTTTTCAGCAGTAAAGAAACTGGAGAAGGCCAATAGATCTTGACGACAAGTCAGCAACGATCACTACAGAAGATATATTTGGAACGGACATCTCCACAATTCAAGTGACTGGCTTCACTCCAGGTCTGTATTTCTAAGTTTTAAAAATGATGTGTCTAAATAGTTCCAGTGACTTGTGGGCTGGTGGTTTTTTTTGGAGGGTTAAAATTGCTGTAACTAAGGACAGATATAATTGGAATTTGGAAGATGACATTTATCGTTACTAAACTTGCTTGCTTATATTTACAGTTCTTGAAGAAGTATCAAGGGAGGAAGATTTCAATTTGAAACAAATCTGCAGTGTTGTTAGAGGACGTGAGAGAGTAGCAGTCCTGAGATGCTCTCTTTCTGTCTTGTGAATACACTTCGGCGATTTTATGTAGTGCATGGAGAGCCAGACAGAAGTGTCTGCACATCTCAGTTCATTCGGCATTATTCGATCTGAGGATTGTACTTTGGTGTACATTCTATTAAATGCAAAACTGAAAAACTGAAAAAGCTTCTAAGCCCCATGTCAGTGAACCATAGAGTAAAAGTGCAATTATAAAGCTATAATAAATATTTATGCAGTTAGTACATATTGTAAACGGGGCATATGCATGGAATAACAAAAGACTTGATACCAAAGAATTTTCTACTTTGCAGATTACTTTAGGCTACCACAGCTCACCTGCTTTGGAAGCAAGATTATTTCTTTTGTTAAAAATGAGCATTTCAAGGTTTTCATGTTCAAGAAGAAGCAGGCATCTCCTTGTATCTGACAAGGAGATGTACATGATGTTGCATCTGGATGGTGTATCCAGAGTTAATACATTTATGTGTTGTATAATTGTTACTTTTTAGCAAGTGGGACCTCGTCTCTTTATAGGGACAAAACCTGAGGTTCTTTTGTACTGTGTACTAGCCTTGCCCTGATTCTTCTTCTGTCAAAATAAACTCTGAGATACAAACTCTATTCCCCTGTAGAAAATAAAAGCTCTACAACCTTTTATTTTAATTTCTTTCTTTTCTTTTTCTTCCTATTTTTTTGTGAATGGAAATAAAGGAGGTTGAGAGATAAGTCTGGGGGCTATAATTATAGAAATGTATAAATGAAACTGTCAAATAATTCTTTTGAAAACACTTTTTGCCATGTATTTCAGAAAAGGAGCAATTTCTGTGATGCCAACTATCATTAATTGAAATTTCTGTGCCTTGGCTTTAATAAATTCACTTCAGTTACTTGTTCCTTTAAACTCCTCCATTAAATAGCCTGTGCTTGTTAAGGGAATGGCACGAAGAATATGGTCTGTGTTGAATTCTGCTTAAGTAAGTGCTACATCCATTGATGAAAAGAGAAGAGGTGCCCATCCACTTACAGTTCAAATATTTGACCTCCCTTCTGTGGAGAAGTGGATGGAGAAAGAGGGCTGGAAAGGGTGACTTGGACATCTATTTCTGGAGGCCTTTTCATACCATTCTATGAATAACCTGATCTCATCCACTTAGGAAACTGAGCATGTGAGTGATTCCCATGTGGCTAAACAAGGATTTTAAGGTAAAAATGTGCTTTTGAGTGCAGGATCCAGCCGATGAACATACACTGAGTACATGGTAAGTGGCGGCTTGGAAGCAGCTGATAACACAATAAAAATATTCATGAGGATATGCATTACTGGCAGGAATCTTTCAGTTGGAGCAGGTTGGGTTTTTCTGGGGCGATGCTCCAGCCCCTTGTCATCACAGGCCAGGATGTGTTTCCATCATGTAGACGGATTTGTGGTCATCTCCCCATGTGCCAAGAAAGTCTATGATCCTCACCTGTGTACTCTCCTTATGTAAGTGTTGTATTTCCATCCAGATGAGAGAACACCACACAGTCCTGGCAATAGAATGCATCACGCAGCTGCCAGCCAACCTCAGCATTTTAGTTACATGGTGAAGGTGCTTCCTTCTGGCCACATGAGGACGTGGAGCCATGGTGAAAGAGGGCAGCAGGGCTGGCAAAACAACTCAACATCCCAAGAAAGGGGACAGGGCTGGGTCTTGGGCCAGATTGAGCTGTCACAGTAGAAGAGACCGTTCAAAGGGACTGAAGGTTGCTACCTCCAATGCACAGTGAGGTACCTGTCAGTGGCAGTTTGCCTTTTCAGGGATACTGTTCTGATACTTTAATGCACAGAGAGTGAGAAGGTGTACTGTGATTCTTCCTTGTTTTTCTCAGCAATATTTCAGGTATTATGCTGATACTGAGGTAAACATAGTATAAAAACGTCACACATGGAGAATGATAGCATGCATGTCTTCCAGATTTCTAGCAACATGATAGTACCCAGGGGCTGGTAACTGGGTATAAGTAGGTACAAAAGAATCCAATGACATCATTAATAACATCAAGAATATCTTACAGATCACATTTTCAGGCAGGCACAGGCTATAGCTAAAGAATGATTTGTGTAGAAACAAGTGTCGAAGTATGGTGATAAGTGAGGGTGACCCAGCCCTGCAAAAAAACATATCTCTGCTTAACTGCACCTTTTCTCCAGTGGCCTGTCTGACATCCAGGCTGTTTGAGGAGGCAGCGCTCTCCCAGGGGTCAGCACAATTCACCTTTTAGATGTCAGCTGAGTTCCCCAGGTATGCTGTGCTTGCAGAAGCCACAGACAAGCTGCTGGCACACCCAGCGTGTGCCCATCAAAACAACTTCTTTCTGTGGGCATCTGTGCAGTGAGGTCTTGGTGCATAGTTGCTACCAATTGCTGCCAAAATAAAAATGGTAGCAAGGCTGTAGTCTAAGGGATGTGCCAAAACAGTGGGGCTCTAGGAGTCACTTCAGCTATACTCTCTCCATGGATAACCTGAGGGAGTCAGTTCACAGTGAGTAGTGGATCTTCTGATGTGGCTTATAATTGAATACCTGGAGAGCATGATCTCTTCTAGAAATGTATATTGAATGTACAATTTTACACTAGATATTAATCGTATAATTTTATGTCAACATTTTAAATGCAGCAACAGGTAAAACTATTCCTGTAATTTTTACTGCTATTTCTTTGAAAACCACAACTACCGTTTAAATTCTGTGCCCAGTTATGAAACAGAGTACCTACAGTTTACAGTAATACATGTTGGAGGGAGGCAAGAGAAGGATTAGTGTTTTATGCCAACCTGATTCAGTAAGTGAATTCAAGTTACCTAAATCACACGAAATCCTAGGGTAGCTCATAGCTAGGTAGCATTAGCTAGGGTGTCCAAATACCTTACTGGGCTGATAGGCTTAGTCATGGAGAATTCTTAAAGGAATCTGAAATAATTTCTGTTCCATATAGTGACTGCTGATGTGAATTAGTTATATCTTTATCTTACACTGAAAAATAAAGTGTTTCAACTTCAGATTTGTCCTCTGTATCTTAAAGAATATGGCTTAAATGGCAACATCGTATCTCCCTGAGACAAGGAGCTATCTCAAGAACGACCACTGGTTGATGGAGGCTTCTGATGTGAAGAAGAAATAGCAAATGGTCTCCATGAAGAGAAAAAAAATCTACACCACCTATCAACATCTTGTCAAAATTAGGTAGTTTAAGAATTCATTTTCTTCAACTCAATTTTCACATTTTAAACCTTTCTGTTTGCTTATCTATTAATTCATAAGCAAACACATTTTCCCCGTAGGGCCTTTTCCTTTCCATAATCTTCCTTTCTGGCTCCTCAGAAAGGAAAAAAATAAATAAAATAAAATCACACTGTTCAAACTCCCATGTGCCAAATTCATAGGATCCATTCCAGAGTCACTCAAGAGGAACCCACTTAAAGCTCCATTCTGGAGTTCCAGTGCTGAACTCGAAGTGATAGAAAGGCACCACCATTCTCAGCCTGAATTTGTCTCTTTGATAGTCTGCGATCAAAGAATGGGATTGGCAGCTTCCTCTTTCCTTGAAATTTTGAATTAATGAGAGATTTTGTAAAAAAATGCCATAATATTCTAGGAGCAGGAGTCACACTACTGGCTTTGTCTCTATGCTGAAGGTCCCAAACATCATGAAGACCTCTGAGACTGCCATGCTCTGCTGTTCTTCCCAGAGCTCCAAGGCACACCTCTGTGGGAAGGAGCAGCAGAACATCCATTCATAGCAACACTTACTCTTCTGTTAGAATGAGTGTGGCCCAGTTCCACCATTTCTTTGTCAACCTTCCTGCAAAACTCTTGGTTTGGCTTTTGCAGCAGGTGTGGACTCAAGTTCCTTCTGGGTGAGGAGCTGCTAAGATAAGAAGGATTTGGAGGACCATAACAAGAGGCTTTTTGTCTTTATGTTAGAAGTGAATTTCAGGAGAAGCACCATTTGGCATTTTATTAAGCAGGTGTTGGCGGGTGCCCTCTGTACTTGACTGCTTCTCTGTGCAGAAATAACTTCAGTGGGAATTTTGCAGTCACAGTTGTCAGGGACAGTCTTATTCAAGTGCTCTTGTACACCTCTGCACATCAACACTTCCTTTTTCTTCTTTTAAACAAATACAGAGCAATATTTCAAAGGTTTCTTTCTGGCTGTATTTATCTACTGTACCTTTTGCATCATTTGCATCATTTGAGTCTATTTGCGGAAAACATGCTTGCAGCACTGTGGGGAATTGAAGCATGGAAAGAAAGAAAATTGCATGTTTATCTTTATTTGATTTTTTAATTTGAGAAGCAAGGATAAGTTAATTAATTGACAAAGAGGTTTTAGATTTATCCCATTAGCAGTTAGGGCTGGGACTGCTGAGCATTTAACTAGTTTTGACGTGTCCAGAATCTGAGAAGATTGGGTTTTGTTACATATTGTTTTTTCTCACTTCAAGCTAAGGTACTTTTATATTTGTTCTCATATTTTTGCTGAGTAGAGAGAATGCTAATAGTAGCTAACAGGAAAGGATCTCTGCTTCCAATATCTTATACTGAATGATTATTTTGCTGGGAGAGTAATGAGCTGATTTTATACTAGAGTTACATAGTTCTGATTACATATCTTCTCAATAATAGAGGTGTTGCAATTCAGAGTTCTTGGTAGATTCTGGTAAGAGACAGCTAAAGATCAGCAGATAAGAATTAATAGTGGTATTGCAGAATGACAAAAATTACAATAACTAATAATTAAATTTTGTCTGGTGATAATTCCACAGAAATCTAATTAACAAGCACTGACTTTGTTGTGCTAAGTTACATACCTGAAATTTATGGTCTAAATATCCAAGGCAGCCATATAAGACATTTATACCTAATTCAATGTCCTCTGTGTTTGGAGTAGATATTTAGTTATAGACAGATCACTAAGTGAAAGCATTCATGAAATGCTGTGAGGCTCCTCCACAGCCAAACTCTTGCTCTAGCACAATTCTCTATATGTCCTTCAATTTCTAATCCCTTTCCATGCCAGCAGTGCATTAGGTATGTGGAAGGAAAACTCAAAAGTATTTTCACATTTCATTCAGATTTCAAGTAATCAAAACCCTGAAGAGTTACGCCCAGACTTAGCTTGGCTCTTTATATTTAGCATAACCTAATACTAGGCCTTTATTTCCTCCTAAACTATCTGATTGAACGCTGCTGTAAATCATGCTGCTTTTAGTGAAGCATTATTTCATCTTGAGCTCATGTTTTATAACTTTCAGAATCAAAAAAGGAAGATTTTTTTTCCAGCTCATTTCCAAGATTTACTTAGGTAAGCTTTATGACACGCCTGCAGGATTTGAAACAACAATACTTGTCTTGAGGGACAGATGGACATCAGTGACATTTAATATTGCCTGGATTGCAAAGGGAATACATTGCATAGTTTAGCTCCTCTCTGACACATACGTGTTTATAGAATCATAGAATAGCTAGGGTTGGAAAGGACCTTAATATCATCAAGTTCCAACCCCCCTGCCATGGGCAGGGACACCTCACACTAAACCATGCCACCCAAGGCCTCATCCAACCTGGCCTTGAACACTGCCAGGGATGGAGCGTTCACAACCTCCTTGGGCAACCTATTCCAGTGCCTCACCACCCTAACAGGAAAGAATTTCCTCCTTATATCCAATCTAAACTTCCCCTGTTTTAACCCATTACGCCTTGTCCTATCACTACAGTCCCTAATGAAGAGTCCATCCCCAGCATCCCTATAGGCCCCCTTCAGATACTGGAAGGCTGCTATGAGGTCTCCACGCAGCCTTCTCTTCTCCAAGCTGAACAGCCCCAACTTTCTCAGACTATTTTCATATGGGAGGTGCACCAGTCCCCTGATCATCCTCGTGGCCCTCCTCTGGACTTGTTCCAACAGTTCCATGTCCTTTTTATGTTGAGGACACCAGAACTGTACGCAATGCTCCAAGTGAGGTCTCATGAGAGCAGAGTAAAGAGGCAGGATCACCTCCTTCGACCTGCTGGTCACACTCCTTTTGATGCAGCTCAGGATACGGTTGGCTTTCTGGGCTGAGAGTGCACACTAAAGCCGGCTCATGTTCATTTTCTCATCGGCCAGCACCCTCAAGTCCTTCTCCGCAGGCCTGCTCTGAATCTCTTCTCTGCTCAGCCTGTAGCTGTGCCTGGGATTGCTCCGACCCAGGTGTAGGACCTTGCACTTGGCATGGTTAAACTTTATGAGGTTGGCATCAGCCCACCTCACAAGCGTGTCAAGTTCCCTCTGGATGGCATTCCTTCCCTCCAGCGTATCAACCGAACCACACAGCTTGGTGTCATCAGCAAACTTGCTGAGGGCGCACTCAATCCCACTGTCCACGTCAGCAACAAAGATGTTAAACAAGACTGGTCCCAACACTGATCGCTGAGGGACACCATTTGTTACTGATCTCCAGCTGGACATTGAGCCATTCACCACAACTCTTTGTGTGCAGCCCTCCAGCCAGTTCTTTATCCACCAAGTGGTCCATCCATCAAATTGATGTCTCTCCAATTTAGAGACAAGAATGTTGTGTGGGACAGTGTTAAACGCTTTACACAAATCCAGGTTGATGACATCAACTGCTCTACTCCTGTCCATCAGTTCTGTAGCCCCATCATAGAAGGCCACCAGATTGGTCAGGCAGGATTTTCCCTTAGTGAAGCCATGCTGGCTGTCACCAAGCACCTTGTTGTTTTTCATGTGCCTTAGCATGCCTTCCAGGAGAATCTGCTCCAAGATTTTGCCAGGCACAGAGGTGAGACTGACTGGTCTGTAATTCCCCGGGTCATTCGTTTTCCTCTTCTTGAAAATGGGGGTTATATTTCCCTTTTTCCAATCGTTGGGAACTTCACCTGACTGCCATGATTTTTCAAATATGATGGGCAGCAGCTTAGCAACTTCGTTCGCCAGCTAACTTATGGAGTAAGTCAGGCTAGAAAGGGCATCAAGAGGCCTCTGGCCCAACCCCATGCTCACAGCAGGGCCAACTACAAGGTCAGACGAGGTTGCCCCAGGCTGTATCCGCAGTGTGGTATTTAAAACATCCAGGGACAGAGACTGCACAGCCCTTCTGAGCAACCTGGCTCCACTGCTTGGTTGTCCTCATGGGGAAACACTTCAGTCTGAACCTCTGCAGATTCACTTTATGTCTCTTGTCTCTCAGCCTCCACCTCTGCTGGGAAAAGACTTGCTCCACCTCCTTGATAAGCTATTTGTAGGTACCGGGGGGTTCTGTATGGTCTTCCCAAAGACATTGCTTCTCCACCTAAACAAGCCACAGTCCCTCAGCCTGTCCTCACAGAGCACGTGCTCCATCCATCCTTGACCATCGTGATGTTCTTTCCCTGGACTCACTCCAGTTTATCAGTGCCTTTCCCATACAGGGGAGCCCCACACTGGATGCAGTGCTCTAGATGTGGTCTAACAGCTGCTGTGTACAGGGAATAATCACTTTCCTTGATTCTGCTGGCTGTGCTTCTGCTGACACAGCCCAGGGCATCATCGGCCTTCATGGCTGCTGGAGTAACTGCTGGCCCACTCTCAGCTCACTCCCAGGGTCCCCCAATAGAGCTGCTCCCCAGCCTGCCCTGTTGCAAGGGTTCCTTCCCCCTGGGGTCACAGCATTGCATTTGTCCTTGTTGAATTTCATAAGGCTCCTGTTGGCTCATTATAGGAACTTGACCTCAGGCGGGCCTGGAAATATAGTGGGAAACAACTGAAAGGATACAATTAAATTGAAAGGTTGCTCTTGAATCATTCAGAACTGAAATTTAAATACATAAATACATTAAAGGGAGGAAGGTATTCCAGTGAATCCTTGAGATACTTTGAAATACGGAGACAGAGTCTTTCATCAAGTTGTGTATGGGAAGTGTAGTGTAAAACCTGCATCTGTAGCAGCAGAGCCCACAGCCACATGACCAAGAAAAATTCATTAGTTATCACAGTATGGAGCCCCATATCTGCCAGCGGTCAGCTACATAAAGTGAACATTAGGTGTCTGGTGTGATAGGAGGTGCTGTGTATGCTCTCACACATATATACATATACACAGCATGTTAGAATAAGGCTGACAAGGTGTTGATAGGATGGACCTGCACATGGTGGGAACATATGCCTAGAAAACCCCGTACTTGTGATAGCAATTCATTAAAATCCAGCAAAACAAATGGAGGCAGTTACTTTAGGTCCTGAGCATTTACAAAATTAAAACTTCATTGTTCTACTCACTCCCTCAGTTAGGCTTTTTTGAGAATTATTTAGGATTAAGGAAATACATGAATTAAAGGTGAAATATCTATTCTATTTTTTTATGTAAACAAGCTCTTATTTGATTTTTTCTGTAATTATTCAGTAGTAAGAAAATTAAAGAATATACTCCCTATCAAAAGCCTTTATTATTTGACCCAAATGACTTGCTTGTATCATTTTAATGAATACAGAAAAAATTAATGAGCACAAAAATTCATTAATTATAACATGGCAGAAAAACACTGAAGTAGAGAAGTTGCTTCTTTAACAGACAGATAATTACACAGACAACCTATTTCAAAGCCATCTTGCAAATTTATCCAATGTGTGGGCAACAGATTCACCAGTTCATAAAGCCCTCTTAGTGCTTTACATATACTCCTACGTATTTCAGTAGGAGTCACCCTGCTAAGGCTGGCTTATTCTAAAGTAGTCTATGTACACAAAAGACAGATGAATATACTGCAAAAAGTTGATCCTGATTTTAGGAGTCATCTTTTCATAAACACAACTTGATCAGAATTGAAGGCTTTGTGAAAGGAGATATTGCCCGTAAAATAAAGCCAAGAAGACTCTGAAAATGGATAGAATTTAAAGCCGCATCAGTGCTACCAGCTACTGCAATCTTCACAAGTGAGGATTAAGTAGTATGTGTGTAGGGATGGTACATTTCAGATCTGCAGAACTTGGGGTGCTCTCTTTTTTTTTTTTTTGTTGGAATGCAGTTCCTTTCTTTGTCCATTTGTTCCAATAAATAGGCAGCAATCAACTTCTGAACCAGAATCCCCCAAAATAGGCAATATCAAGTGCCCGAAATCTGAAATACTGTTCCCAGCTGCTTAGAGAAGACAAATTCTGAAGAAGAAAACTGAGGCAGAGTGTCAGGAAAAAATCCTGAAGAATGAAGTGATTCAAAGTGCATGTTGTCTTTTTGCAGCAAATGGGAAAACTGAATTATATTTTTGTCTTTGAATCTTAACTGAACCAAACATAGTAGTAGGACTGTGCCATGTCCAGAAAAATCCAGAGATGTGGTTTAGAAATTAAGAGATAATATTTTTTGCTTAAAAATCCCAAACAGTTGAATTGTTTTATCATTTTGTTTACTTTTTTCCACATGGATGCTAAGATTCTCTATCAGTGCTGGCACAGACTTGGCTAAACCTGAGAAAGGTTGGAAAACTAAGACTGCAGTGGACGCCCCTGGGCTCTTGTATGACTGGAACTCTTACTGGTGATTTCCATGGGCCAGGTCTTCACATAGTCTAAAGAAGGTTAATTCTGAAGATGAAGTAGTCAGTGGAGCTATGTTGATTCATACCATCTGTGTATTTGGCTAAATAATCCCCTGGCAGAGTTACAGAGTGATAAAGGTGCCAGCGCTTTTCCACCATCACTCTCTGTGGGTTGATTTTATATTTGCTGGAAGAAAACAATAACTGAGGCACTGATATTTGCTTGACAGATAATACTCATAGCAACAATCTGTCAGGCTTTTACTATATATGCAGTTATTGAGAACACTGACAGTTTTCCTTCACTTGATGACATAGTAAAATACTACAATTAGTACAAAATGTACTCAGCATTCAGTATTTAGTTGCCCAGTGATATTCATTGCTCTTGTGATCAGATTTTAGTGGAGAAGGATCAATTTACTTATGGGATATTTACGTATGTTTTTCAATTGATGCTGATTGATTTGAATTATCCAAATACAATGGGATTTCTAGATTTTTGCTTCCCTACAAGGACCACTTACATATCTTTTGAGGTTTCCCATTAATACGTATAACTTACTGAATAAATTGCTATTTATTTCATAATGGGTGGGTTCATTTCCCATGACAAACAAATGCTTGGTCTTTTGTTTCAGTAGTGTCTTACTGAAAAGAAACAAAGACTTGTCTCCACATACTTTGCTGGCTTTAAGGTCAGAGGAATAGGAAATAAGGTCAGTTGTCTTGCAGAAGGAGGTTGTACTAGCACCATGACATTCACAGGAACAAGGTTGCCTTTCTAATTTTGTTATAGTCAAGTGCTGTGACAATGCAGTACTACCTAACGGAATGAATAGTAGGAAGAGGACAATGTTTGTGCTATGGAGACAGAAATGGTAGAAAGAATCCCCAAAGGATCAGTGGGGGAGATAATGACACACAAGACCCTGGCAACTCTTCCCCGTTACTGCCTAGCAGAATATTTGGCAGGTTTTGATTGCTTCATTTACTATCAGCCACTTGCCATAAAGCACTAAATTACCACATAAGTCTTTTGATAGATAGATAGCTATAGAACAAATGCATACAAACCTTTATCAGCATAACCTCGGGGTGCTTGCTGAGGCACATCCTCATCAGACATTAACCCTGGTAAGAACTCACCTCTGAGGCTTGAAATTTGTATAAATCATTAAAGCTTCCCAGCATATGTAACATCCACACTTGCTCAGTGCCCTTGGAGGTCAGAGTGCAATAGGGTGGTTAGGTTCACTCCTGAACTGAAATAGGAAAGGAAGTAAGAAACCTCTGTTTGCTGCAGCTAAATCACTGCTAATTCTGGAACTACAGAATGACAGAGTGAGGAAGAGACTTCAGAGGTCATCTCATCCAAGCCCTGGCTTGAAGCAGGTCCACTGAAATCAGATTGCTCAGGATCTTGTCCAGTCAAATTTGGAGCATCTCTGTTGACAAAGATGTTATATTGTCTCTAGTTAACGTGGTCCAGTGTTTGACTGACCTCAGAGTGATTTTTGTGCCCTCCTAATTTCTAATTGGAATTCCCTTTGTTGCAACTTGTCCCCTTTTCTCTCATTCTGTCTTTGGAAAGATTCTGTCTCTGCCTTGTCTGTACACTGTGTTAGGTAGCTGAAGATGGCGAGATTCACCTCTTCTTAACCAGTCTCTTAAGATTACATAAATACAGGTCTCAGCCACTCCTTGTACACAGTACGCTGCCAATCCCTGGAAAAAGAGGGGAAGCACAAGGACTCTTCCCTGCTCTTCCCTCCTTCTTCTGTTCCTGAGTTCTCAAACCAGGTATTGGTGCTGGAGAAAAGGGATCCCCAGGAAGAGAAAGATTACTCAGGGAGCTGTGATCTAAGCAGGTTGCTGGGGCCCATGTTTGTGAATGCAAGAAATTTAATTAAATGCCCAGGCTTAATGGGAAACAACTAGTTACAGAGAATTATGTAAATTGAGGTCATCCTGATTTGTGCCAGAGCTTCAGCTCAGAGTCACACAACCTCTTGGAGAAAAGACCCGATTTCTTCAGTGTAAGACTTCTCTGCAGCACAGCCAATATCTATAAAATGTTGAGCCTGTGACACATCACATGCAGATACTGTTTATGTTCAGCACAGGTATTTTTAGAGTAGTTTAAAAAACAGGTTTAAAAAATGTTATCTTGGAAGAATACTTGCTTATATTCTTCCACCTGAATGTCCATACTGAGAGATACAAAGTGTGCACCAAGCAGAAAGAAGGAATGTGCACTGATGGTACAAGGGCTCATTCAATGCACCTCTGACAAGGCTAGATTCAGTGAAGCAGACTGTCTTCACAGATAAATTAGTTGTGCATGCCCATCCACCAGCACAGCAAGCCTTTTTTCCAGTCACTGCATGACTGCATTATCAAATACAGAACATCTGAAGATGTAAGATGAGTTCAGCTTCAAAAGTGAGGCTCATTCCCATTCCTTAAACTGTCATGAGGTTGGATGGGGTAAGGAGGCTGGAGAGGAAATGAAACTGTGGCTCAGTTCCTCTCTGCTTCTTCCCCGCTTCTTCCCCCATCCTGCACGACTGGTTTTGCAGGATGGGAACTGCACACTCTGTCCCTTAAGATATGTTGGTGTGGCTCCATTCCCTTGGATCTTCCACAGCCGAGCATACACAGATTGCTTGGTTAACACTCCTTCCTGGTGCTTACAGGAACCGGTCCAATGCAGCAATACCCAGCAGCTTTCTGAGGGCTCATCTACTTGTTAAAATCCAATGACCATTTGAGGGGACATGGCAATTTCTTGTGCCTGTCAATCTGTTGCTCTGTTGCCAATGCACGGCATGTCACAGAAACATTTTCAATAGTAGGAAGTAAAGTCTGGTTAATCTCTGTAAAGCCCAGAAATAGTTCTCCAATCATCCCAATTTAATGGGTGATTCTAGTGCAAAGATAGCAATGTCTACAAATTTAAGGTAGCTGTGGATTCAACAGAATACTAACTGAGATACAGGGGCTTTCAAAGCACAATCTAGTGAATCATAAAGATATGCATGTATAAGCAGTTCTTAAATTTGGGTTTGATCATAAAATTGCTGTGCAACATCAACAACTTTGTCACAATGTTTAGGGGGAGACACTGAGAGCAAAATATTACTCTCTCAGCCAAGTATGTGTCAGAGAGAAATATTAGTGTCTTTTGCTATGGCTGTAGATGCAAACTGGAGCTCAGGAAAAAAAACAACCCACAAAGCAAAACCCCAAACATTTCTAATGTAAGTATTTATTTTAGGCTGATTTTTAATGAAATATTTGACAATGCTGAAATACAAATATCATTATTTACTGCAGGATTTAATTAAAAGATGCCTATTTTTGGAAAAATAATAAAAAAAAATCTGTCTTGAAATACCAGTGCTACAGTATGAAAACAAATAAGGAAGCACAATTTTGAAGTTCCCATTTATTGTATGTATGCTTTGAAGTGCTATTTATAGGCCAAATTCTAAAACCTGTAAAAGAGATCTCTGTGGATGAGGAGTTTGTACTGTGTGGTAGGAGAAGCAAGTACGATCCACATGAGACTCCTGTATCTCTTGTTACTATTTTCTTTTCTCCCATGGGGAAAGGTTGGTTGCTCCACATAGTCCTAAGGGTTTATTTTAAAACCAGCAAGTTTTCCTCTTCTGCCTTACCCTATAACTTGCAGTTCACTGTCTGCTGAGTTGGAGTCATCCATATGAAGAAATTGGCAAGGTTTGGCCTGCAACAATTGTTGCAATAACCTGACAATATGTAAGTAAGTAACTGTAACTTGCCCAGTTGTGGGCAGGGGATTTACTAGGGTTCATGGGGCTACGGGTCAGGATTGAGGTGATCACAAGTCAGAGGATTCCATCAGTGGGATCTGGACCTCCTGGTGGACCCATGTGTTGTGAAGGCAGCCAGAGGAAGGGAGAATTGTACACATGCTCCCGACACTGGGTGTCCTAAAAGAAGGAAATACATATTTCATTGAAGATGGTGGAATTGGTTGCCATTCAGAGCAGATGTGGCCCTCTCAGGGATCAAACCTGTTACACCAATAGTCTGGATGAGTTGTACACTGATGTCCTTAAAGTGAACTGCTGGCCAGAAATGTTTGTTATGCAGAAAACCAGTCAGGATAGAAAAGAACATGTGTGATATACCCCTTCTTCCCTTGAAAATACTGCCACACTGCAGGTGTGCAAAAAGCCAGTGTTTTCAAACTTTCCCGACCAAAATGCATAATTGGTAGGCTGTACGCATGCATGTGGAAAATGTGCAACACCCCATTGGCTGCAGGAGAGTCGGGACTCTCCGGAAGTCCTCTCCAAGTGATCGTAATGGATGAATACCACAGATTTAATCCTCTGCTTCTTCCAGTTGTTTTTTCACAAGTGGCCTCGGTTTCCAGTCAATGCTCTTGCTGAAATGCTGAAGTGAATTTTGAAAGGAGGGTCCTCTCTGTATTTGAGCCCAAGGTAATTTATCTGTCCTTGGCTTGCACATGTGTGGCTGTCTGCACCAGTTTAAAAGAGGGGGTAAAAATGCTGCTGACAACTCCCCTTAGGGTTTCCCTTGGAATTCTTAACATGTAGGATAATTAGCAGGCCTCTAGGTAACCTGGGAGGGAGCTCCCTGTTCCCTTAGGGGACCCCATTGAATAACTCATGGTCCTTTGGTATTTGCACAGCTCTCACTGTATGAGCGACCAGGATTTAAAATAAACTGTTAGTTACAAACAGACAAAATCAAACAAAACCCAACCTAGCTGGTGTCTAAACAGAGAATCCTGCAGCCAGACCTAGACAAGCAAATAAGGGATGTTGTTAAGGGAATGTGCTCCCAGATCAGCTCTTGGTGTGTTCAGTGGGAATCACTACCTCCTCTGTGCAATGAAAACCAGGTCATTCATTGAGTGCCTGAAGGTGGATTCAACAGCCTCACTGAGGATGGATGTGGTTTGCCTCTGACGAACTCCTGGTCTTATGTTATGTGTTTCCAAAAGCACGCACTTCTCTCCCCCATCCCTAAAAAGAAAAATAAAAAAACACCTCAACTGCTGTAAATCAAGGAAAATTCGTAACTTCCTTGAGGTATAACAGCTGCTGATTTAAGGATCAACATCTTTGGGAGAGCATTGCTGCTAGAAAGATAAAAACACTTCTGACAAAGCTGTGACCATAAAAATCGCAAGGCTTTAGTCAACATCTAGAGAGGATTTGCATCTCCCTAACAATAAATAACAATAATAATAGCTCACATTTATATGGTGCTTCCCAGATCCAAAATGTTTCACAAACATCAGCTAATTAATCTTACTGAGATACTTTCCTTTGCAATACGGTGATATACAGTCCAAAATGTATCTCATAAAGAGGGCTGATGATTCATAAAATGCAACATTTTCCTTGCTGTGTGACTATCACTGGCTTTTAAAATGGCAAATATAAAAATCACACACCTTTATATTTATGCAGCCTATTCTTCAATTTTTGCATCTGTGCAGTGGCCGCTATGGTTAATTTGGGCTGGGAACATGACAGGAATTTGGATCTCCAGTTTGATTCTCTGGTGTCTCCATTCTGTACTCTGGGATTTATGCACATTACAGGGGACTTGTGCTGGTGGTTGTCAGCCTGACTGAGGCCCATGGACAAAACGGGCTGCTCCAAGGGGACAGGTCAGAGCAGGCACCAGTTTGGGAGTGAATGACACCAGAGGGGTTACCTTCCTCTCCATAATGTCTTCAGAGGCTACGGAGGAGGAGCAGCATTGGCAGCTGTTGTACATACTCTCCAAAGTCCTTCTTACTCTGTTTGAGGAAGGTAAAGGAGACCTGAAAGGATACGAGCCAAGTTTGTACTCCTCATGAATCCTGCTCCTTGTAAGCCTCATCTCACACCAGTCACTGAAGAAACATGAATCAAGCCTGTGATGCTGAAAAGGGGTTTTTGCTAGCACAGTTTCTATGACATATGTCCTGACTGACAGTGGATTTGTTTTGTGTGGCAAGGTTTTTGTAACTTCTTCTGTGAGAAGCTGATGGAGCAGAGCTTCCCCTGCAGCCTGTGGTGCAGTCCATGGTGAGGCAGGCTGTGCCTCTGCAGTCCATGGAGGTCTGTGGTGGAGCAGATCTCCACCTGCATCCCATGGAGGAAACCATGCTGGAGCAGGGGGAAACCAAACTTTGCACCAGATGAATATATTAATGAGTCTATGCTAATATACTGTACTTTGACTTGATAATTACTGCTACAACTATGATAGCACTTCTCATCGTAAGCGCTAAAGTAATTTTGTAGCTGTGGGATTATCTTGTGGGATGGGAACGTTGTTAATTACTTTTACTTTTGAGAAATTCTGAAAGACTGCATTTTAGGCCTTCACTCTTATTTATATGAATGCTATTTTACTCCATATAAGTAATATCAGAAGCACTATAGCAAATGCAAAACTAGTTTACTAAGCCTACAAGGCCCTTTTAAGCTGACAGAGTGGTACAAAGTGTCCTTAAACATTTATGAGAATCGGACTGTTGGGGCTCTTGTTTAGCTCAGATCTGCACTTCGTTTAAATCAATTTGTTGGCTGAAGAAAATGACAGCAGAGGAAACTGAAACCTGTGGAGTTTGCTTTCTCCTCGCAGCCAGGTCTTTTGCATGACAACACAGGCATGAGCCAAGTTCTCTCTGGTTTGCGCTTTGCCAGCAGGGAAACCACTTAAGCTCAGGCTGAGGCACACTTGTTGCTGGTGATGCATGAAGTCAGACACATGGAACCAGCTTTCTGCTCTGAGACCCACTTTGCAGGATTGCACATTAGCAGAAGGTAACTTTTCTTTGGGACTTCAGCAGATTTGAGCAGTTATCAACATGTGAGATGTGAATGTGGAGACTTTTTGGTAGAAGCTCTAGAAAGTTACTTTTTAGGCTAGAAATTGTACTTTAAACAGTGACACATGCTTTGGTGACAGGTATGTTTTTCTGATCATACCTTGCTTCTAATGAAATATCTTTTTATATGTCATCACATCATGTGAAGGCCATTTATATCATCATTGAAAGAGTATTGCCATGATCTCATTTACAGAGTAACCCCTGTGCTTTATTTACACATTTGAGAATGATTCTGTTTAGCTATGATTTCCATTTAAGCCTGAAAGCAAATGTTTGAGATATCTGAGCATGAATTTGTTGTTCAGACTATTCTTTACATTCAGTACTGACCACAGAGTTCTCTTTACATTATTAAGCTGCACCACATAGTCATCTGGGTGAGGGGAAGACTTATGAAAACTTTGCTAATGAACAGGGATCAACAATTTTCACTAGCTTTTAATTTATGTAAATGCTAAGGAATTGACATAAATGCATGTGCAACTTCTAAATGATAGGTAGAAAACAGGTAAGGAAAAAGGTAATACATGAATTCAAATTGCCATGAAACTCGTATATAACAGTTAATAGTTCCCTCTTCGCAAATATCTAGGTACACGAATGCTCTGGGTAGATGCTCAGGCTAATCTAATGTAAAAAGGATATTAGAATCTACAAAAGACCTTATTGAGAAATAGGTCAGAATGTGGAGTTAGCTAGTAAGGAATTGTGGGGGGCATGGGAGTCCAAATGGCGTCTGTGTTACTTCACATGGCTCTTTCAGTCATTGTTTTTCTTAAAACCATAAGGACTCCTCTGCATTTTACAGTCCAGTGGGTAGAGCCTTCAGCCAAGATGCGCAAACAGAGGGTCAACCCATCTCTCTTCTGGAGGTATTGAAAGCTGTATCTCCATATGCATGGAGAGAGTATTGTGTTATAATTTATTTTGGGAGATATGGATATGAATCTTTAGGAAAAAACTGCTTCAATTAAGCTATTTGCATCACAGCTTTGGGTTTAAGCATGTAGGCTGCACCTAAATTCCCTTTCGCATATCCAGGCCAGAGTCCCATGAGCACAGGGATGACAACATTGCTAGGCTGACAGTGGGAGTGTATCTGCAAACCTATAGTTTTGACTATAGTAGAGTTGTCATCAATGCCTCTTCTGAAAGAGCTGTTGGACAGAAGTAACCTTTGGTCCTGTCATATGGAAAGAAGAAATATAACTGTTTGTGCAAGAGCAGTTTTTGACAAGTAATTGTAATGTCCCTCTTCTCTTTTAAGAGTTGTTTTCTATATCTCATGCATTTTTTCTTTCCTGACTTTTACATAATTTTGATTGGAATTGAGGAAATAACAGAGAAAATTCCAACACAATTCTTAAATATAAAAGAAACAGTTTAGCTCCTTTTCATCACCTGTACATATTTGAAGAAATATGTATATCTGTACAATTGAAGAAAATTGAGGAACCTCTCTGTTGGAAGCCCCGTAGAACACCCTTTTCTCTGCATCCATACTCTTAGAGATCTGTAAGGAATAACAATGTGTAGATTTAAGCCTTTTGTAAAAGTTTATTCTCCCCAGACATTATCATTATTTATTTGTATTTTTTTTAAATTTCAAATCAGAGGACTTTTTGTAGTCAAGTATAGCTCTTCCAAGCTGAAGCAGACTAGTATTTTACAAGTAACATAGCACTGTGCGGAAAGAATAGAAATAAATAAATCAGCTGATGAACCATTTTCATTCACTTTATACAGTAAAAATCAAATATTGCTGCCATTTTCTAACTGGCATTGAAAATAAATTGAAAAAGCATATACTTTTTTAATCTAACAAAGAAGCAGAGAACTGCCTACTATTCCATAATGCACGTTACTTGTGTGATATATGTTAGAAAGGGGGAAGGGGGTGGGGGAAGAGAATGAAGTAGTGAGACAGTGTAAAGTTGTAAAAGTGGCTTCTCATATCCCAGAATCATGAAAGTGTCATTTGAGAGAATAAAGAAGAAAAAAAAAATCAGTTAAGACTAAACAAAGTAAATAGTAGTTGTTTCTGTCTTCCTACTCTGCTTTTCAGCCACTGTGTCAAGCAAAGGGGTAGGTGGGTGTGGGTGTTGTAAAAGTCCAATATTGGAACTGGCTCAAACCCTCAGATTTCTGAAATAGTTTATTTTATTATATTATTTTCCAGGGATGCCAGCATAATTACGTACTTTTTTTCTGAAAAGTAAAATAAACTTACTATCAATTTTCTTCTAGCTCAGTGGGTTGGAGTCACAAAAGCCAAGCAAAGAGTAAGTCCCCATACTTTGTCAGTGTGTTCAGAGGCACTTGAAGCTTTGTTAGCCCAGATGAACGAGCAGGGTTGTGCTCCATAGGACATAATCCCTTTTCCAAATATCTGACCTGGGAGTCAGTCTTGCTGAGGACAGTTTTGATCTTCACTCCTCACCGACCAGACTAAGCACCAGGTCCCATGAACTCTCGTGTAGTCTGATGGGTTCAACTGCATCATTCATGCTTGCCCTCCTACAATCAGACCAAGCCTACAAAACTAATTTCCAGAGCAACATGACAACTATCAGTTTACAGTAAGTCCAATGTGCAAAGCTTTGGACCAACTAGCTATGCAGAAAGACTTAATTAGCGTCACTTGTCCCTTCCACCAGGCAAAGGTGGTTCAGCCCAGTTTCTAGCACTTTGTACCTCATTACTACTGAAATCTGTAAGAAGTGCATAACTACTATTTTGGCTTTCAAAACCAGCTCAGTTGAGAAGTTTTCCACCTTAAGGGCTTCAGATAGCCTGTGCCAGAGGATGATTGATGGCCAGCTGACACGTCTGGGGTGCTGACAGCTAATGAAACACACATTGATGAGAAACCTGCTCACAAAGATGGAGGGTATTTTATGCAATTTAGTTACACATTAAAAACACTGCCCAGTTTCCTTGGAGCAGTTGATAATCACACATTAATTACCCTTTAGAAAAGATCATTACCAAAGGCTAGTAAGGTTTAACCTTGTTGAGGGGAAAATGCTTGTCCTGTAAAATATTTTTCGATAGTAAGAATATAATAACTGTTTAAGAAAAAAAATGGCAGATGCCATGTTTAGGGGAAAGTAGAGTAACACAGTGTTCAGCTCTTTCAGAGGACCTCAGGAGACACAGGGCACAAATTATATTCTAATTCATAGTATCCTAATTGTGTCAGTTTATATGGACAAATAAACAAAGCCTTTTTCATATAATATACCTGACAAGCATCTATTATAGCATCCTCAAGAAGCAATTTCCAGTGAGCTGTATTTTCATGCATAGTCTTATTAAAAAGATAAGGAAATTGGAGAGTATGCTTGACAGATAAAATTAGAAAATTAATGGAAATGGATAATCCACTCAGCTATTCAGAAAAAGTGTATGAAGGACCAAATACAAAGGCACAGAAGAGGAAATTCTTCATTTCATGAAAAGTGAATAGTTCTACTGGTTTGCTTTCTTTTTCCTTAGTATTATTAACTTACATGCATGCATACAGTAGCTCCAAGAAGTCCTAACCAAGACTGGAGCCAGTTTATATTAAAACCTTTATATATATTAAATCTGACACAGTCTGTTCTTCCTTCTATTCTACTATAGCTACACTTTCTACCCCAAGTAAGAAGCACACAAATTGTAACTCAACGGTAAATACAATTATCATTGCAAGAATTCTGATTCATCCATAGAGACCTTCATGGTGTCACGCAATGTAAATCCTTTCCTGGTTTGTAGAAAGTGTGTTTTCACTTTAAACATTCTGCTTTCTCCTGCAGCGGTCTTGGGAAAAATGTATGAAATAGTTCATACTTCTGCTCAATTCCTTTTAAATAAAAGATTTAAAGTATATGTGAGATGGGTGCATCTGTGCTAACTTTAAATGTCATTATATGAAGTTCTGTGCATGACTGCTCATTTTAGAGCCACTGGCAAAGCTCAGATTGATTTTGAACTTTTCATCTGCTGTAGGAATGCATATTAACACATGATGGGCAAATTTGAAACATAATATAGTGGTTACTGTGTAAGTGACAAGTCTTACATCAGTCGGAAACTGTGGCCTTCAGGATTATTGTCACAGAATCTGTCCAGAAGGATACTTTGTTTTCATTGTTTTGAGCATATTCTGCCTGGGAAGATATTTTACATAATTTCCTTGATTATTTTTTATTAAGCAAAAAGCTATTTACAAGAAATTATTTTCAATATTTGGAACAGGGTAAAATACTCTTTTGATTATGATTATTATACTTCAGTTTGGGGAGGTAGTACAAGAAGATAACAATAAAATAAACTGCAGCCTGTGGTATTCCTTAGATGTGGCATTGATTATGTGTATTCCACATACAGCCCCTGCTCCTGCCACCCAGACAAGCTCCTGACTAATGATTCAGGTTCTCATTGTTACTGAGCATCCCCTTCTATTTCTGTAAAAAGCCTTTTGGTTCAGCTGGCTTCTAAACAGGTGTATCCCTTTTTTCTGTACCTCATTAGGCACCTCGCCAAGGAGAGAAAGGCTGATTCGACTTTCATGTCAAGCGATCCCTTTGAAAGTAAGATCCGGTATTTTGCTGGTGTGTCTGGGCTCAAGTCTGGGAGACAATGGAGCATTCCTGGTTATCCTAGATGTAAAATTCTTAAGCTTTAGTGATGATATTGGAACACAGGTCTTTGTTCCTGCATATCTCAGCGAAAAATACGTATTGTGTTTCAGATATTGCCAGTAACGGTTGCCAAGATATGACCACAGATCTTTTATGGTTCTTCTAATGTGGAATTATTCACATGAAAAAAGGTTTTCAGGAGATCCATTCTGATAGTTTTTATTTGGGAAATGCTTCCTTTGCAGTAAAAGGGGTTTCAGCCCATGCAAAAGCTGAAAAAAACCCCAGGTTCTTCATGGAAATTATATTAATATATTAATATATTAATTATAAATATTATATCTGTCGTATTTAGCTGCTATGTGTTTGAACTGGAGCCTTCCTCAGAGCTTGCTGGGATGTTCCTGCTCTGGGGAGCCACTGCAGTCCCAGTGTTTTTTTTTGTGTACACCCCTGGTAATTACATCCCGCAGTGGAATTCCCCACAGCCAACAAAGCTCCTTTTCTTGAGCAACAGTGCCTCGTATGTCCTCTGTTTTGATTCTGTCAAGGTGATTTCCCAAGATATTTAAGATTCCTTCTGATTCAACGACTTACCAGTGGACAAAAGGCCATCACACACTATTTTCAGCCCTTCCAGTATATATTTGATAGCAGGGGGCCTTGCAACAAATGTTCTGACTTGGAGGTCTCAGGTGTCTGAACTAATTGCAAGTTGGTGTGTGGGGAACTTTTCCCCTGGATAGTCCACAGCTAAATATGCTGAATGTCGAGGCTGAGGCTTATGGAGCTAGCTATGAGGTTTACCTAGACCACCCCATGTGAAATGAATAGTGGTCATGTGGCTAATTCTCTAACTGGTTTTAATTAGACAACATGGGTGTAAGTATGGACATGATGAGTAGATAATAATAGTAATAATTAATGATGATGATAATAATAATAACAACCACCAGTTTATTCTTGGTTCTTTAGATATTCTTAAATGTCCACTGTAGCTGTCATAAGCCAAAGACATGCATTCAGTACCTCACATAGGATTTCAATAATCACTTCCTAAACTAAAGCTCAGCCTACTTTGTACATTTGATCATAGTTTCAGCCTTTGTTTGTGCTCTCACTTGCCTGTTTTCCACCCAGCCAGCAACCTAACAGTTGGCTCCTCTCAGCCTGGACTCAAACAAGCTTGGTAAACAAGATCTCCATTTTTTTTTTTCCATGGGACTTCCATGCTACATGAATGGCAATCAGCTGCCTCCAGCAAAGCTGTGGGACCTGGCTTGCCCCTCTATACCCCAACCATGTGGTTGTGGTCAACCCCTGGGGCACTGTGTTGGGAAGCAGCCCTTGGGCAGGTGGGGGGTCTCAGCTGGGAGGCAGGAGCTGGCAGTTGTCACTGCCTGGAAGTGGGGCCAAGGCTGGCCAGTCCCAGCTGCGGGGCCTGCCCACGTCCACTTCCAGGCTCAGCACCATGAATCAGGAAGATTCCTGGGCCAAATGGGTGGTATGCATATACCCCACTCATCTGAATGCACATGCAGTTTGTGCACTGTAACACCGGCGCTCCTATAGCCTGCCCCAGACTTCTAATATACAGACTTAAAACCTAATAATTTAAAGAAAACAAAGGAAAAAATTAATTTAAGGAGCTCTTGATGATGCCAGCTAATGTGGCCATTTATCTAGAAAGAGAAGATTATATACACAAGTTACAAAGAATGTTTGCAAACATTATTGTTAATGTGCACACCTTATCAACATACATTGATTTTATACGCATCCTTTAATTTAAATAGCTTTGATTTTCTGTCTGGAAGACAAAAGAGAACATTAATAGCCATCGCTTACTGAATTTACAGAGCTGTACATTAGCTCTTCTAAAATCATCTTGTGTTTGTTATGCTTTAACTATTAATATTTAAAGAACATTAAGAATGCTGGAAACCCAAGGCAGGTAGACACTATATAAATAAATTGCATATCTGATATTAATTCACCCTGTTACTTCCTATCATCCTGTATAAAATTATGTACTTCTTGCAAAGCTATGAACAACAATCTCTGTGTGCCAGTTTATTACCTGTATAGATATCATTATTCCCCTGTGACAGCAAAGTCAAATTCATGGCATTTTTCATAAACTAGGAAAAATTACTTTTCCAGTGGCATATGACACAACCTTCAACTACTAAATGAATCCAAGAAAAATTCTCCTTTGGGAAAAGACCTTGCACATGATTTGTCAGCCTTAAAAATATTTCTTGAGAAAGTTAATTCTGAGAGACTTTACAACTGAGTGGTGTTTTCTGCTTATATTTAAACTGTCCTCTGCTGTGATGCATTTCAGAATCAAAACTACAGGAAAAAGATTTGCTTTGCTATATTTTAGCTGTACAAAGACTGTTAAGCTCTCATTGTGGGATCTGAGATCTTATTGGGAATCTCATATAAAAATCGTATTTCTAAATGTCATGTCATGATTTTGGGCACTGAGGTGTTCCAGGAGATCGATGTTGCAATGAGGAGTCTGAGGAACAGAGACTAAAACTGGGGTGAGGTGTCTGGGAATTGACAGGGGAGTTAAAGCAGGATGAAGTGGTTGAAGCAAAAAGCATCAGCTTTGGGCAAGAGGGGAGGACAAAGGGGTCCTCATGAAAAGAGCCCTCCTTCCAAAAATTCTTCCAGGTTCAACCTTCCTTCTGCTGTTCATAAAGATGTGTCTAGAAAGCCCATGGCACCTGGGTGCTTAGTGCTGGTCCATATACAGACCAGATGCTACTCCTGCCTTCAGATACTGAGATGGAGTACACTGCACCAGCCCACAGCTCAGGGAAGGGTTAACGAATGGTTTAATTACCTCCCCTAGCTGAAATCAAGCTGTGGATCTGAAGCAGCTGCTGTAAGAAATGGCATTATGGGGCAGCCAGTGGTGAGGCTGCAGGCTACCTTGGAGGCACTTCAGAGATACAGGCTGACAGGAGTGGTGGAAAAAGCAATACGGAGAGGAAAACTGCCGAATAGGGAGCGAAGAAGCTGCAAGGGAAGAGATAGGGAGGGATGATGTGTTATTGGTCTTTCTAGACCTGTCAGGAAAAGCATCTCTGGACATCTAAGCTCCCACCTGAATGGGCTGGCCTAGAGTGTTTGAAGTTAGGGTAGGGGCTCGTAACTGTGCCCACTGTGTGGCACTTGGTCTCACACAGGTGATCTTGCTGAAAAACGTGTTGGAGCAGCCTGAACAGCATGGTGTTTAAAGCCGCTAAATCCCTTCAGCCCCTCTGGATCACAGCTTTTCCAGGTGATGCTATGCTATATAGATATACAGATACTTACCAGTCAGTGTAACTAAAAATACTGCAAAAGCAAGGCTCTGGTGTTTACTAAAGCAGGGTGACACTGCTAGTCTTTTCTGTCTTGAGGTCCAGGAAAATTAAGTTTGCCATCTGCATGTGCATGGAGTGTTAAAATAGGAATTTCCTAGGATCTGGAAAACTTGCATTTCAAATAAAAGCATGTGAAATTATTTATGTACATAACATTGCAAAAGTAAATTGAGCAGCTTCTTCAGGAAGGGAGGTCCTTGAGTAAATGTCTGTCTGAGGAGTGGGGCAGGCAAGATGGTCACAACCCTTCAAGACTGAGGTCTGGACATCCTTCCACTTCGCCTTGTGGGACCTGGCTAGTTGAGAGCATAGCTGCTGGTGAGATGGTCTGGCTGTTGACCATCTGGGGCTGAGGGGCGTTACACTTGATGTGCCCGTTAGGCCTGGTAGAAGCATAGCTTGTGGTGCATATGGTGTTGTTTCTGATGCAGCAGAGGCTACAAACCTCTCATGGAAAATGGAACTTACTTCCCTCCAAAAAACACAAGGACATTTGCATGAGCAATAGTTGCAGTCCTGCATATCCCATTTCTTCTTTCTTTAGAGCATTTGTTTTATGCCATTATACTCTGCCCACTTATATTTCATGAGATGCTTTTGCAGCATTTCAGGATTTCAAGACTGTAAAAAAAAAAAAAAAGGGAAACAAACCCCCAGAACAACCCTAAACAAACCAATATTCAAAAAACAAACCGGTATTCAAAGCCTGTTTTTAAGTGTGTGGCAATTCGTCAGTCCAGTAAGTGCAGTTTTCAAGGAGGCTGAGATGTGAGCACAGGGTGAAAGCTCTCTCACTTGTTGTGCGTCATTCTTCACTCAGTCTTATTGCAACTACTTTTCCCCCCTCCTGTCTTCTCAGTAGAGAAGCATTTGCCCATCAGCATTTTCCAGTGGGTGGCTCTTCAGCTCACAGGTTTTGGAACGTGATTGTGATCAGCTATGCCAGCCATTGTTATCTCAGTATCTCCATGGGATGAAGCATCCAAACCCCATACAGTCAGCTCTTTCCCTCAAAAGCATCTCCATTGTTTGGAGGGATAAAGCTAACAAGGGGTACAGGAATACAGGGGTTATGGAAGAAGGCTGTGGCTGTACTGGGAAGTCAGCTGCTGGGTTTTTTGCAGTCTGGGCTAGTGAGATGTCTGTTGGACCATCTTTCCTGCTTTATTCTCTTTGCTTGAGCTCAACTGAGACTCAGAGATGCTTATCTACTTGGTGGTAGGGCATATATGCAGGGGAGTCCTTGCGGCTAAATTGAGGAAGTGTGGTCTGGATGATTGGGTAGTGAGGTGGACTGTGAACTGGCTGAAGGAGAGAAGCCAGAGAGTTGTAGTCTATGGGGCGGAGTCTAGCTGGAGGCCTGTATCTAGTGTAGTGCCTCAAGGGTCGGTACTGGGACCAGTATTATTTAATATATTCATCAACGATTTAGATGAGGGTATTGAGTGTACTATCAGCAAGTTTGCTGATGACACTAAGCTGGGAGGGGTGGCCGACACGCCAGAAGGCTGTGCTGCCATTCAGAGGGACCTGGACAGGCTGGAGAGCTGGGCGGGGAATAACTTGATGAAATATAACAAGGGAAAGTGTAGAGTCCTGCATCTGGGCAGGAACAACCCCAGGTTCCAGTATAGATTGGGGAACAACATGTTAGAGAGCAGTGTAGGGGAGAGGGACCTGGGGGTCCTGGTGGACGACAGGATGACCATGAGCCGACACTGTGCCCTTGTGGCCAAGAAGGCCAATGGCATCATGGGGTGTATTAGAAGGGGGGTGGTTAGTAGGTCGAGAGAGGTTCTCCTTCCCCTCTACTCAGCCCTGGTGAGACCTCATCTGGAATATTGTGTCCAGTTCTGGGCCCCTCAGTTTAAGAAGGACAGGGACCTGCTGGAGAGAGTCCAGCGCAGGGCAACTAAGATGATTAAGGGAGTGGAGCATCTCCCTTATGAGGAGAGGCTGAGGGAGCTGGGTCTCTATAGTTTGGAGAAGAGGAGATTGAGGGGTGACCTTATTAGTGTATATAAATATATAAAGGGGGAGTGTCACGAGGATGGAGCCAGGCTCTTCTCAGTGGCAAACAATGAAAGGACAAGGGGAAATGGGTATAAATTGGAACACAAGAGGTTCCACTTAAACCTGAGAAGAAACTTCTTCTCAGTGAGGGTGACGGAACACTGGAACAGGCTGCCCAGGGAGGTTGTGGAATCTCCTTCTTTGGAGACATTCAAAGCCCACCTGGACACGTTCCTGTGTAACCTTATCTAGGTGTTCCTGCTCCGGCAGGGGGATTGGACTAGATGATCTTTTGAGGTCCCTTCCAATCTCTAACATACTGTGATACTGTGATACTGTGATACTGTGAGTTTACTGGGCATTTCATCCTTGGGAAATTTCACTGAACTTCAGTGCCTGCTGTGGCATGTGCTTCTTTGCAGCTCCCTAGTCTCTTTCCACCTAAATAATAGCTATATCTGAGCATGGGAAATGGCATTTTCTACTATCAATATTCTCTGTCACTCATTCCGATCATATATCTTGAGGATGAAATCTAATTTCAGTAAAACCCAAGAGTTACCATTCAAAATTACCCTTCTCCTTACCAGCAAGATAACCTGATATAGGACTATCTGATTAAGTTTAAGAGATTTTCAGGGATGACTTTGTAGGTCTGTATTTAGTAAGAGAGAATGCAAAGATGCTGCCTAGCTACAAACCAGAATTTGTAATCTTAGAATGATTTGTTGCTTTTAATGTGCATGCAGAATAAAATGAAGAAGTTTTGTTTGAGGGTTTATAATGTATAAAAAGTTCTTTGTCCTAGCTTCCAAAGTTGTAGACATTAAGACAAATAACAAAAAGTGCTCTTTAAAATTTTGAAACATTGGAAACATTTTCTCTGCTCCTTTCAAGAAGACAAACGGAACATAATTCCACTGTCCAAAGTTCCTCCCAGTAATGTATGAGGATGTGTTTGTGCAGTTCTCTGAGGTTAGGGGACAGCTGAGTTATTAGCACTGTATTAGAGAGCATGTACTGTGACTACACTCCAGCTGAGTCTCGATCTGAGTGCCTATTGCAGTACATATGTCCCCTGACACTTAATTTTTTCTATACATTTTTGAATGCTTGTGCTTTATCATCAGCAGAATCTGAAGCTGCTTTGTGCAAATCCACCCTGAATTTTGCAAGCAAGTAAGGTATGACGTTGATTCTGATCATGCATCTTTTCTGAAAGTGGGATTAATGGGAATTTACAATTATCTAGCTTTACTTCCCATGGAAAGCTGTTGCAAAACTAATGGCACTAAGATACAGAGTCATTTTCCTTGTGGCAAAAATCACATAAGTCAGAGCTTGCCACTTACATTTTCCAAGATAAGTTTGATGATTATCCTGTAAATGAGCGTTGATTTTTTTTTCTGTAGATCCCATTACTTTCAATCCCAGAGAGATTGTTCTGTCGTCTTGCATACCTTTTATAAATGTATAGCAAACATTTTCTCTGTACATTTTTGCCTTTTTTTATTCTTAAAAAAGACCCTAAAACCCCCAAATCACAACCCCCCCCTCCCCATGATGCTCTGAACGTGATACCAACCATTTTTAGTGCAGCCAGATTTGTGCGCTTTTATAACTGGCTGACCCACAAGGTGGCACTAAAGAGAAAAGTGACAACTTGGCTAATAAAAAGTGAAAACCAAGGGCAAAATACCATATGCTGAATCAATATTATTTTAATTAGGAGCACGCTTCCTTTATTGTCAGTTAAATTTTATTTTGTGAAAAGCCTTAAAGCTATATAGCAGCAAAGATGGTTCATTGCCCCCATCCCACATCAAAAGTTAAGTTTTAAAGACAATGAAGAAGACTTAGGTCATCTACTTATCACAGTGCCAGAATCTCAAGGAGAATAATTGTGATCAAAATGTAGTTAATTAATTTTCTTCTCTAAGGAATAAGGATGTCAAATGAACTAAAAGCTGAAATCTTTTCAGTTATTAGTCATGCTGGTAAGAGAAATGACACAAGGAATTATTTACTGAATGAGTTTTCCACTGGAATGTTTTGATTGCTTAATTTTTATACCTTTTCTATCGATTACTCTGGTTTTATTGTGTAAACAAATTGTATGAAATAATATGTTTCTGTGATAATGAGTTTTATATGAACAAGGGTTAAATCTTACCACTTAGATGAGTATGAATTCTCACCAAAACCATCTTAATCATGAAACTCCTTTTAAGAACCAACTCACAAGTGAGTGGTCAGATCAACAGTTTTCTAACAAGAAAGCACCAGCCATGACTATTGTGTAGACTGCTGGCCTGAAGCTTATAACATAATGAAATAAATTGCATCAGAATAATTTCTAGACCTTTATAACCAGACTAGCTGTAATATTCTTATTTCTGCTGTGTTCCCATGGGATCAGTACTGTTAAGGGCCATAGGGGGCAGGAGTTTACTTGCAGAGACAAACTTAAACTAGTACAAAGGCATTAAGGAAAAAAAAAAATCCTTAAAATGATTCTAAAATACCTTTATGGAGGTGAGCAGCATTATACAATACCTGGTAGTGTGCTCTTGGAGCCATGAAATTATCAGATGAATTGGTAATGTATTTTGAAATATGCAATGAAATTGCAACCACCCTGGAAATCAAGAGTGACCCACATGTATCTTGAATGACTGGAATCTAGAATTACTAGGGAGGATATTTTCATGTATTTTAAACATTGATTAAAGTGCTGCTGATGCATTTAGAATTTATTTTTTTAATCAATAACTGGTATTCTACAATCAAAGACCCTGTTTGATTGGTTCACATTAGTCATTGTCTGAGGAAATAAAAGTGTCTATTCCTCAGGATCCCAGTAAAAGCAAACCCAGGCAGATTTTGGTGAGGATGAGCACTGAAGCAAATGATCCTGCCCATTTAGCTGAACTCCTCTTCCCTTCCATAGTTTATTCCACCCTGCACCCCATTTAGGACTCCCCTTTGACATCTGCTCCATTTTAAAGGCTAGCCCAGAAAAAGCCATGTTTCATTATGTGCCAAAGTGCTTTGTTGGAGTCAATTATAAAAACACACACTGACCTTCTTCCTTATCCAGGACATTTGGTTAGTTGGAGATGCCTAAGGTATTTTGATTGGGAAAGTGAAGATCAGTACATATATCCTTAGAATTACTCAGGGAGTCCACAGAAGGGTACAACTTGTTGTGGTGGATCTGACTCAATACATTCATGTACTCACATAGCATCTACTGGACACAAAAATAAGTCTGAGTCAGGTGATAGCAGAGCATGACAAGTGCTCTTGCATAAGGAGGGACTGTCTAGTTTAGTTGTATCAGGAGACCCTTGATGAAACAGCTGTATTTTTTCCTTGTTACAAGAAACAGAAGAGTGAAGGATGCTTATACTGCTTTACAAAACACACTAAACTCTGCCTGCATTGACATCCAGTACGAGAAGTCTGAACACATATTGCAGGGTTAAATGGATGGAGAGATTATCCACAGATGTTTTTAAAAAATGTGGTTTAATATAAAATTTAATGATAACAAACCCTTGCCCTGCCCACTACCATGTTCCTTGTATTTTTCAGTAAAAAGATACAGTCTAGGTGTGGAAATGTTGGTATGTAACACAATCTGGAGTTCCCACAAATTCTTCTTCTCCCCCTGAGACTAACTTCTTGCTACTAATTGATTCCAATTAGCCAGTTTTAAGTGTAATTATTCAGTGAAAGAAACAAACAGCATTATATCTATGCTATACATCCCACTACTAACAACATGGCATTATTGAACCTGTGGAAGTGAAATGGCTCACGCTTGGGAAAAAAACACCTTCAAAAAGCTGTGTTTAAAAACACTGAGAAAAAAATATATTGTGAAGCAACTGAAACATACTTTAACTAAAACTTGCTAGTGGAGAATGAAGGCACTTGTTTTCCTTCTTAAATTGTGATGAAATGAGGAAAAAGAAATGAAAGGAAGAAAAATCAGTTTCTGAATAGACATGGATCAATATGAAAATAGAAGATCTGGGGAAAACAATACATCTCAGCCACCTAATTTTGAAATATAAAATATTTAATTCTCATATGAAGCAGGTATTTTTATCCTAAAACTTGAGATAGAAAATGTTGGCCTTTGAGTAAAAAAAGTGTTATGATTTAGTAGTGTAATACTCAGTAGTTTTAAAAGGATTGAAATAAAAGAAGACAAAAAAGCAAAGAGTGGCAATGGTATGATTTCAAAGCACAGGGTGAATGGCGGTACACGGGGTCCTGGTGGTACATAGGCAACATGCTATACATGCCTCAGATGTTCCTTCCAACTTGAAAGGTGACCAGAAAGCAAGAGGTGATTATAAGAGAGAAAGGAGGGAGAAGGAGAAGGACCCAGATTACTGGGGAGCCTGTGGCAAAATTCCAGCTTCTTATTAGATAGGACTTTACCCAGAGCATAATGCGGCAGCATGGCCTTTCCTCTTGTGTCTGTTCCTTTGTAAAAGCAAAAATAAAACTTGTCCAAGATGCAGCCATATCTAGTCATCTGGCCATCTCTAATTATAAACTAAACATAAATAATGCTTAATGCCACTGGAATCAAGTAATAAAGAAGGCCATTTATACAGGTGATGCAAGGGTGAAGGAGCAGAGGCGAATGATGGAAGGAAAGTTCCTTCTTTTGGTATATTTAAGCCAGCACAAATCACCATGTGTCAGCTTGTTTTACAATCGAGTGTTTTGGCTGTTTTGGCTTTTAATTAGAAAGTCTTTCCCTTAGCATTTTTCTTTGCAGCAATTTTTTAACTAAGCAGCAGGTGTATTCCCCAATGCCATATGTTCAACCTGACATGTTATTGAAAACGTCTTCTGGACAAAAAACAAAACCAAAACAAAACCAACCCCCGAACCACTAAAGGTAGGACCGCTGTCCCAGTCTGTTCCCTGTGGCCCACTTGCAAGCCTCAAAAGGACACAATGGGCCCCTGTTAGGAGTGGCACTTCTTTGTGCAAACCTTGCAAAGCCAACAGACTATAGTCTGCTAATTTCCTCTGCTTCTCTGGCAACCTGTGGCTTGGAAACAGTTATCCCCCACTTGATCTTTTAAGTAACAGCCACCTGTTGGTGGATCTGTGAGTTCATAGTACTTTTGAGTACCTTATTGATGTTCTTTGACCAACATGTTAGTAGGCTATCAAGCGTAGGCAATTTTTGCATTTAAACAGAAGGGATTAAGAGCGATGGGTATCCTTGACTTTGAACTATGCAAGGTGAACCTGACTATGATCACAGAAATACCTGACTGAGGCTGGAAGGGTCAGTGGAACACTAACAGATGTGAGCTGATGTGGTCTTTCCTGCCTGTATTTCTGACCTGTATAAATATGTTTCTGGGCTTGGCATAGAAGGACATTTTCTGAGCCCTTTACTGTGTAGGTTTTTTTTGTGAGTGGGGTCAGTATGATAAAGTCTGTCTGTAAACCTTTGATATACTCAGATGAATGCAGGATGAATCACTCAGGTTAAAACTGAAAGTTAGGAAAGCTGCAATGTGCCTGCCCACAGTTTGGATGAACTGTACCCAGCTGCATGATATACAATAAGGTTGCTCATTTATAGAGCTTTTCTTCCAAGACTGTAAACCACCAGTGTGAATACTGAGAAGTGTTTGTGTGCAATCTTAACGTAACATAAACCACAGCTTTATGGGGGTCTCTCATCAGCTCTGTGCTGGCCACAGTATAACCCAGTATAGAATTGGAAACTATGCTGTCTGAAAGTTATCCATGTTTCTTCTGATACTTGTCTAGGGAGGGCTATCTCCATAGCAATGCAGTTAAGGTGAGACGTGCTCCTGTATTTTGTATGAGTAACTGAAATCCTATCCTGTAAGATCATAAAATAAGATTGCATACAAGATGTTGATGGCCTGGGGGAAGTTTTGAACAACTGGGAGTCATTATCATGATCTTGTTGAAAAGATAATCCATGATCTGGTTCATTTTCCAACAATCTTTGCAGAAAGACCAAGGAGCTGCAAGCTTCAGAGGCAATACCCATGAAATACATGTCCACTCTTGTAACTGTGGACAAATGAAAAAAGCCGAGATTTTTTCCCAGAAGTACACAAATTGTTTCTTTGGAGTCTCATGCCTTTGAAATTTCTCATCCAAATGGTTATATATAGCATTCTGTACATAGAACTACTTGCAGAGAGTAGCATTTGAGAACAAATTAAGAAGTTAATACCTTCCTTGACCTGTATCTGGTCAAGCTACATTTTAGAAACCCATCATTACTAATATGAAGACGAGGTTAATCTAGTAATGCACAGTTTTAGAATGATGGATGAGTTGAGGCACATGAGCTACTTAACACAGTACCTAGGAGCACCTTCTTATCATAAGTCTCCAGACTGACAAGAAGACCAAGGAGGGGCGGAGGGGGGCTGCAAACCTCTCAATGCTTTCTTTGAGTAATGGGACCAAAGTTGGAGGTGAATATAAACACAGCCTTGGCTCCCGTCACTCATGCCTTCCTCCAGTATTTCAATGGTGCTATTTCAACTTGGCCTGAAAGGAATTAGCCTCGTGGCTCCTTACTAGCATAAGCCTTAAATCTTTTACATACCCTCTTTGATACTGGCCCTTCAATTTATAGAGTAATACTGTCAAAGATGAGTTGTGTGACTGACTCCCTCAGCTGGTTTTGGAAGATCTCAGCCTGGAGAGTTATGTGTTTGTTATTTTATATCAAGAAGGCTAGCACAATGATCCTGTGCTGTCACCTGCTCCTGTGCTGTCACCTCTCTCTTTAAAAGGGAGCCAGATAGCCCAACTGCCTGGCACCACTTTTCTGAGAATGCTTCACAAGAACCTTAACCTGTGGAACTTCTAACTATTCAATTGCATTTAATTAAAAATGTGATTAAAAATAAAAATAATTATAAATGAAACCCAAAGTGTTCCACTGTATTGCAGGTTACTTCTGTTCTTTGCCTGAATACCTCCCTGTGCTGCTGATGGGAATAGACATGAGTTAAAAACCAGTGGAGAAAGTGATAGACACTGCCTATTTTACTAATGCCCATATACTGACAGTATGCATACAAAATCTTAAAAGCACTCAGGCACTTTTTTTGTGCCCACTTTTAAAGGGTTTAATGAAACATATAGAAACTGACATTTTAAACCTGTAGCCTTGGATGTTATTCTATTGTGTCAGTGTGTTGTTTTTTGGTTTTTTTTTTTGCCAAATCACACAGCAACAGTTTTCTACCTTTCTGCCTCAAACTTCAGTCAACAAATAATGAAGGCTATTTTCAAGTAATACAATGTTTCTGTTCTTTGGCCTGTTATAACAGGTGGGCAGCCACATAACACAGCAGTAAATACGTGGGAATGCTAGTCATGGAGCAAAATCTTAGTTCTCCTAGGATGTACAAACACAATTAGCAAGTGTATCACCATACTTATAATTAAGCACAGTTAAAGCTACAAGCCTTTGTTAGTCTGGGCTGCAAGATAAAAGCAAAGACTCAGTTCCTTCCAGGGAGCAGACGTATATATAATCCTTATATGGGATACTTGTAAGAAAGTATGAAGACTATACAAGGAAACTGGTAAATTCCTTATAAACTGGTGTTCCCTACACTTAAACTGGTTAGTGTGTCAGTAGATGATCATTCATATTCTGCAACAGCATGCAAAGTCAGATAACATTTCTTGAAGATGTCGCAGATTCAGGAAGAAGAGAGATCAGACATTCCTTTGGGAAGTAAAACAGCTAATATATCACATTTCGTGAAACTGCAGATTAGCTTTGCTTATAAAAGAAGCGTAGGACTTGATTTTAATTTTTTTTTCTTTTTTATTCACTGTGGAAAATAAGGCCGTTATTCTGCAAATTGTTATGTATGCATTTATCTTGATGTACAGCATACATTCCCGTAGATTCCATGGGACTGAATGCCATGGATAAACACATCTGTAACTGCTTACAAGATTTGAGCTAAAGAGCTTCAAAGAAGAAAATGAACAGAGATAGTTTTTGAAGTATGCAAGCAAAATAAGGGGAACAAGGCTGCTTTCAGACACTGATCTAGATCCTCGCTGTGTATGTTAATTCTGTGTTTTCTGCAGTCTCTGTGTGCAAAAGTTTGGGGGCAGGTGGAAGAAGTGCGCTCACTCAGTAATCCAGCTTCCCAGACCGGGGTTCGCTCCTAGGACTACTCAAGCCACGTGTTGGTGTATTACCGCAGGCAGCATTTAACACGGCCTTAAATCTCTCCAACTGGGAAGCGGGGTCCAGCGTGGGCAGGAGGGAGAGGAGGAGTGAGAAGGCTGTCCTGGGGTCGCGGAGGAAAGTCCGGGGCACTACTGAGTTTCAGCCAACACTCTATAGTGTTTACCTTTTTAGGCATATTAATCTTACCGATATAAGTAGGAGTATTTACTCTTTCTTCGGCTCCATCCCCACGTTAGTATGACAGCGCTATTGTCATCCAAACGCGTAATCGGCGGTTCTTTATTATAAAGTCTATGTAAATATGACACTGTACCGGCGTTCAATATTTACGTGGAAAACCCGCTCGCGTACCCAGGAACCGGGGGTTCCTGCGCTCGAAGACTCCGGCCCGGTCACCCGCCTGGTTCCCGGCTCTCGCCCTTTGCCCGCCCCAGCCGGGGCTCCCGCCGCCGCTCAGCGACCTCCCCCGGAGCAGCCGCGTGCAACACACCGGAGCGGAGCCTCCCTCGCCCCCGCCTCCCGCCCCCGCTCCCCCGGGGCGCCACCGTCACCGCCGGCAGCCGGAGCAGCCGCTGAAGCCGAGGGGCGGCGGGGCTTGCCCACCTCTCCCCCCTTCCCATCCCATCACTTCCCTTGCATCTCCCCGGTGCTTATATATAGCCGCCACTGCCCGAGCCAACCGGGAGAGTGCTCTGTACCTGCAGGAGATAAGAAAGACTAAATAAGAGAAGAGCAGCGGGAAGCGACTCTCCGGAGCCAGCCCCGCCAGAAGGAGGAGGAGGACGGGCCCGGCTCGGCGCCGCTGTCCGGTGCCGCCACTCCGGAGCCGAGCGAGACCCGCGGGGACAGCAGGACCTTCTCGGCGGCGCAGGGCGCGCATGGCTCGTGCGCTGCCGGGGCCGAGCGCAGAGACCTACCCCAGCCCCAGCGGCTCGGGGCGCCGGGGGAGGAGAGCTCCCTGCGGGCGGCGGCGCTAGAGGGGGGGCCGGGGCGGCAGAGCCCTCCCCCTGGGCGCCGGGGTGCGCTCAGCGGCATGTGCTGAAGTGCCCCGCAGAAGCCACACAAGTTGCCAGCGCGGCGCGGCCCCAGCGGCCGGACAGCGGGGAGCGCCCGCCGCTGGCTCCCGCCCGATCCCGTCCCGTCCCCCCCTCCCGGGGGCCGCTCTCTGGCGGGGCTGCCGGCAGGCAGGGCGATGCTGCTCGCCGGGAAGTAAGAGGCAGCGCAGCGGCACGTTCACCAGCCCGGGCCGAGGGCCCCCCTGCCTCGGAGCCTCCCATGCTTTCGGGGCCCCCTCGGGTGGCGGCGGTCCCGTGGGAGACGGGGGCGGCGCTGCCGTGATGGACCTGGAGGAGAAGCGGGAGAAGCGCCCGCCCGTCACCCCCATGATGATAGAGGAGGAAGCCGCCCTGCGGAACGGCAGCCGTGGGCTGCCGCCGGGCTCTTGGGCCGAGGCGGCGGGGCCGAGACCCCGCACTACGGAGCGGCACATCGCCGTGCATAAGCGCCTGGTGCTGGGCTTCGCCGTCTCCATCCTGGCGCTGCTGGCGGTGACCATGATCGCCGTGCTGCTCAGCGTCCGCTTCGAGGAGTGCAGCGCAGCTGCCGACGGCCCGCCGCGGGCCAGCGGCAACGGGAGCCTCCCGGGGGCGGCCCGGCAGCCGCCCGGCGCAGGGCAATCCCCTGGCCGGCCGGAGCAGGAGGAGGAGGAGAAGGAGGCGCGGGGCGGGGAAGTGGTGGAGGAAGAGGAGGAGGAGGAGTGGCAGCGGCGGCGGGAGCTGCCGCCCTGGACCCGGCCGCGGCTCCCGCGGCACCTGCGGCCGCTGCACTACAACCTGATGCTGAGCGCCTTCATGGAGAACTTCACTTTCAGCGGGGAGGTGAACGTGCAGCTGGAGGTGCTCAACGCCAGCCGGTACATCGTGCTGCACGCACACCGCATGCACATCGAGGCGGTCCGCGTGGCCGAGGACAAGCTGGCCGGCGGTGTGCGGGTAGACCGTTCCTTCTTCTACCCCCAGACTCAGGTCTTTGTCGTTGTCCTCAACCGCAGCCTGGAGGTGCAGAAAAGTTACAACCTCAAGATCATCTACAACGCCCTCATCGAGAACGAGCTGCTGGGCTTCTTCCGCAGCTCCTACGTCCTCCACGGCGAGAGAAGGTAGCGGAGGGGCAGCGCTGCTTCACCTCAACTCGGGCTGAAGTTGGCGGCCCCCGCCCCTCCGCGGCAGCCCGCGCCGAACTTCGTGCGGGGCGGCGCTAGGACCTGGTGGGCCGCGGTTCCGCCAGGCGGGGGAGGCCGCGGGCTCCGCTCCGCCCGGCACCGGGGGTTCGCCGACCATGTTGACGGGAGCAGGGCTCGGCCGGCTGCTGGCGGAGGGGGCTGCGGGGTTGGGGGGACAGCCGCCACGGCAGCGGGAAACTAGGCCGGCCGGTGACTGCAGGCCGGCCCTCGCCGACATCCGCCGCCTGACTCGCCGGGGGTCCCCTACGCTGTCCAGCCGCAGCTGAGGGCTGACGCTGGGGGGCGGAGCTGCGGAGGCTCTCGGGGCCCGACAGCTCTTTTCCGGTCCGCTCCACAGGCCGGTGTCGGAAGGGTAGTTAGAGGTGGTTTCCGATGCTCGGGGGCTATGTGGGAGTGGGCGCGGGCAGGACGGGCCTCAGCGGAGCTCCCTCAGCGGCTTCGGGCTGGGGCTGGCCGTGCGGGCGGCCGTGCCATGCCGCTCCGGTGTGAGCCGCGGCAGCCGCCAGGTGAGCGGAGCGCTCCGCCTGCGTGCCCGCCTCGGGCGGGGATGGCTGAGGTGGTTACCGGCGGTTCGAGAGCTGCCGCGGCGCGGCTTGGAAACGGGCGGTGGTAGCGGGTAAACTTCCCGGGGTGGTAGGAGTAAAGCACTGACCCTGGCACGGCAACCCCGGAGCGGAGGCGCAGGGTCTGCTGAACAGACACTCTGTGTCCGCCTGCCGTGTGTCCTCGTGTGACAGAGCCGTGCCAGGTTACAGGTAGCAGCGTGTGGGGGAGCGGAACATCTCCGCTGTTTTGTCTGTTTCATTATTTGAAGAAAGAGGTGTCGGGTTGTGATTTCACATCAGGGGAGCACGTTCACGGCACCTGCTGCCGCTGAGTCGCTGCAGATCTACACCCCGCTACAGGGCAAACCTGGTCACTTTCCACTGTTTTCATGCAGAGCAAGATTCTGTCTTCAACTGTGTTTCCTCTCGTGACTCTAGCCACTGGGTCCCTGTCGGGGCCCTTGTTGCAGTAGGCAGGGTCACTGGGGAGGCTCCCTTTTAGGCAGTTACAGAGTCTTTTATTTTTATTCTAACCATAGCCAGTCTTTGCAATGGAAAAGAAATACCGGATGGGCTTCTCGATATAATTTTAGAGTTAGTTTCTTTTTAAGCTGCCCTTTCTTGAAACATCTGTGCCGTGACAGGTTTTCTCTTCTAAATCTTACTGTTTCATACTGTGAATTGAAGCAAACTGTTTATACTTGAAAGAACTGGGCAAAAATAGTAAGTCAGAGAGAAAAAGAGCACTCATCAACTCAATTAAATCAACAGCCCTTGCATTAAAACATATTTCCATTACTGTGATTACTGACAATTTTAAACAGCCAACCGCAAACAAGATTAAAATGAAGTTTGTGCGATTTGTCATCACACTGAAATAAAATGGAAATTCAAAAAAGCACGGTTGTAGGAAAAGATGTGGATAAAAATCCTTTTATCATGAAGGGGTAGATGACGGGTAGTCAGGAGTTCTTACAGACCTGTACGGAAAATGAGCAAAGCGGAGAATAAAATACAGCTAACAGCAGGAGATATAATTCACTTTACAAACCCAAGAAATTATTTAAGCAGTTATTATTCTTGTGTATTTAGATTTTGTATAGGAATAATTGAACTGTCAAATAGATGTGGCAGTGACATTTTTCCAAAGTTACTATACTACACTTCAATACCAATGCCCCAGTTATAAGAAACAACAGCAAAAGCCTATTAACTTTTTGAATCATCAGGATAGTTCAAGACACAGGGTAGAAGGTGATAATGGTAAAATGTTTTTCCCAGTACTTTTTGTATAACTTTTCACATACAAGTTGCCTTGTGATACACTTGAGTACAGTGATATTGAGAAGAACCTTACCTTGTGTAAGGTAACATTGTTGTACAGGGATCAGAGGGATTTTTTGTTTCTTTACACTAGCTTACTTATATTTCTTTCAGTAAAATGTTTTAAGACTCTAATCAATGTGTGGTTATAGTTTCAGGTGTTTGATTCAAGTACTGGTTTTCATTTTCAACTGTCACAGGCTTAACAGCTCACTATAGTATAAAGGAAATAATACACATTCTAAACCAGGAACCTCTTTGTTCAGAGTGTGCTCTTGCAGTGTAGCAATTTGCATTTTGATTAATAACCCATTTTTAAGGGAATACATATAACCATTTGTAGTTCTTAAACATGAGCGGCTTCTACTGTGATCAACAGGCAGGCTTCTCTCATGCTCTGGAAGACCCTAATGTTCAAGCAGGGCTTTAGCTTTTTGACATGTTTATATTCAATTAAAATACAGTAACCCCATTGGAGTATTGGTTGCTATAAAAGGGTCTAAACCATCATTTTTCACTTTTGTTGTACATGAGGAATCAATAACTCTGGCTAACTGCGAGGCTTCATAAACTTAGTAATGCCTTTGCTTGATTTCTTTTTTTTCCTAAAGTTACTTCATTTTCTGTGGTCTTCACTGCTGAAAGTCATAAATCAGCCTAAGATATTGATAGCTGCAGAAAAGTGTTTATTTTCTTACTGAAATCTTTGCTACCTTCACTAAAATGTAAAATGCAAGTGATATGCTACAAATTTACTTTGCATTATGCACCAGAATTTACTGGCAGTAATCAACAGACATTTAATACAGAGCTACTGTAGAGCACCATAAGAATATTCACACATTATTTAAATGAACATCAAACTTTGGCATAAATGAAAAGAAAAAGTTCTTACACAGACAAACCAAACAGACATATTCTTCTATCTTATAACAACTAAGATGTCAAAACAGATAGGTTGTTGAGGAAACACACGTCTTCCATTAATAGATGAGGTGGAATTAAAACACCTGCAAATTACTGCTGTGGGTATACTGAGAAGACAGGCTGCAAGGCTGTCATTCTCAGAAGTACAACTTTTTGTGGTGATATTTTTGAGAACTGGAGATAAGAATGTCAGTGCCCAGGGAGGTGTGTGGAGAGGTGAATGAAATGATCATCCTGCTCTTCACTTTTGGCATGCTATAGAAGTTTTGCTTGTTTTTTCCTCCTAACATTGAAAAATAGATAAACAGACAGTGGTTTGGATTTTTTTTTAAACACAGCCTTTGGGAAGCAGTTTCTAACTTGTTTTATGGTGCAACAAGTGAATCAGTGTTTGATAGTAATGCATGTGTTATAAATATCACCGTTATTGGTAGCTGATGTATTTTTAGCATGAAATATTGACCGCCCAGTGTTTGCCCAGTTATATGTATGTGGCTATATCTGTCTGTTTGGGAGAATACAGAATATGCAGAGTTTAACAGCTTTTATCAGCCTGGTGAAGGGATTATTTCGATGGCCTAGCACGTAACAAATATTAAAAGACTTCAGAGAAAATCTCCAAGAAGTGGGGTGAAAAAAAAGCTTCCTTATTTAGAGAGTGTCAGAATACATACAATATTCCCTAAGTATGCATTTACGTGTGTGTTGGAGCTCATTAAAATTGTTAGTTGCAAAGGAAAGTTCATAATACTTACTTTATTAATAAAAGGGCAGTACAGTTTTCCATACTCACTCGAAGCTCCTATTGATATCTATAGCTGTTTAGAGTGTGCCTAGAATGCAGAATGAGGTCCACTTGAAATAGTTCAAATACAAATTAAGTTGCTTTCCTTCATTTAATTGGCTGTTTTGGCTGAGTTGCACAGGTGAAAAATCCAGTGATAATGTGGAATTTTGTTGGATTAACATTGGAATACCTGACACCAACTTTTGCCTTACATTAAGCAACCTGATGCAGAATGAGGATTTTAGTAATCTGTGTTTTATAATGAGACAAAAAAAAAAAAAAGTGATATGATGAATTCTGTCAGTAATTACTAGCCAAATAAGGCTTTTTACTTAGAGAAAAGACCAGTAGCTGTTTCAGTGGTGGAAAAATTTTACATGTTAGCCTTATTTGAAAGAGGTGATAATTTCACTGGAAAACATATATCTAGTTCTGTCAGGTGTGGATACACCGTAGTAAGATAGAAGTGTAACATTTCAAGAAGTTTCTCTCTTCACTGATTTTTGTAAGATAAGGCTCCACAATATGTATAAACAACAAGGAGTTTTAGGAAGAGTTAATTAGATACTTTATTTTTCTTATGGGTGACCTATGTTTTTTTCTCCCTCAGCATTAGAGAGTATCATATTGCACAGTAGTGCTTATAGACTGATTAATAATAGGTGCCATTGTCTTCATTATATTAAATCTATCCACTCATCCTCTTGCCTCGGAGGAATAACAGGCGGTTAGTCAACCTCTAAAATAAGTGTTTACCTGGTATCTAAAATTTCATGGTTATTTCCACTGATGGAACATTGGAAAGTGAGACATGAATCAATACCACACAAAAAGCCTACATATGTGCTCCCTTTACAGTTATGTACTTGGCTCATAGTCATTTCTTTATCCTTCATGCCTCCAGAAAATATTCTTATTGAACCCCATAATTCAGCCTTTAAGTGTGGCTTCTTGTTTTTGCAAAAAGATTATTTCACATGGGTTTTCTCCAAATGTGTCAATATAAGTGTCACCCAGAATGCTTCCTATTCTCTGTCTGGATTAAAATCTCTTTTGTTCTATGGAAAACAGAGATTTTATTGTCAAACTAAAGCCTTCCCATTCTTTACAGCGGGAAAATAAATTCATTTTCCTCCTTCAGAGGTCCTTTCCTAATTTGACCTATTAACTGAGAGCATTGATTTAGTCTCTAAAAAATACACGAGAGAAAAAATGCATGTGTAGAAATCTACATGCCTTTCTTTTAAAACTCTGTGCTTGTTTAATCACTGGCATGTATCTGTAAATCTGCAAAGCTCACAGAATGGTTATTTGGACTTGCCCATTAACAGCAGTGTTGTATGGTAGTGTGTCTCATTATGGATGCCCCTACATACAGCCAGTACGTATGAAATCAGCAGTGGAAAACAGTAACCCCCCTGAGTGTAATATGTGACCCTAAGTTCTCATGCCCAAAGAATGACAAAGTGTCAGTGTCTCAGGGCAGAGGGAACTCCCCAGAGGCTGTTAAATCCTGGTTTGAACTGAGGACTGTGCTTGCCTTACATCATATCACCAATACTGGCTAACATTTTTTTCACATATCGATGAGCAAAACTGCTAGAGCCTGGTTTAATGCGAGGTGAGGGTTTATTTATTTATTTAATGTCAGTGTGGTGTCTGCAAATTTGTAGACCATTACTTTGTATCAATTGTGTTTGCAGTATGGGGAGTAAGAAAGTGATAAAGCAGTGTTCAAGCACTGTATAATTTGTACAGTTTGTTTTTTTTTCCACAATAGTCAAGCAATATCTTATTTGCTATGTCCATGAATCAAGTATTGTGCACAGTTAGTAATCTCTCTGTTGTTTGCTTCTTTTCTAGGTTTCTTGGTGTTACACAGTTTTCTCCTACGCATGCCAGAAAAGCCTTTCCTTGCTTTGACGAGCCTATCTACAAGGCCACATTCAAGATCAGCATCAGGCATCAAGCAACTTACTTATCTTTGTCCAACATGCCAGTTGAAACTTCTGTTTTTGAAGAAGATGGATGGGTTACAGATCACTTTTCACAGACCCCTCTCATGTCCACGTATTACCTGGCTTGGGCAGTGTGCAATTTTACGTACCGGGAAACTGTCACCAAGAGTGGAGTAGTTGTAAGTATTTTTATTATTGTATCAAATGCATGTCATTATTTTGAAACTCCTCACTTTTTGTAAGGGATCATAACATGAAGTTCTTGAAAGCATTTTCTTGATTAGCATTCCTAAAATTTTAATGATAGTGTGTATTGTTTGGCATCCTTTTGAAGGTGTTTCTAATGTTTTTTGTTTGTCTAATGCTTTTTATAACTGATTAGCTTAGTAAGTGTGGTTGTCTGATGAAATGTTAAGCTTCTAAATATGCCATTTCACTTCACTTTAATTTACTTGGGAATTTTTCTCTTATTTTTCCTGTAGTCTTTTCAGTACCAGTGTTCATGAGACTATGTATTGAAAAAAAGTAGTAATACTGGCAGGGTTTCCAGTCCCTTCCTTCAGTATTGACATGTCCCTTAGTGTGCTGTGTGTTAGCTCGGGAAGCTGATAAAGTAATTTCTATCTTAGATCTCCTGCTCAGGAGCAGGACTCTACAACCTGTCAGCTTCCTGTGGAGTCCAGATGGATGGAAGCGCTAACTTTCTGGAGCTTTTTTTTCCCAAATATGGCATGGTTCCAGGAGTTATGCCATGGAATGAAAAGAGAGAAAGTCCTTTATTTGTGTCAGTCTGGTTTCATTTACAAATATCAAGCTCAGAACTGTATACAAGCCAAAACATACATGAGAAATGCTGTCAGCCTAATAGAATATTTCACAGTGCTGTCATCTTGATTTTTCAGGTGAACATACAGAGAATCCCTCCTTCTTAGGTATTGTGACTGACAAAACAGAGCTAGTTCTGGAAGCAGAGGGCTAGGCAGCAGTTTAAGCTGTGTACTTTAGCAAAGGGAGTGTTTACCTTATACTTCTGCAAATGCCCTGTGACTTTGTGCTGTAGTCTTGGGGCATGAGGAAGGACTGCAGAACTCCCTTCCATCAGGTCAGGAAACATCTCCATAACCACTTGTAGGTAGTCTAAGCATTGAGCTGCTGTGGAGGGAGCGATTCCCGTGTTCTCTGAGCAAAAGCTATTCCTTGTCTTCCTTGTGCCAACCTTCAGCTTTGTACAGCTGTATGATCTGGCTGAAAACTGATCTGAAAAAATAAATGAAAATTTGGGAAGGTTTTTGGAGTAATGCCAGAGCCCTAGTATGGACTCAAGGCTTCACTGATGGAAGGTGGATGCAGGACAGCCCTCTGTATTGGCATCCCTCATTTGTTCCATACTGAAGTGATCAGAAAATGTCTTGTTTTTGTCACTTGAATGGCTGGGTAGGACACTGGTGGCTTTTCACTCCTCTCCATTCACACCATGGCGAGCAGACTATGACACTGCTCTCTGGCTCTGTGAAAGAGGAGGGAGGATGACTAGGAAGTGGTTCTGTGAGGTGCTTTGATCTACTAATGTAAGGATGTGGGAACTGCTGAGGCCATGCTTGTGATCCTAGTGGTTACCTGTGATGGCTGAAAGACTTCAGTTTCTGGCTTGCCATGGGCAGGGACACCTTCCACAAGACCAGGTTGCTCAAAGCCCTGTCCAGCCCGGCCTTGAACACTGCCAGGGATGGGGCAGCCACAGCTTCTCTGGGCAACCTGTGCCAGTGCCTCACCATCCTCATAGCAAAGCACTTCTTCCTAATATCTAATCTAAATCTACACTTTTTCAATTTAAAACTGTTGTCTCTTGTCCTATGAATACACTCCCTGATAAAGAGGAATGTTCACTGGCCTAGTAGAACAGGGTGAGAGATCGAGCCATTTCTTACTTCCTAGCAACCAGTACCGAAACAGACTTCTATCCAGGTAGGATTCATTGAAGAAATTAGTCTTAAGACTGGCCAGGTATTTTTCAGCTTTTGAAAACACTGATTACTTGAGGTTCTCCTTTAACTGTAATAAGATGGAAGTTTTGGGTGTATACTCTAGTAGGTAGGTCTCATGTTACTTGTGGTTTAATACTTGTGTAATGCTAGCAAGTTTGTCCTACACAACACTAACCTATTATCTCACTTCAGAATGTCCTAGACTCATCTAGGAACCATTGTAAGCAGTTCAGCTTCCAACAGTCACTGTAAGCAAAAACGTGAAACGTAGGAGGTGGACCTCAGGACTGTCAATTTGAAAGATACAACCTACTTCCTCTTTAACTCATTTTCTCACAGTGTTATTCAGAACTCATATCCTGCAGATTTTTGTTGCTTGGGTATGTTTGATACCTTGAAGACAGAGGCACAGTCATGTCATATAGAGAGTAAATAATAACTTTCTGATGTTCCCATGTTTGGCAAAACTGTTCTCAAGACTTCAGATTTAACAGGAATCTGAAGAGAAAATCCAAATGTTAATTTGTTAGGAATTTTATGGCTACTAGAACCTGATAGTTATACTTGAATCAGCATACATAGAACATACACATGTATGTTCCTCCAGTTGGACAGTATCGCTACACAGGATGTTGTCAACAATTAAGCAAATTAGCAGGTAATCTTCACAAAGACTATAGACCTATATAGATTGAGATAGTCTCTTCTCCCATAAAATGGTTTGGTTAGTCTAGAGATTTAACTCTTGTTTTTTTTAATGCCCCTATCATAGAGGTATATTAATGCCCCAGAATACCAAAATAGCTTACACTGAGTTATTGTTTAAGCATATCTTGCTGTTGTTCAGTTTGTTTGTGATCTGATCATCTTTAATCATTGTTCAGTTTTGTTGAAAGAGTATCTTTTAAGGCAAACACTTCGGTTCAGAGCTGTGTTCATTCAGATGAATTGCTGAGGAAATCCATCTTCTTGAGTCTTTTGTACTGCAATACCAGGAGTTCATGGACACTTCTGGGTGAATTAGAAGTTATGTGAGTCCTGACACTTGCAATCTTAAACTTCTTGGTTTCCTCTAAAGCCACTTTTTTTCTGAAATTTAGTTGTTCCTATATCCATGGCAATGATAAAAGTGAGTTTCCTTCTAAAATGAATGAATGGTCAGGAAAATTAACCAAACATCCATACTGAAGCATTTTGGTAGGCCATTTCTTGAACTGGAGAATCTTTCTTCAGTTAATGCAACATATGTGGTACTTATTTTCTAGACATGTAGTAGACACCTAAAAGACTTCAGCTTGCATAGACTTTTATTTTGGCACTTTCATGAACCTGGTTTTGGTTCACAAAACCTTTTGGGGTCAAGGGTCTATACTTTCTGATTTTGGCAGTGTGCTAATGATTAAAATCTCACTTCTCTTCCAGTTGGCAAGTCTTACTACAGTGCTATGGTCAAGGGTAGATAAACTCCCTGAAGAACAGAACAAACAGTGAGGTCAAAACCAGATTTGTTCTTCAGAAATGGTTAAGTGTTAGCTGTTCAGTTTATCTTAGAGAATGACATTGACCTCAAAATTAATTTTAACCTAAATGTGAGATTCAAATACAAATCAAGTTATAAATAGAAGCTGGCTTTTGGAAAGCTTAGGTAGCCAATCAAAATAGTAATTTTGATATATCCTATATAATTCTTGCAGACAGGAAGATGTTCTATATTTCATACACTGAAATTAATTTGGAAAGGGGAATTAAGACAAGCAGTGCTTTTCTAGGACCACAGCTCAGTGGATATGAATCATTAGCATAACTCTTAAGTCCGTATGGGTCTGATCAGAATTCCTTCCAAAGGAGGTAATTTAAAGACAGAGTTGACTTTGTATGCATTACAGATATGTAATATGTTGTTCAGATTCATCTGGGATTACAGGAAATCACTGCCTTTGCCTTTGGGGAGGGGCTTGTTATCTGTGGAAAGGACTGTGGTGTATGTAGTCACCTCTGCTGCTGTGGACTGGGAGCAGTGCAGTTCTGCCATGGTGTTGCCTGAGGTCATGGCGTGCTGGGGGAGGAGAGATGTCCTTGTGAGCAGCCTAGCTGATCTTTGTATGGCTCTAGCAGTTGTCAGCTATTGTTGGTGAAAATCATGGGATCCGTGTACTGTCATCTTTGCGCAGTACAATAATCCAGAAAACGCCACTTACCTTCACATACTTCCTTGCTTGTACTCATATGCTGTGTTTCCTAATCGTACCTCTTATGTATGTTGTCAGTAATTTTTAAAAGCAAAATATTGCTCATTGGACTCTAATGTTGGTCTCATCACCTCTGTGCCTCTTTTCCTCATTTTTTTTTTACCTGTGCTTTCAGTCCACCAGGCCTTTTCCTACTTTATGACTTTATTTTTCCCATCTGTATTTATTTTTTATTGTTTGTCATGTTTAACTGTACTTCTGTTGTCTAAACCATGTTTTTTGATCCTTTGTCTGGTGGACATGGAAACTGACTATATCTTGTATGCCTTTTCTCTGTCTCGTAAGTTATTGTAATTCTCTTTTTTCCCCTGCTGATTTATTCTTTTCAGTTAGTACAAGGAGTGAGTGCTTAGGGACAAAGCACAGTATATTGCTGGAGATGAACACATTGCTGGAAAGAGATGTTTCAGGGATATTAATCTACCATTCTTCTCTTTTGCTGTGGACGGGGTATGGAGATAGGTATGGAAATAAAATGCCAACTGACAGGTTTAAAGTATTTGGCTTTTGTCAGGGTATCTGCTCAAAAAAAGAAAGAAGAAAGTGCATGGAAAGGAGTGGAGTCAGGAGGAATTGTGGGCGCATGGGTTGGAAGAGCAAGTGCAGGCAGCAGCAGAGCAGATGGGAGTGAGCAGCAGTGAAAGGAAGTGGCTATCTGGCTGGGTGGTGGTGAGTGGGAGGAGGAATGACAGTGGAAGGCAGTGCTGAAACAAGAATTTTGCATGGTTTCAGTTTTGCTACTCCTGCTCTTCCAAAGAGATTGCAGCATGTTGCAGGGCTGGCAGTGTGTAGACCTGACCACAGCTTAGTCAGCTCCAAGCTAGGACCTCCTCTGTCTGGCTGAATCCTTTTGTGTTACATTTTGAAGAGACCTCTACAACTGGGTATGTCTTGGTTTCAGTTATATTAAACATTACCATGGAGTCATCAGTGCCAAGTAATTTGTCATGATACAGAAAAAGATCTTGAGGCTAACAAAGATTTTATGAGAAGAGTCATACTGCAATAAGGCCAACCTTTATTGCACCAATGTCATTTTCTTATTACTTCATCTAAGATGTAATTAGGGATCACAAGCTCCTGGTTTAAGATCTTGATTCAGTACTTTACAGCTAAGTTTTATCTTGGCCAATAAGGAGGAGCTGTAATACTCTGGTTAGAAGAAAATATGAGAATTACTGTTTCCATAATGTGCTCTGCCTTGCAGAGAGCCTGCATGAACATCCTAGCACTGAATTCCTTTAGGCATGTGTTTGGGAGGCTCACTCAGTTTGGCTCAGCATCACACAAAAAGATAGAGTGGTCTCAGAAATAGGATCTGTGCAGTAATATTCACTTGATTCTGCACAAATGAAAAATAGTTTTTTGCCCAGAAAGGGTTAGTGAACAGAATCACATAAGTAGACTTGGGTCAGAATCAATGCATGTCCAAAGGCTCATGCTAGTTTAGATCCAGCACTACGGGACCATGGTTTTATACTCATCTTTAAGACAAGATATCTGGAGGTAGTGTGCTTCCAGCTATCTATGACACGCTGGAGAGCTGGGCTGGGCATTCCCTCATCTGCAGTGGTGATCAGTCTGAGGAAACTGAAGAGCTGACTTTCATTAATAGTCTAAAAATAAAATCAGGTTGATCAACTATTCAGAATAACCTTTTCCCCAGTGCGTTCCATCACTGTTAGTTGCTAGAAAAAAACAAAACATCAGTTCTCTCTAAAATATCTCTGCAGTTATCGTGCAGTTCAGCCTGTAGGGCTTAGAATTTTTTTAACTAAATGTGAAAAGTGTAGTCACATTTTTGTGTAATAACAGTAATGACCTCAAACCCAGGAATTTTCTGCCAGTTGACGACTATCTGGGTTAAAGGCCTGAGGCTCTTCCTTAGGACCTCTCTTCAGCTGCTAGTTATTAACTACAGGCAAAGTTTCTCCACTGGTTATTATTTATTAATCAGTATTGGATCAGTTACACACCAGATAATTCTACCTTGGTGCGCAAACTCGTTACAGAAGAATGATTTAGCTATCAAAAGTAGAATTAGTTCTCAAAATTAAGTTTTCTTTCTCTGTAGCCTGAATTTAGTCCAGCTCCAGAGTTTTCATTTATTTCATAAGCCCACCTAAACCTGAAAAAGTAACTTTTGTTAGCCCATCGCTTACCACTGGGAGGCCACATGTGTATCTGATAAACAGCTAGCAGCTAATTCAAGAAGCACCAGGCATATTTCTGAAGCCTAGTGTGATGCAAGCTTGTAATGTTTAATCTTTTTATGTCCTGGAATGCTGCTCTGATAGTGATGACACCCATTCATTTTTGGTCTTCATTACAAATGTCTCACTCTTTCCCTCCCCAGAATAGCTTTCATCAGTTAAAAATAAAACTCATGTTACAAAGGATGTGTTGGGGAGATAATACAGTTATATTGAGCTGGAAAAGCACACACACATCTAAACATGTATAGGTGTGTTTGTGCTTTCTTTGGCCTGTATGACATTTTTTCTGTAGTAACAACAGAAAGGCTGGTGCTACAAGTACCCTTTACTCAGTTTAGTGCTTACTGCTTGTGGTTTAATACCAGCTGGCAACTAAGCACCATGCAGCTGCTTGCTTACTTCCCTCCCCCCTGGGATGGGGAGGAGAATTGGCAAAAGGTAAACCCCATAGATTGAGATGAGAGAGTTTAATCGAGATAAAGTAAAATACAATAATAATAATAGGAAAAAGAGAGAGAGGAATAAAACCCAAGAAAGACAAATGATGCTCAATGCAACTGCTGACCACCTGCTGACCAATGCCCAGCCCGTCCCAGAGCAGCAATCGGTGGCTGTAATCCAACTTCCCCCAGTTTGTATCTTTAGCATGATGTGCTGAGGTATGGAATATGGCTAGTTTGCGTCAGGTGTTCTGTCTCTGCTCCCTCCTAGCTTCTTGTGCCCCTCCTCAGTGGCAAAGCATGAGAGAGTGAAAAGTCCTTGACTTAGGGTAAGCATTACTTAGCAACAACTAAAACATCAGTGTATTATCAACACTATTCTCATACTAAACTAAAACCACAGAAGTGTACCAGCTACTAAGGAGGAAATAAACTCTATCCCAGCAGAAACCAGGACACTACAGTGGTTTTATTTAAGTGAGAAACTAATATGATACATTAGTAGTCCAAAGAAATCCTTACTTTTCCAGATTCATAATATCAGAATTTGATTACTCATTCTGTTTCAGGTTTGCATATTGAAAATGACTTCTAGTTTACTAGTTTTTAAAGACTGTAGCTACAAAATATTCTATGAACAAGCAAGTTTATTGCATCTCATAGTGGTTGCTGCGACTGCCCAACTGCTGGAGCAGGGCATGCAGCCCCCTCCCCCTGACACCCCTCTCGTGCAGTGAGGTGGGGACAGGTGGCAGAGAACCAGCTGTGTTGGCCTCTTTCCACTGAGTGATACCCCTAGGAGATCCTGCCCTGCTCCTGTCTGACAGCTTTCTGGCTGCTGCATGCTGTTGAGACATAGCAAGAGCATCCAGAGATGAGAACTGAGCCTGTTATCTTCTTATTTGGAACAGCATAATTTGAAAGCAGATTATGTTTCTCTTTGAAGGGTAAATGACCTGAAGTGTATTAAAAAAAAGTTATCCCACAGTGGATTATCCTGAAAAATATTTAGCAGTGCGTTTTGTTTCACAGCGTGTGCTGGAGCTGTGTGGCAGTGTGGGACAGAGTGAGAACACTGATACTTTATTTGAAATTACTACAGTGGAGGAGGGGAGAAGAAGCAAAAGATGTTTATTAGCATTCACTGGGGCCCCTCTGGGGGTACCCACACTTCCTTCCCCCTCACCATTCGTTTCCCTGGTGCAGTGGATAGTTTAATAGTCACAGCAGCTTGGAACCTCAATTAAGAGTTCGTATCCTCAGGACAGTAAGCAGTACCTTAGTTAATAAAGGTAAAAGAAGAAGAGAATAAAAGGTGTAGGAGATAAAAGAAGGGAATAAAAGGTAGAGGAGGAAGCAGGGAAGTGGATTCCTGTGGATTAATTTCAAAGAAAGAAGTATACCTACTGAATCATTCACATACCACATATGTATTTCTTGTAGTTCTCCAGTCCTCTGGCTAATTAAATCACAGTCCATGGTTGAACAGCAGTTCATCACGCTGTGTTTTGTTTTACTGAGAAGTGTTCCTATGTGTTTAAAAGCTGATGATACTGTTTTGGAGTAAGTTCATTGTTACCCTTTAAATGCCATGAGAAAAAAGGGAGGCTGTTTTATACCTAGTGAGAGAGTTTGATAGGTTTTTGTTGGACCTGAGTAATTCAGATAGAAGCCCAGATCTGTATGTGGGAATGTGAATGAGTGATGCAGTGTACTGCTTCATTTAAAATCACATGGATGAATGCATATGCATTCGTAAAATAAATACATTTTTGGCTACCACTGCATCAGAGAAGACATAAGCTTCCCTCCCTCTTCCCCCACCCCCAGATTAAAGGATTAATTCTCATTTTACTGAAGTTCTGCTAACTGGATTCAGGTGGATTCAGATGGGAAGTGATAACCAAACTTGGTTTTCTTCTCTTCATTAACCTTTGGGTTTTATTCGTTAGCAACTCTGTATGTTTTAAATGCATTAAATATGCAGTTCTACAGTAAGTGAACAGAGCAATCACAAGGAATGTCTGATATATTTCAGTCCACAATAGTTTTACTATATCAGCTTTCTGTGATAAGCACTGGAAAAGATAGTAGTAGCATTCTGCATGTATTTGGAAGCCTCCTCTCATCTCATGCAAATGTTGGTCCATCTACTTGCACTGAAAGTATGCATCTGTGATGCATATAAAGTGTATGTTTGCCTTTGTGCATGAATTTAAAAACTTGCTATTCTAGTTCCTATTGGGAAAGGAATGTATTTTTTTCTTTATTCCCACTGTTTCATTTGAAGGAATGCATAGCATCACTTTGAGGTTTAGTTGGGATTCTCCATGGAACTGTGGTTCTTAGTATGATTTATTGTGATTTATTGTTTTACCCACAAGAAGAGTTGCTTCCTTTTTGCGTTTGGTTTAAAACCCCCCTACCATGTTAGGCTTTGCTTTCCTTGGAGCTGTCTAATGTTTATTCTTGAGCCATACCCATTTGGTCTGAACTGGAAATTCAGGCAGTTAATATGAGCAGTTCTAAACATTACATTACAGTCACCCATTGACCCTGATGATCAATTCCTTAAAAAAAGCTTTGAGATGCAGAGGAGGAAGAAATGGAGTAGACTCTATTAAGTTTTTGCTTAAAAATATTGCATCTGTTGTGGGACAGGGATAGCAATAAGAGTATTAAAGTTAATAGGCCTCAAGACAGGAGAAAGATGAATTCACTGGGAGTATGGTATCTTGATGTAGAAAAAGGAAGTTTGAAACTTTTCTCTGTGTCTCAGTATCACTTGACTTGTGACGAACCTCAATGGAACAGTCATTCAGAGTTGCCGTTGAAAGTATTATATAATTTGTCTGCCAATTCGAGTTTCATTAATTCCTGGCAACAGGAAACACGTGAGGCATGCAGAGGAGATACGGTGATAACTTAAGAGCCTAAAGCAAACCGTTTCTAACCAGTGATGTGGAAAGCATGATGAGGGTTGAGAAAGGTAGAAAAGGGATGAAGAAGGCCACTTCTTAGAAAGCTTGGGACTCCTTGCTATGAAACAATTTTGAAATGCATAACTAGCTTGCATGTGAGAGCTGCTTGAGCAGCAGAAAAAGTTCAGCAAAAGCATAACTTAGGTATGGAAATGAAGATTTGTAATTTGCATGGTTACAATAGGCCATATTATAACATTTGTCTTGACTACAAAATACTTTGATGAATCACACATGACTAGGAATGATTATACTACCAAGAAGTATTGTGAGGATAAAAAGGATCAGTGAATCATAGTGCAGCTGGTAATGTAGAGTTGCCTGGTTTCACAGTTCCGTTATTCAGGGGTTGATGGCTAAGAAGTATCCTGAGTACTGTTTTGTATATACTCTTGTGCTTGAACAGCATTTAAAGTATTTAAATACATTTAATTATACAGTCTGTTCCCTTACTGAACTCACCAGTACAATGATACCTTGTAGTACCTACATGAGGAAATCCAGAAAAGAGCAAAACTTACTTCCCTGCAGAATCTTACCTGCTCTAGAAAAGTGCTTCCTCTCAAACGCAGAGGAGATTTACTGGTGCTGGTGTGCTTTCATGAAGTTGAACTACTGTAACAATTCCGATAAACATTTACCAGTTGAAGTGCTTTTCCATTTTTATTGAGCTCTGTCACCTGAACTTGACAAGCTTCCCTCTGCCTACCAACCTTTAACGACAGAGTTTCATATCCTTTCCTTTCTCGTTCAGTGGCTGCTTTGTGGAATCTGGCCATTTCACAGTGGCTGTCTTTTCAGGTCCAGAGACTTCTGGGTTTTTCATTCAGCAGACCAAGTTCAAATGATGTTGCTGAACCATAGGTTGCAATTTAGCGTTGAATGTAACACAGTGTACCTGCTGCTGGACAGAGTTGTTCCTCCTGCCCTTGCTTACACACTTATGCTGTATCATTTCTACCAGATCTAGTGATCCGTGGCTAAACAGTGAGCCTGTTCACTGCAGTAATCCAAAGGGAAGCTAATGAAAAAACTGATAACCTGTTGACCGAACCATCTTGCCCAGTGTGTGGGTAGTCCATGGATCTAACGGGAAAAGGAAGAAATATGTGACTATCCTTTTTAGTGATATGCCATTGTAACTGTGGAGTAAGAATAATATAAAATTGTCTATAAAAGTATTTTGCCACACTCTGACTTGTGGAGGTGTCACTCTGTCACATCCGAGCTGCTCTCATTATTACTTAGGTGATGATAATGTTAGATGCTTGGTATGTGTGAATTACAAGTGAGACCCTTCAGAGGGGTGAGATGATTTTACCATTTCTCTATCTGTAATTCACCTTCCTGATTACAAAGAACTCATTATCAGCTATTTCCCAGAGTCTAGCTGTGTTGGTCACTGTAGTTGGAGAAAATAAACCCGCTAGGAAGAGGCACTGTGCAGGGGACCCACAGCCATAGCTGGCCTTCAAGTTATATATTAAATTACATTGAAATATTTAAGTCCTATGTTAAATTACACTGAAATGTTCTTTTTTCAGTCTTGAAAAAAAGCCCCAAAATGCATATTGTAAGAACAGCCACAGCAGAAAATATTTTACTGTGTCCTGTATGGAGACCAGTTTAGAGATGACAACCAGTGGAGTATTACTCTTAGATTCCAGCTATCAGTGACCCTGACCAGGAGTTACACATAGGCCACTGGTTTAATAGCCACCAAAGGACCTGCTCTCTGTGAATGTACATTATCCATGTTGGAAGCTGTTGTACTTTGCTCTTGTGACAATTGGTGGCAACAGGATTTGTATTTTACTTACGTGTCTAGTTTACTTAAATACTTTTTTTTCCACAGTTTGATTGGCTGCCCTCTTCTTCTGTTGTGACAGTCAGTGACTGGTTGTTCTTCATTCACTTCTTGTGTACCAGTCCTGATTTTATAGATGGCTTAGCTGTCTTTTTTTCAGAACTCAAAAGTACTTAATCTCTCCTTGTATGGGATTCGCTTCCGATCTCTTCTTATTCTTATCACTGTTCTCTGTGCCTTTTAATTTCTACAATGTCTATGTGAAACACTGAGCAAGAGAGGGTTGATGCCGCAACTGCCCTCAGTGCTCAAAGTTAATATGCTTGAGTTTGTTTTGGTTTTGGTTCTTTCCTTAATCAGTTGTAACATTGTGTTTGCTTATTGAATATCTGCTGAGCACTGAGCTGTTTCCAGAGAACTGTCCACAATGACTCCAAGAATTCTTCCCTGAGCTATACCTAGACTCAATTGCCATGTACGTATAGTTACAATTATTTTTTTCCTATTTGTGTTCCTTTGCACTTACCAATGTTGAATTTCATCTGCTGTTTTACCAACTAGCCACTCAGTCTCATGAGGTTCACCTGCGTCATTTTGTACATATGACTATTCTGAATAGTTCTGTACAGATTGTACACTTTTCTGCTTGACAAGAAAAAAAATTGTCCAGATATTGTCCATGTCAGTTCTGGACACATTCATTATTGCTTGTCTCTGCTGGAGTGGCAGAACTGAGCATGACTAGCAAGAAACTGGCAGTTGCATGTTCTCTTTTGTGACAGGAAATTTTGATGGAACTTTATTGAAAAGTATTGCTGAAAAAGATTCTGGCAATGTGATAATAAACACACCTAAAGAGGTGAACAGAGAATATAAAGGCTGTTGCTAGAAATCATAAGTAATTATGGTTCAGGTCACTGCTGTATGAGAAGTCTAGTAACATTAGCAATTGCAATTCCTATGCTGAAGTGAAAGTTGACCAACATCTTCAGCACTTTCAGTGTAGTTTAGTCAGTCAGCTGACCTGATGTAGGTGTATCTGTTATGGTATATTCTGAATCACTCATTATGTTCTGTTAGCTGTTGAACAGACCTCCTTCTTGACTGACAGCAGAGGTACAGATACCATCCTGTATGCAGACATGTATATCATAGGAACCTTTAGGACCTGAAAGACATGTGAGATGTCTGCTTTGTGAAGCATCACTAGTCATAAGCTGTAGTGTTTTGTCTGTAATTGTCACATTTGTTTCTTGAACAAATCTTAGGAAATTCTGCTGTGTTTCAGGAGGAATGTATTGTCTGTCATGACATTGAATACTTTGGTTTTGTTTTGGTGGGAAACAGGGCTAAGGCAATTTTGATTCAGTATTAACAAAGTAAGAATGGCAAGTTCAGCTGGTAAATTGAAAAAGTCAGTGCTTTGCACATCCCTGGTGAGATGCTAACACACTTAAAAGCTAAGTACTACAACACTGGGAAGATTTCTTCTTTATATTTCCATTTTTCCTGAATTTTATGGACTGTTGGTAGTCTACAAATGTAACAAGTTGAATGTAAAGAAAAAAAAAGAAAAAGCAACAAATGTGGTTCTGATATGTGGAAAACCGTTTTTGCATTGGTCATTTTATTTTTTGCTAAAACTTCCAAGTGCAGTGACACAAAGATAATTTCTCTTCTTAATGGAGATCATATTAGAACCATGAGAGAAATATCATGTCACTGTTTGAAAGTCTGTGTACTCTAGAGGACAGCTAATGAGGTGTTTAATTGATCTTTATATAGCTGGACAATGCCCACTATGCAGCTTCTTTGGACTCACCAAATGGAAAAAAGCTGGGCCTTTCATACCTGAACGTTTTTTAATCTGAGTCTGTCTATGGTTTTGGACCATTTTCTGCTCATCAGCATTCAGCAACACTGCAGAATAGAGAAAAAATACAGAAGCATAAGAAAAAGATAAAAGGAGACTGGGAGCTGAAAAAAGATAAATGACTTTGCCATCAGTACAATGAAAATCAAGTCAGTGCTTGGCAATGCACTGTTGCCCAATATGGCTAACCCCAGACAGTATTTTAGGTAAAATGCATGCCTTTTGTATTTTATTTGTGTATTCATATAAAGATAAATGACTGTTATTAGTTGATTGCAGGGGAAGTAGATGTCCTGATTTTGTAAAGTCATGCGTGTGACTTACATGTTTAGTGTCTGTTTGGTTATTGGCTTTGCTAGTAATGGAATTTTGTTGTCATGGTATGGCCTGTTACAACCCCTCTTTGGCTTGTTTGGGCTGGGTATAAAGAGATTTTGCAAGCAGGATACACTCACCTTAAAAGTGTAGAACAATTATTTCTTTCATAACACACAGAAGATTCGTAGGAGTGAGCTGCTAGGCTCAGTGTTAGTGTGCCCACCATTGCTCACGATCTTTGCTGTCCTGACAGGCGTTGGCTGGGAAGGAGGATTGAGGAGGATTGTCCAGCGTGGTTCCTTTCAGTAGACCCTCATTGTTGCTCAGCTGCCGTTTGCCACCAGCTTTGATGACTCTGATAATGGTGATGACTGGAGGTGATGATTCCTACTGGGGTCAGCTAATCTCTCTCCATAGTTTTATACCTTTGTGTTGGCATTTTTTTCTTGAATCCCTGACTTAGCAATGCTGATGTCTCAAGTTTCTTAACTTCATGTTTTTGTCTGCCTCCAGACTTCCTCATAGCTCTTCATCAGCAATTACACAGCTAGGCAATACCATAGCTGGGCCTTGGCATGCAGGCAGCCATGAAAAGGAAGCTTTTCACAGTATCACAGTATCACAGTATGTTAGAGATTGGAAGGGACCTCAAAAGATCGTCTAGTCCAATCCCCCTGCCGGAGCAGGAACACCTAGATAAGGTTACACAGGAACGTGTCCAGGCGGGTTTTGAATGTCTCCAGAGAAGGAGACTCCACACCCTCCCTGGGCAGCCTGTTCCAGTGTTCCGTCACCCTCACTGAAAAGAAGTTTCTTCTGAAGTTTAAGTGGAACCTCTTGTGTTCCAGTTTGTACCCATTGCCCCTTGTCCTATCATTGTTTGCCACTGAGAAGAGCCTGGCTCCATCCTCGTGACACTCCCCCTTTATATATTTATATACACTAATAAGGTCACCCCTCAATCTCCTCTTCTCCAAACTATAGAGACCCAGCTCCCTCAGCCTCTCCTCATAAGGGAGATGCTCCACTCCCTTAATCATCTTAGTTGCCCTGCGCTGGACTCTCTCCAGCAGGTCCCTGTCCTTCTTAAACTGAGGGGCCCAGAACTGGACACAATATTCCAGATGGGGTCTCACCAGGGCTGAGTAGAGGGGAAGGAGGACCTCTCTCGACCTACTAACCACCCCCCTACTAATACACCCCAGGATGCCATTGGCCTTCTTGGCCACAAGGGCACAGTGTCGGCTCATGGTCACCCTGTCGTCCACTAGGACCCCCAGGTCCCCCTCCCCTACACTGCTCTCTAACAGGTCGTTCCCCAACCTATACTGGAACATGGGGTTGTTCCTGCCCAGATGCAGGACTCTACACTTTCCCTTGTTATATTTCATCAAGTTATTCCCTGCCCAACTCTCCAGCCTGGATAGTGGAAACAGAGTTACCAGAGGGAGTTACAGAGTATAGTGGTAGTGTTTACATGACCAAGTTATGCTGTAATTGAAAGTAGTATAAAAAACAATTTTATCAAACTTATTGATTTCATTTTATCAAAAGTAATAATAAAAGTACCTTTTCTGTGTTACTTTCAAATAATATTAATGATTCAAATTATTATGCATTGGCATAATGCTGCACTGTTTATGGGAAATGAACAATGGAAACATAATTCATTTTAGAATCTGCCTATACTGAAATCAAAACACGAAAAGGAATCCACAGCAACTTTGAAAGACTTCTGCAAACTTGCATTTTGTTCCTGATTGGATCTGACAATGTATTTTTAATGAATGTAGTCTTGAACATCTGCAAACTGTTTGCAAGCTGGAATCTTCTTTTCAGATAGCTGACTGTGGAGTTACAGACTGTAATCATGGATGCTGTGCCTCCACAGTACCTATTTGCAATATAATAATATAATAATCATAATAATAGTAATAATGAAATCCCTTCCCTCACAGTTAAAATTCAGTGTTCTGGATAGCATTTCATACCAGAATAATGTGCTGTTTATTATGGGTCATAGATGACTGCACATGGCCTCCAAACACCTTGTACAGCTGAAAGTACACTCATTTTCTAGGTTGTTTCTCTTCAGCTTCTTCATTTTAGTAAATCCCAGAATCCACAAATGTACAGGAAACTTCTGAACCAGAGCTGTTTTTATTCTCCAGTTTAGATTACAATGTAGAAACCTGTTAGGAACCTTGTTTTTGTGTCCACAGAATGAACTCAGGTTGCTGCTAACTCTCTCCTTATGGGAGTTAATAAGAGAGTTGTTCACAGGGCTATGTTGTTCCATCCATTTCTGTACTCTCTAAATATTTGTGTAGATTGTTGTAGATTTTAAGTCCTTCTATTACATACACGTGAATGCAGTCCAGTGTACAGTAAGAAAGCTACTGATGTATAAGCTAGCAGGGATAGGTAACAGATGCTAAAGTCAGGTGTAGAGATACCACTAATTTGAAAGAAACAGGATAGTTGTGATCATGCTGTGTAATGTGGGAGTAAATGAATTGCAGATCAGCTCTTCAAACATTGCAGCATTCAGTATAGACAAACCCTCAATCATGTCTTTGCTTTCTTGGCTCAGTTTTCTTTTTAAGCTGCAGGGCCAAAAGGAAGCAAAATGCTATTAGATCTTTTCCTTTCTGTGCTTAGTGACTTACTTATGTGAGTGAGCTAGTAACTCGATCTACTTACATAATTCCTGAGCCCTTGCTCACATAGGATTTGGAGTTTGTTCCAAAGTACCTGCTCTTTCTAGCATGTGATGAAGATGTATCAGTTTTTATGGGCTCAAAGGCCACCACATATTAAACTGCTTTTTTTTTTTTTTGATTCAGTACTACCCTAGAGCTTTCAGAACACCTATTGCTCAAGAGTCTGAAAAATCCTTAGCCATCTCAGCAGTAATGGCAAAGTAAAAATCAGCATTCAAAGAAGAGTTATTTGTCAGAATCTTATGTGGGTGTGCTTTGCAGAGTGTGCAAATGCGTCAGTGAAACTTGGGTCAGAGAAGACCAATGGAGGCAAGCTTTGCTGCTTACAGGTCTCTGGTATAGTGTCCCGATACAGAAAATGGTAGAGAGGAATGTGGAGAATGATGGCTGTTCAGCTGATTTACAGCTACTGCACAGCTCATATTTGACCCCATTCCTGCGTTGGCGTAAAATGAATGAAGCACATCTGCTCTTTTTAGGGAGAGATGAGTAATCCTCAGTGGAGTACAGAGCAAGTACAGCATGGTGATCCCTTAATGGGTGCTGATTTAGCTGCCTCTGGAATGGCGAGTGGGATAGCAATGTCAGCAGAGCATCGTGTCCCAGGTCATTTACTGTGCTTCAAGTCAAGGCTTATTAGCTCAGACACGGCTCTGCCTCTGCCGTACACGTGTCTCTGAGTGATGTTGGATTGTAACATGCAGCAGTGTCAGTGCGCCTGCTAGCTCCTCTGCACCATGCTCTGCTGCCCAGGGGAGCTCGCTCTCTCCTCCTCCCAAGCATGGTCCATGCTGCTGAGGAGTGTTGCTCATGTCTTCATGTGCCCTCTCCTCTAGAAGCTTTCTGTTTCCTGAGACTGAGCTCACTGTGTACATGCTTGCACTGATCTCGTGGTTAATTTGTGGTTTTTTTTTGAAGTAATGAGACCCTTTAATTTTTTTTAGAAAGAACAGAGGGGAAGTACTCTGATATTTTTTTAACATAATCTGTGACTAAATTTTTTTTTATTTAATTTTATTTTTTTATGAGCAAGCTGGGCAATGATCAAATGCAGCTGCAAAAGTCACAAGCCCTTTCTGTATTTGTCTGTGTAACGCACAGAGGCACTTGGGAACAGCAGCTGGCTGAGAAGTGTTCGGGAGTCCCTGAAGTACAGCAGCTGACTGGAGTACAGAGGCTCGCTGTCTCTCATGGGCTTAATCCTTTGGGGTGCTGATGATGGGATTGATTGGTCCTTGAACCAGGGAGTATTTTGGCCTTTCGTTTAAGGAGTCAATCAGCACTGTGAGCATGTGATCCAGCAGCTATGCTTCTCCCTGGAATTTCTTCCTTCATCTTTTTTCTCCCGCCTTTGCTCTGCCTAATAGGAAATGGCAGCTTGGAAGACCCTCATGGGGAAAGTGTAGTAGATATTTTAGAGGTGGTAGCAACAAGCTACTTGAGAGCTTTAGGCAAAACTGGCAGCAGAGTATTAGTCAGTGATATTTATACAAATGCTTCTCTTAGAAGCTTCTGGTAGCAGTTTCCTTCACTTCATAGGCTGAAGGCTTTCAGCTTATTACTAGTTTATACTTTCTCAGCCTAGCTCATTCAGTCCCCTTCTGCTTTTTATAGTCTTCCTTCATCCCCATGTCATTAGCGACAGTTTGCCTCTTACAGAAATCAAAATTTCAAGCACAGGGATCCCACTCCTCATGAATATCTTGTTGCAAATAATTAGAGTATACAAAATGTACACAAACAGGATCAGACCATTTGTCCTCTTCCATTGTCCAGCCAAAGATAGTAATGCACTAGAAACTTGGGGAAGAAGGATACTTGAGGTCCTGTTCTGATACGCTAAAGCAAGCTTCCTTACAAAGTCCCTGCTTGATCCTTTCCAGTGTTTATATCCCATGAAAGCTTCCTAAAGGTTTTGCATTTGTTCATGTCACTGCACAAATGCTTTTGCTGCCCATACATTGTTGATATTGCCCCTAGTAATTGTTCTTAATGTCTGTTGCTCTGCACGTCCTCTGGTCATAGACACAGTTTATGCTGTGAGTACAGGTACCGTGAGAGCAAATAAAGCCTGCCATTTTAAAGGTTTACCTTGCTCTCTGCAGTCAGGATGTGTCTCATGAGACAGAATGCTGCTATCTTAGACTCTAAGAAAGTGTAAAAAAGAGTGACTAATGAAGCTGTTACATTGACATGAATGTCAGCTGGAAGCTAAGCAGGGGAAAATTTTCATCAGCTAATAAAAAAGAAGGAAGGACTGTTCAAACAACGCAGTCTGCTCCACTGTCAGCAAAGGAACATATATCTGTGCAGTCTGTTCCATTGTGCTAGGAACAGAAGAAATGATTGTGGCAAAAAATGTTATTATCTTCCTGTTTCTCTAATTGATAGGCTATTTAAGATGTAAACCTTTAGCTGGAGTTCAGCTTTGCCTGCAGTATGGCTATCATGCTTGCAGCATCTAAAAGTCTGGAAGCCAGGTTTCAGAGGTATTTCTCTTCTTTCCGTCTTCCCATAATCTGTTGGACCCCATTGTTGCTTTGTGCTAGTTAGCTTCCCTGTCGAAGAATTGCCTTGACTTTTTTATAAAGACAAAACATTTTGTAAGAAAACAGGTTTTAATCCTGTTTCTTCTTAGACACAATCCTCTTTTAAACCAACTATTTTAATCTAATGCTGATCAGCCCATTGGCATGAATGAAGAGGTCAGCTCTTACCAAATTCTTTTATTTTGTGAAACCCTTGTGATAGTCATACAGACCTAGTTTAATCTCAGGTGGTTAGCTGGCTAATTAGCTGACCTGTCGTGATTTAAGCCCATCTGGCAACTAAGAACCATGCAGATGCTTGCCCTTCTCCCCTCCATTTCTCCCTCTTGCCCCAGTGCGATGGGGAGGAGAATCAGAAAAACAGGTAAAAAAAACGTGGATTAAGAGCAGAACAATTTAATAATTGAAATAAAAATAGCATCTTAGCAACTATTAAAACATTGATGTATTATTAACATTATTCTCAGACTAAATCCATAACACAGCACTGTACGAGATACTAGAAAGAAAATTAACTCTATTCCACCTGAAACCAGGACAGTCCAGCTGTGAACAAGATGCAGTGTTTGAGCTGTGGCTAATCAGAAGGTGTTAGGATATTTACCTTTTCCATGGGCATGCAGATGATGTCTCTGATTAATTTGCATCTTCCTAATAGGAAATATGTCCTGAGTAGTGGAATTTTAAAGATGAGGAATGTAGTTTGAATGATAATTGTGCAAAAATAGTTTTTCATAATCATACACATCTGAGCATCTCATATATCGGAAGGGATTTGATTAATAACCCTGCATGTTAAACATTTTATAGTATTTTATTTCAGCTTAAATGATTCACATGTTGTTATATTAATGTGTGTTAAAGCCAGCATACCTCAGTCTGTTTATCACATTTGTCTAAATTTGTACATGTCAGTGTACTTGAATTTAGCAGCTTCTTCTGTCTTCAGGTGCAAAAAGCCTCTGTTTGCCAGGTTGGATTGTTCATATATATGTGATTTGCCACTTCTCCTCTGTGTCTCTGCTGGCTGCTGGTTAGGTGGTTAATCACTTTGATCCCTGGTTGTAGCCTTGATCTTTCTCAGATGGGAGTCCTGAGGTGGGAATTATGTTCTAATTGATTCAGCCCTTCTATTTTGCTTTCTCTGTTTATAATTGTAATTTGCCTTTGGATTGTGGTTTGTTTTTTGTTTTTTTTTTTTTTTCTAATTCTCATATTTTACACTGAGATTTGTGTGCTCAGAAGAGGGAATCCTTGCAGCCATGGGTTGGAGATGCTATTGATAAACAACTGCTTCTTCACTAATTTATCTTCTATGGCTGAAGGGCTCGTGCTGTCCATGGTTTTATCAGAGGGTAGTTGTGCAAAACTGTTTGGATACTATTAGCACATTTAGCTTTTTTGTTTTATTTTTATATTGTTCTGTGGATTTGGTGGGTTTTTTTAAAGTATTTAAAATGCCAGTTGAGGGTTGGAAACAAAGCTTTTAATGAGGATTTTTTTAGTGGATTTTAGTGTGAGTCTATACAAAAAATTTGATTTCTTGTTTCCCTGTTTCATGGTTTATGGATTTTTCTTTTACTGGCCAAATTGTTTGTTTCTTTGCTCCAACAAGTTTTTAGCCTGAAGGAACTCTCACTGTTAATATGGTTGCTGTTCTTATTGATGTAACCCGTTTTTGGTTTTGTTATGGATTTTATACCAGTCAGAGCACAAAATTTCCCATGTGCATGTTTTTCTCCCTCCTAAAGGCTAGGTGCAGTTTTTCAAAAAGTATGCAGGCCTGTCTACGGAGTGCTGAGTTTCCTTAGTGCCAGCAAGTTTTAAAGAGTACTTTAAAACTTAGCATCTTACAGTACTAATCTGCTTACCTTTCAGTTTTTCTATTAAGTTTACATGTTGCTTACAAGATGATACTTTCCTGTGTTCCTTTTGCTAATCACTGCTATGATCAGCTATGCATTGAGTAGATCCATCTGAGCTCACAGATGAGCAGTGCTTCCTGGTTTGCTTTTCTTGTGACTGTATTTTGTCATCAGTTCTCTATTTACAACCAATTTTTTTTTTTTCAAATACTGATCAAGTATTTGATACTGCCAATATATGATGGATAAGGTTAAATGTGTATCTACAGACTATGCTTTCCACTATGGTTGTACTGAATTTATGGGAACAGGAAAAGTACTAATATGTCCTCACAATTACCTTTGTTGGGTTGTCAGGTACAGTCTGTCTCTATCTCCTCCCAGTTGTTTTGTTATGCTCTGAACAAGTACATCACTTTACTTGGTAGATATTTTGTAGAGAATCACTTTGTTGAAATCTCTCAAAGTAATTACTTTTAAGTGAATAGTAAAATAGCTTTTCCCTTTAAACAAAGCTAAATAGTCTCAGCATGTTAACCACTGACTAAAGTGGCTGGACCAAGAGGAACCATCCCATTGGAATGGGATGGTTGCTGTTAGACATGAGTGAACATGGGATACTTCAGTTTTCAGAATGTCTTCTGAAGTTGAACAGTTTCAGGGATACAGCTCTACAGTTTGGGGTATAGTTTAGGTCTAGTTTTTGAAAAACGTGTTGCTACTAAGGAGCTTGAAAACAGGATGTATTTATTGAAAATTTGTAATGGAAAAGGTGTTGTTTTCCAGAAGATGTGTTTTAGGAATAGTAATTTGATGGTTTGTAATGAAAAGATGATTTATCAATTTGGGACAGTGAGGAAATTCAGGCTCTATTTCCAGCTCTTTTTCAGATTTTCTCATTGACATTAAGCCCATATTTTCACATCCTTCATTTCTCCTATATTTTGTTTTTCTTTTGACAGAAAGACCTGACAATAAGTCAACTCTTGCTTCTATTTATGTAGCTGGCTGAGCACAGGGGAACCTTGTTGTCATATTGACAGCCCCTAGACAATGCCAAAATATAAATCAGCAGTCATAATGGTTTCAGGTTATAATTTCAAATTATAACTCTTAGGTAACATCTGTATGCATGTGACAGCAGTCTAGCTGGGTAAAATCAGTCATGCCATAGGGCTGCTGAATATTATAGGCCACTTGTTAGCACTTTCTTAAAACAGAGTTACAGAAGTACAGAAGTTTATTACCCAAGAATAGGTGAAATATTATTTATGAATGATGTGCGATGTGAATGCTTTGACTATAAAATGGCCAATGAAAAATACTCTGAATAGGAGAATTCTTTTAAATGTCAATCCAATCCCAGCCCAACCAAAGGAAATAGAAACTGGTGTTAACACTTAGGGTACATCTACAGGAGATTTTTCCTGGAGGCAGTTTTTATGTGTAATAGGTAAATAATGTTAAATCTATGTGCTTTGTTTCTTAAAGCTGTGCTGTTTTTTTCACCTACTACAAAGAACTCCAGTGGGCTTTAACCACTGGGTATCTCAACAATTTAGACACTGAATTCCCCTCGATAGCATAGTTTTTCTTCCTATGCTGAAGTTCTGTAATAACTCGAATTTATCTGTATCCAGTCTGTCATGGTCCTATCATCCTTCCATAAATGCTTTCTCATGCTGGTACCAGCACCAACCTGATGGGTGTCCAGGCAGCCGAGGTGAGGAAGTTGGGCTGCCTGGACACTACCCACCTGGTTGTCATACTTTCCCAGTTCACCTGGGTGACAGCTTGCTGTGAGATGAGGTGAACTCTAGTGCTAATGTAATTGAAGAGTCAAAGCTGAATGACTGAGTGTGTGCTGGTTGGATCGTGGCTGTCTTAGCTGGCTGAAATGGCTATGAAATGGTGTCCATAATTACATTTGCTATATATTAGTTGTTAACATGTTCACTTTCAGTCCCTGAGCCATTTCAACAAGATGACAGATTCTGAGTGCTCAAAATTAATCTTAATGGTACTGTGGTCAGTGACATAGCCAGTATTTTATTTAATGCCAGAAGAACATTGGTTGGATTTATATGTGAGTGCAGCTCATTAACTTTCCAAAGTATTTTATGATCTCTTCTCAAGTTAGAAATTGAGGCATGTCTGCACGACAGTTTTGCCTCCTGGTGGAATATATTGTTGCACCTTTGGATGGAGCAGTCAGCAAACACTTGCATTTGTTTTTATTCAGATGAGAAATTGAGGAGGCAGCTAGAGACTTTTCCCATGTGGTCACGTTTATTTAGAGAGGGGTTGTACACAATTATTTCTACTCCTCCTCTCCCACCCCAAACTCTGAAAATAATGGCAATCTTTTTGCTTAATATTCCTCATTTCCTCACTGCCAGCTAGAACCCCGTAAGTTTCTTTCACCTCTTTCTCCTTCAGGGTCATGCTGCAAGTTTTTATTCAGAAACATCTGCTATGTCTGTCCAAAGTCTCTTTCAGTTTGTCCTGCCACAATGTTCAGGCACCCCTCTGCTTACATTTAGTTTCCTGAGACACCGCTCTACCAGTGCAACTCCTTCCGTGACCATGTCTTGCATATAGAACTTATATTGTGTCAATTTGTCCTTTTAAGTGGTTTATTAAACCAGTTAAAGCTGTCTTGAAGGAGGGTGCAAAGATGGTTACTTTTTAGAAAGTAAACACCCAATCTCCAGCAAAACAGTGTTTCCTTAGCAAGTATCAGGTCATTGAACTCTCTTTCCAGCTAGCTTTAGAAAAAGTTCCTAAATTTATTAGAAGATTTTTTATTATAATTATATCCAGAAAAGGCTCAGTGCAGTACTGAGTGTGACTGCTTAGTTTGGAGAAAAGTCGTCTCCTCATAAAGATGAGCTGTCCCTTTGGTATTCAACAAGCATATTTCATTACCATACAGTCTCTTTTGGGTATTGTCCATGATGAATAATGAATAGGAGATTGAAACAAGGCATTTCTCTGTCATTTCTTTCCATTATCAAGTTTAACTATGTTCACTACAGCAGAATTGATATTTCTCTACAGCTACCTCTCTCTTTCCTTCACTCATCAATGTAAAAATTTATTGCGTTTGAACACATGAAACTTGGGGAGTTATCCACACATGAAACAACTCATACACATGCTTAGTGGAACTTGGTGTGTAGCTTGTTTGCATATGTACTGAAATATTACTTCTTTTGAATTTATCGCATTTAAAATCTCATTGCAATGCAGTGCCTTGTTTGCAGAAGTGACCCAGGGAGGTCACAGCAAAAACTGCTGTGTCCCAGCGTCTGCCTGCTATATAAAATGTGTAATGTGAACATGTATTTATCTCTGTACCAATAATAAAAGCAATACCTGTGCCTAAGATAGTCAGTGAGCAAAATAACCATAAAAGAGATTTCAGATTATCAAGTAATTTGAAGCTTTTAAGTAGAGAGGCAATGCATGTGTTTTTCAGCTGAGAGTGTCACTTGCTGCAGAAGTATCACGGATCTTGAAATAAAGTGCATAAGACTTTTCTCCCCTTTGATAAAATTTTTAAGTGGCTGATCTGTTGAAATGTTAGGACCTTCTGAAACATGTAAACACATGTTTGAGGTTAAACACAAAATTAAAATTAACCATATGCATAAGTGCTTTCTGAACTGAGATTTTTAAATCCTAATGAGTTTGAGATCCCAGATGTACCAGTGCTGGGCTGCGCCTGTGGGTATAATCACACAGAGGACTGGAGCTAGTTTGGAGGGGCCTCCCAAGAACACTGCTGCGTGTGGAGTCTGCTGGCTCTGGGGAAGGGATTAAAGAACAAGCATTATTCCCAGGGTGGCACTGGTTACACCAGTTGATGTGCAGAAACATCTGTTTTATAATGGGAAAACACTCTGAGCTGCTTTAAAGCATTGACAAAGTTACTTTTAATTCTTCTTGATGTAGGTGGGAGGGAAAACTATCCTTAATTGGGAAGTGCGATTCCTGTGTCGATACAAGGTTACCTAATCCATACTTGCCTAGGAAAACAACAAGATTTAAAGGTTGGCATCAGACTTTTCTCAATTTCCATACCCCCATTTGCTTCCAGTCTGTTTAAACCCAAGTATGTGTAGCAAAATGGTCTAAAGACAGAAAAAAGTGTAGAGGAAATCTAGGCAGTAGCAAGATACTTAGATGCTGTCCTTGGAACAGTAGCTCTGTTTGCTTGGGAAAGTCCTGTAATAGTACCAAAATAAAGAAGAAGGGGTTTCAGCTCTCTTGTGGTCCCACAGACATGTGTGATGTGACAGCATTCAGGGCTGGGCAAAAGCTGTCCATGGATAGGGTTACCTTTGCAGGTGGTTTTGTGTAGTCACATGTTTGTGTAGTCACTGTCTACAGTATCAGATGGTGTGAACCAAGGGCTTGGATTATAGATGCATTTTCTCCCCTTGTCAGCATCAAAGCTGGACTTGTACCTGATGCTGTGGTGGAGATATAGCAATGGTTACTGCTGTGTGAACTCTGCATCAGGATGTTTTCAAGATGCAGAGAGCTATTTTCCTTACAGCACATGGAATATAAATGTAAAATTCAGTCAGTGGTCCTGCTTCTGATGATTGGAACTATCAGTGATCATGACGGACTATTGCCATTTAAAGGAGCATTTTTTTTTCCCCCTTTTTTCCTGTGCACTGCCTAACAGAGAGTACATTAGTGGTGATCTAAAAACACGGACTGTGGACATGGCAGATCCTGTTGGTTGAAGGTTGCCTTCGCAAAAGTGTCCCTAGTGCAGGGGCTGAATTGGTCATGTCTCTTCTGAAAGCCTAATTCAAAGCTTCTGTAGTTAACAGGAGTCATTCAGTTGAAGTCAGAGGATGTTGTGTCAGGCTGTTAGAGCCCAGTAAGCCATCTGCTCTCGCAAGCCTTGCCTTGCTAAAGCAGAGGTGCACTTTATTCCTTTGAGGCAGTATTTCTCATCCAGCGAGCTGTAATTCCACCCAGGGCATCATGGAAGGTAGTGATGGCAATTGAAGTGGTCTTAAAACACGGAAAAGATGGCTAAACATTTAAAGAACTCAATTTTCTCGCAGAATGAATGCAGACTATTACATAGGACTCTTGTGGTCAGTAAACTTTACTGTTACAATAAATAAAAGAATAAAAATATGTCTTGATATCAAGCAAGGTGATGGTTCCCTACAAAAATGACACCACTCTAAGAACAAAGGTTTCAAAGGGAGTGCGCACATAAAATAGAAGGTGGCATAGAGAATAATGTCTTCAAGAGCAGGCTTCAAATGTAAAAGTGCTTATTTAAATTCTAAAGTAAGAGGTGGGCTTTGGTGTATGGCACCCTTCAGGCTTGCAAGCCTCTTACTGCAACATCCTGATTTCTGCCAGGCTGTCAGCTTCCTCAGTTCCCTGGGGAAGCAGGATAGCAGGCTTGTGGCACCTCCAGCAAAGGTGATTCCTGTCTTCCTCTAGTGCCAGAGGGAGAACATACTGTGTTTCTCTCTGGTCTTTCTTCATCTTTGGTGAATTCCTGCAGAAGGAAAAGGTTGGACAACAGTCTTTTTGGAATAAGACATGTGTAAATAATGGATTTTTACTTTTTATTTCCATGGTAAAAATGATGAATGTATTCCGTATTCCTCCTACCTGCAAAGCAGAACTTGATCAAAGCCTTCAGTTTGACCTGAAATATTTTACAGAATGTAAAATCATGACTGCAGGTTTTTCCTTACCATTCTTCATCCTTCCTATCTTCCCCCTCCCCCTTTCAATTTTAATGGGAAAAAGCCCAAACGAAACAAAGCAATAAGAATAATTTTTTCTATATGTCAGAACAGTTCAACTCCTGAACCCATTCCTCTGTTTATTATGTGCTGAAATTATCACTAGTCTTTGGTACAGTGAAATATTTTCAGTGAACACACTATTCACCAGAAATTAAGATGTTCATTGTTATTTACAGTCTGTACTTGTCAGTATTCACCCATTGTACCTTGTATATAGTTACTAATTCACGTTTTTTTGAAACACTCTGAAGTAATAAGACAAGGAAACCTCTTTTTTCCCCTTTTTAAGTGCTAACTTTCTTTTTGATGGATAATTTTTACCTGCTGTAGACAAGAAAATTTTCTCAGGTGCAGTAGTTAATAACCTGATTTTAGATGTGATTTGTTCTAAATCTGTTATGCATTTCTCAGTGTATATCACAACTGTCGCTCAGTACGGGAAGCAGCTCTTCATTTACTATTACATTTATCTGTTCTGGTGACCTGGTTTTACAAATATTTTTAAATTACTTTTGCTTATTTTATGCAACAAATACTGAAATATTGAGAGACTACAGAAGATGCTGTAATATGTGCAAATTCCTTTTGAAAGTACACTTTTTGTACAGAAAATGCTTTTCACTAAAGAAGTAGACTATTGATCAGTTACAACAGACATACAATTTACCCTACAAGTTTCAGGAATGTTTTAGTATTTTACCTTATAATAGTGCTACAGTCATTCTAAGAACTACTTGAGTTAGGTTGCTAATATTTTTAAATTGATCCTTCATCATGATTTTTCTGTGTTGGTATCTGAGTGTAGCTATTGTATTATCTTGATTTAAAGTTCTAATGAGAACAGCCCAGGGCTCCTGGAAAGCAAAGGGAAGCAACTCATGTTTTTTCTCGCTTTAGAAAAGAATGAGAAAATATACATTGCAGCAGTTTCATTTGGGATCTCTAATAACTTCCTGCTTCTTGTAAACAAAAGTGAAAATGGTTTCTAGCAAAGTGTGTCTGGCCTCCTCTGTCAGTGGCTGTGAGGTATAGAATCAAAGAATCAGAATCATAGAATAGTTTGGGTTGGAAAGGACCTTAAGGTCATCTAGTTCCAACCCCCTGCCATGGGCAGGGACACCTTCCACTAGACCAGGCTGCTCATAGCCTTGTCCAGCCTGGCCTTGGACACTGCCAGGAATGGAGCATTTACCACTTCTTTGGGCAGCCTGTTGCAGTGTCTCATCACTCTCACAGTAAAGAATTTCTTCATTATATCCAACCTCAATCTCCCTGTTTAAGTTTGAATCCATTACCTCTTTTCTTGTCATGACAGTTGACAGGAAAACATCATCTTATAAATGTCAAAAGGGAGCTCTGAGTTGTAGGGCCTCAGGTGCAAACCTAGTTACTCAGACTTGTGGTAGGAAGGAGACCATCAGTCTAGTTCCATTTGAGAGAGAAATGAGAAATTTGGATTTTTTTTTTTTTGTCTTATTAGTCAGAACGTTGCAAATGTGGGTGCAAAGGAATTAAGGAAAAACCCCATAATTTAGGTTGACTGTGAAATTTTGTTACATTCATAGTTGCTATGACAGTGTCATTACTAATATGGCCTCGTAGTATTTTTTCTTGTATCTTTGTCATTTAGACGCACAGGGAACTGTGCTGCATCAGGACAACACCAGTATGCTGTGGATATGCCTACTGTCTGAATGGCCCCTACCTTATTAATTCCCAAATGTGGAAGGTGCTTGGTGCAGGCTGTCAGGTGGCCACGAGGCTGAATGCCGTCTTTGAATTTCCTCCCTGCCTCTGCCACCAGAGTTGCTATGAAGTCCTGAGCAAATCAGATAAACTGACAGTCTCATTTAGTCACCAGTCGTGTGTTACTAATTTTCTTAATACTCAAACTAAGGCACCTGTGACCAGACTCAAAGCCGTACAAAATGTTCACCACTGCAGTAAGATCCAATGTGAGCAGTGCTTCAAGTGTGTGCAATAAAGCTCTTAAGTATACTTGACATTGAGAGAAGTCAAGACAGGTACCCAGAATTAGTCTTAGCCTCTCTTTGTTCTCCACTTTCTTACATGAAAATAATAGATTAACCTGTTCTTGCAAAGATTGTGGAAAAAGAGCTCCTCTAACATTGCAGGGCAGTAGGTGCCGTTGCAGTGAGTGATAAATTACCCTCCTAAGCTAGAAACCTATTTATCTTTTATAGAAGAACACATACTGCTTTTATTTTTGTTGAGATCTGACCCCTTACTTAAATTAATGCAAAATCAAATTCTTAGTATAGCAATCAAACAACCCGTGGGAAAGCATATAGCAATTATGCATTATTGTTCAGTCCAACATAGTTATAAAGTACACAGCTTATCTGCCTTTTGAAATGAGAGCAGTAAATAAACAAAAGAAAATGCTAAACAAACCTTATGTCTTAATCTTAATTCTGTTTTGTTTACTTAAGATCTTTGGAGCAGCATCTGAAAACTTTACAGTCTTTATTACTTAACACTCAGAATCTTTGTATAAGCTAAGGAAATAATACAGTTCCCATTTTATGGATTTGGAGGTAAGACATGGTCAAGATGAGCCCATAGACATTAAAAGACATTGGTGTGTGAAAGTTAAGGGCTTCAATTTCAAGCATAGATAGGTGCCAGCCCTTCGACTTACCACTGGACCAAGCTCCTTATACCGTGAATGACACCTGAGAAGGTGTCATCCAAAACTGCCAGCCAGGTAACAGGGTGTCACTGACTGTCCCCTGCGGTAGCCCTCTGCTAACGAAGAGGGAATTTGTGAGACCAGTGGTAGGTCTGTGAAGGTGCCTCCAAATACTTCACATTCAGTGGTTATTTGGCTCCAGACGGAAGCAGATCCAGCGTTTGAGGATGGCTGGCATGCTTCAGCAATGCCAGTTGCCTCAAAACCCTTGAGAGACCTGGGCAAAGGCATGGGTAATTTCTGAACTGTGTTCCAGTTTAGGGGTGACCTTGATGTGAGCCATGGAGCCCTGGCATTCTGGAGCTTTCTGGGCAGGCAGAAAGGCACCCAGGGAAACTTTACAGACAAGATAAAACTATATTCAACCTTAGGCAGGTGGCAAATTAAACTTTGCAGCAATGCGGTTTTTGAGCTTTGGTACCTGGGCTCCATCTCAGACACCATTAAATTCCTTTCTGTATTTGCCAGAAGACACACATTGTAATGCAGCAAGTTGAACCCCTTGTTTTTTTCTTGTATGTGCCTGTTTTTTTTCTTCCCTGCTGTTGTCCTATTTCTTATTATGGACACATTTGGCCACTGTCAAATTGAATGATTTTTTGCATACTTGGTTGGCTGACTCGTTTTTCCTAATTTGCTGATACAGTCAACTGTGCCAGTAAAGCAATTATGCAAAATTGTGTATAAAGGTTTAATGATACAAAACAGTGTTCATCACAAATCTAATTGTGATTCTTACCATACTTTCATAAACTAAGGGTTTTGAGATGTTTGAATTAGGATCTCTGTGGTTAATATCTACCTTGTTAAAAATACATATTTAGTTTAGCAGGTAAGGGAACATTTAATGTACGTGTCACTGTTTACGTTGGGAAGAAGCAATAAACAAAGCTAGTGACTTGAAGATATTCAGACAATGGTTTATATGCTTTCAGGTGGTGATTATGAGAAGTCTGCTTTATTACATGTCTCATTAGGTTACACTGTTATCTTTTTTACATTACAGATGATAACTGTGTGGTTGATTATGCACTGAGTCTAATACAACACAAAGATGAAAATATAAAGACGGACAAAGCAGAATAATGTGTCTGCATACTGAAAACAAAAGACAGTGGGTTAAAACAGAATTGACTGGTACAGTATGCTGAGATTTGATACCTGGTTTCCACTCGGATAACCAAACTGGTTCAGGAAAAGAGCAGTAAAGCAATACTTAGTAATGCTTCCACTGAAGCTGAAAATCCCATTGGCTTTTCTTGGTCCAGAATAGAGCATTTAGAAATATTTCAAAACTGTTATTTCTCCTTCATGTTTGCATTGATATTTTCTGATTTCTGCCCTGCTGCTTTCCTCAGGATCGTGGCTGGGATTTAATCCTACCATAGAAAGTATTAGCAAGTCAGATATTATTATTAGGACTGACATTTAGTAGAGTCTCGTTTGTATCGGGTCATTATGTACTGCAGGGAGAGACCTTCTGCCATAGCCACTAGAGACAAAGCACACACTGCTTTCATCAGACAGCGTATCGGGAGGGCTCATAAAAAAAGTGGCTTTCCTTTCCATCCCTTTCTTGGTTGACAGTTCTCAGCTTTATGTCATCCTTGCACTAAGGAAGAATCAAGGACTGTAAGGAGCGGGAATAGTGAATAACCTGGCAGTGGTTTCTTCTGCCTCCTTAATCAAGGTCACACTTGAGTGCTAAATTATGAAGGTGAGTTCTGTTCACTTGGGTGCTCCACATAGTCAGATGTGTGAGCTGTTTTATACTGAACACAACAGTCTGTGGCTTGTATAAACAGCTTTAATTTACTGCTTTCTGAAAACAGAGGCCTGAAGCAGTCATGGAGGTTGCAGGAATGTTAATTGTTTGTGTACATGAATGAGCTTATAAATGGTTGTTTTTGCAGTCTTCCATAGCTCATCAAGGGTAACCGTGTCACTGCCAGAGAAAAGAAAAGAGAATGATTTTTTTTTTCTCTCCACAGTCTACTAGTACTTTCAGGGCTTGATATAATATGCCTTTAACAAACCGTGAACTTCTCCCCTACTGAGCCACTGCATCATGCCTACATTTGGTGTAGGCAGAGAACCATTATAACTAATCCACTCTCCCGTCATATCTCTAGCAAACACATGTAAGTGTTTTCTTTGAATATTTATTTCGATGCAAGGAGTGTTAAGTCTTTTATTTGGCAACAGAAACAAGTAGGAGACTGTGACTTTTGAACTTTATAACCTTAATTGTGGAAGTTCTGTTTCTCAGCTATGTGCTTTGACAAATGTACATCAATTGTATTTGGTTTTAAGAGAATAATCCTGCCACCTCACAAGAACCTTAGAATAGTTTGCCTCTGTAGGTAGGAGATCTTTAAAATGTAGATGCTGAAACGATCATTTTTTTGCTTTGTTTTTTAACAGGTACGGTTATATGCAAGGCCTGATGCAATCCGAAGAGGATCAGGGGACTATGCTCTAAATATTACAAGGAGACTCATTGAATTTTATGAAGATTATTTTAAAGTGCCATATTCCCTTCCAAAATTAGGTAAGATTTTGCTTAGAACATGTAGTTCGCCCATAGATGGGAGATTAAGTCAGCTTTTTAAAATGAAATTTAAGACCAGAATGCACTAGCTTTTGAGGTAAGAAATGTTTGGGTTAATTTAGAAGGATCAATAAGTCTGGAACTTTTCATTCCTTCCTTGCAGAGGAAGGGATGCCAAATTGTCCTGTCTGCAGCAGGAAACGGACAGTACTTAAATGTGTTAGGCAGTGGGAAGAGAGCTTGAGAGCTGTCACTGATAAGTGGGTTGGTTTTTTTTTTTGTTTGTTTGTTTAATGCAGTTTATTTTGGTCTGTACTTTCTTTAGATAGCTATTAGGAAATGTTTGTTCTGTAGTACTTGTATCTTGGTGCCTCAGCCTTTGATATGGAGCAGAATTGAAAATACTTGTGGAAACTGGAAACCTGTAACAGTGCAAGGCTGTATTTTTTGTTTTATGCTGGCTTTTGGGGTCTTTTAATGCTGATTAATGCATATGCTTATTTCTATCGTTGCTTATTGAAAAAATTGCTGTGAACTTGTTTGCTGCTCAAGTGACCAGAATGTAAAAGCTGTCAATTTCTATTATTTTTTAAATAGTTTCTTCTCATCTTCTCTGTCACCACAATCGATTGTTCTCCTACATACTTGAATACTCTATACTGTATTATTACACCCTCCCTCCTTTGGAACATGTTTGTTCAAGATCCAGAAAATCCTATTGCTCAACAGCAGGAAGAGAGCTTGTATTTGATCAGAAGTGCTATAGTTGGAACCACAGGTGATGCTCCCAGGAACTCAGGGTCTGTTTCATTAAATCCCTTGCCTGCTGAGTAGCTTTATTAGTCTTACAACTAACAGTGTAGGAGATAGACAAAGTAATTGATACTGCTAGATCAGGGTGTTGCATGAACTTTTTATACGTATGTTGTGGCATTTCTTTCTGGTTGTCTTTGAATGATGGTTTACAGGCCGTGTTCGGCTAGGGAAATATGCAGATGGGTTAAACATGGCATGTGCATCAGCCTTTCTATGTATCCTTCCATGACTGTCTTCAGCTATGTAATGATGATTTCATAAAGGAAGCTAGAGACTTAAAGATGCCAAAAATTTAGAAGAAAAAAAATAATCAAATGTTGAATATGAAGGATGAGCATCATCCTCAGGTAGTTCTCTGCCAGGTAGCATCAGGCAGTAAGGACTCTATCTGCTTCAGAATTATCTTTCACAATTGCAGATTGTGTTATCATTATATCTTTTAAAAATACTGGAAACAGTATGTTCCAGTTTGGATCTCCTTGGAACAGAACAGGAGGAATAGTCTCAAGTAAAATTGTATATTTTCATCAAGTATTTGTAGCACAATTGTTGAGCTAAGCTGAAATACTGCTGTAAAACTTTAGCTATTCTGTAGTGATACTGTAGAAAACAGTTTGTGAGGTTTTGTATATACAATAGAGAAGTTAAATTCATTTGATGTAAGTATAACAAGGAAAATTTCAAAGCTCTCAGTGATGTAAATATTTTTGAAAATATTGCATATTAACTTAAGTATATTTGTTCCCAGCTCAGGCAGACATCAAGATTGCTGCATTTAAGTGTGTTCTAGTGTCTTTAACCCAAAGGAGTTCTGTATTTTTATTTTTTTTTTTTGCTGGAAAATGGAAGGTTAGGGACCATAGTATTATGGGTGAATAAAAGGACTAAAAATGAAAACACTGTGGTCTTTTTATGACAGTGATTTTGCAGTAGTATTGAAGACTTTTCTAAAGGAGGAGACAAAACAGCATTAGCTACAGCAGGGGAAGGCATGTGTATCGGGAGGATGTGTTGATACTGAGAACGCGACTGTGCTCTCTGAAGGCTTGTGACTGTCACTTGATAAGCTGCTGTCACTGCTGCAAAGGATTGCATACTTCATTTAGGTTTTAAGAAAAGTCAGAATGATTCTGTGGGGCATTTTAGGAATTTTTCATTTGATTTATAAATGAAATGTGAAATATCTTCAGGTGGGAGTGAAAATTGAAGAATGCAGTTTAAAAAGCTTTTTAATGACAGCTTCAGATTGTAGAAAATGTTCCATTTAAAAAAGAGATGTTTTAAAAAATGAAAAGTCTTGTTTCATGTATTGTCCAGCTCTAATAAGAGTGAACTTAAACAAATGTAATTTGATTGAAAACACAATTTATATTTTCCAAAGTAATTCTGTTATTGAATTACTGAGCAGTTTACTATGCAGGTGCTGCATAGTTACTATCAACTACCTGAGCAATATGCTGTTAGTGTCAGTGCTGTATACTGGGGTGTGTGTGGGGACCTGCAACCTTTGATGAAGCACTTCCATTATCTGTGTGGTCTTCCATTTGAACTCTATATTGTAGGAATATCTGAGGACAGTTAGGCTTTTTGGATGTATTGCTATATCAGAGGGACCTGTGTTCATTTGTTCATTCTTATGTCATTGAGGTTCCGTTCCAAGGATCTTTGGAATTTGAAACTGGTGCTCTTCATCTAAGTTTGTAATGACTCATCTACTGTTCTCTGTAGGAACCACTTTCTCTTGATGCTCTTGACTACTTGGTTTTGCCTAGGCTTTTTTACTGTACTTACATGAAGTCAGATGTCTGTGGCTGCTGCTGCCAGCTGTGGGCTTCTCTCACTTCTTGGCAGCCTTTGTTACTATTGGGAGCCATGGAGGAGCTGGAGGAACATTTTTGTCACCCCATGACTAAAATTTTGTAGGTCTTATATGGCCTGTACTGACTTCTGAATGCACTGGAACAGGACATTTGTTTGCCAGTTGATGTGAATTCTGGTAAAGGATGGGAATTGGGGGTTTTTCTCATTTGAATAACCAATTTCCACAGTTAAAAGTTCTACTAAGCTTGTAGAGATGTTTTTTCCTAATTGTACTCTGAATTAGAACATGCCTGTGTAGGTTTTTTAAGTAATAATTTTTGTATGAATTTCATTTCTGAAAAATAGGATCCTAAACCCCCCCAAATTCTTTCCAAGACTATATCATTATAAACACTAGTTAAAATGAGGCGTGGATAAAGCATTGGGATTTATTTAATTCTAAAAAGATACGCAGTAGGTTTTTTAATTGTGTTTCTTTGGCTGTTGAATATAAAATATATTTCTGTATTTGTATCACATATTTATTTTTAATCCATTTTGCAACACACACAAAAGAATTCTTTGCATGTATAGAGCTTTTCCTTACGAGGATCTGAAATAATCTCCCTGTAGGGAATGATTAGGTAAGGAAATACTCTCTACACATGGACAGTTGTGACTCTGAAGTTGTAAATAATTTGGGGTGGAGGGTCTGACTGCGTTTTACAACCAAGACTCCAAGGCAGCCCAGTGAGGTTAGCAGGAGACAGGTACAGAGAAAACAAAAAGGTTAGTTACTGCAGCAGGTGGTGATTTGTGAAGTTCTGTGTTAAAAGAGGTTGTAGATGCAAAAAGATTCTACAGGTCCAAAGAGAGACGTGGACAAGTAAGTGGAGAAGGGATCCGTGGAAAGAAATGGTATGGTGTGAAAATAGAAGCTGGGAATTACTCAAGAGTTCTAGTCATACTTCCCTGGTCTTCCTCTTTCCTGAACATCTGCTTGTGGCTGTTGTTGGAGAGGTTAATACTGAGCTAGTCAGTCTTTTTGTCTGAGCTGGCAGGGTTATACATATGTTCACAATCTTCCAGTTTCTCAAGTGTTTCTGCTAAAGCGCCACAAAGTCTTATTTCCAGACTACTTCAGGTACTGGAATAAGAAACTTTATAGGGCTCCAGTTATGAAAGACTGACAAAACTTCACATGTGATGCATAAATAAGCCACTTGTGTGAAGATTTTTGGGCCTTGTTTCTTCCCCTTAACAGCATTGCAGTATCATGGTGTTAGCAGGATGTGTTTACTGCTTCTTGTAAAACTCTTTTTACAACTAAATTTGTTTTATACTGAGTACTGTATTTAGACATCCACATAATTAGCGTAACCACTGTGGGTTGTGTAAATGAACTTGGGTGTCTCAAGGGTTAGACACACAGTGCCTAACTCAAAGGCACTTCACTTGGATTCATTCAACTTTTGCACTTAACTGGCATAACTAAATAAGTGCTGATTGCCTTAGGTTCCTTATTCCTCAGTGGAGAGATCTTCCTGGAGATAGTTTGAGTCTTATATGGGCAGAGTCCTCCACTGGAGCTGCCCAGGTAAGAGAAAAAATGTTTTAATAACCCCTGAGCTTAATTTGTCATCTGTACCATTAAACTTTAACCATATGCAGACCTGGGAAGGAGATATTTAGTGATGAAAAGCTGTGAATAAGCTTGGAAAGAAATTGGGCTTCTTGGAAGACTTTCAATTCCCCACTGAAAGTGTCCTGAAAGGTGGAAATATGAAGAGCTGAAGAATCCACTTTGGGACATTGCGTATGTTTCAGAAAGGCTGGGTGAAAGTAAATCTGCTTCTTGTTTTGTCTTGAGGTCAGTGGATATGAGTCAATATTTAATTTATAAATACTGCAATTTGTGTGAGCAAAATAGTGTTAAATATATCTTGATGGAGTTACATCTGATATATTTTATGTAGGGCTTTTTTTTTATTCCAGGTATGTTCAGGGTACTAATTACCTGGTTCATGCAAAAATGGTATGGTCCAGTGTTCATTATTCAGCAAAACCACTTTAAAGTTATGAATGCAAAGGCTCAGAAGATGGTTTTCGAAGGGATTTAGTGAACATGCTGCACAATAGAAGACAAGGTCAGACCATTAACATTTGCTCTTTGAGTATTTCTGGAGAACGGGTTTCAGGCTTTAAAGTCACAGAAGAATTTAAACTCTCTTATAATGTGAAAAACAGATCAGCTATTTAAAGTAAAAGTTCAACAGGGAGCTGCTCTGATTTTCAAAGGAAACTCGTGTACCTCTGCTCTGTTCCCTGATTGTTGACAGTGAATATTTTGGTGAGAGATGCTGCTGCTGCCTGTTGCTGTGTGAGCCATTGCAGGCCCAGAATAAAAATGTTTGGATGCTGTTGTAGGATGGTCATGTGACTTGCTGTGGGTACTAGTGGTGAACTGTTAATTTTGATTTAATTGCTTTACTATTAGCTCGACTCTTTGACATGCTCTTAACCTGTTCATTGCAATATTGACTTCTGCCCTGCTTGGTCCTCCATCATCTTCATCAGCGTTCTTTGTACTACTATTGCTTTATTGCTTCTCCTTCAATGTCCTTGCTTCTGTCTCTGCTCCTCCTTCTAGGGTGAACCTCCATGTTGTTGGCTGCATTCTCTGCTTTAGTTCTGCTGTAAGTTTCACAATTCCTGCCCTCATACTTTGTCTTTCTCCCTACCTAGGTGACCTCTTCTTTCAATAATTACTACTTTTCTGGTCTTGTTATTACAGTAGTTGAAAATGACTGTCAGCTTGGTTGCCTCTTGATTAAGAGGTCGCCAGCCTGAAAATTTCAGAAATGCCAATCTCATCTGACCTCCAGAATGGGAAGCCTTGCAGAATTTTGTAGTGTTCTGATGACAGCATAGCTGTAGCGTCTGTCTGAAGTGTACACAGTCTTTCTGAAAGATGTCCAGTCTCTTCCACTGAGAGAGAATCCATTACAACCCTGCAGGAGGGAAGGAAAGGAACATTCAATTCTGTAAAGTCTGAAGGAGTTTTTAGTTGTATGGTCTTTTAAATTGAGAAAAAGGAGTGTAGGAAGGGAGATGCTCTGGGGCTGGGATATATGACTTCTGGAATGAGGAAGAATGGGAGAGGAGGCGCTAAAGACTTGATTCATGTTCCTAAACATAATTAACTGGTACTGTTTAAATGCTTTGTGTATCCTGAAAAGCCTTAGCTGCTGCTCCTGCTGGCCTCTGGATGAGATCCTGTTGGGCTAAGGCCGGTCCATACGTAGCAGTTCCACATGTTTTTAATAATTTTGAGCATCTCAACTGCGGCTATCACCCATGTTTAAGCAGCAGAACAGAAACCTACTGTTTTCTTTGTCCAGCTACTTGAAGCAAGTATAATGCCTCTGCAGGGGGGACTATTTGTTGATACAGAGCATTCCTACATGGAATGAACTATGTCACTTTTACCCTGACCTTTGAAGCCTTTGTTTTGAGACTGGTGTTCTTTTTTTTGGGGTTTTTTTTTTTTTTTTTCTTTTTAAACTTCTGAGCTGTGGGTACTTCAAAACAGCAACTGGTCAGGGCTCCAGGGGGGAAAGTTCCAGCTCCAGCCGTAGGAAAAAGCACTGTTTTTTTCTTAGAACAATGCTTTGAAATATGAAAAGAAACCGTGAGTTACTAAACTGAAACAAACTGTGTAGGAAATCAGCCCACACTATGATGTTAAGAAGGACACCAATTTGGTGGCCTTCTATGATGGGGCTACAGAACTGATGGACAGGCGCAGAGCAGCTGACATCATCTACCTGGACTTGTGCGAAGTGTTCGACACTGTCCCACACGACATCCTTGTCTCTAAATTGGAGAGACATCAATTTGATAGGTGGGCCACTCAGGAGATAAAGAACTGGCTGGATGGCTGCATGCAAAGAATTGTGGTCAATGGCTCAATGTCCAGCTGGAGACCAGTAATGAGTGGTGTCCCTCAGGGATCGGTGTTGGGACCGGTCTTGTTTAACATCATTGTCGCTGACATGGACAGTGGGATTGAGTGCGCCCTCAGCAAGTTTGCCGATGACACCAAGCTGTGTGGTTCGGTTGATACGCTGGAGGGAAGGAATGCCATCCAGAGGGACCTTGACACACTTGTGAGGTGGGGCTGATGCCAATAGTATGAAGTTTAGCCATGCCAAGTGCAAGGTCCTACACCTGGGTCGGAGCAATCCCAGGCACAGCTACAGGCTGGGCAGAGAAGAGATTCAGAGCAGCCCTGCGGAGAAGGACTTGGGGGTGCTGGTCGATGAGAAAATGAACATGAGCCAGCTTCAGTGTGCACTCTCAGCCCAGAAAGCCAACTGTGTCCTGGCCTGCATCAAAAGGAGCATGACCAGCAGGTTGAAGGAGGTGATCCTGCCCCTTTACTCTGCTCTCATGAGACCTCACTTGGAGTATTGTGTGCAGTTCTGGTGTCCTCAGCACAAAAAGGACATGGAACTGTTGGAACAAGTCCAGAGGAGGGCTACAGGGATGATCAGTTGACTGGAGCACCTCCCATATGAAGATAGGCTAAGAAAGTTGGGGCTGTTCAGCCTGGAGAAGAGGAGACTGCGTGGAGACCTCATAGCAGCCTTCCAGTATCTGAAGGGGGCCTATAGGAATGGACTCTTCATTAGGGACTGTAGTGACAGGACAAGGGGTAATGGGTTAAAACATTAACAGAGGAAGTTTAGATTGGATATAAGGAAGAAGTTCTTTCCTGTTAGGGTGGTGAGGCACTGGAAATATGGGTTGCCCAAGGAGGTTGTGAATGCTCCATTCCTGGCAGTGTTCAAGGCCAGGTTGGATGGAGCCTTGGGTGGCATGGTTTAGTGTGAGGTGTCCCTGCCCATGGCAGGGGGGTTGGAACTTGATGATCTTAACGTCCTTTCCAACCCTAACTATTCTGTGATATGGTCTAGTGCGTGGTGTCCCTGCCCATGGCAGCAGAGTTGGAGCTAGATGGTCGTAAGGTCCTTTCCAACCCTCACTATTCTATGATTCTGTGATCTTAATGTACTTTCTAACCATAACCATTCTATGATTCTTGTTAACCAACACTCCCAAGACCTTTTCCTCATTGCTGCTCTTAATCCAGTCTCTGGCCAGCCTGCATTTGTGCTTGGGATTGCCCCAGCCCAGGTGCAGGACCATAGGATCCATGGTTGGAGTGTAGCCTTAAATGCTGACAATGGTGCTCTGTTTTAAGTTCATAGGACATTTGAGAGAGCCCAGTGCACAAATTAACTTCTAGTTAAAGCTACCCAGAGGCAGAAGACTGATAGAGAGCAACCAGTCTTTGTTGTTTTTGTAAACAAGGTTTAAAGTTTCTCAACGTTATAAACACAATGGAAATGCGTATTTCATCCTATATGTGCCTGCATCTGGGCTGTCAGGAAGACTGTGCTGCCTTGAACAATCTGAAGAACCTGGAGTTCTTCCAAGCTTCTGAGCCTGATTGCTCCAGCCACACATCAGTCTTGTGTCTTGGTGAAATCTGGCCACAGAACAGGCATGGTCTCATGTGAGGTGTCCTTGCCCATGGCAGGGGGGGTTCGAACTTGATGATCTTAAAGTCCTTTCCAACCCTAAGTGTTCTATGATTATATGATTCTATGAAAAAATAATCTTGTCTTAGCAATTGCTCTTTCTGCATTGCTCTAAACTATTTTAAATGGTAAGCTAGTTAATTCCAGTCATTAGTATTGTACAACTTATAATAAGTATTGTAACTGGTTTTGGAAGTTTGTTAAGGGAAACCTGATCTCCCCCTGTTGACTTGGTGCCGCAAGTATAATATTGTTTGCAGGAGACAGGAGATGTTGCATACAGGAATAAAACGTCTTTATGCAGAATAAAAATGAATAGGCCCTGGTGGAAATTATCCTCTTCTGAGCGATTTCTTTTCATTATGTAGTGATTTCCCTCCACTTTTAACTGTAGCATGAATAGAATCCAAATCTCCCAAATAATGCAAGTTTTCAGATAGTAGCACTATTGCCAGTAGTAGTTCCGTCAGCCCAAAGGAGAAGGAAGGTGACCAAATCCAACAGCATCCTAACGGCTCTTAAGCTAAATCATCTTGGCTTTTAAATGAGTAATGTAAATGGAATTTTTTCTAAGCTGCTCTTCATTTGAGCACATAGTACCAATGTAGAAGGGGGTGCACTGATTTTTAGCAATGTCTACTCAAAGTTATTTACCTTGTGAGTTACATTCTTCAGAAACTGATGCATTTTGTCATAAGTTAGGAGAAATAAATCTTGGCAGAGGTATCAGTAGAGGTGTCTCTGCTGACTACAGAGAGAGGAAACTAATCTGGCTACTTTAAATTTAATCTCTAATTTTTAGATGGCTAAAAGTTGAGGTGAATCTTTCTATAGGATTTATAAAATTGAGTAAGATCTTTGTCAGACACAGAAACTCCACAGAAATTATGGAAATCTCTAGGAGACTGTGTGAACTTTCACTTGGTACAAGATGGTTAAATACCTAAAAGCGCATGAATCCAAAATACTTTTTCTATAGCCATGGCTAAAGCAGTTTTCATTATAGCTCCTTTTACTCAGCCTGAGCAGAGCTCTCATCCTTGATTGTCTTCTCCAGGGTTGCTAGGCTTTGTGTTAGCGTAATCATACTATTCTTGACCAGACATGTTCACATATTAATATCAGATATTTGAAAGGGTAGTACTGATTTCTGCTGCAAATAGTATTGTTGGAACCAGAGGCCTCTTGACCGTGTATGGTTTTTGAATTATATTTTTTAAGAGAGTCTACCGAAGATGTTTGATAACCTGTTAGATATGCCAGTTGAGAGGGTTTATCAGAGACTTTGACCAGCAGCTGAAACCTTTTACGCCGGCAACTGTAGCTCTGTCTTGAAGAAGCATATGTAGAGCAAAACCTTTGGCCTTGCCCCCACAATGAACTTCATGTTTGTCTAGGCTTTGGGAACTGTGTTTTTTACTGTGGGATAGGGGCATTGTCATTAGAATACTGGGAGAATTACTTTCTGTGCATGGTATGTCACTATGAAGGTTAGCATATGGACATCAGAGCTGCATGGCAGAAAAATAAATATAGGAGGGTTTGGAAGGAACAGAAATTATATCACTGAGGATACTGTGACAGATTTAGATGGTGTTCATGAAGAGGGGTGTGTGTGAATCCTTGGACAGTGTGTAGGAAGACTGGCTTCTGGAAGGATGTGCTAAACTAGAAAATATTTCATTTTAAAACTTGTATCTGTAGTGTTTAGTTTGAATTAAAGTAGGTAATGTGATTGGTCTACAGCAATTAACTAGAGTGCCAAAATGAAAGTAATGGCCTCTTCTCTCAAAAATTTGGTAAAAACCTGATACTATTTACATCTGAAACAGTACAGAAGTGTTATACAGTCTGATCAAGTATATTGTCTTTTGATGGAAAAGGGAAATGACTATTGTTAACCTACCAAAACATACAGACCACCTATGCAGTGAGTGATGTGTAAACAGCACCTTCAAGATGACTGCATATCCGCAGACAGAGCTAACAGAATAATGTAACATGCTCATAATGCCATTTGAGTAAACATGGAAGTTTACTAAGGACTTACTTGGCTCTCTGTAATTTTGGTTATGTCTGGTTCATATTCATCATCATATAACAAATTTTAAATAAAGATAATTTAAATTCAGTTCACAAAAGTTCCTGTTTCCATTTAACCCTACAGTTTAAGGTGTGGGAGGAACACAAGGATACTGTGGTGACTTCTGATTTTTCTGTCTTACATGTAAAGCAGAGGCTTTCCTGTTTGAAGAGTGGAGCTTGGTAATATCAAGGTATTGGGCTGGTGGGGGAGGAGGGGAAAGAAGTGGCAGCTTATAGAGTACTGTCCACATCAAATACCAGAATAATTTACTCAGGCTTTTTATTTTTTTATACTTGGCTTTACTTTCAAAGCTAATCTGTAACTTCTATGACTTAGTCAGTCTCTGAGTGGCTGGAATGACAACTTCCATGCAGAAAGACTAAAAGATAAGACCACGAGGACACTGTAACAATACTTGCATTGTATTGTGCTTTTTTTCAGAGATAGCAATTGTTCTCACAATAATTTTGAAAACATTGCTATCATTTTAATGCTGATTTGAACTTTTAAGAATATGTGATTTTAATTGTTTTTCATATTGGTATCATCGCTAAACTGAAAAGAGAACGGAAAGCAAGGTTTTGTTTCCCTCTCCCTCTCATTCCTCCCTGTCCCCCTTGCATCACTGGATAAGTGTTCCTGTTAACTTTCCATGTTTTCAGTTTTAGAAAGATTGTGCTTCTTCGGGGTAGTTTGTTATGCTGTCCAGATGGTATTGTGACAAAGTTTGTTTTCTATTGGATGCTGATTTGAGGGCACCAAATACATTACTTTGAGAAACAGAAGTTTTACTAGGCAAAACTGATGAGAAAGCATTTTATCCACTGACTCACTTAAACTGACTTGCATTTGCTTTTGTTTATTTTCTTACATTTATCCTGAAATACATACACACTCACACATCTATACATGTTGACCTTATTCATGCTTACTTTAATACCAAGGTCAGGGCAATTCTGTAGTTGTGCCTACCAAGAACAGTCTTCTTTACTGTGGATATTTTGTGCCAGAAAGAAGAAGATAAGGGAAGTACACCCTCTCCTGCCTCCTCCTCCCCCAGTAAATATCTGTGAAATTAATCTTCTTATTTCTTAATAAATCTAAAACATAATAGTTGTGCATTACTGATGAAGTGAGAGTTACAAAAAAGTAACCACTTATTGATAATTAATAACCAAGTACTAACAATGTCCTAAATATTAGAAATAGAATAGAATAGTTAGGGTTGGAAAGGACCTTAAGATCATCTAGTTCCGACCCCCCTGCCATGAGCAGGGACACCTCACACTAAACCATGCTACCCAAGGCTTCGTCCAGCCTGGTCTTGAATACTGCCAGGGATGGAGCATTCACAACCTCCCTGGACAACCTATTCTAGTGCCTCACCACCCTAACAGGAAAGAATTTCTTACTTATATCCAATCTAAAATTCCCCTGTTTAAGTTTTAACCCATTACCCCTTGTCCTGTCACTACAATGAAAGTCTGTTAAAAGTCTGTATTTAGCTGTATAAAATGGGTTTTCTCATCTTACTTCTGTACTGTAAAAAAACCCCATAAATACAGAAGAAGATACGTTTTCATATATCATCAAAGAACATGAGGAGTATCTTTCAAGAGATTATGACAGTGTCTTGAAAAAGATTATAGGACATTAAAGTGGGACTTAAATAGGCCAGGGATTTCTGTTCATACAAAATATGTGAAGAAATACATAACTACAGAGCTGAATGAATCCATCGCTGCTGCCTTGATTCTTCTGGCTTAGTTTTAAACCTTCCACCTGTACTAGCTAGTTTCTGTAAGCTACTGAAATTCAAAAGGATGTAGGTATTCACCCTTTATTGCTTTTGCTAAGGATATTTTAGCTGAAAAGATATCCTAACACAATGAATTATGCTATGTTTGCAGCACCATGCCTGAAGCAACTTCATTCTTGCATTAAGGAAACCAATGATTTTCAGTATAAAGTGAAAATACTAAGATAGCTGAACAACTATCGCTGTTCATGATTCCCTCCCCTTCCCCCCCCCCCAATACTGTCAGTCTTCTTAAAGTAGTATAGGGACATTAAAAGAATCACTTAATAAAAATGCTGTGGAGAATTCTGTTAGATAGTGCTAAATTTGCTTTCCGTGTTCTCCCTTGCTGTGTATAAATTCTCCTTTTCTTTGCTTCTAATTTATTTAAATGCCATCTGCTTGTGTATTTTGAATGTAGCATTTCCAGATTCAGGATCAGTTCTGTGAAGACTGCTTTTTCCTTCACTCTTTCTGATTCTTATCAGTAACACTTCTAACATAGCTGTCCTCATGAAGATATATATTTGTCATAGTGATAGCACACTTCCGAAAGTGTATTAAGCTAAACCAACTCCCACTGTTCAACTCAAAAATATGTTCCTTGTCATATGCTACTCCTCACTGAAATTAAACTCAAGCAATATTTTAGCCTAGAGAAGTCAAGTCACTTTGTTTCCTGGCATGTTCAGCTTTGGCATGTTCAGCTTTAGCATGGCTGAGTGTAGTTCTGCTGCTGTCCATTACTGAGCAATTTAATCCAAGAGTGGGTGGGAAGGAGAGGCAAAGGGAGTGACGTACAAGGATGCAAAAGAACTTAGAAATGTATTCTGGAGACCCTTGTCCTAAGTTTCTGGAGCTCTTACTGTCTTGGGTGGCTTAGATAAACCTTCAGAACTGGTTTAGAATAGCTCCTGAGTTTGTGGCTTTTTAACTAATCCTTCAGCTTTGCAGTGATAGGGGACCTGTCAGTGAAGCTGATCATGGCAAGATCGTTCCATACGTATTTTATTCAGGAGGGAGTTTGGTCTGTTACCAGCACTAGGACATTAACTACAGATAGATTTCCTTTTAAATTCATGGTGTAAAAGCACAGGTATTTTGACAGAAATTTAATTACACATGGCTATGTTTATGATGTGACCCTAAAAGAGTAACAGAACCCAGTGGCTGAATTCCTAAAATGAAATTATGTGAGACATTTCCATATAAGACAGTTGTTATAATACCTAAACATTTTATAATCACTACTGGCTGTTTATACATGTGTTTTGCAAATTGAGAAGCACCACAGTTCTACTCTCCTATTTAGAGCAAAGAGTGCTGAGAGGTGAAGACAGGCAGATGTTTTGCTGATCAGACCTGTATAAAAATGCTCACTTGTCAGAAAAAAATTGAATATACATTGGAACAGAAGGCAGTTGGAACTTGCGTTCTTTCATAATTAAGTATTGATTCTATTTCGTGTGAGGGACGTAAAAGTGGCTTCAATATTTCCTGCTTCAAAATTGGTCTGACAGTTGTTCTTCTTAGGGTGCTAATTCTCATGTGTGGAAATACATAAAGTTTCACAGGACTGTCAGCCGTAGCTTAGATACGTAGAAAAATGCATTATACGTCTTTTTACCACTAATGTAAAATGATTTCCTAGGCATCCTTTCTCTGTGTTCTTGAAACGTTTTAAGTTTTGGTTCTGTCTTAAAATAATGGTAGACAATTGAATTTATGACGAAGCATGGCTGTTACTCAGTAGCAAACAGATGCATTAGAAATGCGGTTCTATGCTGCATGCCATCTCTCCAGGTATTTCTGTAGAAACCATTTGAAACAGTTTCCAAGTGATTAAAAGGACCTGAATTGTACAAGCTGTGATTGATAACAGAATGATATATTGTAGCTCTTAATAAAACCTTTCAAAGATAAGAATGTTGTCAGATGACACCAAAGGGTATTCAAGAACCACTAGAAGTCATTCAGAGTAACAATGAACAGACATCTTTCTGTAATGCTTGTATTGCATTTGGGGACAGCTGGATGAAAGTCCAGCCCCAGAAGAATTCTCTGTATTTTATCTTTAGCAGACTATTTCTTCTTCAAACAAAAAAAGCTTGCTCTTTGCAATCAAAATGCCACTGCTGTGGCAACTCTGATATTTGTGGATATGGAGTATAAAATGGTGAAATCTAAGTACTGAGCTGAAGGATATTTTACTGTTACAATACTGAAGTGGAAAACTAAAATAGTGCAGGTGAATATAAAGCAATTTTAAACAATAAAGGCAAATCTTCCTACATGTAGTTCTAGCCTTTCAAAACTTTACATACCTTTGTCTGTGAATGCTCATTTGACATAAATCTATCTTTCCAACTATATGAACATGCACATAGACACATGCAAATGTGTACATTTTATCCTGGCTGTATTTTATGTGCGTACAACTCCAAGCTTATTAATTAAGGTTGTAAAAATAGTTATCTATAGATAAAATTCCAGTCAGCAGGTGCCACAGACTTTTATGGAGTCTCTTACAGGCCGTTGTTCCCACCTTTCTACTGTCCTATGTGATAGGGCCAAGTCTGATCATGGAACTGAGAAGTGGTTGCACCACAGGGTACTGAGTCTGGGAACAAGGAGTCTGTCTTCCAAGCATGAGATGAGTTTGGATCTGTGCATAGTTAGGAGAGAACTGGGGCAGTTGCTTGCTTTCAGACCCTTATCTGAGGGTCTTATAGGGAAGGTGGGTCTTGTTTACTGCTTATGAGCTAGATATCCCTTATTTCACAAGTCTCATGACCTTTTTCTAGCTGCACCCTCCACTTACAGATCCTCACTGCAGTACTCTCTCATCAAACCAAAGAAAGATGAGGCAAGCAGACTCTGTCCTACATGTGGTTTCATAAGACCTTAACTTAGGTGGTGTAAAGTCATAGAATCATCTCCTTCCTTTTGATTTTTGGGAGGTTGTTTTTAACCACCTCTTTCCAGGGATCTGTTTTTCAGGGTGGTCCCACAGTTTAGCTGCACTGTTGAAAAACACTGAACTGTAATGTGGAGATAGGGTCTGGTGGCTGGGCTATGGGTGAAATCCAGAGCTTCTTAAGACAGCTCTGCTGTGAATATTCATGAAGCTATAATCCTGACAAGATAAGGCCGGGCCGGATGGGGCTTTGAGCAACCCAGTCTAGTGGAAGGTGTGGAAGGGGGCTTGGAACTAGATGATTTTTAAGGTCACTTCCAACCTAAACCATTCTGTGAGTCTGTGAGTCTAGTTACAACAAGGTAAAGTTAAGTCTAATTCCAAAGTAACTCTGAAGACTCATATGTAAAGAGTCTAATGTGTGTTGTATCTGTGTTACCAGAATCAGGGATCTTGGCATCAGAAAGCCCTGGTTGCTGTCTATTATCAATACAAAGGTGGCAGGGTGAACTCACTTTGAAAGAACTCTCATACTCTACCACCAGTGGCTCATTTCCATTACTTAAGTTGTCTATAAGTAAAAGCTGACAGAAGCTGTAAAATTGTTTCACTTCAATATTCATATTTAGGAAGAGGGCTCTTATATTGATAATAGGACTAGAGAAAATATAAATGTCTTTATAGCAAAACTTCTGACTTGAGAAGCAAGCTATTTTATATTTTGGAAGGTAACTCCATGCAGAACCAATATTGTAACAGCATATGCTTTGATCTGTAAGACTGGTGAGCTTCACTGAAACATATTTTAATACTTCTAGATAGGAATTTGCCTTCACTGCACATCTAAGGTCCAGGCTTTTTGACCTAAGGATAATGAACAAGACCAGGTGGTACAGTGTTACTCTTCCTTTGCATGAAGATGGGAAATTCATGATAATACTGGCATTGGTTCATGGTATTAAATACAGAACTGCTCACATGGGTATATTAAAAAGCTTTTTTTATGTCTTCATCTATAGTCATCTTGTCTTCAAATTGCTAAAACCTCATCTCTGATGTAGGCCTTTATAACACTGGTATAGATAGACATGCACATGTGGGCAGGTCTTTTCAGTAAGATGTCTTTTTTTCTGCCCTAATACTTTACCATCTAGCTTAAACTGAGCATGCTAGTGAAACGTACGTGCCAGAAAAAGGTGATGAGTTTTGATGTGGTGGTGTTCCCTCCATAGGCAAGTTTCTAAGTTTTTGTCGGTAGCTCCTTGTCTCCTGCTCTGATGGAGATGATGCATTGTGGGATTAATTTCCTTCTTGTCTCATGACTGGTGCCTTTCTAGAAGTGTGTGTGGAGTACCCCAATAAAGAAAGGCTGTCTTCTTCATCCTTTCACTGAGCTGTTACAGGGGATACATTCTCAAATGAACAATTTACTGCATTTCTTTCAGTGTGAATTGGTTGTGGTTTTGATATTATCTGTATTGCAGAGTTGCACCTGTAAAGATTCTTTCCTTCTGTCCCTAGCAGAGGTAGTGAATATCAAAAGGCAGATGCATACATTAGGTTTTATAATAAAGAAATATTAGAACTTCAGCTTACATTTTTCTTTATGCCGATCATTGAATTTTACTTCAAAATTAAATCTTTATATTTTCTCCTCTTTGCTCTCCTGGGGAGGATTGACTAAACAGACTTGTTGCTCAGTGTCATAATTATGGGACTAATTGCCTCTGTCGTCCTTTTCTGGTCTTCCTGAGCGTGCCATTTCAGGATGGTAATCAAGCTGTTTTCTCATTCGTACATGATACTTTTCTCTGGTGTATTATACTGAAAGGGATTTATAAAAAGTGTCAAGGAGAATTGACGGCACAAGGCCAAAGCAAAGGGATCAAGAGCAACAGGAGGTGCAGGATAAACGAGCAAATGACCAACCAGCAGATAGGAAAGATGCATTGTAAAAAAAAGAAAAAATGCTGATTTATACATGTGTGTTTCTGCTGAATTTTGCTGCTGGTAGGTTGGTTTTTTCTGTCTCCAAGGTCACTTGGCTTAGAAGATTCAAGGATGCATTTAGTCAGGGAGTTCTCCCAGCCAGGACTAAGGAACGTAGCACATGATCTGGATGTCAGCTCTCAGTTCTGCACAGCACTGCTCATTTCAGTGCCCTCATTTGCACATTGGAAAATAAGCTAAGGATACTCAGTTTTCTGCTGCAGTAAGAATTAGTATGGAAGAAGGAGTTGTACTCAGCTCCTAAAATACCATGTGGCAGATTCATTTTTAGGATTTTCAGCTGGTTCAAGTTCTGATCCTCAATCTTCAGCTGTGCCAGCTAACATTTCGATTATGACATACAAAATTACAGGCCTCTTTGGCAAATACAGATTCTAAAACCTTAACTGGTTTTAGTTTTCTGTGGTTACTGAAGTCTGTTACAGAATAACCACTTAGTGGTAAGTCTGAGAAAGTACACCTTTCTATGGTTTGCAGACTCTGTTACCTGTAAGCTGAATCTGAATCCTGTACTTGGTTGTTTAAAACTCTCATCTGAGACTCACTCAAAATGTGATAAAGTTGTGATGGATTTTAGCAGCATACAAATATTTGTATTTTTTAAAGTTGTTTTCTTTAGCAGTTAAAATAGAGGTGAAAAAAGATTTTCTTTTTTTCTTCCTTTATTTATCTCACCCAAAGTTCCACCTTACAAGATTTGGGATTATGGACTGCCTTGGATTTTATCTTGAGTGTTTGGCTTGCCAGATAGACGGAACAGTTGACTTTGTGGATAATGCTACCTTCTCTATGTTACTGCGTTAAATACTGCATCCCTGCCAACATGATTGTGAAGACAGTATAGTTGTAGAGCTCAACATCATATAAAGAACCCCTTGTTTAACTTTTCTGCTCTCAACTTTATTTTTATGTCCACTGAAGCTGTTTTGACATTGAACCCAGCTCTCCATCTTTAAACCTGAATGTGCAGCTCTTTTCTATTACAGCAATCTTTGCTTGACATCTTCCCTTCATGTTTTTATGCATTGTGATGAGCAGTGAGATTGGGAATCCCAGGTGCAGTTAGGCCAGAAATTCAGCACGTGGCTGGAGAACTGCCAGGAACCGGGATGAGTTGCAGATTTGAGAATCAATATGAACTGCGTGCCTTTACCTGTGGACTGCCAGCTGGTTGCCTGTCTTCCTGCATACTTGATTTATGTTTTAGATGGGATTGCATAAAAATATACACTTTAAAAAGATGATTTCTGGCATGAAGATAGAGTTCTGTCTGCTTGATCTTAAAAAGGTAATGTCCCATTTAAACCTTGGAATTATCATAAATCTGAGTTAGAGTGTTTTCAGTTAAGAGATTTTATTCAATTGAATTAGACTTTATTCACTTCGTTTATGTTTCTTTTAAATTTCGATGTAATTAAGAAAATTTAGTTAAACTTTTCTTCTTTTATTGCCATCTAAAGCAAAAATATTACACTATTCTAGAAAATGAGATTGGGGAGCATTCATATTCTGTATTTACATAGACACAGCTTTTTAAAACAGAGTTTTGAACAGTTGCATTGCTGAATGTACAGTTAAGGTATAGTGTATGATAAGTGCACATGGCTTTGTGCTTAAATTTCCCATTACTGTATGCTAAAACTGAGCAAAACCATAACATACTGAGATCAGAGTATTTAAGCTTTTTTTTTACACTCGTCACCATTGATTAATGTACCATGGTTACTAATAGCACATTTGTGTATTGTGGGTTGTGTCAACTAGGCTGTAATCCCATCAGCTATCATAAATCAAACCAGCCTAGGCACGATTGGAATTTGTGTGGAGGCTGTCTTGTTGGTAAAACGGTCTTTTAATTCAGTTGGTGATGTTCTGCTTCCAACAAATTAAATTCTTCTTTCACAATAGGATAAAATAAAGCCAAAGAAATCCTTCACCACATTATGCCTAAAACAGTTGTACATTTTGGGAGGTACAAACATGGATACTTATATTTAATGAAATTCCACTGTAGTGTAATTTGCGTTTGTATATAAAATCTTCAACATCTAAACCCCCACTAACCCAAAATTGCTTCAAAACAATAAGTGAAGTGATTAAGTCAGCATTGAAGTGCTATAAAATCTGTCATCACTCACTGTTACCCAACCTATATTGTATATATCACATAGAATATAATTTCTACTCTTGTTTTTTTCTTTTTTTCCCAATGAATCTGTGTTGTTAGATGCATGTAATTTATGCTGCATATTGTCTGTTGGATATATATAGTACAGAATATGAAATGAAAATCTTATATTGCAATAAAACTGTCAGAATAAATTACGTCCCATATATATTTTCATATGGTGATGGGTAAGGCTGGAGAATATCTTTGTAACCAGAAATATTTGACTTTATGAAATATGATGACTGTGAGGTTGTAGGTTTTATAAGTTTTTACAGCTTGCAAATTTGATTTATAAAACGATTAACAGTGTTGCTAAAGTGATTTTCTGGAATAGGTAACGTTAGAGTGTAGAGTGGTATCTAAATACGTCAAAAACCTTCCTGCTGAGTAACAACTGGAAATATATTCTTGTATCTTATGGTTAAAAATAAGAATTTTTGTTTTTTAAATAGCAGTAGACATTGTTGGAAGAAAGGAAGTTTTAAAATGTATTCAAGGGGTTGTTTTTTTTTCTTTTGGTGTTTTTCTTTTTAGGCCTGTTAACTGGCATACCCTCAATGGACATAGAAAATAGCTATTTTTTTTCAGAGAGAACATAATAGAAAAGAAAGAGTTGTAAATTGTAAACATTCAAATGAATAATTTGCCAATGAAGATTCCAGTTCAGGGGCTATTTCAGCAAGTCACGTCTTTGAGTTTAAGTACATGGTTATTTTTACTCAAACCTAACATATTTAAGTACCTCATTGCCCTGAACTTTTAAATACATAGCTGGGAGATGCCAACAGGTGATTTCAATCTGCAGTGGTATTAAATGTACAGAATGTTTGGAAGATAACAGATGTCAATATCAGTATGCTTACAGGAGCAATGTTTAAAATTCATGTAATAAAATATAAATGAAGAAGTTGAAATAGAGGCAACACATTTATTTACTTGCAAGAAACTTAAAATTTGAGCAAACTGGTATGCTTACCTTTTTTGGCTTTGATTGTGTTGAAGTTTATAATTCATAAGAATGGAAAAAAACATAGGTGATAAGTAATGGTTTGCAATCGGCTTTAGTAAGCTTTCGTTGTAAGAATATGATCAGTATTTCTGAGAGGTTTTCAAGAGCTTTTTTTTCTGATACCTGATTGCAGAATGAACCATTTCTCAAATTTCCTTCAGTAGTTTTTGGAAGAAGAATTTTATAGAATGTTTCAGTTAATGGGAGTTGCTCCAGAGTTTACTTTCACCTGTGTTCAATGGAATTTTTGATACGGTTTTTCAGCCCTAAGTAATCTTTTCTTCTCAAATTGTTAGGTGGCTCCTGGTTTGCATGTCATGGCAAGTAAACTGTAAATTATTTTAAAGGTTCATGTGCAGTTCATAAAAAAATGATCAGCTAATTGGTGTGTCATACTGTTAGGAATCCAGGAGTAGTAATATTCCTGTTGGTGCATGGTGCAGCTGGCTGGGGTCACCTTCTCAGCTAACACCTGCCTGAGGAATCTCTGGCTCTTTTGGACACCACTTCAATGCAGCATGGCTCTGTACAATGCTCTCTCCATCAGGAATTTCTCATCCTGGAAATACAAGTATTAGTAGCAAGAGTAACAGAACAGTAAGCTGTGCCATCACCCTTTGGGTTTCCTTGAAATTACCAAAAGAAGCCAAATCTGAGCTTACTTAAATGCAGATTCAAGTTAAATAAAAAAAATCAGTTTGCTTTCTAGTCTCATAACTTTTCAGTTATGTTTTTCAATCCATGATTTCTTTTTGAGTCTGTGAGTCCAGGAAAGTTTCCCTGTTGGGTCCTCTCAGACATTTTCTTTGGGTGTGATTATATTGTACGTTGGCTTCAGGAGAAAGCTGGCTTACAAAGCAGGTCTGCCCATTACTGCATGTTCTTTCTTCCCCCACACATGGGCCGTTAAAACTGTTCATTGGGTACTGCTGTAAATCTGCTTGTTGAAATGACACAGGTAGAAAACGCTCCCTGGACTTTTTTTTTTTTTAAGGTAAATTTAAATGTTTACTTTTTTAAAGATACATGAAGAAAAATACCCTTTCAGCAAATAGTTAACCTTTCCCAATGTGTTGCATATTGATATATTAATATGAGCCAACACCTCATAAAAAATTGTCCAGAATCCCTTATTCAAAATACAAAAGCCATGGACTGAAGTCAGCATTTCTCTAAACCAGATTTATAAATACTGTGTTGTTCTTTGTCAGCCCCTTTTCTAAGAATCAGATTTTTCCTGTGATTTCTTTTTCTTTCTGCCAACAAATGGGCATTTTATTAGCTTTCAATTTTTTTTCTATACACGCTTGCCATTTATGTGGAAAAAGAGTAAGTACTTGAAAATTCTGTTTCCCTTTGCAAATGAGCCTGAAAGGAGTCATTGCTTTTCAGTGTGTCTGGGACAGTGTTAAGGTAGCTGAAGAAGTAAAGGGTCAGATCCTTATTGTTGCTAGAAAGTTGTTAATCAGCTGAAAAATATTCTTCCTTTATGTTTTTTCTCTCTTCCTGGGAAATCTTTCTTCAAGCTCATGTTGAAAAGATTAGCAGTGAAAAAGGTTATTGAGAAGGATAGGCTATAGTCCCTTGAAGAGCTAGTATAGTCCTCTGTACACTGATGGGAAAAATATTATATTCCAAGTAAATTATGTAAAAAGAGAATCGCATGCCATTGACTCCTTACTGTCTGAGAAAGCAAATGGTCTTTTCTGTTGTGTTGTGGAGAATTTACAGTATTTTGTTAAATGATTTCTAGGATAGAATGAAAGCATCTGGAGGAAATAATCACAGAGAAAAGCCCAAGGGATAATCTTCAGGTACAGCAAGATAATTAGAGCTTTAGCTATACAGGCTGTTTGAAGTGTGATTCCATGCCCAGTGGAGTCAATGGGAAAAACCTGAAATGATTTCCACAGACATCGATTCAAAGCTTTGAGCTGGCAGAAGCAGCAAGCCAATTTCTTGCAACTGTGGAAAAAGCTACGTTCTGTATCCATCAAGTAATTTTATAAATTCAGAATTTCTTCACAAGCTCTAATCTATCTTTTAATGCTGGGCTTGGGGCCAAAGAATGTTGTCTGACCTTTGCTGCTTGCTTCTGTGGCTAGAAACACTCTTTATTGCAGGGAAATACTACACAAATCTCTAGAAAGGAGCTGTCTATATAGAATTACTGATTGTTTCTTTCTGTGTCAGATCAGGGAACAAGACTCTCAAGACATCAGAGTCTCTGGGCAATAGCTGCATATGTCCTTCTGTGAGAGCCGATTCACCCTCTGGTAGGAAGCTCTGGTAGATGGGCTTCTTAAACTGGTCATATTGTGCATGTGAAACAGGTCTACCGTGCCTTTGTCTTTTAGGTGGGCTGCTGGGCATTTCAAAATTGAGGTGCCTGGTGGGCTACTGAGACACAGACTAATATTTTGCTTCTAAATATTGTTGAAGGCAGAATTGAGGAATGCAGGCAGACCATGTAGAACCTGGCAAAAAGCCTCTTCAGACTTCCCTGAATCACAGTTCACTGCAAATCTGACTCCAGGTTTAAGTTTGTAGATGGTAGCCATGAATTTGAATTCCCTTCTGGACTGCAGAAGTGGCTTAAGTATTTCTGTGTGGGCTATGGAGTACTTATATAGAAATTTTCCTTAGCGAGTGCCACTGTCAAATTGATGTGTGCCAAACAGGCAACAATTTTCTCTCAGCTTTAAGGGTAGGGAACTTAATTTTGCAGTGTTTTTTCTCTATGTTAATTGTGGGAAATGCCAAGTGATGGAAACATTTTCAAATAATATTTCTGCCTTGCTTTCTATGTGTGCTTCCACAGCATACATGTGGTTTATGTATGCTGGTTGATTTATGAATAAGACTCTTGAGAATCAAAGCTGTTACTTGTTGTTCTGTATGTTAAACGAAACATGCAGAATGGTCTTTTTGGTGTCAACTGTCTGAAAGGGCTAAGAGTGTCTTCAGTTAACTCTTCTTGGCACACACATGGTATTGTCATCCTTCAAATACGTGACCAAGAAACAAGCACAAGCAGACAGAAAAGTTATATATCCCTGAGTGCCACTAGGTTTTTTAATTTCCCAAAATTGATATTTCTTCTAAAATGCTGTTGGGCTACAGCTACAGAAAAATAACTTGTACACTTGCTATGAATAAATAGACTTATCTTAACACTGGTAAAAGTTGGCTTGCTGTGGAACCACCCTGAATAGGAGAAAAAGCAGAGTTTGTTAGGGCCAGACTGAGAGAATGCATCACACAGCTGAGGGTGCAGCCTGGCAAGGAACCTTCTGTGTCATTGCACTCTGTCCTATTTTTGTGTTTGGAAGGTGTATCAGCAACTCATCAAACTCCAATTTAAATAGGCCTAGAGTCTTCTGCTTCTGCTATTCCTACCAGAAAATGTTGTGGATTCATAGTATTTTACAAAAGTGGACCTTGTGAAGTCTGAATTCTAGTTGCAGTAACCCATAGGATTCCTTATGTCTAGTTACTCAGAATTCATTGTGGCCTTGATGCTGTAATTTTACACTGCTTTTTGGAAGAAAATTAAAACATTAATTTTAAAGCATACCATATAAAACATTATATGTAGAGTTTTGTTTTTAATTTCACAGTAAATGCATCCAGACTTGGTAAAGGAATGAGTGAGCTGGCTATGGACACATAGCTTTTTACTACTTCAAGTCATTGGCCTCTAAGGAGTGGGCAGGAAAGAAAATGTGCAAATAGGAAAGACTGAACCTAGACCTTATGTGGTAGTTCATTGTTTTGAAGTAAAACCTTTTGAATTAGTGCCATACGTTAGGCCTGGAGCAGAAAGAAGAAGCAGAAGTCAGAGAAAAAGGGCTCTTGGTGATCAAGGGAAAGCCTGGCAATCTAGGAATAATAGCATGGTAACCTATTTCCTCCTAGGACCAGTAGTTACTTAAGAAACATTGAAGACAAAAAATCCTGATGTCCTATTTTTGGCACTTAAATTTCATGTTGCAACTCAGGTCCAGAAGTAACAGTAACTGTATCAGTCATGTTGCTTCTGTTTTGTGGGATGCTAGAATACCGATTTAAGCATATATTCTCTAGGTACTGTATTATTTCTCCTTTTTAGACTCCATCAGTTCCACATCTTTCCCAAATCCTCTCAGTTTCTTCTTCATGTATTGATAGGGGTCATGGCCAGCTTTACTACAGGCAGTTCTTTCCCAGAACTGATGCTTAAAAAATCCACACTGTAGCTGGGAAGGCAGATTCATTTGTAAAACCTGGTGCTTCCAGTTCTCATTGAGGCCAGAACCTCTCAGGTATTGTGAAAAATAAGAGGTTTGGATGAATAAAAGCATTCATTTACAGTAGATTATATCTGAGACTTTGTAAGACATGTAAACCCTTTTGCTTCGGCACATAATACTACTACTGATTGACAGGGATGGAAGGGCAGAAGGGAGAAAGTGGCTAGCAAGTGAAAAAAAGGAGAAGCTTGTGCTGTGGGTGCTGCTCACCAAAGCGTTTGAGTAAAGTAAGATGCAAGAGTTACATAGTTACTGGAGGGGATGAGGGATTACATTTTTTAATTCTGGGTAGAAAGTCAGTTTAAGATACTCGTCAGGTTATGTGTCTACCCTTAAAGAAAGGATTAAGATCAGTTCATCCCAAACTTGTTATCATTTCAGGAACTTGTTACCACCATAGTTGCTCTCACTAAAAACACAGTGTTGCCTTTTGTGTGGGTCACACACATCCTTTGTGTATCTCTATAAAATAAGAGAGATTACTGTGTTTCAGTCAGTGCCAGGCTATGACTATAGAATGGTTCAGGATCCAGTGGAAGAAGTCTTAAGCCTCATAAGAAATAACTTGCTGAGAGTTCACTCATTGTCAGTCCAGGCAGCTACTGTTTGGGTGTCACCTCACACATTAGCACTTCCAAAGCAGGACATGGCAAGAAGATGGGTGAAGATACTAGATTGCTTCCTGCGTGGCTTCAAGTATACAAAGAAAAGGTTTTCAGGCAGAAACTGGGGAAGTGAGAGAAGAAATTGAAATGTGAATAATTCTGATGATAGGTGTGGATTATAGGAGAAAGCATGTATCTTATCATTTGGACTCTTTTCTTGGGGAGGGTGAAGGCTACCTGAGGAAATAATGCACATGTGAAAATCACAGTCCTCAGCCAGTACTGGCTTACTAAATAAACTGTGCGGTGTGGGAGAAACTTCTCAAGCTGTTTGAAGTGCAAAATAGATGTGTGTCTGCTTCTTTCTTCTCCTCATCATTTTATTTTTTTTTCCAACTGTGGAAACTGTTTGGATTTAGAAAATGAGTACGTTTGTTTCACTTTAACTCGATTAAAGTGTGCTTTAAAAATAACTAGCTAGCATCAGTAATCTCCCTATTGCTTGTAATGGTCCTTAAAAATGAGGTACTGGAGTACCCTATCAATTAAGGACCCAGCAAGACAAAGAAATATCCCCAGTGCTGGAACAGAAGCAGAAGTCTTAGGTTCTTGCAGGCTCTAGGGACTCAGTCGCATCAGTTTACATTTCCTAGGCCTGTTTTGCAGAGAAAACAACTTCCCCCTCCTCTTCCCCCTAAACTATAAATGGAAGTCTTTTTTCTTTGGCTTACCGATCAACACTGTTGACAAAGTACTCAAGAGTTGCCACCGGGTTGTTCTAAGTTGAAAGCTGCTGGCAATTTTGTTTGTTAGGGGATGAAACTGCTCAAGAAAAAAGGAAGAAGAAAGGAAGGGAGAGAGGAAAAAATGGAGGATTTCCTAGAGGTTTGTTTTAAAATGCTATCTCCATGCTTTGTACCTGCTGAGAAATTAGGACTTAAGCTATCCTCAGGTCCCTATGGCTACTTGTTGTCAGTACCTGTTTCGGCAGCCTGTGAGCAAACGGAGTGAAACAGCTTTGATTCTTTTTCTTCTCCCCTCCTTCCCATCTGTTGCTTCTCTCTGGATCCTGAGGTGTGCCAGCCTCCTTGTGCTGGGAGTGAGATCAAGCAGAGGCTCCTCAGCGAATGCTGCCAGAGTCTGAGGCCCCTGTAACTGGCATTATCCTCAATGTCCCAGTTAGTAGCCGAGGATCAATGCAGACAGAGCAGGGAGTGACACTCGGAGCCTTTGCACAGGTGTGAGTGGGTTGCTGAGAAAAGCAGCGAGGTCCTGCTAGTTTCCTGCAATCTCCTTGTAAGACAGTGAGGGCATTAATGTTCTTTGAGGCTGGTACCATTCAGGAATCAGTCTTGGGCGTAAGGTTGTGCAGCTGGTGCTACATAATTTTTTCCAGCATATACCATGCTAGAACTAATACCTGATAAAGGCACAAATGTATAGAAAAGGCTAGTGTGTGTACACTTCAAAGATAGAAAGAATATTTTATTGTGTTTAACCCATTTTCTACCAAAACTGGGAGCAGAACAGCAGCCAGGTGTAAGCCAAGTCACAGATTCTGCCTTTCTCAGGAGCAGGGCCAGGTATGGGTGACCAGAGAATATGGAGATGTGATGCTTCTTTCATTAGCTGCATGCTCATGATTTTGAAGTGTGATTGTGAATTCTTCTTGTAAGACATGAATTTGAAGGTTTTGTTTCATTCTGAGTGCTGTTTTTGCAGAAAGGAAGATTCCTGTCCTGCTTATAGGAGTTCAGAAAGCTAGTTGGTGTGCTAGCTCTTAAAACTTTGTAGATCTATGTGTTACATAAACACAGCTCTGCAAATTTAGGTGTAGCTTTCAGCAGTGAAGACTGTTGTTTTTTTTTTGCTGTTGTAACATTTCATCCTGAAAATTTTTTTATAAACTGGACAAAACCAGTAACACCGTTTTTAAGTCTCTTGATTCCAGGAGAAGGCTAGAGACACAGAAAAGTATATTTAACAACATTGAAATATTTCAGATATGAATTATTCTGAGAGTTACACATACTTTTCAATTTTAAATTCTAGCTCTCCTTCTCTCCTCTTTTTAGTCTCCCCTATATTTATCCAAAACTGCTCTGTCTTTGAGAGTGCCAAGTATGTTATTGAGGGGGTTCTTCACAGAGAAAGGTTAAAGGGAAGAGGGAAAAACTGTAAATGAATTTATGCAGAACTATAATTCATCGAATCCTGCAAGGGACATTGCTATATGTGACGCTCATTGAAAGTGGTAGGAGATTGGTTTAAAACAGATAAAAGAAAATACTTTTTTACAAAGTCTCTAGTGAAATACAGAAGAGAATTTTTGATTGATTTGCTCCAGTAAGAGATCACAAGAAAGCTGTCACCTTTTTATCAGTTTCTGAAACTGGTACTGTAGTTACTGAAAACTTAATTTTTAATACTTTCAGGGTATGCTAGTGTCTTCTAACAATGTCTTTGCTAGTTCCTGGAGGTTCACATGGCACTTTTTATTGTTTATCTCTGACTGTACCTCTGCTTCCTATACTTGTGAAATAAAAAAGAAATGAACAGCTCTTGTAGTTTCCAAAACTGTCATGCTAAAATAAATCATAAGCATAATTTGGGAAACTTGTCAAACTGTAATTAGGATTAGTTTTGTTGAAGACTGTGTTTCAGTGGTTACTAAGCAAAACATAGAACATAATTAATGACAGCCACTTCAAGTCACCTTGTATTATATGCCTTTTAACTGTTGATTTATTGATGCAAAATTACAATGAGGTGGTAATGCCTGCCCGTTCAGCATATTTGGGTGAGCCTTTCAATCACCTCTAACATATTTCCTTTGTGGGCTGGCAGCCACAGCGCTGCATCAGGTGGCTTTGCTGCCAAGAGAAGATAGATGTAGCTTGGAACCCTGTAGGAGAATGCTGCTTCTAGTATGTGCTACGTTGGTGTTTTTCCTGAGCACTCTTTTGATTCATCAGCACTAGCTTTGTTTGCATGCTTATAGAGAACCTTTACATACAGAGTCAAGGAAAAGCGCACTGCAAAAGTACAGCTCTTCTAGGCACACTGTATTGCAAGGAAGAAGAAGGATCAGTGATCCCACTTCAGCCAAAATAACATAAAAACTCCTGCAAATTCAGTAGCCCACTGAAAAAAGAGAAGACCTCAACAGATCACTCCTGGGATGTGGCAGGTAATCATAGTTCTGTGTTAATATTGGTATATAACCTTCAACCTCAAATCTGATCCCAGGTATGTCTGTAGTTTTCTGATATCCTGTGCTGGAGGAAGAGGGAGGGATAGAAAATTATCCGACCTGGAAGAAACCGGTTGAAATGAATTTGGTCACCTATTACAGATGACTACATGACAGTCCTTCAGTTCAGAAGAAAACACAACATACTTCCCAACTGCTTGTTGCAAAGAAAGCAGGGAAGACAAAGAGGTCTAAATCTTCATTGTACCTAGTAATGTTTTCCATATGAGCCTGGTAAACTGATCATAGCTCACTGAACAGGCTAGCTCAGAAAAAATACTGTAGACCTGTGCCAGTGTGATCTAAGGGAAAGTTCCTGGCATGACAATTGCAATTGCTGATGCTGTATAAGAAAGGCTGATAAAGCTGTTACATGGGCAAATTCTTTGTGTCTGTAATTACATGCACCCACAAGAATTTCAAGGATTGATGACAAATTACTTTCTTGTGGCGTCACACAAGGTTCGGTTCTCTCTTGAGTTTTCTGTTTAGTCCCTTTAAGCATCCAAACACAGTAAATTGCAGATACACCAAGGGATGTGAAAGGCAGTAATCTGATACAGCCAAAAAGGGAATAAAGGGTTTTGATCACTTGTGAAGCAGCATTAAAGTACGAGGAGAGGAGTTAACAAATGACATGAGCATGGAATAGATACACTGTAATTGACAATGACAATTATGGGAAGGCCAGAATGTCTGGAGAAGGTTGGATTTTCTTCAGGCCAAGTGGGGAAGTCATTGCAGGGATTCATGTGCCTGGAGATGTGGTCTCTTAAGTGTTATTTCAGCAGTACTATTGTGATCAAATTGCATCCTGATATGAGTCAAGACATTTCCATGACTCTGAATAAACACTTTAAGCGGTGTCTCTAGCAGTAACAGCCTTTGTCACTTTGAGAGGGCCTTCTGTTGCATAGACTAAGTAGTGAAATTTCATGGTATCTTTTATTATCATGAAGGTTCCTTGCCTTTCTTCATTAGTTGCTATTTATATAATCCATGCATTTCTGTGTATTATAGATTACATACAATTAATTCATTGTGGTTGGACATTTGCTTTCAAATGAAGCTAACCTGTATGTTTGTTACACAATTAATATGAAATTATGAGAGAATGTCTGTGAAAAACAGTGAGTATTGAGCACATTAAATACCAAATGGATGAATGTGCTCTTCTAGATCTTAAAGTAATGGTTGGGATTATTAGTTTTTTTGTCTGATGCTTCTAAAGTTTTACATTAGTTATTTCAGGTGCTGAAGTTTGAAAGGGCAGGTTATAATATTGTTCTTCAACCCTCTGTCAAGCATATTACTCTATTCACTGATATTTGTGTTTTCACTGCAATGCTGAATATTCACTTGTAAATGAAATAGCAGCTCCTGCCTAGGATATACCTGTGGCAAGAGACAAAAGTGTCTTTTGAGGAATACGTGTTTCATTTTTGTTGCTGTCAGGGTCTCTTGCATTATTGAAGTCTGTAGTAATTTGTCTCTCAATGACTATCTGGTCATCACTGTAAGACCTGTAAGCTGACACCAAGCTGAACTCCCAGGCAGAGCAGACAGCTAGGAATATAGTGAGATCATGTATGGTAATGCAAAGTGCAGTACCTTTCATGTCATCTTCGAAGAGGGATGCATTGTACTTCTTTCAAACAGCTATTGAAGCTTTGAAGAAGAAGAAATTGCAATTGGAATATCCATAAAGAACTAGACATAACTTTGGATTTTTATTCCAGATAGCTGGAGGAGTTTCAGCACCTTTGAAGGTATTAAAACCAGCCTTGCTTGTTTAAGCTCTACGTGAAATGCAGACTAGGGAAAAAGAAATAAAAAATCAGTGTTTACTAAATAAGAGAGGACTAAATTGTTTCTATGTGTAAAATATCTTCTTGAGGAGTATCAAAATGATAGTATGAAAAAACAGAACAAATTACAGAAATATTATAACATGTCTTTCATCAAGTAAAGCCTTGAGATAAGAGGGTTCCTCTGCTGATATAATTGCCATTGTTTAAGCTAAATCAGTAGATTTTTAATGCTTGCACCAAGAAAGAATACCCTGGTTCTCTTTTGTTTTTTTTTCATCCTCATGTATCTCTCATTTGCATTCTTATATGTCAGTGAAGTGCTAGGCTTTGATCTTCCACGTACTTAATAATTTGCTTTAAGCAAGTCCTTAGTCCTTTTGAATCTGATTTACATTTGAACCAACACTGTTTCACATTGTTCCAGCACTGTAAAAGGACCTGGAATCACATGAATTTCAGTCAGACTGAATATATAGTTTGACTTTTAGAGGAATAAGATGATGTCTTCAGTGTAAAGGAAAACTTGATTCACAGACTTCAGAGTGAATCCTGCTTACTTTCAGTGCAGATGATTCAATGAGTTGGGGTGCTGCCTTACTAAGTTCACCACAGGACTACATGGTATTATCAAGATTTTTAAGAACACTTCCATGGTGCACATTGAATTATCTACGTAGTCTGAACTGTATTCATAGGAGCCAAACCAAAAAGACTTTCTACATTCAAAGACTGTTAAATGCTGATTCCAAAGTTGTTTATTAGTGCCTTTCATTATACTGAAGATCTGGCAGGTTATTCTCTTGCTTCTAATAGGCTTTGCAGTACTTTGTGCAAGTTATTCTTACATTTTCTGAGTAAAAAAGCCTGTGTGCTCTTTCATGGTCTTCATCAAGCATTCCTGATGCAGCAAAATCTTTAATTGGGTTCTTTTTCTTTTAAGTGGAATTATCAGAAGTTGTTTTTCTGTAAATAGTAATGAAGCAAGATGGTATGGAAAAATTATGATTCTAAAAGACATAAGTCATCATAAAAAATGAAAACTATATTATTTTAACATAAATTATTCATAGGTTATCAAGTTTAGATGAGGTTTGTGAACCTCACTTTGATTCTTTAATATAGGTTTAATATAACTTTAAATTTGTGATGCAGGGAATGGAATTCTACTCAGAGAAACTATTCTGATTTCTGTATAACTGGAAAAGTTTATGTGTTCATTGGGCTAGTAGCACTGGGAGCAGACATTTATCTTCATGACTTTGTAATGCCATGGTATAACATGGGGCATAGAGAAGACTGTATTTGGACAAGTAGTGCTCTTTTAGAAGAATGTACTATATCTATTTTGATCTCTTTGCCAATAAAAGGGCTGGTCAGGAATGTTCTCATCTTCTGTTACCTGGTAGGTGCAATTGGTCATGTTAAATTTCTGTCTGCTTTACATTCAGTTTACTCAAAATTTCTTTTCTGTGGATTCTTTTGCTAGTTCATTGTATTTAACTGCTTTTTTTTCCCTTCAACATCTTTGAGGCTCATGTGGTCTTTGAAATCTCTTTGTCACTGCATTTTGTGCATATAGTTTGCAAAACTATATACACGAAATATTTTAACTTGGGTGAAGTCAAAATCAACTTCACCATGTAAAGCTCTTCCTTCAGTAATGCTCCTGTTTGTATTCATAGTCCCATTGGCAACATAGTCCTGGTTGTCTCACACAAATTTTTCGTTTCTTTGACTTGTTTCTCAGTTTGTCTGTGTTTCTCATGTATTTCAACTGTGTCTCTCAAGCCTTCTGGCAATACTTTTCAGCTTTTCCCACTGCATTTCTTGGTGCTCTGAGGCAGGATCTTTCAGTTCCATCAGCACTGAATCTTTGCTTCTTCAGAAATAATCCAGTATTTTTTTTTTTTTTAGCTCAAGCTAGTGCTTTTCTGGTGTTCCAAGCTAACTTCTTAGTTCTTTGGTCATCACCCTGAAATCTGTGAAATACAAGATATCCGGAGAAGAAGTAGGAGTAGCCTCTTTGTTTTCCTGCAGTTCTTATGGTTGCTGATGACAGAAAATATATCATTTGGATGTGACAAGAGTTTTGTGTTTGCTACAGAGTAGCCTTCTAATGAAGCATGCGTACTAACAAGAATATATTTTAGAAGAAATGCATTACAAAATTCTGTTATTTAAGATGTAATTGAAATCAGATTTTTTAAAGTTTAAATCAGATTTTAAGCGTAAAATATTCTCTTTTGAACTCAGATTGTAAGTAGTAGTGGATTTTTGGAGACCTGACTGGTTTGTGTTCTTTTGTGCTGATTTAAATTTGAGGTAATATTCAAATACTTTGCTTTTCTGCTGAAGTCTTAGTGACAGACTACTAAATTTGGGAAGGCAATTTGCTAAACCTCATAAAAAAAGAATGTTGAAGTGTATCAGTTTTGGGTAGTTACAGCTTCTTGTGCTATTGGAAGAATGAAGTTTTGTTTATGTTGATTTATTTTGTTTAGTTTAGTTCCATGACTTGTTCAACACAGAGTTGAAAAAACAGAAAAGCTGACTCTCTTTTCCCAATTTATGTTGAATAACTAAACTTGAGTGGGTTAGATTTACTACTTAAATTAAAAAGGGCACACTGACTGAAGAAATTTATTTAATTCATAACCTTACAGGTAGCAGCGATATGCGATGCATCAACAGAATGGCTGTGTTACAACTATAAGTGTAGATAATTCTACACTGTAGATTATTAGATGTTATGCTATTGCTTTATTCATTATAATAGCCTTATACCTGGGTCTTTATTATTCTACCTGGCTTGACCTCCCTTCAATCCTGTTTCTTTGTCACGAGCTGGCCAATACTGTCTTCAAGTGCCTGGAGTCAGTTCCCCAAATGGGAATGATGGTTTGGGGGGCTGTGCTAGAAGAGAGAGGTCATGAGAAGGAGGACCATGCTCATAGACTACAGTGACAGCTTGCACTGAAGTTTCTGGCATAGGTGGAGTTCTAGTGGATCAGGTGTAAACACTAGGAAAATTAGGTTGGAAAACAGTAAAGAGTGAAGAAGAGGGACCTTGGCTCTACCATAGCCATCAGCTGGGAGCACATAAGCCTCCACCATTTATTCATTAAAAAGTGCCTTGTAAGCAGCACCTTGCCTGTAGGTTTAAATGCAGAGATATTGTTTTGTGCATCACATAAAATTGAGGATGGCCTGTCTGCAGAGATATGTTGAGAACTTCCTCTTCTGGCCAGAACATGAGTTTAGACTGAGTCCTACCTGTAAAAATCTTGCCTGGGAAGTAGAACCCCTTGCAGTTAAAATTCCCGCTGTCTGGTTTTAATTCTTCAGCTAAAGCATAATGATTACATAACAGGGACATTCAGATGATATAAATTCACCAAAATTTTTAACCATGCTCACAAGCCAAACTTAGGAAAAGCGTGTAAATAACCTCTGATCTGCTCAAATTTATGAGTTTACCGTAAAATACTGGTATTCTGCCTACGTGGATAAGGTCAATCCATTGTGGTGTCTCAGGAGCGATTGCTTAGGTTTTTTTGATTGCCTAATTACTTTCCTTATTTCTTCATTCTTTTAGGGAGCTGTAGAAAGTGTGCTTTTTTATCCTCAGTAAATACTTGTCTGGAGTGACAGCAATATGCTGCCTTGGCTATTCGATTGTAAAAACATTGGTTACTTCCTGAAAGGTTTCATTTCTCTGGCAGTCACAGGCCATGTTTTCTCTGATAATAACCTTTTTGTTATTGGCATAGACTGTATCTAGCTCTGGGTTTTGTTCCCTGCCTATCTGTCAGTTCATCCACTTGTCTGATTTACTGAAACTACAGAGATTTGAACTAAGATTCATACATTTGTAACACCCATAAAAAATTCTCAGTTATGTCTTCTGAATCTCGTTGAATCAGGTTATCTGTATTATATTATGGAAGTCCCTTCTGTGCTTGAATATTGGCTTCCAAATTTTTGTTTAGTGCTCATGACAATGGTGTCTGGTTTTAACCATACAGACCCTAACAATATGTACCCATGAATGCTGAGGGAGCTGGCTGATGTCATTGTGAGGCCACTTTTGATTATCTTTGAAAGGCTATGGTGATTGCAAGAGGTCTGCCAGGACTGGAGGAAAGCAAATGTCACCCCCATTTTCAAGAGGTCAAGAAGGAGGGCCTAGGAAACTACATTTCTACATGCATGGACAAGAAGGTGACTGGGAACAGTCAGCATGATTCAGCAAGGGGAAGTCATGCTTGACCAACCTGATGACCTATGATAAAATAACTGGCTTGGTGTATGAGGGGAGAGCAGTGGATATTTTCCACCTGGACTTCAGTGATGTCTTTGACCCTGTTTCCCATAAAATCATCATAGAGAAGCTGATGAAGTGCAAGCTAGATGAGCAGATATTAAGGTGGATTGAAAACTGGCTGAATAGCTGAGCTCAGATGGCAATGATAAGTGGTATGAAGTCGAGTTGGAGGCCAGTAACTAGAAGTGTACTTCAAGGGTCAATGGTAGGTCTAGTCCTGTTCAACATCTTCATTAATGATCTGGATGGTTGGTCAGGGTGTACCCTCAGTAAATTTGCAGATGATGCAAACCTGGGAGGAGTGGGTGATACACTGGGGTGTTGTGCTGCCATCCAGAGGGACCTCAGCAAGCTGGAGGAATGGGCTACAAGAACCTCATGAAGTCTAAAAAAAGGGAGGTGCCAAGTCCTGCACCTAGGGAGAAACAGCCCCATGCACCAGTATATGCTGGGGGCTGACTAACTGGGAAGCAACTTTTCAGAAAGCAGATCGTGGACAAGAAGTTGACCATGAGCCAGCACTGTGCTCTCACAGCAAAGAAGGTAAATGGTGTCCTGGACTGCTAGGAGGGTTGCTAGCAGGTGAAGGGAAGTGATCCTTCTCCTCTACTCAGCACTGGTGAGGCCACATCTGGAGTGCTGTGTCCAGTTCTGGGCTCTACAGTAGAAGAGAGACATGGGCATTCTGGAGAAACTCCAGTGTAGGGCCAGGAGGATGACTGAGGGACTGGAGCATGTCTGCTATATGGAGAGGATAGGAGAGCTGGGACCATTTAGCCTGGGCAACAGAACTCAGGGGGAATCTAATCAATATGTATAAATACCTGAAGGAAGTGTGCAAGGAAGATGGCACCAGGCTCTTTTCAGTGGTGCCCAGTAACAGAACAAGAGGCAGTGGGCACAAACTGAAACACAGGAGGTTCTTCCTGAACATTAGGAAACACTTTTTTTCAGTGGGGGTAATCAAGGAGTGGCACAGGTTGCAGAGAGATTGTGGGGGTAATCAAGGAGTGGCACAGGTTGCAGAGAGATTGTGGAGTCTGCATCCTCAGAAACATCAAAAAGTCAGCTGGACATAGTCCTGGGCAACCAGCTGTGTGTGGCCCTGCTTGAGCAGGGGTGTTGGACAAGATGACCTCCAGAGATCCCTTCCTACCTCAGCCATTCTGTGATTCTCCTATAGCACTGCACTAATGCCACATGAAATGTGTTAAAGAATTTAGTCTTATATTTCCTGTAGTACTCTTTCTGAATTGGCTCTGGAATTACAGTGAGATCTCTTTATCATAGAATCATAGAATCATAGAATAGTTAGGGTTGGAAAGGACCTTAAGATCATCAAGTTCCAACCCCCCTGCCATGGGCAGGGACACCTCGCTCTAAACCATATCACCCAAGGCCTCGTCCAACCTGGCCTTGAGCACCACCAGGGATGGAGCATTCACAACCTCTCCAACTCTTTCAGTTGTTGCCTTTTCATGGGCTTCTCTGATGTCTGTAAATGGGATTTCTCCATAGTGCTTACAGTTGTTACTGATGAGAAATCCCTACATATGGCACAGATTTAGTCACCTAATCTGTTATTCCCAGGAATCTCAGTAACTTTTCTGTTGGTTTGACGTGGTGATGCCCTTGTGGTTTGCCTGTGTATCTTTTCCACATTAACAGTTCCTACTTCCACTACAGCACTTGCGTTGTATGCCCTTCTTTTTGGTGTATTTATTTTAACTTGGCATTTTTTTTTAATCTTTCCAAAGTTGCCCAAAGCTTCTTGCCACTCTCTCTTCCTGTTTTTTACCCATGTGAAGTGTTACTGTGTAAACTTGATATACTCTCTCTGTGCCATCGCAAGATGAATGTGTAACCTTTTCAAATGGCATCTGCCAGAATTTTGCATATTCATTTAACATAGAAATATTTGACATCAGTGGTCCCTCAGAATATCTACCCTCTTAGGCAATAAGAAAAAGTTCCAATTTTACTTTGGTTCTTCCTTGTGCAAAAGCAAGGGAAGATGTACTTTCTGTTGACTGACTTCTTATATCCTGCAGTTGTCTTACTCTGCTCTCTGACTTTGAGAGAAGTGTGGCTGCAATGGGGATCAGTCACTGCAGGCCCACTGCTATCCCAAAGTCATTCATTACTAGTGTGTTAATATTACTGGACTCACTTAGCAGTCAGTAATGCACTGCATACATTTTATTCTATTTAGATCTTCGTATAATGCAGGTAAAGATTGATACAGAATGTAAACTTCAGTGGAGGTCACATCAGACGCTGAAAAAATTCAAATGAATTACCAAAGGGAGGAGGAAATGTTTTTATCCTCTCATTGAATTCGTTGAAGTAAGAAGCTGCTTACCAGCCAGTTTAGTATGGAAGATAATTTCTAGTCTAACAGACACATATTTCTGTATCTCAGGAAGTGAACAAACACTAGTAAGAAAAATGGACAGACTGTGTCTCCAAAACGGGGGAACAGAATGGGTCAGGATGAAAGATTAAGTCTGTTTAGATACCAGGAACATTTTGAAGGTGAGATTGGTAAAAGCTGTTGTGGTTTAACAAAGGGATGTACAGAGATGTGAAGATCTACAAGGGAGGGGAGGAGTGTACCTGAAAATGCTCTGTGAGAAGTTAATCTCTTACAGATGAATTCTCAGATCAAAACTTCTGAGTTAGTTTTCAGTGACAGGGAAAATATGAAACAGGAAGTTTTTGGAGCCGTGATTGCCAGCTCAATATGAATGAAAGTATGGATCAGTGTAAATACATTAAGCATAGATTTTGCCTATTTGGTAGTAACTTTCGTAAGCATTTGTTACAGCATTATCTGTTTTGACAGTTACTGATAAAATTTGTTACTGATTTTAAACTTTAATTTGGCTTAAGTGTGATTTAAGGGAACTAACAAGGCATTTTTTATACAAATACACAGCAATACCATATGCTAGGGCATTTGTGTATCAGAAAGGTACACAGGAAATACTATTTGGAGTTGGTGTGGCTGTATCATTCTCTGTCAATATAGTCACGCCATTGGTGGAGGGAGGAGATTTAATCCATTACCTTTCCTGTATTTCTTCCTTGACACTGAAGGGGACTTGTCCAGGCCATCACTGTATGTGCAGCTCCGCATGTTCTCTGAGCTCTGCATGATTTTCTGTCCTGGGTTTCTTTACTGGTGGGATATTGGATTTTCAGTCTTGCTCAGTGTGTCAGAGATCTGATTGATCTCTATAAACTTTGTTCTGAACTGGATGACTCCTGTTGTTTGTCAGTCTTTGCTTTTAACTTCTTCCTGAAAGTCCCAGTAGCCTGTTATTGAAGTACTTGTCCCAGGTCTGTCAAAACCTTTTCTGTTCTCTGCTCTTGTTTGCCAAACTTCAGTAGTACCACTCAGTTTGTATCAGTTAGCAGCCTCTTTTTAGTATGGTGCTTATATGTTGTGACTTCAGATTAAAAAAAATAAAGTCTTTCTAGAGTTTTTATTTTTATATGGCTTGCAATATTCTTCCATTTTTGTAGCACATTTTCATGTTTGGGTTCCACTCTGAGTTAATTGAAACTATTAAACACTTCACGTACATCTGAAACTATAACTGTCAGAAATAAGGCTACTTTCTAATTATTATCTTTCTCTTCACTGGTACATACTGCTTCCAGGTGTAGAATGAAGCACCATTTTGGTCTCTTCATGTTGTTTTCCATGCTCAGATATATTTCAGCTCTGATGGAGATTTCAGCTGCTCTACTTTTCCATCCTGTTTATTTCTTTAATCCCATTTATTTTTTTCCCTGCTGATAACCATATTGGGTTCAGGAATAACTCTGGGCCTAATGTGTTTAAAACCCACCCTGTTTATTCAGAGACATATTACTGCCTGCCTCTGCATACCAGGATGTGGGCTGAGTGGAGCATATTGCTAAGCCTTTCTGCACCAGGAAAGTCAAGCTTCTTAACAGCTCAGGTCCTGGTGCTTCATTTTACTGTGGGAAATCTGGAGTGCTTATGTAGGAAAGGATGATTTTTCTTCTGTCACCATACTGGACCCTTGCTTTTTAAATATGATTTTTCACCTGTGATAGGTAACTGCAGAGCACATTGCTGGCAGCATGTGGCCATGCTGACACAAAGCAGAATGAAGGTGTAAATTCACTTAGTTAAGTCTCTCCAGGATATCTAAATGCACCCAGAAGTTCAGCTTTGACTTTCACATTTTGATCCCTGGTCCATAAGAATATTTCTTGGAGCCTTTTGTAAGGGTGAATGTGGATTCTGTGAGAAGACATAGTTGAAATGGTTGCATCCTCAGGCATGAGTGGGGAGGAGAGAGTGTGGGCATGCCAGAGAACAGAATGTGTTTCTCTAGAATTAAGGATGATGGAGTTTTTGTGATATGTCACAGAAATGTATTGATTTTGGTATATTAAATAAACTGATTAATAGATTACTCTTTTTACTATTAGCATAGTAAAAATTTATCCTGATCTAATATTACCTAAATTATTTGCATGAGAATGTCAGGTAAGTGTTAGTTAGTGCTCATGTTAAACAGTAAGACCTAAAAACAATGACTCAGAAGCTATCCGGGACAGTACATTTGCATTTCTTCATCTTCCTCTGGAAGAGAGAAGATAAATGCATGCAGTCCCCACAAAAATATTGCCTTCAGATGTGATGTATATGCTTAGCTATATTATAGTTTTATCTCCAGATGGAATATTGGGATACACATTTTTGAGATACTGGTAATGTGAAATAGCTGCCTCTATTCCCAAAATTCATGTTTCTACTTTCAGTACTAAACTGTGCCAGTCACCTGTGAATATGATCTCACTTTAAAGCAAACATAAAAGAGGTAAATCTGGGCATATAGCGTTTGTAATAATGGGAACATTCATGTCTTTATTACTGTAATGTAAATCAGTTTTATATATGCTGGATGAAAAGATTTATTTTGCTTCATTTTTATAACTCTCAAGTAGTATGGATTTCTGGAGTTTTCTGTGTAGCTGCCCCTTGGTTTTGCAGTGAAGGGAAGGAATACAGCAGTGGCACTCGATCATTTTCTTTGTGGCAGTATTCATACTGGAAGTGCTCAGTAATCAGTGGCATGTTGTTTTCAGCTGTAGAATCCTCATGCTCTATTAACTGTGGTGGTAGGAAAATGGCTGTTGGCAATTTTCCATCATGTCAATGCTCTTAGTATTTGCGTTAGAAACAGTATTTATGAAGGCAACAAAAGTCCTTATTGTTTTTTGCTCTCTCTAGATCTTTCGGTGTTGAGAGTTGGAATATATTTTGCTGTTCATCTGTTGTGTATATACTGTAAGGGATGTAGCACTTCAAGTTGCAATACTAGCCTTGCAACTTGGAATAACAAAACCTGAGCTGATTTCAGTGTCTGTTTGTTCCAGGTAATCTGTGTTCTAATGTATGTCTAAGAGTTTAGAATATCCATGTTAGGCTGAAAGCTTGGAAAAAGGTTTATATCTGTAAGAAGATTTTGTCAAAGATTTTTTTCCTTCTTGTTTGTTGCTGTGCAGCATTTAATAATGATCTGTCCAGGTATTATTTGAAAGAAAGGCATTGTTCATGTAGAGATCAATACAACCAAGATGATACATAATTAACCCTCAATGGACGATTGCATTATTTTTTCATCTTAACATTGATTTATTTGATATACTTTGAAATAACAAAGCAATGATCTATAGATTTGGGTTATGAAAATTGAAAGCAATTTCCTAATACGCATGTCAAATAATATCACCAGGATTCTATTTTATTTCTTAAAGAGTAAACAGCCATCATCCAGTGTCAAGGCTCAGTTGCTTGGAAAAATAGCAAAGTTTTTCTTTCCACATTACTGCTTATTCTCCCCATTTAGCCTCCACAGCTTTCTCTCCCACATTCCCACCCCCACCCCCACCCCCCCTCCCCCCCCCGCCCTTGGATCCTTTAGTATTCACATTGCATTAAGCATCTGCTATTTGTATCAAACACTCTGGAAATCCATCCACTCTTTATGTCAGTTAATGTTAAGTAATACTTTGTACAGCAATAAGAAGCAATAAAACCCCCAGCAATAAACTGCTGTGTGTCAGTGATTTCTCCTCAGGGTCTGCAACAAGCTGTTTGATTTGACTGAAATAATGGCAAACACTTTTAGACCTTTGCATTAACTCTGCAGGATAATGTCCATGTGGGTTGGTGTCATGTTTACAGAAGGGTATTGGTGGTGTAGTCCCAGAGATAAAAAGTGATGGGTGCCAGACTAAGTATTTAGGTAAACAGAAGTGTTAATCAAAGATTTCTTTTGGGGCTGTCATCCTGGTTGTTTGCAACTTTTGTGTGTTTCAATACTTTGCAAGTAGTGAGAGAAGAAAGAAGAATACAATTAAATTGTAGTTTAAATAAAAGTAATAGTTATAAAACAGCTAATTTAGGGTACCTAGCTCCTCACTGCCAGAAATGAGAGTCTGAAATGGTTTAGTCTTCTGGAAACATGCACTTGGTGTTTTCTGAAAATTTCGTGTCTTGTGGTGTCTCAAGTTGAACATTCACATCTATCAGTTATGTTTCTCTCTGTTGTTGCAGTCAGTTGGAGACCTTCCTGGTGGCTGCAGAATGTCCCTGCCTGGGGTGTTTGGTTTTCTGTGTGTGTTGTGTTCTGTCTTTCCCCCAGATAACTTTTTAAGGGGATGAAAGTATATACATAGAAAACTTGGTTTTCTGGCAAAATCTTCTCTGTTGTATGCTAAGCAAACAGTGCAGAAAAGAAAGTTTTTCAGTAGCCATTGTAGATATTTCTTATAAGTTCTGTACTCAGTGGTTGTATGTCAGTAGAAATTTTGGCTACTTCTCACAGTAGCTGCTGTTTAACTTAATGGTTTTTAACCAGGGCTGTCTCTTTTTGTAGCTGGCTTGTTAAAATATGCGTAAATCTTTAAATGCTATTGTGTTACAGGAAAGCATCTACTTATGTGCAGTAAAAAAATGGCTTTGATTAATGAATCTGTGTGGCAGAAATATAAAACCTTTTAGTAAATAATTCTTTGTACAACAACATTCATTTAGGAAATCGCACAAGACCTTTAGGGAGATTTAGTAAAGCTATTGATTGCATTATGCAGCATTAGGAAAGGGCAAAACCTTTTTTTTTTTTTTTTTTCATTTGTCAGGAATAAACTAAACTAAACTGATATTAGTTCATACTTTCTTTTAATTTGTAGAAATCATTGTCTGAAAAATAGCATACTTGGTAGCAAAAAATCTACACCTAAAATCTTGAAGAAAGCCTCTCTGAAGAAATGAATGAAAATAACATTGTTGAGAGGCACATAGTAAATTCAAATAATTTTATAGTGTCATTTTTGTAATAAAACCATAAATTATAAGAGAAAAACAGGGAGTTCAAGGACTGAACAGTTTATCCCTGTGTGCCTCCTGGTTTTATTAAGGAAAATATATGTGTAAAGATGCTTGACAGAAATTTCTTGTTTCTCACTGTATGTTCTCTTATCAGATGCAGTGTTTCAGGGTTCTCAGATTTATTTGGGAGACTTATCATGCACTACACAGAAAATTTGCAAAAATTGTTCATACAGTTTATTCTTTTTTTTTTCCTTTTCCCTATTAGGTGCTTTTTATGTTCCACCTTGAGTATTAGAAATTTAATACTGACATATGTTCTTCAGGATCTAGCCCTTGGTCACATTTCAACCAGCAGTTAAAACAAATAAAATTGCAGCATATAATATTAGTAAATATGTTCATAGGTATAGAAGTCTGTGTTTATGCGCGCACTCATATTTGAATGTATAGTAACGATGTGTGTCTGTTGCACCAGTATCCCCATCAGGCATCAGACTGAAGTGGTTAAATGTAGTGGAATCACAGTGGTAGAAAGAGGTGCTTTGATGTTTGTAGAAGAGTAGGATGATAAAGGAGGGGAAGGACCTGAAATTCAGGGTACCCTGCATTAGAGAATTAAATCTTGTTTTGCATTTAATCCTATTCAGTTTTAACTTTGCTGTCATCTAAGGCAAGAGTGATGTTCCCAGTTGTGTGGATTGGGGGATTTAAAACAATGTGTTTTAAGGGTGTCTGGAAAATTCTGTAACTGAGTAGTGGAAAATTAAAAACAGTATCATTTGTTCAAATTGCACAGATACTAAGTGTAACTAACTAACTTAAAAGAGCATCAAATGATGACGTGCTTTGTGACCAACTTAAGTGTTAAATTGCTTAATTTCTGTTTTGCACTATGATGATACTTGCTAATAATGTCAGACAGTTACATTTTGATGTAAGCTCACATAGTTACGATGTCGTAATTAACTGCTTAGAAATGAAGCTCTTGAGCTTTGTATGTTTTTTATAACTTGGAATGTTTTTCATGAGGTTCATGCAGAGATAGATTATAAAACTTCCAAACGCTATCCTTATATTTGAATAATTGTGCCAGTATAGAATGATAGTGTGAAGTTCCAACATGTTTTTGTCCTGATGGCTTTTCTGGTGATTTATTTTAGCTGTATAGTTTTTACTTCTTGGTCATGAATTTAGTCTCTGTGAAGGCCAAGAGGTGGAAATCCTCTATTATTCCGGCACTACACAGAACTCTCTGCACTGCTGTATCAGGAAATCTCAAGTAACAGTTTTATGATGTATGAGGATATTATTCTCTGCAAGCAATAACACGCATTTCTATTTCCCCAGCAATATCCACATAATCAAACATTCACAAGTGCTTTACAAAGAATTTAATTAAATAGTGTGCAGAGTAACTGAATGCAGCATGCACACAAGCTGTTATATATTCAGCAGTTCACATTTTGCAGTTAGTGCTGAACACTTTTGAGCAGTAATAAGTGTGAATGATTTGTCTATCAAAACGTGCATCATCACCCCTCCTTTTATACCTTGCTCCTTAAGAATTACACTAAAGCCTTAACAGATGTCACCTCCAGGAGCACAGGGTACCTTCCTCAGTGCTGTAATGGTATGAAATACAAATTCTCATGTTGAGACTTGAACATCAAAAATGTTCAATGCTCCTCTGAAATCAAATGTTTATGGCTCCCCAGAGAAAGATATAGATTATTGTGTCTTTTACCACAAAACCAGGCATGTTTGGAATTTTATTTAAAGGTAGTAGAAATTTGTGGAGCAATCAAGACCAACCACTGAAGAGTTTAAATTCTAAGTGAAAAATGAACACCAACACTTGGACATTTGGAGTGTAGACATGGTCAATGAGAAGCAAAAGATTTCTCATTTTGCGATCGTGAGTATGTTTAGAGTCCATTCTGTCAGTTACCGGAAATTAAGGCTCTTCTTTGGCACTGAAATGCAGTGCACCAGGCCCTGCACTAGAAAAAGGTAGGAGTGTGTGTATGTATTTCAGTACACCTCCTAATTCATTCAGCATGCCACTTGCAAGGATTAGCATTCAGGAAACCAACAGGGTTATCTATTACATTTTGTTTTGTCTGTTTGGAAAAGCCCTTTAAGCATTAGCTGATACATGAGAGGAATTTCCAGGCTTGCAAAGCAACGGGGCTGTATTGGATGAAAGTGATTCAGAATATCCCACTGTGGTTGTCTACCTGCAAGGCAGTTAGCTGTCCATCAGATTGTCAGGTTTTACTGATATGTCAGTGCTATGAAGTCTAAACCAACAGGCCAATACCAATGATACTAATAGTGACAGTCTATAATTAGCTTGTAAAGGTGTTTGGTGTGAGACCTCACCCTAGTTTCCCAGTTCCATAGAGTTATTCCAGTTTATTACTGGCTGACACAAAATCCATCCATTATGACTGGTTAGACCAGAAACTACAAATGAGCGCAAAGGACAGAAAAGAAATAAAAGCATTGGAAACTGGTTTTACTTTCATGCTGGTTCTGTTTCAGTGTCACTTTGCTTTTTTGAGGGGAATTGCTGAACACTTAATCTTTTTAAAGAACAGAGATTCTCTGTATTCTTCTGAAGATGCCTTTTGGATCAAAGTGTAATCACTTTGGGAGAAGCTACAGCGTTTTCTACAGAGTTGAAAATAGGAGAGATCCCTGTTTAATGTAAATGAAGACTTCCCATTAACTTCAGTGTTGTCTCCCAGTAGCCGCTGTGTCCCTTATTTCCATCCTTATCCCTTCTTTGTATAGCAGACAGGAGTTTTTATTTTTCCATGTCATTTATGACAAATTGCAGTTATTTAAAAAAATAGTATATTTTGAGCTTCATCTGGAGAAGAAAAGGAAAGCATGTAATTTTGAATTTACTGGCATGTTTAATCTTGAACACTATGTTTTGGATTTTTGCTTTATTTCTTTAATTAGGTTTTTGTTCTGATGTCTGCCTTGATATAAAATATTTATTCTTTACCATTTGTAGTATGTCTCTGCAATTTGGATATTTTCGGTTTCCTTGTGTTTGAAAGTAGCTGCTATCCTCTCTCTGTACTTCCACTAGAAGGCTGGTATTTTTATGCTTCTTGCAGCAGGCCCTTTTTAGGAGTTCTGGAATATGTCCAGGTTTTCCATTCCTGATACTTCAGTAGCAGCTTCTTATGAATCCTGAAGTAGAGCTCCAGCCGTCAGGTTGCTCTCCAAGCCAATTCCACCACTCAATGTCAGCAAGCCAAAAAAGACAAACTAAGTGCTGTGATATAATTTATAGTATCATTTAGAATATGCTGGTCAGGGTTTTTCTTCTTCAGGTTAGGAAGTCAACCCGGAGGCCTTTGATCCCACCCAGTGAAGTACCACCTAGATATAACTTGTGTTAACTGTGAATTAAATAGCTTTGGAAGCAGAGGTAGTACAGCCAAATGAGAGGAGTGTGGCAGCCAGGCTAATTAATTACAGAGCTGGGCTAATTAGTTTGACTGGAGGAAGCACCATGCTGATGTGACAGCATAGCTTCCAAAATTCTGGCTAATTTGTGCACAGGTTGCACTGGGCTTCTTGTAGACATACAGGTTGTTTCTGGGCTCTTTCAGATATTTTTGCCATGAAGCAGCATTGTGTATTGGTTTATTCCCTATGTCATTTTACTGTAATTTTAGGTTTATTTCCAGACTTAGTGTCAATTTTAGTTCTTTCTCACTTTTCTGCAGTAAGATTTTTCTAACACATGGATAGTCATTGTAATATGGTATTGTTCAGTCTCATGCCACTGAGAGACATTTCCTCACTGTTTTGGTTTTGTGTGGTGTTTTTTGTTTGTGTTTGGTTTTTGTTGGTTTTCTTCTTTCTCTCTTTTTTTTTTATTTTATTTTTTTTTTACCTGAGGGCAATTCTAAACAGTTCACCATCTTTCTGGTTCTTAAGAAACAGTATTTCTTCAGTGTTCCCCTAAATTTCAGTCCTTGCATGCAGCTGATGTGTAAGATGTTCAAAAAGGAGTCACCTTAATGAAAAGGTAAGGAATGCTTGTAGTAAGTCTGTATTACTACAGATGTGATATAGTAAAGATGAGGAGCAGTATGAAACCCAGAAGTAAATTAACAAGGTATTGTAAATAAGCTGGATTCTGTGTGGAAAACTTCAATTAGAAAGACTAAGTACTGTCTTACAGCAGTAACAGGGTAAACATGTGTGAGCGGATAGTGGCATAAGATAAAAAAGTGAATATTTTATTAGTATTTCCTAAATAACAGTACTAGATGGCTGAAATCAAGTTTAGGTTTTTTACATGTATGTTATTTAAAATGCTTTTAGTGATCATTTATGGCCTTACTTACAATACTTCAGCATAGTAGTTCCCGCAAGGATTTAACATATATTTTTTCTATTTGTAGATCTGTTAGCTGTGCCTAAGCATCCATATGCTGCTATGGAGAACTGGGGACTGAGCGTTTTTGTGGAGCAGAGGATACTTCTAGATCCAAGCATTTCTTCTATATCATACCTACTGGACGTCACCATGGTCATTGTACATGAGCTGTGTCATCAGGTATTAAATTGGGTATTTGATATTAATGTGAGAAACCATGCATTCCTTTTCGAAACTGAAAATTAATGTGTGTTGTTCACATGGACAGTTGCAACTTTTATTGTAACTGGAGTCCAAATAATATGGAAATCTATAAGGCATATCACTACAGAGCGGAAAGTGGGAACTCACAATGAGGTTAAAGAGAAAATTAGCAGCAATGAACAGCTTCCCTATTTTCTGTATGATTATATTCTGTATGGTGGGGTGAGTTTGTGGTATTGGTGTGTAGACTGAACATGCTGATAACTGCAGACAATGATTTATTGCAGAATTATAGCAGATTCATGTTGAGTTTCATGTTCATGTCAGAAAAAGTTTTGACTGAAATCATTTTGGTATTCATCTTCTTTCATCACATACACACATACTTCCATGTTCTTTTTATTTTTCTTTCAATTTGGTATTGACCTTCTGTTCACTAATGATGGATAGAGTCTGTGTGTACAGAAACTTTTGTATCAATAAGAAAACTTTGTAATAAACGTATATTACAATTTATTTTACATTTCTTCCATCTTCTTATCTCAATCTAAACACATTATGAGTGTTTAGTAGTATTGAGTTAAATGCAAATGTTATTGAAGAAATTTGCTACAGGGACAGGAAACCCTTTGTCGCACTCATAAGAGGCATAATCATAGCCTTCAGGTTAAAATGAATGAAATCCTACTGTGTAATCAGCATGGCTTACATCTGTGACTTTACAGAGTATTCTTTAAAAGGCAATGCAAATTCTTAACACTTTCTGCAAATAAAAAGTACCATATAAAAGGGAGCCTTTGTAATGGAGTTCTGGTAGATGAACCTGGAAATAATAACGTTTTGTTCATATTCATGTTTCACATAAAATCTGCCGATGAATATGAAGTCCTCAACTACAACATGAGATTTTTATTGAAGGTTATTGCTGGTTTGTTCTCAGTAGGATCATCTGATTTTGTTATATGCTCTTTATTGTGCAGTACAATAGAGTAGCACACTTTTCAGCTAGAAAAATTATAGTGCCTTAGGCATGAGGTGTGGAAAACACATATTAGGTCATCAGATCTCAGCTCCTGTTGGTATTGGATTCTTCTGTAAGGTGTATTTTGTAGTGCTGGGTTCATTGCTCCTGATTACAGGGTTATGCTGCTTCTCTTAAAACCTTTTGATTAAATCTGATGATCAGTAACTTTTTTTTAGCTTAAGTCTTCCTTTTTTGTGAAGTCATTTCATTATTTCCAGTTATTCTTTGCAGTGCTTTAATAATTTACTCTCTTTTCAAAGTAATTTATGTGAGCAAATTTTACATCAGTAACTTACCAAGATCATTTATTTGATCCTCATTGCAACCTACACCTATTTAAATTGTTCTGGGAATATCAGAGGATCATAAAATGGGTAAAAACTATATTTGAATTTATTTTAGGGTAGCAATGTGGTCACAGAGTGCTTTTAAGTGACCTTAAAATTGCAAGTGAGAATGTTTACTTAGTGTCTGTGTTGATATTACTTCCAGTGCTCTTTGCTTAGTTGAAAGTATCTTCCTCCATTCATGTTGCTGTTGTTTCTGTTTTGATACCAGGTGAATATTAAGAATTGTGATTGTTACTTTTAGGTATGACTGTTTAAAATTAGAGTTCCCAAACCTGCTGAGTATTAATGCCTGACACAGTGTTCAGGACAGATAGAAAATGAGAGACAGCTTTGCAGAAGTACAAAGAAATTCTGTGGTTGTCAAAATACAGTTAAAAAGCATGTAAGAAAGAATTTTATGCCTGATTTCTTCACAGGTGACTTTGTCATGCTTTGCCAGATACTTGTTTTAGGTACATGGTTTAGGAAGGACATTAAAGTTACATGAGTAGCGTTAGTTTAGTCATTTTGTAGGTTGCTAGTGCTTGATCTTTCATTGTAAGTGTTCTTTTAGAACAGTTTATGTATTTAATTAAAATAACTAATAATCAGAAGGAGGAGTGTTTTGGCATAAAAGCTTCTCCTCCAAGCCCCAACACACAAGTGAGATATTGGTCAAAACACACATATTACTAGTAGCTTGATAGCTTGAAATAGTTGCCATAATTTATTAAAATAATTCCATTGAGGTAGTAGTCAGTTTTATTTGCATAGCGTGGATCAGTCCCACCTACAGCCTTTGAAAAAAGAATCATTTGAATTTATGCACCATGATTTTTTGTGATAGCTGTCCTACCTGAGAACAAAACTTGGTGTGACAGATTGAGTTAAAGAGGCATGAAAGCAGAAGGAAAATTAGAAATTTCTAAATCTGTGTTATTTTAATAACTTGTAGAGAATGCATATAGGAAGGAGTGTCCTTTCGGTGTGTCTGTAAAATAAATGCCTTCTGCAAGTCAAGCTAAGCATAATACCTGAGGGAGATGCAAAATTTGTCTAATTGATACATTTAAATTCATTTTTCTTTTCTAAAATGAAAGAAGTAATGATCTTCATTCCAGGCAAATAGTGTCTATAGCCAGCTATACCAATAAATAAATAAACTATTACTTAAATAAATGAAGTGTGTTTTACTCAATGTTTTCCCTTCAGATATATAACACCTAGAAAAATAATAACACCTTTCTACTGGAAATTTTGGCTTCTCTGTGTGACATTCATAACTAACTTTGATGCTGTTCAAGACTAGTTAATCAAATTCCCTATGTTTTCATATGTTTTCATATTGGTATCACATGCTGTTTTGATGCTTGTAAAACACTTCTGCCTTTTGGTGAATAATTAAATTAATACTTTTAATTCTATCATTAATAAATATAACCAGAAAACTCATAGAAGACTCTAAGAAATTCTCTTTTGTGACATGGTAATTAAAGTTATTAATTCTTTTGAGTTACTGGAGGGTGTATTATGAACTTCACAGCCTTATTTTCTTAAATCTCTCTCTGAATACTCACATCATATCATGACTATTGCTGGTTTCATATTTGTTCAGCAGTCCTCTTTTAATTCAAGAAATAAACTCTGTGCTATGGTGTTCAGTCTGTCAGAAATCATTTAATCAACCTGTTATTGTATAAATATAACTTTCGTAGTTCTCTGGTGGTATGCTACTCTAACATTTCAAATTGCGTGCATTATCTGTATGATAGTCATTTATAGTCTTTCTTTGTCTATCTGTATTGGTCCTGTAGAGGGTTAATTTATTAATATATTATCTAGCCCTCAACTAGACAATGCTCACAGAGTGTCCATTAAGCTTAGTTTCACTTGATGTATATTACTTTTGTCAACTTCATCTCTTCTCCCTAAATTCTTAAGTTGTCAGTGACATTCATTGTCATGCTTCATTTCATTTTGTCATTCAAATCATATTTACTGAACATTGTGTGGCAATCTGGTAATCTCAGTTTCTGTAGTCTGTTCTTTGGAGCCCATGTGTTCCCTTTACTATGAATCCTCATCGCAGCATTGATCCTTTCTTGGCCCTATTCTCACTCCACAAAGACATGCACAGGAGCGAGACCTTTCATTCAGGTCCCAGACAAAGCCTATAAGCCAGCCATCATGAAAGCAAACCTCTTACTGACCAACTCCACTTTTATTTGTTCCTCACTCTCATTATAGTGTTAGCGGCAGCTCCTCTCCTCTGGCACAAGTCTCTCCCTCTGGAGTACTTATTTGCTTCTTCCTTTCCATGTATTTTCAGAGCTTACCAACTCCATGAAAGCTCAAAATGATCTCTATTGATTATGAATTAATCTAATTTTTAATCTCATTAATTAAAAACTGGCAGACAATTTTACTGAAATAAAGTTTTGGTATTTGCTTGGTAGAAAGATGCTATAAAGAAGATGAAATATGTTTTCATAACAATATATGTGTTTCTGCTCTTACCACTGGTGTGTAGGTTACACAGAGCCATTACAGGAATCTAAACAGGGCCACTGCCAGCAGAAAAATTGATTATTTCTGATTGCCTGATTTCCTTTGAATTCTTATCCTCATTCCTCTCCCATTGATCAACTTAGCTCTATCTAAAATCCATCTTGACATTCATGTGTCCTGTACCATGACATGTTTGTGGCTGTTGATGGCTAGAGCAGAGTATCTAATGTCCATGTTCTTGCCTTGCCCCAGTATAGGTCCTTCTCCTCTTTTCAGCTGCCTGATCTTCATGTACTGTTGTAGGAGTTTAATTATTCTTGCGATCTCTGTCCTTCTTTTGAAATTAGATGGAAGTCAGTAGGGAAATTCAAGAGTGACATGGGATAATGGGAAAGCCAGTCAAATCGGATAGGGTTCCCTTGCATAAACATAGGTGGCCTGTTTTAGATATTGTCTGCCTCTGGTTGCTGTTTGGGAAGGCTGCAGATCTCCTGTAAGTCCTGTATGAAATTTCCTAGGCTTGTGTGGGTATCTTGGGTGCCCTCATTTACTGTAGCATCAACTACTTGCTTTTATGTGTGTGAGTCCTACCCACAGGGAGATGGCAGGGTTGTATAAAACTGTTTTCCTTAGGAAACTGACCAACAGATGGAGCATCATTAGTATGGGAAATGTAAGAGGGCAGACATCATGGAGGTACTAACGCTAAAATGTAGATCTGGAGTATGGAGATTGTGTTCCCAGTTTTTTAAGATTTGTTCTATACCTAGTGAAATTTCCAGGTAATGAATCCAATTACTCGAGTCAGAAGCCTTTTTCTGTCCTCTGTATATGTAAGATACTTAAACCTAGATGAGCTTCTACTAGTAGATCTCCTCAATGATTCTTTTCCCCTGCTTGTTCTTTTCTAATGTTTACTCCAGTAACTTACACATCCTGTAAAGGCTTAATTCATCAGTATATGAAAAAACAGTTAATGAGTTTCAGTGGGTGATCTCTATTACTGTTTTTATTAAACAGATACATTTAATAGAATGTGTTCTGCAGTAAAGGTATATGCAAACACGGTTTCCTGAAGGTTATTTATTTGTACTCTGTTTGCAGTGGTTTGGTGACCTTGTGACTCCAGTTTGGTGGGAGGATGTGTGGCTGAAAGAAGGATTTGCACACTACTTTGAATTTGTTGGGACAGACTACCTCTACCCAGGGTGGAACATGGTAAATCAGTTTTATCTTATTAATTCAGAGACTCTACAGAGAAGTTGCTCTGCTGTTATACTCCTGCTTTTATTATAAATGGAGACTGCTGAAAAAGACCAAATGATGCATGCAAGTATCAGATGTCCAATGAAGGAAAATCACTAGGTGTGAAATAATTTGACAGCATTTCAGAAATGTAATCTGCAATTTATTACAAAAGAAATAAGGTCATGTCTATCATAACCCAACATTAAAATAACTACTGTCTCTTTGCTCAGAAACATTTTGGATAAAAGCAGTTATGATTTAACATGGACTGTTTTATAAAATATCGAAAATATTGAATTTCAACTGTGAACATGATAAAATTTCATCCATGAAAAATTGGGAGAAATGTTTGGCTAAAACATACTGAAAACTGAACATATTTTTTTTTGTACAGTATACTGTTCTCCTCTCCTTAAGTTTACTCTTCTTATCTTCCTGCAATATTTGGCCATCTAGCAGTGCATACTAAGTTAACATGGGGTAAATAAATTGAGAATCTAGGTTTTGGTGTGATTTTCAGCTGTACACAGTTGTGCATGCTTTGTCAATTGGTGTACAAATACTGGAGCTTTCTGAGGGCAAAATGGTAAAGCCATGCTGAAGCATTCTTTTGGAGTCCTTAAGTTACATCTTACCTTGTCAGGTTCTAAATTATATCAACCATTGTAGTCTAGAAATAGGCTTGTAAGAAAAATAGGATATAAAAGACCTCAGGACAAGGAAATTGTGAGTGAGACCATGCTGAAGGTTGCTATCTAGATTTTATTGTCCTTTGGAGATTTTTTTTTGTTTGCTAACGTTTTGTGTTTGCACATTTAATTATGTGGCAAAATATTTGTTATAAATACAGATTGCCTGTTTTGATTAAACTCTTGCATACTAACTTCTGAAATGTTTTTTTCCCATTTCTGGTTGATTTATTGAGTATTCTTGTTCCATTAATTTTTGTGTGCCATGAAATGAAGATGCTATAATTATGAGTTAAAGCTAATTTTTAAAAACAGTTGTGTACAGGTACTCTTGCTTTAGGTGTGCTTCTTGTGAAGTTTGAATTCTTTGTAGTATTATAATTTTTTCTTTCAGGTGTCAATATTATTTATAATTGCATTATGAAAAGGAAAATAAATCTCTATCTGAACTGACATCTGTCTTGCATAGGTAGGCTTATTGGGTTTATCTGGCTTTGGCTGTATTAAAACTCATTCTTTTCATCTCTATGAAAAACGCATCCTGAATTACGGTGTAATGATTCTAATTATGAATGCAATGAAATCTGGCAGGCCTTTATGATTTTAGCATAGTGAAATGTCATAGATGACAACGTTTATACACTAAATTTTATCTTGAAATCATCAGTCATTTGTTCTTCACATAATCAGTTTAACAAATCCAGAATAACTTTGCTTTAGAAGTCATTTGGAGATTTCTGTGGAATTAATGTAATGTTCACTGTTATGTAAATGACATGCCCATCATATGAAATCCCTATGTCTTAGCAGAATACAGGCAAAACAAATGGGTTAAGCAAGGTATGACAGTTAAACTGGGAAATCAGACATGTGCTGCATAAATTAATATCAACTACACTAATATTGCTGTGCCTGAAAAAGTATTAATCTGTCAATTTTTTCGTAAATTAAAAACAAGGTAGACATAAGCTTTTCATAAGTCTTTGGATATCATTGGCCTTTGATATAAAAATAGCCATACTGACATATTTAAATAATTACAAAATTGGTGGCAAGATGGAACACATCATTAGTTAAACATTTAAACATGCTGCATCCTTTTACACGCTAGAGAAGAAATCAGTACTGTGATGTTTCTGCCATACAGATTGTAGGAAGAGGAAGTAAAAGTTGCAGTTACAGAAATTTGGCTTGCTGTATAATTTTGTTACCGGTATAAAGCACATTTGTTGTTTAGATTATACTGGCATTTGTAAGCCTGAAAAAGTAAAAAGTCAGCATTTATAAAAAGAGAAACTGCTCCAAACAACTTCAACCCCTCTCCCAAAACAATGAAGGATATAATATGAGCTTTGTAAATCATTCACAAAACAAGACCTACAAGCCTTATATACTGTCATGATGGTTAAACAATATTCCAGCATTTGGGGTGGTGTTTTGTTGGTGGTAATTCTTACCTGTGTAATAAAATATGCTATGTTGTATGATACCACAACTCTCTGCATAAGGAAAACAGAGTAATATGTCAAATCCTCTTTCTAAAGAACTGAGAAAATTAGGCAGTTAACTTCTTTCTCTTGTAGTTCTGAAATATTACCCTTGAAAGTTTCGTTTGGAAGCCCATGAACTAAAATGTCAAATTCAGCTCATTGTCACCTTATTAAGGCTTTTTTGTCACGTTTTATTTAGGATAAGTTTAGAAGACTGGTAGTCAGTTTCAGAAAAAGGACTTTTATCTGGAAATATAGCTTGGGCAATATGGATGCATCTGAATCAAATAGATCTACCCACAGCTTCCTACCTAACTTGTTGGATGCCTGTAGGCTACAGGCAGGTAAGTTTTCATCATTAAGGCTCTATAAACCCCTACTATTTAGCTGATGATGCTTTTCTTTTAGCAGAGCTGAGCATTTTTTTTCAGTGTCTATCTTATATATCATTCACAGGCTTGGTATGCCTAAACTGAGACTCTTGAGCATCCATTAGGCATGTTCACACCATTATAACTTAAACCAAGAGCACTGAGTTCTGGACAAAGCAGAGCGCTATGGATTTTGTCAGAAACCTGTTTTCTGGCTTTTCTTTCTTCTCTGCGTTGTTTATCTTGATTAAACATTTCTTCCTCCTCTGAGATTCTTGATTTTTATCAGGTTTTCTTAAATTATTTTATAAGCTCTTTTTTTACTGCAGGAAAGATGGATGTATAATAATATTGTCCAAACTGCTGTGGAGTGTAACATTTTATTGAGCCTTCCAGCAGGTCTAGATTTTCTTGTTTTGTCCAGGAGTTTACATACTTCATCAGACTTCCATAATCTTAATGCAAAAGGAAATACAGTCCTTATTAAACCCTTGCCATCATTATGCCCTGGATCCTCCTATTAAAATTTTTAGTGAGGGACCAAATGCAGAGTCATTCTGATGGAGGTGTCTTTTATCTGTTGCAGTATAACGTAAGGTACATGAGAACTCTCCTTGAGGAAGGGGACAAAGTTTCGTGGTTTTTAAAACAGGAAGGTGAGCTTTCTGTTTTGAGATTCTACAGGGTTCCACCACAGGTCTTACTATCTTTTTTACAATTTAAATTACTTCGGATCTGTCATGGTTTAACTCCACTTGGCAACTTAATACCATGCAGCCGCTTGCTTACTCCTACCGTCATTCCCTGCTCTGGGTGTGTTTGGGAGGAGACTTGGAAGAAGGTAAAACACATTGATTGAAATAAGACCAGTTTAATAATGAAAATTAAGTAAATATAATAATAATAGAAATAATAATAGGGAAAAAAAGAGAGGAGGAATATATGAGCATGACGTGATGCAGTATGGAATACTTCTTTTGCTAGTTTAGGTCAGCCATCTTGGCTGTGCTCCCTCCCTGCAGCTTGTGCCCCTCTTCACTGGCAGAGCGTGGGAAACTGAGAAGTCCTTGGCTTAGGGAAAGCACTACTGAGCAACAACTAAAACATGGGTGCGTTATCAACAATATTCTCATACTAAAGCCAAGCCACAGCACTGTACCATCTAGTGGGAAAAAAATTAACTCTATCCCAGCTGAAACCAAGACAAGATCAAAGCTAGAAATTTTTATTTCCTGCCCTCAGCTAGAAAATAAGTCCATGAATGTTACTTCTTACCTTTTGAAAGTGAAGCTCCCTTTGATTTTGTAGGAAATATATCCCTACTGTACAGTCATTAGACATTTGCCATTTAAATTAATTCACGATTCTTCCCATTTCAGCCTCTTGCCTATCCCCCAGAATGATTTTTTTCAAATTTTTATTATGTAATGTCTCAAATTCGTATTCTGAAATCTCATTCTTCAAGGTCTTTGGAGTTTCAACAGTTATTTCTGTGTTGTCAGGATAGTTTTAGGAAGAAAGCTGTCTCTGCACACTGTTCCCCCCACAGATCAGAGAATTTTGCTTGATCATGTGTACTCAGACTAGGCATCTGCATGTGAATTCCCTGGCTGTTGCTATTTTATGACTTAGGAAGATATGAGGTTTCTGTATTAGAGGTTTACCATGTAACTTTTTGGTTGTCTTTCCATGCCATCAAAAAGCAACAGCAGCTGGATGTGAGTTCTTGAGCTGTAAGATCTTACAAGTGACACAACATAGTCTCATGCCTGTGGAAGCTGCCTCTGCTAGTTTTAGGAGCAGAGAAAAGAGAACGTTAGAGCAGAAAACTATGTGCTGGTAGTTTCCATTTCACAGCTCTGTCTTTTCTCGTCTACCCTGCTCACTTTCCTGTTTCAGAGGCCCGTTTGCAGCTACATATTCCGTCTTGCTCTCTGTTTCTTTCATTATCCTGAAGTCCTTTATAGGTGGCTTTGTAAAGGAAGGAATTCAACTGAGGCTTACAGATCCAGGAATTTGTTGACTGACCTTTTGCCTCCTTATATTCTGGTAGAAGAAACCATCATGTTTGTCCTTGAATGTCTCTGGAATTGGGGTAGGTTTTGAGGACTATGACAGCAGGAATTATGAGCATGTAATTTTCCCTTTCATCTATCAAACAAGCGTCAAATATTTTAGTGGTCAGTAGCTGGCTTGATGCTGAGAAAACATTTCACAGAGCCCAGCTGCCTTCTCACTTTTTTTTTATTATGTAATAGTTAGCTTTGCTGACAACTTTATTGGCTGAACCAAGGTGTAGTACACGAGTGGTAGCTTTGAATCCTTTGCCTTCCCTGTCCATTGGAGCTCTAGGATAAGATCTCCGATTGTTTTGCGTGCTTACTGCTTTTATAATTTTCAGCTTACTATTTTTATAATTGCCAGACATTTTCTTTGTATTATGCAACTGCAATTAAAGTATTTGGAGTAAAACTTTGTGTCTGCATGGAAAAGCATCTTTCATCTTTCTTAAAGCAAACCATGCTTCCTTCACACTGTTAGGTTCCAAAGTCTAGGAGATCATGCAATTACTACAGGCAGCTGAGAATTATGATGAGGTTGCACATAGTTTCTGTTTTAAAAATACGTGCTGCAAGAAATTACCTATGCCTAAAATTTTAAGAGAAAACCATTTAACTGAACTTCATTACATTAAGTACTTCGAACATCATGCAATATGCTGCCCAAACTCTTGATAAATTACCTTAATTGCTTATCATTCTCATTGACTCAGTTGGAATAATAGAAGTAAATATGGCTGTTAGATACGTATGTATCTTTAATGTGCTTAGACTCAGATTGGCTCCTAAGGTGTTTGTCTGAAGGTGTAAAGTTGTTTTAGGCATTGTTTGACTCATAGAAAACACAGAATATTATTATAAGTTTTTAAGTAGGCTTAAGACATGGGCTTTTTGATTTATTTCATTATTATTTTGGCGTTTCAGACCTGAGCTGAAGACTACTTGATCCTTCTAACCCAACATAAATATCACGCTGGCTCAGCATTGAGAGAGATTCAGCCTCTCATTTTTTCAAACTACTTTCATCTCTTCTTTTTTGGTTAAAAGCTCCCCATGCTGGAATAAAGTAAGCCTTTAATTAATACCACATGGAGTGTTTTTTGCCCCAGTAACTGCTCAGTGAAGTCAGTCCTTGTATAATTTTCTGTTTTAACTCAACTGTGGGGAAAGCTTTCAATGTAAAATTGACTAGAATCTCATGTATAATTGACTTTAGCAGGAAAAAAGAAAAATGTAAAGGTAAGCTGCAAGATCTGTTTGACGATTACTAGTCCTTTTAAAGTATACCAGTTTAGAAATGCTTATACTACATTTATCTTATAACTAGGAAAATAAATATCCATCTCCACATGGTCTTCCTTAACATTTTCTTTTTTTTTTATGCTCTGGTAATGTATTTTAATATCCATTTAATAATGGAATTCTTAACTTTAAGTAGTTAACTCTTAACACTATGATATCAGACATAAAAGAATATCAATATTTAGGTGAAACATTCAAGAGATTAAGTTCAAGTTTGGAGAGTGTCAGCGTCTCTTCTTTCTTCATGTCATTATCTGCTCATCTTCATAGAACGGTTAATATGACACTATGATGAGAGCTTTTGGGTCATGTGAGTTCAAACCTCCTGAGTTTGGGGTTTAGATGAAGCTTTTGTTTCAGAAAGAAACTTCAGTCAACTGGCTGAATTTCAAATGATTGTAAATTAGTAACCACTTTGTCTTCAGTAAAAAAGAGAAGGAAATTTGATGGCAAGTTTTGCCTCAAGGCAAGGACTCACTGCAGGGTAGGGCTACTGAAACAAGAATACACGTTTCATCGGGAAGTGTAGTTGGTATGGGATGTTCAACAGCAAAGCTGTAGGTGTGTATTTGAGGGCATTCTTACTGAAGGAGCCTGCTTCTCACATTTTCAGCTGTCCTGAATGTGCTGCCACCGTTTATTTTAAAATCATGGTAGTGTGAAGATACTTGGAGCCCAAGCAATTTTTGGTTTGCCTGCAAAATATCTTTAGTTCCCTCAGGACTTAGGTCATTGAATCTCATCACTTTCAGGCTGAAACAGAGTCTAGGCATGCAAAACCCATGCAGCAAATGTTAGGGCACCCCAAATTTATTCTCATTGAGGGTGACTTCTGGCAGTTGTTGCTGGAAGTTGACTCAGTATACTAAGCACATCTCAAAGCCGCTTTCCTTTGAGTATTATCTGCTGTTACTTGAATTTAGATGAATTTCCCCTACAAAATCCCCCTGTGGATTTTGAAGTAGAGGGTAGACTTCCTACTTTGCCTAATGTTTTAAAATGCTCTGGAGACAAATGCGTGAGGAGACAATGGATCTGTGTTCATTTATTTGTTTAATGACTATTTCTGTAAAAGCAGCTACACACAAAGTGACAAAATATGATCATAGAGAGTGAAACTGGCCTTTTTTGTGAAGTGCTAGTGGTCAGTATGTGTTGTTTCCTTTTCTAACACTCCCTTTTCTGTACTGCATCCTCCTGTTTTGTAGGCCTACGTTTGGCTTAGTGGATCTGGTGTATAACCAACTTAAAGGTACACCTGTAAAGCAGAGTGGTGAGAAGCTGGTCTAATTGCTTAAAAACTCAAAATCCAATCTGCTTGGCAGGTTGGCAGGTCTCTTAAGCAGGTTGTCAGGAATATCTGATTTGGCACTTTATTAAAAAAAATACATATCCAATTCTCTTTCCTGATACCCAAAGCTTTTGGTGTTCCTTGACTATGAACTCGTAGAACACCCACATTGCTTTATAACAACAAAAATCATCAGTGAGAAAATTTCTCATAAACAGGAACAGAAATTTTGCAAGGGCTTTGAAAATACAGAAAAGAGGTTTATGAAGGTAGGCACAGAACCATGACATACAGCTGATAATGTAGAATATTCTATGATACTATTATGTTGCAGGCCTCCTTCAACAAGCTGCACACATACAGAGATATAAATTAAAAAAAAAAAAAAGGTAATCTGTAAGCTGCTCAAGCTACTTACAAAAAAAAAAAAAAATTACCATTGGGAAGAAAGAGAAAGAAATGCTGCTTTCATTTGCAAGTACTCATGAGACTTCCTGTGCTGTGACAGCTTAGATTTTATTAGCATGTAGACAGAACTTGCTTTTGTCCCTCAGTGGATCTTTTGTGCCCTTAAGGTATTGTATTGAACTTTAGGTTTCCTCATAGATGGTATTCCTTTGTAGTTTGTTAAGCTTCACCCTGAAATATATTGTAATAGAACTGAACCGGTAGTGTATATTCTGGTGTTCTTTGATTGCTTTCAAAATTTGGCCCCGTTTTTTTCCCCCTAGAGTGCAGTTTCCCTATAAACCCAGGTACTACATCTTGCAAATGCTTTTTTTGTCAGGCATGAGAGATCACTTATCTCTATATTCATGATAGTAAAGCTCTATATTTTGGAGAAGATATTTCTGGCAAATTTGTCAGGAAAATCATTTGCAGATTCACACACTAATATTAGGCTTTATTCATGTAGATTCCCCAGTCTGTAAGTTGTTTGAATAGCTTTCCCAGAACAAAGATGATGCCTTTAATACTGAGGCCTTTGATCTCTTCTGCCTACTAATTATCAGTTTCGGCTTTCATTGTTCTATTCCTTTTATTCCACTGTTGGATGTTTTAATATTTTTTTTTCCCTCCATTTTAATTCTTTTCCCTGGTATTTCATATTAATTTTTAGAAATTATTTTTATGCGACTGTGTATACGTTATTGTCATGCTAACTTGAACTCTTACATTGTGCCTCCATTCTTTCTGCATTTCTGTTTCTTGTTGTCTCTTCAAGCTGCAGGTCCTTGTATGTATCATAGAATAGTTAGGGTTGGAAAGGACCTCAAGATCATCTAGTTCCAGCCCCCTGCCATGGGCAGGGACACCTTCCAGTAGACCAGGTTGCTCAAGGTCCTGTCCAACCCGGCCTATATTTAAGTCTCCTTTTGAAATCTGCTCTCATGGGGTTTATCCTAAAGGAAAAAGCTGGGAATGTTTTGTTTGGTTGTTTTGGTTTTTTTTTTGGAGGGGGGGATGGTGTTTTTTTTTTTGTTGTTGTTGTGTTGTGGGGTTTTTTTAAATCCTTTTAGTTCAATAAATGTAGCTCTATAGATTAAAAGACCTACTAATTCCCACTAAAATGCAGGTTTACATATTTGGAGGTGTACTAGCTATTCCAGTTGTATCCCGGGGTAATGGTGTGACATAAATTTTAAGGAATACTTTTCAGCTATGGTAACTTGAATGAGTAATCATGAATCTAAAATGTTCCTTTTCAGGAGATAACCAAAGAAACAAACAGAAAACCCATATGTAGCCTGTCCTTTTTACTTTTTTTTGTATTCTTGTTCTATCTTCACTGTATGTTTCATATATGCTGATTTTCTTGATTCCAGGTTCTGTATTTAAATTATTAATTTGTGGTTAAAAATGATTGTTTTAATGAATTAATTCCAAACTAACAATCCAGTCTCACAAGTGCTTGTGAACTGTGGTATTCAAACTTGAATTTGGACACAGATCCATAACTCTGTGTGTTCATACCTGTATGAACAGTCCTTTACACCTGAGCAGTTTCCTCCTGAGTAGGACTGTCATAATAATTGTTTCCCTACACCTTTCCTCTCCCCCCCCCTAAAAAAGGGCAGTTGCTGACTGTGTATGCCTGAGAAAATCGGGAAACGAACAATAATACAAACAAGATATTACTTCTCCCTTCACAAACCTTACCTCATGCAGCCAGCTGAGAACACTACGAGTGTGGTGGGTAATTGGCTTTTCTGCATCCTGTGTTTTTAATCGCCTGAATATACACTCAGCTCAAGGTACATTTCTTGTGCTCTAATGAATTTTAACATAAAGGTTTATTTCCAGATGGATCAGCACTGGAAGAGCTTTTCAGCTGTCTTATAAATATAATTTAAATTAATACATTGATACCAAAACCTTGACACCCAAGAAATTAAACATAGAATTTATTATGTAATTGTGTGGTTATTTTATCTGAGGACATCAAGGTGGCTTTTTAAAAAAATGCAGCATTCTCTAGAGTTCCTTTATGTTATGGCATGTGGTTGACAATGATTGAGGAACATTTGGGTTCAGGTAATTTAGATACAGTTCAAGATATGTCATTTCAGGGTAAAAAACCGTATTGAAACCTTCCATAATTTTTAATTCACTCTTCGCATTTATTTCTGACTCGACAAAAACAAGTAAATGAAGCTCTTCTTTCCTGAAACAGTATTTTGGATTAGAGACATCTATATGAATGCAATATGAGGGAGTTTTAAGGCATGTAATTTCTCAGCTGAAGAAGTCCCATCTAGTTGCACTGTAAAATTGAGTGCAGCATAGTTCATAGGCTGTACATGCACATTTAATTAATGTTGCTGCCAGAGTAAATATGCAGCAGTTTTGGCATACCTCTGCAATCTGTATTTATGGAAGGTATAGAAACAAATTAGTATGTTGGATGTTGTTTGGGTTTGCACCTGCCTCTGATATAGCTGTGACTTTGACTATGTCATTTAGCTTCTACATGCAGCTATTGTCCCAGTTGCAAAGAGAGATAATAATGTTTTCCTTCAGGTGGAAGTTGCAAAGTTTTTAGAGCACCCAAGTTCTTGAGGAGAAAGGATTTCTGTACCAGAATTATGAAAGACAATGTAGGCACCTGTAACACTGTTTCGGGCTCTGTTCATTGTCCTGTCCCATGCTGACCTGCTGTGTGAACTTAGCACAGCCAAGTGACTGAAACTTCACTAAATGAAGCAGTAGTAATTGTATTTACCTATCTCTGTCAGAAGTTTTCATACCCTCAAACCTGCACACCTGCAAGTTTTCATATGCAATCATCTCGACAACTTGTTGCATGCCATGTATTTTTATGATTGAAGACTACACAATTTCACCTCTCTCACCACCTTTCGTAACTGTGAATTAATAGTCATAATCAGAATTGCAGTCTGCACCTACAGATATATTTTTGGTTCATTTAATAGTCTTTAATTTGATTTCAGTAAAATTTTATTTCAACAAAAGTTTTTAAGTCAGAGTTTGTTCCATATTCAAGATTGTAGGAGGTCATGGTGACTAACATTCCAACTAGGTCTGATTTTAGCCAACTGTCATATTAGTCAACTGTCTCTGATAACTGTGCATAATTTCTGTATTGTTGTAAATATGTATTGGCTTGTGATACTACTACATATGCTGTATTTCAGGAAAAACAGAGATTTCTGACAGATGTCCTACATGAAGTGATGTTGCTGGATGGTTTGGCCAGTTCACATCCAGTATCCCAGGAAGTGCAGCAAGCCACAGATATTGACAGGGTGTTTGACTGGATTGCCTATAAAAAGGTAAGGCTAATTAAACTTACCTATCTCTGTGTACAGTTATGTCAGTAGTTATTAGAAGACCATGTTCTGTCTGTAGAACAAATACCAGTTAAAAAAACCCATACACTACAGTGGCTACTAGTTGGGAAACTTTAATTTGTGTGGAACCTATTTGTAATATACAACAGTGATTTTTTCCAATTAAATTCAACATATCCAGTGCTATTGAATGTTATAAATAATAGATTTGGGTTTTTTTATTATTATTTATTTTGTAGCGGTGTCTGAAATGTGTTAGGTGCTTTAAAAAGCAGAGCGATGTGTAGTCTTTGTCCTTTTTAAACTCTCTAGGAAAAGGATCCAGTGCTGAAGTTAAATGTAAAGTTTTTTCTGTTTTTTCTATGCATGAGAATTCTTCTGTCAGTCAGTGAAAAGTCTGAAGTCATTGTGGAACAGTGAGAGTGGAGGAACTGCCTTCTGGCGTGGTAAAGGAATTTAAGGTATTAAACTCAGGCAGTTTCAAATTGTACTTCAGTGAACAGAAGGCCTTTCGGCCAGCTTTGGGACTGAACAGTTTCTGGGTAAAAGTGAGAGGGCTGCACACTTTCACCTTCTTCATTTTATGTCTTTGGTTTGTTAGTATATGGAACAAAAGCTGGTGTTTTCAATCTTAACACATGGTTGTTCTCTGCTACATGCTATATGTAATACTATGCCTTAGTATCGTGACCAAACACGTTTGGAGTGTGATGCAGAAGCTGCTCTCTGCAACCTTCTGCTGTGAAGGTTGCACTGGACCTCTCTGCTGCTGATTCAGTTACAGAAGTCTTTTGAATATCACCTTTGCATTTGATAATCTTTTCTTCTGCACAATTAGCTGCCTAACATCATACTGACATGCACATACGTAACAAGAGAGCAGCAGCACAACACTGGCTTGCCTACTGAGCCTCCAGTTTATCCAGTGCTCATTCTGGGCTAAAAAAGATGTGTATCCTCTCTTATAATCATCAGTTATTCCCAGTCAGCAATAACTTGAACTTGATCCTTTTCCATGAAAGGATCTCATTTGCCTTTAAGAATGGGCAAATGAGAGCGTGTGTTTATATGTCCATGTAATAGGTGTAGGATGTAATATGCAAACACAGAATACTTAGCAAAATATTTCAAAATACTGGAATTGCTCAAAAGCCCAAGTAACATTTTCAAAAATCCCTTAGCTGGCTTTGTAAACATTACTCTTGGTCAATTAAGCTGTAATAGGCGGCGGCTTTTAGCATACTGAAGTATTCTCATTGTTTAAATGTTTCAGTCATACGTTTGCTGGTGGTAGCTGAACCTCAGTTCAGCTAGTATGTTTATAGGCTCATCTCACATCAGTATCTCAATATTTAAAGCTAATTATATTTTTATTAATATGATAATAGTAATATCACACAGTAAACTGATACTTTATATTTTTTATATTATGAATGCTGTTCAAACATCAAATTTTCATTTACATTGAAATGACAAATAGGGCATTAGTTATTTTAGCTACAGTACTAGCTATAGTATTAGTGATAGTTAGCTTTTTTATGCACGGTATTAGGATCTCTGTTTTCTGTGCAGATTAAAGTACAATCTTAATCCTGTGTCCTTGCATTTAAAGGTTCCTTTTTCATTGTAACAGTGGCCACGGCCAATGGATATAGCAGGATCTCCACTCAGCTTCTCTGATGGCCAACTCTCCTGAAGCCTAGGAGACACTTGAATGTGCTCATAGCAGGGCCTTATTCTGTAAATTTTGAGTCTAGATAGTAGATTCCACCTTGAGGGATGGCAGTGGAAGAATTTACTTAACACACCTTCATAGGTGAGGAGATTAAAAGACCCACTCTTCTACCCATGGAGATGTCCTGTCTGATAATTTGTCTGTCTGCAATTTTCTGTAACCATTCATCCTTTTGTTTTAGATACAAGCAGTATCTAATAGGAAGAAGCTTTCCCAACTGACTTCATAACTGCTCTTTTCACTGTTTCTATATCTTCCTCCAGACACCTGACACTGTTGTCTTCTGAGGATAGATTAGAGCAAATTTAACGTATTGTAGATCTTACATTGTTTCATTCCTATGTAGCCTTGTAGGCATGCATGCATGACGTGCACTTAAAATCAGCTAGGGAAATAAGCTTATTTATTAGATAGCTAGAACATTTGCCTATCCTACTAGTTCTCCAGTGGCTGCAAGTATAAATACTGTGTTGAATGGTATGTCAATAAAATCCAAACTGTAAAATTATACTGAAGGCTTTTACCTGGTCAGGCATGTGTCTCGAAGTCCTCCTTACACAATGAGCCCTGCTAGTGGGATGTTGTTGCCAGTGTTTCTGGGATGGCTTTTTGTCTGCTGACTGATTTTGTAAATTGCTGTCAAGTATTAAGTTCTCAGGATGTTTTGCTGTTGACTTTAGTTTAAACTTTGGATCAGGACCATCAGTGATGACTTTTCCACTGTCTAAAAAACCAGCTTGTTTTTGAACAGTCTAGGACTATGTGCAATATCTTTTCCCTACATTTTGATATGGTTTTATTTCATTCTCTTTTATTTTCTTTTTCTTTTTTTATATGTCCATCTTGTGCTCCTTGGGACCTTGGATTGTTGATGTGATCTCTTTTCTCTCTTCACGGTTCTCTACACGATATTGAAATCATGAAACTTTCTCCCATCTAATTTTTGTTCAGTGAAATGACAGTCATGGAATGTCATTGTCATTTCATTGTCTTTACTGTCATCACTGTGGCATAAATCAATTAGACACCATTAAAGTGCCCATCTCTGTTAGGCACTCAGCTGTCATTTTCAAGATATGCCTTTTTCTATACACTTCAGAGATGATCATTGAAACTATGCTATTTAAATATCTTGGAGCTGAATATATTTTTCATTTCCACTTTCTTGTCCTCGGTGGCTGCACATGTTAAGAAATCTCATGACATAAACCTCTGAAGAATGGCATTAAGGTAGTCCCACAAGCAGAGTGAAACAGATACTAGAGCCCAGCAGCACACAATGTTTTTCCATGTAAGCTGTTGAGGGTAATGTTTGCCTCTTTCCAAAGCATCATACTGGGTAGGCATTCTTTAGATAGGAATGTGTCATCCTTCACTAGGGTCACAAATATATAGAGAAAAATAAGTTGTGATAGTTCATTAATAAACAGTAGTGGTAGAAGATTCAACTCTCTCAATTTACATCAGAAGCGGTAGGTCTTCCTATTGGAGCTGGAAGTGAGAGAGTGTCCTCCCACGATGATGGGAAAAGTGGTTATATCCCAAGTGCAGTAGGAAATATAGCCAGCTGAACACAACAGTGCATCTGAGAATTGTTAAAGCAAAAAGCATGACAGCCTTTCCACACCAGAAATAACTGACAGCAGGAGTCATAGTCCTCAAGAGCTGAATCAACAGAGGAGGAGAGAGTGCAGCAAGAATCACTTGAGAAGGAACAATCAGTGAGGAACAACTGGCAGTAATAAAATGGAGAAACAAGACAGCTGCATCTCAAAGGGAGCAGCCAGATCCAGAACAGCGTGAGGGAGAGAGATCCCCAACAGAACTAAAGGAGTCATGGCCCTAGATGAGCAGTCACAGCCAGATAAGAGAAGGGATGAAAGGGCACCAAGGACACTGTAGAGAGCCAGATAATATCTGAAGTCATTTCAGTCAGCCTGCTGCATGCTTTGAAGTGTGCTGGTTGAAGATTCTGGCAGCAATCGCAGCAAGCAAGACCAGCATGATGGAGTGTAACTATAAAAGTACCCCCAGTAGATTATGTCTTGGCAGGTGACAAACAATAATCAAAACAAGGAAGAGGATGACTGGAATAGTTTAGAATATCCTTTCTTTTCTTCCGTGAAGCAAAATTAACCTCAGCAGTGAGATCAGTTACTGGCCCTGGCTTTGTAATGCAGGCAATTCATTATTTCCTAAACATGTATATGCAGTTTCTTTTTCCTTCTTAACTATATGCCACTTCTTTGAAAATGTTTTTCCCTGCTTTCTGAGTTAAGTGATGGAAGGAAAATATATTTCTAATAACAATAATGAGAGACCATGCTTCCTGCATCCTCTCAAAGGCAGTGTTCTGTGTTAGGAAATCTGTTCAACTAAAAATTTGCACAAAGAAAATGCTCAGCTTCCCTGTATGTTGCAGTAACAGTTCTGGCAAAGGAGAACACAAGAAATTGAAAGTAGTGGCTTGCTTACCCTTTTGAGTGTAATTCTCTGAAAATTTACAGCATAACATGTTCTGCAAGACTATGGAAGAACAGGAGGGATAACTGCACTCACTGGAAAGTCTCTTTAAGAACCTGGTTCTTTTTACTTCTGTTCTTTAGGCATTGGGAAGGATATTGGCACTGTAAAACAAAAACCGCAAGGCATGTATTCTTCCCAGTAAAACCAGGATTAGTACCAGAGTGAGTGCAATTAATTTGTGACAGTGTGCTTCTATGAAGTGACCACAGAAAAAGTGAGAGCAGCTCATTAATAATGAAAGAAATTCTAGGTAAATACCTACAAATAGTAAACCGTAGTAAAATCGGTTTTATTTTTAATTATTCAGTTAACTAAATCAGTAACATAAGATGGTATCCAGCTAGTTAAAAGTCTTACAATACAATACAGGTATCTTTACAATCGACTCCCTTACCATAGTGTAAAGGGAGAGCTCTGTTTTCCCTGACTAATTTAGCTGTGACGTTGCCCGTGAATGCCATCAAATCCTGGGTGAGCATTTTGTGATGCTGGCTTCTGTTCCATGACTTGCAAGTGCAGCAGGTCAGCGCCCAGATTGCAAAAGGTGCTTTCAGGAGCCATTTGTTTGTAATGCATTGTAACAGGGGAAGTATCTTGTAGTAAAAATATTTTCTTTTTGTTTAGATAAAAAGATCGTAGGTCATTACTGCTTCCAATATGAAAGCTGTTGAAAGTCAGAGTTAGTGAAACCTTTAGGTACAAGTTCAGAGCAGCCCCAAGAGTTCTTGGCTTAAAGTATGCAGGCTTTCCCACTCTATGCAATGGGTGCTATTATGTAAAATTAGGCAGGTGCTTCAAGATATTTAAAATCTTAAGGCATCTGAAGCACCGTCCTGACTCAAGATAGTATTTTCTGAAGAAGAAACATACAAACCATTATGTGTAGTATATAAAGAGCTACACACCTAATGTACCTCAGGAGCATTCCCCACACTGGGGAGAACTGCATGTGGGTTTGGTTGGAAATAATAAAAATGGAGCACAAATGTTAATTTTATTTTAAAGAAAAGCTTGTTAGACTAGATTGCTCAGTCAGGGTAGAGCAACTGGGAACATGCAACCTGTTGTGGTACTGGACTGTCTTCTGCCTGTTCCCTGTTGAAAGGCAGTGGCAAACGGGAGGTCCCAAGGACTGGAGCGAAACCAAAGCAGAAGTGGCAAAGGTGACTCAAGACACTCTCCTCTGCCATAATTTTACATACTTCTTTCCCCAACAGGGAGTAGGAGGAATAGAATAGTGCATCTGTGTCTTAGGTGTTTCCATGACTTAAAGTTTTGCTAAAGGTGGACGTACACAGGAGTACCAGCACCAGAGTTCCTGAAGTGCACTTACCTTTCTGCTTCTCTGGTTTTACTTTTTAACGATAATTTTTAGCAAAGGGCGAAGCAGAAAGTACCTTTGTAAGCCTTTACAGGCTGTTTTTTCCCTGAAGGAGTCCAAAACCAAACAATGCCCAAGTGAAGGCAAGGCATTTGCTGGCACACAGCCCAGTTCAAGTCAGTAAAACAAGAACAACAATTTTAAGTGTTAAAGAAGTAACTTGGGACAAGTTGCAAGAATTAGAAATAGAAAATAAACTGCAGATAATGAAATCAAGTAAAAAGAAAAAAAATGACATAAAAACATGACCAATATTTGTAGCAAAATATGATCCTGCGGGACCACTATTCAAGAGGGAACTCTCTGGAATAACCTCTGCATCTTGTTTTGTTGTTGTTTTATAAAGGTATGTTTAAGCAGTGGATAATTTCTGAAGCTTAAAAGAGGAAATAAAAGAGAGAAAGTAGATGGCATTTTTAATTATAGTTAGTTACAAATCAGACTTGGGCAAATGGATTGAGATTCTTGTATTTAGTGAACTAAAAAAAAAAAAAAGTTAATATTCAACCTTTGTGGAAACAAAGCTGGTCAAACAGACCTGACTTCAATCTTTAATGAGATTAAATGTGTGGTTGATAAAGATAAGTTGTGTTGAGGCATAGACTTTTAAAATCTTTGATTTATTATGGCATAATATTCTAGTTAAAAAAGCCCCTAGAGCTATACCGTGTCATTAGAGAGCACAGTGGCTGGATTAACAGATAGCTATCAGTCATACTGATCACCAAGGTAGTCATCAGTGGAGAATCTTTACAAATTCTGAGTTTTATTTTACTTAATTTGCCTTTGGATTGCTTGTGGAGCTGGTTGGTAAAATGGTGAAGTAACTGTGACTGTGTAAACACTTCTGTAAGTGCTCATCATAAAGGGAAAATCTTTGTCCATTGCTCCTAACGGAAAACACAGATTTGTGGAGCCAGTTTTATTATTAGAAGAGAGTCTTAATATAACAGATTTTAAGATAACTAATTTATAACTGTGAGGGTGGTGAGACACTGGAACAGGTTGCCGAAAGAAATGCTAAATGCTCCATCCCTGGAATGAGTTGCCCAGGGAAGTTGTGAATGCTCCATCCCTGTCAGTGTTCAAGGCCAGGTTGGACAGAGCCTTGGGAGACATGGTCTAGTGTGAGGTGTCCTTGCCCATGGCAGGGGGGTTGGAACTAGATGATCTTAAGGTCCTTTCCAACCCTAACTATTTTATGATTCTATGATTCAGTACTTAATAAATGATGATGGCCTCTCTGTGTAAATAATGTCATCAAGTTCTTGTGTTTGTCCATCCTTGAAGATTTCCTCATACAAAGAGTTATGGAAAAAGTATTACATGCTTTTGTCCTTGTCAGTGCTGTCAAAACATGTAAAAAAGATTTTTGTGTTGAGGTTAAATAATACTCCTGTTGTAAATGGCGTTCCAATAGCATTTTGTCTAGGCAACTGATAGCGTTTTATTATTCAAGGAAAATAATATGACAATATCCACCTGAAGAACATGATTAGTTATGGTCATTTACCCCCAGATTTTATTCTTTGTGTCATAGTCCTAAAATTTGCAACAGAATTTATGTCTAAGACAAATAATTTGCCAAAGCTCATCTTACCATCTGACCATTTTGGTATTATCCATTCCTATAACACCTGTTTTTGTCAGAATAGAAAATGATTATGATTTCCCAGTGAAAATCTCTCCTTGAATATAATGTTGCTTTTTCAATGGTGTTTTGCCATCAGATAAATGGCCTTACAATCTATAAAAACAACATAAGGTGCCTTTATACCATCTTTGATGATTTAGCACAGTACATTACAGGTTTATAGGCATAGATGCTGATTTTAAAAATACTAGGTCCTCTACACTGTAAGTAAAGTTTTAAAAATAGTGTAAGTTTAATTTGTTTATTAAAATATATCCCAGTTTTATTGCTGAGTATTAGCAGCATGTTACCTGTGAGTGTGCGCTGCTTGATAAACAAATATCAACCAGAAATTCTGTTTTACTTTAGAAAGTAAGGAAGACAAATTAAATGACTGATTATTTTTTTTAAATAGTCTGTACTGTTAAAATCAAGTAGGAATAGTTATTTTGAGCTCATTTTAATGAATGCAATCCCATAGTTTTTAACAATTTGTTATTAAGTTCAGGGAAACCACTCAGATCCAAATTCAGCCAAATTGTTGGATTTTATGTGTAAGCTCTAGTATTTAAGATGGGTTGCTTGCGTGCTTAAGGATAAGGCATGTATTTTCACATTTTGTACTACTATGCTGCATAGTCTGCATATACCTATCTCCTTCTTTACTTCTTCTTACAGCTTTTATGTGGGTTTTCCAAAGGGAAAACCTCTAGGAATTCTTTTGAACATTTTACGTTTATGCCACAGGGAAGAAATCATAGGCACATGTTTACTCATTTAAACAAATGAGTTCTGTTAACCTAATCAAATAAGGAAACATTCACACTCATCAAATTCACATGCATTAAGATTAATTTTTCTTGCAGTGTTTGGAGGTGCCATTGGAGAATACAGGAAATAGCTAAGCTGGTGTATTACAGTGCTCAATTTCTGAAAATGAGAGGGGGATTTAGTGCTGGTGACTCATGATACAGTCTAATTAATTCCCTGAAAATAATTTCTCAATGAGTACTTCTGCAGTTCCCAGAGATGAAATATTCTGCATAGAGGCAGTGAAAGAGTTCCAGGGAAGGCTTTGCAATTATTTCTGCTCTTACATCTCAATAGAAGGACTTCAGCAGAGGTTTCTCAGGAGCCTGCCACAGTACCATGTTATAACTGATGGTATGAACTTGTTCCACAATTATCAGGATAAGGCTGCATACCAGGAAAGACAGTTCAAATGACAAAGGTGGGAAGGTAAAATACATCTAAGCATGATCTTCTGAGTGGGAACTTGAGGAATGGTTGGACATCATCCAATCTCTAACCTACTGTGATACTGTGACTTCTCTTTTAGGAAAATAACAAGTGTATGTTTGTTTAAGGAAGCACAGTTTAAATGCAACACCTGGATTTGAAAGTGGTTGTTCATTTTTCAGTTATTCTTACAGGAGAACTGAGGGATGTCCTTTGTTTTGCTTAAGGTCATTCCAGTCGCTCAACAGACATTACAGCCAGACTTCTCCCATTTCTTGGTTCTCTTCTTTAACGTGCGGAGTGTAACAGTACACTTAATTTAGTGCACTACTAGTGCACTGTGTAGTGTAACACAGCATCTCAGTTGACTAAGTTTTTAAATAATTCATTTACACATCTATAGACTATTCTGTATCTACATTTGAGCAAACACTGCAGATGTGACTTAGTCAAAACATATTTTTCATATTAAATTTCTCCAGGTTTCAACAGATTTTATTTTAGTTTTAGAATTTCGTGAAAGAGTTCTTTTTTAAATGTCACATTTTTTTCTACATGTTTGATGTACATTGTTCTTTCATTTTAATTCATGCTGTGTTTTTCCCAATAAGCTAAATTTCATGGGGCATCCAGCTGTGGTTGCTTAGTACCAACAAAGAATGATTGTGTTGGAAAACGTGACTGGGATATTATTTTTTGGCTAGTGGCATAATGTGCAAATGTGTGTTCTTTGTATGAATGCTTGGTAACGTGCTCTTCTAATATTTGAAGTGAACTTAAGATCACAGAATTATCTAAGATTTTGAGAAATAAAGAGTAATGTATTAATTCTGGAACTCTGGGCTAAAATGAAATTATACTAATTTACTTAAGATCCCGTTTGATTGTTGATAACCTTAGGCTCTTATTTGACAGAGTACTGTAAAAATATATTCCAATATTTTTAGGAAAAAACCCAACCTGTATGCTGCTTTTATTACACTTGCAGTTTTAAAAAATCTTTCTTCAGCATGTTTCAAGAAGAAAAGATACATTTCAATCATTACTCAAAACATATTAGCCAAAATTTGGCAGGGTTTGTGTGATCTTAAGTGTTTCTGCTATGGTAGTTTGTGCCTGACTTGAGTGTGTATATATGGCAAGTATGGCTCTGGCTTACTTGGTGATTAGTAAGTGTAAAAGTGTAAAAGGAAGACTCAGTTTCTTAAGGATGTATCAGAGAAGTGCAATGAATTATTTGTATTGGGCTTTCCTGTTGAAGAATGGGTTGACTCCCATGCTCATGTTATTCTTTGTAACAGATATCTCGCAGGAACGATCAGTTGGAGGTAGGTATATGGAAAACACCAAGTAAAAAAGCTGAATTAGTTGTTAGGAAGTCTGCAGATCTGGGTGGCATCCTCCTGCACCTTTTAAGCTAACCATGTGTAGAGCTGCAGAACTTCTGGCAGTGGGATGTAGACCTTCCTCACAAATGACCACTGTGCCTGAGAATTGCTGGGGTAATGTACAGAAAGGCCTGGGAGCTATAGGCTGATGAGTTTGACATCCTTCTCCATCAAGGTGGGGATCTCTATGGCAAATAAAGAGTAAGATAGCTGAGCACATGAATAAATATGTTGGTCTTGCCTGGATGTGTGTGCTGTAAAGGGAGATTCTGACTCACTAACCGGCTGGAGCTCTTGCAGGGAGTCAATAGACACAGGATTTAAAAAAAGTCTTTGACAAGGCACCTTGCCTGTAGCTCAGGGTAAATAGTTTAAGGAGGGAATGTTTAATGTGTGGGCAATGTGACTGATTAATTAAACAAAAAGAATACTGGTACGTATCAGGTATATATTAGTAGCCATCAACTTCTGTATATTGATTCTCATTTTGAATCAGGAGCTCTTTGTGAAAGAACGGTAACTTTGTGAGTGCCTGTTGTGGTCTGAGCCTTGTTTTAATCAATGAAGATGAAGGTGATTATAAGAAGTTATTATTGATAATAATAGCTCTAATTATAATATGAATGAAATACAGTGTAATTGAAGTAAAGGACTGAGTAACTCACATTTCCTTTAGCTAAAGAGAAAGGAACCATAATCTTAAATTGCAGGGATACCAGCATACAAAAAAATAACTCTAGGCCTCCTATCTGTGTCCTATTGTATTTGAAAACCAAGCAGTGCTATTACATATTAATGAAGCTTGATTTTGACTGCACTAACTGCTGCACAATAGAATGATGTTAATAAATCACCTGTATTCAGTGTTGGTGGGGTTTGTGGTTTTTTTATTGTTTTGTTTTTAAATGAGAGAAGAGGCGGAAAAATGGATGGGTAGAGGTTTTGTGGAAAAACGGACCTTCTGAATTATTATACTTATGTATTTTTTGTTGATAGTCCTAAGCACTCCTCATTTACACCTTAGATAGCACGGTGGTGTTTTTCCTATCAGGGTAATTCCTGATGTCACAGAAATGATCATTATGAACTAAATTGAAATAAACAGCTTTCATTGCTAAGCAAGGATGGGAAGGTAGACATTCAGTGGAGATATATTGAGGTCTGTGTAATTATTATTGGTATTTGGTGTTACATGAGATAAATGGATAGGGGACTCTGCAAGATGCTGTCTCAGACTCTGCAAACTCAGGGAGGTGTTTTTGCACTGTTTATGTTTTCCCATTTTCTAAGGTTGCTCTGTAAGTTGCACGATAAAATATCTTCATGGGGATTCATGTCACCTCACTTGGGATATTCACTGTATTGACTGGTGCAATTGACTGGTCCTTTAACCTCCGTGCATCATCAGTGAAGATAAACAGGCACTTTTAGGCTGAAATTCATGTGTTCTGTTTCAGATGCATGTCTTTGGATGAGATGAATCAGGATGAGCTGAAATGCTCGCTTCTCTCTCCAGTGCGTTTAAAAGGAGTCTAGGCAGCTGGCTCAGCTGTATACAACTGAGTAAGCATCAGATAGATGCAGTGAAGGCATCTGCTCAGTCAGATGAATTTCAATCCTACAGTTAAAACAAAATCAACAAAACCCACAAACACAGAAATCAAAAGGAAAAAGAATTTGATGTTCTAGGAAAAAATGACAAGTTTTAAGTGTGAAGGAGGACAGAAGAGTTATGCTAGGTCAATCTTTTATGGTCTCTTTTCTGTCCCTGACTCCAATGCATTTACAAGACACTAGATTATTTCACCTTTGCAAGTTGTTTGTACTTTATGGTTTCTGTTTTGTGTTGGTGACATTTTTCTCTCATGAGCAATTTTTAAAATCCCGACATAATTTTTGGTCCTTAAAAAAATACTGCTGAAAGAGTTCCCAGCTCATTTCTATCTTTGTACACATGGCTCCTTACCTCCTAGCTTCTGTATAATCCTATGTGCTGGCTTACTGATTTTTATATTGTCTCCTTCACTGCAATTGCTTCATCAGTTCATTATTTCAAGTATTTTGCTTTGCTGTTTGCTTGGTGAACATTACCTGCAATTAGCAAACACTGCTCTCTCTTCAGGGTTGTCTCTGGAACCTTTTCTGGTTTTCTTAAATGAAAGTGTGACATGTAGAATAAACCAAGCTATGATGTATGCTACTTGACATATAAAAAGAATGGTGTCACACCAGTTTTCTGACTCCACAATTCAGAAATTCTTGGGAACTACTTACTAGTACAGAGCTTCTGTAGCAGAGTTGAGAATCAATCTTTGTGTGGACTTTTTGGGCAACACATTGAATTCTTCTCACCTCACTTTAGATGTCTGCCGTGCAGATATGTACGTATAAGCTAGTCACCCAAGGCTGCTTTTAGAATGAATTACAAGAGATGGGTGCTTTTAAGCTACGGTTCTCCTGATCTGTTTGGAGGTCTACTTTAAGATGAGATTCAGTGCACTCAGAAGTGACTGGTGTTGGCCATTGACTGTAAAGGAAGTCTAAGCAACTGAAGTAATTGTAGCCACAGATGCTACAGATAACTGCACTGAGTCAGATGTATCCCCCTCTGTGTGGCTATATTACAGTACTGTGTAGTAGTCATATTTTTGGGGGTTCATATGTAAATCTTTTTATTTCTCCTGTTAAAGAAAATTCCATTTGGTACTTTCTTTCATAGTAAGCCGCCCTCCTTTTGCCAGTTACTCTGCATACCTCTTGCATTTTATCCTGCTGCTTGCAAAGCTGTCTCTCTTATCTCCAGTCACAATGCCAGTGTTTGCTGCCTTTCCCATTCGTTTCCAGAGCTGGGAGTGTATTGGTTGTTTTTCCTCTTAACTGTTTTCCCTGCTTTCAAAGTTCAAGAAAGGTGAAATGAGTGGTTTCTTCCTTTTTCTCCTCCCATCTCTTTTCCCTCCACACCAAAGGCTGCATTTGCGCCTGTTTCTCCTCCCTTCTCCCCCCAGCAGTTTTTTCCTCTTTCTGGTTTCCCCTTTATCTTTAGAATCCCTTCCTCAAATAAATCAAGAAGGTGTGGAGAAGATGGCAGAATTGGGACAAGCATATTGTTCTGCAAGCTGTAAGTGGGACTTCTGAGTTTCTTGAAGGTCATTAATTGGTAGAAAGCACTGCTAAAGTAGCTGTGAAAAGGGATCAATCCTGAAAGATTTGTCCAGTTTGTGCCTTGGATCTCCTATTCAGTCTTTGCTTGCTTTTTTATTTTGGTTGCTGTGTAAAGGCTACCCATAGTTCCATCCATTGAGTGGTTAAATGTCACCTGTGAGAGGAATTACATATATATAGATAGATATATATATATATGTGTGTGTTTGTATATGAGGGGGTTTTTTACATGTATCTAATGTTCTTGGTCTCTGGATAGAAAAAGACTACGGGCATGATCATATGAAGGTATATCCTGCTTACTTCTCAAAGAAATCAGTAGAGTTAAGGTGCCTATACAAATATAGATGATTAAGGGAGTGGAGCATCTCCCTTATGAGGAAAGACTGAAGAAGCTGGGTCTCTATAGTTTGGAGAAGAGGAGATTGAGGGGTGACCTTATTAGTGTATATAAATATATAAAGGGGGAGTGTCACGAGGATGGAGCCAGGCTCTTCTCAGTGGCAAACAATGAAAGGACAAGGGGTAATGGGTACAAATTGGAGCACAAGAGGTTCCACTTAAACCTGAGAAGAAACTTCTTCTCAGTGAGGGTGACGGAACACTGGAACAGGCTGCCCAGGGAGGTTGTGGAATCTCCTTGTTTGGAGACATTCAAAACCCGCCTGGACACGTTCCTGTGTAACCTTATCTAGGTGTTCCTGCTCCGGCAGGGGGATTGGACTAGATGATCTTTTGAGGTCCCTTCCAATCTCTAACATACTGTGATACTGTGATATGTCCATTGCTACTATGTAAAATCTGAACTGTGAAAAAAAAACAAGGGGACCCTGGAATACTAAAAAGTGAGTATGAAAAGGTTGTGTGATTAGTGGAAAAATTTTTTGTTGTTAAGGATTTAAGCTGATCCCTTTTATATTTTATGTATTTTTTGTTCTGCTGTAGACATTTTGGGTTGTCCTGCCCAAGTTACTTAGAGGATAAATAGAATTTATCCATTTAATTGATATTTTAATAATCTGTTTATCTTCTTAGGCAGGTTTATCTCCTCTTTATCTTTTTAAGCATGTCAGTACTTTATTTACTCTGTTCCTTCAGTAAAAGCAGGGTAATAATGCTTTCTGACCTATGGTCTTGTCTGTTCAGGTAATAATGTATTTTGGTAGTAATTATTTTCTATGCTGCTATGAGTTCCAGGCATGATTGGTCTCCTGGTGCCACCATACCATATGTGCCACCATAAAAACATAGCATAGTGTTAATAATGCAGACACAATCTTTAGTTTATTTGCTGTTCACTTCTTACAAGCAACCACAGATATCTCCTCAATCAATGACTTTTTTTTCTTATTTATCTCTTTTTATTGTTGCTTCAGTTACTTTGCTAACTCTGTATTACTTGCTGCTGCCTATGTTAAGAACTTGTGGTGTTTTCTTACAATTTACTAATAATTTATGAATCTCTTGGTTTATGTCATTATTTCAAATGTTGGTTATTACAGGCAATCCCTTCAGTACTTCAGAAATAATCACTGTACAAAAAAGGAGTGGAACATGTGTAAAATGGTCTAAAAATTGAACAGTGGTTAAATTTCAAAACTGCTCTGAACTTTAAGGGAGCAGGAAAAGGCATAAAATTCTGTTTTGAAAGCTGATGCTAGACAAATTTGAATTAATAAAAATGTGAACATTTTCACTGTGAGTAGATATTAGTTGTGACAAGTTATGTAGTGCTGTGAAAAATTTTCCCGTTCTTGAATCTTCCTAAAATAGATGCTATTGTGTAAAGATAAAGCAATAGATTTTTTGCTGCCTAAATTACTGTTTGACCTTTATTAATGCAGGAAGTCTGATTGCATTGTTGTAATAGCCCTTTTGGCTTTAGAACATGTGAGGGTTTGAGTCTGTGAAATGTTAATTTATTTGTTTATTTATTTTCTGATTGAGTATTTGCCTAATTGCTTAACCTACATCTATAGATGAGGTTGGTGAGTTCTAGCATTATGTTTTCTTATGGCCTTTGATTTACTGACTTTAAATCAAAAGGGCCCTCCCTCTTGTGCAGTGATCAGTGCTAAGTATAACACTTGATTAATGGGATTGGAAGGGAGGTTGTCTGAAAATTGGATTGCAAAGTGGGATGTTATAGCTAAATCATCAAATCAGATCAGCAACGGTGCTTCTGCTTGAAATAGAGCACTTGTGCAAGGGGAAACAGACAGCAGCTGTGATTCTGAGAGGGAGTGAGAAAACACAAAGGGGGTGCCTTAAAAAAAGTTACTCTAGTGCGTACCTATTCATTTCTTGATGTAAGTACTGGGAATGAGAATCACCTGTGAAACAAAAGAAATCTTTTAGATCTCTCAGCTTTGCCTGAAGGGGCTAAGGGATAAATACTGGCATAGGTAGGTAAAGACAAGTTGTTAGACAAGTATTTAACCTCTTTGCATGGATTCTGGGAAATAAGCTGACTATTAATAAGTCAAATAGGTATATCTACATCTTCTTCTTACAAAAATGACCCACTTCCCAGTCATCAGATCTTGAAGGCTTTTACAAAGGAAAGTAGTATCACTAAATCTTGATTTGCAAGAGCATAATGAAGGTAAAAATATTATGAATAATCACTGTGGTAGAATTCAGCATGGACTTTATTTTCTGCCCTCATTTGAAACTGTGCAGTACTGCTGAGTGCACAGAAGGGCTGGGGGCAATCAGCTGTGAAGCTGGCACATCCGTGCTCCAGCAGTGGAGAGTGTGTTTTATGACCTGTGCCTTTTCCAGTACATGGGTCAGGATATTAACAAGATCAGTCTACTTGCTCACTTTTTCATGTAAGTTTTGCATTTTCTTTGTCTTTCATTCCAGCACAAGTAAAGATCATATTAATCACAGTTTTCCAAGATGATAGTGTTGGATGGAAATGCCTGTTTCAGGTTGTTATTGTTGTGTAATATTGACATGCAAAAACAGTAACTTTTTTTTTTCCCTTTGATTATTTCTCACAGGGTGCAGCTCTAATTCGAATGTTGGCTAACTTTATGGGTCACTCTGTGTTTCAAATGGGCTTACAAGTAAGTAAAGGCATTTTTGTCTTTGTGTAGGTGTGCATTTCTAGCAGTTTCTAGCTCTTTCTTTTTTCTTTTAAAACTCTATTTGCATCTATTTTTGGAAATATTTCTTGACTTCAGGACCATCTGAGGCACCAACATGTTCCTGAAGCTGAACTTGATGGAAGATGCTAAGTATATAACACACATTGCAGTGCTCCTAGTTTCAGCTATATTTCTGGGCGTATCGAGTAATGGCGCAAAAAGTGGCACATGGTTTTGTGTAAACTGCCGTGTGAAAGCCATTTTATCCACGTAACACCTGCATGAAGGGCTACCTGAGGAAAGAGCTACTTCTCCTCAATTACATGTGCATGCTGGTCTAACAAATAATATCTAACATGATGTCAAGCCAGCTAGAAAATACACAACCCTAAAATGAATGATGCTTTTCAGGTAAATATTTTTGCTTTCCCTTCCCCCATAGCAAAATCCTTGAGCTTTATTTTTGCCTTGGATAAGCATGGAGTGCTCTCTGCCTTAACGGTGCTTTGAAAACTCACTCTGCCTTTTAAAAGAAGTTTAAAGAGGTAGCATTTCTGTATGAAAAGAAAGAAATTCAACATGCTGATTACGAAGGATGAACTCTTTTCAGCAATAATTCAGCACAAATTAATGTTTCACAAACTATTTAAAAAGAAACAATCCAAAGGATAAAAAACAATGCAACTCCCTCTATTCCATTGAAATCTGCTTGTGTAAATCAAGTTACAGGCAGCTGTGATTGATGAATTATGCATGATGCAGCCTGCTACTTAGAAGTGTCCTTTAAAGTAAATTGATGTTCACCTGAAATACAATTATGCTAAGATGGAAAGAGCAATCAATCTTATCTGTTCTTAGTAAGCTTTTCATTCTGAAATTTAAATAAACTATGTCTAAGATCAGGTCATTTTTTAACAGAGTAATTCTACTTCTAACCAAAATAAATTGGAAAATAAAATATAAAACAAAAGTTAAATAAATGCATTGGTTATGTCAGAGAGGTGTGTTCCATGCAGTAGTCAATGGAAGGAAAACTGCTGGGAAAATACAGGAGAGTTTACAGGACATTCAGAGTTTGCAGCATAACTTATTCACAGGACCCAGTTGGATCATTTTCTTAGTTGTAACACCAGGTCAGATCATAAGTGAATAAGTTAGTTAATGTTCTTATCCAGATAAGAAATCTTGAGATCAAAAGTTTCCTTCATAAAATTTTGTGTATGTCAAGAGTAAACTCATCATTTCCTTTAAGCCAATAATACTTCTATCCTTAGTCCAGCAAACTCCATATTCCAGGAAGAAACTTTTGCCTGCAAACATCCATTAATGTGGAAATTCAGTAGCACTTTTTCCCCAAAAAAGCATTTCACTCAGAGTTTCAGAAAGGGGAAGTTTGAATGCATAAATCTCAAACCCCATTTTCCTATTTTCTTCTGTATTTGCCTGAGAAATAACACTGTGCAAGTAGTCTTGAAATAAATTGCTAAAAAAGTTCAGATCAAAGAATAAGCCTATGTAGGGGATTAAATAATCATAATTACCATAAAGTTGTAATGGAGCTTTGTTTTTTCATTTGAGTAGTTTCCTATTATTTCTGCTTTTCACTAGGTCTCCTCTAAGTAGAAACTCTTCTGTTTACTAATGGAAGTCTATGAAAAATCTAACTGTGAAAATCTGACTAATGAAGGTCTTGCATCAGTTCAGAAGGAAGATAACTTTTATAAAAACTGAAATCCGGAGATTTTCCATGTGAATGTCTCCAAGTTGAACAAAACAAAAAATAAAGTAAATAAGCTACAAATTATACAATTGGAAATGTCTGTCAGTCATTTAATTCTTTGTGGCTTATGGATCCAAAATAGTGCTCCTGCATTATGGAGTTAGGAGCCTAACTTCACTAATGATAAGGGGAACTGAAGGACTATAATTTACCCTTTTTATCATGAGTTGGTTTAGGCTTCTTAGCCCTTTAGCCTTGATACCATCACTTGGGATTTAGCATTATGGTGCCTTGAATCCAGTTTTATCATGAAATTCTAGTGTTCAGCTGAATGTCCTTTCTTAAGGATAGCGGCAAAATCAAATATTACTACTACTTCTAAATCTCTTCAGATAACAAATACTCTGAAAGTGCACTTGATGGTTCATTTCTCCTGGATTATTCTGGTGACTTGCTGAGTAACTGAGTTCTTAAGGACCTTTGCTTTATCTTGTTTGCTTTATCTTTCATTAGCCTCCAGTACATAGAACACAACAGTTAATAGAATCATAGAATCCTTTAGGTTCAAAAAAGCCTTTAAGATCATAGAGTCCAACCATTAACGTAGCACTTCTAAGTCTACCACTAGACCATGTCCCTCAGTGCTTCATCTACACGTCTTTAAAATATCCACAGGGATGGAGACTGAACCACTTCCTTGAACAGCCTGTTCCAGTGCTTGACAACCCTTTTGGGAGGACATTTTTTCTAATATCCAACCTAAACTTCCTCTGGCATAACTTGAGGCTATTTTCACTTGTCCTGTCACTTATCACTTGGGAGAAAAGATTGACCCCCACTTCACTACAACCTCCTTTCAGATAGTTTTAAAGAGTCTGTAGTTCCCTGGGTCCTGTGTCCAGCCTTACTTTTAAATGGGTGTCACATTTGTTAACTTCCAGTCAACTGGGACCTTCCTGGTTAGCCAGGACTGCTGATAAGTGATTGAAAGTGGCTTGATGAACACTTCTGCCAGCTCACTCAGTACCCTTGGGTGCATCCCATCCAGCCCCATAGACTTGTGTGTGTCTAAGTCTTGTAGCAGGTTGTTGACCATTTTCATTAGGATTATGGGGGCTTCGCTCTGCTCCCCATCCCTGTCTTTCAGCTCAGGGGTCTGGGTACCCTGAGAAAAATTGGTCTTACTATTAAAGTCTGAGGCAAAAAGGCATTAAGTACCTCAGCCTTTTCCTGATCATTGTCATTATGTTTCTCCCTGCATCCAATAACAGATGGAGATTCTCCTTAGCCCTCTTTTTTTGTTTCTAGACTGTTTCCTCTCTGCTGTGTTGCATTTCCAGTATTAATCTTATTCCAGTTCTTTTTAGTGTATTGGGGATGTCCTTAAGCGTTTCATAGATGATGAAAAAGAGTATTATTGTAGTCTTATTACACTAGCATAAATCAAAGTGAATAGCCCTTTATTTGTGTTTGTGTGTTCAGTGTTTGCGGTTTCATCAGAATCAAGGTATGATTCATCATCTAATGAAGAGCTACAGAATTAGAGCGCTTATATGAGAGAAGCTACAACAAATATACTGGCCTGTAGGTTAAGGTGTTGAAAAGGTAAGATTTAGAGCAAGAAGTAAATGGGTAGCCATCTTTTTAATTCTTTACATTTTTTTCTTAATCTAATTACATGCTATCAACTGGCAGGTGGACTTTTTTGAAAAGCAGATCAAGAAATCTTCTTGTATGTCAAAGAAAGCAAGCAATTTTGTTAAAAAGAAGAAAAATGTTGATGAAGGGAGTAGGCCTCTTTGTTAGATATTATTTAACAAGGAATACAAGCTGAAGCAAAGGTGCAAAGGTGCACAGTTGAGCAAACCGTTCTGTTGAGGAGTCTGCAAGGAGGTAGTAGAGGTGGTCGGTTTTAAAGCGTAGATGGCTTTGGAGTGATTCATGTCACTCCAGAGTAACAGGCCTCTTTCGATCATGGTAAATAATACCGTGAAAGACCATGTTATTGAAGTGTGGAAGTTCCACAATAAAACTGCAGCCAAGAGACTACCTAGTGAAGGTATGATTTTCTGGAAGCCCTTCAAGGAATATGATACCTTGAATCATGTGACATTTTCAAATAGAAAATTTAGTAACAAAGAGAGAACTTTATCATTGATTTCACATAGCACTTCATAGACAAAACTAAAAGAGAACATATTTATAGTAGCTGTAACAAATAATTGAATAATGACAGTAATAGCCACAGCTGGTAATACTTTGCATATGAGAAAGTCACAGCTATTATTTTTGTAGAAATTGTCTAATAAAAACCCTTCCTTATCACAGTAGGTGATCTCTTTAAAAGTCCTGATATCTTTCGTGATGTGCAAAGTTTCTTATGCTCCAGGGAAATTTGGGAGGTGAACGTCGCTGAATGCCAGTACTCTTACAAACTGGTGTTGCTTTTCAGTCAAAAAGCCATTAATCAGCTAGTACAGCAATTGCAGTTTGAAGAGGCTAGGTCATCACCACTTGCTCTGGTTGTTTCTGACTTGCATAGACTAGAAGAGGAAGAAGCTGTAAGTTGGCCTTGTTGTTAAGTCATCACTCAGGGTAGTAATATGCAATATAATACCAGATGCATGTGAGATATTCATCTGTAAGCTGTTGTTCCTAATCTGTGTGCTTGAAATAGATGGTTGCTTACATGACTGGTGTCACTGTATTACATTTCCTGGAGGGTTTTACTGCCTTATGGCAAGGCACTTCTTCAAGTTAACAGTGGGTATTTTTCATATTAAATATGGAGAGGAACACCATTGATTTGAAGGTCTGGTACTTAGATGTGTGTAAAGAGTCACCTCTAGCTCTGTAATGAGACATTTCTGCACTGGTTTATTTAAACTTTTCTTATATTTGGTTTGATTATTTTGGAGTTTCATCTCATGTTACTGTACATTTGTCAACGTTGCGTTTCATTTGCCATGTGGCAGCTCATTGATCACATAGATCTGTATCCTTTTGAACTTCACTTGCTGCTATGTATGTGTTCATCACTCACTCTGATTTAGTGCATCATCAGCAGTTTGAATTAGTTACTGTAGGAATCTCTGCTTGTGTGATAAATTAACTGCTTTTATACTTTAGGCTTCACACTGTACATTTGGAGGAAGAATTTCCATATAGTGCTTTGGGTATCTCTGTCTTTTTTGGTGCTGTTGAGTGGCCGCTATATTGAAACAAATTGGTCAACCTTTCAGAGGAGACGTCTGGGGAAATGTGATGTGCTGGCTGTTAAATACAGCAAGGTTCAGATTTCAATCACTTTTTACTATCATAAAGCTGGCTAGTTTGACTTTCTTTCATCCACACTGCTTAGTATTTCCTGCTTTTTAGACACCTCAGTGCATGCCTGTGTTCTATTTGAATTGTGGGTCAATATGAAACCCCATCAGAAACTTTCTGGGTGTAAAATAGAGCTCTAATGTGCCATTTTCCATATTGTTTGTCACTTCTGTCCAAGAATCTAGTAGTACAAGAACTATATTCATGTATTTTGAAGTCTTATTTTATCATCTACTTTTTACATAGTATATTAAACTATGTTCTCACTTTATCATAGCCATTTATATCTTTACTCCCAATTCACAGCAGTTAGCTCTATGGTATTTAAAATGAGACGTCATTAGAGACTTCTTCATAGAGTTTTCTATAAAAACAACAACCCCCCCCCCATAAAACCAGTGACCTCCCCCCCCCCAAAAAAGACCAACCCCAAACAAAACAAAAACAACCCCCCAAAAAAACCCAGGCACCTTAGGATCAGGCTCAGTGAAGCAGTGAGCTGTGATGCTCTCCCTGGATAAACAGTTCACATGGAACTACCTGATGTCTTCCTTTGTTCAGTGACAAGATGTAAATTTTACCACCAGGCAGGGGCATCATTACAGCTGGAGTACCTCTGGTATTACAGCTAAAGCATTTAGTAGATGTTGGGGAAAGTACTTTTCAGTTGATTCTGTACCCATCTCCTCTGGTTTAGAGCACAGAGTGTATGACCTTGGTGAACATCAAAGTACCACCATGGGTGCACTGGCTATGACCTGTCCTTAAGTTAGTAGCTACTGATCCCTTTATTTTTTTTTTTTTAAACTGTCTTACGTACTGACAGTTGTCAACAAGATAACTTGAGCACGTTAAAAGCAGGACATAAGAAGTCATAGGAAATCTCACAGGAGCTGACATCACTGTTTTCTACACTACATGTCATATGAGATTGATAGTATCTTTAACCTTTTCTGGCCCCTCAGCATTTCTCATGCTTCTAATTTACATCACTCTGGATTTTAGGTTCACATTTTTAGAATGCATTTAGTTTTATGGACTTTTTCTCTAGCTTTTTCCACTATGACTGAAGTAGGTCAGTAAAAGTTTACGTAATAAACTTCTGAACTTCTGTAAGTTGCAGTGTCACAACATTTTTTTCATTTGAAAGTGTTAAAGATGTACAGCGTAGTAAGGGCCAGAGTTGGATATCACTGTCAAAAATGGTAGACTTCCCTGTAGATCCAACAGGATTGGAGTATACTATGCGTATAGCAAAATGCTTCTGGTTAAAGTAGAGCTCTTTGAAGATACGTAATTGAAATGTACAGTTGTTGAGAAATGCTAAAATTAATTTTATCTTTGCATTCTTTTCCTTTTTTTTGTATGCCTCTTAACCAGGATTTTCAATTATGTATTTACCAATGTTTTCTATATAGGACAGCGTCTGATTCAGTTCACAAAGTGGACCATGCTGAGTTGTCCTGTTAAAATGGTTTCGTATACTTTTCATTTGCTTTGTAGCCCCAGTTCCTAACTGCTACATAGAATTTTCTTAAATGCCATTCAGTATGGTATCAAAGTGCATCAGCAACAGTCAGGAATAGAAGACATGAACCTTGTAGGGAGGGAAGGGTTGGTGCTAGCCTCACTGTATAAATGGAGATCTAGGTCCACAGAAATTTAAGTTAAAATTTACACAACTATGGAGCATGCAGTAGGAGATGCTTAGTGCAGCACATTTGCCTACTATGTGTCTTAGCACTTACGGCTCACAAAAGTTTACGTGTTCAAAGCACAGCTTCCACTGGCTTCGCCATCAGCTCTGAGTGCTCAGTGTGGCTGCAGCTCAGCTTCCAGCAGCACCAAGGTAGGCCTCCAGAAAATGTCGATCATACACTTGCTTTAAATAAATCAGTGATAGTGGTACATATTTGGGTGAAAATTAGACCAGTGTGATTAAAATGAAAAAGATCCATGTAATTTTGTTGTCTGTTTTGAAACCCAAGAAGATGTTCTGTCAAAGTATTTAGGATTATAAACTCTTTCGGATATTCAGAACACACTTTACATCAGGTTCAGTCACAAGAGTCTAGCTCTGCTACATGTCAGACCACAGGGCTGAACGTAATGCACCCACACTTACAGCCACAACCTGTCATAACGTCTGGGGGGTTTTTCCCAATTTAACATAGGTGCTGTGCAGAAAGATCTTTTTCCTAAAGTGTTGTATTAGCAGAATATTCCTGTTTGGTTGTACTAACTCCTTTCCCTCCCTTCTGCTCTGCTATTTTGTCTCTGGAATGTTTGAATCAGACAGACTTTTTCCCCAGTTGTTGGGAATTGCCAAGAGAAGGGAGACACAGGCACTTTGCTTCCTGCTTCAGGGCTCTAACCTCCCTCAAAGCTTAAGCAGCTGTGAGCCTTTGGTGCAGGGAGGCAGAGACTCTCTAGCTGCTAAGTCATCTAAAGTTGACCAGAACTGGGAAAAAGCATGTTCCTGAAAACATCACTTTTCTTCTGACCTTTAGACCTGTGCTCCAACTGTGTGGGGACAGGAAAGCTTGTCAAAGATTGAAAAGGTAAAATATGGTATTTTTTCATGTTTTCTTTCTGGTTTTGACTGACATTTTTGGTAGGAATTCAATCTGAGATTGACTTTTTGAAGATAAGGATTTCAGCTCTAACAGTTACATTTTGGCCACACAGGGGGTCCCAGCAGGGAGAGTTACAAGGACTGATAATGGTAGGTGCTGCTGAACCTCAATAGCTGGTGATGTCCCTGGTGCCCATGTTTCAGAGAAAGGTTACAGTCAGCATTGCCTCAACTAGGAGGAAGTCATGCTGTCCTTCAGCTAGGGTCAAGTGTTGTTTTATTGCTTTGTTGCTAAAGCTTCTTACAAAACCAGAAACAATTAGTAAGAAAAACAAGGTTTACTTCAGTTGTTAAGTTTGATTCCTCAGAGCAGGATGCCATTTATGACAATGTTACATAATGTTACAATGTTACAGTGCTACGTCAGTCATATTACAGATATTGCGTACATATTCGCTTCTTATGCTTTCAGTGAGCTTCTTATTTAGTTGCATGTGAAATTCAGTTATGACTGTTTTCTCCTACACTTTATTATAGAAACTATAAAAAGGAAGAATGATCGGTATGAATTCTCAGATAGCATCAGTGGGCTGGTTATCTACTTAAGAAAATGTTTTCTTTTGGAATAAAATTATACTGTTTTCCTGATCTCAGTGACAACTGTGCCTCTGTTGCTATGAGCTAGCACAATGGACTTTACAGGGCACTGTAAGTACACATTTTGTGTGCAGTTCTACCATCCTCATGCAATCAAAATTTCCATTAGCTCTTTAGAAGTCAGTGGGGATATTTCCAGCACACAGATTGCAAGATTGAACTTCTACTTAACACTTAATACATGTCAGAAATAAAATAAATCTACTTCTGTTCAGGCCAAGAGAGTACATTGGGAAAAATCTGAGTCCCTACTGGATGAAGCAGGCTGTCATCAAAACTTTATTCTTCTTCTCTTTCTCCTTCTCCTATTCCTTCTCCTCCCTCATCCTCTGACCATTCCTTTCTCTTTTTCTACATGCATTTATAGTTCACTTACTGTAGCTAGGTAGACACAATAGCATATAGCCAGATGTAAATGCTAATGATTTTTAAGGTGCCTACATTTTGCACGATTAAATACAGCTTTAGTGACTGTATTGTCTTTTACACCATGAGAAAAATCTTCTCAATTGATATGAGCAACAAATAACTTGTAGGTAAGGTTGAAGCTTCACTGTGACTGCTTTCCTATCTGTTATTCATTGTTACTGTAGTAATGTTGCAGGTCATTATGGACTAGACACAGTGACATGCAATCATACTTAAAATAAGTTTTCTCAAGTGGTTTATGGTGACCTTTTCCATAGTAAGTAACATTAATTTCTTTCCAATTCTGGGGCTTCTACAGAAAAAAAGTATTACAAAAAAGTACAGCAGAGATTTTTTGCCTGGTTAGCAATCCCTGGGCATAGTTAAAATTAATGCAGAGGAATGAGCAGCCAACCTGTCACAATTAGTATGTGCCATCCAAATATCTATAGAAAACATTCCATCATTTTTTGTGTGCATTAAAAATATATTTATTGAGCAATATCTGGGTTTAGGTTTAAAAATATTACGCAACCACACAAGGCAGAACTAAAATTAATGTACAAATTCAGTCAAATATATGCAGTTCAATTTCAAAGAGTGCTTTATTTCTGTAAGATTTGTTCTTAGCTCAGTAGTTCACTACCACTACCAAATAATATGTCAAATACATTTTTCTTTAAAGCTAAGCTTAATGTACTAGCAGGTGTCTCACTGCACAGCAGATACCATCAGACTCTACTAGGCAATAACTTTGCAGTCCCACTGTTTCCTTTAGACTTTGCATGCAAACTGTATTGCCACCACACTGCAACTGCTGTTGTGTTTCAAAATGGAACTCCTGTCCTCTTCATGCTAATACCTAGTAGGTGAAGGTGAACTTTACAAGAGAAATAAACCTCTCCATTTAATAATTCTGATCTTTTAATAAGGATTCCCAGCAAAGCAGAATATATTTTAAAGTAGCTGGAAATTTGTCCGAGTACAAATTTTGAATCTGTTTTAGATGCCTCATTCACATTGGATTCATTGAGTTTCAATGCAGAAGATGTATTAATTGCAAAAATTGTGTTTTTTATGGTGGTTTGAGGTTCCATTCTTTTCTTGTGCTGGAATAAAAATGACAGGGCCATATTGATTTCAGGTGGGTTATTTCTATTTTTGCATTACTGCTCTTTTATCAACAAGAAAGCAGATCTATTGACTTAATGATGGCTCTTGCCTCTTCTTTTCTCCTACTAGTTTCTCTTATGTCTCAGCATTCTGGATTGTACACTGGATGTTGTTTCATTTGGGACAGGACACAGGTCCTATCTACATCCTCTAAATGAATGGTACACTTCCAACACCATGGATGACATACTCAACATTGTCCTAATTCTTCTCCACTGAAATCGATGTTAACAATCCCGTTAACCCATAGAATCATAGAATAGAATCATAGAATAGTTAGGGTTGGAAAGGACCTTAAGATCGTCAAGTTCCAACCCCCCTGCCATGGGCAGGGACTCCTCCCTCTAAACCATATCACCCAAGGCCTCGTCCAACCTGGCCTTGAACACTGCCAGGAATGGAGCATTCACAGCTTCCCTAGGCAACTCATTCCAGTGCCTCACCACCTTCATAGTAAAATACTTCCTCCTTATATCCAATCTAAACTTCTTTTTTTTAAGTTTTAACCCATTACCCCTTGTTCTACCACTACAGTCCCTAATGAAGAGTCCACGCCTAGAATCCCTATATGCCCCCTTCAGATACTATGAGGTCTCCACGCAGCCTTCTCTTCTCTAGGCTGAACAGTCCCAACTTTCTCAGCTGGTCTTCATATGGGAGGTGCTCCAGTCCCCTGATCATTCTCGTGGCCCTCCTCTGGACTTGTTCCAACAGATCCATGTCCTTTTTATGTTGAGGACACCAGAACTGCACACAATACTCCAAGTGAGGTCTCACGAGAGCAGAATAAAGGGGCAGGATCACCTCCTTCAACCTGCTGGTCACACTCCTTTTGATGCAGCCCAGGATACGGTTGGCTTTCTGGGCTGCAGGCGCACACTGAAGCCGGCTCGTGTTCATTTTCTCATAGACCAGAACCCCCAAGTCCTTCTCGGCAGGGCTGCTCTGAATCTCTTCTCTGCCCAGCCTGTAGCTGTGCCTGGGATTGCTCCAACCCAGGTGTAGGACCTTGCACTTGGCATGGTTAAACTTTATGAGGTTGGCATCAGCCTACCTCACAAGCATGTCAAGGGCCCTCTGGATGGCATTCCTTCCCTCCAGCGTATCAACCGAACCACACAGCTTGGTGTCATTGGCAAACTTGCTGAGGGCGCACTCAATCCCACTGTCCATGTCAGCAACAAAGATGTTAAACAAGACCGGTCCCATTACGGATCCCTGAGGGACACCACTCGTTACTGGTCTCCAGGCGGACATTGAGCCATTGACCACAACTCTGTGTGTGTGGCCCTCCAGCCAGTTCTTTATCCACCAAGTGGTCCATCCATCAAATTGATGTCTCTCCAATTTAGAGACAAGGATGTTGTGTGGGACAGTGTCGAACGCTTTGCACAAGTCCAGGTAGATGACATCAACTGCTTTACTGCTGTCCATCAGTTCTGTAGCCCCATCATAAAAGGCCACCAGATTGGTCAGGCAGGATTTCCCCTTAGTGAAGCCATGCTGGCTGTCACCAAGCACCTTGTTGTTTTTCATGTGCCTTAGCATGCCTTCCAGGAGAATCTGCTCCAAGATTTTGCCAGGCACAGAGGTGAGACTGACTGGTCTGTAATTCCCCAGGTTATCCATTTTCCCCTTCTTGAAAATGGGGGTTATATTTCCCTTTTTCCAGTCGTTGGGAACTTCACCTGACTGCCATGATTTTTCAAATATGATGGCCAGTGGCTTAGCAACTTCATTTGCCAGCTCCTTCAGGACCCGCGGATGGATTTCATCAGGACCCATGGACTTGTGCACATTCAGATTTTTAAGATGGTCTCGAACCAATTCCTCTCCTACAGTGGGCCCAAGGTCTTCATTCTCACAGTCCCTGCATCTGCCTTCCAAGACTTGGGTGGTGCGGTCAGAGCCTTTGCTAGAGAAGACCGAGGCAAAGAAGTCATTCAGAACCTCAGCCTTCTCCAAATCCTGTGTAGCTAGTTCACCTGAGAGCTTCCTGAGGGGGCCTACATTCTCCCTAATCTGTTTTTTATTTGCTATGTACCTGTAGAATCCCTTCCTGTTATCCTTAATATCCCTAGCCAAGTTTAATTCTAACTGGGCCTTAGCTTTCCTAACCTGGTCCCTAGCTTCCCGGACAACATCCCTGTACTCTTCCCAGGCCGCCTGTCCTTGCTTCCACTTTCTATAAAACTCTTTTTTCATTTGAATTTTCCTCAGGAGCTCCTTATCCATCCAAGGAGGTCTCCTGGCCCTCCTGCTGCACTTCCTTCTGGTTGGGATGCAACACTCCTGAGCTTGTAGCAGGTGATCCTTGAAGACCAACCAAGAGTCTTGAGCCCCCCTGCCCTCTAGGGCTATATCCCATGGAACCTTACTAAGCAGGTTCCTGAAGAGGCCAAAGTCTGCTCTTTTGAAGTCTAGGGCAGTGAGCTTGCTGCACGCTCTTCTCACTGTCCTAAGGATCTCAAATTCAACCATCTCGTGGTCGCTGCATCCAAGGCTGCCCTGCAGTGCCACATTTCCAACGAGCCCTTCCCTGTTGGTGAGCACAAGGTCAAGGATGGCACCTCTCCTTGTCAGTTCCTCTATTACTTGCAGAAGGAAGTTGTCTTCCACACAATCGAGGAACCTCCTGGATTGCTTGTGCCGGGCCGTACCGTCATTCCAACAGATATCCGGGTGGTTGAAGTTCCCCATCAGAGCAAGGGCCTGTGAGCGTGAGGCTTTTCCTATCTGCCTATCGAGTCCTTCATCCGCAGATTCCTCTTGATTAGGCAGTCTGTAACAGATCCCCACAGTAATGTCTCCCATTACTGTTTTCCCTTTAACCCTGACCCACAAGCTCTCCGTTATCTGCTCACCAGTCCTCAGACAGAGTTCCATACTCTCCAGCCTATCCCTAACATAAAGGGCAACTCCCCCTCCGCGCCTGCCAGGCCTGTCTTTTCTGAAGAGTCTGTAACCTTCCATTCCAACACTCCAGTCATAGGAGCCATCCCACCATGTTTCTGTGATGCCTATAATATCATACCCCCATAGACAAGCACACATCTCTAATTCCTATTGTTTGTTCCCCATGCTACAGGCATTTGTATAGGGGCATCTAAGCCAAGCTCCAAATGAAGCTGGCTTATGGGCTGGAGCAGCCGGAATATCTCTGCATTGGTCCAAGCAGTTATTATAGGTGCTGGCAACTGACTGGGTGTGTTGGGATGGAATGATGCCCCCCCTCCCCCAACACATCTAGTTTAAAGCCTCCTTGACCAGTCTGGCAAGCCTTCTACCAATACTGCTCTTCCCCTTAGGAACAGCTTCACCAGCCCCCGCTAGACCTGGCCAACAAACTTGGGTCCCATGTTCAAGACACCCAAACCCCTGACTGTGACACCACCCTTTTAACCATTTATTAACCTGGCTAATCCTCCTAGCTTTTTGTAGGTCAGAATATATAATGTCAAAAATGTCAGTTCTGCTGATCTGATTATTCTTAGAGCATATGGGACTATTATGAATTGAAAAAGGACAAAGTAAAATACTATAATTGTGTGGCTTATTCAGCACCATTGGCTCTAGAGAAAATTAAGATTTATTTCCCTGTATGGTTCCAGTGTCACTCTTCTTGATTAGTAGTTATAGCTTGCTGTTTGCATGTAATGATTTAATTGCAGATATGACATGATAACAGTGGATATTTTCTAGTTGCTCCTGATTGTGAGCATTGTGTTACTGTTGCGTGTAAAAAAATTCTAAGTATACCTTTTGAAAATAAAAGCCTGGAATTTCATCTGGTATACATTGGTGGGATTCCACTGATTTCCTTCCCTAGGATTTTAAGCATTGACTGAGGTAGCAGCCCAAAGAAAAGGCAAAACACAGCTGAAGTGAGTACTTGCATGGTGCTTCTGAAGTATGTTGGACACCACTCAGGCTTTTTTTTAACTTCTTATTACCTGTTTGGGAGTTTGAATCTAGAATTTAGGTAAGATGTTCCTGACGGTTAATATTTTAGATACTGCTTTCCTGTGGTACCACAGAAGAATTATTTGGAACATTAAAAGTGTTACTTGCTCTCAAGATTTTTTAATTTCTTATTGCAGCTAATGGTTAAAATACAGGCTGGATAAATTAGAGATTGAGAAAGTGTGATTATATGTGGAGCAGATAAAATAATTCTTATGGGTTATTATTTAAAGAAAAAAGACAGAAAAGATCTGGAGAAGATTAAATAAATTAAAAAGCCGACAGTCCTATTTGCCAGGCCTGAACATCTTACAGGGTCACCACTTTCAAAGAATGAAGAGGCAGATAGAATTACTAATCACTTAAAATATGGAAGCCAATAAATGTCTATCTGGAAGGGATTCAACAAGTAGCTCCTGTGTAGAATTATTAGAAATATGGAGGAAAAAAAATAATATTATCCTTAGTAGTCATATTCTTTGATTGTTCGAAGTGGTGTAAAGTTCTAGTTCAGAGTTTTATTTTTAATGCCAAGTAAACAAGATTTAAGCTGTATTTATACAGGGACACACCGAAGTTCAAAGTAGCCGATGGTGTGAATTGTAATTGGATTAGTTAAACCTCATTATAGCCCCATGTGGGAACTTTAAAACTGAAATTAACTGTTATTTCATTTACTTAACTCATGCTAGCATTTTCATTGTGACTTGAAGTCACTGAGTTTAATCTACTTCAGTTTTTAATGGCAGTGTCCATACGTAAAGTTTAATAAAGTTAACTAGTCTACTTAGCCTATTGTGGAGGAGTACCAACCATTAGTTGAAAAGAGCATTTGAGTATCACTTTTACAGAAATGGGCTACAAAATAAACTTTTTGTTTACCTTAAATGTAATACATGGGTCATCTTTCTCTTAACTGTATTCTGACATCACCACTGTGTTTCTGTTTGGTCTCTTTCCTAATACTTGCCGCATACTTGGACAGGACATTGGCTTAGGAAATCACCCTTCTGTTTTCCTCAGTGCTGCCTCCAGCTGCTTGTTCCCATCCATGCATTGCCACCCAGCAACACTTCATTTGTACCAGTGGAAGAGTTTGAGATTCTTTTTGGTAACTCGATCAAGGAAGGCAGGGTGTCCTTGGTGCAGAATGAGAGATTTACATCCCATACATGTAATTTCAGAGATCTGGTTTGCCAGGTAGCCTCAGAAACAGTGGGATGGGGACAAAGAGGAGCAGAGATTGTGGAAGGTACTTTGACTCTACCACGAAAATTATTAGCTAGAGGGAGATACAGGAATGAATTTGATGCTGTGTCTGTATATAAAACAGATGTGATAATTTTAGTACTAGATGGGAATTATCTCTGCTGCAGGCATGGTCTTACACTCCTAATGTGTTTGCTGTTTCAACATAATTTTGATGCTGGTTTTTGTTATTGTAGGTTGAAATGCTTTGTTAGCTTAATTATTGGCTTGTTGACCAGAGAGTGAATTAATTTTTTGGTGGAGGAACACATTTTAACACAATAGTAGATTAAGGGAAGTAAGGATATTAACATTTTTGATCCTCTGGTAGAACTCACTCATGAAAGTTCGAGTATGTCTAATGACTTTAGAGTATTGTCTAGGTTGGCAGTTTCTGACAAGGCTGTCTGGAAGCAGTTTTGGGCACTTTTAGTAAAACTGATGCAGAAGGTGAAGAAGTTGCTTGGCTTACGTCACATGGAAAAAACCTGTTCCCAAGTGTTTTCTTAGCTGGTTTCGCAGTACTGCTTTGATAAGTGGTCTGATCACAGCTGTTCTTTCAATTTGGAGGTAGACCTGCAGCTTGACTCAGTGGTACAAATTGATTCTGACGCAAATAGAGTTAACCTCCATCTAATTTGCCTTATACAATGTTTACCATGACTGCTAAGGTGTATTTGCCTACTCCTGTTTTGTATTCTACTGCTTCTCTGACTGCCCAGCCAAGAGGATGATCACTTCCTTAAGGCTCTTTCTTTCTCAAGGGTTGGCCTGTTTTACAGCTGACAAATACTGCAAACCTAGTTGACTGCTTTAGCTTTTCTTTCAGTAGTTTCACTCACTTACAGGAATCTTCATTTCTTTGTAGCTTGCTGGTAAATGCTTTATCAGTGTTCTCACTGCATCTCGTTTGTCACTCACCGTTGCAAATGTATGCAGTGCCTTCTTCCCTCTGACCTTCACCCGAGATTTTTTCATTTGAATGTTAGGTAACGTCAAGATAATATGTGGTGAAAGCTTTGATGTTAGCAGTGTAAAGGAAAGGGGGAAAAAAAGGTGGCATGTTGTAGTCAGTGTGTCTGGTGGCTGGTGTCTGGTTGCTTAAGATTAAGTATACAAATTTCTGGGAAAACAAGCATGCTGGATTTTACACCCAGAGCCTTAGAGTCTGATTTCCACCTGAACTAAATGATTTTATTAGTAACTTTAAAGCTTTGATGAGTTGCAACAGTTGTATAAAACTGTTCGACAAGAACATAGTGTAGGCTGAAGGGATGAGGATGTGCACCAGGAATAGAAGTGAAATACAAAAGAGAGAGGTAGAGCAAGGCTGCTGTTTCCTTATCACTGAGAAATGAGGGCATGCAGAGCAGTGTAGCCAGAAGAATTTGATGCCATATTTTACTACGTTTTCCTCACTCATCTTGTGTAGTGGGATTTCTCAGTTATCTTTAGGAGAAAAAGTTACTCAATGTTAATCTGGTTCAGATCTCAGCACTGCTCGTGTAAGTCGTGAGCTGCGCCTTCTGCCAAGTAATCAACTTCATACAGATAAACTGAGGAAGGAGTTTGGTCTTAGAATTGATGTTTCAGTTCCTGGTTATAGATTTGAAGTCTCTCCCGAAAATAAGATATATGTTTGGAGACTTATTTCCCCTTGTTTAACCTCTGTGCATTTATCAGTCACTACCTTTTATTAGTTGTGAGTGTTATCATGTTTGAATGGTGGGGATAGTTCATTTTTTTAAAACCAAGAGGCTCGGTCTCTAGCAGTACTGAGAGAACTAAGATTGCAAAGGGATAAAAGACTTTTTCCTTCTAAATAATCTCTTTTTCTTAAAAAAGCCTAGTACAATAAAAGGCCTGCAAGCTTAATCAATACAACATTACTAAAAACATCTTTCAAAAGCCTTTATCACTTCCACTATATTTCTGCTATTTCTACTATGGATATTTCAAGCTATCTGCTTCAGTATACAAGTAATAATATGAAAAGCATTAAGCCTTTTAATTTTTTAGGGGTGGTTAAGATTGCTATTTGCCAAAACTTTATATTATAGTCTAAATCTGTTGGGTTTTTTTTAAGATCTTAGGTTTTCATTGTGCAGTAATTGGACTTTGCTTTCATGGCAAAGACAGGTTCTGGATTTAAAAAAAATATTTTATGTTAAAAACTACTAAAACACGTCAGAAAAACATATTGATTTTTTTATTATTATTATTTATAGAGTGGAAGAGGTCATACTCTGTTATTCCTTTTGCCAAAGAGTGGCTTCATTTCTTAATGCCAAGATTTTAAGAATATTATTACAAGAGAATTGCTGAAAACGTAAACCGAAATGATCACTTTTGTGTGTGTGTCTGATTATGAGTGACACTGTACCAGGGTCTGTGAAATCTCTTTCTACTTTCTCCATGACAAAGAAAAAAATTTAAAGGTGGTATTACAGTGAAGGAGGAAGGAAGAGTTGTAGACAGAAGAGCTGTCCTGAGTCTTGGGTTGTTATTTTCCTGCCATCTTTTCTCCTCACACATACTGTAGGGTTATAGCTGAAAGGAAAATGACTGAAGCATATCTTCATGCTCCAGCATGCTCCAGCTGTTGGAAAAGCTTTTGTAGGTGATAGAATTTCAAGTTTATGATGGGAAGCAGCCCTGCAGCCAAATGATTCTGGGTATCTGTGTTTATGAGAAAGTGGCTTTAAGTCACTTTACCTCCTTTGGAGCTGTGCTCAATACAGCTTAGATTAGGCCGCTGTGTTTTCAGTCCCATCTTCCTTTTTTGTTTTGTGTCTTTTATCTCTTCTGCTTGGTTCTTTTCTATTCAATGTAAAGGCAAAGGGGTGGCTAATTCTCTTTCCCTGGAGAATTACAGTGAATAAGAACATGTCTTCTGCCCCTTTGCAAGCTATTTAAGACTTAGTTATGGGTCCCCAGGAGGAAAAAATGGATTGTGTCCCTGCTTGTTCCATCCTTAGAAGAGACAAGCAGGGTATGTTGTAGATGTTTGGCTTCTGTTTGAATACTTCACGTGACGCATTTGATGCTGCTACGTACAAGCCTTTTCCTTTTTAAGCTGAGTCCCTGTCCATGAAAGGTACGTCAAGAGGGGCTGATAATTTGGTAAAGAAAGTTAAGGCTGGGTCATGGTAACCCTAGCTAGCTTTGAAGCTTGGATGTTGGAAAGAAAATGTAACTTTGCAGCATATCTGGGAGTGGTAGGGTCATTGTGTCTGGTGGTGTTCTCAGTATAAACCCAAGCTCTCATATGAAGACATAGACGATACAGATCTGTAGAAGCATGAATGGATTGGGGTGACTGAAGTAGGGAACAGTTATGCACTGTGTCTTTTAATGCCAGAATTAGGGCAGAATTAGCAGATGAAACCAGCAGATGAGCAGATGTTTGGAGCAGGTATCTTCACCCAACAGATCACTGAAGTGGGAAATGCTTTTTTTGAAAGGTGTGCAAATGCTAAGCATTTATATAGGTTCAGAAAGCAACTGGCCAAACTCATGGAAGGTAACTATTAAATACAAAGATACTAATCTGCTCAGGATTCCTCATGCCATGAAATGCTGGATAATGGGAGAGCATGCTGGGGAAGTTTCACTGTATGCTTGTCCTATTTTATACCCTTTCTAGGTATCTGCTACTGGTTATTGAAAACAGGATACTGATATATGAGGAAGTTTGATGGGACCTGGTTCAGTAACTTTAGCTCTTGTAGAAAGTGCACTCAGATTTCGGACTGCCATTTAGATTTGCTATTAGAAGCATATTTTGATGCAAACTCACTTAGGACTGCTTTTTGTGTAGTATGCATTTAATAACACTCCTAGTTTGATGCTGTGTATATGCAACTTTCATGAATGATGACAAAGTGGACAATCAAGTTGTATGGTACTAGGGCTGTACTCATCTGTTGAGCATTTCATTGTGTTTTCTTATTTTGTGATAAATTATAATGGTAAATGATAAAATGATTCTTTTTGTTTTCCTTTGTGTAATACGCATGTAGATTGGAGGGTAATAAATTGTTTAACTGAGCAGTGAGCCACATCTAAATTCCCCAGTCCATGTCTTGAGAGAAAAAAAATCACCAAAAGGGCAGAAGCATTTAGTCTCTTTGCAGTCCTTCTGAACACAAAATGTAAAAGTAAAATCAGTAAAATTTGATGTCTAATGGTAGATTGGTAAACAGGATTATTGCGTGGATGGAGCATATCCTCAAGTGTTCCACCCATTTTATTTTACTGTGTTACAATTCTGAAAGCAGCTCTCAGAAGGACCAATTCATGCAGCATTTTCTAGTGCTGCTTAGAATGCACAAGTGTATTTGTTGTTATTTATTTACCTTGTCCCACTTTTGTTTATTCCTATTTTAGCTTTTTAATTTGCAATTCAACTTCTTCAGCTTTGAAAGCTATTGAATATTTTACTGTGCCTTAAATGATTCTGTATTTTTAGACAAAATGGAAGCACAGTGTGCTGTAGGTGCAGCCCGTATAATCTTGACTTTTTTTCCAAGTTAGTCTCATGACATTGTTAAGACTCTGCACTGCATTTACAGAGTCAGTGTTCTCATTTAGCTTTCCTAGCCTGTGATTAAATGGGAGTTGCTGCTTCTTGTACTATGAGTTGGCTGACAAAAGCTAAATCTGTCACAGGTGCTACAGTTTGTGTATCAGAAAATTTGCTTTCCAAATACTAATTATTCCCAAAGTGTCTTACTTCACACAAAGCACAGATAACAGAGTCAGCAAGTTTGTCCCAGTTTTATCATTGTGCTGTAAATTAGGGTTTGTCTCCAGCCATTGTGTAAAGCGGAGATGGTGGAAATTCAAATGCAGGAGATCCCATTGATTTACAACCTCTGATGTGTTTTTTCACTTAATTCTTCCAATCAAAATGCTTGAAATGTACGTTATTCAAATAATCATTGCTGAATTTCGTTTCTGTAGTTGAATGAGCTGCTCTCTAGGGACACAGAATGGTGGGAAACTAACAGTGTTGTCTCTACAAAAACTGGAAGCCTTTTGTGCCTGATAGACCCAAACCTAACCTGATCATATGATTAAACTATTAATTTGGAAAGTTAATTTAATACAATGGTAGCTTACCAGGGATCAACTTTCTGGCTGCTAAGGGGGAAGAATGGACCCTCAGTCATTGTAACTGCAGCTGAGTAAGTGAAAGTATTCAGTTTATAACCTCTTCAGTCTCTGAGTCACATGTGTCACGAAAACACACATATGCACAAGCACAGAGCTGGGTACCTGTCACCCCTCTTCCACCACTCCGTGTTGTAGAGACCCTTTGTGATAACCTGTTACAACCCCAGTTGCCAGAAAGATGTATTTTGACATGGAAGCATCGGGATCTGCCTGCATAAGAGTTTGTAGTTCAAGTAGGCTACTGCTCAGTTAAATATTTTGTAGCAAATTTATTTGTCACCCGAGTGAGCAAATTTTTGACACTAGATGCAGAATGACCTGCTAAAATAGGAACTGCAACTGTGATTTGGCAGCTTCTTTTATTGCCGAGAATTACCTAGGAAACCCTTCTGAGGTTAGACAAGTAATATAAATGTATATTCAAAATATTTAGCTTATAGAGTGACTTATGCAGAAAAGGAAGAGCATTGAATGCCATAAATGAAATTTTTAGCAACAGTCTTTGCATTGTAAACGAGGTTAAGAAACTGTTTATTTACTCCCTTAGGATGAACATAATGTATATTTCTAGATTTTTGACAAATGCAAACACTGATGTGCTTTAACTTCTAATAACAGTGATTCACAGCTCTAGTTGTTTGCCTTGTGTATAGTAATACTGATTCGTATTTTTATTTTATTTCCATAGGACTATTTAACCATTCACAAGTATGGCAATGCAGCCAGAAATGATCTCTGGAACACACTGTCAAAGGTAAAAAAGCTTTAATCTATTGCACTGAGGGAAGAAGCAAGAATTTACCGTGATATTTTTCTCAGTGACGTTAGGAGTGAATCCAGTATCTGAAAGGGGCCTATAGGAATGCTGGGGAGGGACTCTTCATTAGGGACTGTAGCGACAGGACAAGAGGTAATGGGTTAAAACTTAAACAGGGGAAGTTTAGGTTGGATATAAGAAGGAAATTCTTTCCTGTTAGGGTGGTGAGACACTGGAATGGGTTGCCCAGGGAGGTTATGAATGCTCCATCCCTGGCAGTGTTCAAAACCAGGTTGGACAAGGCCTTGGGTGATACAGGTAAGTGTGAGGTGTCCCTGCCCATGGCAGGGGGATTGGAGCTTGATGATCTTAAGGTTCTTTCCAGCCCTAACAATTCTGTGATTCTATGATTCTATGAATAGTGCATATTGAAATCTTCAGACCCCAAAGCAAATATAAAAATTGATGCAAAGAAATACCATTTGAGTTATCTTAGTGGCAACAATAAAATATGGTTTTTGCAGCATTTCTATTCTTTGTTATGTTAAAATATATCTCCTTGCTTGTGCTATGTCACTGGTGTTCAGTAAAAGATACTTCATGGAATCTGCTATCATTGACTTCAGTAGCTGCATGCTGAGGCTCATAAGCTGGAAAGCACATTAAAGTGCTGAGCATTGGCATTTACATCAGGCATGTTTGTGATTTTGTATGGAGTTATGATTTGTGTGAATGACAAAACTGTTAAAGCTTTGAAGTCTGGTGTAAACAGATAACTACTTACTGTAACATTTGGTTTGCTGTAGAGACTTACAGTTGTTACGTCCGTGCTCCCTTTGGTTGCTCTGCCCAAAGGTCTGTGGATCTATTAGGGCAGAGTTTAATTTTCATAAAGTGAGCCAAGGATGCCTAAAATTCTTGCTTACATTCAGGTGAATCTAATTGATTTTTCACAAGATCTGTGGAGAAATTTGTACTCTTTTGGAGTGGCAGGTCAAATGACATTAACTACCTATGTGTGGGCAATTGAACTGAGTCTGTATTGACTGTTAATGAGAGTTGAGACAAAACATACAGTCATGCTCTTAAATCTATATCTTAATTTGAAGTTCAGTGCCACTGCAAAAATATTTCTTGCTTCTCACCTGATGTCTTCTTCTGTTAAAGCCTTTAGGATAGCTCTGGGTGATGGAACATCAGAGGGATGAGCATAATACTGAAAAAACAGCAAAACCCACAGCTGATAAAATGCAACAAAGCTGAGACTGTATTATGTATAACCACTACATCTATACTGTATGCTTAAGTCCATTGTTAAGGCTAGTAATTCTGTTTGCCTCATCTGTAAGCGTGTCTGTTGCCAGCCGCTTTGTTCCAAATGCACTGCAATTGCAGCTTCAGTTCCAAAGACTTCTTGCTGGGTTCGTGTATTCATGAGAGGTTGCTCAGTCTGTAATCTAGGACTGTTTGGCAGTTAGGGATATTTCCATTGCTGAAGAATAAATGGTAGCCGTCAGTCTCCTCATACCCAGTCTCATTTCCCATGATGCCATAGTTTCTCTTTTTGTTTCAGATGAAAATCTACTTATAAACCAGCATTTTTATTGACATATGGTATCAAATATGAACATATTAATCCTCCATGTGTTGTGACAGGTGCAGTTTATGAAACAGCTGGGGTTACCTTGGTATTCATAGCCTCACTTTGGGCATGAGGGACAATATTTTTGAGTAACTAGTCATTTGATTCTCAGAACAGATGCTCTGTACTTTAAAAAATCAGGCCCTTTGAATATGCATCACTGTAAGCACCCTGCATCAACTAACACTGAGTCTTTTTTAACTCTGGTTGGTCTAGAATATCCTTTGGAGACAGCCACCCAGTATTTCTGTGGCTTTTGTTAAAACCATGCAAAGCAGGTTGTTTCTTCTGTTACAGCCTGAATGATGTGGGAAACATGACTTCCTGACTGTCCTCCTCCTCTCTGGCAAGATGGACAGAGACCTGGTTAAATCATGTAGAGTGTATGTGTACTGGGTGTAAATGTGTGTATGTGATGTCCATTTAAAAAACCAATTATGCTCTCTGGGACAAAAAAAAAAAAAGAGTTTTGTATGTTGGATGATGTTATTGCTTCAACATATTGAAACTTTTCTTTTTTCTTGTAGGCTTTAAAAAGGGTTGGAAAATCTGTAAATATCCAACAAGTAATGGATCAGTGGACACTACAGATGGGTTATCCTGTCATCACTATCTTGGGAAATGAAACTACAGACAATGTCATAGTGATCTCTCAAGAGCGTTTTGTTTATGATATTGATGCTAAACCCAAGGATCCTGCCCTTGGAGACAGCAGGTACTTACATTCCTCAATTAATATCTTTCAAGAGGTTGGGGTTGTTTAAATGCTTCATGCGTGTGTACTTTTATGAAGATGGCTCTTTAGACATCTCTGTGCTTTGCTTGGTATCAGTAGCATGTGGTGACCCTTCCATTTGAAATGCAGTAAAGATGAGTCTAGTTAAAAGGACTGAAAAAAAGGTCATTAGATTAATAGAACAAGATGAGCTTTTAATGTGCCCATTTTCATCTTGACAGTTTCCTCTGTGACTGTCGTACATCTTACATCACACATCTGTTTCCCCTCCTATTCTTTTGACTTTGTCCATGATGTAATTTGGAATGTGGTTGGAAGGTCTGATACTCTTTTTTAAGTTATTCTTTGGAGTGGACCTCTCCATGTTTATAGATTAAGTATGCAGATGTAACCGTGTGTCAGACACGTACCTCACTTGACTACGGAAGCAGTCAAGAGCTGAACTGGACCGCTGAACAAGGCAGGGGATTCCAGCTGTTCCATTTTTGAAGCCAGGTGAACTGGTCCTGTGGGGACCATTGTATTGGCTGAAATCAGCAGACACTTAGGCATCTCTGCCCCTTGACGTTTTTCTACTCCTTAGATTGCTCTGTTCCTGCTCCCAGATGACTCCACACACTCCTTCATCCCAGAAACAAGTTGACATTCCTGCCTGATGCTATCCTCATCTTACTGTTTAAAGCAGTTTTAGCATCATATTTAAGGCCAAGAATATAGGACTAATGCTAGAGAATTACAAGGTAGCCTTAGAAGTTTCTGTGTTCACCTATTCATGCTCAGCAGGAAAGAGGGCACACTGTCACCATTGAGTACTCTGTGTCTGTCCAGTAGATTTAAATCATCTAAAGGTAAAATTTAATACAAAATTTGATTGACATGTGTGGAGCTCATAGAATATTCCTGTTGAGAAAGGCCGAAGAATATAGTTACATTTATTGGGATATGTTTGAATTCATTATCCTTTTTCAGAACATAAATGTTATAGAACTCAAACATGACACAGGGTAAATAGTTTTTCTGCCTGTATTGGAACATGCTAGCAGGGTACTAAAGCATCTGTTTACGTTCTGGCCCGAAATGAATTCCTTTGGAAAAAGAGATAAAACAATTGAATGTGAACTGTTTGAAGATTTTGTGACTCAGTTTGGTGCATTATGAGAGAGGTTACTCAGAAAAACAGAGATTATTTTTTTAATAGATTAAAACAGAGCTGTTAATCCTTTTAATTAGAGACTTTCTTAAATAGATTTGCTAGGTAGGCAGTATTGATTGTAATACTGCTGCTGTAATTCACGAGTAAAGGTTACTAGGTGTGTAAATGTTTTGTAAGGTGGAATATCAGGGGTGATATGACAGGTTGACTGACTGGACACCAGGTGCCCACCAAAGTCGCTCTATCACTCCCATACTCAGTTGGACAGAGTAGAGAAAATATAATGAATGGCTGGCGGGTTGAGATAAGGACAGGAAGAGATCACTCACCCAGTTACTGTCACAAGCAGAACAGGTTTGACTTGGGAAAACATTAATTTGATTTATTACCAATCAAATCAGAGTCAGGTAATGAAAAAATAAAAAGAAATCTTAAAACACCTTTTCAAACCCCTCCCTTCTTCCCAGGCTTCACTTCACTTCCAATTTTCTCTACCTCCTTCCCCCAGGTGTCACAGGGTGGGGAACTGGGATTGCAGTCACTTCATCATATGTCTTTGCTGCTCCTTCCCCGTCAGGGGAGGCCTCCTCATACTCTTCCCCTTCTCCAGTGTGGGGTCCCTGCAATAGGAGACAGTCCTCCATGAACTTCTCCTAAGTGATTCCTTCCCATAGGCTGCAGTTCTTCACACACTGCTCCAGTGTGGGTCCCTTCCATAGGTGCAGCCCTTCAGGCACAGACTGCTCCAATCTGGATCCCCTATGAGGTCACCAGTCCTGTAGCAAACCTGCTCCAGTGTGGGCTTCCCTCAGGGTCACAGCCTCCTTTGGGCACCCCCCTGCTCTGGCACGGGGCCCTCCCTGGGCTGCAGGTGAAATCTGCTCCACCATGGACCTCCATGGGCTACAGGGGCACAGCTTCCTCACCATGGGCTGCACCAGGGGCTGCAGGGTAATCTCTGCTCTGGTGCCTGGAGCACCTCCTGCCCTTCGTCTGCACTGACCTGGGTGTCTGCAGAGCTTTTGCGCTCACACATTCTCATTGCTCTCTCCAGCTGCAGTTATGCAGGTTTGGGTTTTTTCCCCTTCTTAAATATGTAATCCCAGAGGTGTTACCACCATCACTGATGGGCTCTGCCTTGTCCAGTGGTCTGTCTTGGAGACAGCAGACGTTAGTTCAGTTGGACATGAATGGTGCTTCTGGCAGCTTCTCACAGGAACCAGCTCTGTAGCTCCCCCTGCAACCTTTCCACACAAACCCAATACAGATGAGAATAAGACTTTGTTCTATTTTCATGTGACATTAATTCAGAACGCAAACTGTATGTTGTGATATGTGGAAGGGTAGTGTTTTCTGCACAAGTGGGGCAAGTTATACTGACTTTCTTTTGTTTAGAGATTTTGTCGCAATTATGATTTCTAAACATTGGAAGACAGATTTAATGCTATAGAAAGCACAGCAAAAGATACCAGCTTGAGCCCTGCCAGGAATTTATTGTTCCAACAAGCAGTACAGGAGATACATATAATATAGATATAATAATAATGATATAGAAAGGATATATATATAATATTACAACATATAGATACATATTATATGTATCTCCTTTGGCAAGCCTCTTTCCTGTTCTCTTCCCCCTTTGTTTTAGTCTGTGCTTTCATGTCCTGTTAACCACAAATGGGAAGGAAGCCCCTTGTCCAAGGAAGGCTTGACAGATGGGGTGTTTACTTCAGCCAGTTAGATGATGGAGCTAATTTGCCGCTTCACAGTTGAAGGTATTTGAAAGTCATGTTACATAATTATAAATACCAAAGAACAGGAACTGTATATATTTAGCAAAGGGTGAAACTTGTCTGTGCCATTCACCTTTCAAAAGTCATCCAGGAATTTATATTTAAGTCCTATGGTTTAGTTATAAATTAGTGAATAGGGTGTTATAACAATGACCGTACAATTTGTTGGTGCAATGCCCGCAGTCGCATGTGGCCTGGTATGTACAATGGCTCTGTGATATTAAATGTCCTTTCATACCACCAAATTAAGTAGAAAAAGAGTGAAATACTAAAAATAAATTTAATCTTTCTGCAAGCAATGACTTAGACTTTTTTTTTTCCTGGTGTTTATATATATATATATAATTTTTTGGCATTTCTGTTGTTTTTTAATTTTTTTGGGTGGGTTTTTTTTTTCTCTATTGGAAAAGTCACTATTACTTCAATTATGGTGAAAGCAGTAGATAGGGAAAATCACAGTAGCGTGAAGTCATCTGATAACTCATGATACATTACCTTGGTTTTTAACATTGCAAGAATTGAAGTTTTTATGACATATTACGAAGGGGACAGTTTTCCTACAAGTACACAAAGGCGGGTGATAACTGAAATGAAAACAGTGGGTTGATGGACATGCAACACTAATGCAGTATTCTGACTGATTCTGCAGGTAGGTCAGGAAGTTGGCAAGGGTTTACTGACATTCAGTAAGGCCTGATAGCATGGGTAGATGATGCGGGAGGCACAGAGATATATATATACACATACATAATCTCAGCCTGCAGGCTCTGGGGATGTAACCTATCAGTGGCCTAATTCACAGTCCAGTAAAGTTGGTGCTCATCTCCCCTGTGAGACCCATGAATTAGGCCTTGGACGCATGGCTCCCTGGGGAGCCATAATAGGCACTGTAAATAACGGGGAGGAAATGGTATTTATGCCACATTTAAGGCCATGCTCTTGCAGGGCAAGCAACATTGGCTTCCTTAGGGTAGTTTATCTATGGATTAATCGTGATGATCATTTTAATCCCCGTGAAGAGTAAAGCTGCACAAAACACAGAAAAATGTACAGGTCCAGGCCTTTTCAGGTAGTTTATCATCTAAACAGACAACACAATATGCACTGGCAGACTCTGGGGAAGGTTCTTAAGGCATCCATCTGCCATATAGTCTTTAGTTATCCAGAGGTGGGGCTGTAGTTTGGCATGACACAGCAATAAACGTCAGTTCTATTGCCTTCAAAATGATGAGAAGTTTAAACTTCTGCTTCAGACCCTCTCTGGGGAAATTTAACTTTGCTTTACTTTAGAGTCATTTCGGAGTAAGTCTTTCAGATGCATCTGCTGTATAAGAAATGTAAATAAAGAGGCAAGTGAATACTTCAGAACAATTCATGTGCTTTATGCTACATATTTATGCAACAATTAACTGTTAAAAATGAAATGTGAACCAGTGTATTCAGTGTTTCTCTCTGAAAGCATATAGAGGGATATAGAAGCAGTAAGCAGATTTTTCTATGTGATAAGTGTTAAAAGTGAAAACTGTTGATACCTTTGGCAGTGTTTTACTCCTAGTCTTGTGTAGTCCATTAGATTGTGTCTTTAATTCTACTGCAGAAGAGAATGATTACATATAGTTGATTTTCCTATCTTATGTATAGTCAGACTAATTTTCTCTAAAACTGCAGAAAAAGTGTTTCAAGGGCCATGCATGTATAAACTGTGATTTGTTTGCATAGAATCAACTGTACAGCATGCCAAGCTTTAACAATTGGCCTGAAATTATAGAGGGTACGCAGTTTCACTTCTTTGCAAACTGAATGCAGATTTTACTTGACACTTGTGCTTCACGTGATACATAGTTCTCATTTTATGAGAGAATAAAACTAACATTGACAGACACTCTTTCTAGGAGCGCCATTTCTCAGAAGGGCCAAAATCATGGTCTTTGATTTGAATGTCGAAGACTGTGGTTCATACATTTCAGTAGCAATTTCAGCTTATCCAAGCAAAAGTTTAAAACTCCTGTAATAACTGTGTAATTCATATTCTTCCCCTGAATAACAGTGCTTTAGTTATGTGTAGTTTCAATCCTGGACTCCTGTATACCCCTGTGAGAACAGATTATGCCCTTACATTGTGAGGCTGCAGGAGAGGAGGTGATATTCCATCTGACAGGGTTCAGTGAGTTTCCCTGCTGACAGAGAAAATGATGATTTTAAGGCACTAGTCTCATCCATCATTACAGGAGTGGCTCACAGATATGACAAGAAATCTTATGAAAAATAATCTGTGGGCTAGACAATAAACTAATCAGTTCTGATGAAATCCATAAACCTTTTATATACTGTATTGAAGAGCAGACCAAAGCTTTCTGGTTATAGGTTTAAGTTTTGCCTTTAAAAAATATGCAGAGCTTGTCTCTTCAAAAGTGGAGAAATAACCTTTCCAATGCTATCAAAATAAATAAGTTCATGTTGCTGAGGTAGTACTCCTTTGTATAGTGTTCTTATCATGCATGCAGTTTCCATAACTAATCTTTGCTTATTTATTATACTCTCCTAAAGGGACATGTCTTGCTAAGCATTGAACACAGTTAGCTGTGAGGAAAGAGAAAAAAGGAAGAGGTACAAACCAGGATACAGACAGGGTATTCATACATGCTATAGTGTGGTGATCCTCTGTGCTTTCCTTGTGTGGCTGGACTAGGAAAACATCAGTATAATGGTGTAAACCAGGGACACAACCAGCAAAACCAGAGCTGTATAGACTCATGGGTCTAACACCATGTAGTAATTACGACAACTGAAAGGCTTTAAAATGGGCAGCAGAGCTACTCAGCAGTCACTCCACTCCAAGATGAACGATTAACTGCAGAATTTATTTCCCTTCAAGTCTCTTCTGAATTTCCTACACAAAGCTCATTTATTCAAGCTTTGTGGAAAAAGGGCTTTGCTTGTCCCTTTCCTGATAATTATTTGAATAGTAAAAGCATTGCTGTGTTTTAATATTGCCATGTGTATCCTTATTTGTATGGCATTATCACTTGGGCAGTGATGGGGAACATACTCTGTCTGCTTGTCAGCTGAGGGGCTGGTTAAACACAACACAAAATGTTAGGAGCACAAGGGGAATGCGCTTAAGTATCTTTAAGATCTTCTTAGAGCAATTGAGGAATAATGTAGCATATGTAGTATTAATTATGTAATAAAAAGGACCATAATATGGACAAATATTGTTCAATAAGCTGAGGAAAAAGGGCTAACAAAATGTAAATAGAAGAAGAAGTGCTCATTTACTTCCCTGTCTCTGGGAAATAGCCTCTAATCTTCTATTTTCTCATGTCCTCTGAGTGTTTTCTTGTTACGCCTTTCATCTTTACTATACTTGAAAGATTGAGCTTATATCAGCATTTCTACTAGAAACAACTTTTGTGTTGCTGCCTAGGGAGCAGATGTGGTACTCTGGTTCATCTTGACTGACCTGAGTACCTCTATATCAGCTATAATAATGATGAAGGGAACGGGCTCCAGGAGAGGAAGATACCAGTGTATTAGGCACAGAGAAAATGGAATTATCAAGGAATGAGATTATAAAGTCAAGAATCCTTAGTGGAGCACAGAACTGTGTGTGAACACAGCTGGATATTGATTTAACTAGTTTTTTTGCTGGTCAGGCATGGACTTAAAATATTTGCTCTTGCAGAAGAGTGGGAAAAGTGCAGGGAGCTCCTTCTCTTTGTGTGTATGCTGGTTGTTAGTAGAGGACAGCTCTATGACACCGATAGATTTTGTCCTTAAATGTGTCTAGGGACGGTCCTTAACCCCAGCAGCCCGAGAGAGGACAGTGTAGGGTGTTGATCCTCCAAACGAGCCAGCAAGAAGGGGTGCTTCTGTGAGTGACCTGGAAGAAGCCTGTCTGACCCAGGCACAAGCTGGGGGAGCATCTTTGATGTGGGGTGCTGGTGTTTGCCAGCCCAATACTTGCACTGCACATTGCTTGCTGCAGTAGGATTTATTTTAGAGGCTGTCTGATTGTTGCATTATTATTAAATCAGAATAGGGAATGCTTTTAAAATTTGTTACTGTACATATCTGTGCTGATGTCTCTTAAGCAAGGTTTTGCTGCTAGCAAGGAGCTCAGAAATGGCAATTGGAATTTAGCACTTTATTTCCAAAACCATTTCATAGCTTCTATTTGTGAATAGAATCTGGTGCACAGGATATGGACAGCTTTCAGTGTTAGAACTGTAGAATGCTAAAGAAGACAGAATAGGTACATTGTCTCATTGCTTCCTGTGCAGTAGCAGCACTCGTATCATGACAGAAGTTAGGCTGACAGGGAAAAGCTGCTGCTGTATTACCACTGTAGACTGTGTCACTTTCCTTGTATTTGCTAGTACTAACTCTAGGAACTTGCTAGATACCCAAACTAGTTAATTAACTCACATTAATTAAATCAATTTCATGGTAAGCAAAGGAGCATGTACTAGAGGGCAGCGCTGTTTTAATTCAGAGTGAGGTGGGGAGGTGAAGAGGAGAATCACGGCAGCAGTGCTAGTGCTGGTGGGGAGCTACCTAACATGCAGGGAGAGGGAAAGGGAATGATGTGTGGCAGGATGCAGACAGGAGCTGTAGTTGAGAGTATTAAAGTTGTGTAGCTGGAATAGGCAAATACAGAAAACCAGGGGAATAGAGAAGGTGGTTAAGATGGGGATTTTAGTGAAGTAAAGAGCAGATTGTGGAAAGCACAAACAACATTTGGCAGAGAAGTATAATGGAAGGGAGGAAGGTGGATCAGTCATATTTTGTTGGCTTTGTGAAAAACAGAGATGTAGATTCCTCCTTGTAGACCAGAGGATGAAACTACTAACATGCTTCCTTTTTTATCACTTCTTTTTTTTTTTTTTTTTTGCATTCTTAAGTTGCCAATAATGGATGTTTTTGCCTTATCTCTCTGTAAGCCTTCATGCTCAGTAGTAGAATCTCAGATTTTATTGAGGAGATACATTGGTGGAGGACTTTTAGGGAAGTTTACTGAGGAAAGAGAAACTATAGTAGGAATTATATTTTCATCTCTCTTAAATTTGCAGTAGTAAAAATTAGGACTGAACACTGGAATATACTGAGAAATGCTTGGCAGTAAGTCTCTGAGAACAAGTTGGAGGATGGTAGGCATAGCTAAGATGCTATTCATTCCTACTAGTGGGCCTACCTCTTCAGCCCATAAGGCATCCTTCCACTCTGTATGGAGAAAAATCTGCACTCTGTAGTCAAGCGCCTATGTTCATGGGTAAAGGACAGCACAGAGGTGGGTTTGCATGATCAACTCCACCCGTGCTATTCTGTAAGGACATTTTGTACTGGTGCGAAACTGAGCAGAGGATGCCAGAGAGATTAAGAGCCTTTTTTGGAGGGTAAAGAGGCACTGTTAGAATAGACTTAACACTGCTTAAAACCATCATCTTTCTATCCATCTCTGACTCAGCACCCAAAATTGCTTGTCACTTTTGAAAATGAAGCATTTTGTGGTTTAGTGTGAAAAGGTGATGTTAGGCAGAGAGGAGAAAGCATGTACTGACAAAGAATTTGTAGTATTTGTTCTTTGCCTACATTGTTTTTCTAAATTTAGTAAGGTACTCTGCTAGCACTGACACTGAAATGAGTCAGTTTTGGAGAGCCCCATAATATTTATAGCAGCCTGATTTAGAACTTACTTTGGTATGAAATGTTCAGCTAAAACTACACAGAACTTCATAGAAGGTTTAGTAATCAGATAATTATAATCGGATAATATTTTATGATTATCAGATAATGCAATTTTTTTTTCTTTACAAATTGGGTAATTTAATTAAAGCTAACCCTTTTAAATTAGCTTGTGTCCACCCTTAAAAAAGCAATCAGACCAAAAGAGGGTGGGGTTCATACAGGATGGCCAAAGACACGCATCTGTTTTCTCACGGAATATGCATGCTGTCAGCTTAAGGCAGTCCCACAGTAAAGAGCCACACGTGGTTTATTTTACTCTAGTGCTGCTGTTACACACTGAAACCTTATCTCTGGAATTTTGTGGTTTCATTGCATTTGCATTGTGTTTGACATAAGACTCCTGGGGAATGTAAATTTTTTCCCCTATTTCAGCTCTAGGACTTATTTATTGCTGAAAATTATTCCAAATATTCTTGTAAAATCCATGAAGAATTAGAACTGTGTCAAAGTAAAGGAAAACCATGAAGTACATTGCTGTTAAACATGTTAATCACTGTTCTGGTTACAGATGAATTCCAGTGTCAAAGACTTTACTAAGATACGTGCCTCTAAAATACATTTCAGCAATCCTGTATTGGTACTGAAAATGTTTTTCCCTCTATATCTTTGTATTTATATACTTATACAGAAAAAGCCCAAACAACCCATGATCTATTCTAGAAATACTCTTAGAAGAACTATCAACAATTATTTTAGAATATATCAATATAATTGCTTTTTTTAACATGTGTTTCTGAATGAAAGCATACATAATAGACAAATCAGCAAAATTAGCAGCTGTATTGAGGCAGAACTGCAAAAAAGAGGCTTACTATCAGAAGCAAGCCATCTCAGAAGTGCTAGCATCTGTCAGGAGTAGAATATAAACTTCCTAGTCACCCTCTCATGCAATTCTAAGTATTTCTGCAAACTATAAATATTATCTATGGTTTCCTTCATGTATTCAGCTAAGCATAATTTGTATTCAAAATTATAATAGGCCCATTATTCCAAATACTTTCCAAATCCCCAGGTTTTTCTTCCCTCTGAAATACATATTAGGTATTTTTAGGTACAACTACATGGCCAATCAGATGCTTTGAAAACCTCAAAATAGGTAAATATTAGTAGTTAAAAGGCAAGACTGCTCTACAGATTAATTTCTTTTCATCTGTGAAGCATCTTTAAATTCACTTCTATTAAAAACTTGCAGTACTCCTCAAAAACTGACACTTCTGCTGTGGAGCCTATTAAAATCTAACAGGTGGTCAAGCCATTCTCTGCTGGGCAGTACCTATTAGAGCTGACCCCTCTGGACGGTTTTGGTTGATAACTTGCTGTGACTGAAAACTTGAATTCTTCCATAGGTAAGGTATTAGTGAGAAAGAAGAAACTGATACAAAAAGCTCTTTTAGGTTTTGACTCTGTTGGATATAGAACACATGAACATGAAGATCATTAATTTCTGACTTGTGTGTCTCGGTTGCAGTTATCTGTTTAGGCAATTCCATATGGGTATTACATGACACTCTAATTCTGTTATGTCTGGAGTCTTGGATGAAAAAAAAGTCAGATAGAGCTTCCTAAGAACTATGCTGGAGCACTGTCTTTAATTCACAGAGTCCACCAAAAGTCCAAATTCTTACCTTTCATTTGTAAAGGGACTGGAAATGCCTCTGCCCAGCATAGTCCAGAATGATCAGGGAGTAAATACTTCCACAGTCTTTTGCTTTCAGACTTTGTTAGTCATGTTATCACTGTTATTAACTTCTCTGTCCCCTTTTCCCCCTTAGCTTCCCTTTTTTTCATTGACCAGTCAGTTAGACTTGGGTGAGGGCAGAACCCCTAAAACCCCAGAATCCCAACCTTATTACCATTTCCTTTCTTCATTTTGCTCGAGTCAGAAAACACTTGATATGCATCCCTCAAGTAATGTGGTGTGGTACACTTCTCCTGCTGTCTTCATTTCCTCATGACATAAAGTGTTGTAGTCAGAAATTGTCTGTCTGCAGGACTTGTGGATGTCCTGTCCAATTCAGGCACCAGCAAGCTTATTTCAGTAAATAAAGCCTAAGTGCTGTCCTTTTCAAGTTCGAGTAGGCTAATTCCAACTTCTTACTTGATAAAAAGTCTGCTGTTTGCTTTTTTCATCCCACTTCTACGTACATTCACCAGTGATTTTCACCTGTTTCTCTTTGCTTGCACTAAACTTCTTCCTTCTTGCACTAAACTTGTTCTCACACTGAGCACAAGAATTAAGATCATACTGGGCATATGGAGATGGTCAATAAATGCCTCTGAGCTCTACTCAGTTGATCTCAGTTCCTTCAAATTGTTCTCTTTTATCAATTTTTCATTTTGTATTTATCTTTGCTGCAGAGTTTGTGAAATCTTCCCTTCCTGTCTGCCATCCTCCATGCTGACAGGGTACAAGGAAGCCCTTGACACCTTGGCTCAGTGTAGGAGGTGTGATACTTGTGAGAGTGGGAATAACATCTTCCACTGTGTTATGCCTCTGGGTGCAGCCTACAATCACTTTACTGACATGTATTAAATCTGATGAAATCTCTGTGCTCTTCAGTCTTGTGAGAATGATATTCACAACATGAATATATCATCAACTCCTTATCCATTAAACAGAAATAACACTGTAGAATCACACTTAATAAAACTATGTTATTTCCTGTGATAGTCACATGAGCTTCCCGTGGAACCTGAAATATTCTTTTCTGAATGAGGTACTGTATATATACTATATGTATAACCTGGGAAAATTTCTGTGATGCTTGTAAATTATTTTTCCAACACAATCTCTCTAGGAAGTGTGGCTTACAAAATTCTACCCTGGTACTGCTGAGTTACAGTTCATGTATAATATCTTTCTGTAGTAGTGAGCTCTAAAGCCATTGTGGTGTTCAACAGCTTTCACTTGTTTCCCACTGATCGCCTTATGTCCCACTGATCACCTTATGTCTGTTGGTGCTATAAGCCTAGGAATAATTGTTTCCAGGTATCACAGCAGCAATTGTAATTTCATAGATTAGTTGAATACACTTTCAGGTTTTCTGTTAACTTACCTTTAAACCTTACACTATGTTAATATTCAAAATTCACTGAAAACAAAGGCCTTCTTGTTGCATTGTAGTTTAACCCTAGCCAGCAACTAAGCACCACAAAGCCGCTTGCTCACCTGCCCCTCTGGTGGGAGGGAGGAGAGGATCAGGAGAGTAAGACAGAAAACTCATGGGTAATGACAGTTTTATAATTAAAGCGAAGGCTGTTCACACAAGCAAAGCAAAGCAAGGAATTCATTCACCACTTCCCATCAGCAAGCAGGTGTTCAGCCATCTCCAGGAAAGCAGGGCTCCATCATGACTAACAGTTGCTTGCGAAGATAAATCCCATCGCTCCAAACATATCCCACTTCCTCCTTCTTCCCCCAGCTGTATATATTGAGCATGATGCCATATGGTATGGAATATCCCCTTGGTCAGTTGGGGTCAGCTGTCCCAGGTGTATCCCCTCACAACTTCTTGTGCACCCCCAGCCTGCTCATGGGTAATGTGAGAAGCAGAAAAGGTCTTGACTCTGTGTGAGCACTGCTCAGCAATAACTGATAATGCATCCCTCTCTTATCAACACTGTTTCCCACACAAATCCAAAACACAGCCCCATACCAGCTACTATGAAGAAAATTAACCCAGCCAAAACCAGTACACTCTGCTAACGGAAATTGCAGTTATGTTGGAAAGGAGAACCGCTAGACTGATTTAATGTCCAGACTCCAAACTTCACACTATCCTTTAGTTAGCTCATGTTATCGACTTTCTGTGCCCTTTATTTTCTAATAGGCTTTAAGGTTATAAGCCAGAAACTGTAGTAGCCATGCAGCTAAATGCTTCTTTTACTGGCCAGTATTTGTATATGTCTCTGCAGATCAGCCAAGTATGCAACTGAAGTAAAAATACAGATCTTTAATTCTTAGTTTTCATTTTGTTTTGTAAAGCTTACTTGCTTTCCAAAAGGTCACATTTTCTCACTACTTTGCTTTTGTGTTCTTTTGTCTGTGAAATCCCAATAACATGAATTCATGAGTATTCACTCGGTAAGAAATGCCCCTGTCAGCATCCTAACCTAATCAAGGAATCATCACTGTTTGCAAGGGCCACACCAGGAAGGTGTCTCCTCCTCAGACTCAGTGCTGCTAACCCAAGCATATGTCTCTGTGTACAAGAAATTTCAGCATTCTCCATCTGGAGAGCTGAGAATGAGAAACTAATGCCAAAGAGTCCTTGATCCCTGTTTCTCAGCTTCAGAAGCTCTGAATGTACCAGCCTTTTATCTTTAACTGAATAGATAGAGTTGGCATTTTGGATATTAAATTCTGGTGGTTAAAACAAGGAGGCAGGTGTCTTAAACAGTCAGTTTTACTCTTGCTTTTTTTTTTTCTTTTAATCCTTCTTGCTTTTAAATTATTTTTATGCCTCACTTTATCTCTGCATTAAGTAGTGTTAATCACATCTCTCAATGATATGAAGCCTTAGATTATTATGTTCTCAGAATACAACGATTAGTAAGTGTTGCAGATGAGCAGGAAATGGATTCCCATCCCACAGAAATTTTCAACATATCAAAACATTTTTCTGTACTGAATCAGGACAAAAATCAAAGCAGAATTTTGGGGGAAAATCGGTTTAGTTCATTTAAATTCTGCGATTTCAGTACCTTACATTTCAGTTTCACTCATTTTAACTTCTTCTTTCAGTTAACTTGTATTCCCAGCTAAAATACATTTTGAATCAGCAAACTGGAATTTTTTATGTAAAACAGTACTGTTTTAATGCCTGTTTTAAACATTGTATTTGAAAATCTATGCCAAAGCCTTCTCTTTCTTGCAAGAAGCTTGGTTTGGAAAAATTCCCTTTTTCAGAAATAAAAAAGTTTCATCAGGAAATTCGTGTTTAATTCTGGAAGAGAACGCTGTCAACATCGAGTAGATTGAGAGCCCATTTAGTTGCTTGCACAGGTTACTGGTGCCATTAGAGGCACCCTCCTATATCTTACTTGACCTTGCGCTGCCACTATATGGGCAGGAGCACCGATAGGCGTTCTGCCATATGACAGCCAATGGCAGATACTTCAGGTACCCTACAGCAACTCATTGGACACCACCTTGCACAAGTGAATTTAGCCTAGGAAACTGAGTCATAGAAGACTGATGATTGGGATTTCAGCAGTACCAGCCGATGGGTATACAATTTCTGTTTTTTCCATTCTGGGATAAATTTGACAACTCACAGTTTCATTTCTCAGTTTAGTAAGCTGTTTGAAGGTACACACAGCTTCTGGTGTTCAGCTTTTCTGAAAGTAGCTCTGTAGATGCTTTGCTGTGGGAGGCATTAGGGAAAAAAAACATAAAAAAGCATATGGCAAATCATTTGCCACATTTGACTTGATTGGCTTTGCGTGATGCCATATGGCCTGTGTATCCTCCTCTGTCTCATGTTCTACCTACAATGAAACTGTTCTCCTGTGCTGTTAGCACATTTGAGCAGAGGGCTGTATCTTCTAAGGTCTCTTCCCACCTAAATATTTCTATAATTTAAGTTCATGACTGCCACTACACTTTAAAATTTTATTATATTAATTATTATATTACGCTAAGAAGCAGATCACTTAATTTGCTTTTGTGCATAGTATTTTAATGTTTCCCCTTATTCTCCTGTCATTAGATATACTGAAAAGAATAGTATTGTTTTTCTAAAGTCTGTACGTTGTTCTGTTCTTCTACCTTGTCATGGTCCTTTGATTTCCTAGGTAAGTATATAATCAGACTATTAATAGACATCTTAGGTATCTAAAGGTATCCAGCCTCTTGTCATTTTAGCTGTTCTTTGTGTATTTTTGGAGGTCCAGCTTCTTCATTAAAGATTCATAAAGAAAATAATCTGTGCTTGAATAAGACGGAAGATCTCAGTTAAGTATGCAAAAAGTGAGAAATTAATGGTTGGAGTTCTCATTAGAGGGGGATAGCCCATTTAATTCTTGAGCAGCTTGTGCTCAAGTTTTTCCTATTCAGTCATGTGATAAGGAGCATGGAAGAGTGAGGTGACAGAGTTTTCTGGTAATGTGAGGCTTGTGAGGGTAGTAAAAACAAATGTTATTTACCAAGATTGCAGAAGTATTACTCAGCGCTGGTTGACGCAGTGATAAAATGACCAATGAAGTTCAATGCTGATAACAAAGTGATAAACGTGGGGAAAACAGTCCTAGCTTAGATGCTTAGTGGTGGGTTCTGAAGAAGCTGTTCTGTCAGGGAAGAGATCCTTGAGCTGTGGTAGGTAGTTTTCTGTAAACATCAGCTCAGTGTTCAGACATAGTCAAGCAAGTAAATGAAACGTAGGGATTAGCAGGAAAGTAGCATTAGAAAAAGTATAAAGAGAGTAGAAGAGAAAATAACTGTGATACTCTTAATCTGTGGCAGACATGCCTTAAATGCACAGAAGCCACGCCTGGCTTTCTGAATTGGAAAAGGGTGTAACAGATGTAGAAAAAATACAGAGATGGGCAATAAGAAGGGTGAAGTATAGTTTCTGTATAAAGAACAGCAGGGTAGATTAGTAATCTTTAACCCAGAGGTCTGTAAATGAATAAGGATATAGAGAGATGTGATTGTTCACTTCCTCTCCTGTACAAAAAGAAGGTAAGCTAAATTATGCTGTGGTGTTTAAGGTACAGCTGTTCTGTGACTTTACATGAAGCAATCACATTATTTGTGTACTCTTTATAATGCAACCAAGGATAATAAACTTCTGAGTATTGAGCAGATACCTCCATTGTTCTGTGAGTAATGAACTAGGAATAGATGGACTTCTATGTTTAGTTTTGAATGCAGGGAAGAAAGGAGAAATATACTGGAAGAGCATTGTATTCACTTCTGGCAGTGGGTGGAAGCTTGGTGCATCATGGTTACTGGGAAGATGAATCTTGAAAACATATGGGTTTACATCTCAGCAAAAACTTTCCTTGATATGAAAAAATAGTTGCAAAGTTGTGCAAAATCTGAAGCTCCAGGAGCCTTGACTTTTCTTCTTTAATGACCTTACATCTTTGTTTTTTTTCAGCAGAGGGAATAAAACTGCTGCCCTTTTCTGGCTTTGCATAGCTCTTTACAAAGAAGCCAATCTATTTTGCCACTGAAAATTCAATATTACTACAACATTACTGTCCATCAGAGGCAGAAGGGCGAGGCATCATGTTTACTTAATACTTTATGGCCTCAGAATTTGCTCATGAAGGGATCTCAGTTCTTATCTGTTGGAAGTCAAGGCATAAACAAGTACTCATCACAAATACTATCGCTTTCTGTGAGAGAGAAAGTACACTAATACTGGCTACATAATCAATATGTAATGCTCAACACAAAAAAAAAATCTATATAATCCAAGTAGAGCATAATTAGCTAGCTTCTAGCATTGCATGTACCTTGGCAGATGCAAAATTGTACTACTTCATTGAAGAAGTCCCTTTGACTATTCTTTAAACTGAATGGAGATGCTAACACACTTTGGTATTATGCATTGAGGTGGTGCTACCAAAAAAACAACAACAAAAACTCACCAATACATTTGCATTCCTTGTGCATGTTATCCAAATTTAGCTATTTCCTATTAACGGTTTCTCACTTATACATCAACGATAAAATGCTTCTTTATACTACCTTAAACAACATCCCCCCTTTCCTGCCTCTCTTCAAGACTTTTATGACTTAACAATATTATTTTCAGCACAGGTCATATTTACCATGTCTGTTCCAATTTTTTGTCTCTCCTTATCATCCTTAGAGTTTGTTTCTTAAATTCCTGAAATAGCCCTTAGTTTCCCTGCAATTAATTGGTCTGCCTTTAGCTCCCTTTTGAGGTGATCATATTTGTATCCAGAGAGACATGCGTGGATACCTCTGAAGCTCAGCAGCATTTCAGGCAGATTAAACACGCCATTCCATAGCTCCGTTTCACCCAGGGGCTGAGTGTTCTACATAAATAGGCATTCAATTCTTGCAGACATGTTCATGAGGGCAGGAGAATTCTGTTCCACAGCTGCATCACCTTTCAGAGTAGGATATGTCCTCATTTCGGTAGGATTTACCTAGTTGGAGGTAATATAAAATAATATAAGGTAATACAAAAAACTTTGCTGTATAGATTTTGAATCTACAGATTATCTTCCTATGAAGTTCTTTCCCAAAATAACAGGTGTCCATGTGTATGTTCCTACACAAATACTGGTGTATGTGTATGTATGTTTTTAAATCACAGGTACATGAGCAGCTCTCCGTATCTTTTATTTTGCAGTTTAACTTCTTCAGTATGAGTTATCCCAAGAGTCATAAAAATACCATGCAAATGCAGGTTTTAATTTTTTTCATATGCCAAAGTTCCTAATCTTTCAAATAACGTACAATCCTTATCACACAGTATCACAGAATGTTAGAGATTGGAAGGGACCTCAAAAGATCATCTAGCCCAATCCCCCTGCCGGAGCAGGAACACCTAGATAAGGTTACACAGGAACGTGTCCAGGCGGGTTTTGAATGTCTCCAGAGAAGGAGACTCCACAACCTCCCTGGGCAGCCTGTTCCAGTGTTCCGTCACCCTCACTGAGAAGAAGTTTCTTCTCAAGTTTAAGTGGAACCTCTTGTGTTCCAGTTTGTACCCATTTCCCCTTGTCCTATCATTGTTTGCCACTGAGAAGAGCCTGGCTCCATCCTCGTGACACTCCTCCTTTATATATTTATATACACTAATAAGGTCACCCCTCAGTCTCCTCTTCTCCAAACTATAGAGACCCAGCTCCCTCAGTCTTTTCTCATAAGGGAGATGCTCCACTCCCTTAATCATCTTAGTTGCCCTGCGCTGGACTCTCTCCAGCAGGTCCCTGTCCTTCTTAAACTGAGGGGCCCAGAACTGGACACAATATTCCAGATGGGGTCTCACCAGGGCTGAGTAGAGGGGAAGGAGGACCTCTCTCGACCTACTAACCACCCCCCTTCTAATACACCCCAGGATGCCATTGGTCTTCTTGTCCTCAAGGGCACAATGTCGGCTCATGGTCACCGTGTCGTCCACCAGGACCCCCAGGTCCCTCTCCCCTACACTGCTCTCTAACAGGTCGTTCCCCAGCCTATACTGGAACCTGGGGTTGTTCCTGCCCAGATGCAGGACTCTACACTTTCCCTTGTTATATTTCATCTGCTTAATTTTGTCTAATTTTTCTTCATAACAGTTTGCCAGCATCTTTTTCATTATGGAGAATTCTTTAGAACTGGATGTATTTTTAAAGAGGATTCTATCTCCTAAAAGTTTTTTTTAACAGGCTCTAAAACACTGCTAGTTGTCTAGTAAGTGCATTTACTAGGACGCACTCTGGTACATCCTTTTGCAGCATCTCCTCAGTGCCCTCGCCTGTCAAACCCAGAAGTTAACCGCTGCTGAAGCTGAAGCAGTAGGACACGCACAACACGTTTTCACTTTGTTACTCCAGTTCATACTCCAGAATATTAGTTGAGCCAACAATGAAGCTAACTTTGTCTTCCAACCCCACACTGAGAACTGGAGAAGCTAATGCACCAAGAGACATCCTGTTCTGCTAGCTGTGTTCTGGAGGGGTGGTAATGACCAGCACAAGGAGTCGGCAGACTGATAAAGGCAGTAGCATTTTCAAATGCCATAGCTTAATTATCCAAAGTGTCTGTCAGACCATGTGCTCATGTGGAGTTTGTCTTCATAACATGAGCAGGTTTAGTAATTTTCCCAGTGTGTCATAATAACAACATTCGGAGAACCCAAAATCACATGGGGCCTTTTTATTTTCTCCATATGGCAATAAATGTCATATTTTCTTTCTAGTGTCACTCGTAGCTCTTTCAGCTATGTAGTTTTCCAAGTATCTCCCCCTCTCTACTGAATCACTGCTGTATAGATAAGCGTTTCCTGACACACACAGTGCTGTTCCAAGTGCTGCAAACTTCTTTGTGTACGGGGGCTCTTTGCAAATGGGTGGGGAGCCAGGAGCCAAGTGTGGCAGCAGGGTTGGCAGGACAGGGGTCTTTCTTTCCCCTAACCCCCCCCAGAAGTGAGGCCTTTCAAGCTAGCACTGCAGTTGTGGCACATTTGAGTGGTGTATGTAGTTCAGTGGAGAAGGCTTCTGGGTAAGCAGAATGGAGCAAACTTATCTTTTTAGTACCATAGGCTCGTTTTGGTTTTGTGTATTAGTGGGAGAGAAGCTGATGTCAACATCAAGAACTTGCTGACACTCATCCTTGCATTATCTTAATGTGATCAATCTGAAATGATATACTTATTTGGTATCAAAGTGGTAGCATAAGGTGTTACCTAAGCTGGGGCTGTTCTCTTGCCATGTCGCCTTGCTTGAATGCACACAGACTCCCTCGACAAAGGTACCGCTGGTACCATTACTGAGTACTTCCCCATGACTGGTGTACAAAATCACATGTTGCACTTTCACTGGTTGGTGAAATGATACTATTGGGAGCTCAAGACTAAAGGTGGTGATGAAGACACAGAAATTCATCCCTTGACTTCATATAGTCAATTCCTGTTTCTTGAGATAAGAGACTTAAGTAAATTATAACCTATAAATTATAAATAACAAATAATTTGTGATACCCTATGAGGAAGTTGGGGTCTGATTATACCAGCATATCTCCAAATCCACATGGAATGTTTTGTCCAGCTTGATACACATAAGTGATAATATATGGTGGAAAGAAGTGGATTGCCATCCCATTTGTTTTGTTTTTATAAACCAGGAGCTATGAAAGCCCATCATAGCTTTCTAAGAAGTTACTAGAAGAGTATGTTATTTTTAAACTTTGAGGTCCCTATAAATCAAGGCATATTTTACCTGGATATTCTCTTTTTCTAAATAAATATAAAAAAGTGTTCTGTCTATGGGAAATCATTATTTCCTCCTTTGTGAATCACTTTGTTAAATTAGGAAAGCCTTGAAAAAGAGTCCCATTATGATGATAGTGTGTGAAAAATGTAAAATATAATTTAGTTTTTTTTAAGATGAATGACTTTTTCATTGTTTTATCGCTAATAGCAAATGCATTTCAAAATCAAAGTAACTTGATAGAATCCACATCTTAACACTGCTACTGAAATTGTGTTTTGATTTCTATGACATGATCCCTGATTGCTGTGAGAAGAATCAGTACAGTATTTTTGTTCTTAGATTCCCCCTCCTTTGTCTTGCAGCTACTTGTGGCAGATTCCATTAACAATTGCAGTAGGAAATACGAGCCACATCTCATCAGAGGCAATTATATGGGTGTCTAACAAATCAGGTAAAAATAAACTTTCCTCCCAGTGGAATCTCATAAAGCATACTTGTGTTTTCCTCAACTGTTTCTTTGGAATTGATCCTAGATAATTGTTTAGTTTCTCTGCACCCAGTTTTAGCTACTTGAAATGAATTACAAAGAAAGGAGACTTGGGAAGGGAGGGAGGAGGAATGAAGGATGAGTAACAAGAAGGATTTATAATTATCACAGAAGTTAGAGAGTATAATGAAAAGCGTTTACATAGAAATGTGTACCTAAGTGCTAAGTATTTTATATTTAGCAACACATATCAAATCATTGATGAATGCAATTCACTTTATAGATTGGTGAAAGTTAAATGTAATATTTTTATAGCAAAGCATCTGATGAGTATGACCTAGTAAATGCAAAGTATTTAGAACTGTAGCATTTTTAATGCTAATCCATAGTTGAAACCAGGGCTAAGAAATGTTTGCTGTCATTAAAAAAGTTCTTTATTGATCTATCAAAGTATTTCTTCTCTCTATTAGATAACCAGATGCTGGACCTCGAAAGTGCATTACTACTTATTTTCTTCCTCCTCAGTTCCTACATCTCATAATAGTTATTGTCCTAAGGGCAGCTAGGTATAGATACCAGTGGGTTTTTTTCACCTAAAAAAGGAATCCTGTTATAGACATTTTGTGAAATATTAATCTGTTTCTTGGGAGTTCATGCCACATCAGCTGACAGTTTTGGACTAGAATTGAAGAGAGTGAGGGAAGGAATGTGGAAATTTGAATAAAATTATTATATGAAAGGGAAAAGAAGGATCCATGCATCCCTTTGGCACATGGGCTTTACAAATGCTGCCTCACTTTGCAGAAATATATCACATTAGCCATACTTTTTAATATTAACACCTAGTTCAAAATCTGTTTGCACTTTCACAATCTGCCGTAATGACCTGCTCTACTTTTGTCCTATGGGGCTTGATTGAACACTCATTTAAGTTAATAGAAATATTCCCACTGACCAGAGAGAGTTGATCATTTCATTTCATCTCATCTCATTAGGTTGCACATGCATGCCTCCTTCCTTGTGCTCCTGCCTTGAACATTCAGTGTGTCATGATTATCTGCACAGTTGCATCCTTATTGCCTTTCACTTGCAGAGTGCTGTGGAGGAACAAGTCCATAAAACCTCTACCCACTCTTTTAAGATCTACTGCTCCTATTGGAATGCTTTCAAGGAGTCAACAAATTAATGATGACCAGTGTGAGCAATGATTTTGGGGTGGCTGCTATATAGAAATTAAAGAGGAACCTTTTGAGTCATCAATTTCCTGTGTAGTGAATCAATGCCATTGTGATCTGTTGTCATTATCCTTGTCCTTCCTCATTACTTACTCACTCATTCATTTGCTGTGCCTCATTGAAAGTGAGACTGTAAACTTATGACTATAGCAAGGATGTCCTCTTGCTTTTACTTATTGTTTAGCTCAGCTGGAGAATTCCTCAACATAAAAACTCAGTAAGAACACCCCTGGACGTACTCAGTGTGTGAGTCATTGTATGTACTGTTATGTGTTGGGGCTGGTATAGATGATTTTGTGATAGTCCTGGAGATTTTCTGCAGCTGGTATGTTTGTTTCATGGGGATGTGGGAGGATTCTGAGACTGGAAAGGATGACTTCCAAGACTGATTCTTGTGGATGTGAAGAATCCTGAAGACTTTCTGTTGTGCAGAGGACACAGTTTCACTGTTGTCCCAGTGAGTAGTGTGGGAATCTCTGCAAGCTGGAGGTGAAACAAACTACTCCAGAGGATATTTGCCAGATTAGGAGTGGTCACATTACTCTTTATGTGAGTGCAATTGAATGTGGATACACAAATCAAATTTGGAGGAAATGCTGTTCATGAGTGTGGTTTCCATGCCCTCTTTAGGAAGGAGCTGGCATTTCCTTCTTGTTGACTAAACTGATGTACTAAAGAAGCTTCCAGTGTAACCTGAAGAGTGGATAGGAGACGATGAACAGCTGTCTGTTGTCTGTCATGTAGTTCCAGTCACATAACTCATTTAAGCTGCCAGTAATGAAGAGGATCCAAGTTAACGACTACTATTGTGATACCTTGACATACCACTTTTTTTCAATAAAATTATCCTTATCTGTGTGTTATCCGAGAGAAATGAAACCACAGCAACTTTGAAATAGCTACATTTATTGCCATGAAGAAATATTCTTCTCTTTGCAGTAGTTTAAATAACAATTTCCCAGGGGAGTACACCCACTGCTTTGCACTAGAGTTCACCAGGTATAGTGATTTGGTGATGGAAGAGTCTCTTCGTCCATGTGCCTCCAGGACAAAAGAGAGAATTACTGGTTTTTTGCATCCTCTCTACTACTGTGTCTGTGACTTCATCAAAGTACTGTAGGATGCCAGTTGGAATTTTCATGAACAAGGGGTAAGAGGCTGTTGTTCAGTCTTGTGAGAGCCACTCAAATGGGATGCTTGGATTGCTGCTCTCTACTTGTGTTGGCTGTGTCTGGTTACATACTAGAGATAGTGAGGCAAGCAACTCACTGGTTGTTCAATATGCTAAGCAGGGTTATTTCAGATGATTGTAGATCATCCCAACCGCTGGCAACAGAGCTCATTCTATCTACTCTTTACACCACCAAGGTGAAGGGATTCTGGAAATTACAACTATGCAGTGTCTTTTTGAGATTTAATTCCTTGTCCTTTGCAACAAATCCTGTAGAGAGGACAGTGCCAGGCCTTGGCTACTTGTCTGACAACATACATTATCTCCAAGATGTTTCATATTCAGTGTAGCTCTCCACACCTGTTTGGGGAAAGTATGTAGTCATAGTGCTGGAAGGTTTTCATCTTCCAAGTGCTTCTGTGAGTCCCTCTTCTCCTTGCCCAGTGAGCAGTAGCATTCATGTAAACATTTTCCCACTTACCAGTTCATACACTGGCCATCAGATGACCCTTTTACTGGCTCAGTTTGTCAGGGCATGTGAAGTGGAGCTGTCTCGTTTGCTGTCACAGCGTTGCACAGATATGTCACCACCACCTTTTTCCCTGTTCACTCCCTGTATCCATGAATGAGACCATTCTGCTTCAGGCGGGTGACATCTATTAAACCTCTGAAAATTAAACCAGTGATGAAGGAGACATCTCATGATTAGCCTTCCTATCTGTGCTGAGGTCAGATACATCACAGTAAGATGGCTGCAATGCTCTTTGTGCTACAGTCTTGTAGGTGTGCTGAAGAATAAATGATTTCACTGGCACTGGAAATCATCAGTGTTGACAAAACTTCTGCTCTGTCATAGTCCCTGGCTTGTTTCTGTTTCTCCTACATAAGTTGCTTCTTTTGTGGTCTCTGTAATGATGCATGAACACAATGTCCACAGCGTTTTGGGGTCAGCCCAAAATCAATAGTGGGTAAAAAGTCAAGGACCAGGTTTGAATTCAGCCCATCCCCACAACTGCTTAGCAGGACTTGAGGGAAGGTCTTGGCGATTGCTGCGGTGTACTAAGTATGTAAGCAGAGGCTCACCTGTCACATTTCTGCAAATCCAAGAGAAGGGCTTTAACCTCAAGCGAGGAGGTTTAGCTAGCATCCACGTCAAAACAGGTGAGCAAGGCTTTGGACATAGGCATGCTTGCTATTCCCTGGGCCCGACTGTTCTGGCATTCAAGCTCCAGGTGGGAAATATGCCCATGCAATTCAACAAGTGCTGCTGAACAGACTGATGCAGCTTTTCAGTTTGCTTCCCTGCCCTTTCCATTTCCACCTTCTGTATCTTGACTGTCTTCTTGTGTCCCTGGGAAATATTCCTCTGATAGACCTTCCTGACTCTGGTAAAGTTGCTCTCATTCAGACTCTTAGTGTCTCCACAGGTTTGCCATGAGATGGGGGAAAGAAAGTTCAACAGGGCAATTGCCTTCCAAACAGCAAGTCCCAACTTACTGTATTACCCCACCTCCTGCTAGATAATCTGTACTTCAGCTGTAAGCCCCTTGACAGTGGTTCTTCTCCACAAAGTGCTTTGTAGAAGACAGCTGCTTCTGAGCTGTGGTTTGCTGGCTGCCCACTGAGGAATAGAGCATTAGTACAGGATCAGAAAAATATCCTTTCTTTTCTTTTTTGAGACAAAGCTGCTGAGCTTGACCTGTGTTGCTTCCAGACTCCACTCTTTTGGCTTTCAAAAGCAGGAGTAAGTAAAATAAATATATAGGTCCTGCTTTATAACTTTAGCCAGCTATAGTGAGGACCAGGGATACAAAACCTGCAATCTGATTTTGACAGAGTGAGGCAGAATCATTCCCATTATCCCAACAGCTGAGCAATGATCCTAAGAGAAGGCTGCTCCTTACATTTTGTATCACCATAGACATCAGCAGTTCCATCATATGGGAATGTTAATGGGTGGAAGGGTAGTCTGAGCAAAAAGTATGTGAGATGTATTTACTGGTGTTCTCCATTTATTGTTATTCACTACACCAAAGCATTTTTTTTCCAACATGGAGATGTTTCAAGTGAGATAGAAAAATCTTGGTGAACTTGATGATCTTGAAGGTCTTTTCCAATCTAGTTGATTGTATGAGTCTAACTTTTTCTCCTGGTTTGTCTTCCCCCTATATGAAAAGTTCTTGCAATAAGATTTGCAGAATTTAGTTAAAGCCGGTATTCTTTCATAAAATACTGTGATGAAATTCCTCATGGAACATATTTTTTTTTTGTCAGAAATTTTTCACTTGCTGTTCTTGGCATGAAGTTGTGCTACTCTTGTGCAATTGTTTTTGCAGGAAAATGGAGTCAGTTGTCCCAGTAGGAAGTCTACCAGCATAAACCAATTTCCTAGTATGCTAAGGGTTGTATGAAATGGAAAGATAAAATAACAACCAAGGTTCTAACCCTTGAAACTGTAGTAGGGCTGTGTTTAGCCCACGCTTTTGTCAGCATTGGAGTAGTGTCTTGCAGAGGGATGCCCTTCACCCAGACCTGCCTCACAAGGTACTCATGTTGCCATGCAAAGGAGCAGGCTTCAATCTTTCCTGCTAGCTTTGATGGAGTTGAAGTTGCTGGAGAGTTGGGAGTGCTCAGAACTTCAAGCCATCTGTTTTTAGGACCAGCTGGAGGGCTGCCTCACACTTCCAGAGCAGGGAAAATTAGAATCAGACCCTAACTGATTTTCTTAGTTCAAAACAAATATCATAAAACCCATTTCCCTAAATGTCTCCTATATGTATATGGCAAAACTAGAAGTTTCAGAGCTATGTTCTTTTTGAGGCACCCAGACAAAACATGACCATGGAAAACTCTTTCTGATGGAAGAAAAGTAAAAAAAAAAATCATTTAATCTGAAGTGCAATTGTATATCTATTGTAGATTGAATTCTGAGAGGCAAACTAAAGCCTTTGAAGACAGATTTCTTCCCAAATGAAATCTTTGTTGTTGTTTAGAAAGTCATGATTGGATTAATGTAGGGTTTAACACGGAATGACTACATTTTCCGTAACTGTAATACTTCTAACAGGAAACTAATAAATGTGTTTATGGTAAGTGGAGAAATTGCCCAGGTGTATAGAAATTTTCAGTGCTGTAATCACCAAAAGAAAGAATTTCTTTTACACAAGGGCATGAGACTCCACAGACTCAAGCATCAAATTCCAGTAAATTATATAGAGCTATGTAAGGCACATGCATCAGGCAGTCCCTTAAAATAACTGCCTCCTTATATGAGCTGGAAAGGCACGTAAGATTCCTGTCATGTATTTTAGGAGAAGGTTGACATGAGTAGTCTTATTGAAATATAATAGTAAGGGGTTATGGCTGGATTTAAACTGACCACAACAGCAATAATGCCATCAAGATTTGAAAAGATACTTTTCTTCATTAAAGCAGTATGTGTTGGAGGTGTTGCACAGCCATTACTTGTGAAATAGGTTATTTAGAACTTGTCATATTTGACTGACAGGTATCATTCAGTATTTCATCATTTCAGAGATCAAAATTTAATAAAAATAATGAAAATTTTATAACATCCAATTTTGAAAATTTTCATTTCATGTATTTATTGATGTATCTATTGATTAATGTGAGCTCATAGCCCATTTGGTACGCTTTTAAGTATCTTAGAGGTACAGGGATTATCCAGTTACAAGTAGCTACTTTCAGGGATGGTGGCATTTAAGGGTTAGTTTACAACAGAAAAGCATAGGTGGAAAGCAGTACTACATTAAAGTGGTAGAATTTTCTACCAGACATGAGCAGCCTGCTCCTGACCCCACATGGCAGTATGCCCCTCAAGAGCCAGAGAAACTGTACAAGTTGTCATTTCCCTCAGCAGTCTCTCCTAGATATAGAAATGGATATTTGTGCTGTTGCTTTTAAGTATCCCACTGGGTTGGTAAGTGTCATGGTTTTAAGCCCAGCCGGCAACCCAGAACCATGCAGCCACTTGCTCACTCCCCCATGTTTCCTCCCCCTGCCCCCAGAGGGATGGGGAGGAGAATCGAAAGAATGTGACTCCCACAGGTTGAGGTAAGAACAGTCCCATAACTAAGGTATAACACAAACCACTGCTGCTGCCACCAATAATAATAATGGTAAGGGAAATAACAAGGGAAGAGAATACAACCGCTCACCACCTGCCGACCAATACCCAGCCCGACCTGAGCAGTGATCTAACCCTTCCGGTAACTGCCCTCAGTTTATATAGTGGGCATGACATGCTGTGGAATGGAATACCTCTTTGGCTAGTTTGGGTCAGGTGTCCTGTCTCTGCTTCCTCCCAGCTTCGCCTCCTCCCTGGCAGAGCATGAGACTCAGAAAGTCCTTGGTCACAGTAAACTTTACTGAGCAGCAACTAAAAACATCAGTGTTATCCCATTGTTCTCAGGCTGAAAGTAAAAAACACAGTGCTGCACCAGCTACTAAGAAGGAGAAAAATGACTGCTACTGCTGAACCTAGAACAGTAAGGAACTGAGATAGGTGAGATTTAGGGGTGAGAGGTTGTATTCACCTAATTAAACGTAAATTAAACAGGGTTGTGTAGATCCAGATTCAGATTCCTTCTCTCCCTGTTTTATGACAGATATTTGATACAAATTGGTTCTAAGAAAGTGCCATTATCACTGTGCTGTAAATTGTTACAGTCTTTTACGGTATTTCTACAGTAATGTTTTTCTTTTATAAGGTTCAGTGATTTACACAGAAGCCAGTTTTCAAGTCCATTATAAGTAGGCTGGAGAAACTGTGTGATTCTGACTTCAGATCCAGTGAAAAAAAGGATTTAAACAGAGGAGCAATTTCAGTATAGCAGTCTAAGAGAGTGTGCTTAAAACTGAGTTATATAGCCCAGTGTTTAACAGACCTCTGTGGCAGGAAGGACACCCGGTGTTAAAACCTTATTCCAAATTGATTGTGTGGCAAAGTATCTTAAGTGCTTTGACAGTATGAATGCTTGGGAAGCTCACAGAGTTACAGGACTTAATTCTGGTTTTCTCAGTCTCATTTCTACGGGATGCATTGGATCTTAAAGAATGTGTTTGCTTGGCACTTCATCACAGATAACTATATGGATGTAGTCAATATTTTAACTAAAACCAGGGGTCTGTATTTCTTTTTCTCAGTCATTATATAGAGTAATTGAATTGAACTGGTGTGAGTCAGTTAGACAAACACTAAAATACCAAGAACAATTGAATAGTCAACAACTGAGTTATTCTGGGGTTAATATTTCTAAGAAGTGTACTTTTAAGAGAACTTAATGATGTCACAACTATGTGAGTGAGGAGATTATTTTCTTTTTTAACCCTTCAGCTTTTTATTTGAATTCATATGCATGATGCAAATCCATTAATTTAAAGCTAAACATATAATTAAGTGTTTTTAGGATTGGGTTCTTGCTGTTCTTATTTTTTGCACCTTAAAATACAGTTGTGATTTTGCTACAGGTATTTAGTCATAACAACTTTTATCTGCAGTCCTAGTAATCTGTTATTTTCTCAGAAATTACTTTTATATGAGAAAGGCTGAAATAATTTTCTTTAGTAAGTCTAGGTACTAAATGCTATGTATGAATTGTGAAGGCTGTATTGTTAACTTTTTTCCCATTAGTTACTTTCACGGAATTCATGCACACCAAACAATTCCTGATTGAATTACTTTTGAAAGAAATATTTTTATCTTTTATTTTTATTATTTTAAAAAATGCATAATACTGTTTCTATTGTCAACCATGTACAAACTACTTATAGTAGAAAAATGTTGCTGAATTTTTTGTGAGCTCTGGTTCATGATAGACTTTGTCAGAATAATTTACTAGATTGAAGGCTCCTTCCAGAGACAACAAAGCCTGAGGCATCATTCCATGATGATGCTTTCCATAGTGAAAAAATTGTGTGTTGTGAGTTCAGAGCATTCTTGTTGTTGAAATCCCTAGCCCTTCAAATAGTTGTGGACTGCCTGGCTGCACAAATACTAAAATAAATTTAGACTTTCAGCCCTAAAGTGATTAATTAAAAAAGAGACGAAAGAGGAAGAACATTATAGTTGATATAAGGTTAATTGGTCTAGCTCTAAAGGGGAGCATCTCACTGGTTAGTAGCTAGAAGCTGTACAGCTGGAAATACTTTAATTTGAAATCCAGTATAAAGTACATGAAGAAACACTTAAGAATTTATTTATTTTTTAATCCCAGGTTTAGTTTTCTCTGTATAGCACATCCATTGAATTATTGGAGTTATGGTTGTAGAAAGCTATTTTAGCATGGTCAGAGACAGGGTACCAGACTTAAAATAGTCACCTCTCATATAAATACTATTTGCCAGTAAAAAAACACCCTGGGAGTTTTCTGTGGTTGAAAGGCCCCCATAGGAATGTCAGCTGGTGTCTGTCTACATCAGAACAGATAAATGAAATTAGTAATCCAACATAATGCTTTTGTTAGTCTTTAAATTAATTTTTCTGCCTTCATGGATATTTACAGAAAGAGAGAATTTAACAAAGAAGTGTAAAACCAGCTTTCCTTCCCATCTTGTCCTTTGTTTCCAGAACACCACAGAATTCCTGCTTTGGAAGAGGCAAGTTGGTTGCTGGGGAACATCAACCAGACCGGCTACTTTAGAGTTAATTATGATATTAGGAATTGGAGGCTGATAATTAATCAGCTAACAAGGAACCATGAGGTAAGCTCCCCTTCTCATCCCTAAAATCTGTTTTGATAGGTGAACTTTCACTGTTTCATCAGCCTAAATGGTTCGATTTTTGTGCTTGCCCCTCACAGGTTATCTCTGTCAGTAATCGAGCAGGCTTGATTGATGATGCATTCAATCTAGCCAGGTATGTTTTTCTGAAGATAATCTATCCTCATACACATTGCTGCAATAACTCATGCGATTATTAGCTCAGCAGTTGAGTGTGCTTTGAAGTTAAATATGTTTTAAACACACTTTAGTTCTTTTTCCCTCTTGATTTTTTGGTTTCTTTTTTTTTTAATTTTTTTTTTTTTTTTTTGAATGGCACATAAACATGCTCTGTAGCACATTCACTGCTCTTGATCAATAGTTGCTGTAGGGTATTTCCGAGTCTGGAGAGGTATGATCAATTTTGCAGCAAGTTCAATTTAACACTTTTGAGATAAATAATCTCTTTCTCTAATGAGTGAGGATTTTTTCTGCTGTTTCTCCCTACTGCCCTGCCTCTCCTCTTTTTTTCTTTATGTGATTTTACTGCTGTATTTGTGATGGAAGGCACCTTTAAGCTTCAGTAATTTTTTTCACCGTGATATGTACTGTTATATCATTTTTCCAGTGTTTGGGGTTTTTTTTCTCTTTTTTTCTGCATGTGACTTTTCATGCAGAATGGGAAATCAGAGGTCCATTGAGCGTTTCTGGAATGTATACAACATTTGTGTTTTACTATGATCAGTTAATGATAACACAGTGCTGCGTAGGTAATGCCTTCTTTATTAAATGAGGCAATGAAATTTTCCCCATTCTGAAATCAGAACATCTGATATGTTAGCAGTGAAAATGTAAAATGAGAAGAAAGTAGTGGAATATTTAAAACTTTTTGATTCTTGGTATCTGGGAACATTGCATCAGTAAAACACTGTGATGTCAAAGGCAGCATGAAGAGAATTCCTTATATTACTGCCTTTTCTGTTTCCTAGTGTATTTATAGCCATATTTGAGCAGGGGATTTCAAGAATCAGCAGTGTTGAGGTACATTTCACTACAAATGGTCACCAGAGATGTTTGAGATTCAGGTACAGTGTCACACAGAAATTATGGCTCAGTGATGTTCCAGCATCACTGCAGTAAAACACAGTTGTGTGCCCTACCACTTTGTTCCTGCTGGCAGTGCTAGGTTGAATATATGGCATAAACTATTCATTAGCCCTTACTTAACGGTCCAGAGATGTAGTAGGGAAGGAGGCATCATGGGGAGAGAAGGAGTATCCATTTGCTTTTTGCATTGTCCTGCATTCTTGCCATGTGGCATTTTCCCATTGGCAGCAGTAAAAGACTAGAAACAGGTCATCACTTAAGATGTCAGTGGACCATGATTTGTGTACTTTTTGGGTACTAGCACATTGCAGAGTATTTCAAAGTATCTAGACTATTATCAACTACTAATTGTTCATTTATGTAATAGTCTGTTCCAAATTTGATTTTGGCACCCCAGAGAAGCAGTGTACAGTTACACAGAATCAGTGTGGCACTTCTGATGAACTGAACAGAGGCTGAAGTGGCTAGACTTCTCTGAAAATCTAGACACTAAAAAAAGCTGTTTCTTAAGTTGAATCTTTAGGTGTGTTTTTCTTCTGAGTCAGTACTGAGCCAGTGTTCTAGGATGTTTTGTTTGTGAAGCACAAAGGCAAGGTCTTGATTAAAAGCCCAATCTGAATTGTCTGGCCAAGTTTTGTCTGCCTAAAAACCACCCACAGATTAGATCAGCAATGCATTAGAATCATAGAAGCATAGAATGGTTTGGGTTGGAAGGGACCTTAAAGCTCATGAAGTTCCAACCCCCCTGCCGTGGGCAGGGTCTCCTTTCACTAAACCAGGTTACCTAAAGCCCCATCCGACCTGACACAAAGCACTACCCCCTTGCTTTCCAGAGCACCTTTATGGTGACACTGATCCTGCTGCATTTTCAGAGATAACTACACTATGCTATGAAGATTTCAGGTTGTAAAAAGCTTGACTTTCTTTTGTTAATGATGAGCTGCAGCAGATTGCAGCTGCATGTGCTACTCATGCACCACGGAAAAAAAGTAGTTGAGCTATATAGTAACAGTGTATACACGTGTGCATAGATGTTCTTTGTGAGTAAATATTCTTCCAACAGAGATAAGTAGCTAGATTCCCACTTCTTTAAAATGCCTGCACAGGCTGCGGTCAGTAGTATTATCTCGACTATGTGCCTTACAAGCCAGTCTGGGTGGAGGAAACATCTGCATGTTTACGAACAGTAGTTTCATGCCCTGTATTTCAAGAGCAGCAATAAAATATGTAGAACTGGCTAAGCTTGTCTGGTAGGGTATGCTTTTTGTGATTTTCTTTTACTTTATTCATCTGTAATTTTTCCTATTAAAAAAAGCCCCAAACAATTATAGTGATGCTGGTTAGTCTAATTGGCTAGCTTACTATATGGTACCTATTTAAAAAGAGTTTGTTTTTTTATTTCCTCTCTCTCAGACAAACAAAGATCAGGAATAGTCCTAATCCATGCTCTGTTCCTCTATCGTGTCTAGGACTAGAGAGACATTAAGAGACTGTTAGAAAAGGTCTGTGTTGGGGTCAGGCTGTGATGGCAGAGCACCTGAACTTCCTGGAGTGTAAAAGCAGATGGAAAAGCTCTTGCTGGGACAGTTGATGGAGAATGCATGTTGATGCTGCAGGGTGGTTTAGGTGCCCCTGCTTTGTCAGGTGTTTTGACTGGACACGTCAGTGTTCCTAACACAAGCTCCGAGGGCTGTAAAAATCACATGGATCCTTTCAATTTTGTCAGAAAGCTGGTGTTCAAAATGCCATCATCAGCCTAAAAACAACTGAGCTTTCCCCCCTTCACTGCAAGGCGCAGTGTAGAAAGTCATTTCACTTTCTTTTGGAGCAGTACCATAGTTTGGATGTTACCTGCCTCATAGATGCAGTGCTGATTCAGTCTCATCTCCAATGCACAGCACGTGTTTTTCCCTGCCCATATAATGACATGTGATGGGGAGATTAAAAACGTACGCTTGTCTCTGACAGTGACGTGAGAAAAGGTAAGTAACCTTATTGACCAGGCATATAGGTAGTAATTGGTAGTTTAGACCTGACTTCTGAGAAAACTGGCTGGTTTTGAGGGTAATTCAGTCCTCAGTTGTGGTCCCTAGTTGCACTGATGTGTTATCTTCTTGTCTACAACTGTAAACATACACATTTTGAGAGGGAGAACTGTGGAATACATACTTTTATTTTAATCCCTAGCTATTCTTTTCAGAGATAAGGTAACGTGAAAATGAAAACATAACTATTTAAATTCATGCTGGTCCTTTTCGAAAGAATTTGTAACAGTTCTTTTTACGGTACTGAAGAGGCTGTATTTCTTCAACGTACCTTGCCCTTAGTAACTTTTGAAGTACTCCCTAGTTATTGAGCAACAGACTTGAGACAGGTAATGGCCATTCCACATAAGAAGTGGCACTCAGTTTTTCCACTGTCCTAACATGGTATGTCCTAATATGATGTTTCTATGTAGTTTTACTGCTAACTGATTTTGTTTGTGGAAAAAGTACAGGTGTTATATTTAATGAAATGTAGTTATATTTAGATCTGGAGAAAGATGAAAACATTGCTCAGATAAATGATTTTGGAGCACATTATTTTTTTTTTAAGGTGTGTTTGATTTCATTCCTCCAAAATGTTTATTATCCTTTTACTGTCCAGCATAATGATCTCTCAAAAATAAACAATATAAGTGAATTGATTCCTCCAAGGAATATTTTGAGCTCTATAACTTTAATTTCATAAGGTTTTGCCCATTTTATATAGAAATATGTTCCTTCTTCTTCCTTCTTGATGTATTTTGGTTCCTAAAACTAATCAAGCAGAGTTGAATTGAATAATAACCATAAAAGAAAGCTAAATCTTCCCCACTGTGTTTGAATTCTTGCAAGCTTGTTTGTTTTTCAGATTTTTAAGCACAATTTTGTTCTCAGCTGTAGTACACATGCACACCCTGAGGATCTGGAGATCTGTATCCTTGGCAGTAGCATAGCTTATGGAAATACATGCCCCAAATTCTTGAGCACCTTGGCACTCTCTCCTTCTTCTTGAAGATCCTTTATCTTTGTTGTTTTTTTGTGTGAAACTTCGGTATAATTTGAAAATACATTGACTGTAGTAAATGATATATGTTGACTGAGAAAGCAAGAGAGACAAATAAAACTGTGGTTCTATTCTGAGCTTAGAGCAGAGGGCAGTTCAGGTAGCTCCAATAACTAGTGCCACAGGAAGTAACAAAGATCCTGCTGTTTCTTGAAAGTGTGAGTAATGTTGTCAGCTTATCCTGTCTTTCTCTTTCCTTACTATAAGGGGTCAGTTAGTAAGTAGGTTAGGTGGGATATTTACTTAGGTATTCCAAAGGTAGACTCATAAATCTGAGTTTGTCACCTTGCAGAGCACTGACAATTAATGGAGAGAAGGATGCACCTAACCTCTCAAAGCCATTTAACCACATAGCATAAGATAAATTACCCTCCTAATATAAGGAGTGTTGTATCACCCCTAGTTCTTCCTTGCTGGGCTCTAAATCTTAATATTCATTTCCCCTCACTAAACTGCTTAACTTAATCCAATATTATGTAAAATCAATAGATCTGCTTTGTGTTCAGCATTAACCACTGTTGAATCAGAATTGACTATGGATACCTATTTTACTGTCATGTAAAATATTTACTGTTATTTCCAGTTCTGGAAGAATCTATCAGTTTTGTTTCTTGAAACCCTATGCGTGTTTCATTCCTCTTTGGTCCTGCCTGCACCATAGTCAGCTCACCCTGTTAAGGTGGCAGGTTCTTGGTTTGCATGCCAGTAGCTCCAGAAACCTGGTGGGGTTTTTTTGATGCTGACAAACTGTATTGCTATACATTAATACCTTGTCTTCTGTGCTGTGGTTGAAGAGATAGTGGTGGAGCTACGGGATATTCAGATATTGCTGGTGGTTCCCTTTCAGGTGGGAAAGGGAACATAGAGGCCTAGTGACAGCACAGTGCATGTCAAGACTACACTGACTACATAGTACAAGACTACACAGGTTACACATTAACAAAGGCCAAAGATAAAACTTGACAGTAGTTTCTGCATATTTCTTAGCAGCATTTCTTTGATGTTTCTTTGATGTTTATCAGAAGCTTTTTCTTAACTGGATTCATGAGAAAGCATGAAGCAGTGTCGTTAAATAATTGTTCTTCAGGGATGGATGGCCATGTTGGAGAGCTATCCATATCCTTTCACAGTTTAGGGGGAGAGTGAGCTGTAGAATCTTCAGAATCTTCAGAGGAAGTTTTTTTTAGGCCAGAAAAGCCTGCCCCTTTAGACTTTACAAATACATGGAGCTATGTCAGAAATGTGCAATGACAAAAAAATATACCCTCAGAATTATCTGTGAGCTAAGTGACTTCTCTGCTGCAGATGGCCTTCCTGAGAGTTCCTCTCTCTCAGAATTTCATTCACTAGGCTGGTATCAGGAACCTGGTGCAGATGTATGATGAGTTATGATGATTGTTTTCCTGCCGTTAATCAGTTCTTCTTGGCTTGCTTCTTTTCAAGCTGAGTTCTGCTGACTCTAGAAAACCAAAATCTGAAGGTAAAGGAAAAGTCAGTGCCAACCTACATTTCAATATATACATCTAGATCCTCTCCCTTGACAGCATCTTTAACAGCTGGTGCATTTGACTCCAAGTTTGATTCCAGAAGTAAAATACTAAACTAAGCCGATGCTTACTCCAGATCACCTTCTCACCAACTTCAAAAGAGAAATTCACTTTAAATGTAAGTCCCAGTTAACCCAGTTAGCCTTTGGGATCTGGAACATCATATCTTTAGGACTCTTGTTTTATCTTATTTTTTTTTAACCCAAGAAAACAACAACAACAAAACAAAAGAACCCAACAAATCAAAGCCCACCCTCTCCTTATTCCTTAAATTAATTCCTGGGTGTGGAGTATTGCTGTCATCTTTTCCATTCAGCTACCTGAGGCAGTGCCACCCCCAAAATGATTAGCCTATATTATTTCTGGAAACTTAGAGTTATCTTGTAACTAAGCCTCTACTTTATAAGGTTCCTTATAAAATCCAGAGTTACTATTGCTAAATTGGAAGACTTTTCTTTGAAGTTGCTGTTGGAAACTTAACAAAACTAAACGATGGAGTTGAAGTGATCTTCATTGTTGTTTTTCTTCTCCAGAGATTAAGATTTCATTTACTGTAGCATTTGAAAACTTTCAGCATATCTGGGCTAATTGGGTCCATGTTACACTTGTTTGTATTACTTAAAGTCCTGTTCAGTGTAATGTCAGAAAAAGTCAGTGAAGTCCCATTTAAAATTCTGGGGCTGGATAGTAAATAGGTGACAAAGGTAGAAGTTCTCATCTAGCCCAATTAATGTACTTCAAAATGTTTCAAAATTTCAACAGCCACATCCAGGGTTGTTGACCTTGTTTTGCTTGGGTATCCGTAAACAATCATGTAGGGTCCATTTAAATGAATAAACTGCATTTTAACTCCAACCTTCATTATTACTTCTGATCACATTTGCTGATAGTTCAACACAGAGGCAAACAATAGATATGTTAAGCAGCTCCCTTAATTAGTGCTTCTGAGTACCACCTAAGGGAGTGAGTATTAGATCGATAGTTTGTATCATGCTTGATTAATAGTGGTATAGACTTACTATTTTAATAAATGAGGCCTCATCTAAATTATTTCAGCAGATGCCATAGTAACTCTTTCACTGTCAAGCAAATTTTGGTGATGATTCACCAGCAATTGGTTTAGATATGGCTTCCATAAGAGTTGTTTTGTTTCCTTTGGCATAAATGCTTGCTCAATGGGGCAGAGCAGCTGCACTTTTTTAAGATAAAATAGAAAGCTACAGATATTTTAATGTAGCCATTATTCATTCCATATGCTGCGTGACAGTCCATATGTTCTGTGATGTCTCAAAGCCTTGATACCTGCTTTACGTGGAGATACACATTTCAGCTAACGTTTGCATAGGTTTGTACAGGAAGAATCAAAGCGATTCTTAAGAGTAAGCACACAAAAGTCAATTCTGCTTTCACAATATGTATTATATGTGCATCTAATTCTGCTGTGTAGCAAAGAGCAATAAAGCAAACTGTACAGCACATTCCAGGGAAGTGCTGGTGCTGTGAGAGCATCCTGGACTGACATCCTGCTCAGGGCCAGGGAAGAAGTAGGAGAAAATGGCACATACAAAAGAGAAATGATAGACCTGAGTTCTCTGCAAAGTGTTTAGTGGAGGGGTAGGTCTTGGTCTAGTATACATCTATCCTGTAGAAGTGGGTGATATTGTTATATGTACCTCCCCACAAAATTTGCCTACGCTTCAATTATTTTGCATACTTCTAGATTATTATAGCAGTACTTGTGGTTTTGTTTGTTTGGTGTTTTTTTTTTCCCTGTAAACTACACTAACTCTGTTCTTAGATGAACCAGAATAAACTGTCAGGAAAACATGACTCTGGTTTCAAGGGAGTGAAAGAATTATTTCTAGCTAATGGTAGTTAGAACATTGTCTTTTCACTCCATGGTCTTGGTCTGTTATGGTTCAAGCTGGTCTCTGAAGTCACCTTGGTATGGATGTATCCATGTTGCAGTGCAGCTCTAGACATCCTTTCTTTTCCCAACATCAACAAGTATATATGAATAAAAAGCAAGAACTAACTTTTCTAGCTAGAAAGGACAATGCTAATGCCTCATCAGCATTAACAAAGACGTTTGCTCCTTCAGGCTACTGACTACTTTGCCTACTGTTTTCACCTGGCTGCACAGTTGATTCTCAGAAACTTTTTGGGCTCATCTGATTGCCGTTGGCCAAGAGATTATTGTTGGTCTAGAGAAGGTCCAGTCTTTGTGGGTGTATGCTCCACCTGCTTGCCAGAACATACTGCCAGGGTGAACTTTTGAATTCAAAGTATACTTTGGAAGTTTTTTTGTCTTCAGTTGGTGACATTATAAAGCAGTTTCACTTGATAATGTGTTAGTTTATCTCCTCTCTATTTACCTAGAAGTGTGTTTTCCCTTACGCAGAAGTCAAACAATAAATGACAGGAAGGACTGTGTTAGGCTGAGTGTCTGCACAGGGACTAGAGAAACTTGGAATGCTGTTTTTGTTATACTTCCTGTAAAATGGAGATAAGAAAATAGGTGAGAGTGTGTGAGAATTTCAGAGAATCTTTTATTATAAATATATTTATAGGGAATTGCTTTTACAGAAATAATACCCAATTCCATAGTTATTCTGGTAAACAAAATTCAGCTTTTCTTTGTATTTTCAAGAGCAGCTTTCTGTGCTTTCCATATTAAGTTTATAGCTTTAAAACACATATTTCACTTGGCTGACTGATATGCAAATTATAAACATTAGAACAGGAAAAAAGAGAGAGATGAAAAAGTATTGTGCCCTGCACCTGGGTCGGGGCAGTCCCAAGCACAAATACAGGTTGGGCGGAGAATGAGTTGAGAGCAGTCCCGAGGAATAAAACTTTGGGATGTTTTCGTGTTGATGTTGGGAAGCTCAACGTGACTCAGCAATGTGCACTTCAGCTCGGAAATAAGTCCATATGCTGGACTGCATCAAAAGGAACACGACCAGCAGGTCTAAAGAGGTGATTCTGCCTCTCTGCTCTGCTCTTGTGAGACACCAAATGTAGTACTGTGTCCAGCTCTGAGGCCCGCAACATAACAAGGACATGGAGCTGTTGGAGTGAGTCCAAAGGAGGGCCACAAAGTTGATCAGAGGGCTGGAGCACTCTCCTATGAAGACAGGCTGAAGAGTTGGGCTTGTTTAGCTTGGAGAAGAGAAAGCTCCAGGGAGACCTTAGAACAGCCTTCTAGTACATGAAGGGGGCCTATAAGAAATCTGGAGAGGGACTTAGTACAAGAGCTTCTAATGATAGGACAAGGGGTAGTCACTTTAAACTGGAAGAGGGTAGATTTAGATTAGGTATTAGGAAGAAGTTCTTTAGTGGGAGGGAGGTGAGTCACAGGAACAGATTGCCCAGAGAAGCTTTGGCTGCCCCATCCCTGGCAGTATTTGAAGGCCAGGCTGGACGAGGCTTTGGGCAACTTGGTTTAGTGGAAAGTGTCCCTGCTTGTGGCAGGAGGAGTGGAACTAAATGATTTAAGGTTCCTTCCGACCCAAACCATTCTATGATTCTATAATAATAGTAAACTAACTCATTTTTTAATTTGCACAACCATGCTCTCATAGATACCATTGCCTGTTTGACGACTTAATTAATAGAAGGGCTGTTTCACTGTACCCTTTCCAAAAAGGTAATCAAGAAATAAAATAAGTAACACTTTTAATAATTGAGTCATCTGAAACTGACATCTCTTAGCCCTGGAAATACTTTCCAATTTCTTTAGTTAATTTCAGTGTATGAGTGATGTCTCAAAAATTGAGGTTTCGTGATGATGAAAACCATGTCATACCTAACTTACTGCAGTCTTAATTTTCAGCAGTAAGACCATTCCTTTTCATCTTACGTTACTATTTTTTAATTCCTTTTATATATATATGTTTTTTTTTTATATAGGGGAAAAGAGGAAAAGAGAAATACTGAACTCCAGTTTTGAGGGATTTTTGTTGCATTTTTACAAACACAGAAGGTTTTAAGTTTGGGTTTGTTTTTTTTTCAACAAAGGTGATTAATTCAAATATTAGTCTTCGCTTATGTGGCAACTCTAAAACTGCAAGATAATTTAAGCTATGTGATGCTCTGATAATTACATTAAATTTGAACTGTACTTTGTAGGATGCTTCAAATGCTCTTGTGTGCAGTTGAATGTCACTTGAAGAGTCCTCAAATATTTTGCATGTAAGAAAACATAATAATAAGCAGACTGCACCTAAAACGCTAATACTGTCTGAATCCTTTGATGTTGGAGAGATTGGATGCCGGTTAAATTTAGTACTTAAAATGAGTGTGTAAGCTACATTTTGGTGTTGAATTTATGAAAGAGCACATGTGCATTCCTGTCCTGTTTATGTGGAAGTCCAGAGCTGGTACAAATCATAATGCCTCCATCATGTCAGTTTGGATCTTTTAGAAAAGCAGAGTCCTTACCTGCTCCTAAGTCAGCCCAACCCTGGGAATGGAAGGTGACGCAAATCATTCTTTGATGCTGGATATCACAGGGCCTTTTTTTACAGGTTACTTGTTAGTTTTCTATGAAAAAACTTTCTTTTCCTAGCTTCCCTTAATGAACATAAATGTGAGTCATCATAAATTTTTAATCTTGACTTTCCAGTCCTGCAGGAGGGGAAGGTGAAATTTGTGACTACAAGAGTTAGTTTCCCTGTTGCATGGGTCATCTTGCTCAAAGCTTTTTTTATGTGTGAGGGTTTTACATACCTGTTTTTACTCAACTGTTAAAGAACTGCTGTTTAAGCACTGTGGGAAAGAATATCCTGAATATATCAGTGGGGTCACCAGTCCTTGGTAGGTCCAGCAAAAATGAACAGGGTTAGAAAATGCAAAATATAATTAAATGTGAATGTTTATTGGCACCAAGTTTCTCTGTGGCTCAATCTAATCCACATACTTGATTTTAAAGGAAAAGAATAGTTTGGGTTGGAAAGGACCTTAAGATCATGTAGTTCCAACCCCCTGCTACAGACAGGGACACCTCACACTAAGCCATGTAACCCAAGGCTTCGTCCAACCTGGCCTTGAACACCGCCAGGGATGGAGATTCACAACTTCCCTGGGCAACCCATTCCAGTGCCTAACCCCCCACACAGTAAAGAATCAATGAGTAAGTATCTGAACTTATTTTAAATTGTCCCTTTATGGGTTAATGATTGAAGTCTAGTTATTCATATATTGCACATACACAGAAACAAATCTGAAGTTGATCTGAGTCACACATCTGTGTTCTGAAGAGCTGTGTTTTCCCCCTTCATAATTATCCAGACAAAAAAGCTAGTCAGGTTTTACATATTTCATAAGAACCAGATGATGAGAGTGAGTTTTAAACCAGCAGCAAGTAAATCACCTCATTTTCATTGTTTCAACATTGCAAACCAGTTTGCTGCCAGCTTGGATTTTCTAATTTTGATTTAAACACATGACTTCTAATGACTTTGTTGGGTGGTGGGACTAGGGGATTTATGGTGCCCTTGTATGTGGGACTCTCATCACTGTACGGCAACCCTGTCGGTTTTGTGACAGAGTCTGTTTGACTGGTGCTGGATTTATGATAGAAATAATTCAGAACAGAGTAATAATTTTCCCTTGGCAATTACACTACCATTTGGTACTTTGTCCCTAAGGGGAAAATGAATGTGCTGGGATCTGTCCATAAGTTCAGCAGCTCAGTGTAAAGAACAAATCAAGGTTAGAATGCAGCTGAATGCACGTTGATGTTTCATAATATAATCTAGATCTCCTGCTTTTATCTGATTCATTAAAAGCTCATGTAATGTAAAGATTATTTTTGATTGCCATGAGATTTTTGGTGGGAACACTTTGTGAGGGACATTTCAGTATCACGTTCAGTACTTTCTTTTTCTTTTTGTTGCTTCTTTTCTCTGTAGCCATGGCCATCCTAACAATTACTTCAGTGTAAGCAGAATAGCACCTTGCTGAGGGTTGGTGCCTATGATATTATATAATGTCATAAGCCGCTTAATATAGACATTAACTTTTGAAAGGTCTTTTTCCACCTCTGCCCTTGTTGTAAAAATGGGATATCACTTTTCACCAGAGTTCATCAACAGCATCTTTAGAGAAAAGGAAAAAGGAAGCTTATAGAAGGTGGAAGTGAGGGCAGGTGCCCTGGGAGGAATACAGGAACATTATCTGGGAAGCTAGGGATCAGGTCAGGAAAGCTAAGGCCCAGTTAGAATTGAGTCTGGCCAGAGATGTCAAGGATAACATGAAGGGCTTCTATAAGTATATTGTAATCAAAAGATAGACTAGGGGTAATGTGGGCCCTCTCTGGAAGAAAATGGGATAACTGGCTTCCCTCGATTTGGAGAAAACTGAGGTTCTCAGTGACTTCTTTGCCTCAGTCTTCACCAGCAAGTGCTTTGACTACACCACCTAAGTCTTGGAGGACAAATGAAAGGACTGGGAGAATGAAGACCTTAGGCTCACTGTAGGAGAGAATCAGGCTCGAGATCATCTTAAGAAACTGAATGTGGACAAGTCCATGGGACCATCTGTGTGTCCTGAAGGAACTGGTCAATAAAGTTGCTAAGCCACTGTCCATCACATTTGAAAAATCATGGCAGGTGAAGTTCCTGATGATGGCAAAAGGGAAATTTAACCTCCATTATCCAGAAGAGGAAAATGACACGGGAGACTACAGACCAGTCAGTCTCACCTTTGTGCCTGGCAGGATCATGGAGCAGGTTCTCCTGGAAAGTATGCTAAGGCAGATGAAAATCAACAAGGTGCTTGGTGACAGCCAGCATGGCTTCACTAAAGGGGAAATCCTGCCTGACCAATTTAGTGACCTTCTATAATGGGGCTACAGAACTGATGGGTGGGGCAAGGCACTTGACATCATCTGCCTGGACTTGTGTAAAGCGTTCAACACTGTCCTGCATGACATCCTTGTCTCTAAACTGGAGAGACATCAATTTGATGGATGGACCACTCGGTGGACAAAGAATTGTCTGGATGGCCACGCACAAAGAGTTGTGGTCAAAGGTCCAATGTTCGGCTGGAGACCAGTAACAAGTGGTGTCCCTCAGGGATCAGTGTTGAGACCGGTCTTGTTCAACATCCTTGTGGGTGACATGGGCAGTGGGATTGAGTGCACCCTCAGCAAGTTTGCCGATGACACCAAGCTGTGTGGTTCGGTTGATACGCTGGAGGGAAGGAATGCCATTCAGAGGGACCTTGACACGCTTGTGAGGTGGGCTGATGCCAACCTCATGAAGTTTACCCATGACAAGTGCAAGGTCCTACACCTGGGTTGGAGCAATCCCAGGCACAGCTACAGGTTGGGCAGAGAAGAGATTCAGAGCAGCCCTGTGGAGACGGACTTGGGGGTGCTGGTCGATGAGAAAATGAACACGAGCCAGCTTCAGTGTGTGCTTGCAGCCCAGAAATCCAACCATATCCTGGGCTGCATCAAAAGGAGTGTGACCAGCAGGTCAAAGGAGGTGATCCTGCCCCTCTACTCTGCTCTTGTGAGACCTCACCTGGAGTATTGTGTGCAGTTCTGGTGTCCTCAACATAAAAAGGACATGGAACTGTTGGAAAAAGTCCAGAGGAGGGCCACGGGGATGATCAGGAGGCTGGAGCACCTCCCGTATGAAGATAGACTGGGAAAGTTGGGGCTGTTCAGCCTGGAGAAGAGAAGGCTGCATGGAGACCTCATAGCAGCCTTCCAATATCTGAAAGGGGCCTATAGGGATGCCAGAGACTCTTCATCAGGGACTGTAGTGATAGGACAAGGGGTAATGAGTTTAAACTTAAACAGGGGAAATTCAGGTTAGATATAAGGAGGAAGTTCCTTACTGTGAGGGTGGTGAGGCACTGGCATATGTTACCCAAAGTGGTAAATGCTTCATCCCTGGCAGTATTCAAGGTCAGGTTAGACAAAGCCTTGGGCAACATGGTATAGTGTGAGGTATCCCTGCCAATGTTAGGGGGATTGGAATTAGATGATCTTTAGGTCCTTTCCAACCTTAACTATTCTATGATTCCTTGATTCTATGACATAAATACCTTCTACACCAAGATGTTTGTCTAGAAGTAATCTATGTAATAACTAAAAAGATCTTTTTGCTAGTCTGTGTTCCTGTTCTCCTGTTCTCCAGTTCAGTTCAGCAGGCAACTTTGAAATTAGGAACACAGATAAGATGCATCTGATGTGGTGTCTTGTTTTTAGCACATGCGAAAGTTCTCATGTGAAATGGTGGCTGTGGAGTGATTGACATGCTTTTAAATTGGTGGGTAAGGACAATTATATAAAAAGTGATAAAACAGTGAAGTCTTTCCAATGTGATCTTTTGGGTTAAATTTTGCTTTTTGTAGTCGTATCTCAGTATGATGAATGCTGGCTTAGGGATGGTTTGTAGAGGCTCTTTTTAAGTCTGGGCTTATTTCTGTGTGACCAGTGATGTAAATAATCTAGAATCTAGAATACAGGATACAGGGTTCCTGCTTTTTGTAGTTTATACTTGAAGCTACATAAACAACAGTTCATTTAGGGCATTAAATTGGTCTGTTGGTACTCTTCTGTGAATATTTACAGGGACAAAGACCAGACTTACAATGTTCTTAATATTATGCCTCTAGGAAGAGGAGTATTGAAATTTTAGTGCTCATTGGATACCCATTGCTAGAGGCCTATATAAACAAAACTGGACAAATTTGTTTGCTAGGAATGGCATTGTTATGAATCTGCTTTGGGTAGGAGAGGGATTAGATGTGCTCTTAAGTTAGCTTCCAGCGTTTTCAATCCAGATGCTGTAGGTGAAGTTTTGTAAATTTCTTAACCTGCACTTGAGAAGTACTTAGCCTGAACATCAATATGCATCTGTCCACTGTTTATGAATTGACACCGCTTGATTTGACTATTTTATCTGTTAAGATACTCGCCAAGGCTATCCCAGACTCCTTTGCAGAATTTTTTCAGTTGTAGGTACGTGCTTGCTGAGATTCTCATGTGGGTACTGGAGATATAGCTGAAGAAACCCTTTTCAGACCAGACATAAGACTGGACATCACAGTATTTCTGCCGTGTTTATGTTTGTTATCTGTTTTCAATATAGTCCATAATCAGTTATTGCCTGAGTGACAGAAAATATTTCAATTTTCCTCTGAGATGGGTAAGCTGGAATAGAACCTTGTCTCAGCCCTGGCTCTTGTGTATTTGGACTTTGGCAGGCAATATCTGATAGTAATTTTGATGGACTTTAAGGATAGAAATGATTGATAGCTAAAAAGACACAAGAAAAATAAGGATTTATGCCACTGACCTTCCAGTGACATTGTTGGAAGAGAGAGTGATAAATCAAGCTGCATGTGTAGAGTATATACTTAACTAATGTTATACTCTGTAGTGCCTTTGAGTAAATATTTCCAGACAGAGAAATTATTTTACATTTTTTCCTTTGATGGGAATGTTGCTACTGTGACTTTTATTATTTTTGTAGTAGTAACTGTTAAAGATTTCTGTTCTGTTGAACATTTCTGTGGGTCTGTGGTATTCGGCCATTGCTCAGAGAGATACGCAGAACAGACTCATTCTGTGTTCTGTCTTCTTTTCTCATCTTGGTCCTTTCCTGCTCCATAAATGACACAAGTGATTTCATTTAGCAGTTGTCAGCCAGCTGGAGGTGTGTTTGTCACAAGTCCTGTGACAGTTCTGAGTCTTTGACCATACCTTCCTCCTTTGATTTTCTGGCTAGATCCTGTGTAACCATCTTTGAAAGGTTCTCCTGATGAAGGACAATTCTAGAAGTGTACCAGCACCCTTTGGCTGATGAGAGAGTTTGCCACTGTTCAAGAGACAGTACATCTTGCTGGATGCAGTATCCCCTAGGAAAGAGAAGTCTTGAAACTACTCTTAATGCTGGTCAAACTTTTAATGTAAAGTTAAAGAATATGATTGTAGTAAAATACAAAGCTTAAGAAACCAAACACTGTGCTTCGTGAAGATGCAGGATACTAGTGCATAGCTCACCACAGTCATGGTGCTTTGGCTATTTTTTGTCTTCTGCTAACCCGATTGTCATGATAGTCATGGTGACTCCTAGGACAAGTCACACAGGTCCTAGACCTGTGATCTAGATTCTAGGACTTTAAAATCCATTTTACAGTTTCTGGTTTATCTCTTTTATGGTTTAGGGGCAGAGCTTCTCCTTATATCCTATTTTCCAAAATATGAATGCCAAAAATTAGCAACCTTACCAAATTCTTGCCTTTTCTTTGTGAATGAAAATACAGCTTTTTAAGCTGTGATATAAATTTAATATTTGTGGCATATATACCACATTTTACACAAAGATGTAAACCAATGAATGTACTTATCTTGATAGAATGACAGAATAAAATGGCAAATACTCTGGGAGTGCAGTGTATTTGGAATAAGAACTTCATAAACATGGCTTAGTGGCTGAGGGTGAAAGAATAGGATGATCATGGTTTTCTGTAGGCATCCGTACAACAAAATAGTGTAGAATATAAAGAACATCCTGCCGTGGCACAGTTGCTGAAACACTTCTGTTTTCTCTGGGGAAGTGCTCCTATCTTAACTGCCACTGTAAGAGGATTTTAGATATGTCTCTGCTCAAGTTCCCTCAGAAGTCCAACCTAGCAGCTGTACTTGAAAGTATTAACATGTGCTGGCAGAGTTTATCATTGATCGTAGCACCTGTAACCACTTTCCCTGATCTAAAGTGATGAATTTGTTGCCATTTATATAATAATGTCATTCTCAAGGACCTTTCCTTATCCCTATCCCTGCTCTTGGGACTGATTCGAACTTACCTACAATCTGTTTTTGTGAAAAGGAATAGACCGTTAAGGAAACAACAGTAAAAGTGGGGGACAGGAGGAGAGGAAGGCATAATTGAACGGGCTGATGAATTTGGAAGTTAAAAGCAGTGACTGATGAGAGTAACAGTTCCTGTTGTGAACAGGATGAGTATCATCAGCTAAGTATCATGATTTTGAAAATGATTAGGAAAACCAAGAGCTCACGAATGAGAGATACATCTCTCTGAGTCACTTCTTACATGTCTTTATGGGGAAGCTAAGCTTAAAAAGAAATAATCTGTTTGGTTTGCAGTGATGATTTCCTTTTTGCACTTAGCATAGAGAGATTTAATTTTGGAAGCATATTCCTAAATGTCCATTAGTGCAGCTATAATAAACATCCTTCTGTTTATTCCTTAAGCAGCATGTTACCCAGAGCTATTCCTCTTGTTCCATATTCCACGCTTTCTCATGTCAATCAAATTATCACTAACAATAATCACAAATCCCATTAGGAACTAATTACACATATGCAACTTCAAGCTAGTTTACCTCTTCGCTAATGTTATCTCCAAGACTTTTAACTGCAGTCAATCCTGCTTGCTTCTAGCTCTGTAATTTTGGTTACACATCTTTACAAACTATTAAGACCTAGAACTCATCCTAATGATACTCTGCTTCTTCAGAAATAAGAAAGCCCTGTAAAATGGAGTAACCTTCTCTTTGGTCTTTAATGACTGTAAAAAAATGGGACAAAATGCTGATTGATTTATAAACACCTGAAAAAACATAGTTAATGTGGAAAGAGCTGAAACATCCTTAGTCAAAGTGATGTCACTGGATAAATAATTTCAAAGTGGCTTAAGGTAGCTCCAAAGGAGAGAAAAAAGAGGGGAGGATAACTGAAACTGAAGATGCTTCCTTTCCACTAGTTCTTCCCAATTGCCTATGGCCAGTAGAAATGTCCTCTGAAGCAAAATGTTTTGGGTCATTGATATTATACAGACATCTTTGTATCCTATAAATCAGCAGACATCTTCCTTTTGCTTTTTGCTTAAAGTCAGTTACTTCATTGTTCATGTCTTTCATAGCCACAGGATTCCATATAAAGTAGGGATAGCTTGTCTAGTTTTCCTTCATGTGTGTTCATGCCTTCCTTCATCCATAAGTGTGCTTGCACATGTTGGGAGTTACTGTGAGTTGCTGGTTTTTGTAAAGTTGTCTTTTATGTCATTTTAGTGTAATAAGTTTATAATGTTTTTCTGCCTTTTCATTTCTTTTGAAAAAAAAAAAAGTATTTTTTGCCTCATTGGGTATCTTCTGCAAAATCAATTTAACACTAATATCTTTTATTGTGCAGAGCTGGTTATTTGCCTCAGAATATCCCTTTGGAGATTATAAGATACTTTTCAGAGGAGAAGGATTTTTTGCCTTGGCATGCTGCCAGCCGAGCTCTTTATCCTCTAGATAAATTGCTGGACCGAGCAGAAAACTACAACATCTTCAATGTAAGAGATACAACCTACCTTCTTTCCTCCCTCCCTCCCTTCCTCCCTCCCCTTCCATTCCCCTCCCTCCCTTCCTTTCCTTCCTTCCTTCAAGTTAAACTATTCCCAGTCATATACTGTAAATGACCTAGGGATATTAGCTTTCTTCTTAATTATTCTTTATTTAAACATAGCAATTGTCAGGCTTTGGTTCATTTGCATTTGAATACTGGTAACTGTTGTTTGAGGCATATATATTATTAGCAGAAGGAAAGGTAATTATCTATCCTATAAAATATTATGTCAAGAAAAGTATTTCACTTAAAAGAGGCAAAGTAATCTGTTTCCAGATTTTCTCTGTTGAGGAGCCCCACAGCGATATTTAGGTTGATGCCCAAGCTCAGCAAGGAAACTAAATGCAAACACAACTCAACAGGATGCATGCAACTGAAGTGAAGATTTGTAGTCATTATTTAATCCAAAAAGCCGTGGTGAATTCAATGCAGTTACCTTAATTAACAAGGATTAGATCTCCATTGAATCAAAAGCCCATTCATAATTGGGTCTGAAGGGACCAGTAACAGCTAGCAGTACATAATTAAGATAAACATGACAAACATTTTAACAGTTTACCTGAAACTACACTGAAGCATGTTTTATGAAGTTCACAGGACCTGATTGCAGCCAGTGACACTTATGAACTCTTGGACTTTTAATTCATTAGGAATTTTATGTATTTTATGTATTTTCGAAGGACAACGTACTGTAATTTTATGTAATTTTGTAAAGCCTTCAAATGGAGAAACTCTCTAAAGCCTGAAATGCGTAAAGGTGCTTTTTACTTAAACATGGGTTTGCTTTCAGTCTGTGCACGCACAGACACACATGCTCAAGACAACAGGAAGCTAGAGCTGGCTGCATGTATGTATATGCATATAGAAGTACATACAAGTATATATATACATGCACACACATACATAGAGCTACCTGCTGACATGGAAAAGAAATTTTGTAGAACAAATGCTACAGATTAATAAAGACACATTGAAATTCTTTATGAACCTACAGTGTAGGCCTACATGCAAACCAGAGCCTTAATATAAAATGATGTTGAAATAATTTGCATGTTTAGTCTGTTGTTGGCGGTACAGAAAAATTCTTATGAGCCTGCCATTTCTGTATCACTTTTAAACACGGCTCTCTAAAGAAAACACAGTTTTAATAAATAATACCAGTAAAATTCATGGCTGTGTTGTGGTTTATCACTACTGATGAGAGTTTTGCAAGCAAAGGTGATAGCAGAGGAAATAAAAAGTCCTTTTAGTCACAGAATAACATATCTGGTAGAGAAAGCTGCACTATGAATTTACTTTTGTGTTGGCATCATATATACATGCACGTGCACCCACAGTAATAAAATATATGCTATCCTGTGTGGGTCTTCATATCTCAGATATCTTTTTCCAGTCGACAAAAGATTACCCTGAATACAATGACTTTCTTTCTTCACAGCTTCTCAGAATATGTAAATATGTCTCCTGTGTAAAAAGTAAGAGTAACTAAAATGGAACTTGGGCTTTTTTTTTTTTTTTTTTTGTTCTTTAAGCACACCAAAAACCTTAACTTAAAGCATGGTGTCATTAAACATACAAAGCTTCTTTGCAGGCACATTGTTCTGTATTCTGAAGCTAATTGAATGTACTTCCGCAATGTTTTTGCTATGGCTATTAAACCAATATTCTTTAAAAAGTGTACATGCGCATTGTAGTTGAGATTGGCTATAGAGCAGAAATTAAGCTATTGATACTCTTGCAAATTTTCGGTTGTGTATTTTGAGTTCAAAATAGCGTGTAATAAACTTTTAAATTGATGTGGTTTGTAACAATAAATTGTCTTATACGAGGCATCTAATCAAATAGCTGTTCTACAGATTACTTCTCTCTATAGCAATGAAAGGATTACAGGCAGACATGTTGCTTTGCTAAATGCAAATGAAAATCTTTGGAAAATCAGACATTGAGGTTGACAAAAAAAGAAAACCAACCAAAACTTCAATAGTCAGTAGTATTTCAATTTCAAATAAGGAATAAAATTATCATCAAATATGTTTTTCTTTCTTCCCTTAGGAGTATATATTAAGACAAGTTGCATCAATGTATCTCAAGCTTGGATGGCCAACAAATAATTTGAACAAATCGCTTGTTCAAGCATCATACCAACATGAGTACTGTTATATTTCTTTCTTTATTGGTGTTTTTTTATATATATTTTTGTGGGATGTAGTTGTAGTAATGCGCTTTCTTAAATTTTGGTGTCATCTTCAGCATGTCATACTTTCCTAGCTCTATTGTCTGTTTTTCCTTTCTGGGTTAGAGGGAGAGCAGCAACATGCTGTGAGATGAATTAATTTTTCTTGAGTTTGGAGAACATGATTTCCTAAGCCTTAATTTAATATCTGACTGAACTGGATGTTTAAGAACTTGGATTTGTGACCACGGAGGTCAGAAAGAATGCATAAGTGTAAATGGGGATTGGTTTTGGTTCACAACCTTTCTTTAGTTGTTGCAGCGGCTGTAGGCATTAAATTGACACTAAAATTTGTGTAGCTGGATTATCTCTGAGCCCAACTATCAGTTGTTGCCACTGTAACAAAAATTGCTTTTTGTAAACAAACACATTCACTAATGCAGGCTTGTGGCTTTCTTTAATTTGGACAGAGAGTTGCGTCGAGAAGTCATCATGTTGGCCTGTAGCTTCGGTAACAAACACTGTCACCAGCAGGCTGCAACTTTAATCTCAGATTGGATTTCTAGCAATAGGAACCGGTAAGTGGAACTGAAATGTGTATGTCCTGTTTCTCCTACTCAAAGGCAATACAGCTGGCATGCTTCCTTTCTTACCTGCTCTCACCTGCAGTGCCCTGTTCTGCAAAGTGATATGGAAGGAAGCAGAGGTCACTGGCTGCTATTTAAAAATGTCTGTGGGGCTTCAGAATGAATTATTTGAATCTGCATATGTGAGTGGGTGGAAGGGGCACCCATGTAGCCTCTGCCCCCTCCTGATAAAATTGCTGTCAGATGATTATATGCTAGAAGGCAAGAAGATGAGTTTTAAGGAGGGGTTTAAAAGAAGAAAAAAATGAATGAACAGTGTATTGGCAGACAACCATGGCGCCTGTGTCAGGGCAAGAGAGCAGAAGGTGATAAGTGATAAAGGAACTGAGAGAAGTTAGAGGAAGAACATTTGAGAAGAAAGAAAAGAAAACAAAACGATGTATTTGAGGGAAATGATATGAAGTACTTAAGGGTGAAGACTTGGAAATCAACGTGATTCAGGAACACATAGAAAAGCTAATGTAAGTTTTCAGAGACAGGATAATATGACAACTGATGTGTTGAGCCTTAGCAGCAGTGTAGTGGATTGACAGCAAATACCCAAGTCTGTCTGTTCAGACACAGGTTTATTCAGCTGAGGCAAGGGGACATGGGCCATGGATGGCATGTGAAGTTTATATTTTAAAGGCAAGCATCTAAGAAATGTTAAAATACTGAAAATACAAATATTTAAGTGTGTAGTGATCTATGAACAAGAAGTGCAGGGTGTAGGTTAAGCCCTATTGATTATGACTTCTTGAGAAAGAATGGTGGATTTTCTGTTATGTGGAATGTGGGTGTAGAAGTATTTGCATAAGTACATGACATGATACTGTGGTTTGAAGGAGAATATTTTACTTTGATGTAAGAAAGAAAAAGAGAAGATAAAAAGTCTTACAATTTTAGTCCAAATCTTGTATTAGCTCTAAAAACATGTAGGATTTTTCAAAGACATGTTAGGCCAATCAGGTGTTTGCAGTTAAAATGTGTCTGTCTGTCTTTGGAATGTTTGAAAACCCTTTACAGGCATACCCAGTTACGTAAGTACCTGAGTGTCTTTTAAAACCAGCCATGAACTTGCCATGAATGGAAGTTGCATTTCTATATGAATTTGAAACTTCTGAAAAAATTATCTTGAAACTATGAATATGCATCTTTAAAGATGTGTGTGAGCATGAGGGTTTTCTTGCATAAGATGATACCAGATGTATTTACTATGAAATATATACTTCAAAGTTTTATATGAACTCTTATCATCCTCAGCAGCTATCATGATGAAACTATTCAATGAGGCGATAAAAGAGAAAGAATCATTGGAAACAATCTGCAAAAGTAATTTACTTAGATATTCATTTGCAATATTAGTTAATCAAACCTAGCACCATCTATTAGCATGCACAGCAGTAGATTATTCAGTGTTAAAAAGCTGACACCCTGCAAAGCTTTCTCCAACTCTGTCTTCATCCTTGAAAACAGGATTGAAGAAGGAAGCATCACAGAAAAAAAAAAAAAAAAGAAAAAAAAAAAGAAGCTTATTGCTTTACTAACAATAACAAGAGAGGAAGGAATAAATTTAAGGAGCCATCTGAAGATTCATCTTAGCCTTTCTATGAGGCTATTCTTGGGAGCACAAGATTGTGGTTGCCAGCATATGACAAATATCATGATAAAAGCATCACAGCAGGGCAGAGGAAGAGAATAGGTACAAAGTTAAAGCAGTACATTTCTCCAAAGGAACTGTACAGTTTTGAACAATAGCTGCAATAAATAAAGTCATTATAGAATACAGATTGACAGGCAGCCGATAAATAGGGGTCCAACTTACAAAGAAGGTGAAGATGTATTTTTATTTATTTATTAAGATTATAGTATTTATTCAACTGCCCACCCCAGAATTTACCAGTTGCTATTCTCAGAGCAGTCTGGCAAACTCAATGTAACTAACATATCAGCTGACTCATTTTCTATCTACTTAAATTGAAACAATATTGCAAAGGCTACTAGTAGTAGCAGCTTGGTAGGCATAAAATCAGCTTATTTTTTGCAGTAACAACATTTGTAGGGGTTTGTCAATATTCTCTCAAGAATGTTCAGATCCCTGCGGCATCAGAGGTGCCTGGTATCACCTTTGCTCAGTTTAAACCAATGCAGACCAAAACGTGAAAATAAAGTGGGGGCTGTTTCATCTGCTTTTCCACCAGGAAAATTATGGTGATTCTACAGTCAAAATTCAATTAACATGGTGTTTGAGTCATGCTTCTGCCTCTTTTAGCACTTCAGAGACAGCTATCTTAAGCGCAAAAGGCAAGCAGATAAGTACAAGATACATGCAGAGAACACATCCAACAGGTGCCATTTTGTATTCTTTCTCATCAGTCAAGTGTTTTGCTCAGTTTGATGCCTTTAGCAGCTATCTGTGAATTTGCTGCAAACAGCCACCTCAGAATCTGTAGGAATCCCTCAAAGCTTGGTTTTTTACAAAGAAAGGGAAACTCATGATGCCCATCTTTTTCCAGACTTCTCTGACAACTGGTGAGGAAAGCTGGTGACAGGTACTGAAACTATATGTATCCTTGCCTGTTCCACTCCTTATCAGCAATGAATAAGGTTGTATCTGTTGAAAACTGCTCTATAAGTTCTTGTAGATAGATATCTTTTCCTCTTCTGAAACAGAACACAGACATTGTCTCATGCTTTGCAGAAAACCTAGTCTTGGTGGTTTCCATAGCAGAGCAAGAAAACAGGGCTCCAGAAAGGTCAGAGATATTTTTTATATACAAGTATAATTTGAGTTTGACTACAGGAGTGAAAATAAAGGATAATTTTCAACCTTTCCACCCATCCTGTCATAAAAACCTTACTCTGGAAGATGGTGGGTTTCATATGAGTTAATTCACAAGCAGTGCATGATAGGAGGAACACATTTTCTTCAAAGCAGAGGGGCTATGGAATCAGGCTTCTGTCTGAAGATTCTAATCAATACAAACTTAGGGTAGTATTAAATTAATATGTGGTATTGAACATCACATAAATGCACAGACAGTAAATCATGCAAAGAAGGTTTTGATTCCCTGGCAGTTACTGCAGTTTGAATAAGCATTAGAGAGAATATGCAAGTGATAATACTGTAGGAATGCTAAAATTCATAGCTTTTTAGCCACATTTTTAATCTGTGGCTTTTTAGAAGTTATTTTGAAATGTTCTTCCTGTTTTACTTGTAGTATTTAATTATGGATAAAGCGTTGGGCAATAAACAAATACAGTGATACCTAACTCTGCTTTACCAGCATATGCTTACAGTTGCTGTGCTTTTTAGTAATTATATTTAATCTGGTAGGTCCAGAAATTAATTACCATCTACTTTTCATGGTAAGGGATTGGAATAATCATAATAATCAGTTACTGTTTGTACTTTGTAATTACATGTTCTTTACTGTACAAATAATTTGCCACCATTCTAGTAAAATAATGGTCATTCATAGCACAAAGCCAGAGGTCCTTTTTGTGTTTCCAGCAGTATTTGTAGAAAGCCATTAGATTTTAAAATGTAGGACTTCAGATTTTCTTATGGAATTACTAAAAAAACCGAAATCTATACATGTGATGTGCAGTGTTACCCTTCACACATGAAATGCAGGTCATCTGAGAGGCTCGAAAGTGTTAATTTCTCAAGTGACTTTGCTATTGCAGTCCTTCATTTTTTAGATGCCTGGCTCACAGGGCGGAATCAGATGCTTGGAGTTACACTTTTCACAAGGGGATTTGGGAACTTCTTAATGAGTTGGTGGTAACTGCTATGCTGAGTGAAGTGCCTCTTAAGAAACTGTGTGAAGCGAGAGTGGGCCCTCTTAGTGTCTAGCACTACAGGGATCCTTGCAAAAGATGCATTTCAAAACTGTCACTAAAGCAGGAAAAGGTCTGCTCCTTTTCAAATACAGCTGGCAGAGAAGCTGTTCCCCAACCCTCTTTTGAGCAGTAATTCTGAGGTTGTGGTAGAACTTCAGTTTAGTGCCTCAGCCCTGAATCTGCCACATGTAGAATACCACCCTGATGACTAACCTGTGAGGTGTTCAGGACAGTATTAAGGCACTTCAGCATACTTTCCTCCTCTAGTTGAAGCTCAGCCACTGGAATTTCCTTCATTAGTCAGGAGAAATAATACACTTCTCCAGCCTAAAGATGAGAACACTCATATGAGGGAGGGAGGCTTGAGTGCCTAAAATAGCATGATTACTTTTTGTATGCAAAGGGCCTTAGGTGGTACTGCTCACTACCACTTTTGCGGGGCAAAACATAATGCTAAAACAGGCAACATAATTCTGAAAAGTTATAGCTAAATAACTCCAGATGTTTGGCTTTACAAGGAGCAAACCAAACATAGCACATGTAGAAGAGGCTATAAAGGAGACATCTGATTGGGCTGGTCTGGGTATTGACACCATATTTTAATCCTTTCAGTTGTTAAAAAGGAAGTGATTATTTCTTTCAGGTGAAAACATGAGATTAGACTTCAAGGCATGTTTTACTGTCTTTTTAATAACTGAATTTAAGTAATTTTTTTCTTTTAAAATGGTTGGTAGCTCCAGAACATTTTGCTTGGTAATCTGCATTCACTTACGACTTATTAGTTGATATGAATGCAAACATTTTTACTCTGTTGAGATGTATGCTATTCCTGTATTGGAGCAATGGAAACCCTTGAAACTTCCATGGTGATGTTCAGAAGAATGCACACCTAGTAGAAAACATATAAGCATGTTGAAATTTCCCATGTAGTTTGAGAACGTAAGGTTCCTGGGATTCCGTCAACAGTAGAATGCTGTACAAGAGAAGCTACTGTTGGCTGAAAATTAAGATGTTTGCTTCTACCTTCATTTAACTGAGCTCATCCCTGTGAAGCTCTTTCATGTGTGAAGAAATACATTATTCACACTCCTTAGATATAACAGCATTGTGGTTCAGCCTAAAAAATTAACAAAATTATCATGCAATGCCTGCCTGAGCTTGAGAATCAGCCTTGTTAACCCCTTTAACCTTCAATGCATATCTATTCTAAAAGAAAAACATGTTTCTGAGAGGATTAGCATTTTCATACTTTCTGCCTTGGATACACTGAGTAAGCATGTATTTCTGAGGTTGAGAAAGAATATGTGGATAGCTGCAATCTGGAAACTCCTGACAGGAGATGTCGTAACAATTGGTAACATGTGAATACACACTATGATGGTTCAAAGCGTAATTTATCAATAGACACAAGCATGTCTTTGCAAACCTGTCTCTGAGTGCAGGCATAATTTTCTTCCAGCTACTGTTACCATCCATCAGCTACAGGTTGCCGCATACACATTTCCGCTGGCAAAGTGGACTGTGGATATATGCTTGCTTCAGGCAAAGTTAGAGAGGATGGTGTGAACACGAGAACATGTGAGAGAGCTGCTTTGATCTAAGACAGCTGATTTTGCCTTCAGCAGAAAAAGGAGTGCTGTGGTGATGCTATTCTTTTTCAGCAGTGAGCAGTGGGAGATGATGATATTGCATCAGATGCATTTATGTGCTGATGTTTCTTTAAGATGTTACTGGATCCTTTGGAAGCCCCACAGTCACTTCAGCTTGCTCTTATTTTTTAATTATTCTGAAATGTAGTCATTACTATTTATTGGTTGTTTTTAAATGGAAACTAATTAAATAATTGCCTAAATACCCCTTGAAAATGTAGAATCATAGAATCAGCTTGATTTGGAAAAGACCTTTAAAATCATCAAATCCAACCATTACCCCGGGACTGCCAAGTCCACCACTAAACCTCTAACTACGTTTACTAATTGTAAACGTCATCTACATGGTTTTTGAGCACTTCCAGGGATGGTGATGCCACCACTTCTCAGGGAAGCTTCTCCTGATGCCTAGCTATCCTTTGGTGAAGAAATTTTTCCTAATACCCAATCTAAACCTCCCTTGGCACAGCTTGAGGCTGTTACCTCTGGCCCCATTACTTGATCTGGACTTCATATCCCTTTGGGGTGATTTTTAGTTTGATGCAGTTTTACTATTTTTACTGCTATTCTTCTTTCACAAGCACCCTGATAAGTTTTGTTTACTTGGAATACTGCCTTGCAGATATAATCAATTGAAAAAGTAAAAATCCAATATTCTACTACATCAAATGTGTAAAGTGAGGGTTGCATTCTGCTGTCTGCAAATTTGGTGTCTCTTGTCCTTGCATTTGTTATGCTGACCTTATGGTTGATAACATCTGCTAATCTTTGATCAACAGATCTAAGCTCACTATGCTATTTAATAAGTCGAGCTAACGTTCAATACTTCTAATTTTTTTTATTTATTTTTTTTTATACAATTGTGAGTCAACATTCAGTCTACATGTTCTAACACAAGAGATAGGAAAACATGGGGTTTCTTTTTTGCTGTTATTTCTCTTTTTTCAAGAAAAGCAGTGCTAAGTTGAGCAGATAATATTTGCACTGGGATACAACCTGCTGCACTGAATTAGACTGAAGTCAACATCCATCCTGTGGCCCATGAGTTAATGAAGTTTTCATTTGTCTGTCTGTAAATGAGGAGGAGTACAGACTGCCAGATGATCCTTAATGCAAATCCAGATATTTTGAATATGTTCTGTCTCTAATCATCCAGATTGTTCTGAGAAGTCTTGGGGTGCTGAGGTTGGACCAGAGGTCTCTCCAAAGGGAATATGCAGTGAATTTTCCTGTTCAGTCTGTGGTTTCAAGTTAGAACACATCTGTGTGCTGTTTTGCACTACAGATGAGCCACTTCTGGTTCAGGATATTGGATTATTGCATTCCAGTACTCAGTTACCTCATTTATTCTTTTTAAGTGCATTCCTGTGGATACAGGCTTTTCCAGTGACTTCTGATTGACATTTCAAAGACTTTGTCACATTGCTGTGACTGTTAGGAACACTAGCTAATTCTTTATCAGTCTTAAGAAAGGTGCAAGTAATGAAGTAAGACGAATTTTGTCATAAAATTTGGACAAAGGCAGTGATAAACAGCTAGCCTATCTTGAGAGTACTAAATCTTCATACTTGTTTGTGCAGAATTTGTATTTCCTCTGCAAGGAACAATGGATTCATGTCCATCCACCTGCCTAAATTGGCAGCATACTTACTTGGATGGACCTTTTATTACTCAATGGAAATGCCACCAGAAAAACAAATTGCGCTGCAGGAGTGTACAGGATACTGTAACACATCCAGAAACTAAACTATCCATTGATCTGAAGGAGTGGTAAATAACAAATTACCAGTCATTAACTGAGATCATTTCAATGAAGTCTGGCTTAGGTGATAGAAAATCAAATGTTTTTCCAAACAAAGCATTTTTTCTTTCCTTTTTCCTCCTCCTTTATTTCTTTCTCTAATGACTTGAGATACATAATCTTGTTGCTTTGTTTTATATGTGCACAGTAGTGCTACAGTCTTGAAACCACTTATACATGTACTTAAGTTTAACCACTGACATAATATTTGGAGGAATGTGGCCAAGAGGTTAATCATTTTTTTTTCAGTTGCTTGGAAAAGGCAATAGCTTTTTGCATGGGTTTGATGCCCACCAGCTACTTTTGGAAATCATTAGCAGCAAACATGAGAAAATGAATTATTCTCATTTTTTTTCACACATGAATGTCTGATAAATATAAAACAATAAAATGGATCCCTTCTATGTTCTTAATCCCTAGAAGTTTTAATAACTGAAAAAATTCAGGCATCTCTTTTCATGCATTTTGAAACGTTACTGGAGCTTTGCCAGAGAATGTCAGCCAATGTTGCTGAAGTGAATTAACTAATTAATAGGTTGTTACAACATTTGAGTAGAATCTTGCACTCAAGTCAATAAAACTGTTTAAGGAGGAAGAAAACACTGTTGAGTGCATGAGTTAATCAAGGAGTTAGTGCTCTGAAAGACCATCTGGGGAGTATGTCTGAAAAGAGGCAGGATTTTGTCTTGTGAAAGATGAAACTGGGCTTTATGGGCAGTAGGTTTAGGTAGCTGACTTCTGTGTAAAATAACAATAAAATTACCCTATATCTAGTGATTAAGGATTAGCAGTAATTAATTTGCAGTCCTTAAATCAGATAAATTAATCTCCAATTTTCTCATTCAGGAATGATCTCTCCACAACTTTGTAAAACAATTGACCAGAAAGGACTGTATTTTTGATGCAAAAACAATGCAGAAAGGGCAAAACAAGGCATATGACTCAGAGCATTAGCAGTAGCCATCACTTGTGGACTGAGGTGTTTTCTGCCTGCCTCTGTCAGACCCATGTGATACCTGAAGCTTAGAAGTACAGGACCAGGTCATGGCACCTCTGCATAGCCTGACACCCTGAGAAGCCACATCCTCCATCAGCATCCCTTGAACTCGGTGTGTGACAGGCACCTGAATATCAAGCCCATCACAGCTCTTTGCCTCGATTGTCAAGGGGAAATTCCGCCTTTTCTCTTCAGACTGGGTGCTGTGGCAGAGGATCTTCCCTTCCTCTGTGTGCACTCTGCTGCCAGTAGCATGGCTTCTGGAATTTGGAAAAGAAAATGGGGGTATAAGCTTTGGGACTGATGTCTTAAGAAAATAAACTTTGTGTGATGCTGTTCCTTAGAATCTGTTACAGATTTGCTAACAGAGTACCAATACTTCATTGTTACTACTTATCTGAGTCTTGTAACCTCTTAAACAAGACTATCAATATACTCATCAAGAAATATAGGCTTAAGTTAAATGTTAAATAGTTGCAAAAATAAAGAAAAATGTTTCTGATTCATTTTCTTTGTCAAATAGTAGCCTGAATGGTATTGAAATTTGTCACTTAATCAAAGAACTGTCTAAACTGTGTGCAGTTATGTTTTAAAAAATTAGAACACAATTTGCCCAGAAGATAAATAATTATGGTCCAATTTTATAACTGTATCTTCAATTGTTAGAACATACTTTAAATAGGAGCAAGTATGTAGCAATTAATTATATCTTAGAAGATTATTCTTAGCTCATTGTAGAGCTTTATTATTCACTCTTGAAAAAAAATCTCTGTAAAGGCACAGCACGATTTTAATTAATTTTTTCTAACTGTTTAATTTTTAACTTTTTCCCAAAGTGTTTAATTTTTAAACATGAGCTCTGCTAGCTACATATTTCATTCTTACCATCATATCTCTTAAGCAAGAAAAATAAAGTTAAATAAATTGGATCAGTATTCAAATAAAAACCATTTAAAGTTCTGTTTTCAAAAGTTAATCTTTATTTTTATTCTTCTGAAGTATCCATCAATCATATTAGCTCTTTAAAAATGAGAGCAGCCTTGAAAGCCCAGATGAAGCTTAATATAACAAGGGGATACATTCTGCAGTGTTACTAGGTGTTATGGCTTACTACCTAAGCCATACTAAAACAGTGGTAATTTTATCCACTTGATTCAGTTAATACAGGGGGCAAACATTCTACATGTTGATGTAGTGCCTTGGAACTGCAGTTTTAGAAAAACATTTTCCATGAAGCTATAAAACTAAAAAATCTGTAGACTGGGCAGATTTCACATGTTTAGATAAAGATGAAATACCGGCCCATAAACATTGGAGAAAAGGGAAAGCAAAAAATCCCCACAAATGGAGAAAATTCAATTAGAGAGCTCTCTGTTGAGGCAGTAGTTAAAAAAGAAATTACTTTTGAGATATTTGCATTTTCATAAAGAATTTTCATTTCCACAAGAAGAGACCTGCTCTTTACAGTCCTGATTACAAGCCTCTCACGGGAGTAATTTGTAGCTTTTCACAGCTGTAAGTTTTGTAGTTTCTGAAGATAAGTCTTTTTAAATCGGTGTTTGTTTTGATGTCTTAGTTTGTAGATGATTTTTTTCACGTTGTCCTAATGACTTGGCTGATAGATAGAGACCTAAAACCTTCCCTGGAGCAATTGGTTGAATGATATTGAGTAGATCTGTTGACACTGCAAGTATATTATTACCTATGGACATGGAATCAGTGCTATCATATGTCTTAACTCCTCCTTCCTTCCCAGAGCATTCAAATGATCCTGTGCTTAGTGAATGCACTACTGCTAAAATCACTAGTGTTTGCACTTAGAACATAAAAATGTGAGAATGGGCTGGGAAAGCTTGTTGAATTGAGATGTTTTACTGTAAATTTCCAAGAATGTAAACCTCACAAGTGAGGAATGATGACCTTTCTGGGGTTAGATATCTTCTTCTAGGTACCTCTGCTGCTGACACTACTAGCCAAACACAAAGTGGCAGTCCTTCCAGCTGAATTAATGGGACAATCGACCAAAAAATAATTACCTTTTTCAGGTGCCTTTTAGTTCCTTGAAGTATCTATTGGCTGGATCACCATTCTTGCAGTAAACCAAAGATAATATTTCTGCCAGCAAAACTCAGAAGGAACTATGTGTGCTTGTAAAAAGCTGATTTAGTGTTTGGGTGTCAAGATACAAAGTCCTTCCTTCATTGAAATAAGGCTTGACTGAGTTCAGTTGCCCTTCAGATATTGTACGTATCATAAGACACATTTGGGGCAATGGGTTGTTTGGTCCGACGGTCAGGATAGCATCCCTTAGTCTTTTGATTTAGCATATGTTCTTATGGTTGCTTTCAGTGTATTATATCCCAAGTTAAAAGCAAAGAGAGGACATAAACTGGTAAGGAAGTTGTGCTTTAAGGACAAATAAGCCAATGTATCAGAAAATCAAGACACTATGATAATGAATATCACTTTCAGCTTCTGTGCAGTGTACATGTATATACACTGCGTATTTATGTAATTAATGACTGAAGTTTTGAGAGAGTTGCAGTTATTTAAAAAACTTTAAGCCTCATTCTGAGTTAATGTAAGCTAACACAAAGGCAGCAGCTAAATATCTGCTCCATTAATTTTAGTATGTCTTGATTTCTTGTGTTTAAATATGTAGTCTTAATTTTCTGTAACAGACTCAATTATATGCAGTTTCCTTTGCATGCACTTTTTGAAAGAAAGGTTAAATGGGGGAAAAGTAAACTTGATATTCATTAATGTTTGAAATATCGGAACAAGAGCTTAATGGTAAGCTTTCAAGTAAGAAGTACAAATTCCATTATAGTGAAATGGAAATTCAGCACCTAGCACACATGAATAATTCTGTAAATGTCACCCAAACTCACATTTTACTAATGTTAACTCAGTTTTGGGGAATCAGATCTCAGTAGTATGGAAAGGCTGGTGAAAGTGATAACTGCTTTTCTTCAGTGCCAGTGTATGTTTAAACACTGTTTCTTTTGATGGATCTGGTCAGCTTTACAGATTTTGTGGTTTCCTTGCTCTTGGCATAGCAGTTCTATAGGGACCCCAGAAGCAGTTGCACAGACCGTTCATAAGCCAAAACATTTTGATCCTGAGAATTACTAATTTTTGCAGTGCCAAGCATTTCAGGTCATCGAAACGCTGAGAGGAAAAAAAAAACTAAGAAGGTAAGCAGAAGCATCAAGAGGGAGGAACTGTGCTTAGTTTGGAGGTCCTGCCTGTGTGTCAGTGACATGTAGGAATTGCTTGAGCTGTGTGGTCATAGTTGTAGCAATGCTGATTTCTTAGCATTGCTTAGGATGGGCATGTTCTCACACTGATTTTAAAAGAAAATGGTAAATATGCACATCTTATACTAGGTCTGAACTTGGTTTCAAGAAACTTTCATTTAACTTAGTCTGAGTTTATATTGCTTCATCAATAATCACAGTTCACAACCACCCTATGGCATAACTGGTTTTGTACTGGTATTAAAGGGCTGAAAAAATGAACAGATCCTCCTGTTTTACCCACTCTTGGAAACACCATTTTAAAGTAGCATTTTCTCATCACATCCTTCCTTACTTGTATTTTACTATATGGAGATGAAGCACTCTACAGCACAGGCAAGGAGGAGCTTCTGTCTAGTCAGGTCCCATTCTAAAAACTCAGTACTAGGGACAAGAAGAAGAGATTTGGCTTAGAGCCGAGGAACAAAGTGATAAGATCCCGTGCTAATTTGGAGAGCTTATGTTACCTGTCCTGCAGGTTATGTGGCATGTTATGTGCTGATGAACCAGATGACTATAATTTATAGCCTCTTGACAATGTGACAGTGTTATAAAAAGAATGGCAAGCATGTGTTACCCATTAGAAAGTCCATTAGGATGGGCTCAGAGATTCTGGTGGCAGCAGAGATGTAAATGTAATTTTTGAAAGAGAAGAAGTTTACTGTTGCACTCTAACATTGGCATCTCATGAATGTGGTGATCCTCCTTAGATAGAGGAGAGATTTAGGGAGAGAGATTTTAAGGGGAGATTTAGGTTAGATTTAAGGGATAAATTTTTACTGTAAGGGTGGTGAGGCACTGGAACAGGTTACCCAGAAAATTATAGCTGCTCATCCCTGGAATTGTTCAAGGTCAGTTTGGATGGAGCCTTGGGCAGTCTGATCTATTGGGAGGTGTCGGAAGGGTCAGAACTAGATGGTCTTATGATCCTTTTCAACTCAAACCATTTTAAGATTCTATGTTTTTAATATCTGGAAGCTGTTTATTACCACAATGAGGTTACTGTTTTCTTTTTGTTTGTCTGTTTTTTTAGAATCCCACTCAATGTGAGAGACATTGTCTACTGTACAGGAGTTTCACTGATGGATGAAGATGTATGGGAGTTCATCTGGATGAAATTTCATTCTACTACAGCAGTGTCTGAGAAGAAAATATTATTAGAAGCCTTAACATGCAGCGATGACAGGAACTTGCTCAATAGGTACAAATATTATATATATTTCACCTATTACTAATAATCACTCTGGCATTTATGGATCATCACTTGAGCTTTGGTCTAAATGAAAGTACTTTACTTTTCAAGTACAGGGTTATTGTCTGTTTAAACTGCCTTATGTTTTTGCATTAATACATAAGAAAATTGACACATATTATAGAATCATAGGATAGTTAGGGTTGGAAAGGACCTTAAGATCATCAAGTTCCAACCCCCCTGCCATGGGCAGGGACACCTCTCACTAAACCTTATCACCCAAGGCTCTGTCCAGCCTGACCTTGAACACCGCCAGGGATGGAGCATTCACAACTTCCCTGGGCAACCCATTCCAGTGCCTCACCACCCTAACAGTAAAGAACTTCTTCCTTATATCCAATCTAAACTTCCCCTGTTTAAGTTTTAACGTGTTACCCCTTGTCCTATCACTACAGTCCCTAATGAAGAGTCCCTTCCCAGCATCCCTCTAGTCCCCCTTCAGATACTGGAAGGCTGCTATGAGGTCTCCATGTAGCCTTCTTCTCCAGGCTGAACAGCCCCAACTTTCTCAACCTATCTTCATATGGGAGGTGCTCCAGTCCCCTGATTGTCCTCATGGGCCTCCTCTGGACTTGTTCCAACAGTTCCATGTATGTCTTTGCTTCCAGATATTCCTGTGTTCATTGAAAATACTTGAAATCCCATTATAATTGCTGTTTTGTTTTGTTTTGGTTTTTTGGTTAGCATATCCTTTATTTGAATGTGTTGACCAGTCTCATCTTACCAGTTTCATAAAAATACACATATAAAATTCCACTTAGCTTTTTCTGAAATCCTCTTACATCAATATTTTTCTGATTTTCAAATGTGTCTGGTCTTTGAAATCATAGAAATAAACCACTGAGCTCACTTGGATACTTAAAGAAGGCATTTAGTAGTGATTTTATGGGTTTTTTTTGAGAGAGTTTTCTGATAGATTGGTTTTAGACTATGTGTTGGTGAAATTAAACAGGATTTTTTTTCCTTGTTTCTCCCACTAGGCTTTTGAATTTGTCTCTCAACTCAGAAGTTGTCCTGGATCAGGATGCAATTGATGTAATAATCCACGTAGCTCGAAATCCACATGGAAGGGATCTTGCTTGGAAGTTTTTCAGAGAAAAATGGAAAATATTAAATGCAAGGTAAAGATAAAACATCTAAATTTATTTTAATTTTCTTATTTTGATGTCATTCATGTAAGCATTTGATATGTATGTGTTTCTGTAAGTCTCTGAGTCTAGTCCATTGTCTTTTAATCCATAGAGATGTATCTAAATATGAAATGCATACATATGAGTCATAAATACATTTATTAATGGATTGTCAAACACATGCATATAGATATCTCTTAGCAAATCTGTACATATATATTACTGTATTGTGTCTGCACTTGCAATAACGAATTCTATCTATATATCAAGTGCTGCAGTTCTACTTTTATGTAAGAAAAGCCACAGATCCCAGAGGAATCTTGCTGATTTCGAGTTTGATAGGAAAAAAATCTTTGCAAGTGCATTTCAACTGTGGAAAAAAAAAAAGCCAAATACTTTTTGAAACATGTCAGTTTTCAAAAGGGTGCTAATATAATATCATCCCCTTCCCTTCCGCTCTGTGTTTCAGGAGAGTTTCAAGTAATAGAGGAGTGACAATTTGAATTAAAAATAGATGAGCAGGAAGGAGACATGGTTGTTCCTTATAACTGCTTCCCTTTCTCTTTGAACAAGTGTGACATGCTCCCTACTCAGAAGTGCAAGTCAACATTTTAAAATCCTTCTTGATGAAGACTTTGGTATTAATTCAATGAATGACAATTTTTTTAGTTCTTTAGGGACAGCCAGAGGGTCTGAAAGATTTCACAGCACCTCATCTGATACTGACAGGTTAGAAGGGACCATGACTCAGATGAGGTTCAAATTCTTAAAGGCAGGTGTCCAAGAACACCAGGAACCTATGCCAGGCAACTCCCATGGTGTTGGCAGAAAAAGTATTGGATATCTGTTGCATTCTGTACTTGTGAGGAGACATCTAGTGTACCACAGAATATTTAAAATTGTTTGTTTAAGATGCTGTATTTAAGCGGCCAAATTCTAGTGACTGATGTATAGGTACAAACTTACTATAGGTTTCACAGCATCTGAAGAGTAGCCAAGGTAACTCAGAGACTGTGCAACTTGCCTAAAGATGCAATAAATTGTTCATGCTCTTTTGGATAATACTTTATTATATAGTGGGATTTTAGAAGTTCAGCTGACAAAATAACTTTGAGCTGGAATCGATTTTGGAAGTTTATATTGTAGGAGTATACTATTGAATCAATTTCCAGAAAGCTTTAAGAGTGCTGGAAAGTTTAAAAATTAAGAATCCTCTCCTCATATGATTATTCCAGGAACTAGACTTTCACACAGAAAGTGAATGGCAGACCCATTACTGTTATGCAACCCAGTGCAGTTAGTTATGCACTGGATAGAAATAATTTTTCAGGTTACTCCAAGGATTTGTGATGAGCTTAGGCGTAAATCTGTCAAAATCTACAAACACATTCAAGTACATTCATCTGACAACCTAGCCAACACCTGTGATTTTAGATGTGGTCAAGATTAAGCAGTGTAGACAAATGGACAAGCTTTAGAAAACTATGCCACGTCTTTTTTTGTGTGTGTGTGTGTTTTGATTTTAAATAGCTTAACTTCACCTACAATTTTAATTTATCTCTCTTGCTTGGAATGCATCACTGTGTTATCTGAGTTCCTAGCAATCAGAAAAGCCTCATCAAAAACCTGTTGTTGGGAAAATAACAGAGATTCTGTCTTTTTGTTCAACCCTGACTTCATGTTACCTACACTCAATTTGATGTCCAAGTGAAATTCAGAGCCACAAAAAGGACCGTAGCATTTGCATTTTTCTGAAAGGGACATCCTGTTGAGTTTATATCGATCACCAAAAAATTCAATGAAGTGGAATGAAATAGTTTATGCACATTGTACATATGTGATATATTTTGAAAATAACTTTGTTTTGTAATTATATATGAAAACTTTTTAAGTGAGACTTTGAGAGGGTGAAATTAGTCTAACACCTTGCTGCTTAATGTTCAGTGAGTGATATGGTAGAATGCAAAATTAGGCTTCTGATTTAAGCTTGCTACTACATTTTTATCATGGAATCATATCATGTCACAGAATGGTTTGGGTTGGAAGGGACCTTAAAGATCACCTAGTTCCAATGCCCCTACCATGGGCAGGGACACCTTCCTTTAGACCAGGTTGCTCCAAGCCCCATCCAACCTGGCCTTGAACACTGCCAGGGATGCGGCAGCCACAACTGCTCTGGGCAACCTGTGCCAGTGCTCACCACCCCCACTGTAAAGAATTTCTTCCTAATATTCAATCTGATCTACCCTCTTTCAAGTATAATCTGTCCCAAGGCATCTTTCTTCTACAATTTATTATTTAATTTTGTTTTAAATTAATGTATTTTGCACAAAACATTAATAATGTGATATCTCAATGGTATTTTCTGTTGAATTTATTATAAAAGATGTTGAAGTTTGAGGTTGTAATGTGAAATAGCTGAGGGTGGTTAAATTATAACACTATTTCTTATGTTTAAAACACAACGTATAAAAGAGTTACAACAAAATGTTGTTATTCCTTCATTCTCAAATGCTTAATCATTTGTCAGCATTTGGGAACCTGACAATATTTGTGAAGGCATTTACACCTGCCCAAAGTAAATGGGCTATGCTGCTTCTCACATTGAGTTAGCACAAGTGCAAACGCTGTACGAGTATGAGGCATTGGAGGTTCAGATTCCCAGAAGTAAAGGAGCAAGTGGAGAGCCCATGACTCCAGGATGTTTCCAAGAAGCTCAGGCACTTAAGGGCCTGGTTCAGCAGGGCTGTTTTCATCCATGTAAACCATGGGAAGACCGATACTTGCAAGACCAGATAGTTTTTCTATTTATTCTTCAATTTCCCACCTGCAAAATTGTAGCTTTGAAGGCAGCTTTTCTAGAATTTTTGCCATTAAAGCTTGTTTAGGAATTGCTGTTAGTGGCTGACTTTTTATCAAGCACATGTAGTGGGTAGTAATCAGCATCAGTATTCATTAAGGTATCATTTTCAGTGGAAGGAATTCTGCTACTTCTTGTTTGCACTGTGACTACAGTAGAGACTGAAAGAAAAGTAAAATCCCTGCAGCTGTTTTTCTGAGGTCACTTCTGTAAAGTGGATGGGTAACATTGTCAAAAGACTTAATTAAGAGGAACTTCCAGTTTTCCAAGCAGTCAATTATGAGGCTAAGCTGAGACTGTAATAATAAAGGGCTTTGTTAAAAAGTCTAAACATGCTTAAAGGACCATCTTTCAATGGTCCTTTCAATCCATACTTCCCATTGGAAGTGTTTTCCTCTCAATGTCTGTATATGTCAGTATGACTGAATTTTTGGAAGAAGAGATGCACTTGCTGAAATAGCCATGAATAATTTAGTTATTAGTTGTCAGGAAGTAAGATTGTAATACCTGTAACTGTTTCCCCACACACAAGCTCAAGGTAGCAAGCAACACAGCGTACGTTTTCCCTAAAACAGAATCTTCTCAAAGAAAACACAGTTCTCTTAACTCTCCCTCTTTCTGTTCCCCTCCCTGGGGCTATCCCTCTCCCTTTCTCTTTCTTTCTTCCTTTTGAAAGGACTGTGGCTTACAGTACCTAAGCATTTAAGGGTAATTAATTTATGATTAATAGAAGCAGTACAAAACCTGTGACGGTGCTAGTTCATTTCACTTTGAATTTTGAATTCCTCCTCTAAATCATTTTGTAAAAGTAGGTTATGAAGTGAATAGTTCCCCAATAAAAACTTAGTTGCAGTGAAGTCTATTGGCTAGAGAAATTAAGGATAACAAGAAGGAATTCTACAGGTACATAGCAAATAAAAAACAGACTAGGGAGAATGTAGGCCCCCTCAGGAAGCTCTTGGGTGAACTAGCTACACAGGATTTGGAGAAGGCTGAGGTTCTGAATGACTTCTTTGCCTCGGTCTTCTCTAACAAAGGCTCTGACCGCACCACCCAAGTCTTGGAAGGCAGACGCAGGAACTGTGACAGCGAAGACCTTGGGCCCACTGTAGGAGAGGAACTGGTTCGAGACCATCTTAAAAATCTGAATGTGCACAAGTCCATGGGTCCTGATGAAATCCATCTGTGGATCCTGAAGGACCTGGTGGATGAAGTTGCTAAGCCACTGGCCATCATATTTCAAAAATCATGGCAGTCAGGTGAAGTTCCCGATAACTGGAAAAAGGGAAATATAACCCCCATTTTCAAGAAGGGGAAAGTGGATGACCCAGGGAACTACAGACCAGTCAGTCTCACCTCTGTGCCTGGCAAAATCTTGGAGCAGATTCTCCTGGAAGGCATGCTAAGGCACATGAAAAACAACAAGGTGCTTGGTGACAGCCAGCATGGCTTCACTAAGGGGAAATCCTGCCTGACCAATCTGGTGGCCTTTTATGATGGGGCTACAGAACTGATGGACAGGGGTAGAGCAGTTGATGTCATCTACCTGGACTTGTGCAAGGCGTTCGACACTGTCCCACACGACATCCTTGTCTCTAAATTGGAGAGACATCAATTTGATGAATGGACCACTTGGTGGATAAAGAACTGGCTGGAGGGCTGCACACAAAGAGTTGTGGTCAATGGCTCAATGTCCAGCTGGAGACCTGTAACGAGTGGTGTCCCTCAGGGATCGGTGTTGGGACCGCTCTTGTTTAACATCTTTGTTGGTGACATGGACAGTGGGATTGAGTGCGCCCTCAGCAAGTTTGCCGATGACACCAAGCTGTGTGGTTCGGTTGATACGCTGGAGGGAAGGAATGCCATCCAGAGGGACCTTGACACGCTTGTGAGGTGGGCTGATGCCAACCTCATGAAGTTTAACCATGCCAAGTGCAAGGTCCTACACCTGGGTCGGAGCAATCCCAGGCACAGCTACAGGCTGAGCAGAGAAGAGATTCAGAGCAGCCCTGTGGAGAAGGACCTGGGGGTGCTGGTTGATGAGAAAATGAACATGAGCCGGCTTCAGTGTGCGCCTGCAGCCCAGAAAGCCAACCGTATCCTGGGCTGCATCAAAAGGAGTGTGACCAGGAAGTCGAAGGAGGTGATCCTGCCCCTTTATTCTGCTCTTGTGAGACCTCACTTGGAGTATTGTGTGCAGTTCTGGTGTCCTCAACATAAAAAGGACATGGAACTGTTGGAACAAGTCCAGAGGAGGGCCACGAGAATGATCAGGGGACTGGAGCACCTCCCATATGAAGATCGACTGAGAAAGTTGGGGCTGTTCAGCCTGGAGAAGAGAAGGCTGCGTGGAGACCTCATAGGAGCCTTCCACTATCTGAAGGGGGCCTATAGGTATGCTGGGGAGGGACTCTTCATTAGGGACTGTAGTGATAGGACAAGGGGTAACACGTTAAAACTTAAACAGGGGAAGTTTAGATTGGATATATGGAGGAAATTCTTTCCTGTTAGGGTGGTGAGGCACTGGAATAGGTTGCCCAGGGAGGTTGTGAATGCTCCATCCCTGGCGGTGTTCAAGGCCAGGTTGGACGAGGCCTAGGGTGATACGGTTTAGAGCGAGGTGTCCCTGCCCATGGCAGGGGGGTTGGAACTTGATGATCTTTAGGTCTTTTCCAATCCTAACTATTCTATGATTCTATTGGCATCACTTACACATGTCTGACAGGTGAGCTGGATTCCCTATCTTAAAACCAGTCATGTTCAGATTAGCTAGATATTCCTTTGGATGTATGTACAGATGCATAGATAAGAATAACTATTTGTCAAGTGTCTTTTGCTATGCTGAATGACATTTAATTTGAATAAAAGTATTGCTTTCAGTTTCCAATGGAATTATATTGACTTTGGAAAACAAAACCAAACAAAACCAAAAAAACCCGAAAATATTCCAACATGAAATGTAAAAATTCTGAAGTCTGGTTAATCTTATAAGTAATACAGATGCTTCGTCTGAAGGGGCTGGAAAAAACTTGTAGAAAAGTGAGTGGAACATCAGAATTTAAATGGCCAGTTTCAGAGCAACTACCTGCAGTTTGCTGATTGTTGCAGAATATCCTACACTTCAAATATTCCTTGACCAAGCTTTCAAATTTTAATTCCATGTTGGTTCTTTGAAGATGCTACACCAAGGTGCAGGGGATTATTTTAGCAGTTTTGTTCTCTATCAGTATTATTTATTTTAATTATCGGGTACTGGAAAAAGAAAATTTGATTCAGTTCACTTATCGAGATGATATTTATAATGTAGATGAGGTGAATAAATACAAAGTGCAGAGAAGGCTACAGCACTTCAAAAAGTCTGTTTTAATGGTACATCTAGAAAGGCTTCTCAAAATAATTCTCTACAGTTGTTGCTCTGCTCCCTCTTTGGCTTCTGCATTTTGAGCTCCTGAGCATCATTACATGGAAAGCTTTTTTATTAAGTGTGAGGTGATGGTGTGGTTTGGTCCTCTCCACTGGAGCTCTCATTTGTGACTGTGGTTAAGCCAGTTCTGCTTAGTAGCATCTGATTAAAAGTTAATACAAATAGCTCAGCCTAATCTCAATCCAGGTTTTTAGCATGAAGCACTGTAATACCAATGACCAATTCCAGTAGTATTCTCTGGCATCCCCAGAATCAGTCCCATATCTTCTCCTTTGCTTACAGAAGACAACTTTCTAATTTTCAGGTGGCAGGGCACTTGCACTAACTCTGTGCGTCTTCTTTTTGCCCTTACAGGTATGGAGAAGCATTATTTATGAATTCAAAGCTCATCAGTGGGGTCACAGAATTCCTCAATACTGAAGAAGAACTAAGAGAGGTAATTTTTAAATTGCTTTCAGCACATGAAGCTGTATTTCTTGTAAGCACGAACCAGAGCAGGAGCCATAAGGTCTCGGTTGTCTGGAAACTCCGGTTGCTCAGCTGGAGTTGCAGACCCATGTTGCAGCTGGACAGCATGAGGATGAGGAGCAGATTGCAAAGGCATCTGAGTGTGTAGAGGTGGTGTCAGGAGGTGCAGGCACTTCTCTGTGCATGGCTGGATATGTAGGTTTGTTTTTTTCCTCTTGACTATTGGTTGAGAAACTAAAAATGAGATCTTCCTATTCAGATTAGCTTCTGCTAATGAAAAATGACTGCTACTGCTGAACCCAGGACAGCTGCAAAGGACTGCCCTAGAAAACCCCAGTGTTGAAAGCAGAAACTGCCAGTGCCTATTCTGTTTTTCTTATGTCTGCAATATTTCCATATGAGAAAAACTGTTAAGCCAATATTCTGTGCAAATGACACCAAAATAATCTGTTAGAAATGCTAAGTACTTCTTATTTAGATTGCAGAGGTTTCTCATTTTAGCCTAACATCTGCCTTGACTGAGGTAGTTGTGTGGTTGTGTTACACTCTGCTTAGCAGCTGCTCGATGTTACCTCAAATGGATCAAATTATTCTTATGCAGCATAATCACCATTAATTGAAATCTGATTGCAGTATATTTTTTTGTCCAACCCTTTGCCTGCCCTCAAGTCTAGTGGCCTCAGAAACTTATATGAGCCACAGCTGCTTTACTCAAAGCTATGCAGGTGGGAAGGACAGTGTTGGCCAGATGTGAGTATCTCCCCTGTACCAGGAAGCCTTCTGTACTCTTTGTTTCCACTGCCGTGATAGTACTGGTCGGCTGCCTGTTTATACTTTACCTAAAAGAAACTGGCCTTGTAAAAATTTTGGGATAAAAAGTACAGAGATCAGGTAAATTCTAACCACCAAATCCCTCCCATGCTTTTAATGGTGATGGGAATGAGATAATGGAAAGATCCGCTTTATCAGTTTTGAGTCCATGCACAAAGAGGTATTATTGGAAGTTAGATTCAAATAAACTAGTTGAATTTGGTGTCACCAGGAAATAAAACTTAGCTAGTTACAGATAAATGTTGCTAAACCCCTCTAATTTTATCCAAGTCAACATAACCAGAACCTACTGTGCAGATAAGCATTGCAATTCTCACTTTAAAAGAACAGTAATTCAAAGCACACCAGTGCTATCAGTGGTAATAATCCAGGTGATAGTGCTATAATTAGCAGATACACAAGAACAGAGCAGGAGCCTTTTCAGTCTGCTGGAAAAAGATCAAAGTTTTCTCATAAGGGAAGGAATCTGTTTCAGGCATTCAAAGATCATCAAATGAGTGCCCACTTGCTATTTTACCATTCTCCGCACACTGTAACCATTCCTTTTCTAAACAACTGAGCTGTATTATATCATCAAAAGGGTTCTTCAAATCAAAATGAAATAAATTTGTTGTGAAGCTTAATAAAACCAAAGGGTATCGGGGGATGCCTTCTGCTAAAGAAACTTGCATAGAAACTTGAATTAGAAACATTTCCAGTGCTCCCAATTTAGTTGCTTATGTAGAAATAAAAGTCTGGAGCAGCTGGGCTGCAGGAGAGAAGGAGGGAATGATATTAATGTGATATTCACTGACATGTCAATATCTTCCAGTGAGTGTGAAGCAATTGCATCACATCTAATTGACAGTCTGCTGTCTTATTATATTTCCTATTAAGTCTTTCTACATGATACTGCATTTACTTCAGCAGTGATGGTGGAGCTTTGTCCTAAACGCCTGACTTGTTTGTATGCAGTGGAAATATTTACTTTCTTTAGTTCCTGCAAATTTAACCTGTTAACTTGTGTTTCCAGCTAAAGAACTTCATAAAGAGTTACGAAGGAGGAGCTGCTGTCTCTTTCTCTCGTGCTGTGGAAACAGTGGAAGCCAATGTGCGGTGGAAAAAGCTTTACAAAGAAGAACTATTCCAGTGGCTAAGAAAATCCTTGACACATTAATCTGTCTTTCCAGCTAAGCATTTAACAAGAAGCTCTGTAAGAGGAAACATTTTAGAAGTGTTCAACGTTAGAATCATGAAGACAAGATCAGATTGCAGGGATAAGTTTTTTTTTTCCTTTGTTTTCTAATTGTGGGATTTGTTTTTGTTTGTTTGGGTTTTTTTTACACTGGGCTTTTGTGAAATTGTCAAGAAGCTTTTCAGAAGAGAAGATCATGAATGCTTGTGAAATCCAGTCCTCAGTGTACAAAACCAAACATGATATTAAGTGGTGCATGTAAATGTTGAAGAAAAACAAACAAAAACCCCTTCAATGACTGTTTTGTGCATGCTTGTACCGTCCCTGCCTGTATTCTAGCATGCTTATGTGAAACAGCCACATTTTGTATGTGAGTTCCAGTTACATCAAAGATGGGCATTATACAAAGCACAAAGACTATCTACGACAATCAGTGTTGCAGTGAACAAAAGGAAAACCAGTGAACAAAAGGAAAAGAAGGAAAAGGAAATGTAGAAGGCTTCCAACATGGGGCAGTATGAGATGTAAAGTCAACTTTTTAGCTAGCTGCCAATCAGTCTACCACTCAGTTTGTCTCTTAATAGTTACAAAGATGCCACCAGTTGTATCTGCAGTCTTCATATACCCATATTTAAATAAGGAGAATATATATAGAGAGGAGGAAGATAAAGGGGCATGGAGGCAGGGGGAGAGAGAAAACAAGGACATCATCCATACATTACAATTATATGCATTTATTCACCGCTGATCAGTGGAACAGTGTAGAGCTGGATGTGAACATATGCAGTGTCAGAGGGTAACTTCACATTGATTTCACAGAATACATGAAGCACCTCCTCTCAACTATTTTAGAAGGTGGTGATATTTACAATGGGTCACCCAACCTGTCCAGTACTGAGTTATGCAGGTGACTGTGCACAAGTATTATAGATAAACTTAAGATTCACATGGAAATAAACAAAAAGGGAAAATATCTTGCATGCAAAGACATTACTCAAGGTTGTCTTGCACATGGTCGACCAGCCTCTGTATTGATTTATTATGATAGACAGGTCAGATTCTCTGTGTGGGCAATACTTCTGAAAATATGGAATGTGGCATTCATGCTAATTTAGAAAAGTGGAATATGGAGAAAGAAAGTATATGTGTGTGCATGTAGGAGGTGTTTATTCATATGGGCTAATACCACAAACACTGTTTTCTTTCTGTTTTCTTGTGTTTTACATAGACTGCTGTAGATGAATGATGTTTCCTTTTTCTCAATCCTTAATCTGAAAGATCAGTGACACAGTGATCATCTGTGTACTACACAGATAGTATAACTACCTGCACCATTGGTGCTAAGTGTTGAGGAAAAAAATGATGGGCGACAAATCCTTTCTCATGTCTACACTGTAGAGAAAACAACCCACAAAACTACAGAGAGTTTTCAGGAGTCAGACTGCAGCAGCTTCAGAGGGTGAATGTTTCTTTATCCCACCCCACCCCATGTGACCACAGCATGGCCCTGTACATTGGAAACGTGGCCAGCCGGAGCAGAGAGAAGCAATTTTTCTTCACAAGTTATGGAAGTTACCAACATGATTTACACTTGCATTTTCTTGTTCCCAGTAAATTGTGAATTGAAACATTAGTGCAAAAGAAACCAAATCCAAGCATCTTCAGATATTATCAGAGTTGTGTGCAGACAGTATTGTTTTCTGGGCTGTCATTCCCATGGTACCCTGCTCTTCAAGAACTGGTAAACACATCCCATAACTAAGTTGTACCTATCTTCAGCCTGTCATTTTGTGTCTTTTACCAAGCAGAGGGTGCTGTTTGTGGATTGAGTGCATGAAATCATTGTGTGGCCATTTGCTCCAATGTTTGGTGCTCTGTAGCACTGCATGTTAGCTTGACCACATGTAACCAAAAGAAGAGGGAATCCTGTGCTCTTGTACTGGTAATTCTTTGCCTTATAGTAAGCCCTAAACCTTTGTGCTATGTTGCAATGCTAGTGAACCTAATGCCCAGAGACGTTATTATGTCCAAGCCAAGTGAAATCCTTCTCCTCCTATATATTTTACCTACCTCACAGGGGTGTTGTGAGGCTTGACTAATGTTAGCAAAGCACTTGAATATCCTCTAATGAAATGCATTTAAAAGTGCAAAGTATTATTTTATGTGGTTGACCACACTCAACCTCAATGCCAGTATGTAGCGTCACATTTTTAATTTCTACTGGACAATATCACATGCAGATTTCATATAATAAAAAAGTAAGCCAAATATTATTTAATATAACCTTTACCCCGTAATGAAGGCCAAAATTGTGATATCCAAAGAGTGTGCAGAAAACCAAGCCCTCAAATGTGAATTGCTTTGAGGATTTCAGAGAAGAGTGTGCGTAATGGTCTGTTGCTTTGCAATTTTATTCAAGATTGTCTTTGATGAGTTTTCTTTTTTAGCACCACAGATTAAACCACATACCTTCAGGATGTGCATAAAAGTTTCTGGTCTTTCCATTGATAAAGGGCAGGCTAACAGTATGTTCCAAAGTCAAAAGTTTATTTCAGCCTATATATTCTGCACAGTGCACAGAAGATTCCACTGTTGCTCGTTCGAATTGAAGTTCTTGCACATTTAGCTGGTGTTGGATGTAAATTACTGTTTTAGTGGCCTTGAGCAACTGGTCTACCACAGATATCAAGCCCTAAATGTGTTATACATACCTATTGATGTACTGCTTATAATTGTTCTATTCTAATAATGTTTCAGAATTATTTAGAACACTATTACTGCTACAGCGAAGGTTACGTTGGCCTTTCCATTATAATTTCCTAGTCTTTTATTTTTTATATTTTGTATTTTGCTCTTTCACAGTGAATCAGGATTAAGTTTAAATGGATTAAATCCAACAAAATTATAGCTGTTTTTTACAATATTCAACCCCTGCATCCCTCCCCCCCGCATTTATTTATATGTCTTTAGAAGCTATTTTTAATAAGAAGTTCCACACAGCTGTGTGTTAAAGAATAGTTGATACCTCATGGAAAACTAATACAGTCTACTTAGAAAAATCTATTTATTTTATTGATTTTCTTTCTCCTTTACCAGTCTTTTTCTTCCTTTATCCTTATATAAAAATGGGCCCCATTTTTATAACTTGGATTGTGATTAGGAAGCCAGTAGCCCAAACTTGTCAGTATTTTCAAATGCAGGGTTTAATTTTGTCCTTTATAATGATAAGAGATGCTGCAAAATGTGGATCCAGTGTGAATGTGGACCTCACCCAGGCCCGGTGTGCCATTTTGTAGAGATTTGATGAGATCTGTGTCTCCAGTCAGCCTTTTGTATGACTCAAGGTCCATTGCAATTGTTAATTGATACAGCTTACTAAATCATACAGGAAGATATATGAATAGTTATGTTTTTATGCCGGCATAACAATATACCTGTTGCAAAAATACCTATTGGAGTTTTATAACATTTTCCACTTCAAAAATCTCAGTCTATTACGTAGCTAGTGGAATTATTCATGTATCCACTGCTAATAGCTATTAAAATGATATTAGGTGTTAATTGTGACTAGGGCAGAACAATGTAAAAACATTTTTCTGAAATGAAATGTCACTTCTGCTATTACTGGGAGTATTTGGACATTGATTTTCATGAAAAAAACTTCATGTGTCCTCAGGTACATCCAAATTTGTGACCTTTGATGATCTTTTCAGTGAATATAGCAAGAATTCCAATACTATGTTGGAAACTGAAGCTGAATTTTGTGTAGCTCTTGGGCTGTTGTGGATATTTCACTGAGCTTTAGAGTGTCAAAAGAAATATCTCCACTGATGCAGAAGGGTGCTTTCACAGCAAAGATCCTGAACCATGCAATTAAATCCTTAGTAGTAAAGAATAAAAGATGAAAATTATATATATATTTATGTGAAAAATCCTCCATAGAGCTAATTTTCCCGTAAAATGTCAGTAAGTCTCACTATATGGGTAGAATAAATTGAAGACAATATTTGCGGTTGAGGGTGCCTTTGTTCAGATACCTGCATAATAAGGCTTTGGTTTTCCATATGATCATGAATGAGGTAAATGAGAAGAAACTCTGAGTCAAATGTGCAACTTTCTGTTTGAGGGAAAAGGATGTGGCTTTGAAAACTGTTTGTGTATATAATCAACTTACCACTCCTGTCATGGGTATTCACCCTATTAGGCTTCCTGTCTTAAGCAGGGTTTATAGCCACAGTGTCAGAATCAGCAAGGAGGAATAAAAGGACCATCCTGCTTCTAAGCAGACTGAATAGAGGATGTTTGCCCAGTTTTGGATGGGCAATCTAAAAACTGCTGGCTGGATCATCTGCTGCTGCCACTATCCCACCCAGGTCAGGAAGGCAGGTGAAAGCCACTGGAGTGCAGAGAGGCTCCATCCATGTTACTCTCAGCTAGATAGGAGGAACAGAAGGTCCCTTTGTTGGTTATGGGTTATGGTTCAGAGATTAGTGTCACTGCCTTGTGATAGCAGGAAACAAATGTCCTGCTAATGAGTGTGCGTTGCTCAGAAACACCTACATCCCTGAGCTCTGGTTGCTCCAGCAGGAAAAAGTTGACCAAAATATTTGTAAGAGACATGTGTAATGTCCCTTCTTCAGAAGTAATTTCAAACAGTCAAATATTTTGTTTTTCAGGTATTCATAAGAACACAGACCATCTTTTCTTTAGGATATTTTTGTTAATATTTGAAAATGTGCCATGAATTTTTTGGACATTTTCCTAACAAATGGTTTAGAAGAATGTCAGTGCAAATTATTTTTGGTAATAATAGTAGTAACAGTAGTTACTATACTAATACCATCAAAAAAATCAGATGCCCGTGCAAACCTGTATGGCACTAGCAACAGTTCCCTCTTTGTATATAAAACTGTAAAAAAATTGGCCACTGTGTTTCTCATATGGCTGTGGAAGCTTCCGTCTGTTTTAAAACTAATACTGAAACCCAGTGAAACCACTCTGACTTGAGCAAAAATCATAGAATCATGGAATGGTTAGGTTTGGAAAGGGCCTTAAGATCATCTAGGTCCAACCCCCTGCCATGGGCAGGAAGTCCATGCTGACATGAATAATTTAGTTTTTAATGAGAGGGAAAGGGAGAAAGGGATTGCTGTGTGTGAAGATTTTTCACCAAAGTAAAGCTACATGCCCTAGTTGGAGCAGAATTTTAAAATCACATATATTTTGAAGAAGCTGGTTAAACTTAGTTCCATGTTGTGTCCATGCTGACAGTGGAGAGTAGATTGACCTCAGAATATCCCAGCATGTTCATAGAATCATAGAATCATAGAATAGTTAGGGTTGGAAAGGACCTTAAGATCATCAAGTTCCAACCCCCACCTCACACTAAACCATCTCACCCAAGGCCTCGCCCAACCTGGCCTTGAACACTGCCAGGGATGGAGCATTCACAACCTCCTTGGGCAACCCATTCCAGTGCCTCACCACCCTAACAGGAAAGAATTTCCTCCTTATAGCCAATCTAAACTTCCCCTGTTTAAGTTTTAACCTGTTACCCCTTGTCCTATCACTACAGTTCCTAATGAAGAGTCCCTCCTCAGCATCCCTATAGGCCCCCTAATGTTAATACAGTTGAAGTCAGATTCTGTAAAAGATGTATGGAACTGGTTCCATTGAGCTGTGTCAAGGAGGATCACCAACATAAGCAAGTGGCGTGAGTCAGACCAAATGTCCTTTCTCAGAAAAAAATGCCTTTCTATTTGGCTGATTTGTAACTAGTGAATTAAGTGTGACGTTGCCAAACAGTATTTCCAGTTGCTTTGCTTATTTTACATGCACCGTTTCCTAAGGATGTAAAAGTGGTGTTGGTAGAGAACACAGAAGTGAGCAATGGGGACTGTGCTGCAGCCGGCAGTCACAAGCCAGGAGGCTTTAGCCACAGTGCATCAATGTTTCCTGGGCAGCATCACTTGGATTTGCCTGATCAAGGATAGCCTCGGTAAAGCAGATAAGGCCAAGAGCCAAGATGCAGTCTCAGTTCTCTGCCACACGTTTTGGTCCACTTAATATGTTCATTTCTGTAATTTATTAATTACAGAAATATTTAATAATAATACATAACCTCTAGCCAAACTGCCGACACTGCAGATCCTCTGGTGAGGTAGATCCATTGAAGTGACTGATGTGACTTGCAGCTGAGGATCTAACCCATTGCTTTCGGAACAGTCCCCTGAGGTGACAGCTGGGCTATTGTACAGGTTGTTTTACGTATTTGTATCTAGGTTTCAGTAGCACATATTGAATAACAAATGTTTTTGTTTTCCATTTGGTTTTTGTTAGAGTAATATTTTGTGATCTGTTCCAATGTGATAAAGCTTTATAACATGCTTGGAGAACTGCGGAATACTTTACTGTGAAGAGTGTGGTTGCTACCCTCTCTTTTTCTTGTGAACAGTAGATTTCAGCAGAGATGGACTTCCCTGGACTTAGACGCTCTGTGAAAAAACTTCTGACAGTTTCTAATGGAAACATCATTGTAATTAATGTATAACTACCCTGTACAAAGACAGCTTTATTATATGTGTAAATGTAATTTTGCTATGTTGTTTTATGTTTGAGGGACAATAGGCTTTGGTGTGAGTGAGACATACAGACTTATAAAAACAGAGTTTGTAGCTCTCTGTCTGATGTTTTACTGAAAGGTGTTCAGTTGCTCTATTTTTGCAGAAGATAAACATATACCAGGACCCTGAAAACTAATCATCTATTCCACTACACACGCATCAATGGCACAAATGGATAATACTATTGAAAATAAAGGCTCGATAATAAATTGCATTATTTTCCCAAGAGACTTGACATGTAAGATCTTTTGACACCTTAAGGAGAAAGAAGTCCTGCAGCTATTAATGCTGGTTATAATGAATGAGTCCCTCTATTAATTCTGTCTCAGCCTTTGATTAATTCTGAATACTGTAATTAGAAGAACATATTTTTCCATCACTTCTCGAATCTGTGCTCTTTGGAATTCAGCTTGTCAAGTAAGAGGTGGAGCTGGCTCAGTTTAGATACAGTTTACCAATGGTATCACACAAAGTAGTGTTTGCAAGATTTGAATGCCATTTTCATTTAAAGGGACTATAGATCATTGCATAATGTCACAGTTCTCTATGTACTGTATACACATGCATGTGTAGCTTCTAGTTCTGAACATTTTGCTCTGACAAAGCTTTCATTGGTTATTTTTATTTATAGATCCTATTCAAAAGCTTCAACTCAGCAAAGCAGTTAGACATAGGCAGATTGTAAGGCTGTGTTGGCCATAACACATGATTGGCACATAGGCAGTCCCACTGATTTCTGTGGGATAAATCACACTCTTCAAATTAATGTATCAAATCATCCAAATGGGCCGAGTCTTTCTGGAAAGTTATTTAGGTTGAAACCTGTTACTGCACAGGTTTCAAGTGAGGGATATGGGGATGGGTTTTTTGCTGAGTTTAAAATCACAACTTAACTTTATAGAGAGCCAAATGCCCTTCCCTCTTTTTTTTATAGAAAAGCATATATTTTGCAAGTAGTGGGGAGATGCTAACTAATTCTCAGTATCTAAATATGCCAAATTTAATAAGATTTTTCTTTCGTTGTTTGAAACATCCTAGATTTTGGAATAAAAGCATAATTATTCTAACAATAATTAATTAATATAGAAGTAATCAGCAATTTAAACCATTAGCCAAATAAAATATATTAATTCCTGTTACAGTTTACCAGAACAGTGTTTTTCTATGATATGCCTTTAAAAATGACTCCATAAATATGGGACCACTATGCGTTCAACATAAAATTTTTATTTCATTCTGAAGACTGCGTAAATGGATTTTTTTTTAATAAGAAATTTTATCTTCTGTATTTTAAGCAGAACAAATTTGAATTTTGTCTCTGATAATAAAATTTTGTATAGTAATGTGTAATTTATCACTGTCTTAATTTTCTGACGTGGAGACATGGCTAAGATAGATAATACTCAGCCTTTTGATTATGCTCCCATTTCAGCTGAGATAACAGTTTAATAATGCTGAATAGATACACTGAGGTTTCACAGTTAAAAACATGGAAGAAAAGTATTTTTTGATGGAGGGATTTTTCAAAACACATTCAGGTGCTGGGACTAGTACAAAGCAGAGTTCCACAGTAAATACTGAGTTTGGGCTTGGAAGTACTCTTAGGCAGTCCAAGACTAACAGAACTGAGACTGGAATAGAGAGCAAAGTCTGTCTTTTGTGCTTTTCTAATTATGTAAATTTTGAATAAGCAAAAAGATCTTTTCATTGGTAGAAGTGATTTCAACTGGAATGCAGTTCAAATGACTTTTTAATAGAGTCCTTGAATTCAGGCTATTATTTTCCTTTTTTGAAGAACAGTTTTCAGTAACAATGAGATGTGAAATATGTGCAATTATTTACCCATTGGGTACAATCATGTTCCCACTGAAGTCAATTGGAGCTTTGACATTGACATCACTGGGAGTAAAAGCCAACCCTGTATTTTTCAAAATATACCTTTCAATGCCAGAATGTCTTTTTTCTTTAACAATAAAGATGTTTTCTTCTGTACTGCACATCTTAGTCTGCTGAAAAGCCAAAGGGATTTTTTAAGGTCCTGATTCTGCAAAGCACAACAGGCAGCATTGATGCTTTGAGCACAGGTAGGCAGAACTGGGGCCTAAATGAATATGTTTATAGCATCCTACCATTAAGCACTTCACTGTATTATTCTAAAGTTTTGACCATCCGATATGTCAGCAGAGTATGGAGACGTACCTCTTATACCTCGTTTTCCTTAGTTCAGGACTGAAGTTCTGAATGCCTGAGGCAGTGACCTGGGGGCCAGTATGGAGCTTTCACATGAAGAGGGGATACTGGTATGTAGGGTAAACTGAAAAGCTAGCATGTACTGTCCCCCAGAAGAGGCCTTGTCCCTCTTTTGTGGTACACATACCTCTCCAGGAGTGTTGAAATAGCTGAGATGAAGTGCATGGCCACCTTGGAAGCAGCCCTGGAAGGGGAGATGGAGCATGAGGAGGGAGAAATGGCACTTCCCTCTGAAATCCCAGTGGCATCACATCTCCTAATCAAGCATCAGAAAGAACATGCTTGTTTCTTCCCCAGTGTGGCCACTGCAATCAGCAGCACTTCAGTCAGTGGCTGAACTGCTTTCAAGTCAAACATTTTCATACAAGACCAAATGAAGAGCTGTTTATTTGCTCTCAGCTCAGTGTCTTCAGTAAGAGCAGAACTTTAAAGGCGTACATTTGCTTTGAAAGCTCCACGGCTGAGCTGGAGGGAGTAGGAGGGAAAGAACTTAGAGCCTTTGGTTTGTAAATTGACTTAGAAGTATTTGCTATCTTAGAAAATCAGCTTTTGCTGACTTATTCCCTGCTTCCTCTTACTCCTAGTGAAAAATTATCTAGCTTCCTTTAAGCTGCACCTTCAGCATAGAAGCCACCACACAGAGTCCCACTGCTGTCAGAGTCACTTTGAGTCCTGCATGCTGCAAAGACCAGGGCCTTGGGAGCAGAGGGAAATGGTTCAGTGAGCTGGTGATAATCCTGGCTGTTCTAAGAATCAAGCACATACACCACATGTTAGGGAAACAGTATTGAGAAAAAAGTATTTTGATGGCCAAGGCTGTGTTATGGATGGGATGGGAAAATGAGCACAGAGATAGCAGTCAGAAAAGTGTAATGAAGGTAAGGCTGAAATGATGTGAAATAATGAGGGTGTGCTTGGGAAATTAGAGCCTCATTATGCTGAAACTCGGTCTTTGAGTTAGCAGCTATATCTACTGCAGCCAAAATCTAATTAAAGTAAACAGAAATTGCTGAATGGTTAAAAGGAGGCACCCTGCAAGTGGCTGTTGTTTGCATTTTGGAGCTGATGTCAAGCTGCACAAACTCCTCTGTACTAAATCTAGCCCATACTGGCTATGTCTGTGCCAGTTTGTCAGCCCATTAGAATCTGGACTATTTCTGCAAGCCTGCGTGAGAACTGCAGCAGCAAGGCGATGGTAAGATTAGATTCTCAGGTACACTTCCTGTGCGTCACCTCCTTCCTTTCTGTTACAGTCCTACTGCTCTTTTTTTTCAGGCCACAGCAATTGTAGGAAGAGCAAGTAGAGCCTGGATATATTTTGTATGGTTTTTCCTTCGTATCACCTTGACTGTTAGCAGTAATTAGAGCGCTACAATGAAGAAACAAGGGCAGAAAGATCTAAGTGGCCTTGACCTTCCATGGTGCTATCCATCCTTACCCTAATCCACCAAAGTTCCTCACTATCTATCTGCTGAACTGCTAGGGTCTAGGTGGCAGCATTAGGGCTTAAGCCCTAGTATAGCATTTCTATCTTGCAGTGTATTGAACACAATGTTAATTACTCATTGCACTGCTGCAGTGTTACTTTCATCAAGCATCTTTTTGCTTCTTGAACACTCAGGATTCACTTTTGTCTGTTATACTTGCCATCATTTTTGACTTGCTCATTGCAGAAGGTTAAGAAAAAGAAAGAGGAGAAAGAGGGGGAGGATAATAAGATGCTATTACATGACATGTTTATTACAGTAATTCATTTCATGTGGCACAGAACCGTTGCCAGTGATAAATGCATGTTCCTGGTACAATTATGAGATGTACCTCAAGATTTTCAACAATAAAGCTGTCAAAAGGTTGCAATAAGCACAAGCAGAAATGTGAATTCATCCCTTAAAAAGATGAAATAGCTCACAAATGTGATTTAAATAAATGGTATTATTTTCAGAGATGCACTTTCAGATCCATTAACTATTTATAGTTAATACCAAAATTGTGTATTGTTTCTACTCTACAATCATGGATGTAACCCATTTTTTCTCATCCCACTCAGTTGCTTAGCTGATTGACACATTTGAAATACGTTTCTATGGAGGTTAGAGTAAGTGTGTCATAATAGAATTCTTATCACAAAATCAGCATTTATTTCCATATGTATAAGTGGAAACTGGAGCATTTATGTCCCTTTCTACCCCAGGGCAGGTAAGTTATTCCAAATGAGAATATGTCAGCTTGGAAAGTGGAGGCACTTTGGGGAGGGGGAAGAGGGTCTTTCTCGACTATTTTCTGAAGATCTATGAAGGATGAGCAGAGGAAAACCCCAACCCCAAAGAATCTGGAGCAAATGGATAAAAAGCCAAGACACAAGAAGGAATTGTGACTGGGGGTCTGAGAAAAGATTACCCAGAAGGCACTTTGGACTGAATGCTGAATTAAAAGACTGAAAAAATATGTACATAGGATTATTTCACATCAACACATCCAATATAATGCCAAGCAGTTACAAGAATCTCCAGTGGAACCAGTGTGGTAGGAGAGAGCTCAAGGTTTCCTATTAAAAAGTATTCACTGGCCAATATCATTAGATTACTGAAAAACATGCATTTTAAAATGTTTCTCCTGTAGTTACCAACAATGATAAGACAAGTTATTTCTGCTTAAGAGAAATACTGTGTGATGGTTACCACTAAATGGTGTGGGTTTGGGAAGAAGTAAAAGACGAAGACTTCCTTAGCGCCTTGTTGTGACTGGTCTAGGCCAGTGGGCTGAGAGGCTTAGTTGGGATTTCATGCCATGTGCTATCCAACTGCAAAATTTTCCCTTTAGCTTTAAAACAGTTATGTATACATAAGCTGCACAATGTATACAGAATGCTTGTACCATATTAAAATATATGAACTGCTTAGGGGAGTTCTTGCTTGAACTAAGATTAGTTCACAGAATTCAGTAGCAGATAAATGGTTGACTCAGGAATTTCTTTGTTCTGTTTAAATCTCCTTATCACTGAGGGTATTTTTCAGAAACTCAAACTTAAGCCTGGGGAAAACAGTAGTATGAATAAAAAACTAAGGACAAAATATCAGGATCATGGTTCATAAAATCTGTCTCTGCATCTGTCTTTACATAATTCATCCTTCTTTGACCTTGCCCTATATCAAAATTTTGAAGACAATATAGGGTTTGCATTTCACTATTTTGGTGCGTACAGTATGACACTAAATTAACATGGGCAAATATTTAATTGAGAGAGCTGCATGGAATTTCTATGGAGGCTAAGTGCTCAAAATTACACATACAGTAAATAGGAAAATGAAGGTCATCATAGCTTTAAAATTAGGTGTGCAATTGTAATTACAATTTTAAAAGCATTTCACTTGTGTTCAGCAATTGTAATAGGGTATAAAATGGTGGTACACATTTTTTGTGTCTAAGCGATTTGTTTAGGCTATAAAAGGACAGAATTCTATGAATTCTTTCCTACATATGTTAAATTGCAGCTTTGGCTAACCACATACAAACCTGACAGGATATAAAGGTACAAAATTCTAACTGCACTACATTTGAAAAACTGAAGTAAATAATCATAGAATCAGAGAATCATAGAATAGCTAGGGTTGGAAAGGACCTAAAGATCATCAGGTTCCAACCCCCCTGCCATGGGCAGGGACACCTCGCTCTAAACCATCTCACCCAAGGCCTCGTCCAGCCCAGCCTTGAATACTGCCAGGGATGGAGCATTCACAACCTCCTTGGGCAACCTATTTCAGTGCCTCACCACCCTAACAGGAAAGAATTTCCTCCTTATATCCAATCTAAACTTCCCCTGTTTAAGTTTTAACCCATTACGCCTTGTCCTATCACTACAGTCCCTAATGAAGAGTCCATCCCCAGCATCCCTATAGGCCCCCTTCAGATACTGGAAGGCTGCTATGAGGTCTACACGCAGCCTTCTCCAGGCTGAGCAGCCTGAACTTTCTCAGCCGATCTTCATACGGGAGGTGCTCCAGTCCCCTGATCATTCTCGTGGCCCTCCTCTGGACTTGTTCCAACAGTTCCATGTCCTTTTTATGTCGAGGACAGCACAATACTCCAGGTGAGGTCTCATGAGAGCAGAGCAGAGGGGCAGGATCAACTCCTTCGACCTGCTGGTCACGCTCCTTTTGATGCAGCCCAGGATACGGTTGGCTTTCTGGGCTGCAAGCACACACTGAAGCCGGCTCATGTTCATTTTCTCATCGACCAGCACCCCCAAGTCCTCCTCCTCAGGGCTGCTTTGAATCTCTTCTCTGCCCAACCTGTAGCTGTGCCTGGGATTGCTTCGACCCAGGTGTAGGACCTTGCACTTGGCATGGTTAAACTCCATGAGGTTGGCATCAGCCCACCTCACAAGTGTGTCAAGGTCCCTCTGAATGGCATTCCTTCCCTCCAGCATATCAACCGAACCACACAGCTTGGTGTCATCGGCAAACTTGCTGAGGGCGATTTGCTAACACCAAAGGATTAAGGGAAATATGTAATGAGAATTGACTCTACAAAATTCTGCAAGCTAAGTTCAAGCATATATAGACAAGTGAATAAACTCCGATAAACAGAGCTGACTTACTTCCAGCTGGGCAAGATCAAGTTTGTCTTCCTTATAGGTAAGTTACTTTTCGCTACATTGTTCTGGCAACTTCTAATTTGTATCAGAGTGGGTGACAGAAAAACTACATCCAGTGTTCTAATGCACAGCGGGATCTGGACTTCCATGTTTCCTGGTAGTAATGATTCAATTAATGTGCTATCCAGTCTTATTTTAGTAGTGCTAGATAGATTTGAACAGCTGAGACAAAGCAATGTAATGCAATCCTTCCATCCCTACAGTGTGTGTCAGATTTGCCAAGTTTAGATGTCTATTAGATGTCTGCATCTGAGCTAGTTATCAAGGATACTTCAGTCAACATGAGCAAATAAATCACATCACAAAATATGCAATTAATGCAGTAAGGTGGATAAAAAAAGTTAAATACAATGAATTTCAGTAGTAGGATAATGTACATAGCAAATTTTAAAGGCTTACCCTGAAGTGAATGATGAACTTCTTGGAAAAACTGACTACATTTAATGTAAATTAAACTAGTAATTGAAGGCCAACTCAGAGAATTGGTCAGAAAGTGAATGTAAAAGTAACCAGCAAACTAAGGGAGCCTTGAGCCTTGATAGGGTGGGATAATTTCGTTTGGGTTTTTTTTTTTTTTTTTTTTTTCACAGGCCTCTGTCACTAGTGTTAGCATGAAGCAATATAACCTAGTCAAAATATGTTTGAGGATAGACACTGTTCTGACAGATGGCAACCTTCTGATAGCAGGAAACTGCTGCAAAATTGATTCTTTCTTATATTCTGATTTAAAGCCAGATTTCTTTTTCTCCCCACCACATGAGAGGTATCAGCTTTTGTTCACTTCATTAGTATTTAGGGTTTGACTGTTTTCTGATGACATTTATCAGGAACAGCCCCGGAGTAGTGTTTTTACCTGAAACTAAAGTAGCTCCTGAAGTACGCAAAGGGCAGAGAACAGATGGATTACCTGAGCAAGGCTCTGGTTTTATTCATGAATAAGATAAATTCTTCCTAAATCTTTGATGTTATGATAGGGTAGATGTGTGATATAGAAAATTTATTGTATTATCTGGATGTTTTCAAATTGTAATGTCTTATATCATAAAACCAGAAGTAGTATCTAGCCCTATGTAGCGGGAAACATAAGGTGGTGCAATGATTTTCTTCACAGTGATTTCAACTGGCAAGAAGTCAATACATGTGTGTAGCAAAAAAAAAAAAAAAAAAAAAAAAAAGTTTTAGAAATATAAAAATAAAATAACAGAAGTGATCATGGCCTTGAATAAAAGTATTATACTGAAATGGATTAACATACCACTATTAAGAGAGAAGTATGGAACACTACAGTACCAAGTCAATGGTCAGGAAAATATGTATAAAGATGAACTAGTCCCTTTGACCAAGCAGGAAATGGCTGTAGGCTTCACAGCCCCTACACACATTTCAAACTGTTGGTAGAAATATAGTAGTCAAATAGCAGAATAGAAATGGAGGAATAGATTAAAATAACTACCTACTACTGGGCTTCAGAAAATTGAAGGTGATCAACACATGATGATTATTTATACTCAGCTAGAGTGTTGCCCTTTAATAAGTCTAACTTTGATCATTAGGATGCTAAAGAAAGTAGTGTTGGGGAAAAAAAGGCATTTCTGACTTCTGGAGGATAATGAAAGCAACAGCATTAAGTAATGTGAATTTACCAAGTACAGATCTGGCAAGACAAACTTGATGACTGCTTTTTGGATAGAATAGCTAAGTTATTGGATGAATTCAGAGCAGTAGCTATCATTTATTTGGATTTTAATATAACATTTAAGAGAAGCTTTTAAAATTAATTAAAATTGGCCAGGGAACAAACATGTTCACATGGCCTGAAGCTGTCTGAGGAACTGTGGCGATCTGTAAGACTTGGGTGAGGTACCTAGTGGTTGCCTGGGTTTTAATATGTTCATTAATAATTTCTCAGAAAGGGAGGAAAAAGCAGCCTGTCAATGAAATTTACAGTGTGAGGGACTCGCTAACAACAATAAGGATGGGGAAAATTTACGAGACCCTACCTAAAGAATTTAATATTGGGCAGGAAATAAGATTCACCTCTAAATGCAGGCTAATTCTCCTGGGAAAAATTATTCAAAACCCCAGTTACTCAGTAAAATGGAAAAACTTCAATAGTACCAGTGCAAAATAGTCTAGAGAAGTTAGCAGAGAAAAGCAGGTACAAGTTTACAATGAGTTATAGTAGCAAAATGAGCTAGTACCATTATGGGATCACACTGTAATGCATAATGTCACTCAGCAAGTAGTTTTAATCTTTGTCTACCAATTTTGGTTTGACTGCAATTGGGTAAGGTTTTTCGTTCTCAGAAAGAATTTAACTGGAAAGAATTCAAGATGAGAAATAATCTGGGATTTAGGACAATGGTATTTGATTGCTCTAATTAGATGTCTCAAATTGTTAATAAAATTAAGTCCTTTGCAAAAAGATTATGAAAATAAAAAAGTGTCTATGTATTTATATATACACTGAATAGATATAAGATAATTAAGAAAATCTTACATTAAAGACCAGTGACTTAGACATTCAGTGACTAACCTAAATGCAGTTAAGAAGAACAAGTTTCTGTGATTATATCTGGAGACAAGAGGAGTCTAAATAACTATAAGCAGAGTGTTTGCTATGTCATGTTAAATTATTTGGATCATTTGTGTGTTTAATATTTTGATGCTTATATGAGCTATGGTAGTATGTGCCTCTAGAAGCAATATAAAGGGAAAGGAAGAGGTGCTGTAGCTTAGCTCTCCTGAATTTCCTAGAATGGACAGGTTGAATCCTTCAGTAATGGGACAAAATTAAGAACAGGAACACCAGACCCTGGTGAGCTGTCTGCAAGTACTCTCTCAGTGTTTCCATTGATGCCACAATCTGGAAAACATTACAAAATGTGAACCAAAACCAATAGTGGCACAGATTTACTGCTCTGTCACATCTTAAATTTCTCCAGCTGCTGTCAGTTTATGTCTTTAAAAGATGTTTGAAGAACATATCTGCTCACTAGCTAAGAGGTGTGTAGATTGACATCTGCCACTGGAAATGAATTGTACCTACTGGCTGATAGCAGAGTTGCAAAGACCTTGCTATCCTTACTGGGAGCTGCAAGCATGAGGAAAGGGAGGGTTTGGGTTTACTGCCTCCCTACCAGGGCCTGTAATCCTTTCATGACAAATCTTAGCACAGTGGTTGTCAGAAGGTATGGCTTTGGAGTGAATAACTATTGATAAGAAAATATAAAGCATATAATTTAATTTATTTCTGTCTTTAGTTTTTTTGTGTGATTGCAGCTATACCTTGAAAAATTCTTATATGACTCTGATTCTAAAACTCAGATTCTCCTAGAAACAAATTGTAGCAGTGCTCAGATACACACCCCATTGGTAATTGAAAGCACTTTGGGCATCTTAAAAATGAGATTTTGATGCATAGATAAGTCTAACAACACATTACAATATTGCCCTCTAAAAGTGTGCAAGATATTCTTGGCTTGCTGCATATTACATAACACAGCCATTAAATGCAGATTATCTTTCAAAGGAGAGGCAGAGATTAATGAGTCAAATGAAAATGATGAATTAAATGAGCCCGATCAGACACACTTACAAAATTAGCTAGCAAAGAGTTCTATAGAAACAAGAAATATTAGAGCTAGATTGCTCAAACACAATTTTAAGAAGAGTGGCAATGCATATAAACATACATTATCACATTACAGTCTTCTTATTATGTTTTTTTCCCCTGTCAGATACCTAATGCAAAGACATTGCAGGCATTACTCTGCAAGCAGTACCTTGGGCAAGAAAAAACAAATTGAATACTAAGACTCAGGACTGCTGGATTCTGACCCTGCACTGGCTCTTTTTCCAGTGGGAACTGGAGACTTCAGTGGAGCTCCATGCAAATCCAGGAAAGTCTTACCTTGCAGTCAGGCCAGATCAGAGCTATAAATCAAAGCCACTGATTTGCTCTGTGTCTTTAGGCAAATCATTTATCCTAGCAGAATGCAAGTCATTTAGCCTTTGCATAATAATACTTTCTCCCCAAGGGATATTGGGAGGTATAAGTATTGAGATGGGAAAAAGTTCAGAGAACCTTTGGTAGAAGTTGTTTTGTGAATGCAAAGTTGTCTTGTTTTTACATGCTATAATGGGCAGGAAGCTGGTGACTTACTATTTGACACTTAAGGTTTGCCTCCTGCCCATGTCTGCTAACAGGTTTCCTTGTGTGTTAGCAAAGCTGTCACTGATGCAGTTTATCCAGCTGTTTCTAATATTGACCCTGAAACAGGAGGTTTGCACCTCCCCAACCTCTTTATGTTCATGTAAAGTGTCCTACAAAAGGAATGCTTTCAATGCAGTAGGGACACAGCTTGTCTTAGGACCATTTTGTGGGATCCCCAGACTTTCAAGGTACATCTTTCGACACAATGCAAGTACTGTGGTCCCCCCCACCCAGCTCACAGCCTGACCAGAGGCAGCTCTGTACTTATCACCCCTCTGTAATCAGCTTGCCAGCTACACTGTTCAGAGGCAGCTGAACTGCTGGTACTCCTTTCATTTCCTCAGGTACAAACTGCTCTGTTGACCCAGCCTCGCAGATTAACACATTTATGTTAAGCAGCAATCTGCGGGTCATTCTGGTTCCAGACTAAAGAATGTCTTTTGTGCCTGAAATGTTAGGGATTTTCTCCAAATCTATCAGTAAGTTGGATAAAAGATATATTTCTGCCTATCAGCTTTGTACAGCCTTCATGCAGACAATCCTGGCTACAATAATAGCACCTCTGAAAAATTTACGAAATGTATATTCAGTGGAGACTGGCAAGATGCCTTGCTGACACTACTTTAATTACCATATCATCTGATAAATGACTGCATAGCTTAGCGAGATTCCTTTGGTGAGGGAGATCAAGACACCGGCTCCACCAGACTGAACACAACCTCTTCACTTAATTTATGTAAATCTCTGAAATCAGTCATATCCCTGGCATATGTTTCTGCAACCCCATCCATCACCATCATGATGTCTTTATCAGTTGATGCTAACACTGCTGTTTCTAACCTGAAAGCTAAAAGATGTGAAATCTGATGGATAGATGAATAGCTGCTCCCCTGGAGATTTCTTACTCTTGATGGAGATTGAACTGAAAGGTATGTGGTGAATGAAGTCTACAACATCCAGGCTGTGTTTGTATTGCATTCTCCATCCTTACATTTATAATAATTCAGTATTTAGCCTCAGTGTTCCAAAATATCTTAGTAAAAGAGCTGTGATGTATAACACTCAAACCAGAGCTTGAACTGGGAGTAATGTATTTTCTGAAAATGGGCAGTAGGAATCACTGGAGAAAATGAAATGAATTTAGATGCTTGATCACTGGCAGAGGCACTGGCCTTGGAGGATGTAACTCTAGCAAGACGGGAACATACAAGATGTATGTGCAGCTGTGCTGACTGCAGCACTGTTTAATTAACTTGGATGGTTGACCTTGCTGGATGCCTTTTAATGTGAGGGATTTTCATCGTACTTTACAAAGATGGTGAGGATCCTGAGCAATGTCTCTGGATGAGTCAAAGCATCCAAGGCACTGCTGCTGCAATTCACATCTGCTGGCAGAGTGCTGGAAAAAGGGGTTTCAGTTCACAAGTGGGGTGCACTGCAGGGTAGCTTCTGCCCAGTGTCCTCAGAGAGGCACAGGACTACCAGGCTGTGACTGCAGCCAAAACTGAAAAGTGGTTGCTTCAGGTCTGCCTTCCCTGAGGCCTCTGCCATCTATCTCTTCTCAGCAGCTCCCACCTTCAGGCAATGCCAGTGACTGGTGAGCCCTTGGCTAGGAGGAGTGCACAGAGCATTTTTTTGACAGTTTGCTCTCTTACTCATCGATTTTTTGGCATTGCTGATTCCCAGGGTTTACTTGGTCCCTGCAGCAACCTTAGGAAGAGACCAGTGTAATCTGGGGAGATCTCTACCAAATATTTCCATATTTTCCTTTAAGAAAGATGGTGATAAAGAAATCAAATGGCAAAACACCTCTTCCAGACTTCTGGTGCTCTGCTTCAAGCCATTGTGCCTTGACAAAGCTGCAACAATTTCAGTGGTTAGTGATATCATGGGAAGAGCAGGGCTGCCTGATCAGAGAAGTACTTCAAAGCATTATTGAAATTATGATAATTCCTTCATTTAAGAACTCTTTCTGGCTTCCTATCAAAGTGTATACTTACACTGTAGCCACACAAGTGTTATTATAGATAGCTTTAAGCTAACTATGTAGCTTTCACAACAGGACAAATAACCTGATACTTTTCTGCATGCTGCCTCTGAACAGAGAAACATCAGAAGCTGCTCACAGGCACTTCTCACATGATGTTTACAATCTCTAGCTCATATTTCTAGTCTAATATACTCTAACTTCATCCTATGGTCATTTTCAAGTTCTTAATTAATCTTTCTTGCTCCAGAACCTCCGGGGAAGACTTGTGACCAGAAATTACTCCCCTTGAGGCCTCACATGCAAATGTCATCCTTTCAATGGATGCCACTTCTTGCTTCAGAGCAAATTCAAAGATATATTCTTTTCGGGGCTAATCTTTGAGGACAGTCATTTGCCTTTTGTGAAATGCATAAAAGCCCTGGTCCACATTTTCCTTTGGAAGATGAACTGAACTTATTGGATATATATAGCCTAAGCCACAAACACCTGGTGAAGGCCAGGATCAAATCCTAACTTTCCAAAGAACAGTATATGCCATCATTGAGTTATTGCCCTTTAGATAATGGTGATACTGTGACTGAAGTCATTAAAACGTTCCCAGTGACTGGCATTACCAGACAGATCCAATTTAAAAAAAGAACATTATCTTATGCCTGCAAGAATAATATTTTAAAATATTTAATCATGTGCAACATGCACAACAATTGTCTTTTAAGCAATAATGGAAAAGTAAAAGTTAATATAGGTTTTTCCTACATTGTAAGCAGGCACATTTAGCAAAGGAAGACTGTCATTTTCTATCAAATAATTTTGATTGAGACTAATGACTTTCTTTCAAACTTCCCATTTCCTTCCTGTTTTCTTCAGATCTCCATACTTTTCTGCAAAAACTCAGGGTTTAATTATATTCTTCCCTAGAGAGGGACTTTTATGAAAACAAATCTTGAGCCTTGCAGCACTTCAACATTATACTTTTACTTCCTATTATTAGTACAATTAAACAAGTTGATTTCACAGAGCCTATGGGCACAATTTTATTCTACATTGCAGGTTCTCCAAGGGTACATCCTGTGGAGCCTTTTCCACAGGATCCTGTAATCTTTCTTCTTTCTTTGACCGTATATCTCTGGGACCCTAAGAGAACAGTTTTCCTAGGGATTGCTCTCTGCTTGCATACTGTTGGGCAAAACGATCGTGATTATCAAAAAATTCCTTAGGCATTTTCCTAATTCTTTTCCCATGAAATTAATTGCAAATTCCTATTTATTCTTTGGGAGCAGAGTTATACAAAGCTCCTGTCACCTAAGTGCATTTTTATGCATTAAACTCGGTGAATTTTGAACAGCTTGCTCAATCGATATTTATGAAATGATCAGTCCTAACAATGAAGTCTAGTCAAAATAAGTGGTAGGCCTAAAATGCAACATTTTTGATTACCAGAGATTTAATCAGTTGAGGAAAATAGCAAGGCAAAATAATGAGTGATTGAAATACTGCACATGAATCATTTTAATAGTCTAATTAAACTAGAAGTAATAACACAGCCTTTGTCAAGCTTGTCTGCAACAAAATGGTACTGTGCTGAAACTCAAAATCAAATTTCACTTCTCTGTTGCATGGTGCAGAAGAAAGGAAGTGAGATAAATTACAGCCTGAAGTGCCAAAGGAAGGCACTTGGAGGATAACTGTACCTACATATTGTCAAAATACAGCACTACACATTTTTTCATCTGCATAAACAATAGATACCACAGGAGAGAAAAGGATGTGAGCTGGCAGAATTAGATTTTAGGAATCCAGTACTTTCAGGAGTGACAGAGTTTGTGCTGAAGTGTACTGTGTTTTGAGTGATATGAGTCCTAATAGAGAGAACACAAACACAGGCAGCTGCAGTGGTAGTATAACCCACTATTGATAAGATAATGGAAGGAGAGGATACAGGGTGTTTCAGAAGTTCTGATAGAAGTGTGCATACACTGCAATTATTTATTATCCTATTTTCCTGATGAAATGAGTTATTTTGGCATACAAGTGGTAAAAAGCACTTGAGCCAAATGAAAGTGCAGGTTGAATTCTGGCATCTTGGCTCAGAAAAGGATGGTTGTCTGCATGTTTTGTCCCTTCTGCACTGTAGAAAATTGCATAACAGTAAAGCAAAACTGCAGTGCCATCTCCTCATGAATTGCCAAGAGTTGTTAAATGCATACACATATACAAAGGAGAAGAATTATATGTTTCAGAATTACATCACAAGTATAATAATAAAATGCAACACAGTGAATCTTTAATTAAGACTGTATTAGTAAGTTGTGTGTGTGGGGTGTGGGTTATGAGCAACAGCTCTATATAGAGAAACTAGACCTAACACCAGGAATTTTATTTCAGGGTAGTTCAAGTCTGCCCCTATGGACTAAATGCCTGTTAGCTGTTGGAGTGCGTCTTCTGACACAGGTTCCTCCAGAAGAAATCAAATTCCCGCTTTCCAGTAAGAATCCCTGATGTTGATCAATATGTAATAAGGTTTGGGGGAATGATGGGAAATTCTCCTCAAGTGCATGTTCCCAGTCCTTGTCTTATGACACAAACATATAATTTCAAGGTTCTAATTGTAAACTCTTCGTATATAAAACTACTTTGAAAAAATAAAACCCTAAAAGACACAAAAATATTAGCTAATATATTAGACTATAAAACCATTCTTTCACTATCTATCTTATTCATACTCACTAAAACAAGAATAACAGAAACAGAATTTATTTTTCAGTATGAGGACTTAAATGTATCCATGGTAAACAATCACATAAAAAACCCCTAAACACCATAATGATCTGAAAACCTTAAAACTAATTTTAATGTTATCTAAAGAGGAACTTTAATATCAAACTTTGAGGTCTTAAATTTGATTTTTTTTATGACTGCATTATGAAGATGCTTAGGGCACTTAGAGTTGCAAACAGGAACAATAAAAGAAGTATATTTGAATTAGTCATCTGGTATTTTAATAGTTAATGGAGAGAAAAATGGTGCTATTTATCTCATTATAATGTGGAGATATGTAGAAAGGGATATAGATATAGGCATAGGTATGATGTAGATAGATACAGATACAGATATAGATATAGATATAGATAATTGCTGGTCATTTCAAATAGTAATGTAAGTAGTGTTCATTTTTATTTTTTGTGTAGCTCCTAAGTCTTCCAGAAACAGTAACATATACACACACAAATTACCTCCAGAAGTCATCTGGATTTGATCCTTCACATTCTCTGGGCCAGAAGATGGTCTTGCTCACCACCAGGAGCAATCATCTCCATGACTGGTACTTTTCTGCACGAGGGCATAGTTGAGACAAGGCCCTGAGCTCCTTCAGAGCTTTCTCAGCAAAAGATTTAGGGGGAAATAAGTGACATTAAGATCCCAAGTGATATTTCCATGACTGCCATTTTTTTTTCACAGATGTTACCTCTGAAGGCAACGACTCCATGTCTGAAGCTTCTTCTAAAAGCCTTGCAGAAAATCAACATCTTTATTTTTTTTTTTTACAGCAGACATCCTCTGTCGTTGTTTTAGGAAGCCTGTGGGGGAGGATAACTCAGCTGACAGTTCAGCCTGGCTTCTGAGAAACCTCCATGTCTTGGCTGATGCAGTAGAGGCATCTTCCAGAGTTTAGGCTATGTCCACACCACTTAAAGGCATCTGCTTTGGGGAATGGTGCCTAGCTCCAAGAGCAAAGCAAAACGTATTTTTGTATTCATTCGCATTGTTCTGTAGACGTGCTTCATGTCTTCTCTAGACTCTAGGAAGTAAGCTTATGGACCTAGGAAATAATTGCTTGCTCTCTTTGTTCATTTTCTTCAGTTCAAAGAAAATGAACTGAAAATAAGGCACAAAGAAATAATAATGTGAAGGCTGTGTTATAGACTCCAGGCTGCTCTCATTTTCTGTCACGATGCTGTCAGTGCGAGCTACACACCCTAGGGCATGGCAGGGAGATAGAGGACTGAGTCTGAGGGGTGCAAAGTATTTTTTTGCTAGTTTTTGGAGGCTGAGGTAGCCAAAGCTGGCTGCTTGTGCTTATAAAGTGTAGACTGTTCTGTTCCCAAGCTGCTTCACTTCAAAAGGGAGCTGGAGTGACCTAAGGCATACAGATACAGTTTGTATATGATCAGGAAAGCAGGGCCTGGAAAGGAGCTGGGGAGCTAAACTGTCTGACAGTTTGGGCTCATCCACACTAAGGGCTGCCTAAAACAGCTCTGTTTTTCTTAGCAATCAAAAAAAAAAAAAAAGCACCGAAAAAGCTGATAATTACGATAAAAATTGAAAGGGATGGTTCAGAAGTAAAACAGAAAGTTATAACTGTAATGGCAAACAATATCATCACAGTAAGATAAATAGGACAAACACACAGCAAGAAGCTAAGGTATTTTCTATTGCATTAGAATTATGCAAAACCATTTTATACACTCCAACCACTTATTTTAGAAAAGAGTGCCATACTACAGACAATATCCTGCAGGTTTTGGCAAGAGGTACCTTTTAGTCTTTTTTTTTTTTTTTTTTTAAGTACAATGCTGTAGATTATATGTACTATAACTGTTTGCATTCTGAGAATATGGGATGTAATTGCACCATTGAACATGAAAGAGCCCACTGATGCATTTGCCCAATTATAGTGCACATATTGCCTAGGGATGTGGGATAACTCTGTTGTTTCTTTTCTATATGATGCAATTAAATTTTCTTTTCTGTGTACAGTGCAACTTACAACAGCTTGTCAGTCCTCACTGGAGACTTTGGGAATTACTACAATGTCAATATTTACTCCTTTTCTACCAATATATAGCAAAGCTAAGGTCTCTCTCCTTGTATATAAGTGTGTGCATGTGTGTACGTCAAGCAAGTATTCTAGAATGTACAAGGCTAATCAGCTGAGGAGTTCAAAACTAATATAATTTCCAAAGAGGACAAACACTGTAAATAAAATGTTTATGAAAAAGGTGAACTCTATCTCACTAGAAATGGAAAAAAAAATCTTTGCATAGAAACATATTTAGAATAAGAGAGTAGCTTTCCTAAAGGATATGTGAAAGGAAAAGAAAGCAATATAGATTGGCCATTATTTGTAATTTTATTAGTGTGAGGGATGTATTTCTTTATGTATTAATAAGAAGGATGCTTTTTGAGATATGATCATGTTCTCATTGTAGAATAAGGAATTATGACCACAGCTCTTTAATTTGATACCCTCAGGAGATGTGAGCTTAAGCCCTCTTACATCAGAAAATCTTAGCATGAGTGGTGCTACAGTGGTAGCAGCAAAGAGGAAGTGATGAGGCACTGAGAGAAGGGCTAGGGTTAATTTTAATGAAAAATACATGTTGCACTAGACAAGATAGACCTGCAGGGAAAGTACAATGTAATTTTTGAAAGCTTTACATATGTTTTTGACACAGACTTTAACGTCTAATGAAAATATTATGCTTGATATGATATTCTATTGTATGGATTCAGTATACCTTTAGGTAGGTATTAAAAAAATTCTTATTAAAAAGGAATTTGGATACCCTGCTTGTTTCTGGCCTATCATTTGACTTTTTTAAACAAAATGAAGAAGTGTGATCAAACAGATTATTTTTTTTTTTTTGCATTTTCACTGCCAAGTCTTGAAACAGTATTAGGAATCTCTTCTTCAATTTCTCTGCAAATATGTTTTTTTAAAGAGTTAGTGTGCACCTCAGAAAACTCTCGGGAGAACTGGCTACCCTGGATTTGGAGAAGGCTGAGGTTCTGAATGACTTCTTTACTTCGATCTTCATTGGCAAAGGCTCTGACTGCACCACCCAAGTCTTGGAAGGAAGACGCAGGGACTGTGAGAATGAAGACCTTGGGCCCACTGTAGGAGAGGAACTGGTTCGAGACCATCTTAAAAATCTGAACGTGCACATGTCCATGGGAGCTGATGAGATCCATCCACGGGTCCTGAAGGAGCTGGTGAATGAAGTTGCTAGGCCGCTGGCCATCATATTTGAAAATTCATGGCAGTCAGGTGAAGTCCCCAATGATTGGAAAAAGGGAAATATAACCCCCATTTTCAAGAAGGGGAAAATGGATGACCCAGGGAACTACAGACCAGTCAGTCTCACCTCTGTGCCTGGCAAAATCTTGGAGCAGATTCTCCTGGAAGGCATGCTAAGGCACATGAAAATCAACAAGGTGCTTGGTGACAGCCAGCATGGCTTCACTAAGGGGAAATCCTGCCTGACTAATTTGGTGGCCTTCTATGATGGAGCTATGGAACTGATGGACAGGGGTGGAGCAGTTGATGTCATCTACCTGGACTTGTGCAAAGCATTAGACACTGTCCCACATGACATCCTTGTCTCTAAATTAGAGAGACATCAATTTGATGGAAGGACCACTCAGTGGATAAAGAACTGGCTGGATGGTCGCACACAAAGAGTTGTGGTCAATGGCTCAATTTCCGCCTGGAGACCTGTAACAAGTGGTGTCTGTCAGGGATCAGTGTTGGGACCGGTCTTGTTCAACATCTTTATGGGTGACATTGGTGGGATTGAGTGCGCCCTCAGCAAGTTTGCCGAGTGCGCCCTCAGCAAGTTTGCCGATGACACCAAGCTGTGTGGTTCGGTTGATATGCTGGAGGGAAGGAATGCCATCCAGAGGGACCTTGACACACTTGTGAGGTGGGCTGATGCCAAACTCATGGAGTTTAACCATGCCAAGTGCAAGGTCCTACACCTAGGTTGGAGCAATCCCAGGCACAACTACAGGCTGGGCAGAGGAGAGATTCAGAGCAGCCCTGTGGAGAAGGACTTGGGGGTGCTGGTCGATGAGAAAATGAACATGAGCCGGCTTCAGTGTGCACTTGCAGCCCAGAAAGCCAACTGTATCCTGGGCTGCATCAAAAGGAGAGTGACCAGCAGGTCGAAGGAGGTGATCCTGCCCTTTTATTCTGCTCTCGTGAGACCTCACCTGTGAGTACTGTGTAGAGTTCTGGTGTCCTCAACATAAAAAAGATATGAAACTGTTGGAACAAGTCCAGAGGAGGGCCACGAGAATGATTAGGGGACTGGAGCACCTCCTGTATGAAGATAGACTGAGAAAGTTGGGGCTGTTCAGCCTGGAGAAGAGAAGGCTGCGTGGAGACCTCATAGCAGCCTTCCAGTATCTGAAGGGGGCCTATAGGGATGCTTCATTAGGGACTGTAGTGATAGGACAAGGGGTAATGGGTTAAAACTTAAACAGGGGAAGTTTAGATTGGATATAAGGAGGAAATTCTTTCCTGTTAGGGTGGTGAGGCACTGGAATAGGTTGCCCAAGGAGGTTGTGAATGCTCCATCCCTGGCAGTGTTCAAGGCCAGGTTGGACGAGGCCTTGGGTGATACGGTTTAGAGTGAGGTGTCCCTGCCCATGGCAGGGGGGTTGGAACTTGATTATCTTAAGGTTCTTTCCAGCCCTAACTATTCTATGATTCTATGATTCTATATTGCCTGATCCAGATGCTATTAAATGCACTGCCAAAAGACCCACTGATTTTGCTGGACTTTAGACAAGATCATAAATGTACTTAGAAGAGTGCTGTAGCGTGAATGCCTCAAGCCATATCCTGCAAACCATATCTGGCCTGCAGATATACTGCAAGACCAGTCAGACTTACCATGGCAAGTGTGAGGAACAGCAGATTGGAACAGTAGAAGTAAGAAATCAATGTGAAATTATCAACTGAATGGTACATTTTGTTTGCATTGTCTGGAAACTTTAAGAGGAGATGTTTAAAAATGCTTTAAAATACTATGAAATGTGCATATATATGGATATATATATGACTCTTGTGGTATGTGATTTGTGCTTACATAACTCCAAAGCTTGCACAAATAACTCTGCACATCAGACTGAGAGGTCCTCCTAGTTTCAAACAAATACTTTATCTTTCAAAAATACATTTTACTGGAACCACAGATTTATAAATTGTGTTTGACTACTTTTCTGTGGAAGCTGGGAAGCATAGTTGAGTGACACAAGCAAAGAAGGATAATATTTCATATTTTTTTGAAATATGCTTTTAAAAATCGTAGTAAAGTTCTAAAAGAAGTTTGAACCCTGAAATGGTAGCAGACCTGATAACGACTTTGGCTTTGGTCATAAAAACATTGCACATTACATAGTTATTGCACAGCAACTTTTTGGGTAGGTGTCCATAAGCGCCTCCTTCCCCTTCCTCCCCTCATCAGTTTGATGATGTTTACCCTCTTCCATGTCTGCCCTCTTCTGTGTTTGCCCTTTTCCATGTTGTCCTTTGGCTAACAGCATCTATGTGGGAAATTCCCACCAGGTAACTATTATGCTGTGACTTAACACCTTTTCTGACCACAATTACATCCATATTTCTTGGCCTGTGGTGTGTTTACAAGGATGAGAGGAATCTGAAGAGGTTTTTAGAAAGCTGGGGTTGTCTCTGCCCATGCCATTGCTGACTCTTTTCCTTCCAACCATAGTAGCCTTTAATTTCTTTTAGGCATGGCAACTCCCTCATTCCCCTGGACTAGATCAATCAACTCAGCCTTTCAACCACATAAGCAACAACACAAACTCTAGTGAGCAGAAACCAGGGAGCCAGAGCCATGAGTGCCATCCTGCCCTTGTGTAGCCAAGTGGAAAGCCAGAGCCCCTGTTCAGCCCTATGTTTGACTAGTGCACAGATGACAGTAATGTAGTCTTTTTGCCACAATTTGATCTTGCCTGGAGCACCACCTGACTTGCCAAACCCCATTTTGACTGTTTTCTGAATCCTTCCTTTTCCTCTGCAGCAAACTTTTTTGATAAGGGCTGCAACAGAGTCCATAAATTTAGTCCCCAGAGGCAACTAATAATACAGAGGGGAGAGAAAGTGCCTGTAGGTGATGGAAGGTGAGATGGGTCAGCTTGCAAACCTCTCCTGTTCTTGCTGCACAGCTATTTCTGTCTTCAGATTAGACTGAAGCCTAAAATTTGAGCATTTTTCCAGGCTGATCTAACCTGGGGATGAGGATTGAAGGAGATGGCCAGACTTCGAAAGTTGTGGTCAGGATCTGGCTCTGGGGACACTTTGTCAACATGACTGTAAATGCAGGTCTTCAGTGGTCACTGTGATATATAAATTAAGAAAAAGTGGAAAAGAGAGAGAATTAATTCATAGTACAGTGGAGCAGAAAACTCACATCTGTCCTTTATACAAGCCAGTACACCCCATTTATTAATGTTGTTCTCTGCACTGCCGGGTCTAGGCAATTAACTTCCCCTGACTAGCTTCCCTAGTGTGAGGATGGATAGAGAGTATGTTTATCATGGGAACATATTGATTTCTTTTTTAAAATTCTCAAGTAAATTGCATAATTTTCAATCTGTTAAAAACTGGAAGATAGATGCCTGGACACTTGCAATAATTAAAGGATGAATTTAATTGTCTAAATTCTGGGGCTGAAACACCCCTTCAAATGTAAACAAGGGAAAGCAGTTCTGGATATGTCAAGATTCGTTTTCTTTAGCCCCCAAATCAAGGTCTAGTTTCAAAAGCATCAGATTTTCTGAGATAGACAACCATGTGCAGCACATCTGAGTTAAAATCCCCTAGCCCTAAGGCACCTATTTGTAAAAAAAGATCTCTGGGTCATCTCAGTGCCCATTCTTTGTGTTTTCATGTGGAAAAATATGTAACACTAGCTTTTATGTAAAGCCCATGCCTTCACTTGTTAACTCTCCATCCTTCCTTGGGTCTCTCAGTTTTATCTCATGTCTGCTGTTGTCTATGCTGAAAGGAAAGAATGTGGTTCAAAATTAAAGACTGGCAAAATTTTAGAAACAAATGGCTGTACTCAATGCAGAGAAAACTGGATGATTAAGATGCGTTGCCATCTCCAACATTTTACAAAGATTTGGCCCATTTACTCTGAGCCTCCTTACCCAAATTTTATTTACCCTGATGTTTTCCACTTCGAACAGATGGTGAATCAACCTTCCGGGTGCAAGGCTGGCTGGACTTTTTGAAAAGGATTTAAAATAATAAACAAAAGGATAGATAAAGCACATCATCATGGAGAGGCTGTACGAGCAAATACAAAACACAGAACATGGCTAAAATTAAATGTAGAGAAGTAGAAGCAGCATCTGTCAGGAGCAAGGAAACAGCCGAGGTAAAACATGGCACATTCTTTTGTACAGAAGACTGGACTCTGCCAACCATCCTAAACACCGCATAGTGCCTTACCCTGCAGGTTGCCACTGGAAACAGGAGTCGGAGGTTTTCCAGTGGCAGTAAGATAGCAAGGCACTTCTGCTCCCTGGGAGAGCAGGGACAACTCTGCAAGAACACGCAACTTGGAACACGCTTGTCCAACCCTTTTGGCTTTAATCAAATTTAAGTGGCCTTTCTTTCCTCAAGAACTACTCTGGTGCTTGCAATATCAAGCTCAGGAAATCTGAATTCCAAATTACATTTGAATGAGTCTCACATGAAAGAGGTAATTTAAGATCAAAGCCAGGACTGTTGAGTGAAGCTCTAGAGTGTTGTTCCAGAGGCTGAGAGCAGCAGTCCAAAGAATAAGGTCAAACTGATGGAAACAGCAGTAACAGCAAAAAAATTGAGGCAAAAGCAACAAAAATTAAAAAAAAACCCAAGTGAAAAGTCATGCAACAAATATTAGGCCAACAAATTAGAACACCTGAATATAAAATGTCAGTAAGAAAGATCTCTGAGGAAAATGCCATGAAGATGTGAAATAAACCAAAGCAAAATTGTCAGGAGGCAAGAACTGACTAAATCAAATGCAGAATAGAAGCAGATAACTCAGGCATGCAAATAACAATATCTAGAAATACAGAAAAACACAATTAGTGGGAGTGAGCAGAAACTGGGTGTATATTTAAGAAGCTTATTAGTGGTGGTTGGATACTCCAGCGGTTCCTGACACCAAAGAGCCCTTTCAGGGTCCAGACACTGCAGTGGTCCCAGCACAGCCCTCATTGCACCAAGGAGATGCACAGACCCTGCGCATTTTCCAGGCAGCTCCTGCCAGCCAAGCTTTGTGAAATCTGGCCAGAGTTTAAAGCCATAGTGCTGTTTCAGCCATCCACTGGGGTGGATGTTTCCACTGGCAGAGAACTGCTGGCAATGAATCAAACAGTCAGCAAATGAAAAATAAGTACAGCCAGACATTTGATAACAAAAATATTGTCAGAGAAAATCTCCAGCTCATTTAGAGCTGTCTGTTGTTGCACTTAAGGTGTCTGTATGCTTCAGGAGCTGGGCAGAAAGCAGAAAAAAAGCCACACTGCTTCACTAGAGTGTAAACACACCATGGATTTTGATCTGTTTCGACAAACTGCTCTTTTGGAAAAAATTACAGTGATACACAGGAAGTGCTGGTGAAAACCAGAACTGGATACTGTCAAACATAGGACACTTCTTTGAGCAAGGCAGAGACAGTATCTGTTCTGCTTAATTCTGGAAGTGATGTGACTTGAGATTGTCCCTTCTCAGGTGGGTATCATTACCACTGAGTAGAGAATTAACACCCAGGCAGAAAATTTGTGATGGATCCAGCTCTGGCAGTTTAAGAAGCTGCTGCCCACAGTTGCCTGCTCTGTCTCTCTGCAATAGTTCCTGGTATTAAGATGTCAAGCTATGAACTCCAGTGGCCAAGGTATGGGTTCACTTTAATCAAGCCTGATTTGTAATCCCCAGTGAAGTGTTGAGTTAAGCAATGATTAAGATGGTCTTAAAACACCTCAGCTATTAGCTTCATTGCAAGTGAGGCAGAGCTTTCACATAGTTCTTGACCCAGTGCATATTTTAAATAATTTTAATCTATATAAAATGCAATAGCATCAAGGAAGATATTGAATAATCTTTGGAGATAGTCATCCTGAAAGAAGCTCACATAAGGATCTCATAAATATGTGCACTATACTCTTAGAGCACTCACAGAAATATGAAAGCCTTGTACATATTTCTGCACAAACACAGTAAAACCAGCAACTCAAACCCAATTTTTTTCACATCTGCATTGTAGCTTAGTGCTTACTTGCTGTACTGGTATTATTAGCAATTTGCAATAATAATAATGATAATATAACAATAAAAAAGATTTCTCAGGTTCTTCTTGATTTAGGGTTGGAAAAAAATGTTTAAAATGACAGAAAAGTCACCAGGATGTAAATTCATGAATGTTCCAGGACTGTGCTAGTATCTTATTATGAATAGCTGCTCTACAGATAATCAAACTGATTTTGTAGTACATCTGTTTTGCTCTTCATTCTTAAAGATGGATATTGTAGAAAAACTTTCCATCATCTGGTTAATGTTACTTTCCCTTCTTTGTTTTTTTGTGCTTTGCTGCTGCTGTTCATTTCATGCTTCTCTTTCCCCATCAGTCCCTTTCTTCTCTCCAGTCATTTTTCTTCCTTCTGTTCTCTTTTCAGCAACATCTCTTTCTTCTTTGCAGTGACTCCCTTTTCAACACAGGAGAAATCTGGAAGAAAAATAGTAGAGGAGTGTTTTTTCTGCCGCACTAGAGGCAAGTCACTGACATAGCAGGTCATCTCTCAAAGGAACAGGGTTGTGTTCCTGAGGTGCACACAGTGGCTATACCAGCTTTGCTTTTCTTTTTCTGTTACATGCTGTTACATCACATGCTTTTTCCAGGCAGCTTTGGTATTAAAATGACTTTCTCTTTCCTGCATATCTTCTATTGCATCTTATTGGTCTCTCTGTATAGCGATATCATAGAATCATAGAATAGTTAGGGTTGGAAAGGACCTTAAGATCATCAAGTTCCAACCCCTGCCATGGGCAGGTACACCTCCCACCAAACCATGCCACCCAAGGCTCTGTCCAACCTGGCCTTGAACACCACCAGGGATGGAGCATTCACAACTTCCTTGGGCATCAGACTACCCCCTACATGACTCCTTGAATTTGCTTCCAGGTGGGATGTGCCAGCCTCCTCTAGCCTGGAGCTTTCACCTATGATCTTGTATCTGGTGGTATAGATGTATGGATAAGACAGCTAGCAGGGTAACTACCCAAGCATTAATAGACCTACAGATGGACTATTCCACCTGAATATTCATTATTTAAGTAAATAAAAAAATAAACTAAACCATTCTTACATTAGAGCAAATCCAAATAAAAATAGAAAGGATTCAGAATATGGAAATGGGATGCAAGAGGAGGAGAAATGCATTCACTATGTCTTAAAGAATAAGCGACAAATAATAAGCTTCCTTAACATTGTCCACACAAACGTATCTAAACAAATGGAAGAAGCTGTGGTGAAGATCTAAAATTGATTCAACAATTACAGAATATACAGCTGAGTCAAACAGCTTCTAAGTTATTGTCTTCCTTTTTTTTTTTTTTCTTTTGTCTGAATTTATTTAATTCTGTATTAACAGCAACTGGAGGAATAAAAAGAAAACTACAACAACAAAACCATTGCCATGGCAAAAATACATAAGCTCAAACCAGTTTAAGGATGACTTTTTTTCTTTTTCTGGCTTTAAATATTGCAACATTAATTTGAAGTGTATATTGTACTGTAGCTGCCTGTGGCAACTACATGTTCTTGCAATCACAGGGCTGTGAAACACAGATCAATATCACAGAGGGGCTATAATCAACATGCAGATTAATGAACAGGATTGTATCCACTAGGGAACAGTAGAAGAAAGACTAGTTATGCAATTTAATTGCTGAGTTGCTACTAAATCTCAGCTTTCTATCAATCTCTCCATTATAACTATTGATGTATAGCAGACATCAGGAAGAAAACAATAACATAGTAATTCAGAACTGCTGGGGTTCAAGCAAATTGGGCAACTTCATGAAAAAAAAGTCAGCATTATTTTGAACTTCTGAGCCTGTGAAAACATCCAAGAGATTATTCCCAATTTTTCCTTTGAGTAAAATATTTCAGTAACCCTTTTGCTCAGTAGTACTGCTAATAGTTAAGCAAAACCTTCCTGAAACAATGTTAAGTCTGTTTCAATGTGCTTGTGAATGAAAGCTTTTCTAGCTTTTAATTAATTCAACCAAGTGAAGTGCTATAGAATATTAGTGGTGGAAATAACCTCTAGGTATGCATTATTTAGGTTAGCTACCTGTAATGAAATCTTGTTAGCTCCATCGGACTGTCTTTTTAATTCTTTCTTTGGAGCATTTTATAGACATATGGTTCAGCAGTTCCTGAAGAGGCTGTTCTTCACTTTCATAGGCTCCACTTCTGGGAGACTTTCTCACAACATTCACCCTTAAGTTTCCTGCTGCTTCATATAATTTCTGCTCTTCCCCATCCTTATTCATATTCATACTTGAATCCTTTTCCTTCATAGTTATGCCCAATCATGTGGATACCTTATTAAAAGTCTGCTTCTCCTTTTTTTATTTTTTTACAAAAGTGAGTACCTTGTTGTCTCCTATTGGTGTTATAGCACTGTTGGTTAATATATTTCCATCCCTGTACCATTTTTTTCTCTTCAGCTAACCCTTACAGAGAACGACTGCTAATTACACTTCTTTAAATTATTTCCTAGGACATGGAGGAGAGCTAAAATCCCAGGTTGTGATCCCTTAGCTTATTCAACAGAAAATTGCACTGACTTTCTGATGACCGTTATTGCTTATTACAAACTCATCTCCAGCTGGCTGTTAACATACCACTTTCTCAGCTCTCAGGTAGTTTATTATTTACATTTTTTTTCCCAGCTTATTGCTTTCCAATCCCCTTTTGTGTTGACTGTCAGTATTTTTATTAGTCATTACCAAACAAAACCACAGATTCTTACTGGTGGAATTTAATTGAATTTTGGCACCCATAAAGCAGCTGTGTGTGGGAAGTATATTCAGGTTTACAACGATTTTGCTATTTTCCTAACCATTGTTCCCCAAGTTCTGTCTGACTCAACATTTGAAAACCACATGTGGTATTTCTGCCATCTCATCTGCTCTGTTCTTTTGGCTTCATAGATAGCTGATCAAACACAGCCTTTGCTCACTCTTCATTATATCATGTTGTAAAGCACCCCATCCTCATTACTTTGAAAGTGCAGGTCAGTATAAAACTTTTATTGAACCTTCAGAAAGAGTCATCTGTCATCTTTCCTTCTTTCCTATTGGGTGTCTTAAGTCCTGTTTAAAGATGACGTAAGATGGCACTTTTTCTTCTTCCCATAGGGATTCTGGTTGGCTTTCTTCCTGGCACTATTTTTCAATCAGTTAATGGACATTTATCGGTATGTCTGGTGCTTTGTTAACAGGCTGTAGATTATCTTAGAGAGGATTGCCTGAGAAGATCCAGCTTCTGGTTTCTCTTTCAAGGTCGCCCGGGTCACCAGAGAGTCTCTTCTACCTCTCCCTAGTCAGAGGTTTACATATGAGTGAAAATTCTCAAGCACTCTTCAGATCATCCTTCGCCCTTCTTGTCACAACCCCTGTCCTGGCACCCGCAAGGCAACAAGCCATCCTGCTCTCTCTAACTGGGTCACAGATGGCCCCAGCCGCATTCTTCACTTACTTACTGAAGGAACATCTATGAGATAAATTAGAACAGATGTACGATAACTTTGTCTTTCGGCATTTACACCACCCCCCGTCTAATTAAACCTGACATTGTGACCATAGTAATATGAACTGCACTAAAGGAATGAAATAACAGATTGGCCTCTCAATGGCAAATATGCTTATTTTCCTTTCCAGTGAGAAATGTTTTTCATTTTTCCATTCTGTGAGACAAGATCTTACTTTCTCCTGCTATCTCTAAACTTATAACAATGAGACAAAACATCATGAAGCCCTTATAGTAATGTTGTTTAAATTCCCATGAAAGGAAATCAGATACATTTAAGAAAAAAATCAGTCTGCTTTCTCACTTCTGATACAGAATTACATATAAAAATTCTCACTAATTATTTTTTCTGCTAATAAGGTACAGTGCTAACAATTTTGGGTACAAGTTAATAATATATGTGGGAGTTATACATATTTTATACTAAAGGCTGTCTTAAGAGCTACGTCTTTATAGGTAATAACCTGCTTAGAAAAACACTTTCTTGAATTATTTATACTTATTTGCAACAACAAAATCAACCAGGCTTTTATAAGGTCAGGTTCCAAACAAGAGTCATTAATACATAGTTTCATATCTTAGGACTAAGGTGGCTTAGTATTTATTTTTTAATCACATAGGAAGGACAGTTTGCTGCAATATAACTGACCAAGCAAGACTTGTCTATAAAGTATTTTAATGTGACTTCTTAGGTTAATAGAAAATTTACTTACAGGAAAATATCTGAGAATGCTTTCACATACAGAGGAAGGGGGAATAGTAAGTTTTGCAAAATCTCGTTTCTTTCTATGACAATTTAAAAAATAATGAATATTAACAAAAATGTTATTTTGAAAAATGTGCAAAAGCCTATTAAATTTTTGGGTCAATGGTGGTAATGAACATCACCTGACTGAAAAAGAAAAAATCTGTCATGGTTTTAGCGCCACAGTGAGAATCATCTGGGTAGAAGTCTTGCCTAAGTGGACAATAGTAAGTGTTAATTACACTGATTCTTCATTGTCTTAAACTTTTTGCTATTGCCTGCAGACAGTGAATTTTATTGATAGTTTATGGTATCTTCTCATATGCCAAGTATTCTTTATTACTTTATTTGTATGATCCCCCAAGAAGAGGGGAACTCATCCTGGGGCAGTTCCTTGTGAGCAGCTTGGTCTCCAGAAACCTTAGGACATTTGCAGGATCAAAGTCTGCTTTTGGTCATAACTGGAATGTACAGTACAGGTTGGATCACTGGAAAAGTTCCATGGCAATCATGTGGGAGCAGCTTTGTGACTCCAGGCCTGTCATTTCCCTACCTAGCTTGGCTTCGCCCTTTGAGGAACCCTGGAGACAGGAGCAGCTGCAGAGATAGCTGACAATGTCTGTGTGAAAGAGGAAAAGGCACATTGATGGGAATACTGACATTTAGCAGCTTTTGTTGATAGTGGTTTTCAAATACTACCATAATCCAAGAATAGTAAATAACAGTGAGCTTTTTCTGGTTTCTGTTTCTTCACTGGATGATACCCAAATCCATAAAATAGCTTTCAATATCAGTTCATGATAGAAAATGCTCCCACGAAAACATACAAAAAGAAATTCTCCATTGGCTTCCATTTCAATGCCAAAGCTATCTCCCTTCTGACATAAATTTAATGGTACTTCATTTTTGTCACTGGAGATAATTTACATGAAATGATATTAAAGAAATTATTTATATTCAGAAAATAAACTTCACAGCATCTTAATTTCCTTACCTGATTATTTTCTTTTCCCTTTCAATTTTCTGTAATTGTGTCCTACATGTATCCCTAACAAAGCTGGAAGGTCTGATGCACATTGCTATGTACTAGGGCTCACCTTTCTTTGACCAGTTTTGCAACCAAAGCTGCTTCTGTGAGTATTTGTGTGCATTGCTCTGGGAGGTTCATAAAAATCTGTGAACTCAGTATATGAAAGAAGAGTGGAAAGAAGAATGTTGAATGAATTTGTGAACATACTTTTCTCCATGTAACTGCCCACCTGTGTACATGAGATACTGGCAGTTCTCAAAAAATTGTGTTTGCATTTGTGTACTGTGTTTTTCCAGTGCACATGAGTGCACATATTGGGCTGAATACATGCTTGAATAACTAATACTGTATTTTTTCCATAACCACTTGGTTTGTATTATGTCAGACTGGCAGGAAACAATTGCTTCTGCTATTCTCCTTCATTGTTATTGCAAAAAAAAAAATTAAAATATATAGAAAGGAATATTCACGTAGATAAATCTTCAGTGTTACTTTCTTCTGTGTTTGATTTTGCTCTTGGGTGGGTGGGGTGCAACCTTTTAACAGTAGACAGATATAAATGGAACTATTGCAAAGAAATCAGCAGCCTATGAAGCAAACTTTTGCCTCCCAATCAGAGGAGGAAGAAAGCCCCAAATGTTGTGGTCTTTTGGCTGCAATCTTGCTACAGATCTGGGTGGAAATAGATTGTTTCTGTCATTCATAGAAGAGCTGTGACAAAACCTTAAAAGAGGACTTTGATTACACTATAAAGGGTGAGCTGGACCAGATCTAATCCTTACTAATGCTCACCAGATATTTCCCAGTCTCTGCTGAGTGTTGTGCAACGGTTTCTGATCTCTTTTCAGTCAGTAATTTAAAGCTTCATCAAGAATCTTCTGTCTATTGTTAGTGACTGTGGGAATACAAGCAGAAGATGTTGTTGGACATATTTGGGAATAGAGAAAATGCTGATATTTTAATATCAGCTGATACTTTTGAAAAATCCATTGTGGTAAACCAAGCTGGTTAATTTGGGCAAACTTCTGGAAAAAAACACTGAAGAAACCAACCAACAAAACAAACCAGCAGCTAACTGGGACTTTTCATGTTTTCTTCTTTGTGTAGTTATTTTGCAATTTTAATGGCAATCACCATCATGTTTTGTTGAGATACTGCTGGTTACAGCCTAACTGGCTAACTGTGAACCCTATATTGTGCGTTCAGGCAGCTTTCCCATTGTATGGAGTCACTTTTGCTTGGGAGCACTACCACTGTCCTAGACTATCAAATTGCAAGATTTCATATTTGTAACCTTCCTGTTTCTTCTTTGCTTTTTTTTGCTGAGCTCTCCTTCAAGCCTTCCTAATACATCAAATGAATATTCTGTTTGTTCTCCTCACTTTATATGTTTGAGGGTAGGTGGAAAATCTAGAACTAGTATTTGGTAGCCTACTGGTTTATAAAAGAAGCTGGTTAAAATACTATATTGGCAAGGGAAAATTACAAGTCACAAAGGTAAATAGTTTCTACTTCAAATCAGAAAACACTTTAAGCTTTGAAATGTTGTTTTTTTTCATAGCAGCACAGGGGTTTTGTTTTACTCCAGTATTGCACAGTCTTACAAAGGCAATGTTCCCGAGGTATTAGTCAGTGAGTGACCTTTTAAACTGCAAGTGAACCATGTTGAAATATAAACAAAGTGGGCTGCAAAGAAAACATTGGTCTTGCAGGTTAGCAGTGATGAATCCTCTTTGGTATTGCTATAAATGAGTGTTTGGAAGCCTATTGGCCACTGAAGACATTTTGGATCAATTCACCTTAGCCAACAAATAGATTTTTAACACCCTAATGACAATGAGTAAAAGACCTCTATAAAATCTAGGAATATGATGATGCTGAGTTCATTCAGAGAAAGTGGTAAGTTTGGTTGATAGAGGTAAGTAATTGCTCAATTCTAATAGAACTTTATAAGGCCTTAAACTTAGCACAGCATAATATTCCGATTAAAAATGGTCACTTAAAATTGTCAGTCAAGGACATATTAAATAGATTAAGACTTCAGTAACTAGCAAATCCCAAAAAGCAACTGTCGAAGGGAATAATGGACCAAAGGATTTGCAAGGGGTATTTACATGAGGCTGGATGCTGTTCGGTATTATCTTCAATGATCTTAAAATATATCTATCATCAGAGTTGTACAATGCATGGATGAGACACTTTATAGATAATGATGAGGATTAAATGCCTCCCCCAGGACAATTTGGATTACATAATAAATTTGGTTTATTCAAGTGGGATGTATTTCAGTGTAGCTGAATACTGAGCCAAAAATTTTACAACTGTGAATACAGAGCATGTGCACAGATCATGAGATTGCTTCTTGGAAAGCTGTGTCTCAGAAACAATGGGGTTATTCCAAGGAAGAGCTAGTTTGACATGAAATTTCAGGTGATGCAGTTTAGAACTGGAGAATGACTCAGGATGTGCAAAGTCAGGAGAAGCCATGTGATTCATAACTTTGACAGCCTCTATAGGCTTCTTGGCCCATATACGAGATTTAGGCACAGTTGTATTACTGAAAATCCTTGTCTTGCTGTCAGTTAACCTGGAATGTGAAATGCTGTCTCTGACAGCAGCTTGCACACAGTCACACAGTCAAACCCACATTTGCAAATCCTGATAAGATCCTGAAATTGGGCATTCCTTGTCTTCACTGTCTGCAAGGCCTTATTTGGTAACCATCTTCAGAGCTGCATCAGACCTTGCATAAACAACAGAGATGAGAGACTGCAGGATCTTATTTAAGCCAGTAGCTGGAGTATTCAGCTGAGTAGCAGGAGACCTGTTTGGAAGCTGAGGCCAACTCTCTCGCTTCCAAAGACAAGTTCTCCTTTGCCGTTTCCTCTGGTTGCACTCCTGCAGTTGCATGAAACAGTTAAACACAGTTTTTGCCTGAGGGAGGAAAAGGGTGAAACTGCCTTTGAAACTTACAGGCTAGGACAGTTGGTGGGGATGCAAAAAGCCAGCTGCAGATCCTTGCTGTAAATTAGGTGAACAGGTATGTCCTTTGCCTTCCAGGTAGGTGCTCTTGTCATTGACCTGTTGGTTATATGAAGTAGCTTTTTGCTCCTTTGTGACTCTGTAGTTAAAACATGAGCATAAGAGTACAGTGAGCTTTCTTTGCCACATATTTGCTGTTCAGATGCTGCCTGTTTCCAGGTGGATCACACTCAGTGTGAATACACTGCATTTAGGAAAAACAGTGAAGGTAATACATGAGCTACCACTTGACTACAGTCTTGTGGTGTGCACGACTAACAGAGCAGTCATAGCTTTCAAACTGTGTCTTTTCTCACTGAAATGGGCAGTAGCAGATTATCCTGTTTTTTTCTGACCCCTTTCTGAGAAGTACAGCTCACACCTTTCTTAATGACAATGGCTCTGCAACTGTAGTGTTTCTTTGTTCTATTCCTCTACCCTTTGATATTCTCTTTTGTGTAGATGTGAGACTGTACAGAAAAAACTCCTACCATGTGTGCATAAAAAACCCTAACCTGGCATGACCTTACTGGAAATGAAAGTGGTGCATTTCTTCCCTTCTTATTTTGCTCTGGAGTTTATTCATCATGCTAGTTCTACAAGCAGTAGAAATGTCTTGTGTTCCTATAGCTGTATACCTTTAATTCAGATCCTCCAGTGTCTAGTAGTATGTTAGTTGTAATGGAAGCTTTTTTCTTACAGTTGGAGTGTGGATAACAGCTCTTCCAGGAGGTATACTTTGGTGCCTAATAGGAGCTGAGTGTGTGTCATTCCCTTTTTGGGGGAATCTACAAAGTCTTTCTACTCCAGTTGCTTATTTTTTTGGCATCTTGCAGAGACTTAGTAATTTCTAAAGCAGTACTTCGAAGCTAATAAACCTACTGTGGGAAACATGGTTACAATTCAAGATGCTTAAGCACCAGCAGGTAGAGACAGACAGATCGACAAGACAGACACAACACAATGCTACCTTTTGGAATCCAAATGAAGAAAATGCATGCTGAGTTTCTAAATGTTAATTTTTTTTCAGATTCAGCCCCCAAATGTTGTTCCTGTGTGTGTTTTTCTGCAGATACAAAGGTGTTTGGAACTGATTTTATTCCTGTCAAGGCAGTTCCATGCTATGACCATGTGCCAGCTCTGGTTTCTTTCGTCAGTCTCAACAAATTGTATGCTCTAAATCTGTCAGAGCAAGGTGTACTTATTCCAGACATGAGATCAACTGTATAGCTCTTTTCTAAGCATTTTCTACATCTTTTAATATCCTTTATAGAGAACACCAGACATGTATGCACTATTCTAATGTCAGCCTTCCCCTGTTTCGTAGGTTTATATTCAGCTTTGACCAGGGATAAAATAAGTCTGGGACTCACACACAAAAAAGGAATATTTATTAGCTTTTGCAGAATTGTTAAGGCTTTCAACATAACCACAGCTTCTAATAAATAAGTTACAATTGCTGGTTTCAGTAGCCACTGGAGGTTTCAAGTACCTGATGCCTCATAGAACACTGTTTGTTATAAATTGTTTAAAATGGACAAAATGTAATAATTTAAGACAGTTTAAAAAAATTGCACTTAGAAAAATGGAATAAGTGCTCTGCTTCCCACTTTATAAAACAACAACCCAAACCTCTTATTATAATAAAGGAAAAGATGAAAAGTCTAAGCTTTAAAGGTGTAACAACATGTTGGAAGCTCATTATATGACAGTGATGTGTCAATGCCTCCCAGCTGCTGCATGACCCGGCTGTATATTAGGGTTTTGGTTTTTTTTCACAATTTTCTGAGTCCTGGAAATACTGCAGCACATCTTCAGACACGTTCTTCATAATGTCTCAGAAGGATGTACTCATTACAATATAGTGCACATCTTGTTAACGTGTGCATTTTATAGCTGTTTATAGTCTCTTTATGTAATTCTGGGGATTAACTCTGTAGCTTTCCTCATCAGTTCTTCTGCTTATTGTAGGGTTTTTTTATTGCAGCATATCAGATTTCAAACTTATTTTAGATTTGTCTTTTTTGCCTGTTGTTGATGAGTGACCACCACAGGATGTAAGCCTAATCTATCTTGGCTCTTTGACCAGCTGTTAAGACCAGCTGACCACAAAATGTCCCTTCAAACCACTGATTCTTTGTAGAAGAAAACAAAACCAAAACTAAACCACCCTGGAAAATAAATTATTAGAAATCTAGTTTAAATTTCTGTACAAACTGGAAAATTTGTTTTTCTGATGGAAAAACTTGGGATGGCAGAAGGTTTATCTTCTTGTGACTCTGGGTCTCACTTGTCATTCTGGGATTTGTTTTACATTCTGTAGAGAAGTCCAGATGCAGTTACAAGAGGTAAAGGAAGTGAGGTCTCTCCCTGCTGTAAAACATTCACTGTCTCTTTAGTGATTGAGACTATCAGTGTAAGCTGGTGGGCATCTCTTCTGTAAAGCTTTTGAAGTGCAGCAGCTCAGGGCATAAAGACTTGGAATTGCAAAAAGAAACATTCTCAGCCTTTTTGTAGCTGATCTCTGACCTCTGTCAGAGTAGAAAGAAAAAAAAACCTTTAAATAGAAATTGTCAATTTCTTGCATAAGAAGCTACTGGTTTCATTTAAAACACTGAAGATTTCAACACTTCTTTAGTGTTATTTTTATTACTTAGTCCTATTTTTCTTTAAATACAAAAAAAAAATAAAATATCATGGACCCTGCTTTCAACTAAGGCAAATCCGCGTTGTTGTTGCTTTAGCAAGCTCTTTTTTATTTACATCTGATTAATATCTGACAAACTGAGAAGACAGAACTCTTTCTTTGCTCAGAAAAGTGTGTTTATGTAGGTGCAAATCATGTGGTTTTTTACACAAGGATGTGACACAGTCTAAAAGGTCTGATGCCAGTGCTGATATCACTGGACTTCAGTGCAGCATCACGCATCCTTTCTAAGTTATTTCTGCTGACATTGACTTTTATGATTCTGATTTAAGGCAGGAGTTTCATGAATATTTTTTTTTAATTTGATCCTTGGCTAGAATGTATGTAATTAAAAGAATGTAAGTATATTTTTAAAGAGAAGATTTATTTTAGACCCATCTGATTTATTTATTCACACACAGTTAGTATGCATTGATCTCGTTTATGGTTTTCTTTCTTTGAATGGGCTCACACTTGAAGGACACTTTCTGACACTATGGTATAAACCAGTACAAGTGATAATTTATCTCACAGGATAAAATTATTTCCTCTTTTAAAAGTATTTCTGGGAAGAAAGTGCTAGTGTGTCACTCAGTGGAGGGAAAAGGACTGCTGCTGTTGTAACCCTATATTTATCACATTCAAGATAGTCTCGCACATCTTCTGACAGTGGGAAGCCAGCAAAAGTTGTATCACCTAGAAGCTAATTCAGGCCATAGTTAGTGACCTGTGTTTTTTTGAAAAGCATTTAAATGCCAAGCAAAATTTAATAGAATTTGAATCCCAAAATCCAGCAAAGGTATTTCCAGACATAGATGGGCAATGATAGATGTTTTGAAGGCTTAAGGAGTTCTAGTCCTTCTGCAGGGCCTTATGGAAACAGGTTTCAGTAATCAAGCCTTGATTGAAGCAGATGAGATCTGACCCGAAGTGTTTACAAATATTCAGCCAAGGAACATTCTGTACTAAGCCTGACTACTTTGTCTTGGACTTTGGGAACACACTGACCCTCAGCAGGATTCTGTGAATATATGTTCTCATGGATCATAATTCTTAACCACTCACTGTTGGCACAGGCTGCTTTCACAGAAGTGGCACAGTTCATTTTGACTCTTTGTTATGCATGGCATGTGGTTAGTCATCTGAGTCCAGTTAGCTTTGTTTTTACTCACTTCCTGGCTGATAGTTTTTAAACAGAAGGTATAAATACAAAAGCATCAATAAGCAGCAATAAACAACTCTCTGATTTCATTTCATGTTTGAAAACATTGCCATGAAAACCTGAAAAATACGAGTGTTCATATACCAGAGACCTCTTAATGATCTGCATGACACTCACATCACATTTTCCAATAAAGTGAAGTTGACCCATTTAGTTATGAATATACCTGAGACTCTATATTTCCATTATTCATCTCCATTAGACCTTGTCATATTTGTTTCTGAAAGGAAACAAAGAAAACCAAGGGAAAACCTAATTTCTTACAATCTGAAGGCAGACTAAAGAGTGAAACTTCAAGCTGGAGAGTGAAGAATAGGAAAATATTAATTGATATTGTCTTCTAAATTATGTTCTCAGTTGCCTTTTGTAAGACTTTTATTTCTTTTTTTTTTCCTTCCACTTTCTAATTTAAAGTGCCTGAAGGCCAAATCACGTACAAATGCCAGCAATGCCGTAGCAAGCATCAACAGTAACTTTAACATGAATGAAACATTTTTTCTGGATTGCTCAGTTTATTCACCCACTCTTGACTTCATGTTCTAGGCATTTTTTGCAACAAAGACTGCTTTTTTTTTCAGCATATTGTGAGGATATTATCATCCTTCATAGAGACTGAATTGTAATTAAGTTAGAAATGTGTTTCAGGTTGAGGATTTGAAGGTCATTTTTGCACCAGAAACATCTTACATACTACAACAGGTTTGTTGAATTAGCTAAGCTAGTGCAGTTCCAGTGGTAAATGCTTATTCTGCAGAAGCAGCCTGTGCCGGGAAAGAGAAGTGTTGTGCTATAATTTATGTAATTTCTTCCAATAAAATAAACTATACTGGCAAAAGCATTTTTTGTTTTCCTTTCACACAGAACTGTGTAAGCCCTGGCTCACTGTTTTAATAATCCCCAGCAAGTTATTGTACCAGCACAGAATGACTATTGGTGTGCTAGAGCTGGCTGAGGATTAAATATACTGCCCATAGAAACCTAAGCTCCTAGTAGCAGAGACTGCTTTTATTCTCTTTTGGTAAAAATGATTTCTCTTCTGTGGCTGAGACTTCCATGCTAGGCAAACCCTTTTAGCATGGGCTGATAGTAACAGACTCAACTATGATGTATGAAAGCAGAGTTTATATTCGTATTCTAAGTGTGTATTCCTATTCCCAGTGTCTCAGTTAATCCTTTTTCCCCACCCTAAGTGAATGTGGTGTTTCAGGTGTCCTGAGGTCCATAAATCTCAATGTTTTGTGACAAGAATGGGCACTATAATTGTGATGTGAAACAGAAAACTGTTGAAATCATAAAAATCTCTGCAGTGCACAGATCACCTCAGCTGGTTACTAGTATTCCTTCTGTGTTTCTTCTTTCCATATAAATGATGTAAAAAGGAACAGGGGAGCAGTTCAGTATCTCCATGTATCTGATGATCTCATAAAGCAGTTAGGTACAGATCTCTTTTTCCCCCCACGGTCATACAATGCCTACAGATCTGGGTTTGGGAATATTTGTGTCCCACGGTGCAGTCTCTTCTCTTTGTACAAGAGTTGGCAGCAATTTGAGGTATTACCATACAATGAAAGTTAGAAAAGAAAAAAAGTAAGGATGCTGTTTTTAGAAAGAAACAACAGGGCTTTTTGCTAACTTGTACAAGCTGTTGCAACAGTAGTTGCAACAATATTTGTTCTTAAAGCTCATACATTTCTCTGTGAAGAAATTTCTGTAAGTGCAATACAAAGAAAATGTAGTTCAATTTATTAGACTATCCAGTCTATCTCAGCTTTTTGGGAAAAAATAAATAATATTATTTCCTTGGCTGATTCATTGTGCTTCATATTCAGAACACATATTCAACCCATCAGTTATTTCCAGGTAATTATTGGTTACTAGACATCTGCGTTCCAGTGGTCGTAGGAATGAAAATGGGTTTCCTTTACACCATTTCCTTTCATTTCATACCACTCTAATTTTTGTTCTTTTTATGATCTTTCTGACAGCAGAGATTTTGTCTTATGCAAAAAGTTCAGTATGAGTTAGCTTGAACTAAGTTTAAATAGGCTGTCGTATTTTCCCTATTGTGTGCTCAGCACTAGTTTCTGCTCTTTGATGTAATTCTAGGCAGAGCAGAAAATACCCCTATTTTGACCTTGACATCTAAATTGCTGTTAACTTGAGACTCTACTTTGTCAGCCACCTTTGAGCAACAGATAAGATTATCAAGGCAAGGGTATTTACAACTCTGTACTGCACATAACCTTATTAACCACATCTCTAATTAGTCAACTCAAAAGAGTCACCTGTACTGATGTGGTTTCTAGCAATGCTATTTAGATGCCAAACAGGTGAAGAGAATAAGTACAATCCTTGTTTCAAACAATGTGAAGACCAGGATCTTGCCAAGCTACCACAAACGTACAGAGTGGTGATTTGGAGAATAAGGTAATGGTAACAATACCATGGTAAATCATCCTTACATGTCAGTATATTCAGGGGTGCAAATTATCACAGTAGTATATTAATGCATTGCTTAATATATTATTGTAATACATGATATATATATAATAGTATACAATAATCATAATTAAAAATCTGCCTTTCATCATTATATTCTAGTTAATCCCTTATCCATCCTGTTCCCTTCTTCTACTTCACCTTTTCCTCTTGTTTTGATTTTGTCCATTTGCACTGTAGGAGTAATTCAAATGTCTCATAAATGCTTCTGTTCTGGAGTGATTTCTGCAGATGCAGAAGCTTTGAAGGTCTTACTTAAATTATACATATACTCGATTCAAATTTCTTGAGAGATACATTTCTGAAAACTTTCAAGTTACAAACATCAAAGTTTTTGAACATGCTCAAACACTGCCAAAACAATTAAAGATTGTTGGTACTTGTTAGTCTAAGCAAATTCAATTTTTGTACGATAATTACAGATGAACCTCTGAAGACTTCCTTGTTTTCTTCCTTGGGCTATGGTCTTATTGAATTGGCAGGTGAGAGAGACTTGGGCTTGTTCAGCCTGGAGAAAAGAAGGCTCAAGGGGAGACCTTACAACAGCCTTCATTCAACCTGGTCTAGTGGAAGATGTCCCTGCCCACGGCAGGGGGGTTGGAACTGGATGATCTTCAAGGTTGCTTCCAACACAAACCATTCAGTGATTCTGTGATTCTGTGAGCTTTGCTCCTGAGGAAGCTCCATGAGTTTGAAAATTATATCAGAATTGGTCAGGAGTATTATACTGATTCTTTAAAAGTCTCAGATGTGTCAGAAGCGAGTGCAAGAAATCATTGACAAGCTGTCTCAAACTAAATTGACCTGTTGTCATACTTCAGGTATGGTGAGGTTTGTCAGGTGTTTAAGACTATATGAGGCTGAAAGAGTCTGTGGCTGGCTTCGACTCTGAGCTAGTTTTTAAGGCTTCCACTCATTTGTAAGTAAAATTCCTACATGCTTTTTTACACATATAACCTTCATAGAGAGAAAGTTCACAGGCATTGATTCTGCCTTTTGTTCTAAGGCACAGCTTAAGCCAATAACCAGCAAATGGAAAGGGAGATAGTGCACTTTACATGGTACTATCTTTGGGAGAAGAAAGTCTGAAAGAGACAGAAATCTGATCATTGTCGAGATCTGACTCAACTTTCTCATGGACATCAGGCCCCTATTTAAAGGTCTACCCTAGGGACACTACTGTTAAATTAAACAGACCGATGCTTGACCTGCATGTCCCTGTCAGCACTGAGATCCCATTGCCTCTGTATTTTCACTTCATCTTCTACAGGTTTTGAATTTTAGCCACCTACCAGATTACTGCCTATAGATTTCTACTAAGATTTGTCCCTAGTCTAAAGCTTGCTCAACTGGGCTTTTATTGCTGTCTGTAGAGTGCAGTGTGCCATTTATTCAACTGTAATTTACAAAACTTTTGCATCAATCCTCTAGTCTGCAGCTGGAGATACTTTGGATCCTTACTCTGAGTTGTATGGCTAAGTTGCAGTGCTTCTTAAAAAGATGCATTTTCTAACCTGAGCAGTTTATATTGGTGGAGCCACTGAAATAATATTCTTGTTACTGATGACATCTGTTTTGGCTGATCTGAAAACACAACCTCAATCTGAAGTTCTTACGCTGTACTCACATTCTTACATTTTTATCAAACTGTTAAAGAATTCCATAGCTTTGTTATGATAATAAGTGTATCTGAAATTATTCAAAGCTATGGAGTATAAATATGTATTAATAATATTTCTTTTGTCTGTGGTATTCATTATTAATAAGATTTCATTGAAGCTCATAGCTGTAAAATACAAGACATGTTGACAGAAGTAATGGTTAGTTTTATTAATATGTTTTCTTTAACATATCAAATGGCAAAGAAGTCCTGAGCTGTGGTATTGTACCAGTATGTGTGGGACCTTTACAGACAGAGCAGGTCTGAGGGTAGGGCAGCCCAGAACAGATTTGAGGCAGCTTAGTCCAGGGTGTCAGAGGAGTGCACCTGGGACAAAGTTCAAACCTGCTGCCAAGGTCCATAAGCCATCCTTTCCCCAGATACAGATTGAGAACACGGAAGAGCACCAGTGGCTTCTGAGTCTTTCAAGACAAAGTTTTCCAAACTGTTGTTTCTAGGACAATTCCTAGAAACGGCCAAGGGAAGGAGGGCTAGCAGTAACCCACAGGAAGATCCTAATAAGCCATCAGAAAAAGTGATGGGGTTCTCTGCATGAATTCAGTTCTGTAATTTGGATGGAGTTTGGAGACGTCTTTAAAGAAGTTCTCTTTCTATGTTCCCCTTTGACCAAATAAATTGTTTTGTTCACCATGCAAAATGGATCAACTTCTATTCTTAAATAGAATATCTGATGGTCCAGTGATGCAGATTTATCTCCCATAAGGCTACGAAGGGAACTTAGTGCAGATTCTTCTGCATGTCAGAGGATGCTCTAACTACTGTGTTATGGTGCAAAGCACAGATCAATATGTAGCCTTTTAACTATTTTTTTCTTGATGAAAAAATAGTTGGATTAAAAGGTAGCTTGACAGATACTTTTTAAGAAATACTTATAGAGGTGAATGTTTAGAGCTAGAATCTTGCAATGAATCCAGTGCAGTTTCTGACAAGCTGAAGAACACTTGCTTTGTGAGCCAGTAAGGAATGGGATGACATAAATTCTGCTAAATGCTGGCTTACACAACCTTCACTGAGTTACAAAATGCACTCTTGAGGCTCTCTGTTAGGCACAGTAATCAGAAATTTTTCCTATACAAAAGATCACAGTGATGTAGGCAAAGATGGGTGGACAGCAGCACCCCAATAGGAGGGATCCAAAGGTTCAGTTAAAATTTCCTTCAGAAGTGGTGTCCTTCTGACAAAGGAGGAGGGATGGGAAGGCTATGTACTTACAGCTGAAGTTCTAGGGACTGTTTCTTGTCCTCATAGTCTTTAACAGTTTAGGTGCCTGGAATGTAGGAATACATGGATATAAAATAAATGTTCATTTAAGAATCAGAATCTTTTACTTTCTCTGTTTAAACACAAAATAAGTAATATTCAGGCACGAATACACTTGATTTTTACTGCACCTCCCAAAGAAAACTTTGTACTCATTAGGATTTCAATATTGTCTTCAGGCCATGAAACCTATAGTTTCATCTTTTTACATCTGGATACTTTATTACCAAGTTTTGCTGTAGACTACAGGCATTTGTATATAACAGAAGGGAAAAGAGCATGATCCTTCAACAGTAGATAAACCACATTTTTGACATCCTTCTTATTTAACACCTTTTATTAGCTTTTCCTTACTCACTGTTGGAATACATTACTGTGTGTTTGTAATATTCATTTTCCACATATTAACCATCAAAGCTCTTCTTTAAAATAAGATGCAGTAGCAAAAGCTTGGTGAAAAATAGGTACAAGCTGACAAGTTAATATTTGTTTACTTATGTGCCCTGGGTTCAGCAGTAACAGTTATTTTTCTCAGTTTTGGTGGCTGGTGCAATGCTGTGTTTTTGACCCTCAGCCTGGGAACAGCGCTGATAACACTGATGTTTTTTTAATTCTTTCAAAGTAATGTTTACTCTGCCCAAGGACTTTCTGAGTCTCATGCTCTGGCAGGGAGGAGGGGCACAAGAAGCTGAGAGGAAGCAGAGACAGGGCACCTGACCCAAACTAGCCAAAGGGGTATTCCATGCCACTGCACGTCATGCCCACTGTATAAACTGGGGGCAGTTACCTGGAATGCCAAGATCGCTGTTCGGGTCAGGCTGGGTATCGGTTGGTCTGTAGTGAGTGGCTGTATTCTTTTCCTTTGTTATTTCCCTTACCATTATTATTATTGGTGGCAGCAGTAGTGGTTTGTGTTATACCTTAGTTACTGGACTGTTCTTATCTCAACCTGTGGGAGTTACATTCTTTTGATTCTCTTCCCCATCCTTTCAGAAGCAGGGGGAGGAAGAAGGTGGGGAATGAGCAAGTGGCTGCGTGGTTCTGAGTTACTGGCTGGGCCTAAACCATGACAGCACGGGAAAAAAAATAAAAGATTTTTGTGACTGAAGAACAAGAGATGATATACAAATGTAAGGGAAAGCAATCTGAACCATCAACCACGCAGCTCAGGCTGCTAAATTCTACACTACAGAAGAATACAATTTTAAGGAGCAGTGCATACAAATTTTGAAACATCTAATGTTTTCTATTATATTTTTGGGGACTGTAAGAGAATAACCACTAACTTGCATATACCAGTTACAAGGCAGAATGAATATATTGAGAAGGCATTGATATTTTCTATTTGGTTTATGACCGATAAACTATTTCATATGGAAAATCTATCAAACACACAGAGAGCAGTACAAAAGAAACATAAATTCTATGTGTGACTGAAGATGCGTCAACTGTATAGTTAAAATAAATAAATAAATCCTGTCTGATTTATAATAGTAAGAAAATAGTGAATTTATAATTTAATTTATAGAGGCACATGTAATGGCATGTAACTGCAAAATTTTATTTTCTTTCAATCCTGCTGCAGTATCTGCATTGTACCTCAAACTTCACTCTCCATATGCCTCCTGGTTGTCTTTATCTACAGTTATTTTAGTTTTAAAAAGTCCAATAGAGAAATTTAAAACTGATTCAGAAAATGCAAGATCCAGTCATAGAATTAACACAATAGTTTGCGAGAGGTTTCTAAAAATAAACTTCTGATGGGAACTTTATAGCTAGCTCTTTACTCTGTGTCATTTTGTCCACTGCCAAGGTTCACAAGGGTGACAATTTAATGAAGTATTTCTAGTCTGGTTTGAAGAATTAGTCTGACTTGCTCCCTGGTGGAAGGATAAGAACAGCTTCCAGGATTTACTGGGAAGTTAACTACTTCAAAATGTTGATAAGGACAGAAAATCTGCCAGAATATGAAGGTATCACTGCCTTGTGACCCAGCTTCATGCAGACTTCATTTTGTGTTCTATAATTTATTCTTGTAAATTAATTTGTAATATAGTTTCTATTGACCTTTTGCATAGGAGAGCTGTACTCGTCTATGGGGTATGATATTATAGGCATCACAGAAACATGGTGGGATGGCTCCTATGACTGGAGTGTTGGAATGGAAGGTTACAGACTCTTCAGAAAAGACAGGCTTGGCAGGCGTGGAGGGGGAGTTGCCCTTTATGTTAGGGATAGGCTGGAGAGTATGGAGCTCTGTCTGGGAACTGGTGAGCAGTCAACAGAGAGCTTGTGGGTCAGGGTTAAAGGGAAAACAGTAATGGGAGACATTACTGTGGGGATCTGTTACAGACCGCCTGATCAAGAGGAATCTGTGGATGAAGCACTCTATAGGCAGATAGGAAAAGCCTCACGCTCACAGGCACTTGTCCTCATGGGTGACTTCAACCACCCTGACATCTGTTAGAATGACGGTACAGCCCGGCACAAGCAATCCAGGAGGTTCCTCGATTGTGTGGAAGACAACTTCCTTCTGCAAGTAATAGAGGAGCCAACAAGGAGAGGTGCCATGCTTGACCTTGTGCTCACCAAAAGGGAAGCGCTCGTTGGAAATGTGGCACTGCAGGACAGCCTTGGATGCAGCGACCACGAGATGGTTGAATTTGAGATCCTTAGGACAGTGAGAAGAGCGTGCAGCAAGCTCACTGCCCTAGACTTCAAGAGAGCAGACTTTGGCCTCTTGAGGAACCTGCTTAGTAAGGTTCCATGGGATATAGCCCTAGAGGGCAGGGGGGCTCAGGACTCTTGGTTGGTCTTCAAGGATCACCTGCTACAAGCTCAGGAGTGCTGCATCTCAACCAGAAGGAAGTGCAGCAGGAGGGTCAGGAGACCTCCTTGGATGGATAAAGAGCTCCTGAGGAAAATTCAAATGAAAAAAGAGTTTTATAGAAAGTGGAAGCAAGGACAGGCAGCCTGGGAAGAGTACAAGGATGTTGTCCGGGAAGCTAGAGACCATGTTAGGAAAGCTAAGCCCCAGTTAGAATTAAACTTGGCTAGGGATATTAAGGATAACAGGAAGGGATTCTACAGGTACATAGCAAATAAAAAACAGACTAGGGAGAATGTAGGCCCCCTCAGGAAGCTCTCGGGTGAACTAGCTACACAGGATTTGGAGAAGGCTGAGGTTCTGAATGACTTCTTTGCCTTGGTCTTCATTGGCAAAGGCTCTGGCCACACCACCCAAGTCTTGGAAGGCAGATGCAGGGACTGTGAGAATGAAGACCCTAGGCCCACTGTAGGAGAGGAATTGGTTCGACACCATCTTAAAAATCTGAACGTGCACGTGTCCATGGGAGCTGATGAGATCCATCCACGGGTCCTGAAGGAGCTGGAGAATGAAGTTGCTAGGCCGCTGGCCATCATATTTGAAAAATCATGGCAGTCAGGTGAAGTTCCCGATGACTGGAAAAAGGGAAATATAACCCCCATTTTCAAGAAGGGGAAAATTGATGACCCGAGGAATTACAGACCAGTCAGTCTCACCTCTGTGCCTGGCAAAATCTTGGAGCAGATTCTCCTGGAAGGCATGCTAAGGCACATGAAAAACAACAAGGTGCTTGGTGACAGCCAGCATGGCTTCACTAAGGGGAAATCCTGCCTGACCAATTTGGTGGCCTTCCATGATGGGGCTACAGAACTGATGGACAGCGGTAAAGCAGCTGATGTCATCTACCTGGATTTGTGTAAAGTGTTCGACACTGTCCCACACGACTTCCTTGTCTCTAAATTGGAGAGACATCAATTTGATGGATGGACCACTCGGTGGATAAAGAACTGGTTGGAGGGCTGCACACAGAAAGTTGTGGTCAATGGCTCAATGTCTGGCTGGAGACCAGTAACGAGTTGTGTCCCTCAGGGATCGGTGTTGGGACCGGTCTTGTTTAACATCTTTGTTGCTGACGTGGACAGTGGGATTGAGTGCGCCCTCAGCAAGTTTGCCGATGACACCAAGCTGTGTGGTTCGGTTGATACGCTGGAGGGAAGGAATGCCATCCAGAGGGACCTTGACACGCTTGTGAGGTGGGCTGATGCCAAACTCATGAAGTTTAACCATGACAAGTGCAAGGTCCTACACCTGGGTTGGAGCAATCCCAGACACAGCTACAGGTTGGGCAGAGGAGAGATTCAGAGCAGCCCTGCGGAGAAGGACTTGGGGGTGCTGGTCAATGAGAAAATGAACATGAGCCAGCAGTGTGCATTTGCAGCCCAGAAACCCAGCCGTATCCTGGGCTGCATCAAAAGGAGTGTGACCAGCAGGTCGAAGGAGGTGATCCTGCCCCTTTATTCTGCTCTCGTGATACCTCACTTGGAGCATTGTGTGCAGTTCTGGTGTCCTCAACATAAAAAGGACATGGAACTGTTGGAACAAGTCCAGAGGAGGGCCACGAGAATGATCAGGGGACTGGAGCACCTCCCATATGAAGATAGGCTGAGACAGTTGGGACTGTTCAGATTGGAGAAGAGAAGGCTGCATGGAGACCTCATAGCAGCCTTCCAGTATCTGAAGGGGGCCTATAGGGATGCTGGGGGTGGACTCTTCATTAGGGACTGTAGTGGTAGGACAAGGGGTAATGGGTTAAAACTTAAACAAAAGAAGTTTAGATTGGATATAAGGAGGAAATTCTTTCCTGTTAGGGTGGTGAGGCACTGGAATGGGTTGCCCAGGGAAGCTGTGAATGTTCCATTGCTGGCAATGTTCAAGGCCAGGTTTCATGAGGCCTTGGGTGGCATGGTTTAGAGTGAGGTGTCCCTGCCCATGGCAGGGGGGTTGGAACTTTATGATCTTAAGGTCCTTTCTAACCCTAACTATTCTATGATTCTATGATTCTATGCTATGAACTGTCAAATGCTGGGAAGTGACATACTGCTTGTAATTTCACAAGGTTATATTTATATATATTTTATTTCTTTGAGAACTGCTGTTTTATACGGTTTCTGGCTATCTTCCCAGGGATATTTGCAATCAGTATGGATGGTAAATGTTTTTCATGCTCTGTGTTTTTTACATGTTTAATTCTGTTTAATGGCCACTGTGTTAGAATCTCTACTGCGTTTCTGTGTATTGAGATATTCTTCAATAAAAGAACATATCTTCTGCAACCTAGAGAAAGTTAATTTCTTCTACTGTGACAATCTTATTTCCTAGTTAGCATGTGCATTATTCTTGATGTCTTTTAAGATTTACTGCAAAAATCTTCTGGTAGTTCATACAGACTCTGTAGCATCCATAAATATAGTAAGATTTGGAGAGATTTAATAGTAATTTGTGAGGAATATCATGTGGAAATTGTGAAATCAGTGTCATCACTGCCTAATTGGACTGTATGTGTACAGCATATTCTTTTACTTTTCATTTTGTTTATATATTAGCATTTTTCAATAACACTGAAAGTACATCTTTGACCTTATTCTGTGGTGATTTCAGTTTTTAAAGCTGTACATTCTCTTGATCACAGTGGTTTTGACTTGTGAAGTACTAAATGAATAGGGACTTCATTTCATACCTGATAGCTTGAAAAATAAAAGCATTCAAACTAAAAATCTGTGGTGCCAAAGTTAAAAGCATGGAAACTCAGGTAAGCAAATAATATTCCTGAACATTCTGACACAGTTAAGAGCCATTGATCCTTGGGGATCATCTGTCTCTCTGAACATGCCAGGGATCGTGGCTGCCTTCTTGATTTTTGGTATGGAGGGATTTTTTTATTTTTTTTCTATTTGGCTCAAGTAGAAGCACTCTGTAAAGTGCATCTGAAATATTTTTCCTTAAATATTTATTTGCCCTTCTCAAGTATGACCAAAGTGGAGCTATCTAAAATCAATGTGACCTTAGGCTTTTTGAAATAATACTGACCTATTTTTCTTTGAAGCAATTTCAAAAGAAGCTTCCTTCCACCTTTACTCTATGTAAATTTCAGGGATTGGTTGTAGACTCACTTAAACTTTTCCTTCTAAACTTCCTTTCTGTAATGAATTAATTGACTTTTAGAAATGTAAAATACTTCCCCTCAAAACCAGAAAAAACTGCAAGACTAAGGCATTTCATATCCCTGCTGATATACTGCAGTAGTAATATTAAGTACTACAACCATTTTTGGCACTCATTTCTGCAAAGAGGAATAAAGTACTGCTAAATCTTTTCCTCATTTTTATACATATCATCACTTGATTTTGGAGATGGGACACTTGATAGGAATGTTAATTAATGCATTTCTGTTGAACTCCCTTCAGTGAAACGAATGCTTTTACGCTAGGTGTATGGACAAGCTCATCACATTTCCACTGAGGTGGCAATAGATTGCTCTTCTGTTTGTTAGCATGGGGTAGCTGATGCAGAGATATAAAAAGTATGTGGTCATGTGGCCCACCTCTCATCTGCTGGGTATAGGATCTTTCAGCAGTATTGCCAGGTCTATCCATTTTTTATGTCTCATTTTTAAAAATACTCCATGACAAATAAAATTAAGGGGTAAAAAATGCATTTCTACAACCATAAAATTTATTAGTCCAAATCCCTCGCCTTTGCTAATAGAAACAATAATTATTCAGATCAGCATATGATAACCTAAATTTCCAGGACCTTACTCTAAATTGGTTGTGTAAGATATTCAACACTGAGCTTATCCAATTCTGAAAAATTGGCTTAAAATTCATGATTGCAACCCTAGCTTAAGCACAGGCTTTTATCAGTAGAAGCATTGAGTTAAGGCTATGACTTTTTCCTGTTAAACTTTGATACTTACAGTCTTATAATCACATACACTGTATTCAGTCAGACTGTTATAAAAAATTTATAAAATGCATTTTTTCTCAGATATATGAACAGCTATCCATGGTGGAATAGCTATATCACTCTATATATTTATAATATATGTATAATTTTTTGCAAGGGACATATTGCTAGATTTTGAAATTGTGCGGCCAGAATTCCAGTCGAATCTATGTGTGAGGAACTCTTGTGAATTTGAAAGAGGGCTTCAAACTTCTAGCTGAGAGCAGAATTTCCCCCTTCAAATTGCCCACTTACTATTCCTGAAGTAAAACCAGACGAGCACTGGCAAGGAAACTCCTTTGTCCTCTTAATTTATAAGCATTTTATTAATTTGTTTATTTCATTGGTGAAAATGAACTTATATGTATTCACAAATATTAAAATTTTAGGAATATGTAACAACTTGTAAATAAAGTGAAGAAGCTAGATTACTAAAGTGTTATGGAAAACAGAATATATAAAATAAGAAAGTATCTATTTTACTTTCCAGGTGGCCCTAGGAATATTATATATCCATTGATAAACTGCCCTATGATATAAGAGGAAAATGTTTTTACCAGAGAAATCAAGAAAAAAAGTTGCTGGGAGGTAACTACTTGCAGAATATAGTGTCATGTAGTAACAGAGAAACAGGATTTAGAGTACCCATGCCACAGAAAATGCCCACTGCACCCCAAAGCTAATGACTCCAAAAAATATCAGAATTATCAATTTGTGACAGAATTTGTCAGAAGATTACCCTAGAGCTTTTGGATGGAGGATTTTGAACGAGTTCTTCAAGCAGATCTTAAACCTACTTTTCTTGAGAGATGTTCTTTTCAGAGATCGTCTTTGATCCACTTGATCTGTTCAAAATTATGAACTTCCATGAGAGTGATTAAAAAAAAAAAGGTTACTACAAAGTAAAAAGCACTCATATTTTTGGAAGTACAGACTGACCTACAAAAGGAGAGTCTTTGAGATGAGAAAACTTGTGCACATCTTAGGGAAAATATATTCAACCAAAAGCCTTCCAGCTTTTGAATTGCAGAGATAGGTGCATCATAGATTTCAGGTTTGTTTTTCAGAAAGTGAACAATATGTATTTGCCAGCTGAAGGACCAACAACCATGTAATTAAAATTGTCAAAATGTATAAAACATTTCTACTTTTGTTAGTCCTGCTCTGATAATCAGGGAGGTGAGACTTGTGGAGTTCAGATGCTCAGCATAAGCGGAAGCACTAAATAAATCTCTGAGGAAGCACAGATGAGAGCTGTTCAGGGCCCCTGGGACCTCTTGAATCCATCAGGATTGAAAATGTTTTTCTAAAATAGAAATAAGTAAACAGCACCATTAAGTTACTGGTCAAAACATCTGTTTGTCCTATTCAAAACTAGACATTTCATGAAAAGAGATAAAGAATGTAATCTCCAGCACTGAGGGTATGCCACTAAGCAAGGATTAGTTTTAGGCACAGCAATCTCAAACTGGTAGATCTAAAGAAAGTGGAACTGGATTTTCACTTTTTTTCCTACCTGAATTTGGAAGTCACTCAATATTAGCTAAAGTAGTTTTGTTTTATTAGTGTAGCATAATGTTTTAACTATCCCTCTTTAGCCAACAAGTAATGAATAATAAATAAAGGCTGAGCCATAGGAGAAGGAAAAGCCTTGACTGTAGAGGTACTAATGGATTTACCCTGTCCTCCCCAAAGCACACAACAGAAAAACGAAAGAAATGTTAATTTTATTCCTAAAAAATAGTCAACAAATTATCTGGTAATACAATTGAATTAATTCATAGACTTGCTTTCAGGCATTTTTAGCCAACCAGTTCAGTAAAGACAGGTAGAGTATATAACTAGGCAGTAAAAAATGCATGCAGCCATATTTAGGAAATGGGAAGAAATGGGAGGGACTGTAAACAGAGTGCTAAATGGAAAAATGACACTCAGGTTTACCAAAAAAAAGATATGTCAGATGTTTTTGATAAGTTTCTTTTGATGAAAGGTCCTTTTCTAGACAAGGAAAATGCAGCAGATCACACTTTTTTTGGACTTTAGGAAAGCACTTGACAACAGTGGCACATGGAAAATTATTACTTAAAAGGGTGAAGATGGGCGTTACTAGGAGAACTGTAACGTTTTAAATGAACTGGCTAGAAGAGGATGAGAGCAAGTTTCACTGACAGAAAAACTGTCACATTTGTAGGAAATCATCAGTTGAGTAATTCAAAAGTTCTTTGTGGAATTGAGTTTTAAATTTTCCAGAAATGTCTTACCATCAGAAGTGTCAATGTGCCAGTGAAATCTGTTGATGATGTGAAGTTCAGAGGCGTCTTTCATATAGACAAGAGATGTGTCATACGAAGAGCTTTATGAGATATGGTTTAATACAAATTAAATGGTACACAGATATGAAGAGAATAAGGGTTTGGGTTTGTTTTGGGTTTTGTTTTTGTTTAGTTTTTTTTTTTTTTTTTGCTAAAGGGGTAATAAGAAAACATGTACAGTAAGCAGAAAGTGTGTGAGTTGGAAAGAAAGCTTGGAAAGGAAGGTGCAAAGGAATGCAGTGGACCTCAGGATGACTATGAATTATCAACATATACTTGTTTGAGCATTGCTCTACCTGAGAAATATGTATGAAGAATAAATTCAGTCTGCAACAGACAGAAGAGCTATTGGGATGATCAGAGGAGTAGAAAAACCTTTTCTAGGAAGACTAAAAGATCGTGGGTGTTTAAACCACTAAGCAGAGGATGTTACTGTTACTGCTTCAGGGTGAAAGCAAGGAGCAGGAAAGGAAAAGCTGTTTAAAATGAGGAACAAAAGGGTTTAAAGAATGGTAAGTTGGAAGTTAAAATAACCTAAATATTCTAACATTCAGAGTAATGACTGTGGACTGTATTCCAGCATAAGATTGATAGTAACAACTTTGAATAATATTCTTCATTAAACTTAGAGGGATTTCTTGCTGAGTCCCTGAGGTAGTGTGGACCCCAAATCAGTGCATAAGCATCCTCCCCAGCACTGTGCTGTTAGAGGAGAAAAAAGGGACCAGAAAATTATAGCTACCTTTTTAATTAAAAAACACAGCTACAGTTATTAGAAAATTGCATTTATTTTCGTTGATCAATGTGTCTCCATAGAAAATATCAATGTTTTGGCAAAAAACCCAAATCAACAGAACAAAACAAACCCAAAACAACTTCTCCCCTACCCAAAACAGCACCAAGGCTAATGCCTAAGTCCTGAAATGTTGAGTTTGTCTGTGAAATCCACCACACCATCTCCTGGGAGGTACTGATGCAGTGGCTGAGATGCCCACTCCTCTCATGACTCCCCATGCTGGGCTCTGCTTTATTTGCCACAGGCACCACAGTTTGTCTTGCTGGTGAACTGCATTGTGTCCAATGAGAATTGTGGCTGGCTGGACAGCAGGGACATAAACGAATGTCTGAGAGACCTTTTCTGCTTTTAGAAATTTTTATTTTGTTAAAAGTAATGCATTTCCTTGGAAACAAAGCTATCTGATGAAATTCAATTAGTCAAAAATCCTATTTCCCATAACAATATAGTTTTGATGATTTTTTTTTTTTTTACATAGTCATAATTAACAATGCAGTAATGCAAAAAGTTCCTGTATGCTCAGGCAAGCTATGAGAAAAAAAACAGGTTTTGGAGATGGCTAAAATTTTCTATGGCTTTGATAATTTGCTTGCTTAGAACTGAGCAAGCATCACACTGACAACAGGAACCTCATCTTACTGTCACTGGCTTCAGTGGGAACAAGACTGGACTCCAGGTGAACTTCTGAAATCACTGTTAGCTAGCTTAAATTAATTAACCATCTTGTACCCTCCAGCAGTAGCTGCTGTTAACAATCTAATTTCATTTTCTGAATTTAAATTACAGTAATGCTAAAGCATTTAACTTTGCCTCTTTTATATGACACTATTTTTGACATCTAATAGGAATATTCTTCTGGCATTTACTATCCTTCCTTTATTACAAGTCTGTCTGACTTTCATTACATTTTCATTATTCTTATTGTGACTATATTTCATATTTATCACAGTGGTTAAAGTTATATCAGTCACAATCAGCAATCATATACTTCACTGAAATGTTTATTGATCTGTTAGCAACAGGTACAGTAAATTTAAAAAATGTTGTTTCCCAAAGGGCATGTATTAATTCAGGCATTTCAGGACTAGGCAAAATACTGTTACTGTGGTAAGGCTGTTAATTCATCATGCAATAAATCTTTTGCTTAACTGGTCAATATTGATCATGTGCAATAACCATGACTGCAGTTGTAGGCAGAGGAACTGCAGAAAGTTCTTTTTTAAAGAACTGTTTTCACTGTTATTTGAAAACACTATTGAGTGACAGTATTCTTACTACTTATGAGTTCTACTTATTTACTACTACTGAGTTCCAATAATATAAAGTTACAGTGTAAATCAGTAAACAACCTGATTTACTAAAATCCAAAACTTCTTAAATGTGATTTTTTCAAAATATTGTTTGTTTCAGATTTTAATGTTTATCATCTGTGCTTGAGATTTGTAAGAGATGAAATAGTTTTTTATTGGCGCTAACGTTTGTGTTGACAAATATTCATAGTCAATGTAAATAGACTTGGTTTTGGTTTGAAACTGCACTGAGAAATTGTTTCCAGCTCTTGCTGAAAGAATATTAAAAATAGTTAAGGTTAGTTCTTCTTGGCCAATGTGCCATTAAGAATCATGCAATTATCTTGCTGCTTTGCTTTCTTAGGAAATCCTAATTATCCAAGGTCCCTAGAATACACATAACCAGCCTGTTAAGACAGATTTCAGTTTTCTGCAAACTCTATCCTGTAAAACCATTGTTATTTTAACTAGAGCTCTATACACATGCCCAAATCTTGTGTGTTTGTGGGGCAAGAATGGACTGAAGCTGTGACTGACCTAATGTGAATTTGTGCCTGCTCATTGACTTGGTCTCTTTCATTTCACCACCTAGTCCTGCCTGTCTCAGTAGCTGAGATTCCCAGCAAAGCTGAGGCCCAAGCTTCCTTGCCACTGGCTGCTTGGCAAAGGATCCTCACTGCTATGGATTCTCAACCCTGCAGCCCTAAATGGCAGGGGAATTCATTGCACTAAAATTGTGTTGAATCAGATGTAAGGCAGAGGAGAAGTTACGCTTCTCAGTGCTAAGTGTGTTATTTCAGGACTTCAGAGAAGACCTAGTGTAAGTTTCTTAGTGCCAACATTTACAGCCAGAGGACACCCTTGGAAATTTATTTTCTGTCTCCCTATTCCCCTGGCTGATGGCAGACTTGCTTACAACTCACAAAGAAATACAATCACAGGTTTGTAACCTTAAGTGTTCAAGAAGAGCAAACAGCTCACTCCACCTGTGGATACAAGTGAGGAGAAGGCAGGGCAGAATAAAAATGGGTGATATTCTAAAGTGGCCCGTGAAGCAGAGGGACAATTTCTGCTTATACCATGTATACATAAAGTAGCCTGACTAGCAGCATGCAAGTTGGGTGTCACCCACTGGTCTTTGCTGCTTAATGAGGACATTGTCACACAGTTCTTCATATGCCACTTGATGCTTCCTTGAAAGGGATAAACTGAAGCAATTGATATTGGGTATGGGTTCATCTATGGTACAAGGCTGTGCTACTGCTCTGTACTTTCTGATTTTTGCAAAAAAACCCGTATTTGAACATTACATCTTAAGTCATGTTTTCATTTCAAAGCCCATGTTCACATGAAATGAGGCAGTCAAAGCTGCAGTTTGTTTTGTCTGAGACCGAGATTTTTTAGTATGCTCATAGTAAAGGCTCAGAAGGAGCTCCTAACATTGTTTTCTCTTCAGCAGATGTATCTTCATTTATTTTTGACCACAGAGACCCTTCAGTTACTTCCACTTTCCCTTTACTCCCAAAGGTTTTTCAGAGTAACGAGTTGTGTGTCCTGGAAGGCTATTGATCCAAGGTCTCATAAATTCTCTCTTGCTCTAGACGAATGAAATAGGTGTTAGTGAGATTTTATTTGTTTTGCAAAGTGATGTGAAGGGTTTCACCATTTGAGGAATGAGACAACATTTCAGTCTGAGATGCAAAAAATAACTTTATAAAAACATATCCTTTTCATTTTTTGGAACATGTTAAGTGCTAATTAAACCAAAGCAAGCTACTTTCCACTGGGTATTAAAGCAAGACATCTAAAACAAACTGTCAAGTACATGTATATATAATTTAATGAACTTGCTTTGATTTTTTAAACAGAGCAGAAGCAAGATAACTGTCCCTTTGATGCTGCAAATGATGACAGTGTAGAAACCAGAGACTGGGTATAGCTGTGAACATAGGCCATAAAAGGCTGTAGCCATTGCCAGGAGCTGACTTCAGGTACTACTTCTTTTGCCTTTGCATTTTACAGAATCAAAAGAGATTAAAAATGAGATGACAATATAATATTTTATTTTACACAGCTAATTGAAAGCTCAAACACTCGTATTAAATAATTTGGCAGAGTAAAATAAAGATGAAAGGTAAATGATGAAAATATTTGGAACACATAAAAGAAAGGCTATCTATTTCCTTGGGGCATAAAAAGTGCATATAAAATCAGTCTGATTTTACTGGATTTCACAGAATCTGTACTTCTCTAGTACCAACTTTCCTCCCTTTTCACCTTTCCAGTTTCCTCTGAAATAACCTTCTAATAAGACACCATCAAGAAGAAGTCAAGGAGTTAATTAGCGTGTCCATGGAAACAGTAGGAGTTGATGGAGCCATGTGTGCAGTGAGACTGTCAGCTTTTACCCTCTTACTTGCTATGCTTTTTCTTTAAAGCTTGAGTCAAACTAAAAGGTTATAAAAAATGTACAAAATCGTATTTGAAGAATTTTAAAAAGGTACAGCACCAGCAGCCTGGACCTGAGAGTCTTTTGTTTCTGCCATAGACATCCTAACTCATGTGAGCATGGACAAGTACCATCAATGTCTCTTTTCTCCTTATACTCTTCTTTTGTTAAGACTACTTAGATTGCCACTCAAGGAAAGGACCATCTTCTATGGTGTATTTGTTACAATGCATAGCAGTTTGGGATCCTTTAATGACCTTTAATGTCAGCAGGTGCTACTGTAGTGTTAAAGCTAAATAATACAAATTATATAAGTACCAACATGTATTCTTAATAGGTTTGGAAAAACTGAAAATGATTTTGCTTTTGCTTTATTGAGGTACAGCCAAAGATGCTTCTTTCTTTTAAGACCCTATCCAGCAGAGCAGGGCTAATGATTCACTGTTCCCCTAATCTTTTCCTTTGTTAAGCATTTTTAAAGCTAACATACCAAACTGAAGAAGGGCTAAAGGTTGAACAGCAATATTAATTGTTCCAATTTCATTTTTCTGTTACATTACTGGATTTCAGTAATATCAGTCATCTACCACAAGGTGCTCACAGTTTAGCTGTCATTTTCTGCTGAAGTCACAGATCCATGATGGAGCACATTAGTTTGAGCAGAGCACTCTGCTAAAGTGGGCCTTTGGCTTTCAGAATAAACCTGTCTTATACTTGCGAAGGTTAGTCTGTGTGCAGAACAAGTTCACCACAGCTGAGCATATTAAGCAGGCAAACAGACTGAGAATGTATCTTTCCTCAAGGTTCCATCCCTTTTTGTACTGCCTTTGTTGCTGGCTGGCTTTAGGTACTGTACTTGTGAATAAACCTTTCAAAGAGAGTTTTTCAAAATATAAGGCATGAAATGCTTTTCAGAAGACAATGCAGCTTGAACTGAAATGTTTGGTAGTTTGAAGTGTTTTTCATTTAAATGCAAAATCAGCCTTTCTGAAGAAAAGAAAAAAAACCCCAACAAAACCAAAACACTACACCTGTTCCAAAACCAAAGCCAAAACCAATACATTCCCTAATCTATACAAAGCAAATTTTGGAAGTTGTGATATGATCCAGACTAGAAGTTCTAATTTATTTCCTAGATTAAATTCAGTTACTTTTTAATACTGTTTTGTGCTACTAATATAAATTTAATATGTGATACAATTTTTAATTAGCAGGAAATGAAATTCAAATTGCATTAACAAATAAAACTCCAAAACCAACTCTAAAATATCCGTAGAGCAATTTCTTCTGGTATGGTCCTCAGAAGAAACTTGCATCAAGCGTGTTTTATTTTCTGCAAATGTACTGCTTTGTTTGATAACTCTTTCTCAAAAAAACAAGAAAGCCTTCCCCTGCCTTTTATGTGGCTATCTCTCATATATTTTGCTCTGCTTTAAAACTAGTGTGCTTTAATTGCTGACTTACACCTGTGAATTGCTGAATGACACCTCTCAATTGCCATATATCTTTTATTTTGGTCCAGGGTAGGTATTATGATCTATTAGAAATAGGTTAAAAAATCCCAACCCCAAATAAATAAACAAGTTCCCCTCAAGGTCTAAAAACTATTATTCTTGAAAGCAGGAGAAACAGTTTAGACTAAAATGATAGAGACAAAAAGCTTTCCCCACTGCATTTGTACAGTGTCTGTTTTAGGAAAGGTTACTAGAAAAGTGCTTGCAGACTGTAGTGTAAAATTTACTGTCTTAAGGAATGCAACCTGAGATCATCAGTTCTGTTAAATCCTATTAAGTCATCAGAGTGTTAATGAAAAACCACAAACAGCATGTGTTCCTGTTTTGTTGACTGTATTCATGGCTCTTGTTTTGTTTCTTTCACAGATTCAGAGGTGCTAGTAAAATGTAAGAAATACTCAGTATTAATTGTTAACATTTCATAGGAAAAACCACACAGCAGCAGGCAGAGAGATTACTGCAAGCTAAGAAAACACTATTTACTATTCATTGCCCAGCTGAATATAAATATGTAGTTTGTGCATAGTCTAATAAAATGCACTCTACTTTTGAACCAAGCTAATTGATTATGAGGTCTTTTTGTACTTTAGCTTTTTCCATATTTGGAGTTTGAGGCCTCACCTTGCATGAAAAAAGCCCCAGGAAGGAGCTGTGTCACTTTGGCTGCCTTGAGTGAGTTCACCTTCAGGTCACCTGGACATGCTTTCCTGCTGCACATACCAAAGAGTGCAATGTGGAAGAACCAGCTGAGAAGGACCTAAAGCAAGCATATTCTTCAAATGTCCTGCCCAACAAGCTGATACATGTCCATGCAGCACTGACACACCCCTAGCTTTGGGAATAATTTGTGAGAGTGGTGGAATGAGTAAAATCACAGGCCCCTCTGTAGTCCTCCTCATCTGAAAGACCAATATACTCCATCCCAGCAAAGCATGCTAACAACAAAATGACAGTGGGTCCATCCACCCTTGGTAGGATGCTGTGAGATTACATTATAATGGTAAAGTCATGGCTAAAAGATTTTTAAAATATTTCTCTTTTTCTCTCCTTTCATTTCTTCCTTTGTCAACTTCTCCCTTATTTAAATGCATTCAGCCACTTATTTCTAAAAATTTCCATTTGACATGGAGTGCCCTATATCAAATCTCATCTGATTAAAGCTTTCACTTTTCACATACTGTATATTTCTCATTAAAATCTACACATCCTGAATTAATGTAGTATTTAACTTTTGTTGGTTTTATTCAGAAAAATGAAAGACAAAGTAAAAGAAAAGGAGGGATACTATTCTCCTCCATGTTTCGCAGCTAATTGTGGTGCTTATGAAAATTGAAGTTTTGATGAGGCAGTTTAGCCTTACACTTTGAAATAAAACCATGGTAGGAGATTAATTTGTACAAGTCCAGCAATACAATTAGCTAATCCAGTCTTTGTGTCTGTGGTGGGTATTTTAGGCTAAACATTTGTAATGTAATCTATCATGATAATCAGTAAAATGTGGATACTTATCATAACACTTTAATAAGTGTGTTTGCACACAAAATAAGTAATTACTGGTTTGAGGAGGTCAATCTAGCAGTTCTTTGTCATCCTTATAATGATGAATGAAGTTAATTTATACATGTAGTTTACTTCTGTGTCTGAATTAGTCTTGCATTTCTACTAGCTTTTATCGGAGGAAATCACTGTAAAAATGAACCACAACTTTCTTCCAGGTGAGCAGAGAGGGAATTCTCTGCAGATGGCAAGCTCAGAGCCTGAAGTATGCATGGTGGGTCAGAACATCAGAAAAAACCAAAACACAACTCTCCATGAATGCTTTTTTCAGTATTCAAGTTCTTTTGTGTGTCATACGTAACACAACAGTGGAAACATCATTTCTCCTTCTCTTTTTGGTTGAGATAGCTGCCCTCTTTTTTCCAGTCTACTAACTCTTTCAATTCCTTTGCAGTAACTGCAATTTTGTAAATTTTAACAATAACTGTCTGAAATACTGTAGGATAAGATCACTAGGGTAGACTGAGGCTATATAGCCTCTAACAGTTTCTCCAGTATGTAAACACCAGGTCAGAGAGTCAAAGTGTACATCTCTCAGGAGCAGCTGTTTACCTCAAAACTAATGCAATTCTGAGGAGGTAAAAATGATCCTGTTGAAATAAAGTAAATTGAATAATTGGCTTTATTACATCTCCCCAGAGAGATAAAAAGCCCTGAAAGAAAGAACAGTTATAAGGATGTTTGAAATCCCCACACCGAAAAAATGGATGGCTTTATTGTAACAGGTCAGGAATAGCCTGTAGTAGGAATACAGCCTAGAGAGCCTGCTTGATTGCAGAGGCTCCTGATGTAACCAGAAGATTTGAAGAAGTTTGTTGCATGACAGAACCTTCAACATCTCCAAGGCAGAGTGCAGCATTCATTCGAGGCAGGTAATGAGAGGAGTGATGAACTCTTCATCATGACCCAGTGCTGGGATGGAGAGATGATGACCTTACAGATCCATGCACAGGTAGAGCATGGAGGAATGCAAGCATCTTTTCTTCCCTTCTGACCTGTTCATACAGTCCCACGCCTGGGCTGAACTTCTGTATAATGCTACAAAACATACAGTCACAGCAAGGCACTTACAATTATGAATTTGGCTATTAGCTGAAATCAAAGGAGCTAAGATCCATGGCTGCACCACAGCAAATAACAGAAACTTTAACTCTAGTTGTATAAACATAAAATCGTTATGGCAGAGCTGACCCTAAAATTGTTAATAATTCTACCAAGGCTCAAATATAGTAAAACCAGAACTGAGCATTAATTTTTGTTTGCAAAAATGCCTTTGATATTAGGATGCTAAAAATGGTGGAATTTAAAAGGTAATGAGTTTAAAGCAGTGTCCTTTTGAAAAATTATTAAAATCATTCCATAGCAACCATTCCAAAATCATTCCTGAAGTTCCCCTTTTCCTTGCTTGTAACAGCAAGAACACTGTCTACCCTTAACATCCCTGTCATTTACAAATTTCAAAACATGGCTATAGACATTTGCTCTGAGGCTGAATTTATGTCAGATAAGTTCTGAGCCCAGAAGCAATTTGAACTTTGACATGTGAAAGAGAGGTACCCTGTAGTTTTTAACTCTACTCTAAAAAAGCTCTTATAAGTTTTCTAAAACGGTATGTAGGAAACACATGTATACTGGGACCAGATTATGACTCAATTATTACCTGTGCAAAGCCAGAGCAATTACACTGAGTTCAGTCGAGATGCTGAGATCTAAAATTATGTCAGCTGGGATCAGAATTTAGCTTGTCATCTCCTGTGCTAACTTCAGTTCAAAATATTCCAGTAGAAGTATTAGAAGTTAAATTATATGTCCTCCCCCCCCCCCCCCAAGCCCAGGCATTAGGAAAGTAAATCTTCCTTTTTATGCATTGCTATTTTATAGTGGGTTTCCTTTTATTTTTATTTTTTTCCTAAGATAAGCTGTAGTGGCAAATACAATTTTCTGTTGGCAATTTGTTCTTTAATAGGCTCTTTAACATTCCAGCTATTCAAAGCTCCATGAAGCAAACTTACTGCTGGTTGCATTTTACTCTAAAAGGTAATGATGATTATCAGCTAGGTAGAGTGCTGTAAAATAATTCAGGTAAACTGAAATAGCTCACATAGATTACAGTGAATTAATTATTTAGAGAAGTTCAGCAAAGCATTGTTAAAACTAGACTGTAACTCTCTGTGGCAAAGAACAGCTTTTATTCTGTGCACACATCCCAGAACAACAGGACCCATGACTGTGACAGCCAGGCACGCAATTTAAAAATATAATATCACCCAAGCAAATCAACAATGGTGATTCCGATCTTAGTGTAGTGAAACTGTGTTGCTTTTAATGGTGTTATTCCCCATTTACAGCACTGTAGCTGTGCCCTACTGTACTTACTCCCCTACCCAGCATTTTAATTTTATAACAGCAATAATGAGTATGGCACAGGGCATTTTCAGTGGATCTTTATTCTGCTCTGTCACAGCTTCAGTGCTGCTGTGGGAGATGCAGTACCATTTCTTTAAAGTACCAGCCCCAACTCTTTGTTGACTCAGAACAATTTGTCTGGTACAGAGGGAAGAAGCTGACAATGTGTCCTACCCTGTGGACACCATATGCTCAGCAGCATTCAAGTGGTTAAATGATCAAGTATGTTCTTTTACATAAGGTCCCAGTTGCTTTTTTTTTGACCAACTAAAAAGCATTTTCATGAACACCAAAGAGTAAATACAGGACAGAATGTATATGTGCTACAGTGGAAACTGCAGTTACTGCGGTTCACTCCAACAAGGGAGTTTAATTTCCCAAAAGTAATCTTGAAGCGAAAAGTGGAAAGTTTCATTTAATAAATGTAGACATTATTGAAAGGTTTTACTTTGATTTTTCCTTAAACAAAAAGCTGTCAGAGTTGAAATTTTTTCAAACCATGTGAATTTCAGGAAAGGTTTTGTGTTTTCTTTTGCACTGAAAATCCATACTGACAAGAAAATTCAAATGGAACCTAATGTTCACAGGGTTTTGTGAAGTACTGAGTCTTTTTGAAACTGACATTGAATTTGGATACATAAGAAGCAATTTGTAAAGAATTGGCTTGCATGCTGTTGCTGAAATGACTTGACTCCAGTAATATACACTTGAAGAAAATTTGGACCAAAAAGTCCTGAAAGCACAAGAAACAGAAAGGAATAATGTTTCCAATCTGTAGAATGATAGTAATTTTCTTAAATATACTTTTTAGAGAAGTCTCCTTTTTTAACCGTCTGCACCAAAACCTACACTTTGGGTAAATGGCTATGCAAGTTCTGGCCCAGCCGAGCCAGCTATGGAAATAAGCAACCAGGGCAGTCCACACAGTAGGGTCCTTGTGGGGCCCTAAAGGAAAAATCCTGTCTAAGCCTCCCTGATAGGGGAACATGACCGTAGTTTTGAATGCTTGCTGTTAGCCCATGTGTGTAGGAAACAGTCACATCATTTCTGATTGTTAGGCCCATTGTACTTTCTGTTTTGACCTGTGAGTCAAATCAGTCACTAGTATGGAAGGGAGAAGCTTGTAGTGTGTGATTCTCTGTGGTACTGTCTGAGTTATTTTTAGTGTGCTGAGCTCCACCAAACACTTGTATGTGACAGTGCATTAAAACACTGAGAGAACACAAATCTCAAGTAGACAGTTGTTCTTTGAGATTTCTAATGAAAAACTGAAACATGAGACCTAAATGAGAGCCTCTAAGTGAGCATTCAAGACAGCTGTTCTGACAGAACAGGCTGAGATCTCCAGAGGTTCTTCAGTGATATATTTAGTAGTCAACAATTAATGTTTTAAAGATTTCCTAAGAATAATTCACATCTACAAAGTGCAGACATACATGTCAGTAGTGCATATTTGAAAGAGTTCATAAGCATGCAAGATTTATTAGAGTTTAAAGGATCAATAATTCTTTTAGAAGCCCATACATATGCATCAACAAGGCAGGAAGGGCTGTTAATATAATCTATCAAATTAATATTCCACATTTAAGAACTATATAAAAGGTAGTTTTAAATGTGCATCAGATCAGGTGTTACCATATTGTTAGAGATCAAGGGATCAATAGGTGAGTTGTATCCAACTCTAAGGTGATAATAATCCAGGAAAGGGCTCATGTTTGATCTTTTGGGTTCTTCCAAATATCTTGGGACCAATTGTCAGATGATATGACCAGCTCTGTGACAGCAGCTTTGCTATTTCAACTACACTGAGGATAGGGGTGTTTCTTGACAATCCCAGATGAGTTCTGAGCACTACTCCTTCTTCATTCACGTCAGCACTGCTTTTCTAAGCTCTCAAATGCCAGACAATTCTTAATGTGCGATTAATAAATGAATTCAGAGCAGACAACTTTTTATTGTCAACAAGGTATGTTTTAACTTCAAAACAAACAAGCAAACAAACAATGCAAAACAAAATAGCTTTCCTGTAAAGCGCCAGACAAATGAAATATTTTTTAAAAATAGATTGATGTAGCTGAGAAACCTGCTGAATTCTCATGGTTCCAATGGATTTCAGCTTCAGAATTAGCATCTATGAATGTCAGATAGAGGTCCATCACTGATACGTTTAATTATCAGTTTCTTCCCCTGAGAAATCTGATTATTCTAGGCAATGCTCCCCAAGAAAGTTATTATCTTGATTTGATCTATTTAAGAAAGGATTTAATTTATTTAAGAAAGAGGCTATGATGAGGCAAGTAGATGACAGTATTGTTCCTTTTGTTGAACCCTGATGTATTTCTAATTCTTTTTCAGAATACCAGACACTGTGGAAATACACATAATGACACAATTACTGAAAATTCAGTCATAATGATGCCAACTGACACTCCCACTAGGGCTTCTCTCTGGGGAGTGAACCCAGAGGAAGGAACACTCCATAGAATCATAGAATAGTTAGGGTTAGAAAGGACCTTAAGATCATAAAGTTCCAACCCCTCCTGCCATGGGCAGGGACACCACCTGCTAAACCATGCCACCCAAGGCTCTGCCCAACCTGGCCTTGAACACTGCCAGGGATGCAGCATTCACAACTTCCCTGGGCAACCCATTCCAGTGCCTCACCACCCTAACAGGAAAGAATTTCCTCCTTATATCCAATCTAAACTTCCCCTGTTTAAGTTCAAACCCGTTACCCCTTGTCCTGTCACTACATGTCCCTAATGAAGAGTTCCTCCACAGCATCCTTATAGATCATCTTCAGATATTGGAAGGCTGCTATGAGGTCTCCATGCAGCTTTCTCTTCTCCAGGATGAACAGCTCCAGCTTTCTCAGCCTGTCTTCATATGGGAGGTGCTCCAGACTCCTGATCATCCCCGTGGCCCTCCTCTGGACTTGTTCCAACAGTTCCATGTCCTTTTTATGTTGAGGACACCAGAACTGCACACAATACTCACAGGTGAGGTATCACGAGAGCAGAATAAAGGGACAGGATCACCTCCTTTGACCTGCTGGTCATGCTCCTTTTGATGCAGCCCAGGATATGGTTGGCTTTCTGGGCTGCGAGCACACACTAAAGCCGGCTCATGTTTATTTTCTCATCAACCAACACCCCCAAGTCCTCCTCCGCAGGGCTGCTCTGAATCTCTTCTCTGCCCAACCTGTAGCTGTGTCTGGGATTGCTCCGACCGAGGTGTAGGACCTTGCACTTGGCATGGTTAAACTTCATGAGGTTGGCATCAGCCCACCTCACAAGTGTGTGAAGGTCCTTCTGGATGGCATTCCTTCCCTCCAGCGTATCAACCGAACCACACAGCTTGGTGTCATCGGCAAACTTGCTGAGGGCGCACTCAATCCCACTGTCCGCGTCAGCGACAAAGATGTTGAACAAGACCGGTCCCAACACTGATCCCTGAGGGACACCATTCGTTACTGGTCTCCAGATGGACATTGAGCCATTGACCACAACTTTCTGTGTGCAGCCCTCCAGCCAGTTCTTAATCCACTGAGTGGTCCTTCCATCAAATTGATGTCTCTCTAATTTAGAGACAAGGATGTCGTGTACGACAGTGTGAAATGCTTTACACAAGTCAGCTGCTCTGCGCCTGTCCATCAGTTCTGTAGCCCCATCATGGAAGGCCACCAAATTGGTCAGGCAGGATTTCCCCTTAGTGAAGCCATGCTGGCTGTCACCAAGCACCTTGTTGTTTTTCATGTTCCTTAGCATGCCTTCCAGGAGAATCTGCTCCAAGATTTTGCCAGGCACAGAGGTGAGACTGACTGGTCTGTAATTGCCTGGGTCATCCATTTTCCCCTTCTTGAAAAGGGGGGTTACATTTACCTTTTTCCAGCCATCGGGAACCTCACGTGACTGCCATGATTTTTCAAATATGATAGACAGTGGCTTAGCAACTTCATTCACCAGCTCCTTCAGGACCTGTGGATGGATCTTGTCAGGTCCCATCGACCTGTGCATGTTCAGGTTCTTAAGATGGTCTCAAACCAGATCCTCTCCTACAGTGGGCCTAGGGTCTTCATTCTCACAGTCGCTGCATCTGCTTTCCAAGACTGATGTTCCATATTCCTTCTTTTCAGCTTGATATTAACAGGGCACATGATTAGAGGTGTTGAAATGGATTCACTGACCTATCTCAAAATGTGAATTAAGCATGTGGATGTTGTCCACATATCAGTGGCTAAATAGGAAAGAGAGAAAATGGGAAGGAATCTGTGGCTGGGTAATGGTCATCCAACAGACATAATCCTTTTCCAGTTCCTGCTTTGCAGGCAGAGATAGACATTAGTTCATCTTCTTCCCAATATGATAACTTGTGCCCTGAGGTACCAGGCATGCACAGTTGCATTTAAAATGATACGTAGCAGCATATCATGTCCTCAGAAAGATAGCCAAGTATAAGCTGTATTACCTGTGCTGTCTAGACTGGCCACAGTAAACCTGTTTGGGTTTTCAATCTATCCCCTAGAATGGAAGCCATGATCAAGAGGATTTTCCATTTTACCTTTCACTTTCATGAGGAAACTGCTTGGTTTCTTATTGTACTGGTAAATATTTCACCTATAAACACTCAGGTCCACCCTCATCCCAGCAAATAAGCCCTAGGGTTATGGATGTCCATTTTGGAGTGCCAGAATAATGCCACATTGCTGACCAATTTCTCCTGCATAAGAAGGTGCTCAATCTGATGGTGATCAGAATCAATTCTTAGATGACTCAGTACTGGGAGTTATTAGCTGTAACTTCCAAAGGAAATCGGAACAGAACCTGACTTTTGAAAACAGCAGTAGGTCCTCAAATGAGACAAAAATACTAAATAAAATGAAACACGCTAAAAGGAGGTTTCACATCTCAAAATTCAAGCATTATTCAGATTGTAAAACTGAATATATTAAGTATAAAGCATATATTTTTTTCTCTTTCTGATTCTCCTTCTACTGCTTTTAGAACTTATATTTGCACAGTATATCTGACATCTTGAAATAACAGTGGATAAACTATCATTCAATATTGTGGTCTCACATGTTATTTTATTTACTTGAAATAAACAGCAATATGCATTTCTCAATGGCAATTCACCAGAAAAAGTAAATAAAGCCTTGCCATCTGATAAACTGAACAGACTATAAAAGAATATTAGTATCATGAAACTTCAAAAAGCATAAATGAGGAGATAATATGAGGGGTGGGATTTGCCAGTTCAAAGGTGGGGGCAGAATCTAATATGTGGTCTACTTCACTTCTTATTAAGTTACTGGCAAAATGCAAAGATGATAATTATAATAAAGGAGATGTTGGCTGCAGTCAACCTTTTTTGTCTCAGAGGTGAAATCTTAAGCAGTCAAATGAGCATGAGAATAATATGGACCCCATTAAAGTGATTTTAAATTTAAGCATTTTTGCTAATACCACTGAGCAATGGGAATAATTAGAATGGTTTCGGTAATGCTGAAGATTTGAATAATTAAAGATACAAGATTAATTTGAGGAGAGGCATCATTAACCTAAATCAAATATTAGATTTCTTGTAAAAGAGAAGGGGTTTAGGCATAACCACATTTTTCAGATAGGGAATCTCATTAAATACCATGGTTTATGTTTTACTCTGCTCCCTCAGGATTTAGTTGCATGAATATTAAATGTGTGTGTATTGAATATAAGCATTTAAATCCCATGATATGGCCCAACATTTTTGTACTGTGTAAAGTATTAATTGAATAATCTAGTTTTCACTTTGGATGACAACAGTTACCTAAAGGTCACTCCCAATCACATTTTTTCTTGGAAAAGAATAGTAAAAAATTCAAGCCTGATCTTGTCAAAACCTTTTTTTTCTGCCTGGAAATATTTCTCTCCAAACACCCTTTATTAATGTCCCAGCTGCTTGTTTTTGATAGACTAAAAACATTTTCATGAACGCCAAACTAAAGAGTAAATACAGGACAGAATGTATTTGTGCTGTACTGGGAACTGCAGTTACTGCAGTTCACTCCAACAAGGGAGTAAATTCCTCAAAGGAATAATGAGTAGAGCGCTTCTGTAACATGGTTGTTAACAAACATAGTGCATTTGTGTTGATTAAAATGCAGAAATGGATAATTAAACAAAGAACTAATGATAAAAAATTGAAGTTTTTCTCCATTTACAAGAAAACAGTCTTTCATAAATATTGATTTGGACTATATTTTTTCCCCACAATGTGGTGGTGTTCTATAAATATCAGTATCTGATAATGAGCACTTCCACTACTCATTATTTTTCTACTTGCAGAGTTTAATGAATAGTAATGCATTCATTATATGGAAATCTACCTACCTGTTATGCCTTTGATGAAGCCAGTCCCTGATTTGAAATTTTGTCCACCATTAATGATATGCAAAGAACTCTGTCTCATTTTTAATGATATGCCTGAAGAATTTATCAATGGAATTTATTAGATGCTAATTCATTTTCCATTAATTACTTTGACAGCCAATTCTCACTTTTGCATCACTTTTTGGAGCATTGTTTCTCCCTTTTTTTTCCCTTTTTTTTTCCTCTGCCCTTACCCCAAAGAAGTTTCTGTGATGGAAACAACCAATTTCTAAAAGAGTTTTTAGTGAACTGACTCAAAAAGACTCTTTTCCTTGTCTTGGAAGCTCCTGAGAAGTATTGGATGTTGTGATGAATTTCCAAGGCTGTAGGTCAGCTAACTTGAATTCTGGCTGAATCAAAAAATTTTAAATGAATTGTTTTATTCACTGCTCCATCAGAAAGTCATCTTCTTCAGCCTTCACTGCCACAAGGTAAGAGCTTATATTGAAATAGCTTTGTCTAAGCAAATGCTAACTCTGTACTGAGGCAGCACTTACATACAAATTTAGACATTTTTTATTTCTAAGGGTCTCTGTCTTCAATGGTGCTATTTTGGTGGCTGTAGTTCTTTGACAACTGTACTCTCAGCAGTCTGAACACCAATCTGTTAGTGAAGCTGAAGGTCTACGTCACTTCTGGGTGACTTGTGGTAAACACAATGCTTATAGCATTCTTACCTTACTGCAAGTAAGTCTCCGCAATTCTCTATACAGTCCTTCTGTTGGGTTTGGTAAATTGTCCCTGCTCTTCTACTACCTGGAGGATGAGCCTTCAACAAGTCCAGGAAGAAAGTCCATTTAGATACCATATGTATTCTTCCTGATGATACATACAGTCCTTGCACTTTCTCTTTTTTCTCAAATATAGCTATATGAAAGCTGTTTTGACTTTCACTGTCATCAGACTGGCAAGCCATGTCAGAAGGGAAGCTTATTCCAAATATGAAAAAGACTCCTCCTAATAAGAACAGAAGAATCCATTTAATTTAAACCTGTTTGAAACTCTGTTTCCTGTTCATAGGTGTTTGGATGGAAAATAGTGGCTTTAAACTCTATCTGTCTAGGTTGTTCATATCAGGTATTAGAAAAAGTCTGATCTGCTCAAGTAGTGAAATAATGTGCAGGTAAATGAAATCTTCATCTGTCTATTGTCTTAGAAAGGACTTCAACATTTGTTGGGAATTGATCCTGTCTTGGGAAAAGAACTCCAGGCTTGTTTTCTATGAGAGTAGGAGGGCAAATGTACATTAAACTATTACATGGTAGTGGTTCCTCTATAAGGCAGCTAATATCCAGCACATGTCATCTGGAAATGCATTTTCAGATCTGGTCCTCCTGTTTTATATTGTCTGCCTACATAGATACCTCCATCCATGGAGTTCCTGCAGGAATAGTGTGTCTTTCCCTAGGAAAGTGAAACTCCCACCTTCCTAAGAAAGGGGGATTGCTGTATGGATCTCCCCTGCAAATGCAACCTGGTCCCTGCAGGCCATTTCTGCAGTTTGCTTGGTAAGGAGTCATGTCCACAGCTGTCCTTCCACACTTTCTCCCAATTTCCTCAACCCTATTTCCACTTCCATCATAATTCTTGCCCCTAATGCAAAACTATATGTTACCCCAAAACAAAGGTTCAGCTATTTTTGGCAGGCTCTGACTGGATGCTTTGCCTTCACCCTATACAGCTTTTGATCTCATTCATTTCCAGCCTGAGTGTTTGGATCAGTTAGTACTGATGTTTGCTTGCCATAGTGACAGGCACGTAGTGCAAGTACTTAGTGTGTTCCCCTGAGAATTCATATTTTTAGCCCCTCCTCAGTCACCTTCACTGTCACCAGCAACCACAGCCACAGCCCTGGCCTCTGAAACAACTGCTGCAGCAGCTTTTCAGAAAAGACTGCATCAGCTAAGGCTGTCTCTTCTCTTCCTGAAGCTTTTTGTATCTGTCAATGGCTGAAGAGAAGGCGGATGAAGCGTTGCAGTGGTTTTTGTGTTTGCTTTTGCTGATGCTTTTTTTTTTTTGTGGAAGCTGACACAGACTTTGAGATTGTTTCTTCTAGAAATATTCAGGACAATTCTCAGCCTCAAAACAGATCAGTAGAGTGAAGCCCTCTGTTAAATTCCATATATATAGCTACTAGATTTGGTTTGCTTGGCCTAAAGGCACATGACTTGGCCTACAGGCACATGGCTTGGCCTGTTCCTTATGCAACTATCAGTTTTGTGAGAAATCATAAAATAATTTAGGGTAGAAAAGACCTTTCAGATCATTGAGTCCAACCACAAACCTAATACTGCCAAGTCCACCACTAAACCATGTCCCTATTTGCCTTGCAGCCAATGTTGAAAATATTACATTTCTAGAACCAGAAATAAATTAACATGAATCAGCCTTGCTCCATTACAATTAAAACTGAGGGAGGACTTGGGATATGTTTCTCATTTTAGGGCCTTACTTTCCCACAAACTTCATCACACCCCAAACCTGTGGAGAGGTTTTTTTCATTTCAGTCCTACTGTTCCTTCTTCAAGGGTCCAATATTAACATTTCCTTTACTTAATTTATAATGGCTTGGTCCCAGACCATGCAGGCTTCAGATATAAATTACAGCAAAGCTTCAGTACTACTTTTACATCTCTCACACCCATGCACGGGAAGATTCACCATGGGATGAAGCGTGTGCTGTCAAGATCCCAGCTGGAAGTGCCAGTGTTGTCTGCCCTGTGTGGCACCAAGACTTAGGACAGCTACTCTGGCTCAGTCAGCTGGCTACATCAGTGTGGGTGGGTTCACACAGTCTCCCCATGCGTGCCCCCAGTGCTCCCCACACCAGATGAGATAATTCCGCACCATGCTGTGACATATGCCCTTACCTGTAAGCTCAGAAATCTAGGGTATTAGAGGGTGGAAACTTTTTATCAATGCCTTTTACTCTAGGTCACATTTTTGTTATAGCCTGTGAGACCAGTGATGAGTAGTGCAGGGATATCATAAAATAATTGCACTAGTGTTAGGTCTTCCTTGCAGCAGCAACCAGCATGAAGCGCTTTCACATGACCAAACCCCTCGTTCAGTACTAAAAGTTAATCTGGTTAGGGTCGTGTTTGCTGAAAAATATCTCATGTTCATCGTGAGTTTTAAAATATTCACCTCACAGTAAATAAAGTCAAGCTTAAAAATAAATTTCTTCCTCTGTAAATATGGTGGGTGAGTAGGGGCAAACGTACACTGCTTTTAGTTAAGTATTTATTATCTGTGTTTTGTTTTTATTTTGGATTCCTACAATGTATGAAAAAAAACAACAGAAATCTAAAGATTAGAAAACACTGGCATAAATTACAAACCTCCTCCCAGAATGCAACATCGTGAGTTCCCTAGAAAATTGCTTTCTCATCAAAACCCAACTAACTCCATCCTTTCAATGAATGTAGAAGACACTTCAGAAATTGTGACTCTATCTAGATGTGGGATGAAGCACGTTTCAGGGCTTGGTGTCACCAAGTCCTCTCAACAAGCTGTCTCATTAGGTTCTTTGGTATACGTCATAGAGTCACAGAATGGTTTGTGTTGGAAGGGACCTTAAAGACCATCTAGTTCAAACCCCCTACCCATGTGGAATGCCCTCTTCCAGTTTAAAGCCATTACCTGTTGTCCTGTCACTACATATCCTTGAAATAAGTCCCTGTCCAGATTTTCTGCAGATTTTCTCCCTTTAGATACTGGAAAGCTGCTAATACTTTCCAAAGCCTTCTCTTCTCCAGGTTGAACAAATCCACCTCTTTCAGCCCGTCTTCATAGGATAGGTGCTCCCGCCCTCTGATTATCTTCATGGACCTCTTCCGGACTCGCCTTAAAGTGTTATTTAGGGCCAAGTTTTTAAATACTTATTGTGTCTTACATACATACAGACATGTAGTATCTGTCTTTCCCCACTTTGTGAACTAGGCACTTCAAAAAGGATCTTCAAAAGTATGTTCACAAATGGCTCAGGAAATAAGGTCTAGAACTACAAGTTCTACCAGGCTTAAATTATGCTTGCAAATTACCACTATGAGCTTGTTTAACATCTTTCAAGTATGGGACTTGAGCACTTCAGTAAATTCTGCTGCACCTCTGTATACATCTTTCCATTAGGTTTTTATATATAGTAAAATCTGGAGGATTGTAGACAGTATTTCACTTAATCAAAGAGGCAACCATCCTCTTAGATTATGACTATACTAGTGGATTAAACACTGTCTGGGACAGTTTCTAGGCATTGCAGTGTGACTGTGTATTTTCTGTTCCCAGCCTAGTTTTGACCCGTACTGGGTAACTCATTCTCAAACACTTCCAGAGAACTCCTAGAGTAATTTCTGGTAGGCTGTTGTATATTGCCCCCTTGATAAAACTCTCAGTGAACCTGCAGGCATAGATACAGCCCATTCTATGTTGGGTGGCCTTGATGGCCAGTTACTGGTGAAAGCACTATTTATCAGAGTCACCATTTCAGAAAAGCCCTACACCAACATGTTGTGCATATGTGTCACATGCTTCTGGTAATATGAAAGCATAAATTGTATGATTTTTTTCCCCACATATACTAAAAATGACATAAAATTTCACAATCCCAAAGCAACTTCAGCTTTCATGTCCCATAAACCTTAGTACTATTAAACATAGTGAAACCATCTAATTTCCTTGTCGTCTGTTGTTCTGGGTCATTAATACAGTAAAGTATCTTCATGCATTAAGAGCATCCTTTTCACAGAATGAGAGCTCATTTTTCAGTAAGTTCTGATGGCAGGTATGCTCGCCAAAAATCAAAGCTCCAGAGATCAGTTCAAAGAAACAGCACCTTCAGGATGCTTTTATGTTTGCCCCACCCCCAATAAGCAGGCTTGGCAGACAGTTCAAAGAGTTTAGCAATCACCCAAACAATAATTATTATTAACAGCAACAACAATAATAATGCTCTTTTATAATGCCCCAAATAATTGTCTGAAAAAGGCATGTGCCTTAATTGCAAAACCACAGTTGGTGCAGAGGGAAAAAATACAGCTCATAGTAAATGGTACTTTGGAGATGATATTTTCTCTCTTTTCCAATCTATTTTACAGCATTTTGGTGACTTTGTTGCTATTTTGTTTGCTCATCTTCCCATTTGCCAGATGCTAAAGGCAAATTGGCTGAGGCTATATCTCTTTTAGTAAGTAACATAGACCCATAGACTAGATGTATGTATCTGTAAAGCAATTTGATGCTGAGGACATGATGTCTACATTATGTATGTTTTAAGGAGGTAGGAAGGAAGGAATGGGGTAGCACTTAGGTCTAACCTTAGTGTGGTCCCATGAAATGGAAAGCCATTAACTCTTAAGTATCTCCTGGAGTGTACCTTCCAGTTTAGCAGCAGACAGGTCATATACTCCAAGACTGTTCGGCTATGTGAACTTGGCAGAGTAAGGGGCTGATACTCAGGAGTTTTGCTTTACAAGTCTCTCCCTGTTTTGAACAAAAGTGCTAAGGTAGATGTACCCTCTTACCCTGTTGCTGTGAGATTAACAGAAAACAAGCACTTCCAAATGCTACATATTATTGTGTAGAAAAATGGTGTAAGCAAACACTCTGGGTGTAAATCCCATTTATACTTCCTTATGTCACTGTTGCTTTCAAAGCTCCTTGTGATTGCTGCTGGCACACAGATGAAATGAGTCAAAGCAGTCTAAAATAAAGCAAATCAAATACCCATATTTGAAATGAAATTGGAAACGTCCAAGTTGAATGACTCTCTTGATAGTGAGCTGAATGCTAACATTAAAATTTTAGATTAATTTTTCTGTTTGTTAACAGCTGAGGCCTACCAACAAAAGGAGGAATAGTGTTTTTGTGCAAATCAGCATAGCTTATTTGCACTTCTAGTGGACAGTTGGGCTTGTGAATGTATCACAATTCCAATGTATGTGTTTCTATCCAAAATGAGTAAGTATCCATGAGTTAAGAGCACATGTCACTTTTCAGTGGATAAATCATTGTGTACCATTACAGGCTTGGTGCTGGCTGGAGATGGACACAGCAATGAGCAAAGTGGCCAGATGGTTTATTTTGCTCAGGTTAGCTGATATGATGGAAAAACCACCTTGGAGTTACAAGCAGCTTGTCTGAGCTGGAAGTTTGTCCATGTATTAGTAAATCTGCCCAAATGCTGACCTTTCTTGCATGTGGGTTGGTAGACTGTGAGCTTTACAGGTGTCATGACTGTGTGCAGAGTAAGCTGCTCTGAGAGAAGAAAGAAAATCAGGCTTCAACCCAAACAAAACTGGAATTACTTCTTCCATTTAATCATCTTCTTTAATCATCATGAGTGGAAGTTCTGAGAATATTAATTTTTGGAAACACTTAAACAAACCTTTCTGGCATGAAATAGCTCCCCAAAATCTGAAGGTGCCCAGTGAAATTGATCCTTATCAAATTGGAGACTGCTAATAGCTCTCTCCTCTTCATACTCAACACTTCTGAAGCAGAAATTAGGTCCCTGGGGAAGAGTTATGTCAGAAATTTAAGCTCTTGCAGAACTTTAGACACATCTAGGCAGCAGCAGTATGCAGGTTTTGAGATTATAATTTTGACAGTAGGTGCTCAGATCAGATCAGTAGCTAAGTAACACCTGTCTCCTGGTAAAGAAAAGCCAGCATCAGAGAAATATATTTTTAATGAAGAAAGTATTCCTGATCTGTGTAAACACAGATCTCATATCCAGACATTGAAAGATTCAGAAAATGTATGTCATTACCTGGACTTGAGCCACATCTTTGCTGTCCCATAAACTTTCTAGATAAAATCATAATGCACATATAACAAATAGAAAAAGCAGGAAGTTATGGTAAAATGTAGTATTTCACAAAGACAGAGAGCAAAAATGTTTCTAGACCAGAGATTAAACAGGTGTTGAATCTGACATTGCATCCTCTGATTGTCAAAAGAAATAGAGACACAGCCATTTTCTCAGTGCTGCTCTTGCTGATGCAAGGTTTGACATCGAGAGATAAAGCCATTGACAAAACACCGTCAAAGCCAGCACTTCAGATGGTGCAAACTGGCATTGTTTGATTGCCAACTGCAGAGGTGCTACCTTAGACAGATACAGAGAATTTTTTCCAATTGGCAAAAAATATCAAAAGCTTTCCTTGTTTTAATAGCTTCCAATTCCCAGGTTAGGGCCTGTCCTGAACAATTATTTGACTAATTTTTGGCTACCTCTATAAAACCTGAGGAAATAGCCAGAACTGAAAAATGATCTGTCAATACTTTTCTATCAACTCTATGTAGTGTCACTTTGATTCATGTTTCCAGAGCAATCTCAGCCAGGGAGAAGTGAAAGGGAACTCACTGGATGTGCAGCAAAGCAGAGCAGTCTTTGCCCTGCTCAAAAGACCTGCTGAGTAAGAGGCAGGGGATCAGAAGACACAAGCATCATCAGTGTTTCACTTTGGTGAGGTGTCCTCCCCCCAGGTAGGATATGGGGGTGAGCATAGATATTTCATTTATGCTTTCTATGTTTGGACACCAATTGCATAGGTCCTCCTCTGTCAGCTGCAGTAGTTGTGCATACTTAAGCCTTTATGTGTAATTATAACATACAATGCAAAACAAGAGTTATCTTCAGTTTAAAGCATGTGTGAGAGTGTGAACACCAGAGAACTTCCTGAAAGCACCTTTTTAGTGAGGGCTGTCATCTTCTTCAGAAAGCCATTAATGCCTTAGAAAAATGGACCTTGTCTTTGAAAAATAGAGGCAATATAATCATAGGATTAGAGGATAATTCAGGCTAGAAGGGACCTGACGAAGGCTGCAGTCTGTGTGATCTCTTACTCAAAGTAAAGGTCAGCTACAAGGCCAGACCATGTTCCTCAGGCTTTCTCCAGTTAGGTCTTGAAAAATAACCATGGATAAAGACTGCGCAGCAACTCTGGCCATCTTGCTCCACTGCTTGGCTGTACAAATTCCCTCAAATATTTTTATTGTTGCTTCTCACTCTCATCAATGACCTTTAACTTCCAGTTCAGAAGGGGGGAGAGATGTCAGGTGAGATGAATCTTTTAAAAAAGAAACAAAAGTTTGCCTGTTCTCCTTAGAATATTTTGATTAAGGATAGATTCCGGGGGGGGGGCCCCCCCCCCACTGGATGAGGAACACTTTTGCAAAAAGCAATTTATAATTTTCTATATAAACATCACTGTGTTGCATGCTTCTATTATTTCTGAGTTAAGGACAATTCTCCAGTATGCATACATTTGCTCTGATTCATAACACAGCATTTAAAGAATCCTACCAATGTCTGATGCACCTATTGCTCCAATTTAACAAACTTACTCTCACTAAATTGCATTTCTTTATAGAGAAGGTGAATGGGGTGTATAGTAATTTAAAAAAAGGTTCTTGCTATGAAGTCAGGGGCTGTTGCCTTGGTGAAATCAAGTATTTTAAAACCTGAAACATTGGAAAATTGTTTTATCAGGAAAGGTAATTGATTCAGCTGGTAGTGAATAAGGCTGAAACCTGATGGTGCTGCAAGGATAATTCAAATGAAATACTGAAGTCAAGGTAAGATTAAATTTAAATTTTAAGATTTCTCATGTTTTGGAAAATAACAACTGTGCCTTGCTTTCATCCTAATGGCAAAACAATAATGACGTTATTGACATTTTCATATATTTGATCAAATCTGGTATCTTTTCAATTTTAAAAGATTCAAGTGTTTTCCAAGCCAGTCCTTTTCCTCTGAAACCATTCATGGCTCAGAACAATTTACAGAAAGTTGTGGGAGGAAACTGTGCTGGAGAATGGCCTGTGGATGCCTAAGGATGGGGCAAAACTTCAGTGTTGAAAAGAAAGGAAAAGAGTCTTCACAAACGGGTGATTTCTTATCTCCGAAACACTCTTTTCACTTCAAATCCCTCTTACATTTAAAAAAAAAAAATTCTCTTTTTCCAAAGATAAACATTCAAAAAAAAAAAAAAAAAAAGGCCAGCAAGCAAACAAAATCAATATACAAACCAATGAAATCACAAAACCCTTTCTGGAAAACACCCAGGTTAAACAAAGAAGTGAACAGAACCAAGTGGTGTGCCTCTCTCCAGGTTTTCAGCAGCATCCAGACCATGTTTAGGCAGATCTTGCTGGCAAGCTGGAGCAGCATGAGCTCTTTTCGGGTCAGCTGCACTCCAGCCCCATTAAAACAAATGGGAATCCTGCCACCTGCTACCTTCTGCCCTTACATTGGACAAAAGAAAACTTGTATGGCTTTTGCACCTCCATTCTCTTTTATATGCGAACCAGCTGAATGTGTTTCTTTTCAGTACAAAGAAAGCTGCAAACAATAGGAAAGAATAACTACTAAGGACTAACAAAAACCAAAGGATATCTGGTCTGTTAAACATATTTGTGAGCACTTCCACTTTTGGCAAGAGACTTCTGGTGTCACAGTCACACTCTGTGGGCAAGCAGGTAAAATTTTTTATCTATTTGCAGAATTCTGTAGCCCAAGGTGCTGGTCATGCAGAACCCACATAAAGTTAAGCCCAACTGATGCCACCAGTAAATTTAACAAGGAACTTTTCCTGTGAATTTTCCTACCAATGTTGTCAGGTCTGCAAATGTGGAAAAATTTCTATGTATGTAATATAGATGTGTACTTGCACTCTTATATATACTGTACTGCAATAGATTTCCATCTTATGAAATGATTGGAAAAGTATGGAAGAAACTGAAGTGTCTGAGTGTTAGACTGAAGGGGGTAGAGGGCAAGAGATTTCATTGTCTTTCAGTACAAACTTTAATGCTCCAGAAGGCAATGCTGCCAGAGTAAATTAGCTACCAGAGTAAATTAACATAAAGTCTATAAAACTCACTTATTCTCTTCCTGACATGTGAATAATGAAGTCTGAAATGTCAGTCAGTCAAACGACATTTGAAGATAAGTACACCTCCACTGGTTCCAGTTTATTTGTTGAAAACTACTATTATTTGTGTCCTACAAGGTAAGTAGTTTCTACTGACTCTGTTTTTGTCTGTCCTTTAGAATATTCATTCTAAAAGGCAAACACTCTTGATAAATTGTTCAATTAGGGGAGTTGATATGCCAATCTCACAGAGAAATTTAACAGTCAACAGAAGTAACAATACTCATCAAGTAATATTGTGACAGAATGTGTAGAAGAAAAAAGAAAAGCATAGGCTGTATCAGCTTTATTTTTATTGAACACCAAAATTTATTATTTCCAGAAGCACGTAGTACCCATGATTTGTAATAATTGATTCTGTCAAGGCTTTAGGTGAATAAAGTTTTTTTATTTTTTTTATTTTAAAAAATAATCTAATAATCTGGTTTTCATAATACATTGTTATCCCAGTATCGGAATTTAGAGTAATTTTTCCTTTAAGGGTCTACTATTGTTTCTCATAATTCTAAAATGCAGTTAATCCCATTTTCAAATTTTAAGATATTTAAATTAATGGTGCCATAGCAAGGTCAATGTTTATTTCTAGGTTTACTGGGGGAGAAAAATGGTATGTTTTGTGTTATAATACAACAGGGGCTGTACAAATATCTATAATGTATTTCATAGTTCTCAATGAGAATAACCAAAATGTGCATGGTTATGCAAATTCTGAAATAATATCATTCATGCATGGATGGTTTTTAGGGAGGTGAACCATTTGAGAAATGTTTCTTTATGCATACAGTTCCACTAATCAGGCATCTCCCCTCCTTGCCCCCAACTCTTATATAGGAAAGAACTTCCTGAGTTCCACTAAATAAATGAAAATAACCCAATTTACACTAAAAGGTGTGAGGCTTTTGTAGTACTTTTTAAACATAAACCCTTTCCCCACAGCAAAATTCTTCATTATTCTGATATAAAGATTCACTAGAGCCTTGATTTTTTATCATAGAGAAAGGAAAAGGAGAAAGGCACCAAATCAAAAAATAACAGTGCTTCTTGCAGCACAGGGTTTTTTCCAGATTAACTGGTGATTCAGGATCTCATGTTATCATCATCCTCAGTCAGAATGGAATAGAAGATGGAGGAAAAAGGGGTTGTTGCAGGTGTGGAGGAAACACTTAGAGAAGATTGCATATAAAATTCACTTAAACTAGTAAAAAATCATTTACTGTAGTCCAGCTGTTAACATACATATTTTTCTTTTAAATTTGGCAGAAAATGAGCGTATTATTTTTGCAGAGGGTTTTTCTTTTTTCTCTTTTGTTGTTGTTCAGATGAGAATTATCAGATGCAGCTGGGGGATTGGCAGTATTTGGAAAGCTGAGAACAGCAAACTTGGGAAAGAAGGAAACAGGATATGGGATGCCAAGAAAAATACATTTCTGTGACACTAATATGGAGATTTTCAACACATTTTATTTGCTTTAAGAGAGAAAGAAAGGGAAATCAAAATAGTAAGCAAAGACAGCTGTTAAATTCTGTATCAGAAAAGTATATTTTCTTTACTTCAAATTTCCTCTGAGAACTTAATCTGAGCAAGAAGTTAAGTACCTTCAACCATGAACTATTGGATAATGGTGCTGTGTATGGCTGGGTAACTGTCTCTTCCATTCCAGTGGCAGCTTATTTTCAACAAAATGCAAAATGTTCCTCATATTGAGGTCTCTTTACTGTGTAATTGTTAAGGCTATGATTCAGGAAGGCATTCCTCTTGGGGAAAACAGGCACATACTTATCTCCAAGCATTTGTAGACAGGAACATACAGGAGTAAAGGTAGAATGATTACGTACCACCACTTGCAACAATTTTACTGTTGAACAAAATTAACCATTTAAAATTTTTTAAGCTAACATAAGAAAAAGTTTATTTTGCTACTGAAAAAAAACCCCAGGATTCAAATTCATTGTTCTTCATCACACTCCTCTTTATATACATAAAAAATGAAACCTAAAATCTGAGGTACGGTTCTTGTCTCCCTTTGTAACAGTTGAAGGAAAATGGACTGAGGTTATCTGTTTGGTTTAGGTACCTAGCTTAGGAATATATGAGCCTATGGAGTATGAAATCAAGATAACTGTGGAAATTACATATAGAAAAGTTTTTGACAAATGTGTTATGAATGTCTTTCACAGTTCCCAATGCTGGTGAAGTGCAAGGCAGGGGCTAAATTGCTTTCATTTCAGAGCAATAGTTGGTACCATTTGGTGCGTGTCTCCAAATCTTTGTCTATTCCTGACCTCCTTGCTTGTGTCCTTTACCCACTCCAGTAGCTCAATTGCTAAGCATGACACAGCCATTCTCCTACTGCTTGCAAGAATAGTAATCAGCATAGCGTTTTGCACATAAATTTTATTCTTCCATTATTTGATAGCTCATATATCTCTTAGCTAGATATTTAAGCAATTAACTACAGCCATGGTCAATTGCTGCTCCTTGGCTGCTTTCTGCATCATGGGACATGGAAACTTAACTGAGGGGCAGACTAAGGGAGCATGTTAAACACACTGAACCATGAATTTTCTCTATCCATAGGTGCCTAGAAGCCAAGCTGAGCTTTGAGTTCAGGAATATACCCTAGATGGATTCATTTGACCAAATGTAGATATACATTGTGCAAATGCCAACACCAAAGCTTGCAGCTCTTCTAAAGATTCCCCTCTAAAGCCAATGTACAGAACATCATGCTTCCAGCATACAATTCATTTTATCTTAAATTAGTCATGCAAATCAGATCAGATAACTCCTGCCTCTAAAGCACCTGTTTCTTTCTATGAACTACAGGGATTATCTCAGCTGGTGTCTACTACTAGTTGAGATAAAAGTTACCTGAAGAATCAGGAGAAATCATATATGAGTTCTTTGCTGGGGGACAGGCCTGGAAGGTGCTTAGCTCCAGCCTTTCTGGCTAGAGAAGGTGGATTTGGAGTTATATGAGCCCAATTAATTTTTCCACTAGGTATGCACTGCAGAACATAAGTTGGTGCCTGCAGGTGAAGAGTGTAGATGGTAGATGGGACTGGGCTTGAGAGACATCTTGTTACTAATATTTTCTGCTTCTGGATTATTTTCATTTCTCTCTAGTCATCTTCTTTCTTGATTTGCTCTTGGCTTTCTTCCTGTTCTAAAAAATGTTATGATGATGTTCCTGTTTTTCAGAGTATAAAAATTCCCTTGTCTGTCTATCAGTGCACTTTGAAGTGGCTGAGATATTTGAATGGGCTGGAGTGTTCAAACACTTGGGGAGAGATCATTCACATAGAGGAACTTTGTTTCTGTGCTTGTTTTGCAGGCCCAGTTCTTCTGCGTAAGGTCTTAAATTAGTAGTAAATAGAAGATTTGTTCCAAGGAATTTAAAGACCGGTGGTACATGGCAAACTCTAAAGAAGAACATATGTACTCATGATGTCAAGTAGGAGCTACAAACTTACTGCTGCTTTGGTTCAAGATCTTGTGGGACCATTGAGTCCCCTGCTTTTTCAAAATCATGTCTCCATAAATGAAGTTAGAGCAGCTCTAGTTCATCAGTACATGAAAATTACTATTTTGAAGCGTTAGGTTGCACCAGCTAGCTGGCAGCATCTAAATAACAACTTAAATGTCACTTCTTAGATCAATCGTATGAGATTATTAAAGTGAGGTGTCTGTATGGTTTCTTCCTATTATTATCATCACAGAGTTTTTAAAACAGCTGTATCACAACAGTCTGCTAAAAGGGGTTAAAGTGCATAATCTTCTCGCTTTTTATGTTGTGTCCCTTAGGTATGACCTTTTTTTTCCTTTCTTGCAACTGGTTGTTGACAACAGTATAATCCAAGATCAAAGAAGCGTAAGGAAAACAGTTTATTACTTCTTCCCTCTTGAACTGTTGTGGTTTCCAGACATGTTTTGTTGTTTTGTTTTGGTTTTGTGGGTTGTGTTTTTTTTTGTATGTGACATCAGACCTCTATTTGCTCTGTTTTCACTGCTACCTGTCAATACTACATTTCTGAATCAATGTTCCTTTTCTTTTGTTGAGATAAAGGGGGTTTTGCAACTAAATCTTCTGTGAAATAACAAAAGCCTGAATGAGTATCAGCTGCAAGTTGGAGCATAGGGAGAAAATTTTTTTCCCTTATGTATGCATAAATCAATTATATTTGTACAATGGATATAATTAAAAAAATTCAGGAAAACAATAAACTAGTATGATGAAATAAAAATGATAAGCTGTTGCTGTGGTTTTAAAATGATTTCACAAAGAATAATGTTATTCTTTATGTTCCAGTAATAAAAAATACGGTCAGGTCTGGTTTTGTGGGGTTATTATTATACAGGATGGTATGTGTGCACACATTTGTGTTTTGTTTAAAAGGATGTTTCACTTCAGCTATCTGCCAAATGATGCTACAAATAATAAATATTCATAATATGTTGATTTTATAATGGTTCATGACTGGTACAGTTAGATTAGGCATCAAAAAAATGTAGTATCACTATGTGGTAAACTAATGTAAGCAGAAATAATTTCAAAGAATTTTAAACCTAAATTGACTATTATCCTTACTCTGCAGATGAACAGACATATATAACTTTAGCAGGGTATCTGTGTTAGACCTTGGTCTTCTGTCTTTCCCACAAACCTCCCTTTCTTCCCTTGTGAAGGACACCACTTTCTAATTTACAACTAATACATTTAAGGCTGTGGAGAGCCTTATTATGGGGAGAAGACATGGGCTACGGTGTAAGTATGGTTGGTACTCTCTGAGATGCAGCTTCTTAGTAATTTCAATGCCATGTGTTGGGAAAAAAAACACCTCTCTGCTCAGCCCACTGTCAGAGGCCCCACTGCACTGACAGCTGTGCTCTGCAGGACAATCCCATAGTGTCCTTTGGATTCATGGGCCATATCCCTGGCCATAAAGGTATTGCCTGAGATGTGAGGAAGGAAAGGATACTAAATTATTGACAAAAGCAAACATGACTTTCAAAACCCAACTAACCAACGATGCAGAACAAACTCCTATCTGTGTGGGACTTACCTTTAGTTTGGTTTGTCTTCTGCCATTGAAGGTCCAGAATGGGGCTGGAAAAAACCTCTTTGAAACCTGTGCTGGCACTGAGAGTGCTGGAGCAAAAGCAAAAAATATAAGGAAGTTGTGTTAATTTCAAGGTCCATTAGGCACCAAGGACCTGTTCCTATCCCTGGTGAAGTTAAAATCTCATTGATTGTAAAACTCTCATTGGTTGTAGAGGTGCAGAATCAGTCCATGGAGAAAGAAGTATGAAAAAAGAACATTATTGAATCAAATTTTTTTAATTGTTAAAGTAACTATTTTCCATATTCTTAGTGTGTCAGATACAAAACTTCAATAAGGCAATTTACTTGAATATAGTTGCCGTGTAATTACAAGTTTACCACGTTCAGGGCCTGAAGCTATCCAATATTTTAGCATGGATGGCTGTATAATAACATGGACTCCTTCAACAAGTGTCTAGCCTAATGCATCTGCTTTCATGATAATGGCCTAAGGAAAATACAAAAAATAAGGATTGCATTGAGAAAATTTGACCAAACAAAACCTTGACAATATTTCAGCTGGGAGCCCCTGATTCACTTCGTCACACATGTTGTACGTTTATTGCAGAGCTCATGTGCAACATAAAAACAGTACAGTATCTATCTGTCAATACCTTTCTTCTTATTTGACATTTAAAGACTCTCCTGTTCTATTATCTTTGCTTTACTTTGTGACATTTTTATCAACTTCAGCATTAACATGGCAGATTTTACAACTAATACATTTAAAAGGTGCAAAGATGTCAGCAACATCAATTATAAAAAAATTACAGCTCCTGCTTTATCTCAGAGGTAATTAAATGAGCTGTAATTATTAGCCTAGATTCATTAGATTCATGTTCTCATGACCTCCTTAGATTGGATTATTGTAATTCTTGGTACGCCTGTCTGCCAAGGCAATGCACTGCCAGTCTTGAATGCAGTCAAAAAGGCAGAGGTAAGAGGACTGTTAAAAACCAAATTATTTAGGACCCTTATAATTCACTGCAAATGAATTCTCTATTATACATTCATGATAATATTGCCATAATTGCTCAGTGTTTTGTGAATAAGGACCCTTATACTTCCAGGTTGTTGTGACTTCTGAAATTTAATTTAACTGGTGCTACAGTTGTGTTCAGAGTGGAATGGCTTGGTGTGACAAATCTGTACAGTGACATATAAGATATGCTTGTGGGTGATATGTGAGACATGCTTGTATCTTGACTGCATTCATTTTACTCAAACTATTATCATACTACTTGGAGACCAGAACTAAAGCTGGTTCAAATCTAGTAACAGAAGAAATAAATGTGTGGGTTAAGTGTAAGGAAAGTGAGAACATTCCATGCAGACAGTAAGGAAAGGATACCCAAGTATCAAAACCATGTTATAATTAGACAACAGATATAAGGAGTATATTTTATGATATCAAAGTGAGTGAAATGTAGCTTTTTAGGTATCATCTAATATGGTTTTATTTAAATTTCTGTATTCCTTCAAGTTTCTGGATTGTAACACTATTGGCTGCCTGTCTTTAGGTGCATGGTTTTGCAGAACTCCTCAGGCTGAAAATGGTTTGGTCTTCACAACTCTCGTGTAGGATTTATCAGCTGGTGGGGTTTTATGGCTGAGGATTAAACCTTGGTCAATTATTAGAATTGCATAGGCAATGCCTGCTGTCAGGTAACCATTGCCTGTAATATAAAGTGTGATGTCACAGAGAACTTTATGGGATCACCCCCATTCTAGTCAACTACTCATTCTTTAGAACTTAGCAGTTAAAGAATAATGCTAGTAGAACACTGAAATTACATTAGCTTTGATGCATACTTTCAAGATATTCCTCCTGGAAAACACAAAGCTGTTCAACCTTTGGAAATAAAGTCTCATCAGATGTCAATTAAAAATTCCCCAAATCTCACAACAAATTAATGTTTTATTTTTATCAACATATCTTTGTGTTCTCCATGTACTTTGGAATCTTCTCAGAGATTGGGCCAGACCTGGCTTTTGCTGAGACAAAGAATGACATTGTCATGAATAACAGCAGGAGCAAGAGCAGACCAAATGAGATGAAAATAAAACATTACATGCCCCAAATATTGTCTGTCCTAACACTATCAGTAAAATATGAACATTTTCTCTGTTCCAATGAGAAATGATGGGAAAACTAGAAATCCAATTCCTTTTAATCTCCAGAGAAAGTAAAAATATTTCCTCTGATGTTATTGCATGTGAAAATTTTATAAAATAAAATAAATAAAAGAACCCAACTAAAACAAAAAAGAAAAAATCCCAAACCAAATGAAAATACAAATCCAGGTCATACAAAGTAGAAAATCTAATCTGGAGTGATACAGTGGAGCAGCTTGCAGCGATGTCTTTGAACCAGGTATAGTTACCTTACACTCATGGAATAGCACCTTACTCAGAAGCTAATGTCATTAAAATCAATGAGAGTGTTCCCACAGTATGTGTGCAAGCTGAAACTGGTCATTTGAATTCAGAGAAAACTGAAAGCTACTCATGGGAACTTAGAAGGGTATCTAGTGAAACCACACGTGTTTTCTTGGCATTTGCAAGGCTACATTTGAACATGTCCATTTGTTTGGGCAACTGCTGTTCACACCTAAACCTGTGCAACTGTGTTTGCTGTCTTCCACTCTTAACTCAGGTCCAAATACAAAAATATATGTGTAGATGGTGCTTCCCAAAATACAAGACTGTTGTCTGAAATTTTGGCCCTTTCTGCCTGTGGTCTGATGTGCTGTCATTAGCAGAACAATGCCCATTAAAAATGTCCAGTTTGGGCACCTTACACTGGGATAAACCAGACACCATTTAATAAACTTATATTGATAAAAAAGTCAGATTATGCTAGTTCCTGTAGTAATTCATAATAGTCAAATACATATTGTTATGTACCTTCCTACTAGAAAGCCAGTGTCTCATTAACCTTGGATGTACCAACTTGAGAACTTTAGGGAAGTCACATGATAACTAAAATTTGAGGAATGCCATACATAGTTGACTGAAATGATCCCACAATATAAATTAGATGTAAATACATTACATGCATTTTTTTTCAGCAAGGTGGGCTTCAGAGCATGAGAAAGTGTTATTTATTAATGAGTAACATGATGCAAACCAATCATCATTAACTACATTCTCCATTTCCTCCCTAAGATAATAAACCCAAAGTAATTTAAAGGGCCATTCCTCCTTGCTTTTCTAAGGCAGTCTTCATATCTTAAGTAAGATGACTTCTGGGCTCAAGATGACAGGAAACTGGTCCTTATACATGATTATATACAATAGTCATTTAATCTTAAGGGTACAACATTCAATATCTGGAAATGAATTTTCTTGCTGTGATGCTAATTTTAACTTTTGTTCATTTTTCAGTGAACAGCCTGCATAGTACTGCATTACTCAGTGAAACAGGCAGCAAACCTGAAGGCTGTGTAAAATTCCTGCCTATGCACAAAGAAGGCCTCTGTTCCACTAAACAAATCAAATTTCTGAGAGTAAAAGGAGTCGTACTTTTCTGTCCCAGCCATAAGAAGTCCTGAAAAGTGAGTTTGTCCTTTATAGCCAGTTTGCAGGGAAGTGTCATCTGAAACCAATGGAAAGTTTCCCTCTGAATTCATTGGACTTTCGTTCAAGGTCAAAATCAGAAGGAGCTTCAGATGTTCAGGACAGAAAGTACCACAGTGGCCAGAAATACTGAGTTCTTGAAATGCAAGGCATAATTTCACCAAGTAATAAATACATCAAGACTACAACTTCTGATCAAGGCACTTCAGATCTTTGAGAGAGACAGACAGTTTTTATTGTAAAGACTTTGAATGACAGAGAACATATACCCAGTATAAGCATTAGTTAATTCACTTCTGGTAAAAAATAGGCACTTCATTTCTAGCTTGATTTTGCCCACAATTAGACAATCCCATAATGTTTCAGAATGTAGAATTTTTCAGAGTGATAACCAGTGCATAATCATGCTGCTAGCATGCTGCATTTCTACCCAGTGATGGATCTGGCAGTATGAATATCAAGAATGGTTTAAAAACAGTAAAATGTTGTTTCACTGGCTAAAAATATTTTACTGGTGTACTTTGTGTAATGCAATCAGTTCAGTCATTTGAAGAAGATAACCCTTCAAGGGCACAGGTAAAGAGTTCTGTGAATAACCTGCAAATGAAAAATTGATGCAGAAGACAAGTAATACACAGAAACTCTGTCCTGCATTAATGAGAATGCTGCTAGGTAGCCATAAAGTCACTGCTGTCTAGAAGCAGGTATAAGATCAAATCAGGCTTTACTTTACTAAGCCTTATATTCGAGAAGGCAGGCTGAGAAGCAAACACAGTCTAATTTTGCCTCACACATTGCCTCTCTGCATGCTTGTATGACCAGGTTTTCTTTGGACATAACCAAAGAGTGATTGATCCTTGTAACTACTTAGTGTGAACTGTTCTCAGAGTCTGACCCAGCTTCCATCAAAAGTGGAAATATAGCTGGGTTGTAAGGACCAGTTCAGGTGCCTAGCAGAGTATTGGCTAAGTGGAAGGTAATTTCTACGTGAGCTTTGATTCACATCAAGGTTATGGGTCCAGCTCTGCTGAATATCAGTGTCACTGCTGTAGGTGCTTGCACCTCACTTAGAGAAAACATCTACATCACATGTAGGAATTGCACTGTAGTCCTCACTGAGTTTGTTATTATTATCCATTTTTGGTAATCAGAGTCTGTATGCTCAGCTCAGCTACAGAGCCCTACACTGGAGATACCTGAATTTAAGGTGTGTTGAATCCTACCCTAGGTATCTATCTGCATTTAAAAGTCTTGCTAGACACTGGCAGACTAACCAACGTGTCCTTGCTAAATTTATGGCAACAGAAAGTAGGGGCTTAAATGCCTATTAGGTTATGGGCTTAAATAATTAAATATCTGTATAAAACTGCCCCATGATGCAAGTTAGTCACCTGCAAAGGGTGACTTAAGCTGCCAGCGGCATGAATCTTTCATGAGTTGCTTCTCTCTCTACATTTACATTATAGAATGGAAACAGTGACTGCCTGAAGCTGGGGGCATGAATCCTGGCTGTAACACTTGATATTATGTGTTCATGTGTATGTCCTCACAGGATTGCCTACTTTGGACTTGAAATATAGGATTCGCAATACCAAACTATGCAATAAGGGTACTAAGGAGGCAATATATATTGTTTTACACAGTTGCAAATGAAACATCCCCAATAGATATTAACCAATGAAATGTACTAAATTCAGCTGAAATAATTCCTGATTTCTAATATTTAATATATATAGGTAGTAATCAATAACTCATCATTAATATATAAACTGAAATACTGTAATGGTATTAATTATAATAATTATTACCTCAGACACTTTGAACATATACCATGGAGAAGAGATTTTTAAATAAAACTGAGTTATAGCAAACATTTAATACAAAGAATAAAAGTTAGTTTTATTACCAACTTGGATTTGCCGAACCCTAAAAGGAAAATATTCCTGCCACCATAATACTGTACTCCATAAAGGGGTTGCTAAAAATTAAAAGCTTTAATTTTCCTCTGGAACCTTCTTGTAGCAAAGAGGTTTCACAGTCTCCTGACCTCTCTGGTGCTGATAGAAATATGTTTGTAGTCTAAATATGCCAGAAAAGTGTTCCAGTAGAGATTATGGGGTAGCTGGAGTGCTACTGTGATTTACTTAATTCAAAGTGGTGCTTGAAAGAGACTTTTAATCTGCAGTGGACAGAAGCTGCAATGCTGATACTGAAAATGACATATAACAACAATTTCTGATGGCTTTTTCTGAAAGTGGCTTGGGAAAAGCATCTCACTGATACCAGTGGTGTAGTTAAGCTTCTGAATTTTACGTATGAAGATGCTGGACAGAGAGCTATATTTAGATGAAAGGGATTCTCTTCTTTTTAACACCATGCAACCAGGAAATCTGCGGTTGTCCATTTCAGCCCTGACTGAAAATGGTTGATGTTAATTTTTTCATTAGTTTCCCTGACCTCTTTGGAGGCCAATACAAAGGCCACCAAAATTCAAAGGTCCAGAATTAAAATGGTATTTACATATGTAACAGCCATTCATTTCAGGGAGCGATTTCACCGATTTTAATTGAAAATTAGAATTCAAAGTACTTCCAAGTATCTGAACCTAAGTGATTTAAAAGAGATTTCCTAAACAGAGTCCCATGTTAAGACCTGCATGCTTCTTTTTCTCTTAAACATTTGAGTGAATAGTGTTATTGCCCTGCATTAATACAAACATCATGCACTTTCATCATGTCATCTCACCATGTGTCCATAAAGGACCAATGTGGAAGCTCGTAAAAGTCAAAGAAGGGAAATTTTCTGCTGTCTTGCAATCAGATCAATGATGCTGAATTGCTGGCTGCAGAGCCAGTCTCTGGCTCCGCCTTCTGCACCCTGATTGTTTTTTGCCATAAAATTTAACTAGTCAATCACCTTGCAAATCTCAGCAAAACGCATCACCTTACCCTGAAGTTCAAATGTGCCATTAACATAAGTTCAGCTGTGGATAATGTTGGGAAAGGAGGGAAGGATTCAACTAGCTTTAGTGTAAATAGATTTAATAGTATTCATAGAGACTAAAGCAATCTGAGTCACTGTTAGTAATCCCCTTTGGAGAATCTAGGTACGGAATACAGTTTATTGAGATGTCCAGAGATCCTCAAAAAAAAAGAAAGTAAATAAAAATCTGGAAACAAAGCAAAGCTTGAAGCCTTATAGAAAAATCCTAGTGAAGAGAAGATATTACTGGAGGGGGTTTAATATATCTGAAAAGATTGCTGATTACAACTGAAGCAATCCAGGAAAAAAAAGGAGGTAAAAAAACTATTACAGACAAGTCTTTTCAAAAGCCTGCCATGATTTGAAAGCTTGTACTATGGAGGTTGAAGCCATTAATGGGGTCAACAGAATATCTTGCTGAATAACCTGAAACTGAAAAGGTGAAAATCATGCACTATTTGTATTTCCCACAGGGGGCATGTAGAATTTCTAGGGTAAAAAGTTACAAAAGATGGAGGAAAGAAGGCTCAAAGTCACTGTGACACACAGAGGATGTGTGTTTGGTTTGCTTTTCAATGAGGCTTGCTAAAAAAACAGAAAGATTTCTACGCGCACAGAAAGGAGGAAGGAAAAGGGATAGGAATAAATTTGAGTGAGTTAGATTTTCAAGAACCAAAGCAATTGCTGTCCAGGAAAAGAGACAGGAATGAAGATTGATAATGCAGCAATAGAAGCAGGAGCTCAGTGCAGAAAGATAGTTATGGATGGTTAAATGTTTCCAACTAGTTACAGATGTCTGTTGCCAGGAGAGCCTATTTGAGGACCTTAAGCACGTGATCAATTTTAATGAGATTTTATACTCAGGCTAAATGTTAGGCATGGTGTAAGGACTTTGCTGAACCAGGATCAAAGAAGCAAAACTGTCATTTGATTGAATTATGGTGATTTTTTGTCATATTATTTTGAATGTACGGGAATAAATTCAGGTTTTTTTTTGACAATGGTAACTCGCAGATTAGTAGAAAGATAAAAATCAGATTAATTAAAACCTTCCTGTTTTGAGTTTCTACATGAGGACATGAGAACAGAATCAGGGTTTAGTTATTAAAGTTTAGAAATGAAGAAACAACAAAAGCAAATGCTGCCACAAATTGGATGGGAAGCATGAAGAAATGGTGTTGGAATGAAGATGGTAAAGGAGGAACAGAAGCAGAGTAAGAAGAGATTTTCAATACAGAGGAATATTAAAAATAAACGTATTACAAACAGTCCAGATGATGGACAATGGGGTTGTGTACAGTTTGTGTTGCAAGGTTTTGGTAGTAATGGGAGCTACAGGGGTGTCTTCTGAGAGGAGGTGCTAGAAGCCTTCCCCTTGTCTGACAGAGCCCATGCCAGCCTACTCCAAGACGTACCCATGTCTTGGAAGAAGGGGAGGAGGTGCTGGAGGCACCAGAGCAGAGATTCCCCTGCAGCCCATAGTGCAGGCCATGGTGAGGCAGCTGTGCTTCTGCAGCCCACGGAGGACCCGCACTGGAGCAGGGAGTTGTCTGAAGGAGGATGTGACCCTGTGAGAAGCCTGTCCGGAATCAGGCTCTTGGCAGGACCTGTGGCCCCATGGAGAGAGGAACCCACACTGGAGCAGGTTTGCTGCAAGACTTGTGACCCCTTGGGGGTCACAAGCAGGCTGTTCCTGAAGGGCTGCACTCCATGGAAGGAGGATGCACTGGAGCAGTGTGTGAATAGCTGCAGCCCATTGGAAAGACTCACACCGGAGGAGTCCATGGAGGACTATTTTCCGTAGCAGGGACCGCTTGGGAGGCGGAGGTAGAGAAATCAGGAGTGAAGTTAAGCTGGAGAATAAGGGAGGGGTGGAGAAAGGTGTTTTAAGATTAATTTTTATTTTTAATTACCCTACTGTGTTTTGATTGGTAATAAATTATACTAATTTTCCCAAGTCTAGTCTTTTTTGCCAATCATAGTAACCGATGAGTGATCTCTCCCTGTCCTCAACCCATGAACTTTTCATTAGCATTTCTTCCCCCTGTCTAGTTGAAGAGGGAAGTGATAGAATGACTTTGGTGGGCACCTGGCATCCAGCCAGGAATAACCCAACACAGGCTGACACACTGCACAGTGTTAACAATGGTTTTGGTACCTCCAGGTGCCTTGTGTTTTCATGCTGCTGTGAAACCATGTGCTGCTGCTCACCAAGCATTACCTCCGCTAAGTGACCCCTTGTTCTTCTTGGGCCTCTTCTCCTCACAAACCCTCCCTTGTCTTTTCCTTCCCCCTTCTTCTCTCCCTCTCACTCCCCTAGTACTTTCCTACTTGAGTGCATGCAAAAGTATTAGTAACTGACACCCATATTTTTCCACCTGTCACACCACATTCCACTACAGATAACCCTGCATGAAAATGAAAATTAGAATGCAAATAGGAATGTAAAGACCAAGACACTTTGACTATACTCTGTCCTACACAGATAGGAAGCATGCTGTTGAAATGAGGTAACACTATCTAACCAACATGAAACATCTCTGATCTCTGCCTAACATTTCCTTATCCTGCTTTTTTCTTTAGGTCTTAAGGTTCTTCTGGCAGTAGGCAGTGTATTTTAATATGTTTATATAGCAGCTAGGACTAGAGGGCTTTCATATCATTATGGCAACTTCAAGTGCTGCCAGAACATCTGTAATATTTATACCACCGATAAACAAAAATGTATGTCAACTTTTATTTTATCTACCTAAGTAAAAGAATAAAGAAAAGAAGCAAAGATGGATGTCAAGTTTCATTTCATTTATCTAAATAAAATAATAAACAAAAGGAAACTTCCAGATACATAAATAAACCCAGTATTTAAAGTCTCCTCATCGTTACTAGGCAAACCAGTAAGGCTGGCAGCTGTCATACATTTTGAAATCCCAAGCAATTAAGAGCAAATAAAAGAATAGTTAGCAATACTCTAAAATTGGTGCTGCTAAAGAATAAACAAACAAGTTTGACCTGGTTTTCTGTGCACATAAACAGACACAGTGTTCCCAAATTTAGTTAAGCTGCAGGTATTTCTACCAGCTTCAGTGCTCTTGTATTATTCTCACCAAAAGCAGATACAGTTTATTGCAAAACAACACTTAAACTGTAAACCAAAGTGAAATACATATGTGTAATATTATATGTTTACCAGCACCTGTGTAGTAAACAGAGCATAGACCTTATGAAAAAAAACCCCAAATATAACCACACAGAGTGTTTATCAAAATACCTGTTTGAGTCCTGTAAGCATCTGAGTGCTTACCAATACTGACATTGAGGACTTTCAGTAATGTCTTTCAGGTCTTGCATAAATGTACTAAGCTAGCCCTTGCAGTACTCCAATTATCACTTGCCCAGGTTGTAACATTTCAAAGTTAATGAACCTGTTTCCAATTTTTCTCCCAAAGGTAGAGGAGGAGAGACCTTAAGGTGGACCTCCCAGGTGCCCTATGGGAGGAGGATTTTGCTGACCTGCCTGTGGTCAGGAATCCTTGCACGCAGAGCAATCAAGGTCAGTCAAGGCTCATCTCTTTGGCAGACCTGCAGGGGCAGCTGCACAAAGGGCTTGGCTGGGAAGAGTTTGATTACAGGGCAAAATAGATGATACCACTCTGATTCACTCTGCAAGGCTTCCTATTCTTTAAATTTATTTCTGTAAACTATAGTCTGAGTATAGGCACAATAGGCAGGTAATTTAGGTAATCGGAGTCATCTTGATAGGACCAGGCAAGGGCATTTCAAGTATTGATTGTAACATCTATGTGAGACAATTAAAGCCAGTAGGCAGAATCCATCCATAAATCTTGGGTGAACTAGAACTATTCTTCTGCCCTTGCTTGAGGATATACACAGCTTCTCAATGTACCGCAAGTATCTTACTATAGCACATTGCTGTCAATAGATAATGAGCTGCTAGTGTTGTCCATATAAGAACTTTCCTTTAAAGAAAATATTCTGCTGCTAAAATCACGATAACAAAAAACCCCATCTAATAATACCCACCTTTCTGTGGGTCAGCGGTAAGGTCACTGTATTATAATGAAATATGCATTTCATTACGCTTGATGAGATATATGTATTAATTTCTAAGGCAGAAGTGGACAGCTTGCAATGGCACCTATTCATTTCCTTGCTTGTAAGTGTTTGTGCCTTGTTAGAAGAGAGATAGCTAACTAAATTGGTTTTTGAAATCAGGTTTTAAATATATTACAAATGCATTCTTCAATACTTTCCCATTTGACACTGGAAGGTTGGGAAGACAAAAACACTGGCTAGATTGTTGTCTGAGGCACAGCACCTGCATGGTGCAAACCCAGACAGAAAGTCACAGGGTTCAAGGAGGTGACATGGGGGTTAAAAAATGCATCTTTTCTTTAGACACTTGAAAGTTAAGTGTATATACTATACTAGTCATATAAGCTCACTCTCATGAACTGTAGAGCAGACTAGGCACTCCAGGGAGTAACAAATACTACTTACCTCAGGCAAAAAGCTAGGCAGCTAGATTGGACTAGAGTAAAGGAGAGCCAGCTTGGCCAAAGTGTAGACATTTGCTGCCCTGGCAGGAATAAGCAATGCTTTCTACAGCCAGTTAGCTGACTGTATCCCATATATAAAAACTGTGTTGATCTCTACTAATAGGCAAAAAGAGTGCTTTGAGAGGAAGTCAGGTGGTTGATGAGAATCTCAACATGACCCAGAAATGTGCCCTTGCAGCTCAGAAAGCCAACCATATTCTGGGCTGCATCAAAGGGAGCGTGACCAGCAGGTTGAAGGAATTGATTCTACCCCCCTACTCTGCTCTCACGGACCCCACATGTAGTACTGCATCCAGCTCTGAGGCCCCAGTGTGAGAAGGATGTGAACCTGTTTGAGTGAGTCCCAAGGAGGCCCATGAAGATGATCAGAGGGTTGGAGCACCTCTTCTATGAAGGAAGGCTGAAATGCTGGGGTTGCTCAGTCTGGAGAAGACTCTGGGGAGACCTTTGAGCAGCCTCCCAGTAGCTAAAAGGGGCCTAAAAGAAATCTGGAAAAGAAAATTTTACAAGGGCATGTAGGGACAGGACAAGGGGGAATGACTTTAAGCTGAAAGAGGGTAGATTTAGGTTAGATATTAGGCAGAAGATTTTTAATTGGAGGGTGGTGAGGCACTGGCACAGGTTGCCCAGAGAAGCTGTGGCTGCCCCATCCCTGGCAGTGTTCAAGGTCAGGCTGGACAAGCCACTGATCTACCTGTTCTAGTGGAAGGTGTCTGTGCCCATAGCAAGGGGGTTGGAACTAGATGAAGGTACCAATCTATGATTCTGTGATTCTATGAAGTCTGCATTCATTTTGCTTTCTGCTAAGCTCATAAGCTTATTGTGTCTTCGTTTCATAAACCGAAGAATTTATGGCTAGTATTTAGTCTTTTTATTATGATCTATATTTTCTTTGTGTAAGAAATATAGAAACTTTATGTTTCTTTCTTTGTGTCTTGGGTCAAGATCATTAGCACCACATAAATAATCTGGCCTAGATCCAAAAAGATGGATTTCTGGGAGAGGAAAGAGTAGAAAGGTGAGCTGAGAAGGCCTTTTTTGCTTTCATGACCATTGTGGCATATGGTGTGATGTAAATATGCAACGTAAATTGACAGGACTGTTAGTGCTTATATGTAGCTCTTTGCGTAAGCATCAGAGTTGCACTAAGTACTGACTTAGGGTGCCTAATTTCTCATAGAACACTTATCTTTCCACTGAAATATATATGGAGAGTTCACAGCTAAATAATTCTGGGGATGTGGCCATACAAGACAAGAAAAACTACTGTTTGCCTCTCCTGAATCCTTGAGGACCTTCTTTAAAGGTCATGAAAGAACTTTTGTTAGGCAGACAGAGAAATTAAACACGTATCTCCGTCCCAGGGCCCAGAGCAAGGAATATGAAAGGAGGTGGGCACATCTGATATGCACTCTGCATCTGAATCTGTTAATCTGTTGCCCACAAGTATATGTATAGTACTGTATAAGGTATAGTAGCATCCTGCTCAGCCATCATCTGGGGCCTCAGAGAGAAGGGGTCTCCTTATGTAAGCCCTGTGTTATATTTGTCATTTCTATGTGGAGACTGTGGCTATCCTCAAAGTGTCTTAGGTGGCACTATAGATTTCCTGGCAAGCAACTGACTCAAGTTCTAAATGTTTAAAGACTAATCAGAAAACAATTAAGTGATGGAAATGAGGCATAGAATTAAATATTTGATTACTTGAAACAAACTTGAAGAGTGGAGGAAGCTGAGTAAAACACAACAAAACAGAATTATTCCTGACTTATGTACCTAAGGCAGGTTTTTTCAGAGAAATTTGGAGGAGGAGTTTATATAAAGTAGACAAGTAGGTTTGGATAAATAGCACTTTTAAAATGACAAAAGGGAAAAAAATTTATTCCTTACTTACGGTACCTAATCATTAAAACCTTTTAGAATCCTTCAGAATCCTCTAAGGTACATTTACTGACAGCTTGAAGATGCTTAATTTGTTGTAAGTTACTTTTCTAGAAGCTATGATCTATATCTCTAAGTTGGATTGTCTTTCCACACTGCTGCTGCTTTTTTGCTCATTTAAGAAATTCCTCTGAAATCTGCATGCAGTTATAAAACTTGAAAAAAGGAATCCAACTCTTGATTACATTTTGACAGAATAAGTTTGTGAGCCATCTTCCAAGAAAAAAAATAATTCTTAACTAGGATTATAGCAAGATAGATACTTTGTTATGCAAATGTCTGCTTCTCTGCAGACATTATAATCCACGTTGGAGGCTTCCTTGAACTCTAAAGCCACTTTATTTTGGATTCACAGAGATATAGTTGCAAAACAAAGTAACCTCTCCGATAGAATTTTTCAGACTGAATAGAGAGAATTAAGTGAATAGTAAAAGTTAGCAATGCCTATGTTTCCTAGTATGATTTTGTTTTGCCTGACGATCAATCTGTCTCAAAGGTACTGGATAATTTTTTCTCTCCTGGATGAGTTAAAAAAAAAGTGTATGTGAATTTCATTTCCCATTCTATCTAAAAATCTTTTCCATCATGGAAAATTTTAAAAATTCTGTTTGCAAAATTTGGTTTAAAAAATAATCTTGCTGCCTTCAGTTTCCAGAATATGGTGTTTATGATGTGGTTATTGCCTGGAATCTGCAGTCACGATTTTGGTTATGCAGCTGACCACGTGTTAAATGACCACCCTGTTCTTTATCTGACCCAAAGGTATTGGTGGCTTATTTGGGAGCTATGGGCCAGTTTGGACATGTGGGTAAGAGTTCTCTTTAGTAGTTTATTTCTTGCATAGATTATTTTAAGGATGTTAATAAGTATTTTGTCTATGTTTCCACAGGCTCTTCCCCTGGAGATCCGCAGGACTCCATCTGTTCAAAACAGCTGCCAAATACTTTTGTGAGTGTGTACGTGTATGCCTATGTATAAATAAAAAATACACTAGGAAGAAAGCCTGAGACTTTTCTATGATTGTGATATAACCTCCAGGGTTATAATGCACAGTTTATGAATTCATGTCTCTAAAGCAGAGATGTATTCTTTCTCAGCTGAGATAGTATGCTGAATGTCAGCTATCTGTCTTTGCCTCTTCGTAAATATGCAGATTTTTTTTTTTTTTATTTATTATAGGGAGTACTGGATTGTACTGGATGGATGCATGGGGGCAGTGGTTGATATGATTTTATAGGGAGATTGTAGGGAGATGCAATTGCGTTGGGTGTCTTGGCAGCTCAGAGTTTTTCTGGATCCCTCAGCTCTGAGCTTCAGGTGGCTGTGGTAAAGTGGTGTGCAGGGTGACGTTTTCCTTTCTGAAGCATGCTGTTACAGTTATCCATGCCATCGCTAACTTCAGGTTAATCTGCCGTAATGTGCCCTGTACTAGTCTTTTGTGCACAGGAAATCAGTTCAGAGTCTTTTGATCATGTACAACACGTTCTTCTTGTTCAATTGATACAATCAGATGACCCCTGTGCTTCAATTTCTTTAACAGCTTCCTGTTCCTTTAGAGACATCATTCAATGTAGAGATGACTCTTTAAAGCCTTAAATAGGCTTGCACTAGCTTCGATTACAAGCACACACTACTGCAGTGTATATTTTGGTTTTCTTCAGCATTAGAAAGCATGTTACAGGAGATCATTAACAACACAGAGACCTAAAAGAAATTAACTATGTTAAATTTTGTGATGCTAAAGCATAAATTATCATAAAAAAGAAACCTCTCATACAACAATATGATTGATAGAGCAACGTTTTCAAATGTGTTTCATGTTATTCAATAATTTTGCCACTGTTGAATCTATTAGGAGTTTTACAACAGATGTAATTGAAAGAGCTTTGACATTCCTGAGTGGTTTTGCAAAACCACTTCAAAAATCATCTATTTCAATCTAAAGATTTTTGGCTTAAGCCTGAAATCAGTTTTAGCTGATTTTTCCAAAAGGCAACACATTATTCGGAACTAGAAATCAAATCTCAAGCCACAGACTCAAGTTACTGTGTTTCTACAATCAGCTTGTCTTGTCAAGGATAATATGTATGGGTAAAATAAGTCAAAGCTAATTAAATTCCATTTAGCATATTCGTTTACTTCTCATGATTTATGGTGCTTGTTTTATTTCTGGCTTTCACTTTGGTTGTGAAATTATATTGTACATGTTTCCAATCCACAATGCTTTTCTGTTTATTTGAAGAAGTGGAAGACAATATATAAATTACTAACTTTTTTGCTGTTTTTTAAAGGTATTAATACTAAATGCAGTTACATAGAGTTCTACATAATCGAAACACTCTAATTCAACATTCAATATTGAATCCTTGTATTATCTCCAGTAAGGAAAACAATGAAATATTGTTATCCTAATTTCATAAATAAAAATCATAGAACCATAGAATAACAGGTTGGAAACCTCAAGGATCCTCTGGTGCAACTTTTCTGGGGAAAAACACAGTCTAGACAAGATGGCCTAGGGTCCTGCCCAGGTAAATCTTGAAAGTATCCATCGCTGGAGAAGCTACGACTTCCCTGGGGAGCTTAGTCCAATGGCTGATTGTTCTCGTTGTGAAAAATGTATGAAAAATGTGAGCTAGAGAGGTTACGCTGTGCATCCAAGGCATCAGAAACATTTCATTTCAGTGGCAGGATTATTTTAGGATCCAAAAGCTGCTTTCAAACTGCTCTACCAGTTTTTTCTCCTTTAATGAACTCATGACATTTAAGAAAAGAGACGGGACTTTGTGTTAATATACACTAGCTATTTCAATAAGCCTTGTTTTTACAGCAAAGTCTGCAAAGATACCTTCTAGTAAGCCAGGAGCTATAATAGATGCAGGTATATGTTTTTGCACCTTCTGCCTCACTAACTAAAGGATAAAACTATTCAAGACTTAGATTTTCAGAGAGTAGCTTATCCTCTTTAGGCATACTTTCTTGAAATCTGTACACTCATTTGTGATGAACTAAAAGAATTCCAGCAGTATTGCTGTCTAGAAGTAACCCAAGAAAGTGCTGTCATGCACAATTTCATTGTTTTTCAGGACACTAAATTTGCAGAGTTTGGTCTTGCATGTGATTGTATTTTGAACATATGGAATCATTACAGTGTTGCTATGCATACTTAGCCAAATCAAACAAGAAACCACCTCAAGTAGCTGGTCTTAGTAGTGCCAGGATAGCACTGTGCAGACTTTGGCTAGGGATTCCCTTTGGTGTTTCTTATCTACTCGAACACTGGACAAAAGAACTGTTTATTAGAATGGCAAAGAATACCCCCAAAAGATTCCAGCAGGTCTGATTTTGTTTTACAACCTCCATTAAATGTTTACAACTGCGCACATATCACTCATTTGAATTTTCTTTAATCAACCAATGTTACAGTACAGCTTTTTTCCCTAAGCTCTGATAGAAGTCTGTAGTAAAGTGTTCTCCCAGGAGTGACAGCAGTTGAACTCTCAGATAGGGGACCAGATTCTCTCTTGCTGTGCACCATTAGATAATGTTTAGCACAAGACAAATGCAAATACTCAGATATCTGGCTAAAGCTTTGATCTTGCAAGTGCTGTAGAGTGATGTCTTCTTTCCTTTTCATGTTACTCAGAGGAAGCATCACATTAGAAACTGCCAGAAGGTCAAGCACTTCCCTTGTTTTCCTGGTAAACCTGTTTTGGACATAATACAGTGCATTGATTTGGCATCATTTTATGAAAATTTTGGGATCGTAGAATCATTTAGATTGGAACAGACCTTTAAGATCATGGAGTCCAACTGTTAATGCTGCCAAGTCCACAACCATATCCATCAGTGCCATGTCAACACATCTTTTAAATACCAAGTATGGTGACTCAACCACTCCCCTGGGCAGCTTGTTCCAGTGCTTGACAACCCTTTCAGGGAAGAAAGTTTTCCTGATATTCAATCTAAACCTCCCCTGGTGCAAGTTGAGACTAATTCCTCTTGTCCTATTGCCTGTTACCTGTGAGAAGAAACTGACACTCACCTTGCTACAATCTCATTTCCCAGGTACCTGTAGAAAGCACTAAGGTCTTCCCTGAGACTCCTTTTCTCCAGGTTAAACAATCCAGTTACCTCAACTGCTTCTTATTAACCTTGTGCTCCAGACCCTTCACCAGCTTTGCTGCCCTTCTTCAGACACATTCCACCAACTCAAGTCTTTCTTGTAGTGAGTGGCCCAGAACTAACACAGTATATAAAGTGTAGCCTCACCAATGCTGAGTACAAGTGGACAACCGCTTCCCTAGTCTTGCTGACCACACAATTTCTGATACGAGCCAGGATGCTGTAGTTCCCTGAATTCTCCTTTCAGCTCTTCCTGTAGCTGGGCATCACATTTGCTAATTTCCAGTCAATCAGGACCTCCAAAGGTAGCAGGAACTGCTTGATAAATAATTTAAAGTGGCTCCGTGAACACTTCTGCAAGCTCCCTCAGTACCCTTGAGTGGATCTAATCTGGCCCGATAGACTGTGTGTTTATACACCATATAAAGATATGAACTGTGCCCAAGATTTGTACTGACAATATCCAGAGCTACCTGCTGCTCATTTGGCTACCTACATGCAAGCTACTAATTCTGGGTGCCGTAACCTGAACTCTACCTCTCCAGGATGACTGGTTATTTATAAGAAGATATGAATTAATGCTTTTATTCTCAGAGTTTGCCATTATTAGCTACTTCTCCTGGTTAGAGTAACATCAAAAAAAAAAAAAAAAAGAAATAATAAATGCTGAGAGTTAAAAATAAGGAAAATATTTTGTTAAAAGTAGATGTATACAATTAAAGCGCTGCAAAACGGCTGAAGATTCTTTTCATAATAATCTGTTACTTAAGGATTATGGTGATGAAGAAATGTCAATTTTGATGTGGGCATTTCTTTTTAAAGCTTTTATAAGATGTATTATTGTAACATGATAAGCCTGGTCTGTTTGTTAAAGGAGCTATTCTGTGTGTGGCTCAGAAAAACTTTATGCATTGGAATTTGGTCTTACTTTCATCAGAGGAAATGACAGATTCAGAACTCTCAAAGTATGAATGTGTCTTCATACTTGCCAACCTCAAAGTTACTCTACAATGGTCTCAGGTTTTTTTATAAACCTGTAGAATTATCAGTATTTATTTTAATATGGGAAAATCCAGGCCATCATTATTTAGGATCATCCACGATTTCATTGTAGACTTTTGGTGACATAATCTCAATAGACAATGACGTTGCTTGCTGTAGTAAGTGAGATGCATATTTTTCAGGCTGGCTTAGAGCTCAAATCTAAAGGCTAACCAAGGACTCCTTTAAATACTTGTCGGGTTTAACCATAACTTTCCACTTGCTAATGAGGAATTTTTCATTTTATCTGGAGGAACAAAATCTTCTTTCTTGGTCGCAGAATTTCCTAGGTATGTTTTATACAGATTTCATTCATTACACTATAATGTTGCAGTTGTTCTAATAAATACATTAGTAAGTTAATTTGTTGATTTTTTTAGATGGAATAATGATTAGATACTGGTCCTCTGCATCAATAGGAGCTGCAGAAGCGCTTATACAGTGAATTAATTTCCCAGCATACCTTATATTTTATTTATTTCATCAATCTTAAAGGGATAAATACCCTGGATGACCTGGGCTGTCATCTATTTCTTGCATTAAGGTTAAGAATCAGGTCTATACATTGGAATGAATGCTTAGTAAACCCGTTGTAGAATACATCTATATTGCTATTTTTTTTTTTTTTTTTTGAAAATCAAAGCTGATGGTTGAGGTAATTTGAATGGATAAAGTTAGCAAAGACACTGATAAAATCTTTCTTTAAAATTGATAACATCATGTCTATTCCCCATATCTATTTACAGAGTTAACAGGACATGGTGAGCAGCCATGAAAACAATTAACCAATTTTCTAAGTTATTCCTGCTAGTGAATTTTGATAATCATTCAAACCTCCTAGTATGAATTTCATTCACCATAGGGGAGGACAAAAAGCTAAGATTGATCATAACTTTGTGAACTAATGTATTAGCCCTTTAGTAGCTGACACGTGGTTTACACAGGTAAGAGGTAGAGGATGATGTGAAGATAAAATAACTCATCTTTGAAGATAATATATTATTCTTACCTGTCTGACAAATTTTTAGGCCAGGATCCTGGATTCAGTCCATTTAATGTTAGACATGCAACTGAAATGCTCCCATTTGTATGCTACTTGCCCTAGGCAAACTTTATTTACAATGGAGATAGGCACTTCGAAAGAGTGATTCTGATCTTAGGTGGTGAGATAAAGGAAGCACAGCATTAAAGTACTGTATCACTAACCCCTTGAGATAATCAATTTTATGTATTCATTTACAATTAAAATCTCTGCTTTGAAGTTTGTATCTCTATCTATTGCACAAGTATTCATACTCCAGGGAGCTTAGATGAAAAATTATTTATGAAAAAATCAACAATGCAGGATATCCAGGCACATTATTAAGAAAACGCAAATAAATCCCAAAGCAGGCAGCAAACAAAATAAACACATGAACTGCAACTTAACATCAGGATTCACAGGGAAGAAACACATGACCTGCCCATGGGCACATACTTAAAGGCATGCATTGTCATGTACCCAAAACTGTATAGTAGCTGTAAAAGGTAATACTCTAAAGGTAATACTCTGAAGGAGAGGCTGCTGACAATAGTGTACTGAGAGAAAGGTAGGCCTACTTTCTCCGTTTGTTGTATTTTCCTTTTTTTTTTTTTCCCTGAATAGTAGCTATTTCATCATGTGTTAACCAGAACATCTCCCTTTATTCATGTTCTGTGATTTACGGTTAGCTTTTTGTCCACACACACATTCAGTAGCACAGACAGATTACTTGCTATTGAAAACTTAGAGTGCCTGCTTAATTTATATGTGTACTGGCTTTTACAGGGTTATAGATGGGAGTGTCAAGAAAATTTCAATGAATGATGATTAATAGTGATTTTCAGTTTCATCCAGGCTATAGTGCCACCAGAAAATATTATCTCCATGGAGACCTTTTCCACACATACACACACACACACACACACGTACACAAACCCCAAAACAAACAACCCTCCCCCCCCAACAAAACCAAACCAACCATAACAAAAAAAAAACCCACATACACACACACACACACACAAAATCCCAACAAACAAACAAACAAAAGAAAAAAAAACACAACCAAACAAACAAACAAAAGCCCACCAAAAACCCCAAACATGCTTGTTCCATGCTTTTTATTATCCTGGTATCATTGACCTCAGCCACTGCCTATTAACTGGGGCAAACTAATGACTACAGTGGAATAGTGAGCTCACAGGGACAAGTGACAAAAGGCTGACTGAGGAGTAGGACTTCCACTTGGAAGAAAAGTTCTGCGTCGTTACTGAGGGTGGCTCAAGCTTCTGTCTCGATATATTTGCTGGCTTAGACTCTTGCAACATATAGACAGACTGGATATATGTGTTTGTAACATGTTAGCCATGGACACTGCCTACCAGACTGATGGCCTAAACAGTCTTTGCAAGATGTTCTAGGAATTCCAGTAACCAGGATGCCTCTGAAATACTCAGTGATGGTGTGTGTTATGCTTGTAAAACCCAAATCATTAAAACTGAACACATTATATGTCTTAATAATTTGTAATTGTGTACAAATAGCAGTAAATGAATCCTTCATATTTATTGGGAAAGTGGCTTCCTAACTTATTTTGAAATTAAGTTTGGTTTGCATAAAGTGGTGCAGAAGTAGGCAGGAATAGCAGAAAAAAAAATACTGAATGAAAAGCTGGCACAGAATGGTTCCTTTTATAGAAACTGAATTAATCAGGAAGAAACAGATTTGTTCTGTAATGAATGCGTCATGAACAACAGCAAAGATGGACTTCATTTATTATTCAGCTGTTCCTCCTCTGCCTCTTCTCTGACCCCATCATTCTTCCATTGGACCTCTGGTTCAAGCTTCTTCTGCTCCAACATAAAATTGCTTGAAAATCCATGCATGTATGGAACCTCTTCTTTTGCTGGGAAAAAATAGGTCAAAAGATGGTGATCCAGCGTCAAGTCTTGAGCAATATGGTACATAAATTATGAACCAGCATAAAAAAAAATATTTTACATGTAGAAGAACAGGGAAGACAGGTGGGGAGAGGCTCCCAGCCACTCTGGCTCAGTCAGAGCAACATGTCTCCTGTTCTAAGACTCCTGACATGTTTAGGCTTTAGCTTATCTAAAGCTGTATTTAGCTTGTCACAGATGTTTAATGTGTCTATGCTCAAGTAACAGCGAATGTGTAGACAGAAACTAGTCTAAAATTACATATTGCTACCTTTATTCACTTTGCAAACCTGAAGACATCTCTTTTCCCTTTTAAAACTAATTTGAATATAACTAAGATTAAGAAATAACTTTAGAATACAAGTTCACTGTTTTTAATACAGCTTGGTGTTGTCAATATATATAAATATAAACTATTTTTAAGACTACATTTCCACAAGAAAACACTCAGGGTCCAGAATGATCTGCAAGAGGATCTATCTAGGTTCTCGAATGAATTTCAACTTCTAGAATTCTTAGAACCAAAATCCCAAATAACTGGTCAGAAAGAAGTCAGAAAGAAAGGAAACATGAGTGTCAGAAGTTTGAGAGACTTGACAGAGTTGGAATCCTGTAATTGGAGGCAAAGCAAGGAGTTCAATAAATTCTTCCTACTAAGAATGATTCTCATTCTAATACAAATGCAATTTCATTATCCCTAGAACTTGAGCCTTGTGATAACAGAGAAATAGTCCTCTGAACTTCACCTGATTAAAATGAATACTATTGGAAAATAACAGATTTAACATTATTCAATTCCCATTTTGAAAAATATTGTGTATCAAGAAAGTAACATCGTTCAAATAGTTAAACGTACAGTGCTGGAATCTGCTTGTGAGTAGCAGAGCTGAGTTTTATTATTTAGCATCACACTGGCTTATTTTGTTGTCAAGTTTCATGCTTATTACTTTATAGAAGTTGTACAGGCTTGGAAGTTTAGAATTTAGTAGAGATAACAGAGAGGTGAGTACTACTTCTTTGTTCCATGAACTGAAGAAAAGTAGAAGACATTTTCCCAGGAAAAGCACTAAGTGTTTCTAAAACAGAGTTTATAATTGCAGAGCTTGCCACGAAAGATTGGAATGCTCTGTTTGACTAAGAGTAAAAGGAGAATAATTTTTTTTTGCAGCTCACACATCTTTTCAAAGCTGGCTGAGAAGCAGAGTCTATCACTCAAAGTTCATTTACATAAAAAATCAAATTCATGTAATGGTAGCATTTAACAGACCTTGTAAAAAAGACCTTTTTCTTGTTTTAGTTATCAAATCTTCACCTAAAGAGATGTGCAAGTATTCTTGGGTAAGTTTTAATGTGCCTATAAGGTGCATATATATCTAGATTTAAGCATCTAGTAGTGGGAACATCCAGCCTAAAATAAATGTAATTGGAAAAGCACAAGAGATAACTTCCACAAGTCACATAGTACATCCAAAGCAGGAAACTAGTTCTCTCATTTATCTGTGATGCATAATGCTATACACCTACTTATTTTCAGCACCCAGGCCTCACACGTATCTGCTTTTAAGAGATTATGCATAGCTTTTGATCTTAAGCAAAATCCAGATAAAAAACCTTTGGCATCACTGTGCTTTTGTCCTTTTCAAACTGACCTTGCAGTCTAACTGCGTGCCCAGGACTGAGCTGAAGTTCTTTATTTCTTTGCCTTGAGTGGCCATTTTCATACAGCACTAGCACACCACTCTGACATTTTTTGAAGAAATAAAGGTACAGAAAGTCATGGGAACAGAGCCCAGAAAAGTAGGACATTACTCTAATCATTTTACTGCAGTTAGGTTGTTTATTGCTAGCTCTGTTTGGTGCCATGAACTTTACTTTCTTGGCAGCAGAGTGGCTCTATGTCAACGGAAAATGTCAAATGCCCTTATTCTGAATTACTGTGATGCAGGGCTTTGGTCCAGCAGTTTGGCTTGAAGCATGTAGGATGGCTATGCTCAGAATACAGGTAAACCACTTCCTCCAGATGTTCTCTTATTACAAGCATATTTTCAGAGAGGCAGCCTCCTTCATTACTGACATTCATTCTGCTCAGTATCTTTGATAGCTCTGAGGATTCCTGCAGAGTCTTGGTAGTTGTTCACCTCTAGTAAAATCGCAACAGAGCTCTAAATAAGGATAATAACAATGCACATAATCCAGAACAGATATCTACCATCCATAGTAGCTCAGAAAGTTCTATGGAAGCTGGAAGTAAGAAGATCTCTATTAGGAGTCAAGGTGGATCTCCACATATGCAGACTTAGGAGCCAAAAGTGACAGTCCTGATTTTTGAGAGGTTTCACTTATCTGCCTCCAACTATTATAACAGTTAAGCCTTACACGTTATTTGAGTCAATTCTCTACCTCATACAAGCTGCATCCACAAAGTAAGGTAGCTTTATTCAAGCACAAAATCACAGAATGGTTTGGTTGGAACAGACCTTAAAGATCATCTAATTCCAAAACACTGCCATACATTTACAACAATTTCCCACAGTTTAAATATTTTCCTGTAGTTAGTTGGATTGGGAATACCCCTGTGCAGGTTTCAGCTCACTGTTATTGCTGTAATACCAGCAGTCAGCAAGATCCTCATTCCCACATTTCTTCATATCAGCTGGCACAGTCACACAACTCGGTCCGTCAGAGATAAAGAGAAAACAAATTAAGCAGAATAACTGCTCCATTTTTGCCCAGGAAAGAGAATATTTTAGAACAAAACTCCACAGACTTTACTAAATCAGTTAGGTCTCACATCACTTTTTATAGTTTCATATATTAGCAGAGTAAGTTGGAACCTTATGTAATAACAATATTAGGGTTCAGAAATAATCTTAATTTTGGTGTGTCTTGATATGTATATAGAAAAAACATTGATTTAAACCAACTCATATTTCTTGCACTTACTTAGGCTTTCTTCAGGCAATCTCCTGCCTATAACATAAACAAAATGAGTGATGAACGGGTCTTAGGGAAGAGTAATGTTGTCATGACAGCTGTTGCACTTGTATTGGGTGGGAATTGGAAATCTCCCTATCTCACAAAAAGAAAGTCAGCCATGATCTGCCAACCCAAACAATTTCCAGATTCCAAGCCTGACTTAAAGGAAATGTTACACAGTCAAGTGGCTATAGAAAAGCAGAGTAAATTCCTATGGCTGCATCCACTGATCACCTGGCAATGAAGGAAAACCTCTCAAAATATTCCCTAGTCAGAATACAGTGCTTTTCAGAAAAACACCAAGAAGGTATAACTCGTTTTGATTTATTCAAACTAAGAAACAAAATAGCTAAAAAGGGGTTTGTATGCAGTGGATCCATTTGCAGACACAAGTTACACTTCATGAAGAAATTCCAAAAGAATTACATTTAGAAATTGTCCTTTTTTAATGTTTTTTATGTTATCTAATTATCAAGGTAGTTAGACAAATATAAAAGGAGTATTTTAAACAGAAGCAATAGCTCACAAAGTTACCTGTGATTAAGGGATGATGGTGTATCAATCAAGACATCAAAAAGATATGAGGACAGAGACTTCTTTAAAACAAATGTTAATTTCAACAGTATTTCCCAACTGAATATTTGATCACAAAATTTTAAAGCAATTAGTCCTTTGTCACAGCACTATTAGGTCACCACAAATAAAGTAATGTGATTTCATTCTGGTATTGCACGAATAATGTAAGAAGCTAGGAAACAGAACAGTCCATTGATTTAGTTCTCATTCTGCTCTAATGTGGTTTTTATGTTGAAACCCCAGGCTTTGATGGATAGCTATTAACACCCATTTCTTTACCTCTGCAATGTTTGAGCTTCTCAGCACTTCATTTTTGTGTCTTGTTTAAAGCACAAAGAGGGAAAAAAGAGTCTTTTTAACAGATGGTGCCTGACATATGTATTAAATGTAACAGGTGTACAAAAGCCCTGCTAGTCAGAACAAGTTTTTCTGTCCATTTAAGCATGGGCTGCATATGCATGTGTTTGTTTATCCCCTTATGGAGGACAAGAAAGCCATCAAGATGTCAATTGCCTGTTGTTAGATTCATACAGAGATATGAATGTTCTGAACATGGGACATTATCACAGTTGGACACAAAAGCCTGTTGTCAATGATGCGAGAAAGAGAAACAAAGGCAATATGTTTAGTTCATCAAAAAGATGAAAGTTTCCATGTGGTTAATATGTGTTCTGTGTGTTGCTGATAAAAACCAAGCAAACTCAGAGAGCATAACAAAGATGTAATAAAAAAGAAACCTTTGGTGAAACCAGGTCAAAGGTTTTGAATTTTCTTTCTCATTTAAACTGTATCAAAAGGTCTCTGGAGTACAGCAATGTAAGTGCTTTTCCATTTGCAATTTTTTTTTAAATTAAACACTCAGTCTGGTTGTAATTTATATTACGAAGACTAATAATTCCTCTGCTGTACGAGAAAACTGAGCTCAGCATATCTTTATTTTTCATAAATTTTCTGCTGCCCTTTTCTAACGGAAGAACTTTGAAGGTAGAGTGCAATAAAAATTATTAAATTGATCAAAAAGCAAGATTTAATATAGGGAGCTGAGAAAATCTGAAGTTTACACAATGGATCACCTCTGATTTTTTTTTTGCTGACTTTTAAAGGACATAAAACATTTGTAAGAAAGAGTCCTGTGTGCCTTTATGGCAACTTCCTGCCCAGTATTTTTTTTTCAGCATCTTCACTGATTCCAAATACAGAGTGATAGTGAAATACAGAGTAATTTCCAAGAAGTTTCTGAAAGTAAGTACCTGAAGAAGAATGAGTGAGGCTCAGATTAGTGACCTTCCTGAATAAAAGGCTTTGGTGTGAATCTACTAGCTGAATTGGCAGGTGCCAGCAACAGCCCCAGGCTGACATAATGCTTATGGAACTACTTGTTTTTATCAAGTGCTTTTTGCTTTTCACACTTATCAGGTGGTAGGGTTTTGTGCTTTTTTTCCCCCCAGAATCTATTGAAGAAAAATAAAGGTACACGAGTCCTGCACAATTGTATCTCATAGAAGCAGTACATTTAGTGCTTTGCTTTGAGTAAACTTACATGAGCATAAGCATACAATGTAGCCCACAATCTTCATTTGATATTATTCATCTTTCTAATGAAGTTCTGCGATTTTTTAAAGGAGTTTTGCGTTTATACAGAGGCAAGTTTCAAGAAACTAAAGAGACACAAGGATTACTTCGTTAAGTGAATGTTAATATCCACAGATGTCTGCTTTTAGAGTTAAAAGTTCATTTTGATGTGTGAATGAGAAGATAATGCATACATTTATTTTTTTCTTAATCATCAAAGCTTGTGTAATTGTTTGTAAGGAAGTATTACATGTGAAAACTTAGTATAGAATAAAGTGTCACTCATTTCATGAGCAGTATCTTCTTTAATTTTTATTTTTTTTCCTTATCCTTAAGAAGAAGCCAGCTCCAGTAACTGAGCCTCACACACATTTTCTAGTGACAATACTGGGTAAAGACATCCCCACAGAAAGAGGTTACTATCACATGGATCCAGTGCCATTATTATACAAGGCCATAAGAATTACTTAAATAATCTTAACATGCTTGCCTGTGAAAAATGGGAACCAGTTTATGGAATAAGTAATCTGGCAATGATGAGCCTGAGAACTGCTGCTAGTGTACAGATCACCTACCTGTTGCTGTAACTTACATTATGTATTTCATCACAAAGCACAGATGAAGGAGGTACTGTGGTTTTGTGTTTTAAAAAATGCATATCCATGTATACACTTTAAAGGATTTAAGGAGATAAAAAGTCCTGATTATGAAATGCACATTCTAAGTATATAGTATTTGACAGGATACCCAATACTTTAGAGTGTTGTTATTTAGAGTGAAAGTTCAGAAGTATTGGGAACCAGTCTGCTTAAAATCCTCCCATGTCTCAGACAGATACTGTATCAAAAAATGCCTGGCCCTGTAATGCCTGTATTCAACAGAACTTCACTTCTGCTGCTGAAAATTTGCTTGCAGCTAATATTAGATGGTCATTTCTAAAGTGCAGGAGAATGACCCAGAGTCTCCCACTGAAGCCCAGCTCCAAGTCAGGTTGGGTCAGGTTAGTGCAGCCTCCTAACATTTACAAAGAGTATGGTATTTGCTGGTGCCACCTACTTTTGCATAATGGTCAGGTGGGTGGGCTACTCTCCTAGACAGAAAGAGACCTACAGCTTGATTGCACCAAAGGTAGATGGAGCATGCAATTGCCACAGCCCCAGTTTGCCAGGGGGTGAATATCTCCCTGCAATGATGTATTCCTATATGAAATTTCTCTTGGATAACAAGTCCTGAGAGTAAAGTCCAAAACCTTGTTGCTCTCATTTTCCCTCCACAAGAAATACCTGCTCGAAATACAAATGTAGCAAACTTGCTTAAAGCAACCCCTTTGGTCCCTTCTAAAGGTCAGCAAATTATGACCCTCCTGAAGTACTTGGTGTTACTTGTCCAGTTTCGGCAGGATCACAGCTTGATTTGCTGTGCAACTACAGCCAAAAAAGATGCAGACAGCAATGGCTACATACCTGAAGTTATATTCACAAACACAGCCTTCAGTTTATGCAGTAGTAAATACAACAGAGATAGGGTAACCAGTCATGGTTTTGCTGTCTTTATTCTCAAATATTTTATCTTTAACATGCATTCAAATCCCAGTAATAACATATTTTTATTTGGATCCATTTATTAATGTAATTCTATAGTTCACTGTTTTGTTGGGTTTTTTTTTCTCTCATACACTTTACTGTGTATCTATTACAGTTATGGTCTGAATTTGAAATCCATGCTGTTATACCAACCATTAGTTTACTTTGGATACATGATTGAATTCTTTTGTAAAGGAGTTAAAATATGACAAATTCAGCAGACCCATGTGTTATCAACACATGCAGGCAATTTCCTTCCTACTGCATTTTCCCCAGTTTTAACTTTGGTATGGTCTTAAATAATATAAGAGGTGCAATGATTTCTATTATCACAGACAACAGAAGGGTACTGATATGACATTTTGCTATACAATGACATACTATATTAGTGAGGTGTCATGTTGTTATATTCAGATTCAGTTAATACCCAAGTCTTCACATTTCGTTCCTTTCCAACATATCCAACTAGATACATTGCATTGTAAAATGTGCCTTGTATTTAAATTTCAGTATTTCTACAGTATCTTGCAGCTGATTATGTGAGCTTCACAGTGTGATAATTTCAAAGACAAGTGTGGAATGAGGTGAGACAATATTAAAATTTGTAAATTGTTTTGCAAGAACAGAGGTCCAAAGTAGAGTATAGTAAGCTGGAAATACCTGCCTTCAGAACAAGCAATATAGCTTACCTGCTACATACAGCTGGCAGCAAGAATAGTCTGATTCAAGCAGATAAGAAACTTTCTTAAAATTAACAATACCAATGCTTCCATCTTCTAGCTAGAACTTGTAGGACCTTCATATACTTTTAATGGGAGATTCTAACCCAGAGACTGCTTTCACTGAAATGCATGGAACAGCCAAGATTTCAGTAGGTAAAAAGATTAAATATATGCAAAGTAAATAGTCAGTACTGTCATTCATTTCCCACAGAGCTGTGAGAATATTTAATAAGAATATTTCACTTTACTCCTGTCCCTCTCTAAATCTCTGGTGCAGGAAACCTGAACGTAAGCCATGAACGTTTATCTACAGGAATCTGTCCTGTGACCAGCACTGGAAAGTCTTGTACACTTTTTCGTCCAGTTTTCTTATCTAGTGCTGAGTGTTATGTGCAAATAATATTATTAAAAGAAATTGTAGCAACTGTCCAAAGTTTGGATTTGTGTATAAATGCAAATTTATGCAACTCTTGATCCTTTGGGGGAAAGCAAGATGGGAAAGAAAGTTATGGGGTAGGATTTGGGAATAAGCGATTAGATGCCTCTAAAGCAGTGGTCTGATGATGACCCTTCAGACCAGACTTGTGACCCTTCTGTTTTCCAGACTTCTGAATTCAGTGACAGGCACTGCCAGAGCATCCTTTATGCAGGGTCTTGCAGGCCCAGGACACCATGGTGGATGAGGGCAGTCATGTCAGTAGCATGCTGGAGGCTGTTCAGGAGGCAGTCATTGTGACAGAAGGGGAACAAACTGCAGCACTGCTTACAGCTGATGTATAACAGATCTAGTACAGCCTGAGGACTGAAGTTTTTCTCCCACTGTACACTAACTTTGCTCTTTCCAGTAAGCAGGAGAGAATAAGGACCCCCAAGGGCATGCTGCATGAATATCTGGATGCCCCTTGAAGGTAGTGGGCAGCCCAGGGTGCTCTGGTTTGTACCCTCACATCCATGCTTTCTCATAGGTAGAGTGTGAGGGTAGTCTTCTGCTGCTTCCACTTAAGCTGTAGGCTTCCAGACCTACATCCCTACCTGAACAGGGAATCCATAAGTAGGATTAATCACTTGTCTGTACTTCATTTCTCCTTTCTTAAGAGATTATGAAGACTGACATACAATTGTCTTGTAATTCTAAGTGTTAGGCTGTGTTGTACTTTGCCTTTTCTTTAGGCTGCTACTTTTCTCCTTACACAGGGTAAAAAGGAGGTGATCCATAATAAGCAATCTGATTTATAATAATTTATAGCATTTATTGTTTCTAGTATTACACAGAAAATGCTTTTAAAAAAGTCAACTCATACATTAAAGTGCAGTACATACTTATGAAATCTTCCTTAAATAACTGTTTTCTTGCATATTTCTCTATGAAAACTACACACGTTTGTTGTGTGCTTCCATCCAGAAGTCATATTGATCCTAATATTAAGAAGGGCTTCCACACCTTTTTTTCAGTAGTTCTAGAAGTAGGAAAACTGAAGTATATTTTACCTTTAATTTGTCTCAGGAGTGCAAAGGAAGCTTGAAATGTATTAAGCACTTCATTATTTGGTTGATTTCAGTTATATCCTTGTAAAACCAAACAGAACACCTCTGGATTTTAGTAAATCAGAGATCACATTAGAAGTCTGCTGCTTATTCAAATGAACAATTATTATTTCTAACCTTTGCTGGCTATCTCTACAAATGTATACATTTTGAAGGTTAAAAATTGCTCTTCGCTGTTTAAGTAGTTGTTGATCATAGCTGTGAATTGTCAACAAACGTAATTTGCATCTAACTCAATATAGCACTTTTTTTACTGTCACAATGGGAAATATGTTGTCAAACCATAGCTGCAATGTTTGTTGCTTAGTTGTTTTGGCTTTTTTTTTCTTCATTTTAGCCTACTATTTCAATAAGAACAGAAATTATAACAGCTTGTTAGGAAACAGCAAAGCAGCAAGAGAAACAGTTTCATGATCAAGGGCTTTCTTGTACATTTAATAGTATCATCTACATGAGAGAAGAATTCTTTCCTTCAGTGTTTCCATAGTCAGAGGAACAGCATGAATGAAACTGCTTTTATCACTTTGCTGTTTGTATCTCTGAGCAGTAAGCCAAGACAAACTCAGCCCAGAGATGTCTTAGGTAGCGAGCACTGTGCTGAACCTGAGAAATTTGTCACTCTCTGATCAGGGAAGAGATTGAGACTGAAAGGGTGGCTGAATGGAAGGATGTGGCTCACCTCAGTTTCTGCTCTACAGACTTTCTTGACATGTTTTGACAAATTTGACTTCAAAACATAGTTTCAGTCTGGAAAAGCCATTCTGTAGAAACAGCATCATAATGTTTCTCATTTATTGTCTTTGAATTGGTTCCAAATTGAAAGTGCTTGTTTTAAACGGCATAAAACCAAGACTTTTTTTCAGCTCAGAGTCCTTCAAACCCGATTGAATCTCAAAAGTCAAGTCAGATAACATTACCTTTTTCCTATTAAAAAAAAAAAAAAAGCACACAAAAAGGATTTTATCTTTTGTTCTAATTATTCCTTCCTGTTAATAACTGTGTTCACGTGACTGCTTGGTCTCTCTGAGAACTCAGCAAATAATTTGTGATTGTCCAGGTAATAACAAGTCACACGTCAACTGCTTCAGAGGGATTCGTTTTTCAGGGCCACTAGGAATAAAAGGAATTAGACACTCATTTTCTTCATTGAAAGGAACAAGAGTGACATTGTATGGACAAAGGGAGAAGACGTGTTGTTTTTTTACTGTTCTGAATAGAACTGGTCTTTAAAATACACACTGGGTAAAAACAGCCTTTGAGAAGTCCTGTGGTGATTTTGCACATGGAATAAGATTTTTCTTTTAAATGGGAGTTCTGAATCCTGAGCAGGTAGAATTAGAATTAGTCAGGGATGATAATACAATTTGATTTTAAGTTGAAATTTCTTAGGGATCTAGCTTCTGAAATAAAAAAAAAAAAAAGAAAGAAACAAACAAAAATCAAGATAGCTATGACAGTTCTTAAAAAAAAATAAAAATTAAAAAAGTATGACATTTTCCCAGGAACAGAGAAAAACCTAAATATGACAAAAATGTAGCACATATGTACCTGATGAGACTACAGGCCGGAGGCAGAGAATGGGAGATATTTTTTTCTTTTAAACTAGATGATGCTTGAAGTATTCTGTTAATCTGGGGACCTACAGCATGACTTCTAATGTGCAGGACTGGAACTCTTCCACTTGAGCACAGGAGAGGTGGACAGGTTTTTGTTTTGCTGAGGCAATAAGGGTGCCCAGGAAAGCCGAGCTGTGGCTGAAACAGCTGCTGGCACAGAGCCCTTGGCTGGAGACATGCCGATTTTATTGATGTGAGTTGCCAAAAGCCACCAGAAAGAGTTCTAACACTCTCTTTTGCTGAAGTGCGATTAATAACCCAGAAAAAGTAATGCTATGAACAGAGAAAAATCAGATCTCCTAAGTGACACATTAAATAAACTGCTTAAAAGACTGTCTTCCACAGACACTATGTTCTGTGTGTGATGGTCCTTTTCTCATGCTTTCCTATCTAAAAACTACTGATAGCTTTCTGGACTGAAATACATTTTCACTCTTCTTTCCAAGATCCAGAAGTTTCCTCTTCTCCTTTGCCTTGGCTGGTGTTTGCTCCTGAAGCCAGAAGGCTCCCAAGGCATCTCCCACACTTGCTGGGGCAGTTCTTTGTGCTCAAGCTCCTTGCTCCTGTCCAGGAGCTTTTGCACAGGCAGACCACTGTAAACAACAGTCCTGCTTCCCAGCTCACTGACCATACCCTCTTTGATAGTACTTTTTTTTTTTACGCAGTAGTCCATTAATAGCTTAAACGTGTCGAACATTACATGGGAGCAATGTGCACAGTTAAGAGATTTTTTCTCCTGATAAAAAGTTAAAATATCATCTGAAGGAACACTTTCTTTCCAAGATGAATATTGTGAATACAAAACTCAAAAGCAGTCCCAAGTTAACACCATCTGTATACGTACATATCTACAACTGTCTGTCCTTTTTAGACCTCATACCTTAGTATACCAAATCAAATATTAAATAAAATGGAATATTTATCAATATCTAATGCTTCACGGTACCTATCATTACTAAACCAAAAAGTATACATATTTATCCTTCGATATAAATTATTCTAATGTGATTTTTTATACCACTTATTATGTAAATTATATGCAATTTACAATTTTTACTATGAAAATTAAAAGTAAGAGCATATTAGCATTCTATTAGTAATATGCTAGATGATAATGCATGTTAACCCTGAGATCTATGGAATTCTTTGCAGTAAAAAGTATGAAGAGAGAATTCCAAGCTTGAACTTTTAGAAATAAATCTGAATCAATATTTTGTTTTTATTATTACAGCCCATGTGATTTGCTTTCAAATTAGTTCCACAACACATAGTCAATGGGAATATGTACTATCTACTGCAGAATAACCTATATCTTTTATGCAGTGGCTGTCAATATTTGATGAGGCTTAGCTGTGAAGTTCAAATCTTCAGTTGCTTCCAAAGTTTTTCAAACATAAAATTCATGGTTTTAGTGAGGGAACTGACAATGGTGTTTCAAACTGAGAGACTGTTCATTCCCTTAATGCTCAAAGACTTCAAATCTGGTATTTCAAACTCCACTTTGCAAGGTAAAATTATATGAAATAAGTGGCTCTAGAGATTTTACATTTGTGATAAATGTATTTGCAAGAGCTATATAAAATGTCTGAGGTTCTGCAAAGTGCTTGTGTCACAACTAAGAATGCAAAATGTCTCTCAGATTGCAAACTGTCATTATTATTAGTGAAGATCTTTATTATTATATTTAGATAATTTGCTTCCAAAATTGGTTTAAAAAAATGAGAGGTGATCCCTTTCAAGGTTCTGTTTAAAAAGCAGGTAAGTGGATAGGTTTCACAGATATTATTTTTTTTTATGCAACATGAAGATGACATTATCTTCCCAATCCTAGTTTTAAAACCTTTTGTTTGTAGGGAGAATGATTTTGTAAATATGATGTAGAGTGAAATACTTTCTAGGTGACTGCATTTTGGATGTCATACTGCAGATGTAACACGAAATAGTAAACTAGAATCCTAATTACTATTGCATTGCACTTTCCCATGCTAATCCCTATTATTGCCTCTGGCTCTATTTTTCACCAATAATTTATTCAAGGATAGTAATAAGGACATAATTGAGTTATTGCTCATCTGACATAAAGAGAATTGCTATTCATGTTTGTTTTCCAGTCCATCAGCTGCACTATCATCACTACTTGATTTTGATTTTGACCTACTTTTGTCAAACTTAGGTCTCTTTAGCACCTAAGCATTTTACTTTGTGAAGTACAAATGCTGTCTTAAATCTGTTTTGCTGGACTATGGTTTCAGCCCGTGCCTTTTTCACTAATACTCTTTATTCAAGGTTTGCAGAATTGCAATAAAATACAATGAGAACAGTGAAAAAACCCCAATACTTTTATGAAGTGAATCTGGAACAGAATATGAGAGCTTTTTCCAAACTATTTGTACTTGTTCTTTCATGCTGGACAGATGGCTGTCTAACATGAACACTCAAAACCTGCCAGCAATGGGAATTTCACAGGATTGATTCTTTGGCGAATCAATCTTCTGAGTAGAAAACCTTTTACTTTAAACTAACCTAAATCTCTCTTGTCACCAATTACTTCTTGTCCTTTTCTCACAGATATGGAGAGCAGAACTCCTTAGTTTCCACAGCTTCTTACAAATGTGATGAATGTCATTATACAAACCCTTCTTTTCTCTTTCAGAATAAATATAAAATATTCTTCAAACTTTCCTTAGAAGTTGCATTTTTATGCCACCACTTGTTCTTGATCTGTCTTGGACCTCCTCTCAAATTAGTGCAAGCCTATCGGGAAGAGTGGTGCCCAAAACTGGACATAAGATTTCAGCTGCAGTCTTGTCAGTGCTGAACAAAAAGAAAGTTTACTTTCTTCATCATCTGTATACTCTTTTTTGTATGCCTGAGATTGACTTTTACCCTTTTGGTAATGACTCAGTGTTGGTGATACTAATATTCACAGAGTAACCAGATACCTTTCTGCAGAAAAGCTACTTCATTTGTTTTGCAAAGTTGCATTTGCAGGGCTGATTTTTCTGTCTAAGCATGGAACTTGACACCTGTCTTTTTATTGGGCTCCCATAGCCTTTCTTTAGACCGTTTACACAGCTAATCCTGTTGTCCATCAGCTCTCTGATGAGTTATTAGTTATTATAAAGTAGGTTAGTAAGCTGTTGACCAGAAAGCAGGCAGATCCTCTCTTCCTTCAGCAAATGGTGCATTCCTCCTCTGAAAACCAGGCATGTACACACAAAGAAGCTTAATAAGGACTAATGCTGGTAGAAGGTGAAGAGGGGGAAGGCTGCTTTTCCATTAAGAACTGTACACCCATTGACACACTAAATCAGAAACAGCAATAAATATTGTTGTCCCTAAGCAGGTCCAAAAAGAGTACTCCCTTGTAGAGGAGAAAAAGGAGGAATTAATAAACATAGGAAGACTACCTTCAGGAGTATGTTATCCTTCAAATGACACCAAAAAGAGAAGTTAGAAATCAAGTGCAAACAATTCCACCTCAGAATGATGTGTAGCTCTCACAGACTCTATCAGGAAGAAAAATTATCCTTTAATTCTTTTCTAGACTAAGGCAAGTCAGATGTGTAGATAGGAGTGGGGGGATTCTGGCAGGGCACTTTGTTTTCGTTCTGTTCCTATCAACTCAGGAAGTGAAATCCCAGACTGCTGGAATCCGAGGAAGATTTGCAATAGATTTCAACAGAAGCAAATAACCTGAGCTCTGTTGCAGGCAGCTCTGTATCTTGCTGACCCCCAAACTGGCCCTTCTCTGCCCTTCTGTACATTACAGACAAAAGACGCAATCAGTCCCATGGCACAATCTCATCAGGAAAAGACTGTTTCGGGGATTTTTAATCTGCAGCACCTCAAGAACAGATCTCTAACACTTGATCTGACTAAATATATTTTTAAATGGTACCATACAATGTTATTTGTTATGTTTTGGTCAGTTACAGCCACACTCAGACTGAGGCATAAATGAAGCTCCTGCCTCAAACCATATAAACTTGTAGTCTCAGGCTTGTGAAGATCAAAAATGTATTCCCCTTCTGGAATTCTGGAATAAATTCTCTGGATCAGAAAGCCACTGAGGTGATTGAGACTCTTGCCAAGTTTTAACATTCAACCCAGTTTTCTAAGTTTTTGCAGAACTGGGAACTGGAACAAAAAGAAAGGGGTACAATGGACAAGAACAAAGACTAAGTAATTAAAGAATTTTTAAGATTTTACAGGTAATGAGTTATGTACGTGCCCTAAAATATAATGATCTGTTTTCAGCTCTTAAGAACAGCAGGTTACTTCTCATCTTTGTATCCCTTCCTCTGTAAATCAGTAGTACCACTTACTCACCTGAATAAGCAGAGGTGATATCTGCTTCTAACTAGAAAGATTAGAGAGGTTTTTAGCTTCCTTTCTTATCCTTTATGCTTCTCTTCACAGACTACAAAGTGTTGTCTCATTGTGTATTTTTAGCATTACTGTGTCTATATGTCCCACATGTATCTTTTGGTCTTTCAGTAAGTACTGAAGATGACACCCATGATGATCCTTTTCTGAAACTGGAGTAAAAAAAAAAAGTGAAAAAGGAGAGACATTTTGAACTGAAAAAAAAAATCTCTAATGTCATTCTGAACAGACTCAAGCAGTAGCTAATACTTACAGAAAATAAACCTTGAATATAGGCTTCAGTGAACAAAATTCTTCAAACACAAATTTAGCTCACAAGAAATTCAAAGGCTAAAATATATTTACATAAAGACTGAAATATTCTGAATTCTTACCAACAACTTATGGACAACAAAGAAGAAAAAATTCTCCAAATAAATTGTAGCACGTAATTTGTGGAATTTTATTATAAGATTGGCATAGAAAACATATTCAAGAACACTGGCATTCTTCAGTGGCAGTAACTGCTATACTAAAATATTTTAGTGTTTCTTTTCCTCACATTTAATTGTGAGTTAAATGACTAAGAAAAATTAGAGTTGATATTTCTTTTATTTCATATTAAAATATCCATCTGTCTTCATATTCCACCTTTGCAGGCACAGGAAGAAAATATGTGTGCAAAATTCAGATCTGTTTGGAAGGTAAATATATTTGAAGTTTGTTTTCTTATAATTTATTTTACATAGTTTGATGGTTTCATGTCAAATTAAGCCTATGGAAGTCTCTAATACTGTGTAACAACTCACAAGTAATGAACTGTATCACAATTCCTAATGTGGTCCTGACGGATTCAGAATGTTGACTCCTTCCTGGCAATTTTGAAATGTCTACTTAGCAAAAGATTCATGGTATGGTGATATTTATCCTCAGAGAAACATGATATAGCTTAATAGAATTTATTGCATATAGCTGTTATGGGTTTGACTTCAGGGTATTTGCTTCAGCTTATGTGTGATTTAAAATCGGGTGTAAATGGATTTGCTAGCTGGCAGAATAGAATGATAGTATTAAAAGAATAATATATGACATTTAGTACACATTTTGTTAGTTTTGTTCTGTCACAACAAGCATAGAAAACTGCCTTTATGCTAATGTTGTCCCGTATCAACTAAACTCTAATTACTGTGTTATCCAAAATAGAATTCTGTCAATTAATTTGACAAGGTAAAGAAAATAGTTTGTTAATGTTTTTCAGCACAGGTTTCAGGTTACTGATAATAAAATAACACAAGTTACTATTAAAACTGAGTTTAACATAGAGGATAATTTGTCCACTAGTAACATAAAAATATGCAACCTATACTTATCCTTCCACAATAAACAAGCTTTCTCAAAGGCCATGTATTGAATAAAATTGCATATGCAGTTAAACTGTGTTCTAAGATACTACATTTATGATCTGAGGGCTCCCACCCAAAATCTAATCCCTTCCAAGCTGCCCAGATTGGGATTCCATCTGTAGTCTACTGCAAGAGACAATGTACTCTGATTTTTCACTATTCTTCACTAGATTTTTCTTCTTTTTAATTCATAACTCTCCCACTATATTTTTTTCCAGGACCCTCATCAGACTGCTGTGAGATTCTTATATTATTTCAGTGCAGAACAGTATGCTATTTACACTGCTTTTAGAATGTATTGCGTGCTTCCTAGAGCACAGACAAAACTGCATAATTTCCAGAAGTACTTTATTTCAGCTTTTATTGCATTTGCAAGCCCATTCAGCAAAGTGCTGGACTTTATCATCATGCAGAGCTGTGTTTTTCCTCCTTTCTGTGTTTAGAGTCCTGCAAGCTCTAGTGAGACATGCTGGAACAAATTGATAAATTAAGTTGTAAGTTCCCAACACTGAATGCTTTTCAGGGTTTTGAAAAAAAAAAACCAACAAACAGCAGAAGAACAAACCCAACTAAAAAACCACAATACACTAAATACTGACCTAATCAGGAAAATGTTTAAAAACCTCATTAACACCAACTACCATCCTGTGGGACTGGAAAGTGGTGAATGTGTCTCTATCTTGAAACCATGTGGATGCCATCCAAGACAGCAGATCACTGAACCATACGTTAGAATCGGTTAAATTGCCTGAAATAAATAAGAAGGCTAATTATCACCCACCTGCTGGAAAAAAATCATGGTACAGGTGGAGCAAATAGCGATCAGTGTCTCTTTCTGCATACTAGAATAAAAGCATTTCCATACAGAAACTGGTTAATGCGAGAATCTCTTTCTTTTCGATTTTCAGCATAGCTATTGGAAATAAACTGTGCATTTAAAATCTATCAATTCATTATGTGTGTTCAGAAAAGTTTAGGTAATCTAACATGCAACTGGGAAATGTCAGACTGGGGCACATTGCGATAAAAATGTTCCATCATCTTGTTTCTTCCAATAGTGTTTTACACTAAATAATAATAAAAAGTAATAATGTAATAATATAATAATAAAAAGTAATAATAATAATAATACTAACACAGTAAAAAGGAAATGGTTACTTGGGAACAGGGATAAAAATCTGGCTTTTACCCATGCCTGAAGAGCAGCTAAGTTGTTGAAATCTCTCTCCTTTATGAATATCAAATAATTTTCCATGTTGTGAGAGATAAGGAAGGGTAGAAAAGAGACATAAGCAATCACACTTGAGCATTTAATCAAACCCTTTAAATGAGAGAATTTATGGGGAAAAAAAGTGTCTGGTGAACAGCTTACAGGATCACAGAGTCCCCATACTTTCTTTGGAAGCATCTGTCATTAACTGCTAATAAAGACAGGATACTGAGATGAATAGACCACTGAACAGATCAAGCACGAACATTTCTGTATCATTTTATGCCACTGCATTTTTTGATAATTGCCACATGCTGGTGCTAAAGAAAAAAATATAACAGAGTGACAGTGATAATAAGAGGTTTTAGTTGTACTTCTGGTATTTTATGCATATTCTTAAGCCTGGAAGTAGTACTAGTCTGATTTAAAAATTTAGGCTAAGTTAGGGCTCTCATTTCCTCATTTGGATGATCATTTAGAGAGAGAACAGTAACTGGGAAATATGAATGCTTCAGGTAATACATATGCCAAATGTAATAGAAAGAATAAATTATTCTAATGCTTCTATTTGCTGTACAATCCAAGCATTGTAGGACACTCTCCTGATACTAACACAATTTTTCCTATTTTATTTATGGCAAGCAGCCTGAAACAGAGACTGAAGTGTACCTGTGTGTCATCTTCATAAGACATAATTTTGTGATATTGTAATGAGGACTGCTGGAATGGGGAATAAAAACTGAATTCAGAAGTCCCTTGCCATTATTTTTCATTAGCTGTATTTCTACATAAAATCATTAGAATGGTTCATCACTGGGAAACAGGCTCTCTTTTGTTGAAACAGAATATTGTCATAATAAAAGGCATATCAACTGTGTTAGAAGTTAAAAACCAATTTGCCAGATGTCTGCAATGATAACACTTCATGAGCGGGAAGTTCATCTCAGTAGTGTGATACCAATGTTAGTATTAATATCAGGTTTAGAATGATAGGTAATTTGTATCTATTAGTCAAAAAAGAAGCTGTGTATTTTCTGAATTAATATCAGGCACAACTTCTAAATTGTATTTTTTATATAAAACAATAGATAGGTTTTGAGGAACATAATTACATAGATATTTAGTCTGATTCATAGGAGGCTCCTATACTGTTAAAAGTTTCACTCAGAGGTTATTATTAGTATTTTTACACAGGACTCAGAAGCATAAAGAGACATAATAGAAACAGGTTGCCACAGGATTATATCAGCCACGTATTCAGTGAGAGCTGAATCTACTGGAAGAGCTGAATCTAAAGGAAGGTAAATGAAATGCTTCCCATAACATTTCCCAAACAGCCTGCATCCTACATTGTGACAAATGTGATACAGAAGAGAAACCCAGGGATATGCACAATGCCTATAACAAAGAGTTTTTATACAACATGAAATATTGGCAGTGCTTTGGAAACAATACATGGCATCAGGCAAAGCCAATGAAGAATAAAATGTTACGGTGAGATGGCAGAAGTAGGTAACGGTATAGGTGGGATCATGGGATAGCCCAGGCCAAAGCAACTGGGATGTCATGCATTCCAGAAACCTTGAAATTTGTGTCCTAAAACATGCCACAGAGCCTTGATTTAACTTCAAAGCATGCTTTCCATGATTCCCTTTTATGTTAGGACAAGTTTACTCAGTATCAAGCTTTCCCTGGCTCTCCTACTGTAGCTATGTTCAGCCTCTCAGTATGAGACAAGAAATACCAGTAAAACAATGAAAATGCAATTATGCACCTTATATTTTGTAACACTTGTGTCTGAGAACAGCCAGGGAATGTGAAAAAAATTGAAACTTCCAGCTCTGTTGGATGGATGAGATCACATAGATGGGTAATAGGCACTTCCTTTGCAAAAAGTTGCCAAAGTAATGTGTCAAAGTAGATCACATGCCATAGGTGATGTTCATGTTCTGTTTAATGTGGGATAGAATATGCTAATTTGGTTAACCCGTGAGGGAAAATGGCCTGTGTTATATTATACATAAATCATGTTACCCAGAAATAGCTGTGAAAGAGTACTTGAAGACTTTTCACCAGAGGAATTGGAGGGGTTAACATCTGAAGAAGAAGGTTTGGCAGCATACCTGTACTGTTATGCTAGTCATAGAACTGTTAGCTGTAGGTCAAGATTTCTTCAACCAGCTGTAGCAAGGTGTCATCATCACTAGCCATATGATTGTAACCCAGGACAAATATAAATTCATAGCAGTTCTCCAAATTATTTTAATATTTCCTTCCCCTCTACCCCCTTCCTGACATTTCTCAGATCTTCTTCCTTTCTACATAGTATTTAGCACAGGGATACTCAGAGCTACTGAGGCTTGAATCTATCTACCTCTCTAGTCTTCTACTAGGCTGAAAAAGCCTGAAGCTTTTCTTCTCCCTGAGAGGATCATGAAGTATTTCTGTGGATGTCTGCTTATTGTACAGGCCACTGCCTTTTTCACAGCGAACCTTCATGCATCTGCAAATAAAGGAGTGTTCGTGCTCTTCTGCCATTTCTGGAAATCAATTTAACAAGCAGAGTGGGTCAAAAACACCTCTTGAGGAAAAAAAAAAAACCAAAACCAAAACCAACCGTCCCAAAACCTCACCTGGAATAAAAAGAGGTCCTTTCCTTAGAGACAAAGAAAGCAAAGCTTTTCCTATGAAATGCTTCTGTCTTTAATCCTCAGCTCTTAGCCTTTTCTTCTTAATTTCTTTATTTCTCTCTCATGCCAAGTAGATTTTTGTCTGTTAGCTGAAGATTAAATTGGCTGTATGTGTCTCACCCTACCAAGTTGCCACTGCTGTTATAATGGCCCACAGGTGAATAAGCTTCATTCTAATTTGTCTGCTAGATGCAGCATCCTCTGAGGAAACAATTCTGAGACTGCATGTACTTTGTAAAGCCAGTGGATTGCCTTCAGATGACAGTTCCAGGGTGTACTGATTGCCTAGGAGTGATAAGAGCAAAAAGGTCTAGCTCCCTGCCCCTTGGCTCCTTTCTAAATATTTCTCTGCTGATATTGCAGTTAGAATCAACAACCTGTCACTTAGAAAAAAGCACATGCTTTTGATTCACAAGAGCATTCACTCATAAATGGAATCTCCAACAAAAAGCAGAATTCTGAAGATCAGCAGGAAAAACAGATGAAAGTAACATACTAAAAGAAAGAGGGCTTGTTTTTTTTACAGGCTTTACTTTTGTTAGGAAACCTTCACACAGTAATGTACTTGATTTTGCATATGACACACAACCTGGTTCATTTTCATGGAATAGAGTAATGAATGAGGCTGAATGGCAGCTCTAGAGATCATCTGGTCCAACCCCTCTGCTAAAAAACAAGTCGTTTAGAGCAGGCTGCTCAGGATGATGTTTGGTCAGTGTTTAAATATCTCCAAGAATGGAGACTTAATAACATCTCTGGGTAACCACCATATGAGTGAAGGAGTTTCTCCTCATTTTTAAGTGGAATTTCCTGTATTTCAGTTTGTGTCTGTTACCTCTTGTCCTGTCACTGGGCACCAATGTCAAGAGTCTGGTTATGTCCTATTTACTAGAATGAAATACTTCATCACAAAATCCTAACCAGCTCTATTCTTTAGTAGGATGTTTGAACTTTGTCTTAGGGACAGAATAAACAAGGAAGATGGGAAAAGTGATATGAGGTTTTATGGTCAGACAGTTATTTAGAATGGATTTAGAATGGGGTTTTATCAGAAGATTTTGTGAAATTTCTGTTCAAAGTAAAGAGCTATGGATGAAGAAACAAAGAACTTTCAAGCACTGAGCTAAGATCACAGTCTGAAGAACTATTTTTTTCTAAAAAGGTTTGCAGAATTGATTTTCCTTAGGAAGAAAAAAATGTTGAAAACCTCAAAATTTGTTGTGAAATTGAATTTTCATTCTGTGGTCAGTTCTATACTGAGAAAAGAAACTGAAAAAGCTTCTTGATTACTAATCACAAATAAGCAATTTTGGGCATTGCTTTCCTCAAAAGAAGTCTCATTATGTAGTCTAGCAATAAAGTGCTGAGATTTAGAGGGAAAAGCAGTGATGCAAACTAAACTGTCTTTATCTGAAGAGTCACAGTCTATTGAAAGGGTCATTTCAATTTCAGGTTACTTTTATTTCATGATAATCACTGTCTCTTTAATCAAGAACACTGCAGCAAGTCAATTTTCATTTTTATTGCTCCATATAAATATATTGAAAAATTGCCAGTATAAACAGTTGTAAGACAGAACCACCCATACACACCTTGTTTTGTTTCTACTATGAAAGCAAGCTATCATTAAGTCAGAATTCGTAGTAATCATCTTTTGCATTTAGCGCCAATCTTTTTAAGGTACTTGAAATAACTTTTAGAAGCAGTATCCACAACATAAATCAGTAGGTTAAAAGGAATTGTCAGAATCAGGGGGGTGATTAGTATGGCACTATTTTAAAACTGATGATTGATGAGTATTGTCGTATCAAATCCATTCAGGTATCTCCAGATCTTTTGGACATGTCAAAATATACATTGGGTGTCTGGCAAGACCAAATTTTGCTATCGTTACATCCAATTGTGATACTGTAGAATCAGTCAGGAATTGAAAAAATATCCAAAAGTATGATTTCACCTGGGACTTTTGACTGACACGTTCAAAAACTAAGGACTGAATTAATTTAGCACCATCTGATATATTTTCCAGGAAATGTGTTAAACTGTTGGCTATGGACTGCTTTTACTTAGCCGTACAATAGTCAAGACACATCCAATAGTAGAGTAGTTTCCCACTACATTGTCAATGGCTTTCTCAGGAGTTTAGCAAACAACATATATGTTTGTCTGGTCTGCCCTTTATGCACCTTTATGGTAGAACAGTGCAATCTTCCCAGATGCATAACTTCAAGGTCCAGTTTTGGAACCATCTTATGCTGCATATTATGCACAAGTCTAAGAGAAAACCTCATTTAATAAACACTTGTGGCATTGAGTTTGTATCTTTATCAGAAATATTATTTTACTTCATCTGTGTGTTTGTCAAAGGCACAATATTTTGAAACATATTTGCAGAAATAAGAGTCAATATTTTCCTCCTCGTGGCATCTACTCCATCCGTGTGAGGAAACAGGGTGTAACATTTCACAGCTGAAAGAGAAGAAATACCACCTAATAGAAAACAAGCAACTTAATGTGTTGTGCAGTACAATTTTCATTGTTAAGTGTGAAACTGCATGATTTAAGAGAATGTGTAGGGGAAAGTGAGTAATGTCAAAATGAATGGAACTCAGGACTTCTAGAGATGAACACTGTTACCTGAAACACTAAATTCATAATCAAATATTCAAAGCAAAGTCACTCTATGTGCACGATGAATTTTTTTTTTTTTTCCCAGAGGGAATTTCATTAAAAGAATTGTTTGAAGACTACTTACGATCACTGCTCACATTGGACAGAAAAGAGAACAGGGATGATGAGGAGGCTCTAAACCCTGTAATAACTGGAGGTTGTTAGATGTGAACCCATCTCCAAAAATGTTTTACTGTTTAGAATGATGAGACACATTCAGCACATTTCTTTGCCTTCTATTATGTGGGATAGCTGGTTCATGAAAACAATGACCACAATAATACAGATGGCTGAAAAAGGTAGATTTTTCTTTTTTTTTGGTAAGAAATCATCTGTGATTCAGCTCTGAAAGAATATTCAGGATCAATGACTTTTATTGCATGGATAGATTTGTCTCAGAGCTACAGATTTGCTTCCTACTAATCCCTAAAACCCCTTTGGATGTTAAAAGCTTTTGGCTACTCCTTACCTGAGGGGAGGCAATAAGCTTTGAGAAAGATGTGTCACTCCAGGTACACTGTCTCGGCAGAAGATAATTATCTTGCCTCAAACACACAAAAATTTTAAAGGCAGAAATAGGATGAAAACACCTGACTCCCCCAAACACTCAGCAGAAGCTCTCTATAGCTCTGAAAATCTGCTCACATGAAGTTAACTATGTCTAAGGTATCTTAGAGGAGATGTCCATAATTTAAACCCACAAAAATGCTTATCAGAAATTTTTCACAGCTCAGCACCTCCAGTTGTGCAAACAAGCTGTGCATAAATAAATTATCCGGCTATGGCCCTAGGGAAGAGTGGAGAATGGCAAGTAGACTTTCAAGGCCATCATTCACTGGCGATGGTGCTGCCCTTTTTGTTTAAAAGCCTCTGCTCTGTTCTAACCCGGTGATGGCAATTAGATAGTTGTTATTTGTCACTGCCGAATGAACAGTTATAATTGCGTTATTGCTGTTTCCTCAATTTCCTTCCTAAGGAATAATCTTGGCAACTGTTTGGGGAAATGTTTTTTCACAGACTTGAAAAACCCGTTACAGATGAGAGCATCTTGCATTTATTCCAGCTGTGACAGTAAGAAAAGGATGGCTTGCTTCCAAACCATTTGCCAAAAAACCACATCTGATTTGTCTCATATTTTTCTTTTTCCCCTCTCCTTCTTTTTGTAATCACAGCGCTTCATCCCTTCAGACTCCTCCACCTAATGTTGTCAGATGATCTTTGTCAGCAGTGCTTTGTGAGATAAGATTCTGTGAGCCTGGCTTTTGCACAATAGCTCAGGCATGCTTTTCTAAAAATACTATTCTACTTTTTAGATATCTTGCATTCATTGTTGAATTCATTCTTGGACTAATTCTTGGGAATCAGTGGTCCCCAAAATACTGATGAATACATTTATTTTCTCTCAGAAAAACTGTGCTCAGTGGCACAGATTAGCTGTGTAAATTTAGGCATATGTGAGGTTATGTAAAGTGAGGCATGGGCATATGTTCGCAGGACTGGAGCTCTGGTTTATGCTAGAGGCATGATATGAATAAGGTTCAAAATCTGCACAGTTATAATTACACACAAAGCCAGGGTTTGTTAGGGTAAAGGATATATTTTTCTACTAGTCATGTATGTGAGACATGTCTTACATGTGGTAAACTATTTTTATGGTGACAGGCAGTAGTAAAAGAGAGAGTATACAGAATACATTGTGCTTTTCGGCCATAAGCATGGCCTTGGGGTGTCAGGTATTGAACATGACTATGATAATTCTAAACCAGCTCTGTGAGCCATCAAATCACATCAAACTCAGCTATATAGGAAAAAATCCTACAGGTATGTGTGACATTTTCATTCTCTACAGACTAGATCCTCTCACATATCAACCTGTCAAAGAAGGGAACAGTTGGGGATTATCTTCTAATAGATACACCTGCACCCACAGAACTGAGAACAAAGTGAATAATTTACTGTTTGATTTTGGTATATTGATTGAGGTGGGGGGTATTTTTCCTTCTATTTTCCTGTCTCACTTCATCAGAACTTTAGTGTTTCTGGGGGATGGGAAAGGGAGAAGAGTGTTTTTTCCCAACCAATAGCCTGCCTGTAGCACAGAAAGCACGGTACAGTCATGCTAAGAACCATCTGTCCCAACAGTTTAACCAGGGAGACGCGTGTTTTTTCAGGCTCAAGCCTTCTGTTGATGTCTAGAAAATGTAAGGTCTCCAGACTGATGATATGTCAGTGTCAACAACATGCTTCCAAAAAGTATTTAGGAGCATATTCCTCTTCTTAACAACAAATTTCGGTTGGAGAAAGTAGTTAGAGTGTGACTGGACTCAGTACTGGAGGCTATCTCAGTGTATTTTTAATTGAAAAATGCACTTAGTGTCCTGTGGGTTTAAAGAGTGGAAGAGTTCAGCATGTCCTTCTTTTGGTTTACAATCTATCTGGGAGAGCTGCAAAGACCAGAGAGAAACAATGAAATTAAAACTAAGGTAACATGAACTAGAGAGTGAATAGAAAGAAAAATACAGACACAGCATTGTTAAAAGGAAAAATGAAATAAAATAAAAAGGGCTGAGAATTGAGTACTTGAAAAACGGTGTGTATCACAGCAACTTTGTATGTTGCTCCTAGCTCTCTTTTTACCTTGTCCTGGGTTCAGCAGTAGCAGTCACTTTTCTTCTCCTTAGTAGCTGGTGCAGTGCTGTGTTTTTTGCTTTCAGCCTGGGAGCAACGCTGATAGCACCGATGTTTTTGTTGTTGCTCACTAATGTTTACTCTGTCCAAGGATTTTCTGAGTCTCATGCTCTGCCAAGGAGGAGGGGAAGCCGGGAGGAAGCAGAGACAGGACACCTGACCCAAACTAGCCAAAGAGGTATTCACATATATCATGTCCAGTATATAAACTGGGGGCCGTTATCCGGAAGGGCTAGATCACTCTTCGGGTCAGGCTGGGTATTGGTCGGTGGGTGGTGAGCGGTTGTATTCTCTTCCCTTGTTATTTCTCTTATCATTATTATTGGTGGTAGTGGTAGTCGTTTTGTGTTATACCTTAGTTACTGGGCTGCTCTTATCTCAACCTGTGGAAGTTACATTCTTTTGATTCCCCTTCCCATCCCTCCGGAAACTGGGAGAGGAAGGGCAGGGAGGAGTGAGCGATCCACTGTGGGGTTCTGAGGTCCCAGCTGGGTTTAAACCATGACATACTTATTTGAATATTTCTTTTGCCACTGCTGCAACACTCTGTAGTATGACAGAGTGTTTGACACCTGTGTGTCAAAGCATTAAGCATAAGGTATTTGGTATGGCTTGTGGTGGACTGTATCTCTGTGATGGGAGGCAATATATTTTCTATACAATGTACCGTCCCATCAGTACTTTAGAGCAGTTAAGATATAAGATGGCCATAAACTGTGTCTTACTGAATCTGGCTAAATTGGAATGCAACATGCAGCAATCATAATTTTGTGTTGCACGCATACAATATGGATAAAATTCTAGCAGCTTGCACTCAAACATGAAGTATAGATATGCCAAGTTGAGTCAAACTGTGAGAGATAAGGCAGACATTCAGCAGTTTCGGAGATTTTAATGCTTTGTCTATTTATTCTCCCAAGACAAAAAAAGGCACAAGAAGAGATTTCTAAGCTTCTCAGATTGTCTGGGATCAAAATGTGGTCTCTGTTACAAATTCTTCCAAAACCATCTTCCAGTTATGTTCTGTCAAATCTGGTTTCAAATGCATTGACGATTTTAGGTATGAAAACAATCATTCAAATGTATTCCACAAAACCATGAAAAAAATTAAATGGTTTTGACCCAGCTGGTCATTTGTTATTTAATCACTACAGTGTCACTGAATCTGGTAGAGTGACTCAGATTTCCTTCACATACATAGGCAAGGTCGTTGCTGTAATTACTCATGATTAAGACGTTTTAGCAGTGCCTTCTTAGCCTTAGAATTGCTTCCCTGCATTGACTTTTCACTGACTAGAGCTGTTCTTAGATATCCCTGTATTATATGGTGGACACAAAAAAGCCCTTACTATGAACTCTTCCAACTTCTTTATGTTCTCCTACTATTTTCTAAAATGTGTTTTACCTTAAGAAGAAAAGCTATAATGGAACATTTAACTGGATCATCATGGCAATCATATACCTCAGCTGAACAACTGAATTTACCTTCTTATTGTCATCTTCATTTCTTTTATTTAGCATTTCTGTCACCTAGACCTGCCCATCTGCTGCCACTGTGGTAAAATTACCACCAGAATTAGTGTCCCCAGTTCTTTATTTGACTTTAAGAGATCAGCACTTTGCTTTTGAGATTAAATTCAAAATTTACCATTGCAAAGACCATCAGTTTATGAGTTAATTTGCTTACATAAGTAAACCCATTGATTTAAAAAACCCTGAACTCACTCATTTGAATTTACCCCACACATGAGAATCTGCAGGTAATATGCCTGAGATTGTATGCTATTTCTGAACATGGCTAGAATTTCTGTAAAGTGTCTAATACATTGCTAAAGACTGTGGACTAATTCAGTAATAATAGTCATCATAACACATAGAGATTTAAGAAGTACAGAGGGAGAAAAATGGGCTGGATAGTTGATACTTTTTTTTCCCAACTCTGCAAATGCAGCTCACCTGTAGAGTCTGGAAAAGTGTTAACTGCCTATGACATAAAGTGTCTCCTGCTCAGAAACTAACCTAACCAAGACACCTCAAAAAATGCCAAGAGCTTATGAATATCACTGAACCTTCAGTTTAATATTTGCACATTTCTTTTTCCTTCTCCTTTATTAGGCACCTGATCCATAAGGAATACTTATCGAAGCTAAAGGAAAAAAAACCCCAACCAAACAAACACAACTCCCCCCAAAGCCCAAAATGGGATCTTATGCTCCAGAGGGCAAAATCCATATGCAGCATTCAGTCTGAAATTTGGCAAAGTGAGATGCATGAAGGATTGCCATAGGGCTGATTTACTTACTACCTGTTCTGTCACTGCTTTGAAATACTTCTGCTGTGTTGTTTGCTACAAACATATACCAACCGCACAGCATCTGAACTACTGTGCTTACCAATCAACAACCTGGTTATTGTTTATCAATGTTTTAAACAAAACAAAGTGAAATTCTTGAATACTCATTTCAATAAAAAGATCCTCAGTCAATGTACAAATTTGATGGAGCTGTTCTGGCATACTTCATCTGACACTTTAGACCATTATTTCTAAAATATTAAAGCAGAGCTTGAGCTAGTGTAAAACGGTACAACTCCACTGACTTCAACAGAACCACTCCGGTTTTCGTTGGCTGAGGGTGTTGGTCTTTATGTAAATACAGGGAACTTGACTTATTTCTGTATTGCACTGGTTCTCCATGTAGAATTAAACTGTTTTAAATTAAAACTGCTCTGTTACAAAGGTAAGGCAGCAGAGTGGTGAATCAGACCCCAGTCACCTGAGGGGGACATGATCAGTTTGTTAGATTAAGTCTTACTTGAGTACTCATTATAGTATATTCCCTATGGCTACACAGAGAGTGAAATGTTCTGTGGCACCAGCACACTGATCATTAAGTGCCTTGATCTGTTGGAGCACTGCTCCTAGGAGGTGGGATTGGCCATGGGGACCATGCTGTTCTACACTATTCCCTGAGGTCCCACCACCACCAGGAATAGGAATCCCTTCAGCACCTGCAGTCTGTCAGCATGCTTTTAGAAAATACAAGTCATGCTTACTTCCAGGAGTGCTCTTTAAGGATGCCTCTTATCCACAAGCCTTACCATAGCACTTCTCCTTCATCCTTCTTCTCTGTTCCATATGCAACCCTTGTATATACATATCATGCAACTACATAATAAGTATGTGGCAGGTGATTGTGGTACTGTTATAGCTTACTCCAAAGGTTATTCAAGGTGAAAGCCCCAGCTGGCTCAGCTCCTCACCAGCTACAGTCTGGGATGAGATGTTCTCAGAAATTCCCATGCTTGGCTGGATGGCTGGATCATTGAGCCTGCATGCAAGGTCCTGCGGCTAGATGGAGGCAATTCCAATCACAAATGCAGGTTGGGCAAAGAACAGATTGAGAGCAGCCCTGAGGGGAAGGACTTGGGGGTGTTGGTTGGTGAGAAGCTCAACTTGAGCTGGTAGTGTGAGCTCACAGCCCAGAAAGCCAGTCATATCCTGGGCTACATCAAAAGGAGTGTGACCAGCAGGTTGAGAGGGATGATTCTCGATCTCTACTCTACTCTCATGAGACCCTACCTGCAATAGTGCATTCAGCTCCCGGGCCCCCAACATAAGAAGAACGTAGACCTATTGGAACGAGTCCAGAGGAGGGCCATGAAGAAATGAGAGACCTGGCGCACCTCTTACAAAGACAGGCTGAGAGAGCTGGGCTTGTTCACCCTGGAGGAGAGAAGCCTCCAGGGAGACCTTAGAGCAGCCTCCCAGCACATAAAGGGAGCCTACAAGAAATCCGAAAAGGGACATTTTACAAGCATATGTCGTGATAGGACAAGGGGCTTTAAAATGAAAGAGGCTATATTTCAATTAGCTATTAGGAAGAAGTTCTTCATGATGAGGGTGGTGAGGCCGTGGCACAAGTTGCCAAGAGGAGCTGCGGCTGCCCCATGCCTGTCAGTGTTCAAGGCCAGGTTGGACGGGGCTTTGAGCAACCTGCTGTAGTGGAAGGTGTCCCTGCCCATGCAGGGGTTGGAACTGGATGAGCTATAAGGTCCCTTCCAACCCAGACCATTCTATATTCTGTAATTCTATGATTCTTTGAAAGCAGTCTTCTCTCAGTGTAGAGCTTACTTCTTCTCTGCTGTGCCATTCCCCTCCTTATCCACAGCTTGCATTGTAAATGGGCTGAAAGGCCCCAGGCACATCTTCTCCCAGCCTTGCTGCTCCAGAGTTGCCATTTGAAACTGTGCTGCCGCTGGCAGCCATCGTCACAGCAGCTTTCAGAGGCTTAAATTGATAACGATCAGAAACCAGCTCATGACAAGGAGTTACAGGTGAGGTTTGTGTCACTCTTGCAACCCATCCATATTTGCACAATGTCAGCTGAACTGCGGTTCAGTTCAAACAAACAAGAGATGCAGCTCCAACAGTAAATGCAGCTGTTGATTTTTTTTAGAAGACGGGCTTTTTTAGGTGCATTTGATACATGAAAAAAAAATGCCTGATGTAGAGTGTTGAATGTTGTTTATCTTGTGACCTGTGACGTTTGTACCTTTAATCTGTATTCAAAATTTGCCATCCCTATTGATTAGGGACCCCATCTGCCAGTCACTCAGCTCTGAAAATCCCATTGATTTCAGAAGGATCTCACAAAGCAGAATGATCGCTCTAAAAACCAATTTTAGTGTTTGGTGAAAGTTAGATAAAGTTGGATGCTGTGTGATTTCCAGTGCAAATGATGTGATTGTTGGTTCTGACTGGATAAAACAAAGGGTGAAATTAAACTGACAATGAAAATAAGGGGAATAATATGTATCTGTGACCCTGTAACTAAAGCAAAGAGTCCTTTATAATTACCAACTGTGGTATATGTGCTTTGTCTAGAAGTTACTTTTTATATGCCATAGGAGCCTTAGGCTGAATACTTGATCCCTGAATACTTGACCCCTTAACTCAGGGTGACAGGTCAGGGAACCTGTGAGTGTGCAAAGACCTCAGAGTTCAAGATTTCTGTGCAGTTGCTTGTTTTTTTTCTCCTTCCTCAAATTAAAAGATTTAATACCAGAACATTTTATTATAGCCTTTTTTAAAGTTAACCAAACAGACTGAAAAAGACAGTTGTCATGAACAATCTCCTCCAACTTTTATTAAGAAAAAGACCAGCACGGAACACCTCACAGATACAATTTTAATACATATCAACATCTAACACAACACATCAACATCTTCCCCCTACCCCAAGCAAAATGATCTTGACTTCAATGTATGTTTGTCCTGAGAGTTCTTCTCATACTGACCATTATTGTGTCAAGGGATAAGAAATTGTCTTATAGAGAAATGCATCTAGCATTGATCTGCATTAGGTTGTTTTTTTTAGCCAGTGGTAGTGCAATGACAAGCCTTTTAGGGAGATGATGAATGCAATGTAATGTCTTTGAACATGAATTTTTTGTGTGGAACCTAATTAACAAACCTAAACTACTTCTATTCAAATACTCCGGAAAGATAACAGCAGTCACAAATGTTAAATATCTGTTTTGCTTTTCTTTGCTTACTCATGCATTTATTCAACACTTGCTATAGCAGTTTATCTAAAATTAGGTCCGAAGTAATTTAGGCAGGCATACCTTATGTGAGAGATTCTGTAGAAGACTTTAAATCATAGTGACAGCCATTAGAAATTGTTTTAAAGGAAAAACATTTCTGAACAATTTGAGGCCTAACAATGGAACTTCTTAAAAGATTAAAAAAAAAAAGCAAAGCCAAACCACTTTGCATATGGATGTTTGAAAGGTCCTTTCTTCCAGAAAATGACACTGTATGAAAACTGAAGGTCCTGTATATCTCCTGTGTTGTATAGAATGCTTGCTTGCACTTTAAATAAAACTAAACTTGTCGGCAGGTAATTTAAGCTATTTGGAGTTTCCCAAACCTTGACCTCTTCAACTCTGAGTTCACTTCTATTCAGAAATAATTTGGTAGCTAAAGACATGATGCACAGCTTACTCTGTGCTTAGCTTTTAGCTTTAGAAATGTCAGTCTTTTCTGCACCCTCTATATATCTTAGGGAAGGTTAGCTTCTCTAGGGTCAACTTAAGTACTGTAGTTATCGTTTCTGGTTGAAGGTCCACAGATTTGGAAGGAGAAAATGAAACTTTTCAGGCTCTGTTTCAGTATCAAATTGCTCAGAGATAGAAATGCAGAACTCCAGCCAGAACAACTGAGCAAGTAAGAAGTTTCACATTTGCTCTTATGGCAGCCTTTCTCTCCCTTTTGTCCATTCATGTCACCTTTTCTCTGACTATCTTCATCCGCAGGAAGTATTGTGCTGTGAAGACAGGATTCCTGGGGACCATGGGCGCTGGCAGGGTTTTATACTTGTGGTGCATCCTTCCAGTTTCATTTTGATGCAGCCTGACCATTAGGGATCTGCATGTCTGCTCTATGTATTGTCTGCCTATACTTGCAATCTCTTGAGTTCTTTTGTTGTATTTACAATAAAATAATTATACTTGATTTTTAATGTCTTTGATTTTATATGAATTGTTAAAAACTACTACAATGTATACAACTAGAAAAAAAAACAACCCTAGTTATTGCATTTTTATGATGTTTTACTATTACAAACATAATTTCCATATAAACCTTATTAAGATACAGAAATTCAAGTTGAAAATGAAAAGCAATTCTGCTGTCTTTTCAGATGTATTAATTTGATTTCATAATTCTGGTCTTCTAAGGGAAGGCACAGACCAGAAGTTCTGTACAAGGCCACATGACCCATCAGGCCATCACACAGGATGATGCAGTCAGAAAAAGGTTCTTAGGTAGTGATAGCTGAAGTCAGTGAGTCTAAACTTGTTTTGATGAAGAAACTAACATGTGAGAGTGGCATTTGTGAGGCAGGGAGACAGCCTGGTATCCCAGCCTTCCAGGCTGCAGGACTTCCTCAAATCAAAATGCTTCTTAAGAGACAAAAACTCTCACAAATCCTCCTTCCAGGGGAAAGAAGTGTACACATACAGTATATACACAGTATATAGATAATATATAATATAACAGGTACCTTTATTTCTAGCCAGTCTTTGAGTTGGCACCTTTCACCTTTGAGATCTCTGAAGTGCTCTATATATTTAAGTCTGTACAGAGCTGTGCTTGGTGCATGCATTGCTCTGCTTAGCTTTTCCCTAGGTAACACCTCAGTTGCATGCTACTTTTCTGCCTGAACTTCTTCACCTTGGCTCTGTTCTTCTTATTTTGCTCTTACATCAGGCACTGGTGTCTAACCAATTTCTAAAAAAAGGGGCAGCTACATGGGAAAAAAGTCTACATTTTAGGTGTTATGAATGCACATTGTCAGATGGCTCTGTCTTGATGCACAACCTACTGGACACTTCTATTTGTTGTTTTTATTATGCTTAAAAGGAATTCACCATACTCCTACTTTGTATAGCACTGGTCTAATTTTTTTCTTTCCTTTTCAGGCCATTGAGAATTTACATTGAAGAAGTACCGTCCTATAATCTACCAGGACCAAGTGCAGATCTGAATTACTAGACCAGGCTTTAAAGAATCCTTCAAGAAAATTGTTCGTTTGTTTGTTTTTCCATTTAACCGAGTTTGTCTTGGACCTGAAAAATTATACTTAAAATAAAAAACTTTGCAAAATGTTAAAACCTGTTTCTTATGTGTCATTACCATGGCTCACGTGTCATCTCATGCAAGTATTGATTTGTACGTGAAATCAAATTTGTAATGGTTGTGTTTTTTATTCTTTATCCTCCTGCTAAGTGGGAATCATAATCCAAAATCAAGAAGCATTTTCCAGCACATAGAAAAATGTCTATGTGAACTGTGGACCATTTTCAAAGTTACCGTGTTCTCCTATGCAGCATGTATAACATTTCTGAGTCTTACTCTGATATGAATGCCATTTTTTAAATGTCTCAGTATTATGTTAAAATTGTATTTCTGTAACTCCCCAATTAGCTAAGAATATGTTTTTTCCTTTGTGTGATGTACTGAAGCTTACCTGAAAGCGTGAAGCACCAAATTGCTTAGAAAGTTAGTCTGACCATTTAAGATAGAAAGCAACAAAGAGGTAAAGCTACTTGACAGGAAGACTTCCCCAGGACCCCAGCACACCACAGAAAGTGGAGCCCAGAATGGAAGCACTATGTGAAAGCCAGGACACCAGCCAGGGCTTAGGCACTTTTTCCAGCTGTAAGGAGTCCAAGGCTGCCATGATGCTCAAGCTGAACTTGAGGCTCCGGCTGGTGTGGGTATATGTGTATGGCATGTGCACAAGTGTGTGTGTTGAGAACTACCCACCTGCTATGCTCATCCTGGTGAATAAAAAAATGTAATTTATGGGACAGAGTGCTATGGCTTTGTCCTTGTGGCTACCTTACCCCTAAATTCTGAGATGACACCTTTGCTGTTCTGTAGTTTCACTTAGACCTACTTTCCATCTTCTCAGCCTCCTTCCTCTGCATTATAACCTCTCTCAGTGAAGTTTAGGGTCTGATACACTGTTCTTCATCTCCTGCAACAATTTATACTCTATGTTTTCAAGCTTTTGTTTTGCTTTTATTTTCCCTCAATAAAAAATAATTCCTCTTGTGACTTATCTGAACATTTCTTATTCACACCTGTAAATAAGACTATGCTTTAACTGTTCTTGTATTTTTAGATATCACATTAACTTCTCTATGAGCAATGGATGTATATGGAATGAAGGTTTCTCCAATTTTCAGAATAGCCAAAGGGTGTTGTTGAAACATGCATTATTTTCACAAATTATTCTTCTTTTTTAAAATCTCTTTTTCTTAGGTAGCTTCAGTCCTTTTATGCCAATGTTTGGCTTCCCTTGAATAGGATAGTTCTGCTGAGAGGCTGAGCACCTGTAAAGTCTATGCTTTACTGTGCTTCATGTTCTCTTAATCTGATTAGGTTTCATATTCTATGATTCTGTATTGTCATGTTTTTAATTTTCTGATGTTTTCTGGTAATTTTTATGGTATCAGATATACTTGAAAAAAAATTTTCCTCTCTAACATCGTATTCTAATCTGTTTGTTATGCAGCCTGGCATTGCCACCTAATCCAAGATGTAAATATAATGTTTTGGTGGGGGTTGTTTTTTTTTTTGTTTGTTTGCTTGTTTGTATTTTTTGTGGGTGTTTTTGTTTGTTTGTTTATTTTTGTTGTTTTTTTTTTTTTTGAGGGGGCTGTTTTTTGGGGTTTTTTTTCCTTAGTTGTGCATTTCTTACAGGTTTTGGCAGGTTTCTGATACCTGTTACAGGCTAATCACAGGTTAAGGATTTCTTAAAGCTTTTAGAACAGTCTATTTGTCTTAATACTCTCAGATATGTACTACATGAATCCACTTCTTGGATTACAATGCTTGTTAAAATTCAGTAACATAATATGTTAACTAGCTTGCTCTTTCTCATTTAACATTTAACAGTTGATTCTTAAATTAATCTCATACTTTGGAATATTAAACAGAAAAAAAACCCGCATTATTACATTTTTCTTTTCAGGGTTTCCCCCTGGCTTCACAAAGATACAATTATATTGCTTGAATCTTTTCAGTCATCTGCTGTACTCCTGGAGAGTTTCAGCCTCTTTAGATTTTTAAATTCATATCCCACATTGCCCAATTATTCCTCTTTTATTCCACTATTTGTCAAGTCACTCTTTTTCAACCTTTACTCCTGATACCGTGCTGTAATTATAGATGGTGAAAGGAGAGAACCCTAACTCAAAGATTATACTCTGATGAGTTTCTAACTTCATAATTCTCCTTAATGGATTTTGGTCGAATATCAAATGTCCCAGAAATACCAAAGATTTCTTCAGCATGTGGATCTGATTTAATAACCTGGGCTAACTTTTTCAGTTTTCTCACAACCTTCTAAAATTATCTACTGTTTACTGACCAATTCAAATAAATGCCTAATGCAGTTACAGTTAATTGATGGAAGCTGATAACACAGACTCAGTGTTTTCTTTTAGTGTCAAATCACCAGGCTGTAGTAAATCTGCTTCCCTTTAATCCTACGCTGTTAAATCTACTGGCAAAAACCACCCAGCTCCAGAGAGACTTTGTTTCAATCCCCTCCTTGTCTGAGGATTTTCAGACTTTTGTCTTCTGAGGCTTAGGAAAATGCTGGTAAGATCAGCCCCATTATTTGGTCCCAGTATCATGATAAGAGAGAAATCCAGAGTTTACTTAGGGAGACTGCAGAATCATTTTCATCTATCTCTACAGATGCATATTTTAGTGGTTAATATCAAGACACAATGATGATGGAAGACATGCATGATATACATAGTAGTATTAGTAGACAAAGGTATGAACATAAAGGAAAAGGCATAAGGAAGTATATTTCTGCAGCCTTTTACAGTAAAAAGCTGTTGCTTAAATTGATCAGATACTAATACTTCCATATTGCAAAAATATTTGCTGTTGACTGGATGAATTTGGTTTGAAGTTGGAGGCCTGTATCTAGTGGAGTGCCTCAAGGGTCAGTACTGGGACCAGTATTATTTAATATATTCATCAATGATTTAGATGAGGGAATTGAGTGTACTATCAGCAAGTTTGCTGATGACACTAAGCTGGGAGGAGTGGCCGACACGCCAGAAGGCTGTGCTGCCATCCAGCGAGACCTCGACAGGCTGGAGAGTTGGGCAGGGAATAACTTGATAAAATATAACAAGGGAAAGTGTAGAGTCCTGCATCTGGGCAGGAACAACCCCAGGTTCCAGTATAGATTGGGGAACGACCTGTTAGAGAGCAGTGTAGGGGAGAGGGACCTGGGGGTCCTAGTGGACGACAGGGTGACCATGAGCCAACACTGTGCCCTTGTGGCCAAGAAGGCCAATGGCATCCTGGGGTGTATTAGTAGGGGGGTGGTTAGTAGGTCAAGAGAGGTCCTCCTTCCCCTCTACTCTGCCCTGGTGAGACCTCATCTGGAATATTGTGTCCAGTTCTGGACCCCTCAGTTTAAGAAGGACAGGGACCTGCTGGAGAGAGTCCAGCGCAGGGCAACTAAGATGATTAAGGGAGTGGAGCATCTCCCTTATGAGGAAAGACTGAGGGAGCTGGGTCTCTATAGTTTGGAGAAGAGGAGACTGAGGGGTGACCTTATTAGTGTATATAAATATATAAAGGGGGAGTGTCACGAGGATGGAGCCAGGCTCTTCTCAGTGGCAAACAATGATAGGACAAGGGGCAATGGGTACAAACTGGAACACAAGAGGTTCCACTTAAACTTGAGAAGAAACTTCTTCTCAGTGAGGGTGACAGAACACTGGAACAGGCTGCCCAGGGAGGTTGTGGAATCTCCTTCTTTGGAGACATTCAAAACCCGCCTGGACACGTTCCTGTGTAACCTTATCTAGGTGTTCCTGCTCCGGCAGGGGGATTGGACTAGATGATCTTTTGAGGTCCCTTCCAATCTCTAACATACTGTGAAGAAAATAACCTTAAATAAACACTTTTTCCTACATACTTTGGAGGTAAGATTTTTATTAACTATACTTAAATTCAGCCTAATTTACAGTCTCAATGTAGATGTAGGAAACAATTTTTTAAAACATGAAGACAAATGTAGGTTAAACAGTTAACGTCTTTTTGAATTCAAAACTTCCAAACAAAAAGTATTCACAGATAGCCAGTTTCATAGTGCTGAAAGTACCAAAACATTCTTCCATACATCATTTTTTTTACAAAAAACAGTGTAACAACTATGCTATAATTGCCAGGTAACTAAACATACATGTGTATGTAATTATATTGTAATTTTTAGCTACAGATGTCTATGCAGAATCTAGAGTAGTATTATATTCAGTTAGACAATTTATTCAACAATTACATCATACATTTATGTAGCCAGTGAAGTGCCAGGGCACAAACTAAAAAAAATATGGAAGTTTGAAAAATAAAAAGATTAGAAAATTATATAACAGACAAGAAGGGTAAAAATGGCCTTTGAAAACTTCAGTTGGACTTTTCCTTTATGTTTGCGAACTTTGTGTTTTTTTTCTCAAAAATTTGTTTTCTGAAAGTGTTGAAATGTAACTGGAAAGAACATTAAATATCAGAGAGTCCATATAAACAAACAAAATATACACATATCGACTAGTCAATACAGAAAGAATATGAGAACTGAACAGAGAGAACTTTATTAGGCTATGTAATTTTTCTCCTGTGAGCATATATCACATTTAAAATTAAATTTATCTAAGGAAGTCGGGACCTTCCTGTAGGCAACAATTTTAAACATTGTATGGAAGAATCAACAAAATTCTTTTCACTCTTCAAATGAGAAGAAATGCGAGTGTGCCTGTACACAAAGTCTCCAGTCCTGTCATCATCAGGTTAACTAGCTAGTTATCCTCTGCAGGGAAGTGAAAATCCTCTACTGGTGGTTTTCTGTGTGGTTTCTTGCATTTCCTCTAGTTTGTCTGGTTTGCACCTCAACCAAGATGTCCATGAAACCTAGAGGACTGACCATAGAAAAAGCGGTTTTACTGCCTGGACTGATAAACATAGTAAAGAACAAGGCTTCATTGCTCTTTTGCTTTTGTATGCAGTTTTCATGCTCTGTTCTGCCTTCTGCCTTCTTCCCTCTTGCTGCTGGCTTCTTCCTCACTAGGTTTTCAAGGTTTTTGCTTTTTTTTTTTTTTTTTCCTTGAGGAAAAAAGACACCCTCTTCTCGATGTGGCAAAAAGAGACAAAATTCTTGCAAGTTAATCCCCAGAAAGGAAACAATTCTTACCTACTTGACTTTTCAACTCATGCTAATATCAGAAGTTCTGAAGCTTGAAGTATTATATGCAGTATAAACTGGGACTTTTCCTTCAGGGAAAGTCACAGTTGATTGAAAACAACACCACAAGTTAAAATGCCAAAGTAAAAGGCTTTTTCCTTTCACTTTCAAATGCACTTTTGACAAAAGTGAATTTGATTTAGAAAAAGATTTTTTTAAAACTTATTACAATTTATATGTTTGCAGTCAGCTAACTTTGCATGGGCAAAATGCTTTGCAATATTTTCCTTCAGCTTCCTAAATTCAGTCTGAATGTTCAAAAAAGAACATGCTCTAGACTTAAAAATGTCTAATACAAAGTATTTTCAAAGAAAAGTACAAAAATGCCAGAGATAAACTACATTTGTTTCTAACTCTGACAGCTGGAAAACAAAGTACAGCCAGTGTAAAATATTTTCAAGAAGTAAGTAAAAGAAAACAGCCTTCTGAGCTGGTTAAAACTAGGGAGCTACAATTCCCTAGCTCAGCTCTCAATTTTAGAGTTATTTCTATATTTTCTTCTCATTAATGCCCATGTTCTTCAAGTTCAGCCTGATTTGTGGGAAGTTTCCATTAGTAGGTACTGTATGTAATGGATGAGATGGTGAGTAGTTTTGTCACTTTAAGAAATGATGATTGAAGGAACAGAGGGGAAGGATCTGGAAAATATTCAATGGATCAGTAGACAAGTTTTTATTTCCTTAATCAGCAGTATTTACACTGAAAAGAAAGACCATTTTGTGACAGTGGGGCTGAGGTTAGATGGTCTGTCAAAAGCTGTACCCTAAACACTTCCTTTAAGTTTATTAATTAGCTGGAGGATGTTCAGAGCTTTTTTTCTACTGTTTCCTTCTGTCAGCAGGTATTGAACAATGATCTTTCATTTCAATAGGAAGTAGATCTTTATTTAAATAGATGACATTCTGCTAAAAGGCAAGATTGTGAAGTATAACTAGGCAATATCAGCTAAGAAAATTCTCCCCAGGGAAAGATATGTTAGAAGGAGCTGATGACCTAAGATGCTGTAAAGATAGCTGTTTATTTTCTCCTTGAAATCAATCTGTGGTAGGATTAGTGTCACAGTCAAGCAGAGAGACAGACTATTATTATATCATTCTTATTAATGAGTAGTATTCTTTATATTTTAATATTTTACTCTAATTATTTTATGCAAATCAAGACCATGCATTGGCCAGTCATATTATTTACCTTATCTCTTATCAGCTGCTGCATCTCAGAAGATAAGAACAAAATAATGTGGCTACAGTGATTATTTCTGAGTCAGAGAGAGGATTTAGTAGAAAAGTAAGCATCTAATCTTCACAGCTAAAAAAGTTAAGGTGGGTAAAATCACTTATTTTCTTTTTTCTTATGCTCAGAGCCTCTCTCCAGCTTTAGATTGTATTATGACTGAAATAGTTCACTATCTTTTGCTACTTTCTTGTCCTCAAAAAGCTGCACGTGACTGCCTTTTGCTGCCTCTGTTGGTTCTAATTCCCCATCTCACAAAAGCCATGTAGATTAATGAGATCCGGGAGCTAAAAATGTCCACTATCAGATCAAATGGTAAAGGTGCTCTGAGGAAAAAGACACTGGATTTCAATCCAAGAGACAAATTCTACTGTATATGTGAGAAGTATCTACCTTGGAAAATCTCTACTGACCGTTCAGTCCTGAATTTCCAATAAATCAAACCTGCACTTCAAGGCTTTAAAGTGTGTCTTTCACATTAAGGCTGCTGGTATTTCCTCTTATCTCCCTATATTCAGATTTGACTCTGATAAAAGATTCAGTGGCATAGATAAAAGACAGCATTGTCGTGCCATACAAATATATGCAAAGCTATCTGAAGGTATAAGCAAGCTAGTGAGTTGCCCAGGACTGACAGCCTTGCAACAGTCCATTTCTTGACTGTTTCTGATGGACTGCTAGAAATCATACATATAGCAGATGCTGCGACTTGAAGAGGTACTGTGCTTTTTTGAATAGTTGCAAGAAAGTGAGGGTGTTCCAGAAGCAATACATTTTGCTCCTGCTTCTCCTTTTGCCCCTCTATGGCACCACAGCAGTACACCAGCCATAACAGGGGCCTTCCCCCTGCCTCTTCTCTTCCTACTGTGGACACAGGCCCAGTTCTTCATCCTTCATCCAAGTAGCAAGACTGAGGAGCTCTCAGGAGGCTCTGAGCTCAGGTTTGAAAATAACATGAAGACAAAGAGTAAACCTCTAGGGATAAAACCTAAGATTTCTTCTTGTCTGCAAAGATAGCAAAACAGCTCAAAAAAGCTATTCAGACACAGCAAGGACAGCATATAGTTCATAATTGGCTGACTGAGTGTTGAGCCATAATATCTCGACATAAAGACATAGACTCAATCCAGACCAATCCAAAATGCAGAACATTTCCTTAGTAAGGAAATTATCACAAGGTAGTTTAAAATCATATTTGCTTAAGATTTTAATACTGGATTGAACTGATTGTAACTCCAGCTGCCCAGAGCTTGCACTAGAATGGTTTCGTTTCAGACTGGAAGGGAACAATTCTGGGTGAAAAGAAAAAGCTATTTTGTTACATATTGTTGAACTGTTACAGCCAGACTGAGTGTTGATTAATTGTCCAACTTTTTCTTTTTTTTTTTTTGTCCCTCCAATAAAAGTATTTTTTCAGCACATTAAGTTGGCAGAGAAATGGAGCATCAGCCTGCTGGATGGAGTGACCATAGACATTGACAGGTTCACATTTCTTCACTGGCATGACAAAATCAATATGCTATTTTCCATTCTTAAATATGACCCAGAAAAGGCAATGTATTATCAAGAAACTTCCAGATGCAGAAGAAAGTAAATAAAAAAAATCCTACCGTGTTTCACTATCCATAACCTCTACAGGCATGTCGGGGAATATCTGCACAGCACCAGCATACTGCCATGCAGAGATAGCTTTGCTACCTCTGGATAACGCTGTGAGTACTGACGACAGCGTAATGTGATACTGCAGCTTGGGCTAATTAGCTGTATAGAGAAGCTGGGTATGTCTGCAGCAGTACTGTTGTCTGTCTGCTGCCTAGGGTACCCAAGTGAGCTTGTTCAAACCCCCTTTAAAACCTCCACACCCACTGAAGATAGTATTATCAGTGCTAATTATTTATGCTTGGGTGAAGCTCCCTGTAAACATCTGTGAAGCTACATCATTATCCACCTTCAAATCCCTCATTAAAGCTCTCCTTTGCCATGATATATACAAAAAACTTGTCAACAGTTAATCTCTGGGTGTGCTGAGATAACTGCTTGTCATGTTTGCTCCGGCATCCCACTGGGTTCTTGTGCTTCTCTGCCTTTGTATCCCTCTCTTTGCTTGTGCTGGGACTCAAAGTCTGTGGGACTGAGGACCACCTTTTGGTTTGATTCCCAGAGTTTGGTTCACTAAATTAAATCTCCACAGGAAAATACTTTTTTTAGTTTGCTGAAAAATTTGAACCGTATGGGAAAATGCTGGAAAATGGTTCACAAATGATGAGAGAACTCACTCTGCTTAGTTAACTAAGAAGATTACTAAGAGACAACATAACTAGTGTAAATATGGTCCCTTCAGGGGAAAAGTATACAAAAGGCTCTTTAGTAAAGAAAAACAGAAACAAGAAATTATGGCTAGCAGTTAGAAAAATAATATTAGGAATAATATATTAATTTTTAACAGTCAGGGTGGTTAACCAGGGGGACCAAGTGGTGAAGAAATGAGCTGTTGTCTCTTGGTATCAGAAGATGAATGCTGCTCAGAATTGTCTGCTTTGACCCAGCACAGGTCATGCATTGCTGGAGTCTACTGAAATACAAAAGCTGCTGATACGTAGGAGGTCAGTCCAGAAGATCTTTTGTGGTCCCTTTTAGCTTCATGAGTCTGCAAAAGTGGGTAACAGTGCTGTGAGGACTTCAAAGATGTTAGATAACCTAAATTGCTTGTCCAATCCATGAATGGAAACACAAATCATATGTCTATCTGCTATTTAAAATTGCTGTGTTTGCTTTCTTTCTGATTTTGAGTGAAATATTTGCTGCATAGTATAGCAACATCTGCAGTGAGGAAAGAGGGAGGTAGGAAAAACAGTTTATTCTTTCCCAAGGGGAAAACACACAAGTCTATATACCCAGTTTTCCCCTAAATTATTTATAACATCTATTAGAAGAACAGATGAAGCTTTGTAAAGTGCAAATGAGCCAATTGATATTATTTTTTTTATGTGAAAGAAAATACCTAGAAGAGTAGTCAAATTCTAAATTTAAACAGTTTATACTGAAGTTAGTAAAATAGTTTGTATCAGGCTCCCTAAGCAGATTTTTATCTTTATGCTTAAACAAACTCGGAGTAAAAATCTTTCAGAAGGCTTCTTTTTGTCCACTGCTCATGTTGATTATAGATAGTACCAGTTTATTGCTTTAAACAGTCAATAGCACAGATATTTAAGCATCCCAATTTATTTGCAGAGGACATGCCATGTTCTTCACACAATTAGCCCTGGATTGCGCGAAAGCTTAAATCGCATCACTGAACTATTTAATAAAGCAGTGACCTTACCAGTGGTGTACATTTACACTAAAAGTTCAGAATTAAAGGATCTACAAAGGTAATGAGAAAATGGTTACTCCAGCTTACACAGTGAATTCTCCAGGGACTGAAAATGCAGCAGGGATATTGCAGATGGGTAATTCCCACATTTCTTCTTTGAAGCTTCTAATAAAGCCAAGGTTGAAAAACAGTGCTTAACTGAAGAAAATATTTGTGAAATTTATTTGTTTTTATTGAAGAGTCAAACACGTCCCTTACATTCCTAACAGAAGCTTGTTCAGATACAGGCAAAACGTAGCAAAATAAAACAATGTATTTTTAAGCCACATGAGCTCAGTGAAAAATACTGATGTAATACTGTGTTTCTGTGATTCTGAATACCATTTCTCACTCATCCTTCACTGTGAAGGCAGAAAGAAAACAAGCACAGGTCAACAGTACTCAAATTCCTTTTTGCTTATGAGTGATGCTTTCTCAATGAACCACAGACATGAACAAGAATTTAAGAACAAAGCCGTGGGATGACGACTAACAGGAATAAGGCTTTGACAAAATGAAGTGGGTTCTGACATTAGTTACTAGACTAAAAATGTCAGATCCATTTTCTCTGAGTTATGTCAGGCTTGAATTTCATGTAAATAGGCATAGCTCTCCTCACCTCTTTCCAATCAGACTAATGTATAGTAATAGCTACTGCTATTTCGCTCATTCACTAAAAAATGTATAACTTGAATAGAGCTCTAGTAACACTCTAGATAAAAATATTGGGCACATTTAGATAAATTAATTGTAGAAAAGTTATGGATTATAGATTACAAAATAAAATGAGATTTTCAGTAAGTGAAGGGTATTTTTTAATGTTTAATTTATTACTTCTTGCAGTTCCTGAAGGCACAGTAATTTCCGCATAAACATGCTGATCAATATTTAGATAAAGCACCAAATACAGTTTTACCAAACTTTATAGGGCTATAAAATGGGTTTGAATAAAAAGTTGAGAAATGAAAATAGTAAACAAGAACTGTGACAATAATTACTTACAAGGTAAAGACTGCTTCCTTCCATACTCCCCAAACTAATAAGATACTTTCACATGGAATAGAGAGTAGGGTTTGAATTGATTATTCTACTGCTATTTTCATTTGTCAAGTAAGACTTTTGAATAAGCCAGCTCTGCTTTAAATAACATGAAATGGTGATAGGTCCCAAAAGATCGATTTTCTGGAAGTGGTTTACCTAAGCCTTTTCCTGTTTGGTCTGCCCACAGATCTGCCTGTGGCTCTTTGCTTTTCTCCCAGTCCAGGGCTATTCTTGTAGATGAGCTGAGAACTGGCCAATATCTGGATCCCTTCAAATTCTGCTTATAGAGATTTCACCAGAAAGGAGAGACTCTGGGAAGAAGCCAAAAAAAGAGACATGTATCTATCCATGTGGCTAGTGAAATAACTTATTTTCTGTATCCTTTCAAATCAGCACAGATTTAAGGAAATCTGTTGCTCTGGAAAATCAAAGCTGCTGGTTTTCTGCAATGACTGGGAACTGACTACAGAAGACATACTAAGAACTAAATAGCACAGTGTTTTCCTTTCTAGATTTTAATGCTATGGGCTTTACCACCTGAAAAACATTTTTGCACCTCTTTGAAGGTGTTCTGCCTTTCTATTAAATATAATCCAAATATTTAATATTGTAGAAGGCATCCCAAATTTTTTCTAGTGCTGCCTGCCACAGTATGGACTTTACTTTCTAATTATGCAACTGTACATGTGATTAAATCATCTCGCCTTACATTGTCAGCTTTATTTTTATTTTCTGATAAAATTTTCCTTCCTCCACAAGATTCCTGTCAAGAACTTTCCTCCTTTCAAGTGATTCTTCTATAAAAGGAAGGAATAATATTTGACACAGCTGACTTCAAGGAACTTTATTTGATACTTAGAAAGAAATTCAGAAAATTATCATCAACCTTTGGAAGTTTTGAACCTTTGGCATTTGAAAAAGTCAGATTGTACTGGACTAAGAAGCAAACCAAATCTTAAGGACAGATAGGTAACGCGAAGTTAATCATAGACTCAGCATAAGACTGCTAAAGGAGAAAGCATAGCCTTAAAAGCAGGCTATGGGGTGTTGATGGAGGAATTGCTGAATTATAAATTTGTCTTCATCAGTTACTTTAAAATCAAACCTTTCAAATAAGATGGGGTCAAATTCCAATCCTTCCTCCCCCAGATTTGGCAGTTTCCATTGAAATCATCTCTCTCCAGATCTGCCAAAATTTGGTACTTTCTTTTCAAGTGAAGCTGTGAATCCTACTTCACCAGGGGCAGGGATTCCTGTTTAGAAAATAGTAATCTTTATCTTCCTTTCAACCAGTAATAGCTATAGGTAGCTCTCCCTGATGTACCAGAACACAGCATGAAATCCATTCCCGTGTTAAAACTGCTAGTTTTAAGCCTAACAGCATTTCAGCAACAAAGTCTAAACCATCCAGACATAGGAGGTACTTTTATTACATTCAGTCTATGTAAAATATAAACATTTCTTTGTAATCCAGGAACATTGCCCTCTCTCTTTTAAATATCTCATATATAAATATATACACACATATGTATGTGTGTATAAAATGAGCATAAATTTACATACATGCACATGCACAACTTTTTTTCCCTATTTCACATGTTATCTTTCATCCTTAAAATAATTTCAGAACACAGCTAGTCTTGACTCAAGTTTGTCTTAACTTTTTTGGGTATCATCTGCTTCATTTCTGTTCTTCATCAGTTGTCATTTTATATTGATAGATATTCAGTTTAAATGACTGACATCTATGTATGTCCTCACTGCAGTGCTTGACTGGCACAGATTGTACCACTGATAATATCTGCACATAGAATATTAAGTATGAGGAAACAAAGGGAATAGCACAACATGAATCAGAGAAATTATTTCTGCAAAATGATAGCACTGTAAAGTGAGTTAAAAAGGAATCGTAACTTCAAGAAAAAAAAAGGTGAAAGTAGCAGAGGCCATTTTAAAATGGGTGTGAGTGAAAAACAAATAAACAAGCCACATAAATGTTAGCCTGTCTGCAAAGCAAATTCAAGCACTGAAGGAATGTAGAGTATTTTGAAAATAAATTACAAATTATAGAAATGTGCCAGCATTTCTTGGTAAGAGTGAAGACCAACAATAACTTATTGTAATGCATGATTTCAAATATACATGCAACTAGTCCTGGGACTGCAGTCAGAAATATGTTGCTGTGATCACCTGGGAAGCTGTAGTTGTCATGGGAATCCTCACCCAATCACCCCAGTATGTGGGTGACTATGGATTTAAAGGGGGGGGAGAGAAAATGAAACCAATCTGTCCTTTGGGGTAATACCCTCTGTACCTCTCCTGAGCTGGAAACTAGTCTGGCTGTGTCACGGTTCTGTATGGAGACATTTCTGTATTAAATCACTGCTGCATCTGAGATGTTACACAAATACTAAATTAAAAAAAAAAAAAAGTCAAAGAAATTGTGTTATAAAGTGCTTATCACATAAAAGACTGAAAAAATGTGAAATGTTTAAAGTGAAATGTACCAAACATTACAAATGCTTGAGCACTGCCAGTGTGCTTCATAATATCACTAATAGTATTGGCAAAAGTGATTGCTAACACTTCTCTTCCAGGTCCTTACATGGTACAGAAACCCAAGAAAGCCCTCCTCTTACCAAAAAAGTGCTTTGTTAATATTCTTCTTCCTGTAGCTGAGACTCGTATAGGACTTAGACTATGTCTTTTTCCATTTACAGTATCTGCAGCAAAAAGCTGAATAAACTTATTTTCACAGGTATCGTTCCTTCTTATTTCACTGACTTGAGGTTTTCACACTTGTAATTTCAAGAGCTACAAGATGAAAGAAACTGCAGTCATACAATGAATGTTTGAGCTGGACATCAGTAAACGTTAGTATTACTATGTTCATACACCTTTGACACCTCTCAGCGTTACTGCTATCACAGAGACAAATGCAGGCTTTCCTTAAAATAATGAGCCAATCAGGGTTCTTTGACTTAATATTGAAAACACTGTGCAATAGGAAAATTGCTAACGTCTTCCATAAAAATGAATGGAAATGAGAAATCCTGATGCTATTTACCACTGGAATTTTTTAGAATGAATAGCTCTATTCAAGGTACTTTTAATGTGGTTCTGTTAAAATTAAAATATGCAAACATTTCTTTATTATTTTTCTCTTTACATTGCTTGATGTGTGCTAGGGATGCAGTGTGTGGTTTGCTGGAAATTCAGCTTCTGTGAAACAAACCCCTCTGGAGATCATCTCACAAAGTTCATTGTAATGGTGTTTATTCATGCCATTCCTTCTGTTAATGATATTGTACATAGCAAGGCTTTGAAATCACTGAATGACATTCCTAGGTGGGAAATTATACCACCAGTCCAGTGGGGAATTCGCAGTACACCGTGCTCAGGAACCAAAGCAGTTGCTGAAACCATATGGTAATGTTCAGAATTAGAGCACCGTATAGTCTTGTTCAGAGCAACAACACAGTGTGATAGCATTTTTGAGATAATGCTTAAACGCAGAGCTGGGAAAATGATTAGTTTTCTTAGTTGTGGGTTATTGGGGGCTTTTTGGTGGTTGGTATTTTTGGTGGGCTTTTTTGTTGTTTTGTTTGTTTGGGTTGTTTGCTGTTTCTGGGGATGAACTAGAAATTCGGTTACTTATGTTTGGTTTCAGTTCAGGTCGAACAATTAAATTAAATCTTTTTTTTTTTTTTTTGGGAGTGTCCTGGGCTCAGCTGTAGCAGTCATTTTTCTCCTTAGCAGCCCGTGCAGTGCTGTGTTTTCAACTTTAGCCTGGGAACAATGCTGATAACACACTAGTGTTTTAGTTGTTGCTAAGTAGCAATTACTGTGATCAAGGACTTCTCAGTTTCTCATGCTCTGCCAGTGAGGAGAGAAGCAAGAAGCCAGGAGGAAGCAGGGACAGGACACCTGACCTAAATTAGCCAAATGGGTATTCTATACCACAGCACCTCATGCCCAGTGTATAAACTGGGGATAGTTGCCCTTGCCTTTTTAGTTTTATATTCTCCCCCCTGAGGTTAAGAGTCTCGTGCCCTATTGACTGAGCCAGGTGGGCCCACCAGGCCTGCCTTTTTTCTTTTTTTTCACAAAGGACTGTCACAGTTTAAGCCCAGCCAGTAACTCAGAACCACTCTGCTGCCTGATCACTCTCTCCATTCTTCCCCCTTCACTTCCCCACACACTCTGGACAGGGAGAATTGAAAGAATGTAAATCCCCCAGGTTGAGATAAGAACAGTCCAGGAACTAAGGTATAATACAAAACTACTGCTACTACAATAATGATAAGGAAATAACAAGGGGAGAGAATATAAAACTAAAAGAAGAAAGGGAAAAGAAAACAATAAACACAAGAGATGCACAATACAATTGTTCACCACCCAGCTGATACCCAGCTCAACCCGAGCAGGAAGGCTGACTCCCCCAAGTTTACATACTGGGCATGACATGCTCTTGCATGCAATACCCCTTTGGCTAGTTCAGGTCAGGTGTCCTGTCTCTGCTTCCTGCCCTCTTCTTGTGCACCTTCTCACTGGCAGAGCATGAGGGACTTAAAACTCTGTGATCAGGGTAAGCATTACTTATGAACAACTAAAACACTGGTACATTATTGGCACTGTTCTCAGATTAAAGTTGAAACACAGCACTGCACCAGCTGCTAAGGAGAAAAATAACTGTTAAAGCTGAACCAAAGACAAGGAGAATCTAGCAAAACAGAAAAATTGAACAAAATTACTTGGCAGGGGATTAGAAGATGAAACTGAATACATAGGGGGAGGATGCTGGTAAATACTGCAGAAAAAAATCTAAGCTGCACCATTCACAAACTGGAAGAAGACCACTGAAAGCATATTTGTCTCTGACATACCCTCCAGAGAAGAGTTTGGCTGTGTTCCCAAAAGAGCATTTCTATTTTTATCCAAACAGCACAGCCTTGAAAGAATATTAGAAAAAGGAGGGAAAGACCAAAAATCTGTTCCAGATTAATTCCAGATATTGATACAAAAGCCAGAAGTATAAATCAAAGCCTATTCTTCAGAGGTCAATAAAATTTATTTAGGGTCAAGGCTCTGGATTGAGAACTTCATATAAGCCTAAAAGCTGCTTTAGTCTTTGAGTATTTTGACTCCACTTTACTTTCAGCATTCCAGTTCCACAGCTGTCACTGAGGATTCCTGACTGCTAACAATGCCAGGAGCTTGATCATGCCTGTGTTTGGGTGACTCTTTCAGATCTTCAGTGAAGCTTCATATTTCCTTAGCAAGATGTAACACATTTTGACAGAAGAGTTTGTTTTCAGGATAAGAGAACTAAAACTTTAACATTTCTTTCCCCCATCTTTCTATAGGTCCTTGTCTCCATGGCTTTGTCTCCCTCAAAGCTTCTGTCTTTCTTAACCTATGACTCCCCCTCTTCCACAGGTTTCTTTCACATTTGCCTTTTCACTATTCCACATTACTGCACTTTTTTTTTTTTTTTTTTTTTTGCACAGAAGGAAGTACAAAAAAAAAAACCCTCTCATTTTTTTCAGATTGTTTCTTAGCTTTCAGGTGTTGGCTACTGCTGAACTGTTGCCAGCCCTATAACAAGAAAGAGGCAGTGTTTTGGCTGCTCTTGCTGCAGCTAAGGGGAAGAGCCGGTGCACATGCAAAGAGGAGCACAGCACAGCCCAGCCAGGAGGTGTCTGTCCCCTGCCGTATAGTCCTGGGATTGAGTTTGGGAATAGGAATGTGTTTGTCTCAATTCTGTAAGACTCTCCTTGGTAAAATTTAAGTCTGTTCCCCTGGGAATTAGGGTGTGAGCTCATCACACTGATTTTGGTCTAAAACTCTTCAACACTTCGGTTGTATTTATACCAGTTAAAGCAGTGTATAGATGAACAAAAAAGCATTTGCTTCACTGTGTCAACCTGTAGAACTGACATTAGGAACAGATTGCTTTTTTATTTCACATTTGCCTGGACAAAAAAAAAAAAAAAAAATAGAATAGTAAAAACAAACAAACAAAAAACAACAACAAAAAAACAAACCAAAACAACCTTTAATCTTATTTCCTCATTTCTGAGTTGATGTCAGGGAAAGAAACTGAATGATCTCTGTAATTCAACTGCAGAAAGTGTCACCAAGACTGTAAATTTTACTGACAGACAAGAGGGCGTTGAAAGGCAAAAAGCTTAACTACAGGGATGATAAATACCTTTTAAAGTACACTTTTAAAAATGTATGAAAAATAGACAGAGGAAATGTAAAAGAAAAGCTGTGGGTGTGGAAATATTTCTTTTAAAATTAATTTAATAAAAACATTCCCTGTAGCTTTATTTCCACTTACCATTCTATTTGAAAAACTCAAACTTGTCAGAAACCTGAAGGGAAGAGAAGCATTTATAAATTAGTGTATGTCTGCAAATGATTAATGTAGCAGTCATGTTCTTTCTCATCAGTTCAAGACCACTTGCACATCTATAGAAATCGGGCATAAAGTGTGCTGAAGCATATTAAAATCACTTCTTCTTCTACATTTGTACCGAGTAATAGTTCCTGTTCTAACTTTTGTACCACTTAAATGAGAAAGAAGGCAATTTAACCACTATCACATTTATAGCCTGAGGCAAACGTGTCATATAAGCCTCCCTCAAAAAGATATTTTATTATATTTATTTATTTTATTTTAATACAGTTTAAAGAAAGCATTTAGGAAAATAATTGTTTTCTATATTTTCTTTTTGCCTGACTACCCTTGACTATTCTCTATCCAAGACAGATAATACATTATTTATCCAAGAATCAAGGAGCTGAAGATGGAAAATTCCTGTTAGATCATGTGGCTTCTCTCTCTCTAAAATCAGGATTATTTCTTACAGAATAGATTATAGCTTTGTTTTGAGATGTTACACAAAGGTAGAGTCAACTTTCTTGGCTCTTTGAGTTCATCCTACCAGCCATGATTCCAACTCCTCTGCAGTATTTCTCACTAGAGAAACAACATTGACTGCCTAGGAGCTTCAACCAGCTTCAGTTCAACTAGCTTATGCTCCCTTTGACATATAAACAACTAGGAATGGTTTATTTTGCAGTGGGGCTGTAGTTCTTTGCTTTCACCCATGTTGACAAGAGTCCAGCTCTGCCCAAGGAGAAAGAGTCTATAAAGGTGGGATTTAACAAACCAAAGTGGTTTTGCTCTCTGCTCCTGTGACTAATTGTAATAGCTGAACTGAGAGAAAACCACAATCATGCAACAACTGAGGCTGGAGACCATTCAGTCTGATGCCCTGCTCAAAGCAGGATCAGCTAGAGCAAGTTGCTAAGGACTGTTTCCAGCCTGTGTTTAAGTATCTCCAAGGAAAGAGACTTCACAGCCTTTTTGGGAAACCAAGTACTTAATCACCCTCAGACTTAAAACATTGTTCAATGAAATTTCCTGTGTTTTGTTTTGTGTCCATTGCCTCCTGCCCTGTCACTGGGCACCACTAAAACCAGCCTGCTGCTGTCTTCTTTGCTCCCTGCCCCCATCAGGCATATGTTCCTGTTACAGGTCCCCAGCTCCATTTAGCAGCAAGCCCATATTTCCCTTTTTGTTGCTGCTGGTAGACCAGTAGAAGTCCTTCATGTTGCCCTTCATGTCCCTTGCCAGATTCAACTGCAGAATTTTCAGCCTCAGTTTAACCAAATGTAATTTGCCTCATGGGATAAAAGGCTGTGAAGATTCTGGGTGAACACGAAATGACCAGTATCCTTAAAACTCAGTGTGCTTCTCAAAGAGAAAATAAAACCAGCAATGGTTTTAACTATCATGTCTTTTAGGCAGGAGGCTTGGTTGAATTTTAATTAAAATTTGGACTTTTGTCCTCATAGTGTTATCAGAAACAGATCTATACCGCGAATAGCCCAAGCTGAGGTTCATCAAAGAAATATATATAGAATAAGATAGACCAGAAGAAAAAGTCATAGAAGAGATGAAAGGAATGGATGCCTTATTGAGGTTTCATTTTCAGCATTTCTCAAAAATGGTTCTTAGCCAAGAATGATATTTCTTTTTTCATTAATTTACTTCTTTAAAAGCAGCAGTGAGCTATCTTGGTTTTCATTTTTACAATAATTGCTATTTTTAGGAAGAATTTTTCTCATTACCTTGAGAATAAAAGATAACTTCAACAAAATAAGAAGATGAATGTACATACAAATGGAAGATGCTTTATAGTATATATACATACTTTTTCTGTATGTATAGGCATTATATATAGCCTCACAAGATATCCCAGTTCAAAACTAGAATTTCAGTTTCAATTCTGCCAGCAGTTTTATGTAACAGTGTTTTTTTTTTAATTTTCTTTTTAATTTTTTGTTTATGTTTGTATCTTACCTGCTGGATTTGGGCAAGTTTGACAGTAATCACCAAAGCCAAACCAATGATTTACAGCTGTTTACATCAGCAGAAATTTTGGTCCTCACACTGCAAAATCTTTAATTAAACGGAAAGGCTGCCCCTCAGCAATTCTTTGTTCTCATTACATTTGTAGCTGTATCTGAAGTGAGTGACAAAAGGGACTTTCTAGCAAACCTGCGTAGACAATGTTTTCGGATTTCTATCTTGGGTGTTTCAATAATACTATGGCTAGGTGAGAATAATTTCGAATTAGTTCTTACAGTAACTAATAAGATTAATTGAAGCATTGTTTGATGCAAAAGATTCAAGCATAAAACTCACCTCATTCAAAATGTAGCTACATGATGATGCCAAGTAAATTGAATGGATTTGAATACAATCTCATGAAAACTGCAAAGCAGTGTTTGTGAGTGCATCAATCACTTCAGTTTTCATGTTCCATTGTTATTCCCTTTCCTTGAATATTTAGATGGGTAGGTTTTTGTGTTTGCTTGAATATTTCTGGTATGTCTGACTTATTTTTGGTAGTCCTACCAGCAATCCTAATAAGGATGACCATACATGTAAAGGATTATTCATTTCTGCTATTCATTAGTCTCCTGACTGAAAATGCCAGTCGTTGAGGCTGTCAGTAACTGAAGCCATGTAATGTGTGTCAGAGACTAATCAGGCATCATGAACAAGGAGTAAAAAAAATGAACCAGTAAGCTGTCTATCCATAGCATTAATGCCTATGTCTATCCCTGTTTTCCCCAGTTTTTCTCCTTTGTTTGGGCTTGTGTCTTTGCTTTTCTGTACAATCTTTACAAAGCACAAAGCATTAATATTACTTTGCAAATATGTCCAAATGGCAGAGATCTTTTTGCAGACAAATAATTTTTGCAAGGTAATTTGACTATCTTTTCTTCTATATGGGGTTTTATCTTTTTATACAAGTAATGTACAAAGTGTAAGAATTAGCCATGGAGACTCATGCACAAGCTAGTAAATGTTTATGAGAGAAGCAGCCTATCAATAGGGAGCATGAAAAATTGAAAAAGAGATGAGGAATTAAACTCTATTATTTCTCTTATTCCTTGGGAGCATGAGTTGCAGCTATGCTAATGGTTAAATCAGCAGCATTTAGAGGAGCAAAATGATAATGGATCCACATGGCTGCTACGATAACACTCAGCATACTGAATAATTACAGAGACATAGGTAACATGTTGAGATTCCCAGTGAATGCAATTAATATGGTCAGGACCTCATTTACTCACTGAAGCACACCGAAGGCTTAATCTGGAATAAGGGCTCCTGTTTCTGTAAGGTTCTACTATGAAAGTCGTGGTGATAGCACAGACACTAAAGAACAGAGCAGCAAACTGAGAGAAAACGAATTATACCACAAAATCAGTGCTTAGGCAAAACACCTTCAAAACCCTCGTTCCATGAAAATTTGGGGCTTAATGCTTATAATCAAGGTTTATGCTTCCTTTCCACATAACAGCCACACTGATTTATCTTAATAATATTTTGCAGCAGCCCTGAAAAGTAGCAGCAGTATGTGAATCATGGAAACTTTTAACATCTGATAAAATACTCAAAGCCATTGAGTAAATTTGGTTTACTTTGTTTTGTTTTGTTTTTCCTTTTTTTTCCCCTCTAATGTGATAGGAAAGTTATTTCTTTCTATTTGTGCTTTGTGCTAGGATCTGCTTACAGCTGGGGCCAAACTCGATCCTGGTGATGAACTAAACTCCTCTGAGGTCTGAATTTTTCAGCACATCGGTTTATGGACAAAGAAATCTGTGAGTCTGGGTCTGGTTTCTTCCCTTACCTCAGGGGTTTTCCCTTCTTCCCCCCACGCACTTGTGGCAGATCCCTGTTGGCACAGCTAGTTGCCATCCCCTGACACCCACTATCCACATCCAGCCTCTCCCACAGTCCCAGAGCAGCTCTCCTCTCCCAGCATTCTCCTGCTGATGGACATTCTTCATTAAGCAGGCACCAGTTACAGTTAGATTAAATAAAAGAGTTTATTTGACATAAGCAATGGAAAATGGAGAGAAAATCAAAGTAACCAAATATAAGCAAAATAAATCATAACCAAAATCTAGACAGCCTAGCTAGTTAGACTAAACCTCGTAATTGTAAGATATTGATTGAATAGGATGAAAAATGTAATCTCTTTTTGATGTTTACGTGGATATTTTCAACAGGCTTTTGAGTCTGGCAGCTCAAAAGTCCTTTTAACAGAGCTAATGTGTTTCTTTTCTTCTGATGGTTGTTTCTTCTCTTCCAGTATTTCTGGGCTACTATATTTATTTTCTTGTCTGCTCACTTACAGCATCACAGACTTTAGATTGAAGTGGATATACTATAATATGTAATATTTACATATTAATAGTTCAGTATCAATATATCAATATGTGTATATATAATATACTGTTAATATTTTAGTAACAGTTATGTCAGTGTCAGAGTTCATGCAGAGTTCACAGCAGGACAAAGGTAACCCATGATGCAAGGTGACATGTCCATTCCCTATGGATTTAGCAGGTGCACATGCTAATCTTAGAAGAGTGACAGCACATCTCAGAACTGCAGGTGACTAAACATGGATTAAGTTTCTCTTCTTCCAGTGTTCTGTCTTGTCCCAGGGTGATGGTGTTATTGCAAAGCCTGACCTATAGAGAACATGAGGGTACGTGCAGAACTCAAAAAAAATAAAAAAAACAAATGAAAAAGCCTTCATTGGAGGCTTGATAGGAGAACGTACAGAGGAGATGATGGCAGCTCATACCAAATTTTTTTTAGGGTATATTTTTAAATACTATCATCCCATTCTGACCAAACAGCATAAAAATTTTTGTTCATCAGTTGTATATTTTGGAAAGTAATGAGAAGATTTAGATAATAGGCACCCAGTGAGAGAAAATTTGAAATATTGTATAAAAAATGAATGTATCAAAACTTCATTTACTATTAACTAACTCAAGGAGAACAGATCACAATTAAAATTGTATTTTTATATACCACTTATCTTCTATGCAATTACCTCTTGATTATTAGGATCAGTTAATCCTGGTATACCATTTGGTTGCAACAAGCTTCATAGCATTTTTTCAATTAAAAAAAATAATCACTTCTAGTCCTCAGTTTTAAATGCTATCTCTCAACAAATATCTCATCTATCTTACTCAGAAATAATATGTCACACAATTTTGTATTCACAGAAATATTGATTCTGAGTCTGCTACCATTTCCTAGTTGAATGTTTAGTTCACAGAAATCAGAATAAATACTAGCACTTACAGTGAAGTTTCTTTCAAAATCCTCACCATAGCTCTATGATTTCCTTCCTTCCTTCCTTCCTCCCTTCCCCCCCTCTTCCTTCCTCCCTCCCTCCCTCCCTTCCTTCCTTCCTTCCTTCCATGTAAATCTATATGTACGTATCAATGTAAAGTCTGTGATGCTGTATAAAAATTGTATGATGCCATGAACACCCTCTCCTGCAATGCAATGAGATGCCCCTAGGTCACTGCCTAGTATAGGTTGGGGTATAGGGGTCCATGGGGAATGATTCTTGGCTTATTTTTGGATTGGAACTTGACCACTGCCAAACTAGAAATGCAAAACACCCAACTCAAACTCCTTGTTAGTTTCCCATTAAAGGACTATCTACTTTTGTTTAGTGCCTGTTTGGGTTATTTGAAAAGTGTGAATATTCTATTCTGAGTCATTAATGACTCAGTGTACTTAAAGGCTGGTAGCAAAGCTGAAGTTGATAATTCAAGGAGGTCATTAACCCACTGAAATAAAGCACGGTGTGAAACACATTATCATTCTTATATTTTTACAAAATAGATATTACATTTATAAAAATATATCCCTGCAGTATTTTTACTCCTCTCTCTATTTTTTATTTGTTAGCAGTAAAATTAATTGACCAATTGAAAAGCTTTTTAAACAGCCAGTATATTGCATTCGGCTGCAGGTGTTATGCACAAATATTCTTTGTCTTTTTTTTTTTTTTCCCCCCAGAAGGAAAACTAACCTTTCATCATGTATGGGATCCATCAATCCAAAACAGGCTTTATAAATAACAGAGCAAATTCTGGTGTTACAATGCTATAAATAAGAGGTAACTTCACTTATTTCAGTGACTACATTGGTGTAATATGTCAAAGAAAAGTATGACTTTAGGACTTTTGGTGTTCTGGCCAGAAATTCTGAGCTAGATCACTTTAGCAGTACTGATTTATAGCATTTGAGGCCCGGACCCTGTATGTAATCAGCCGCATTACCACAAGGAATAAGTACAAGAAAAATGTCAGCCAACAAATATAAAAGTAACTAACCACCTCCAGTTCATATAGTTCTCTGAAGAACTCTACAACCAGAGAGATTTTCAGTGTTACTTACTGCAGCAGTATAGTGTAGAAATACCCCAGCTGCTAAAAAAATGCTGGGGAAAAAAGTACTACAATGGTATATTTTGGCTGTACAGCATGTGTGGAGCAGGCAACTGGCAGCTGGTATAGGTGCTATTCTCTCACTCATGCCATGAAAATAAGACCTACCAAGACTTGGAGGGGAAGCAGTAGACAGATGATGCTCATATTTCTTTTTCTGTTCTTCCCCCGTGTCATTAAAACATTACAGATACGGAAGTTAAGAACAAAACAAGCTTTAAACAGCTTGGAATTCAGAGAATATTTGGCCACATTCAAGCTTAGATGTCAACATAAGTGATTTTTAATGAACCATAAATGCTATTTTTAATTTACATCTTTTAATTACACTCACTGAATTTCCTCTGTGGATTCATAGCAGGGGGGAGGAGAAGCAGAGGGCTATCTTTTATTGATTGAAGTGCTGTTTGCTCCCCATGCTGAGTAGAAGCCCATCAGAAACAGCTTGGCCAGAAAAGCCAACTGTGTTTGCTTCCTCTGGCTGCATGTGTAACACAGACTATCTTCTCATTACAATTGAAATAGGAACATGCTTCAGTTTTGGTCTGACATCATTTAGCTTTAACTTTCATCTAGAGGAGCTTGGTATTTCTGTGTCTGCTTCATTTAGAGACCTGATCATTAGATTTCTGTTCACTTCATAGAATCACAGATTCACCAAATAACTGAGGGTGGAATGTGCCTGTGAAAATCATCCACTCCCAAGTGCCCTGCTCAAAGGAAGGTCACCTACAGCAGGTTGCTCGGTACCGTCTCCATTTGGGTCTTGAGTACCTCTAAGAATGATGATAGAATCATAGAATCATAGAATAGTTAGGGTTGGAAGGGACCTTAAGATCATCAAGTAATGATAACACAACAATTACTCCAGTGCTGACAACCCTTACGGTAAAATAAAGCATTTTTCTATGTTTAAATGAATTTTCCTGTTTCAATCTCTGCCCATTTTCTTTTGTCACTGAATTCCACCGAAAAGAGTCTGGCTCTGCCCCGTTAAGTCCCTCTCATCAAGTATTTACACACATCAGCAAGATTCCCCTAAGCCGTCTCCATTTCAGGCTGAACAGTCCCAGATCTCTCAGCCGTTCCTCACAGGAGATATTCCAGTCCCTTAAACACCTTAGTGGCCCTTTGTTGGACTCTCTTCATGTCTCTTTTGTAGCAAGCAGCCCAGAACTGGACACAGTACTTCAGGTGTGGGCTCACCAGTGCTACATAAAGGGGAAAGATTCCTCCCTCAACTTGCTTGGAAATTCTCTTCCCATTGCAGCCCAGAAGGCTGTTTGCTTTCCTGCTACAAGTGCATGTTGCTGGCTCATGGGAAACTTGTTTTCCACTAGGATGCCCAGATCCTTTCCAGCTGGTCAGCCCCAGCTTGTGCAGGTGCCTGGGGTTATTCATCCCCAGGTACATAGAGGAATTTCCCATTCATGAACTTAAGTTCTTGTAATACTTAGAAAGTTTCCCTTGGGTTCTAGAACCCTCTAGTCAGTATTTTTCCCTTATGTTTAGGATCCAAGAATAGTATATGTAAAGTTCAGAAAGGGTACTCAAGGCCACTTCACTTGACAAGTGAATTGTTCTCCCATTTAGTTTGACTGTGCAGAGTAAAACTCTAAAATGTACTAGTTAAACAAGATAAACTCTGCTGTGGTTTCCCTAAGATGTGCTTAAAAAAAGTTCTTTTAAAACAGGGACATTTCCCCACAGAAAATCACATTCTATATTTTTTTTTATCAGCATGTGTGACCAGTTTTCCATTTACTTCCAAAATACATTGTTTTACATGTACATCTGTCTGTGCTTTTTGATATGTGCATATGTATTAGTATACATATGTATATATACAAATATAACTTGCTTGGCTTCTCAGACTTCACATTTTAGTATTTAAAGGGTTTTTTGTTGATGTGAATGACCATGGAATAAATGCTGATCATTAATACTACTATACCCTAAAGGCTTTGTACATCCAAGAAGCTCTGGTTTGAGCTTTAAACAATTGCTTTTGTTTTATGCAGTGTTTTAACTTAAAATTCAGCTAGTTAATCTGTCACCTTGCTATATTTCTTTACTATGCTTTATATTTACAAGATACTGCATCAAGACATGCTAAAGGCACCTAACCACTACTCATCTATCGTGTCCATCCCGTTTTTGGCATTCACATTTTAAGGGAAAAGAGCAAGATCAACCCAGATCATTATGAGGAAGAGCAGATTAGACTACTTACTGAAGAAGACTGAAGCATGTGAATCTGAAAAGGGTTGTTCCTTCATCTCAGAATAAGTTGACTTAAAGGCAGCATATTTTATGTACTCAAGGGTATATTTTCTCAAATCACCAACTACACAAGTAAAAATTCTTGGATCCCATTTTTTTATACTTTATTTTATTGAAAACTTAGATGCTCAACAAATTCCTTAGACTACAGTCAAGATTCCAAATTTTTAAGAAAACTGTTCCTAACAAATGTTTAGATTACAGTAAATTTAATCTAAAATGCTCATGAATCTTAGCAAGAAAAACTTACCATCTTTGCATAATCTTTTAAAAGGAGAGTGGTTATAATTTTGATCAAATATTATCACATCATGATTAATTTGAACCTAACACAATTACCTCTGTTGCAGTACAACAGTTACATGTAAGTATTCTCGGTGAGGGTGTAGAAATCAAATAACTAAATATACTAGCAATTCAATTACATGTTAGAATATACTTTTGAGTTTTAAATCAGAAAATAAAAAGACTATATAAAACCAACACAACATGCACTGAAAATTGCAGTGAATTTTCTCATTTTTTCTTGATTTGATTTTCTATTTTACCTTCCTATACACTATAAATCATTCTACTAATGATATTCATAACTCTGACATAAAGGGGCAATACATTTGAAAGACAGACAATTTCCCCTCCAATTAATTCACTGGCCAGTTTACTGATTCAAAAGCAAACTTAGTACATTCAAGCAATTTCAGACTCTTCCTACCAAATAATTTGTCATGGTGACTGCAATGATTTTAAATGTAGCTTCTTTTATTTTTTCATATATACATATATATCCTTACATGTATATAGTTAACAGCTAGACAGCTGGCGATATAACTTTTAGAACATATCCTTGGAACTGCTGAGCATGCTGGGTTCCAGAAGTTTGAGGGAGGGAGACATTTTGCATTGCCTAGGACTGGGCTCTACACAGACCAAATGGCAGTAGAAATAAGACTTGCAGATTTTGAGCTAAAGTGAGTGAGTGAGCCCTGGCTCAGTGCTGCTGGTAGCTTTAGGATGACCTAAGAACACAAAAGGGTGATTCAAAGGGAGTACAAGTAGGATGCTTCCGTGGGAAGCTGCTATGGCGGAAACTGCCTCTGGGGTGAGATGGGCTACTTGTTTAGACATTAGTTTGTGACTCAAGAGGTAAGCCAGATCTGCACATCCTCTGCTATTCCTCAGCTGAATTCCAGGTGGCAGTGTGTTTTTTGAACTTTTTGTGATGTGGGTGTAAGCACTGTGAAATTGCCTGCTGATATGGTCCTAAGCTGAAGTGAGGCTGAGGGGTCCTGCCACAGATTTTTCACATCCCTACTCACTGAAGCTACCAGAAGTTTGAACCATACAAGCTCTCATATGTGACACTGCGCATGTAGTTATTATTGCATTATTCACTTCTGAGCACTGTGTTCTGCATGAGTTATGCAAGGCTGAACCATGATGATGATGATGTGCGCAGTGTGTTGCTTTAAAAACATGGTGTATCAAGTGTTTAGCAGTGCAAATGTTTGGTACTACAGTTATTGCTGTGCCATATGGGGAAGCATAGAGCTCTCTGCGTAGCAAATAGTGCCAGGAACACATCTGTATGTTCTTGTTGTCAGTGGGCACAGTCGGTTCTGTTTCTTTACACCTTTTTAAGCACCACTAGCTTCTGTGCTTGTTTAGATTGAATATGAAGAGTTCACTGGAGATTTTCCAATTACTAATTACTTGAGTTAATTGGAAGAATTTTAGATTTGTCTTAGGTGGCATTTTCTTACCATGGATAATAGCTTTGCTTTTACCATCAAAATTTAAAAAAAAAATCTAGCTCGACACAAACAAATCTCTGAGCTAGGACTACCTCCTGTTTATAATTATCAATAAAATAGAGAAAATCATAGTCTCCTGCAGTGTTACTAAAGAAGCATCACAATCTTTAAAAAGACATGAAGATGACCAAAAGGTAAAGAAAAAATAAAATAAAACACAAGGCTCCAAAATTAAGCATCTCCATTACAGCTTTTAACTCAAGAATAATTTAGAAGTATACATTTTTTATTGTTGGGGTGAGATTTTTCACAAACAAGCAATGCTTAAAACGCTTTCCACAAACTGTTTCAATGTGGCTGCAGAGTTCTGTTGTAATTTACTTTTGTACTTTCCAAGTGATGTATAAAAAAGTGAAAATAAAACCCTTTAATTCTCCTCTGCTTTTACTGATTTGCAAAAGTCTTTATATTCTTATTTGGCTACATGTCTATTGTACATTAGACATTCCCGATACATTTGTTGCTTTGCACATCTTTTCCTCCTTATAAGTAAACTAATTGGACAATTAATCAATGTCACCTGAGCCCTGAATGGCAACTGACATTAATGAAGGAGGTTGTTCATAGTCCAGGCTTGGCAGGGTATGAAGAAAAGTCTATATTCTGCAGATGGAAAGCCAATTAAAACTGTGGAGTTAGGGTGGCACAGAATGGAATAGAAATGAGCTTTGTGAAAAATATCAATTCCGGATTGTCTTCTGAAAGGTCCAAAGCCATCCGCAACCTAGAAGTCACAGGAAAAAACATATTTTGTTGGTTCACATACTATTGTTAATTAGACTGCTTAGTCAATCAACCCTTTCCTAAATTTCAGATAAATAGTCCCTCTGATCAAAATATTAACAGTAAAGGCTTAAGAGACGAAATGTTTGTAGACCTGGGTTTCCACGTCTCCACTCCTGTGAGATGTTCTGATTTTGGCAGTGAACATTATCAAGCTGTAATGACTGCTATTCTTGTTAATAAAACTTAAGTAAGTAAATCATATATAGCATATAAAGGGCAAGCTGCAGGGTCCAATTTACTTCTGTTGGTGAAAATTACATCTCCTTTGCTAGTAGGGTGCCATCCCTTCAGAGCAGGGGGTGAAGAATTCATTGTCAGGGAATGGAAAACACCAACTGTTTTCATCTATTGTTTCAGTGAGAGTTTACGGGGTGTCAGCAAAATATGCGAGTTGGGATATCACCCCACCTCAGGTCCACTTATTTTTCAATGCACTATTTCTTTTGTCTGTCTGTATTTTAGATCTGTACTCTCTTTAGTATATGTATGACTGCCCCAAATGCTTCAGGTATCCACATCTTTGTCCCTGCTTTACAAACAAGTACCTAGTCTCACCTCACTTACCTGTTATCCCTGACATTTGTCCTCAAACTGTTCCTGGTGTGTACAGCAATATTAAAAGAACTAATAAGGGGGAGTTTTTATCTATTAAGGGATTCATAACAGCACCCCTGTCTATCAAAGGAAAGGGTTAATCCACTATTTCTGCAGAGAACAGTCCATGGCCTTCACCACTCACAGATGCAGTCTGTGTAATCTGAAATCCTACTGCATTTGTGACATTTAATTTGCTGTTTATACTAGATTATTGAGAATGGGCCTGTATAACCCACATTAGAGCCAAGACCCTAATTGTGAAATTTTTCTAGCATCTGAATTATCCTTTAAGAGACATGTTCTTTAAGATATGTGAAAAATGAAATACAAAAAAGAAAGGCAGAACACCATGCAGCTGAAATAATATAATTCCATTGTTAGCCTGAAGTAAATTTAAATTAGGAAGGATTAGTAAAATGCATAAAATTAGGCAAGAGTGAAAATAAAGTGGGCTATCCCAGTTCAACAGTGACCAGAGCTTCCCAGAGTTATGGAAGATGGATTCTTTTTCTTCCTGGAAATCCTTGTTAGAAATAGCACTGAGCCATTAGGCACAAAATGCATAATTCCTTTACCCTGTGTACTCATGGGTAACAGAGGGACTAGAGATCAAAAGCTGCTTCTTTTTCAGGTGAAAACTGACAGATTCTTCCTGGCTTCAGAGCATTTTTGCTAGTTTACCTTTTCTGACAGCCCAGCTACTATTTTCTATTGGTGAGAGTTAAATAGAATCCAGGCAAAGTAAAGGATGTCTTTTAAGTTGCTGTTAAGTTACAGGAGAAAAAAACCTGAAAGTGTACAGAAGCAAGAAGTTTAAGTAAGAGGGTGATGGGAGTTAGATGCATATGTATGACAAGGCTTAGCATTGCAGACTATGTGTTATCGGACCTGCAACCATCTCATGGCTTCTAGGGCCAAGCTTTCAATTTAGGAGCTTCGTGACTGCATCCTGGGGCAAACCTTGAGTCTGTATTTTGCTTACAAGTATGTGGGGCAAGAAAGAAAGCAGTCCTTGGGAGGTCCAGCAGGCAGTTGGATTTTGCCAGCTAGGAAGGCTAGCAGGTACAGCCTTGCAGATTTGGCGTATGTTCCTCATCAAAACACCATGGTGTCCTACAAGAGGGTTTTAATTGAACCCATGGTCTGGAGTCAGGCATCTCTGTATCTCTCCTGTTATATAGCAGGAGCTCTCCAGGACACCTCAGACTGGCATCAAAAGAAAATGTGACTAAAGCATTGACCTGGGATATAAATAGTGAAGGGCTGAAGAAGACACTGTGAGGCTTAAATTTTATAGCTCCAGAACTTTGCTTTAAATTTACAGATGTGAACTATTTACTGGAGGTAGGTACAGATGTGAACTATTTACTGGAGGTAGGTAGGAAACTCACACAAAGGAGAAATACAAGGAATTGGAGGAAAAGAAGTGGAAGAAGATTTGCACTCTTGTTCTAAGTAAGAGTTTCAGTGTACATGCCTGATCTTGCTGGAGACAATGCCAAGAATTCTGTTACAGGGTTTCAGAGAGGTGAACAGAGGGCAGTTGAATCTATTTTTCCTTGATTCAGCTACTTAAATATTAAATGAGACAGCAAGTAGGTGGTGATACTGACCATAGTACTCAATGCTTTCCCCGTGGACAAGTCTGATGCAATATATCTGGTACAAACTGCAACATTCTGGCAGCTTTTCTGTAGCTGTGAAAACTTCAATTAGCAGTTTTGAAGTTATAAATCGGGATTAGATGCCTAAATGGAAGGTATCTGCCCAGGTTAATTTTTGGATCTACCGTTTGGTTACAACTTTTGACCTATGCTGTAGGTAACTCTCTAAAAAAATGTGATGAAATAAGAGCACTTGCACCTTTTATTTATGAAATGTAAGAAAAAAAGTGCAGTCAAAATAGGAAAAGGTATGTTTAAAGGAGAAAAGCATGAGAGGCACAGCAAAGGGATACTCTCCCCATAAATCAAGTCTTATCCTATCTTGTACTGTACATCACAAAGGACAGTCAATGTCTTTGGCCCAATCCTTTTTCTTGAGGGAATGCCAGAAAGCTATTTGTACTGGCATAAGGGAATCAAAAATCTTAATACAAATAGTTCACAGAGTTACTCCAAAGCATAAATTTATTTCCATTGTATGTGGGTTTTGATAGATTCTGATCTTGGAGTTCAGATGCCTGCTAAGCAAAACAAATTGCTTCCTTGGTCTGGAAAGCATATTATAGCACTTATTATAAAACAGTTCTTATCATATGCATTCTCAGCAGTGTTCTGACTATCTGAGACTGAATTCTTTCTGTAACAGTTGCAGTACTATGAAGCTCCAGGAGCAGAAATGTAAATCTAGTGCTAGCCCTTGAATTTTAGCTCCTTTGCCAAAGGTGCCACATTCGGTACTTTCAGCTTCACAACAAAATAGTCAAAGGGGAAAAACATATTCTGAAATGTGAATAAATATAGGAAATGACTGAAAGAAACCATTTTTTTAGATTACAATTGAAGGATATATTCTCCTTGATTTGCGTTATATTTATACTACAGTAACTTCTGCTCTTCTTGTTACTTTCCTAACCTGTGACAAGAGACAGAGCGCTTACAAACCAAACTTTATCATTATCATATAATCATAGAATGGTTTGGGTTGGAAGTGACTTTAAAGATCACCTAGTTCCAGCCCTTTTGTCATGGGCCCTGACACCTTCCACTAGACCAGGTTCCTCAAAGCCCCATCCAACCTGTCATATATAGTATGCATGAGATTTTTTACAGCATCTGAGCACTTAGACATCTGGCAGAGATTGACTTAGCAAGTTTCTCCCTTCCCTTGTCTTCTAGGAATTTTTTGCTGGGCCCTAGGTTTCTTGTATGGTTTTGTTTTGGTTTAGTCTCATGCCAGATTCCATTGTACCAAACAACAAAGAAAAACAATGGAAATGTGTCAGTACTTGGCAGGTTTGACATAGTACATCTCACATTTTTGACTAATGCATATGAGATGATGAGTTAGGGTGGAAATAGAGAGAAAAAGGAGGATGAGAAAACATTCTGATAATTCAAGTGAGTTCTGTGTAACAGTTGAAAAATGCAGTAATTTCTTTTAAAGCTACCTTAAATATTTCAGGAGATCTGAAAATTTAGCCATTTTATTATAAAGCTATTTTACAGTTCTTTAGCATTCAAGTGCATGCCAGTTCATCTGTCTCAGCACACCAGTGAAAATTCTCATCTTGAAAGCCCATCGTTTGTTTGTAAATGTTTAGTTTTGTCTTGGCCAGTTTTACCCTTATCAGTGCTTTATAGATTGATTTCCATAATAATATCTTTTGAGAAAATCTGTCAAAAAGTTTTAGAACTTCTTACTAAGATATATTAATTGCTTCTCCTTTATCCTCTATGCTGTTACCACACTCACAAATTCTAAAAGAGCAGTGAAGCACAAGTGTTTCTTCTTTCTTATGGAAGCCATTGTGATTGTATGCCTAATTTTTACTCCTTAAGGCATTTCTTAAGTGTATACTTTATTGTAATTTCACACAGTTTTCAGTGTGGAACTGAAGCTAGGTTATGGGAATACCAAATGCCACACATCACTTTTGTGGCTATATTAAAGGTAGGCAAAACATTAGCTGAATTCCAGGCATTGTATAGAGCAGTTGACTATGACACATTATATATTCTTGACTGCAGGTCATCTGTTTCATTCTTAAATTTTTTCAGAAATCTAATATTTTTCAGTCCAAGTGACCAGTCAGCATTTAATTTTCCAATTTGTTCCAGCACCTCCTCTTTTGATACTCAATTTCAGACAGTTCTTTTTATTCTGTGAAGGTAAAGAACCGTCATTGCCACATACTTGCATGTACAGTGGCAAAAACAATGAAGAACTAAAGGGGTGGCAGTGAAGATTGATTTTTTTCTCCTCCTGCTTCATTGAATAGCTAGTGTGATTTTATTTTCCACAGAAAATGCTACTTTTTGATCTGTGCTTAGAAAACAGCAACTTTCCAAGTCTTTTGTTTCAAGATTAAATTAGGGTGGGGTTTTGGGGGAATTTTTTTGTGTGTGTGTGTTTTTTGGATTTTTTTTTTTTTTTGCCTCATTTCAAATAATTTTGTATGTATGGGCAACCAAAATATTTTTTCTAGGGAATTAATTTATTAATAATAGCAGCTGGTACCAGATGTGACTTCCATCGTGTTTTCATCCAATAGACATAATTTGGCATAAATAACAGAGATACATACTTTTTAGAGAGAACTGTTAAAACATCCAGGAAGTATTCCCACATGGCTCCACTTAGTTATGTATAATTAACACTTTCCTTTGAGGGTCTTCATTTGTCCTTTATTTAATACAGTTAAAATATTACAAAGTTGTACCAGGACCAAATGACAAGATTTGTAGAAGTATTAATTCTTGGAAATAGATTGTAGCATTTAATCAGTAATGACAACTAGCTATGTCCATGATTTCTTAAGGGTTTTCTAGCTGAATGTATTTTCATTATCATAATTTGATGTACAAGAGTTAGAGCCCAGATAACTACAAGTGAAGAGCAGGGGGTAAAATGAAAAAGTGACATTTTTTCTGACAAGAAAATATTAGCTGAAAATAAAGCTGAGATTTTCCTTTGAAATGTAATTCTGTTACAAAAGGAAAAGGAAAACTAATGAACCAGGTCACCCTCATTATCTTTACTTGTGTTTTTTTGAATGTATAGATTTTATAGCTAAGGTCAGAAGACACTCTAAATCTATATTAATCTATATTAAACTATCAGCCTGGCCTGGATTGTTGAGTTATAAATGAGTCATTTCAAGGGGATAGTTTAGAATAAAAAGGAAATTAAAAAAGAAGAAAGAATTACCATCTTTACTCCTTTAGGGATACTATTGAATATATTATTTTCCTTCTTGGTCTCAGATGCTCAGGTTCTGCATTGGCAGGGATCAAAGACACCATATACAAAAGAAGGAGAAATCGGTGAGGTATTTAGCCTGGAAAATTCCATTTGTCATAATTCTCAGACTATTTTTTTGTTTAAAGAAGCCACAGAAATCAATCTGTAATGACCTTTACAGGGTCCTAAAAAAGACCTCTTTCAACCTTCTGTGGCTCAAATCAGAACTGTAATAGTGGGACAACAACGATGTTCCTTGCTAATTAAATTCTTCAGACATTGGGCAGCCATCCAGTAGTGCATACTGATTTATGTCTATAGCAAACTATTCTACTAATCACCTAATGTTATTATTAGCCCAGTTGTGCTCCTATGAGTAAATGAAAACCACTCTTCCTTTTCCTTTCAGTGGGTTTCAGTGACCTGAAAGACTTCCTAATGCAAGGCCATGTTTTCACTACTTTTATTCAATTTGTATATTAGGTGTCTAGAAAATATAAGGGGAATTTTTATGCTGCAGTCCCATCAGTTTCCCTAACATTCCCTTGAACTCACTAAATCCTTTGAAATAGCCTGCTTGCAATGTAAATAGGGTGGAAGTACAGACACAAAAAAAGTATAAAGGAAGATATATGGAGGATTAACTGCAATTTAATTTTTTTGTCCTTAATAAGAAAACATATAGTCATTTATTGTCAAGAAAATTTGCAATCACATTATTTTTGCACTTGAAGATGTTTCTGGAATCTCTGTTGAAGGTAGTAATCGGATGTATGTTTTCCCATTTGAATCTGCTGAAAAGGCAACCTGTGGTTTGCCTGTCTTTTAAGGTGGAAACCTTATATATCTCTGCTGGGAATACTGCAATATAAGAATTAAATTGTCACTTTGAGATAGACCTTAAGCCCTGTAAACAATACAGAACAAATAACATTGTTGCTTTTCTTGTATTATTTCTTATTTTGGGAGCAATTGAAAGTAAAGACTTAAAATTCTGAAAAGCCCTATTAAATTTATTTTTTTAAGCACTAGCCACACACCTAGAGTCTTGCTGTCTAAGGAGACAGAGGATGCCTACATTAGCAGACAGAGTGGTGCTACAGAATATGCATGGCAAAATACTTATCGGCTGAGGGCCTGATATTCACATGGAATTTGTTTTAGTTACTTAGCCTCAGGCTAGCTGTAGTCTAAGCCCGTGATCTGAGCACCTACTGGCAGCTTCAGTATATTCCATGTGCCACAGAAATGCATCTTTCTGACTTAGCTTTGGTTTAAAAGGGTCTATTCTTTGTGCTCTGCTCCTACCTATGATGTGAGCACAAGAGTGGAAAGTGTTGTTAAATTGATCCACTCTGGTGAGCGGTCTTGATCTGAACCAAAAAGCACCTATGCAGAACATCTTGTGACAGCTCTGTAATGCACAGTATGTACAATAGAATCATAGAATAGTTAGGGTTGGAAAGGACCTTAAGATCATCAAGTTCCCCCCCTGCCATGGGCAGGGACACCTCGCTCTAAACCATATCACCCAAGGCCTCGTCCAACCTGGCCTTGCTTCATAATATGTTTCTAGTTCCTCCAGAGTTCATGGGATTTGGACTAAAAGAAATGGTAGGTTGTCTATAAGTTCTGCCTGGTAAAGTGACTTCAAACATCATGCCAGCATGCCCTGTATGCCCTGAAGTGGGAAAAGTTATAAACATTTCCGGATTAGATAGTGCGAAGGGAAAGGGCAGTATAAGCCATGGTCCTCAATCTTCTCCACCAAGAAGTAGAAGAGAGTTATTGCTCTGGGAGTCTGCAGTTATGAGCAAAAATCTCACTACAGTTTTATATGCTTTTCAGATGTTTACACTTCAGAGAAAATATTCTTTTTTTTTTTTTTGTTATTTTCTAGTATTGTATAAAATGCAGTATCAGCATAAAATGTATTATTTTTCCTCTGAGAAATTCCCACGATTTTCATATCCCAACTTAAAATCTTAGAGACACTTAGCTAGAAAATTAAACTAAAAAAGGATTGGGAAAAATTAGTCAAATGTATATAGGGAAGTGGTAACAATACTGAGCTTTTCTTTTTGTTATGTGCCATGACTATGTGATGAAAACCACAACTTTTTCATCCTGTTGTCCCTGCATGCTGAGGAAAACTGCAATCAATATTTTCCTATCTGTCGTTTTAAGAAAACAAATAATTCAAAGAATGTAATTAGCCTGTAATTATCAGGTGATAATGAATACCACATCCAATATATTGCTTCCTTTGAAAGTTACAGTGTGCTGTGAGAGAAAATGAGACAAGAAGCATCTTTCAGTGCTGTGCAGTCAAAATAGGTGACTGAGATTCTAAATAGTTTATGAAGTAGTTGTTGACAGCTAAAAATAATCTCCATGCAATGCTGAATTATCACTTCATCAAAATGTCTCCATAAGCAGGGGAATGAAGACTACTAGTGATTAATTAATTACAAATCCAATAAACAGAGATGAAGGGAGCAGTTAGAGGGATTAATAAGGAATGAAAATACAGATTTAGGTGATGAGAGTATATAGTGGACCTTGGAAATGAGAAAATTCAAGGAAAACACTATCCTTTTGAAATCAGTCAGTTTTTTTTGCATATAAAGCATGTATTTATGCAGTGTAAATTATGGCCAGGGGAAGTAACTGAGGGCAGGAATTAATAGGATTCCAACGCAATTTGACAGTTTTGTCAATATGAAGAATATCCCATTATCCTTGTTAATGCTAACTGAAATTATGAGGAAGTGTTGTTAAGCCTCATGCTTGAAGCTTGAAGCCCACCTTTAATTATTTTTGATCAGGTGGAGACTCGTGTGGCAGCAAATCAATCTTATATTTACGTACTTAGAGATCTTTGAACTTTTCTTTGCAACACTGAACCTGGGTGAGTAGGATCTGAATTCTGATCCAGAGGGTGGTTCTGATGTTCCTTTCTACTGGTTCCTCTTCATGGATTTAGGATGAAGCCCTTAAGAAACTTTGTATGTGAGGGTGGATTTTTAAAATTAGCATTAGATAAAATATGCCCTGGTGCTCTCATAAAGACAGAGCACCTTAATTACCTAGTACATGAATAGTATGCTTCACGTTTTAACAGGTATTGCCTGAGGTCTGAGCTTTTCACCAAAGTACCTAATAATAACAAGGTAGCAAGTACTGTGATCTTATTACACCTGGTACTATAAGCATTAATGTCATTAATGATGTGATTACTGTTGCTACACAGCAGCCAATGCAAACTGAAATGATTTTACAAGAAGGACCTTCCTCCTAGGACTTGTTCCTTGTGTTAAAAAAATCAGTCTCTTTCTGGCTAATATTTTCTATGCTTAGCCTTGTACTTTTGAATGCAGAGACATTTAGGCAAAACTATTAAGCTGTCTTGGGAGAAAGCAAATGTGTGTGTTTGGAAGGACACACAATAGAAGTTTACTGTTAAATTGTCTGTTCCTCACAATCTGCAGCTTTTCAAGCTCTCTGTGGGCAGGGTAACAACTCTGGTTTCAATTCTGATATCAAATTCTTACACAGTCTTCTTTTCTCACTGCATTTTGCATGAAATCTTCCAATTTGTATTATTCCTTAACTTATTTAAAAACAAGACAATAAATGCACACAGTAGAATAATAAAAAATATCATTTCTACATGCACAGTAGCATCCATTCCTGGTATTTTGAATTTATGTCACAATGCTATTAGTAGCAGCTAATATTTACTTAGCAATGTGAAAAATGTTTGAATAAGGATGACTTACTTAGAGGCAGTTAAATACAGAAGCATTTCCCTTCTTGATATACTGTGTGTTCCACCCTATTGTGTTATTATCAGATTATAGAATCATAGAATAATTAAAGATGGAAAAGGCCTTTAAGATCATGGAATCCGACTATTAACCTAACACTGCCAAGTCCACCACTAAACCATGTCCCTCAGTGCATCTACAGATCTTCTAAATACCTGCAGAGATGGTAACTCAGCCACTTCCCTGGGCAGCCTGTTCCAGTGCTTAGCAACACTTTTGGTGAAGAAATTTTTCCTAATAACCAATCTAAACTGCCCTGGTGCAACTTGAGGCTATTTCCTCTCTTGCTATTGCTTGTTACCTGGAAGAAGAGATTGACACCCACCCTGTTACAACCTCCTTTCAAGTATCTGTAGAGGGTGATAAGGTCTCCCTTGAACCTTCCTTTCTCCAGGCTAACGAGTTCCCTCAGCTGTTCCTCATCAGGCTTGTGCTCCAGACTCTTCATCAGCTCATTGCCCTTCTCTGAATGTCTCCAGCACCTCAACATCTTTCCTGTAGTGAGAGATCCAGTACTGGACACAGTATTTTAGGTGCGGACTCACCAACACTGAGTGAATATGACTACTGCCCCAGTCCTGCTGGCCATGTAATTTCTGATACAGGCCAGGATGCTCTTGGCCTTCTTAGCCACTTGGGCACACTGATGGCTTGTATTTAGCCAGTTGTGGACCAACACCCCAGGTCCTTTTCCACCAGACAGCTTTCCAGCTTCTCTTCCTGAAGCCTATATCTTTGCATGGGGTTATTGTGACCTAAGTGCAGGATGAGGCTTTTTGCCTTTTTGAACCCCATAAAACTGGTCTCAGCTCATCTATCCAGCCTGCCCAGATCCTTCTGTAGAGCCTTCCTAACCTCAAGCAGGTCAGCACTCCCACCCAATTTGGTGTCATCTGCAAATTTACGGAGGGTGCACTCTATCCCTTTGTCCAGATCACTGATAAATATGTTAAACAGAACTGGCCCCAGTACTGAGGCCTGGGGAGCTCCACTTGTGACTGCCTGTTGACTGGATTTAACTCCATTCACTACCACTCTTTGGGCTCAGCCATCCGACCAGTTTCTACCCAGAGAACAGTACACCTGTCCAAGCCACAAGCAGTCATTTTCTCCAGAAGAGTGCTGTGGGAAACAGTGTCAAAGACTTTACTAAAGTGTTGGCAGACAACATCCACAGTCTCACTAAGTGGGTCACCTTCTCACAGAAGAAGACTTGCATAGTGAGGTCTTGATTTACCTGTGGGTAAATCAAGCAGCACCTGCCTTTCATAAACAAGTGCTGACTGGGCTTGATCACCTGGCTGTTCTATATGTGCTATATGATGGCTCTTAACGTGATGTGCTCCATAACATTCCCTGGCAGTCCGGACAGAGTGACAGGCCTGTAATTTCTGGGATCCTCAATCTGGCCCTTCTTGTAGATGAAGGTGTCACGCTTGTTGACTTCCAGTCAACTGGGACCTTCCTGATTAGCCAGGACTGCTGATAAATAAATGATTGAAAGTGGCTCTGTGAGCACTTCAGCTGGCTTTTTCAATACTCAAGATTACTGAGGGGGTACTCTTGGGCATTCGTTTGTTGCAAAAAGCAGTTGCAGCTGGAGGGACCTTTTGGACTAGGTACACTCTGAAAGGAAGTGCAGAAGTAATTAGGCTCTCTCTGCTCCCTGTGAAACCACAGGCAACCTTCAGTGGCTGATGTAATGTGGCTTGACTTCATTCCTAGTGTACAGCAGGGCTAATAGGTCCAAATGAACTACAAATGATAGTGGTAGACAACAACCGGTACTCCCTTTATCAGTGTAATTACCACGATGTGTGAAAATCTAAAGTAGGAACCAGACCTTGACTGACAGCTCAGCTGAGCTAGAATCAGCACAGAAGAAGTAAAAAATTATTTCAAGCAGTTTGTGTTTTCTCCAGATTCAGGGGCTATCCATATTCTTGTTAGGCATCACAATTTGAGTTGTATTCAGTGAAATTTAGAATCACAGCTTGATTTTTGGACACTGAATCATTCCAGAAAACATTTCATCTATAATTTATGAACTAAATCTTACCTGTGTGTATAAAATGACTTTTTCTTGTGAATATTCCATTTTTAAAAATAATCCTAAGCTTGCCTATAGGCAGTAACACATACAGTAGAATGAATTTGCATTAACTGCTCACTGTGAATGTCTTCTATCTTAGTGCTCTTAGACATATTTTCTCATAAGTCATTATGTATCTGATTCATCCACAGATATAATGTGATCCCGGCAAATCATTTGTGGGTGCAATAGGGAAATGTCTCTGATTAAAGCATTCACACTACAACAAAACAGTTAGGAATATATATCAAAATTTACCTAGATCACTTTGTGCTGCTCAAAACATCACCCATCAAAAAGCTAAGCTAACAGAAATCACCCAGCTTTATGTTTGCTGATGTACAAATGTCTGATGGCTTTAAAATGCTTGTAAATTCTTGAGAGAATAAGAAGTCAGAGTGTCAGGACATCACATTGTTTTCTGCCTGTTACACTTGAAAGGAGAAAAATAGAAATTCTCATTCAAGACTCAGGATGAGAAGGTTTGCTACAAAAGGTCAAGAAAACTCTTCTCCTTGGAAGAATTAATGTATATATATTGTTGCATCATTTAACAGCCTTGCTCATCCCCAGAAAGATATGTTTGTTTTGTCCTGTTTAGTTGCCTGTTCCACCATCTTCTTACTTGTATCTCCATCTAAATGCTACATGAACTGCTGCTTCCTCAAACTGTAGTCGCTGATTGCTCCTTGTTATATTGTCTGCCACTGCTGAGGTGTGTTTGTTTCTGCTGTCTTTGCAATTCCTTTGAAGGTCTTACATCCTTAGCATCTTCTCCATCAGACTAAGCAAGCTCTATTCCCTCAATCCCACTTTTCAGGTCTTTCTGAGTCCTGAGAGATCATAGTGTATGTAGAGAGAGGTGAACTGTGCTCTAGACTCCACTGGATATATTGACTAGCTGAACTCTGATTACAAAGGAAGTGACTCAGACACAGGCATCTCTGAGTCACATAATCCTACCCAGCAGTCATTTCTAACATGACTTATGGGTGCCAACTACAGTTCACTTTTTATAAGGGAAAGTTGCATCACAGTAAATGCTACATGTACTGTACATCAGTGAATATTATGGACCAAAATCTTCCTTCAACATGAATGTACATAAACTATGAAACATGTTTCAGTGCCCAGTTACACTTCAACTCAGATAAAGAAAAACTTGTCCAAAGGAGTGTGTAATAGAGCTTCCACCAAGAGACACTCAACTATATTTGAAAGTGTTCATTAACCAAGCCATAAATGTAAAAGTTCTTCATATTTTTACAATGTCAATGAACCTGTAAGAGGCATGCATTTGTCCCATTTTTCTCATAGTAAATACTAGAATATTATTTTTATCAATTTTATGCTCGTATTCTTCTAAGGCATCCTTAGATGCCTAGATATAAAACCTATTACTTACCCATGAGAAAACATCAAGACATTTTAAGAAGGTGAGATCAGATTTTAACCTGCAAATACAGGGAGGGTAGGTTTTAAAGAAAAAAATGGGAGCTCCTGACCTCAGAGAAGCTCTACAGAGGAAGGAAATACTTTCTCTGACCAGTGTTTTTCACAGGCTGAAAGATATCTCTTGAATTTACATTCGTAATTTTCTGCCCACGTAACTATATGTCAGAAGAAGTCACAGAACTTTCAATGTATCTGAACTTACCAGTTTGCACATAAGGTGATGTTTGCATCTCAGCTGAAGTTAAATTGGATTATGTTCATTAATAAAAATCTTGGGCATTCATTTTGGAGACCATATTGAATGTGTTGATCTTTTATGACCAAGGTAGAACATGAAGGCACAACTGCTGTCAAATCTGCCTATGTTGTTGCTGTATAGCCATGCTGTTACTCTATAAACTGCTATACAGTACCAATTCCTTTTCTGTTATTTAAAACCTGTTTTAAGTAAGTATTGCCAGTGCATGAATAAGAATGGTAGATGCAGAATAAAGTATTTTATGGTAACTTGTTTATTCCTTCAGACAAAATGCTCCATTTTGTAATCCTTTTCCTGTATTCCTATAAGCCTTCAATTTTTAACTATTTACAAAAATACAAGAAAGAGCTCGTTACTAACTAGAAAGAAGTGGAAACCCTGTGCAGCAGTCAAACCACAACTGTTCGCATACATTATTGTACTGCAAAGGGCCTTTGTATTGTGTACAGTTACCTTATGTGTTATACTACTTTTTTCCCTCCAAAAAAAAAAAAAATTCAGCTACAGTATTTTTCTATTATTTTTCTGTAAATAGAATAGTTAAATACAAAATATAAACATTCTATGTATTCTATACTACTTTTTATTTGGTAATTTTAGGAGAAATTGCTATGTTTTTCTCTTAAATAAGACATCTATTCTTGGAACTTTGTCCATACATGTGCTCTTGTTAGCACAATATCATAATCAGTGGACTGGCAGAAGGTTGTCCACACTCACCATCCCCTGAGACAATATTTCTTTAGTATTGTACAACTGGGATGTTATGCTGTAGTGGAAGGATGTAAGGAGTGTCTCCTTTTGGAAGTGGAGCAGTAGCCAAGCTTGTACCTCCTGGAAAATTTTAGAAGGAAATACATGGCTGCCAGTAACCTTTGTTGAATTTGGAAAACGGGCAGCTGGGGTGCCCATCGTAGTGTGCATGAAGAAAGGAGACTCCTCCTTATGCATAGGCTAGACTTACAAGGAGAATGGATTTCAATTTGTATCTACTGACAGTATATTGCTCTGTATTTGTTTAAGATTTGATTGTTTGTGGAATTTCTTGCAATGTATCCTCAGTTTTTGAAAAATAGCGTAAAGAGACAGTCATTGGCCAAGTGAAAAATTTAAAGGGTCAGATCTTTATACGACAGAATCCCATAGATAAGAGAAAATCAGCAAAAAGAAATACAAGAGTGGCATTTTTACCTTTCTGTTGTTCTTCTGATGAATATTAAAAGGAAAATTTTGAACAGTAAAATTCTGCATATATTTTTACTTTCAATTTATTCCTGAGTTTCAAGATTGAAATAGCTTTCCAGTTCAGAAGCAATAAGAAGTTAAAAATAGCAGCAGTAGTAAGAAGTCCTAAAGACAGAGTGAGATAACTAACTTAAGATTAACTTCTACTGGGATATCATGTCTAAAGAGAGGATGAGCTCAACTTTGTAGAACTCTTCGGGAGTTACAGGCATATAAACCATGTTTAGCTGTAAAAGTATGTGAATATCCAGCAGAGAGAGCCAGGCTCTTTTTTGGTAGTATGTGCCTGATTTTAAAACCTATGACGAGGTAAAGATGACCTTCCAGGAAGGTCTGAGAAATGTATTATACAATGAATACCTCAGTAATCTCAGTAATTTTATTTATTCCAGAGAAGACTAATAGGTGACTTGATCACTCTCCACAGATAGATATTTATCTGGAGAATAATATTTTGACAGTTCTAAAAGTCCTGAAGCTAAGTGAATTCTGACTAAAAACATGGTAACTGACATATTTATCTTTTTTAAAAAGAAGCTAATCATCACATTAATACTTTCCTGAAGTTATTTTGGGTTTTGGTTGTTTTTTGTTTTGTTTTGTTTTGCTTTGGTTAATTTATTTACAGAAACATCTTGTATAGTGGTTTCTATCAGCTTTTTCTTTCTATACACAGCACTTAAGAATCAGGTGTAAAGTTCATGTCATGTTCTTTTTTATGCTATGCAAATAAACAGTCAAGATCGCTTACAAAACGAGCTAAATATCTTGCTAAATTTTACTTGAAAAAAATTAAAACATATTTCCTTATTTATAAACCCTTATAAGCCTCAACTGACTTAGGGCATCTTACTTTGTAATATAAGCGTATTTACTATGTTTTATTCCCAGAACCAGCCATCAAATAATGAAACTATTTTGGGGAAAACAGCTTGTTTGACAAAACTCCCACTGAGATTTTTCTCAAATCAGGATGAGATTTCTGATTTAGAAAACGTAAGAGAATATGAGACTTCCCTAATATTTGTGCAGATTGTTGCCAGCTACATGACAGGTTTTTTCACCTCCCAGATAAATGTCCATATTGTTTTATGTTTGGTTCCTTTAATTTGCTTGTAAAATAACTGTGTGGTTTTGAGTAAAGAACTATATTTAATTTGGACAGATACAATGAGATAGTGTTCATAGTTTAACATTTAGGAAATCTCTGCAACATGGTAGAAAGGCTGACTGCAGTCTGAGTCTATAGTTTGGTTGGTTGGTTTTTTTTTAAGAGAATAAAAAGTACTTCCATTTCATTCTAAGGCAGAGCAGGGGAGAATAATTTTCAGCTAGGTTCTACTTCCCACAAAATACATATATTATGAAATACATATACTGTGTACCTCACAAATAGACAGAAACCCTTACAATTTATGATTCAAATCAAACTTTGTGGCACTTCTCCTAACAGAACTTAAAGAGCTTTGTTACCATGTATTCCCTGATATGGCTGTCCTTTTTTCACTATTGCAAACTGCAAAATACAGTCCTAGCCATCTTGTTATTTTACATGTGGGCTTGTCATAATCCAAACTTGTGGCTGGAAACATTTAAAATTTGAAGAAGTAGCAATAACTTTTATGGGGATGAGAAACTACCACATAATGTAAGTTCAAAATCCTACATTTGGATGACCAGAGGTATGATTTTTGGGGGAGCCTTGCAGAAAGTGTAGAAACCAGAAAATGTCAGATGGAGACAGTACAACTCCAGTTCAGCAGAATTTTAGACATCACTCTTAATTTGTTAAGTCTGATGGTCTGATATTCCCTATAATACTATAAGAAAAACAGAGAGCTCAAGATGCTGTTGCTGTTTTACAACCACCATTTAGAAGAAGTTTATTCTCCTGAATAATTTAAGTTCCTAATGATGGGATATGCTAATTCCTGTCCTGTCATCTTACAGTGTGGATGGAACAGCCTCAGAAGTCGCAAGTATCTTGACATTTGAGTGACATCTATATTGTTGAATCCTGAAACATTAACCCTTGCCACGATGTCCACAAAAATGTGGATAAACAGAGACTTTTTTATTATTAGAAAAGTCGACACAGGACCATTGCCTAACACTAGGAATTGAGGGCTTTCTCCTACCAGTATACGGCTATGCTACTAAGCAGAATGCTGGCAGCCGAATATTGATTCTATTTTCTTTCTGTCTTGATTTGTTTTTTAACTGTCTTGTATATTGGACAGTCACTAAGACAATACTTGCCTCAAGGAGTACAGGTGTATGCAGCACAACAAAAAATTCCTGGGTGTTTTGGATCTGTAAAATTATCTGTCAGAAATACTAATTACTGATGTTACAATCTTGCTGAAGTGCATATGTACGTACCTCTGTTTTCATAGCCTATTTTAGCCATGGTTCTTGCATGCAGTATTCTACATGATAGCAAAGACTCATTTCTCTTTCAAAATGTCTTCTCTATTTCTATTATAGTTGTGTCCAGAGCATCCATCCCTAACAGTTTTAAAAAGCCAAGTGAAGTGCACAGCTACCAGGAAATCTAGTGAAAACTCATTTGCAAGGGAATGAGCTGTGTTCTGATACAGTTGCAGTGAAATAGCAGTTGAAATAGTAGATCTGGCTCGAATATTTTTCATCAAATCCAATTTAAAATGAACATACATGATGTCTGGAAACATTGATCATGCATCATAACTATGAGATTAAAATATTTGCACAAAAAACCCAGAGAAATAAAGCAACAGCACATTATAGAAAAGCTCCTTGCTTTGATGTTTTGAAATTTCTTTTACTATTTAGTTTAAAAGCCTTAAAATTCCTTATATCATCTTATAAGCATTTTGATTTTGAGACTCATTCTAATATGACAACACTTTGCAAAATCCTTCAATATAGCAAAGTACAGATAAACTCATTCCTTTCAAAGTATTGAAAAATTCTTTTGCATATACTTTTTTCATTGTGAGACAAAGCAGCTTCAAATTTCCTTATGCAAATGTGTGAGAATTCATCCTTACCACTGATTGAAGAAATGATGTCTTTCATTAATAGAACTCAGTAAATTCTGCTAAGGAACACATCAGTGATGCAGCTAGACTTTCATCCTTTCAAGCTGTAATCGTGTGTAAAATTATTCATTTAATCTTTTAGTATTTATTTTTCTTTTCTTTAGCTTAATAAATATTGGAAAGGAAGCTGTTAGTCTTTTTAAAAGGATGGAACTAAATATTTTCATATCATGGTGTAACAAGGTACAACTTGTTATTGCTCAGTCCAGTAGATGAAAAACCTGTCATCATTAATACATTTATAGGAAAATAAGAATGATATAGAATGATTCTGCATATCATATGTAAAACACATGCTACTCAGAGTCTGGATGGGAAATAGGTCTCTTGTTTTATGTGCAGTATAATTATAAGGAACTTGCTCAATCCAAGGTGCAAAATTCCTATAATTTCTAACAGGAATTTCATCTATTTAAGAACTTAATATTGCCTATTTAAGAAGTTACAGTTTACTGAAATGCTCTTCTGAATACGGTTTGTATTAAGGCAGACAGCACAATGCACTGCCTTGGAAATAAAAGAATTCAGAAATTTATAAGTATGAAAGTCCAAAGAAACTGAAATTGTTCTTCTGCCTGACTTCAATTTTGTGTGATTATCTTTACTTTCTTCCTTGTGAATCACTCATGCCCTTAAATGCAACAGTGGAAAAGAAGAGGTAATTTGGTAGTTAGGCAGGATCGTTAAGTATCCCCTTTCTCTAAAGAGTTTATGACGTGTAGCAACGGTTATCTTCTGTGGTCCTAACAGGCAAAGTGAGGCTGCCAGTATAGAGAACATGTCTATAACTCTTCTACAAGATACCACATTGGTCCCATAAAGCCAAATCTACCTAAATAAAATAAAGCATTTCTAGTTACAGATTAATTTTTGAAAGCAGAAGCTTGGAAGAGGCTTCCAAGACAAAGACAAAAAGGTAGATGATCTTAAATCCAGGAGAGCCTGCAGAAAGTCCAATGTATGCCCCTTCCTGGATTCCTAGATCAAAAATAGAACAATGGCTTGAAAAACAGCTGCAGTCTACCTGGCAGTAGCAGCAAATCTCTTAGAAGTAGAAATCCTCACATTCCTACCTGCAACTAAAATACTTACACCACTGTGATTGTTATTTAATTATGAATCAAATTGTATCCCTAACAAAGTAGAACAGTTATAGGTAATCTAGCTGTGTAGGCAAAAAGAAATCAAATGTAATGATGTTGTAGGCTAGTTATTTTGTCTGATTTCTGTAGCTGGGCATTTCATTCAGTATGGACTTAGAACTTGTGAAAGGTGGATTTTTGTAACAGCTTTATGGGGAAGAATATGTCAACAAAACCTGGAGCTGTCCATTTACTTTAAAAAAGCTATTATCATAAGAATCTTCCAATGATACAGTTTCTCCAGCTATCTCCCTCGTTTCAGTCTTCCTGAGACCATGATCAAACATCTCTTATAGTACCTGGACTCTTAGTATTCCTCCAGCATTTTGGCTTTTTGGTTTCAGCCCAGAAACTGCATGGAAATAGTTTTATGAGCAATGAATGAAACCAGGGGTGGGATGAAATTTCAGACTAAGGCATCTAAATTTAGATGTTTAGATGCAGACAAAGTGCTGAGGATTTCCTCATAGCCATTGAAGAATTGTCTTTATTCAGGTAGTGATGTATAGGATAATGGTTTATTGTGCTATCATTGCAATAAAATGGAGATATTGCCATTTGTGAAGCCCTGAGATGTATGAGTTGTCTGGATGGGGCTGACAGATATGACAGCAATCACAATACCCAATGCTTTTGTGGACTTGGTGCTGAGGGCCAGGTGATACAGTCTAGGGAAACTTAAGATACACCATGGCTTGTTTATGGAAATCTAAATGGAGCCAACACCAGCTGATACAATCAAAAGCCTCTGTAAAGTTATTCTGGAAACTTTTATGTACACCTACATTTCATTAAGTTGGGCAATTTGACCATATTCCATCCACAAGTCCACACAGACACTTTAGAATTTATTAATACAAATAATACAGTTCACAAATACATGAGTTAGCTGCCTGATTTTCCTACAAAAAGCAGCACCAAATTCTGTGGTTTAATTCTTTTGATAAGTGATTTTAGGGTAGGATTTTATTTGCCCTAATTTTGAGTGTCTATGTATCAACATAGAGTACAAGCTCCATTATAGTTAATGAAGAGCTAGGGCTTCAGTATAGGAATCATTTAACCTGGTGTCAGATTCTGGTGTCTGACATATGGGACCAGCTTAGGTATCCAAGATGTCCAAAGGGTCTGGCAAAGAAAACATGTATCCTTCAAGAGATCCATGTCCTTTTAGAATGGCAGATGAGTCTGGGTGGAATGCCCTAAACAATTTAATACTGCACTAAGCGCTTATCTGTGGGCAATTGAATCATCCTTCTAATAGATCCAGTAAGAGGTTCAGTTTGCTCTGAGATGGATTTGTTTCAGACAGACACAAACTTTTGGTACAATGTAGACTTACAGCTGTTGTCTGATTTTCCTGTTAAAAGCAGGATTGCGTGTGTTGAATACCAATGTAGAACATCATCTCCCTTTGAATTTTTGGCTTTTGATTTTGACTTTGTTTGGTGACATTACAATTCAAACAGAATGAACTAGAAAATCATGAAGGTTAAAGCTGTTCACAAGCTCTGCATGTGCTTTAAAAATAATAATCAATCAGAGCTCAGCTTTGACATGCCATAGCTGCGCAATATTCACACCTTTGTTAGTGTTCAGTTTTGCTCCAAGCTGATCATTAGCCGTGTTTGACAATGCTCTTATTTATGTTCTATCAACCGCAGCTGGGGGTCCCACTTTGTTTCTAGGGGCATACAATGCCATTCTCTGACCTAGAGCATTTTAAGTCTAAATGCACAGGGTAGACAAAAGAGGCTGGTGATGAACTGTCATGGTTTAACTCCAACTTGCAACTAAGCTCCATGCAGCTTGCATATTGATTCCTTTACCCAGAGGAGGTGGGAGAGAATCAGAAGGGTAAAAGTGAGAAAACTTGCGGATTGAGATAAATACAACTTAATGAGTTAAGCTAAAGACTTGCATACAAGCAAAGAAAACAAGGAATTCATTCACTACTTCCCATCAGCAGGCAATGTTCAGCCATCTCCGGAAAAGCTGGGCTCCATCATGCATGACAGTTACTTGGGAAGACAAATATCACCACTGCAAATGTCCCTCCCACCTTCCTTCTTCTTCACCTATCTTTACATTCTGGGCATGACATCATATGGAATGGAATCACCCTTTGGTCAGCTGGGATCAGCTGTCCTGGTTGTATCCCCTCCCAGCTTCATGTGGACCCTCAGCCTGCTTGCTGATAGGGTAATATGAGAAGCAGAAAAAGTCTTGACTCTGTGTGAGCATTGCTCGGCAACAGCTAAAACATCCCTGTGTTATCAAACACTTTTCTGCTCAAATCCAAAACATAGCTCCATACTAGCTATTATGAAGAAAATTGACTCTACCCCAGCCAAAACCAGCACAAAGGAGCATATGAAAAGTAACTCTCCTCTTCCATGGCACAGCTGGGAAAGTGTTTCATCTGGATTCTGCTTCAAGAGACAGATTCTTGATAAGAACAAATGCTCCTCACTCTGCTTGTGATGCATTCCAAATCCTCCTGTAATGTAGTTGTTTGCTAGTAGTCTTAAAATTTCTTAGGATGCACCAGACGTGTGATGTCCAATCCTATTGGAAAAACAGTAAAAAAATTGCTAATCCTAATAGAAAACTTAATATCGTGCATTAAAAAAGATGGTGTAAACTTTGATGCTTTCTTTGCTCTTAGAGATCAAAAGATAGTTTTGTTTATTCAGCTGTTATGGGAACTCTACTTGAGAGTAAATAATGATGCATACTCTGAAATAATAAAACTAAGATGTATGTAGAGCCATTCTGAAATACTTCTGGAAAGCATTCCATTAACTTTCTTGGAAGTATCTAAATGAACATTTATTTTAATTTTTTATGTTTTAAAATTTTATTATTTTATTCTTATTTTTCCTGATACTGGTAAATAAATAAAGGGAACTAAATGGAAAGAGTAACAAACAACTAAGATGAGCTAAGTCTCAGGAAAGTGCAGAGGAACTGATTTGATTTAACATAGCTTGCTATCATAAGTTAGTAGGAGGATCTAAAGAGGTTTGAACAGCTGAGAATAATAACTTATTTTACTTCTGTACATAGAGGCACTATTACCATAGAACAGGGTGGGCACTGAGGAAGAGCAACAGCAGATTTGACAATAGGATTCTTCTCTGTGCAACTTCATACAGGCTCAATTAAGCCAATCAACAGTATCATCATATGTGCCAGTTCACACTGTAATATAATTCAGTGTATTTATCTTTGACATTGAATATTACAAGAACAGAGGAAAGGCAGTAATATGAAAGGGAGATCAGTCCTTCAATAAGAGTAGTCAAGGGGAAATGAAATTTTATCTTTTATTTATCGTCCCAAGAAGGGGGGCCTAAAAGGATGCTGAAGAGGGACTTTTCATTAAGGACTATAGTGATAGGACAAGGGTAACTGGTTCAAATTAAAACAGAATAAGTTCAGGCTAGATATAAGGAAGAAGTTCTATACTGAGCGTGGTGAGGCACTGGAATGGGTTGCCCAGGGAAGTTGCAAATCCTCCATCCCTTGAGGTGTTGAAGGCCAGGTTGGACAGAGCCTTGTGTGACATGATCTAGTGTGAGGTGTCCTTGCCCATGGCAGGGGGATTGGAACTTGATGATCTTAAGGTCCTTTCTGACCTAACCTATGATTCTATGAACATCTCATGAAGTTTTCCTTCTCTGTTTCTTTGTCAGCTGCAGAGTCCATCTTTATCCAAGCTAATTTCAATAGATGAGTTATCAGGAAGAAAATAAGGATACAAGTCCCCCAGGTGTTACTCTTGGTATTCATTTGCAGTTGCTGGTAACCTGATACAGTTCTGTTATGGGGAATACAACCCCAAATACAGTCCCTGTAATCTAAACCACAAAACTCCCAATAGAGAGTACTGCTGAATTTGTTGTTCATGCTCTTCAATCAAGACACAGGAGGATGAAAGACTGCTATATTTATTCTGTGTGTGCTCTCTTGGAATTGTGTTCTCCCACTTGCAAAGACTGACCATTTAATTAAGTAAAACACTACTCACCATTTTTAGCTAGAATGTTGCTGGGCTTTTTTATTATTGAAGAATCTCAGTGCATCCAGTCCAATATTTTGTTCACCCTTGTTGGAAGAATACAAATAAAGATGGATTGCAGATAGCAGGTTATAATACTTGCAAAAATGACAGATTTGGAAATCTTAACACTGAGGTGTCTTTATTCCAGCAAGCTACAAATGTCAATGTAGGGTATTCTAGCACAAGACTTGTCAATAGAGAGACAGCTCACAAAATCACAGAATCATAGAATAGTTAGGGTCAGAAAGGACCTTAAGATCATCTAGCTCCAACCTCACACTATACCATGTCACCCAAAGCTCTATCCAACCTGGCCTTGAACACCACCAGGGATGAAGCATCTGCAACTTCCCTGGGCAACCTATTCCAGTGCCTCATCAACCTCACAGTCTAGAACTTCTTCCTTATATCTAGCCTTAATTTCTTCTGTTTTAGTTTGAACCACTTACCCCTTGTCCTATCACTACAGTCCCTAGTGAAGAGTCCCTCTCCAGCATCCCTATAGGCCCCCTTCAGATACTGGAAGGCTGCTATGAGGTCTGCACGCAGCCTGCTCCAGGCTGAACAGCTCCAGCTTTCTCAGCCTATCTTCATACTGGAGGTGTTCCAGACCCCTGATTGTCCTCGTGGCCCTCCTCTGCACTTGTTCCAACAGTTCCATGTCCTTTTTATGTTGAGGACACAATACTCCAAGTGAGGTCTCAGGAGAGCAGAATAAAGGGGCAGGATCACCTCCTTCGACCTGCTGGTCACGCTCCTTTTGATGCAGCCCAGGATACGGTTGGCTTTCGGGGCTGCAAGCGGACACTGAAGCCGGCTCGTGTTCATTTTCTCATCGACCAACACCCCCAAGTCCTTCTTCGCAGGGCTGCTCTGAATCTCTTCTCTGCCCAACCTGTAGCTGTGCCTGGGATTGCTCCCACCCAGGTGTAGGGTCTCTTGTCATGGTTAAACTTCATGAGGTTGGCATCAGCCCACCTCACAAGCATGTCAAGGTCCCTCTGGATGGTATTCCTTCCCTCCAGCATATCAACTGAACCACACAGCTTGGTGTCATTGGGAAACTTGCTGAGGGTGCACTCAATCCCACTGTCATGTCAGTGATGAAGATGTTAAACAAGACTGGTCCCAACACCGATCCCTGAGGGACACCACTCATTGCTGGTCTCCAGCTGGACATTGAGCCATTGACCACAACTCTTTGCGTGTGGCCATCCAGCCAGTTCTTTATCCCCCGAGTGGTCCATCCATCAAATTGATGTCTCTCTAATTTAGAGACAAGGATGTTGTGTGGGACAGTGTCAGATGCTTTGCACAAGTCCAGGTAGATGACATCAACTTCTCTACCCCTGTCCATCAGTTCCATAGCTCCATCATAGAAGGCCACGAAATTGGTCAGGCAGGATTTCTCCTTAGTGAACCCATGCTGGCTGTCAGCAAGCACCTTGTTGATTTTCATGTGCCTTAGCATGCCTTCCAGGAGAACCTGCTCCAAGATTTTGCCAGGCACAGAGGTGAGACTGACTGGTCTGTAATTCCCTGGGTCATCCGTTTTCCCCTTATTGAAAATGGGGGTTATATTTCCCTTTTCCCAATCATTGGGACCTTCACCTGACTGCCATGATTTTTCAAATATGATGGCCAGTGGCTTAGCAACTTCATTTACCAGCTTCTTCAGTATCCGCAGACGATTTTCATCAGGTCCCATGGACTTGTGCACGTTCAGGTTCTTAACGTGGTCTCGAACCAGGTCCTCTCCCACAGTGGGTCTTCATTCTCACAGTCCCTGTGTCTGCCTTCCAGTCATTAGTAGCATTATATGAACAAGATTTTATTTTGTCTCAATGTCCCTGGAGTTGCAGAACACATTACAGGAAGCTTGAAAGGACACTCTCTAAACAGAAAGAAGAAAATAGTTACGCCTTATACTTAATAGACAAAAAACACACAAAAATTCACCTCAATTCTCAGCTTCACAGCGATTAGCTTTTCAAACATCCACTGTCTCTTCACAGGTCTGCGTTTGCCCCCTGTTATCGCTGCTGCATTGCTCTGATGGCTATTAAAGTGCCAAAAGAAACAGTTTCAGCTGTCTTGTCTAACTGTGATATTCTGAATAGCATGGTATTTGTCAAAGCATGTAACATCCATAAGGATTTTTGTGTGCTTTAAACTGGCATACTGTATTCACTCACAGCTTGTTTTGGCAAAATCCTAAATAAACACTAATCAAAACAGTGGAGTTGACGAGGCTATTTTATTTGAGTTTTCATTGTAGGTCACAGCCGCATCAGGATGGTGAGAGAAACACAAAACTGAATATTTTCCAGGAGGGGGAAAAATTTCTTACTAACTGATGTAAGAAAAAAAGTGGTTTCTCAACCTGTATTTGCACAATATGAGTGAAATGTACTCATTTAGCTTTGAGCAAGAGGTAATGCCAGTGTAATTTTGAATCTGTCACTTATATTCTGTTCAGTTTGGCATTTTTTGAACTTCTGTCATGTAAGCTTTCCTACTGACAGTTTGTCACAGGAAAAAGTGGAGAGCACAGACTCCCACTATGTCTGAAAGGGTCTGATCTGGAAATTGAATATATCTCTGCATTATATGAGAAAAAGACATGGGCTGTGCAGGAACATTACCTCTGCCTTTATTAATACATACTTTTTTAGAATCTATATATTTCTACCAATGTGAAAATTCAGTGATTTATAAATTTAGTTTGTTGTTGGACTTCAGTCAGATCCTTGGGAGCTGAAAATTGACAAAAGTCAGTGGAATTCAGTGATACTATGCTTATCAGAAGCCCTGGCCAATTAATCATTTGGCCTCTCCCCAGAAATCATACGATACAGGGTTCGAGGCTTTTTAAAAGGTCTGTCAGCAGCTCTTAATCACCAGAGGTCCCATGGTAGGTCTTACAGCTGCCAGATATATCTGCTACCAGCACAGATCTTAAGATGGAGTGATTACCAGCTTCTATGCTTACTATTCAGGGCTTCCTATTTAAAACCTGTGGTTTCCTTAAGTAGCTCCAGACAACAGAGCTAACAGTCAAATAATTCATAACTGTCATTTTAAGTTCAGCAATCATCAAAGTTTTTCTACAGCAAAGATAAAGATTAGGAGAATGTATTCATATGCCTGTATTAAGGAACTTTCAACAAGAGTAATAGTATGAAACCAAAATTAATAAAAAACGTGACCTGTCAACATAGTTACTTCAAACCTATCTCATGAACACTTTCTCTAAAAACAAATCAGTCTCATAAGAGGTCACCTTCCTTTCTTAATGGAAACCTAGAAAGAATCAGGTAACCAAGAGCAGAAGTCAATGAGGGAATCTATTGCATCATTAGATATGGAGCAACACCTCAGAATGCCAAGGATGCTTGTAAGAAACACCTCTTTTAATCAGCTTTCTAAGCAACTATGAATTGTGCCCTTATGATGTGGCATATTATTCTGCTCATTAAAAAATAAGCCTGTGTAAGCCCATAAATGTGATGGGCCCTTATCCTAACAGAACAATTATTTCATTCAGCTTTGCAAAGTACAGAAATGTACATATATTTCCAGACTACACTGTAAATAGTTCAGATAAAAAATAGAAACCTATATGATAGTTGATGTGGTTTGTTTTGTGTGGTTTTTTTTCATTTTTAAGTACTTTATTTTATGTTATGATGGAATAGATATTAAAACATTATTTTCAAGTATCCTAGATCTAAAGTAAATAAGATTCCCAAGTAAAACTTGAGATCATGTGCAATCTGAGAATAATCAAGAATAGGTTTTGATAGTGAATTTCCTGCCTTAGTTCAGTCTGGACAAAACTTCCACTGTTTGAGCCTGGTACAAAACTTGCATCCACTGTTTCCTCTTCCCTGGTTTTGTGGCAGTTGATACTGACATGAATCTGCCCTTCCACCTGCTATGCTTGTTGAGAAGGAGAAACAATCAATCATGATAACAAATCACCCATAAAAACATACATTGCCCACATTTGGCTACTTTTGAAATCTGATGATGCATTTTCTAGTCAAATTTCAGTGCATTGATGTCTCAAAAATGTAGTTTTGCTGCTTTTGTAAAGATATACTGTGGGTGATAGTACTATGAAATGAAAGCTAAACACAGCTAACTTCTAAGGTACTCAAGATGCGCTTCCAAGTATTCAGACATCCTTTCAAGTGCCCTCAATTCACTGGGTGACATCACTCAGGATTCCTCTGAAGGCAAAAGAATGCATTAGATAAATAGCCACTTGAAATAGTTTTTATTAACATGGAAATGTGTTCTTTTAACATGAAGTGCTTTCAAACCTGTTTAACCAGTAATACAACGAATGCTAGAAATGCACTGCAAAATAAATCCTTAAGCAATAAATTACAAGCTGCAAAGAGTGAGCAACAGTCACAAAGGAATTTTGCTAATTCCAATTCTTGAGAAGAAATATTAAAAGTATGACATTTCAATTATTCATTGATCAGGGAACCGGAATTCCAAAAATTGAAGTGCAATATTAAATTTGTTTTTAAATATCCTATTTAGACTTATGAATTTTGATATTATATAATCAGGGCTTCACAGAAGAATTTATGACTTACTGACTAGTGAGGTAAACTTCCAGGATTCAACTAATTTAATTTAAATTTATCAAATGCAAGTAATTTCCTGAGTTCCTGTTAATCAGAAATGAAAGGAGAGGCACTTGCTGTAGATGCCTATGTCTGTTCATTGAAGGAGTAGCTAAGGCAGCTTGAACAGTAGCTACCTAGCATCAGGTAAGCTAAATTCTTACATATCCACTTGCTTCCCTGTACTATACAGTAAGCTTTCTGCAGATTGCTTTTTATTTCTTTTGTTTGTTATTTGGTCGGTTTGTCAGAGAGAAGACATCCTCACCAATAACATAATAACCCTAATGAAAAAAGGACAATCCCTTTGAAGTTAACTAAAGTGAAAAGTAATTTTCTCTCAACATGACGAAAGATCTCTTGCATCACAAATATCCTTTAATGAGAATTAAAGTAAACAGATCATTGAATTGACCTAAACATTTTTAGTGAAGTCTAATTAATTATTTATTATCAGTTCAAAATTATATAGGAACAATACTTATACATCATCTGAAGGCATTGATTCAATTGGTTCTTGCAGCAAAGATACAATGTAATTCCAGTGATTATCATTCTCATCCAAATTACAATTTTAATTTATAAATTTTTCTTTCTAGCATCTCTTTTTAATTTTCTTCTTATGAAACAAGGTGAAGAGCAGCTGCAAATCATCTAGTATTGAGAAATTAGGATCAGCTATATTATCTGTTTTTAAAGACAACCATTTGCATATATTTGTATATATACTCATCTCGTTGCATGAGGATGATTTTGACCAGCCTTCTCCTAAACAGATATTATAATTTATGACTCTGGACATCCATGATCTGATGTTGTTCAATGTTTCTCTTTACAGTATCTGACATTTTATGCTTATGATTCTTCCAAAATATTTCAAAATTTTTGCTCAATTGAATTGACAATTATTTCTGGTCTAAGTTTTTTCTCTGAAAATTGAAATGTGCCCTTTATTACTAGTTTCTTTGTTTCATCATTAATGAGTGGCATAAAATCCAGGGATCATTTATTTAAAATGTGGTCCTACTCCTGTTTGAAAATCTCATTTTTAAAAGCCAGAGGTGGAACATTTCTGCAGTCTTTCAGTTCTCTTGAGGTCCTTTGTTCTCTCTATAGTACATTGACAAGAGAACTTTATGCAAGTAAATCTAATTTTCTCTCCTCAAATGTTCCTCTAAATGGTTATAATATTCCTTTCACATCTTTTTAATTGATTTAGTTCCAAAAAGATCAGTTGAAGCCAGTGTGGGGCTTTACTGCATTATCATTTGTTCCTTAAGAATGTAAGAATTGCACTCATTTTGTTGTTACTTTTTTAAGCTTTTTCTTCCTACCCTTCTTCTAGACTATTTTTATTACTAACCTATAGCATTATGTTTGTGGTGGTGTTATCAGCACATTGCTGCAGAGAAAAAAATATTTGAAGAATCCTGAAATATCTTAGTAGCAAGAAAGCTACTTAGTCACAAGAAATGCAGCTTTTCAGTACATAATATCATTCACATTATTATTCGCATGTTCATTATTCTCATGTCCAAAAGAAGGACTATGCCATAAAGAAAGGAAAAAGGACACTTTCTATCATGAACAATATGCATTTAAAGTTCATGGCAAGCCTGCTTCAGAAAGAGATAAAGCCGAAGGAAAAAGATGGATGAAAATGACTTTTATATTACATGGTTAGCATATCCTAGCATTGATAGAGATAATTCATCAGAGCAGTGATGGACTGGAGAGAGGGGATGATTGTTGAAGCTGAGTTTTTGTTTAATATTTGTGGGAATTGTCTCCCTGATTTTTTTAATTTACAGGAGTTGTGTTCATCCTTATCTGAAGCCACAGATTTTACGATTTTCAGCAGCAGACCCAGGACATCTGTGATAACATTCCTGCTTTTTTATTAGAGTAAATGTCACTATTTCTTGTTACTCTAAAAGAGAGAAAAACTGCCAGTCATTGTGATTTCTGCAGCTCCTTTAGCTCCAGTAAACACTGGCTTTTTTCCAGGTGGTGCTATGTCTCAGGAAACTTCCAGAGATAAATTTAGTATAAACCCCACGGTTTCCATAAAAATATGAATTCTAAATTCAGTTCCTGAATTTGCTGGAAATATTCAGGCAAGGTAAAGTTGCCTAGTTTCTGCAACAGCTTGGTGAAACAAATACACCTCTGCTGCACCTGACAGCTTTTTCCCTGAGCAGTTGTCTGGAATTTGCAGGTTTCCAGCTGTGGGCTTATTCAGCTATACCTCTGTCCTGGGGGCTGTACTCCCCTAGGGGTACCAGTTCTCAGCCTCTCTGGAGATCCACTGAAAATCCAAGCATCATCATATGCTATCTGCTTTAGAACTGCCTCTTATTGAATGCAATATTTCAAGCTTATCCAGCCAGTGTTTTCAAAAAAAGAACTTGACCAATGATGTCAACAGGATCTCCGAGGAGAAATATGGAATTGAAAAGAAACTTCACTTTTCTGTTTGTTTTCGTGAGATTATTTGTACACAGATTTCAAAAAGGACTCTTCCAAGAGAGTGGAAAGCTTGAAATCTAACACGCTACAAACCATACAAAAAATACGCTTATAATTTTCAAGGATGGAACCTCTACTGTCACAACAATGTCACAGAATAAAAAAAACCCTTAGAGATTTTAATAAGAATGGAGGGAGTCAGCTGAGGAAGTCACAGATTTCTGCATATAAAAGTAAATGTATAAAAGCCCCTTGAAATTGCAAAAAGGTCATATACTTGAAAGGTCCCCAGTCATTTGACCTTGTTGTCAGCCAGTTCTCTTTACCTTTTAATTGTACCAGATATGTGGTTATTGCTGCAGTGCAGATAGTGAAGATGCAGCAGTTTTTTTCTGAGCTTCCTTTCATTAGAGAAATTAAATTTAAACAACAATAACCTGAAATATAGTTTTGTTTTCTTAGTTTTATGCAATTAAAAAGTGAGAATATTATATGTCTAGAATAATCTCTGGTATATAGAAAAGGGAAATTGATTTACATCTATCTCCTTTCACATCCTTTGTATAAATATTGTGATAGAACAAGGTGACACCAGGCAATTCATAGATATTTTCTAATTCTTTAAGCAAATTAATTAAAAGAAGCTCATAGTCCCCAAACCCATTTTAAAAACAAACACAAGTAAACAAAAATAATTGATAAATTTCTTACAAGGTAATAAATCAGCTGAAAACTGGAAACCATCAGCTTGGTGGCTGTGGTTATCTGGAGGAAACCATTTCCTCTAATCTGTTTTGCTGTGGTGGCAGCTGGTATTGACAGTCAACTGTCTGAGCGCAGCATAGACTCAAAATGCTACTGAACTGGTGAAGGTACCAAAACTTCTTTAAAGCTCTTAACTACTAAAAACTGTCTGAAGTAGACTTCAGAAAAATCTTTAGGAAAAAAAGAAACAAACCAAGCAAAAATCCCCAGAAATACTATGGCTTCCTACAAAAGCAGGTTTAGCAACATGCGAAATAAAACCAGTTAAAAATGGAGGAACAAAAGTCAGCTCAAACTGAACACAGATTTATGAAAAGGAGTGAAGAGATCAGTCTGTTTGGAAGAGCATGCTTGAAATAATGCTTATTATGGCCAGATTCCATTACATCCCCAGGGTAGGTCTGCTTAGATTCTATGACAATATAAATATCAATAGTTAAAATGTACTTACTGTGAGTAGCTTCTCTGGACTACCCTCATAGTACAGAGCTGAGTATATATTGGTGTCTTGGCAGGTCTGAGGCCTTATAATTGTAAACAGCTGTTTGGATTTCAGTAAAGCCAAACTTGAAATAAAGATCTATTGAGTAAAAGAAGAAAAAAATCATCTCTAAATATGGAATTCAGCCCTAAGAATAGATAATCTGGTTTACTATGTAGGTAGAAGATTGCAAGATAATGTGTGCCAGCAGATTATCCAGCCTTATGGTGCTGCAGATGGAAGAACTCTGAAGTTCTTCTAGCAGTCAAGCTGAACCTGCAGACTCTTTGGGAAGTGACTGCTGTAACCAAATGGGATTTGGCACAACATTTACTCCCTGCAGGATGGTTTGATGTGATGGAAATGGTGCAGACAGGAATAAGCCACAATTTTGAGAAACTGACACTATAGTGATAAGGTTCTATTATTCTCCAGACTCCTCAGGGTAGGAGCAATTGTTCTTCCAAACTGCTTGTGCTGAAATCCAGTGTTTTCCTCAGGGCATCAGTGTGAAGGGTGGCAATATAAATAGTCTCAGTAGTCCAGTAGTGTCACAGGCAGACCTACTTTCTCCTTTCTTAGTTCTTTCCTCTGATATCAATGAGTTTATATGTTGCAGCTCATAGCTACAAGTCCAGACTTAAAATTTAGCCATGAATAAGCAAGGAACCCAGCAAATACAGCAGGGAGCCGAGAGTAATTTCTAGGTGTCCTTTATTTCTAACAAGTACAGTAAGGGCTCTGTCAGGAATCAGGGAGGAATAACACAATTATCTGTGATAGCCATTGCTAGGGGATGGGTAAGAGTTTGTTACTTTTTATCCTTTGTACTTTAATAAATCATTCAGTAACAACTCACACACTCGAAAAAAAAATGAAGCTGATGGCTTCTTAATTCAGCAAAGTAATTTTAAATATCTTTTAGAACTTTCCACTGTGTTGATCACTGGTGAAATTTAATAGTTCGATGCATTCTGCAGCCTGGCCACAGTATTAGAAATGAATACTTTCTTTAGACTGTCTTCTAATTGTTGCACAATCAAGGTTCCTGCTACATCATACATGCTTGGCCTTTTCTCTGAAGTATCCCAAATTATTCTTCTTCTACCAGATAATTTCCACTAAATGCCATGAGGTACTTTTTATAATAGTTCTGATCACGTCTTCTGTGTTCTGTGTGGGAAAGAAGACAGTTCATCAGAATGTGAACTTGGGACAGAGCTTAGGAAAAAAAAATCTCTTTTTTGGATCTGGGAATTAATATTTAACTTGGATGTCTGTTAACTATTTTTCTCTAATACTTGATGGGCTAAAATCTTTTTCTCAGTCTTTTTAAATTCAGAGATGTGCATTATCTTAACTAGCTCGACATTTTCCATGTGTAATTAAACACTCCTTTGATACATGTAGAGAAAATGTCATAACTATACTTAGGATTATAGGTTAACAGGCTGTACAATTTAATTAAAAAAAAAGAGGGTGTATTACTTTATTTAAAAAATGGCTCCCAGGTTGCAAACTTTATATATACCAACTTTCATTCCAGAGTGATTTTTTTTTTAAAGAGGTAAGTTAAGAGCCCCTCAGAAACACTGTTTAAAACAGAACTCTTTTCAGAGCTTTGAAATTCGGATTGATTTGCAAATACAGCTGTAGGGAAGAGTGTCTGTTGTGTACTGTATTAACTGGAACTTTCTGTTTGCAGATGCTTGTATGTTTAAACGTACACACTTGTTAGTACTTCCATGTAAATCCTTCCCCCTCCCAAGGACATCTTTTGGAAATAAGCTGAAGTAACATTGCTACATTTTTCTGGTTTTAAAATTGAAAAAATAAAGTCTTCCTTCAAACCTTCCATTCATCTTACATTTCCAAGTGGAATTGTACATTGGATGTTTTATTCTACTTCAGTTATTTAGCCTAAACTTTCTATAACCTCCATGAAAACTTGAAAATGAAGCAATGAGGACATAGAAAATGCAGATATCAGTAAATGGAGGTCTAAATCCAGAGCATGTAATTTCTGTCATTTCTGTGCAGCTAAGGGGACATAACAGCCTAAGCAAACACTGAAAGGTCACAATGAATAACATACCAAACCATGACACTTCCCCAAGATTAGAAGAAAGTTTATGTGTCTGAGCTGCCGCAACACATGGTCTCAGTCATAAAGACAGAAAATTCATTAGATATCCTGTTTTGAGCTAGATGTTAAAGCCCATCTACCTTTCCATGTTTTGTATTTCCCAGTCACTTTACAAGTCCCTGTCACCGACACTTAGCTGAAATGCAAACAACTGAGGAGTTGCAAGCTGTAAAAAAGTCTCTCATTGACCACTCTCACACTGTCGTATCTTTTGTTGTAATTCACAAAAGATGATGATGAAACTTGCAACCAAGATAGTTGTTTGTCCCAAACATATGCCTGGAAAACAAGAACAGTGTTCCTCCATTTTCTCATGTTAGAGCAGCCTTTGTGTTTTTAGTGCACATGAGGAACAAGAAAAATATGAGAATTACTTAAAGGAAGTATCAATTCTATTCTGAATCAATGTTCAATTGATTCGATTCAGTATTCAATTCTAAAAGTAAAAGATATTTTAAAATAATTACTTAGTCTAGGGCCATAATTCAACATATGCAAATAAATAGTTTAATAGGGAACCGCTGGAAAATGAATTACTGTGACAGACAGGGGTTCCTGTACAGTATGCACAGGAGTCCTCTCTACCCGTCTCCCTGCTAATATTTGATATTCAGAAAATACAGCCAGCTAAAAGCAACCACTACTGCAACTGACAGATATTGGTAAATTTGGAAGTCTTGGTTCTATCAGGTTTGCATTTGTTTAATGCACAGATGGATCATGTCAAGAGGCAGCCCGGCAACTGACAAGCTCGGTCTTGTTGCAATGCATTCTGTGTTTTGTCATAATTTAACATAATAGACAGTAATTTGATGATAATACATTGTATTGTGCCATGGCATGACAGTCAGATTGCTTACAGTTAACAAAAAACTTCAGGGTACTTGAACTCTTGTGTAAACAATTAAAAATATTAATTATGTCTTAATGTTTTGTATGCATGTGTATGTGTGTGTATATGGCTCATTGTAAAAGATATATTTTCATTCTTAGTGTGCTATGATTATGTTAAATTAATTTGCACCAGGTACTAATAAATAATCATGTAGAAGTATAGTCTCCTTTCTTCACTGTAAAACAGAGGAAGCCTCACAGTTTAAATCTATAAAGTCAAGATGGGTAAAATTAGCACCATTTTTCATTCTGCTTATAATCACTACAATGCTATGCCATTTTCAAGACTTACAACAATTTTTTAATCTGAAAATGAGGTATTACAATTTTTGTTCTTTTGTATTTATAATCCTGGCTATCCTGAAAAATAATGCATGTTGTAAATTAGATTTCCACCACCATTCTTCTCTGGTTATTCAGACACATACATAAATTTAAAAACAATAATTAGAATGCAACAAAGTAGTACTACCCTGTGAGAAGAAGCAAAGGCATTCTAAGACTGGATGAACTACAGGTAATCAAGTCAGAAAGACTATCTAGAACTATTTGGGTTACAGAAGAGAGAGCTTCTGGAATAACAATGGTAAGAGTCTGTACTCTCGATATGACAAAGAATGGGTGGGTGACCTACTTCTGCCCTGAAACTGGAAATAAGAGAGGGGTTTCAGAAGAGAATGAGCTCCAATTAAAGCTCACCATTTGCAGCTGATGAGTATGGTTGTCTAGGGCATTGATGCATGGTGGCATGGCAAAGGGAGAAGACAAATTTTCAAGAACAACAAAGCAAAAAGAAAAGGCACAGGTTTGATTCAAGATCCAGTCCTGAATTGTAGTTCAGAGGTTTATTCACCAATCCACTTGCTGACACATGAAAAGAATCCACTGTATGTTAGCTAATTTATAGCATATGGTATGCCATCTGTGTTAAAACAACTCAGTTTTGGAGCCCAGTTATCATACTCCTGGGAGATGTGCACCTTTGATCTTGAATATAATTCAATATAATTGCTCATTGTTTAAAATTGAAACATGGGAATTTATACATGTAGCTCACATATAGATCTCCAATTCCAGATGGCTGCATTCTTCATCTGTATCTAAGTTTATCAATTGCCTATCAATCAGTTGTCTAAATGTAGATGTCTGATACCATTAGACATCTAACAGGGTGTTGACAGTTATGTCATAGGACTTTCTGAAGACCCAAAATCTTTCAAAGCAACAGCTAGAAGCTATGCAAGACACGTCATTGCACTAGTCACTTTTCATCAATGTTTAACCAACTGAAGCACACCTTTGCTACCTGGATCAGGTGTAGGTGTGAAGAAGATACTGAGCTGGCCATACTTACCATAAATGAGGAACAGCTGTGGAGGCATAACAAAGATGCAGCTCTTTGCAGCTAAGGTATATTGAAGGTTTGATAACTAAGGCACTAGTGAAGTTTAGGAATGTCTGGGCTTACTTATAGTTGAATGGATGAGGAATAATTTTAAATCAAGAAACTGAAAAACAAGCACAAAAAGTCCACCCTAGGCACTCAAGCCTTAGTCTTCCATTTATATCCATGTACAAAGTAGTTCAGTAGTTGGCATTAATTGTATATAGGTTTACATTTTTCCCACTGGTGTATTTTGATCTAAAGCATTTTTGTTGCAACATTAAAGACATAAATACTATCTGTTCTTACTCCTAATTTAATTACTATTTTTAGCTAGATATCAAATGACTTGTTATTAATAATATGATTAACTTTTCACCAAAACTATATTAATAATATTACAGTGGGTAAAAGGCAATGTACAACTTTTTTCATAGTTAAATCCTACCTAAGGTGTTAAGCATGATATTTGCACAAGTAAGATTACAAAAAGCAATCTGGTATATACCAATACATGTTTATCCAGCTATATGACTGTAAAATAAAAGTTAAATATAAAGTTTATGAAAAGCCAAATACTGTTTCATACAGACAATAAAAATAAGCAAGAGAAAATAAGTTAATGGAACTCTGCTGAAAACTCCAAACCACATCAAACCAAAGAAAATGAAATCTTGTAAGGCTATCTTGTAAAGCTATCAAAAAAGTGTGCTAAAAGAAATCTGCTATCAGTCAAGGCCAATGGCACATCATGATGAGATTGCTCTCTCTATATCACGGAAACTCTCCCAGGAGTACTGTACTGAACTATTTTGTTTCCCAGAATATCTCAATTATATTAGTGGGCTGTTTGCTCAAATACTGCTCCATAACAAGTGTGTGTGAACATCTACACAGATTGAATAGACACACAATAAATAATGTTCTGTGATTAATTGCACAGTACTATGATGATTTTTTTGTCACTGTATCATTAAAAAGTCTTTTGACTATCTAATTAGATAACTCAATATATACATTCATTTACTTGGGGGAAAAACTGCTGTTGATTTATTTTTGCTTCCTAATGAAGGTAGTTGAAGGAAATTACTTAAGGAAAATGTTTTTTCAGCAGGCAAGCAGTATTTGTTTCTCAAAACAGTCCGTTATATATCCTGTTTATGTCTTGTTTATTTTGTTTGTTTCTTTTTTTGGTTGGTTGTTTTTGTTGTTTTCTTTTTTTAAATTTTTTTTTGTTTGTTTGTTTGGTAGGCTGGTTGGTTTGGCTTGGGTTTTTTGGGGGGTTTTGGGTTGTTTTTTTTCCTGAAAACCGACATTATAACACAGCTGATCATTTTCTTGGGTCGAATTGGATCCCTACTTTTTCATAGAATCATAAATTCGTTGGGTTGGAAGTGACTTTCAAAGGTTATCTAATCTTACCCCTCTGCAATGAGCAGAGACATCTTCAACTAGATTAGGTTGCCCAGAACCACATCCAGCCTTGCCTTGAGTGTCTCCAGGGATAGTGCATCCACCACTTGTCTGGACAACCTGTTTCAGTATTTTACCACCCTCATTGTGAAAAATATCGTCCTCACATCTAGCCTGAATCTCTCCTAGTTTAAAACCATTACCCCTCATCCTATCTGAACAAGCTCTGCTAAAAAGTCTCTCCTCATCTTTCTTATAGGCCTCTTTTAGGTACTGCAAGGCTGCAGTAAAGTCTTCATGGAGTCTTCTCCAGACCAAAAAACTCTTTCTAAGCTCTTGTTCATAGGAGCAGTGCTCCATCCCTCTGATCATTTTTGAGGACCCTCTCCAACGGGTCCATGTCTTTCCTATACGGACGACCCCAGAGCTGGATGCAGTACTCCACGTGGGGTCTCACCAGAGCAAAGTAGAGAGGGAGAACCACCTCCCTTGAACTGCTGGTCACCCTTCTTTGCATGAAGCCAAGATAAGATTTGCCTTCTGAGCTGCAAGTGCACATTGCTGGCTCATGCCCAATGTTTCGGCGGTTTTAGTAATTTTTCAGTTGAAAACCTTTACATCTGAAGCAGGAATCTTTATTTGATCCATAAAAGCATGGACTTGCACTGCTGGATTTCATACCAGTACTATTAGTACAGTCCGTAATGCCAGTCACATTTTCTATAATAGCTAAATTCTCCTTTGTCCTGATGTCTTTTGACTCTATGGCTTCAGTAAATTTCTAGTTTTGGTGAAAAGTTAATTAATAAAAACATTTAAAAGTTCTCTTTTGATATCTGGATGGAAATTTTCTGAAGAGGCTGATAGACTGCAATATATTGTATACATACCATTTAGTGTACATGAAGGGAAAAAAGGAAGAAATTAATACAATTGAATTGGGCTGACTGAAAAGATTGTAACTACTCTCATATTGCATACACTGCTCATTGGAGAATCTCTTTTTAAAATATACAGTGTAGTGCTGGCCTCTAGATTTGTTCATCTACAGAATTTCATTCATTACCATAGGAACTGAGGTCAGGGTGTTGCACATACATGCTAGGAAGAATGCACTTTTTCAAAGGAGGATAAAATTGTTTTGTGAAAGTCTGACAGAGCAAGAATTTTTACTGTCTAAATAATCACTTGCAGTGGTACTGAAATTTGTTAAAATAGTTCCTGTCAGACAGAAGTTGACCAGGTGTCAGGTTTTACTTACCCGGGTTTTCCTTCTTCAGATGTTCTCTTATACCCTTCAAAATAAATGGAAATTGCTCATTAAATCTTCAAAGGACTGTGTTTGCTGACCCAGCTTTTGACTTTCACAGTATTATTCAATGTTGATGTTCATGATGGGAAGTTAAGTGAAGACTTTAGCCTTACAGCTCCCAAGAGTGTTAGTGATGCATCAAACATTTTGTGCATTATGTTCCAGTGTGTCTCCATTCAAACATGCAAGAAGTATGCAAGAAGTTCAAACCTTGAGCCAGCTCTGCTGTGAGATATTCTGATTTTGTTCCCATTGTATTTCACAGTCTGTGTGTCAGTTGTGATAGGCAGGGTATGGCTTTCTAGTGTCTCTTTTGGTGTAACACTTTCTCCCTGGTGATCTGTTTGGGCTTTCCATCTGACACAGTAACATATTTTTAGTGGACCTGTAACTAGTCATGAGAGAAATACCTCTACACAGCAGGAGGATTGCATATTAGTGATCCTGTCCTGCATTCAGTGAGGAAACAAACCTAAGTATAAATGGGGAAAGCTTCTACATTCAGAAATGGATATACCAGAGCATTTCCTTGTAGAATTCCTTTAAAATTTTGCCCCATTGTTAAGACTTTAATAGTAGAGTTTCTGCTTCTCAGTGGTAACCTTGTCTAGCAGTAAATTTTCAAGATTCAGGGGAATTTGTCTAAAACTTCTGACATAAATAAGAAGCAGTCCCCAGCTGCTTAATTTATTACAAGATCGGTGAGATGCAACTAGCTCCCTGCAGCCCCATCCTGCCTTGATTCTGAACTTTTCTTGGGCAGGGGAGACTACCAGCAGCAATATATTGAACTGCAGCCTGGTACTGAATATCTATTATGAAGACAAATGAAAACAGATAATTTCTCATTTAAAAAAAATAAAAAATCTCCACTTCCCTTTGGTCTTGGTTCAGTCACATGTGTCAGTGGGGCCTATTGAATGACTGTCTTTCTCTCCTGCATATTCTGTGTGCTAAAACATTCTCACTTGCATCCATGGTAGAATACCACAATTCTCCTGAGTACACTCTACTGACCTACACCAGTGAAAAGAGACTCGAGATTTCAGTATTAGTAATTTTATTAATAAATTGGTATCTCTATGCAGCCTTGTGCCAGCGATCATCATTTTGCTTCTTGAAGTTAAGTAAAATAGGTTAGGAAAACAGCATTTTTAGATTGGGCTCAAGACAAAAGATATGCTTATCAGTCCCTGAAAGCTAGGTCTAACTCTGAAGCTCTTTATCCTCCAAAAGGGTGCATATTAGCAATTGTTCCATTTCTTACATTGTCTCAGCTGACAGTACAATAAACTAGAAAGGGATAAGTCTTAAAGAGTTCTAAGCAATTAAATACATCTTTAAGTTATTACCCATTTGGATGTAGCAAGTAGATGTTCTTTCAAAGGAAACTCATCAGTCAAAACAAAAAGACAACTTAAAGTAATCTTAGTACTTTGTCATGGAGTCACATGGGTAAAATTAAGACAACCAATATAGGAAAGGAAAACAAAATGTAGCTTAAATAACCCCATTAGCCTTTTATATACATTAAAGTTTAGTGAAAATCCCCCCAGTAAAATTACAACTCTGTTTCTAAAGTGAGAGTGAGTAACCTGTTCTAATTGAAAACTGAGCCTGGCATATCCATGCCCGTTAGTACCATGCTGCTTTACAGGCAGCTAAGTCAAATGAATTAGCATTATGTAGCCTTGAACACCTACACAGTAGACACTAAACCTGGATTAGTCATCAAATTTTCAACTGCAGGCAATGAAGAGCAGTGGGTACCTTTAGAACTTGGTTCATCTGTGACTATTTTAGGTGTTTAGCTTAGGATCAAGTTAATTGTTCCTTAAATATCCTTATGTCTCCTCACTGACTATAAAGTGAAATGAATAATTCTGATTAGGTCTGCAAATTCAAAGTTCTCAACATTCAAAAGTTCAACAACTTTCTCAGTTTACCTGCACTTTAAAACTCCCTAACTATGACACTGCTTTATAAAAATGATGACCAATTCACTGACAGAATTCATAAATATTGCTAAATTAAGGTATTAATAATGCAGGATAAAGGTAAGAAAACAGGTCTAATGTTCTCAAAAGTTTTTACCTTTCCGTCTTATGGTCCTCAGTGAATAGTAATTCTGTCACACATAGCACCTTGCCTCTCAAAAAATATTTACAGACCGACACTAAAGCACTATGCTTATTACTGCTATTAAAGTCCAGATTCAAGATATTGAACAGAGTGGATGTTTTTGGAGGGAAAAATGCACTATCAAGTGCCTTTTGTTATCCTCTTGGATAAGCTACAAGAAAGCTGCTGGAAAAGACACAAGCGCTGTCTTATTTTTTAGGGCAAATACTATCATGACAATGTTTATTTAGAGAGACAAACAGATTGATTATACTTCATACAAAAGGATATATGACCTGGAATAACCAGACTAAGATGCCACAGTTAAGAATATCTAGTCTAATGAATGCACTGCCAGCTACATACAGGTGCAAGGGTAGCCCTTCAGGCACTGAACTTATGTAAAAGATAACTAGATAGAAAACTGGGGGCTGATTTTCTTATATTGTGGATGAAGGCCTTTGAAGGTGTGCTTCACAGCATTACAATGTCAAAATACTGTGTAGCCTTGGATCAAAGACTTTCAAGTACTTTTTCTGAGGGTTGCACTGGGCTAAATTTTACTTTTGGAAGCAGTTTGCGTTTAATTACGGTTGACTTCTGTGTCTAAGGCAAAAATAGCCAATTCATGGTTATATAGTTGCATATGGCACTTAAGCAGATGAAATACGGCTTATATGCTGGAACAGTATCACACAACTGCAGCATGCTGTACTGGTACACAGATTGCTGCATATGCTACAGCCCTGGCTGAAGGAGGAAACAAGCCAATGAGGTAGCTCCAGAAGTCACTGTTAGCTTCAAAGACTTCCTAGGACCACCTGTACACTCAGTCCCGATCCATGCTACTGCAGCAGTGGGGACCTACTGCCAAAGGCAGCTGTGAACCTCCCTCAGATCTCCTGATCCCCTCAGAATCCTAAAAATAAGAGCTGCTCCAGATAGGAACTAGGATGTGGAGTGATGTTTTCATCTGACTCTAATTAGAACAGCTGTTGTTAATATTAAAAAAAAATAATTTATAAAGAGACACCATAAAAATAGTAAAATGTCAAAATTAAAAACATGTATTTATTAACTGGAATGTTTATAGGAATATTGTGTCACTTTCTCAGTTTTCTTATCAGGAAAGTAATTTTAATTATTTTTTTTTCTTTCATTCTAATTACAAATATCTGTGAAAGGTATACCAATATGAACGAGCTAAGTAAGCAGCTAGAACCTAATCCAAGTAAGTTTTATCATCCTGGTTTCCTATACTTACATTTTTTAATACATGATGATGATTAGTGTTTCTGTTGTTCTTTAGTTTACTGGAGAAGTAACTTTTGCTTAGAAAATCATAGTACAGAAGATAATGAGGAAAATATCTTTAAAACGTGTTTCTCTGTTCCAAACAGATGAACTCACCATTGGGCATTTAACACAATAGGTTTTCTTATGTTAAAAAATATTTCTGTATATATAATTCTTACAAAAGCAGGAGTGTGTCAACTGCCCATCCAAGCTGTTTTCAGAGATATTCAAACACAAGGCAGGAAGCCTTCTGTTTCTTTGCACTGACTGCACTTTCTTAACCACACAGACTTAGCAAGACAAAACCATATTTATAGTTCATCTCTTTCATCTCTAGATACCACTGCGCATTTTCTGAGAAGGTGGACTGTAAATTCTCGTTCTGGGGTTTTAATTTCCTGGGAATCTGCAGATTCTCACTGTGCAACAAAGACCCCTTGGACTTGCCTAATTTTTACTGGTATGACTCACAGTATAACTGAACTGCATCTGTTCCATCTGCCTTCACCTTATTTATGAGATATTCTATAATATTTTTCAAAAATGTTTTTTATTTCTCATTTCAATCTGCTGAACAGTGACAAATGGAGATAAAAATGAGGACAAAAAAAAAAAAAAAAGGAATCATGCAGAACAAAAAACCTCATTTATCAAGCCAGAAAATCCAGTCCTTGTAAAGCTGGTATTATCCCATTTATAAGCTAGTTCACATACTTGGGTATCAACAGGTCATTTTCTTGGGTACTATCTGAAGTCTCATCTTTTAATCTTAACTGTAAATTTTTATGGGTGCTTAACCCATGACAAGAATGTGACATTCAAATCAGTGGAGGTTTCTTCTTTTGATCCCCTTCTTGTACAGCTTTTACAAGGAGTATCTTAAAGCATAAGTATCACACATTTCTCATGTGAGGGAAGACTGGCAAATTTATGAGGACATATACACATTCAGACAGCAATTGATTGCTATTAAAATGGTTGAAATATGTTCGCACAGGTGTGGAATTCAGACTAAGCAGACTGTAGAGCTTAACTGTTCTACCAGATAGTTCATTTTATAGCCATTGATATATATTCTTTCCCTGATTTCAAAACATTTGGTATACAGCAGCAAATTTATTCTATTTGGTTTTGTTTTGTTTTGTTCTTTTTTAACCTTATACATGTTATAACTATATCTGTAGATCCTTATAATTTATCAAGGAGAAAAAAAAAGAGGAAAAAATATTAATATTTCTACAATAACAAAATCACTTTTTTTTTTACACTTTTCTTCTTTCCAAATATCTTCAAGCATTTTATAAGCATAAAACAAGACTGAGAAAATGGCTACGAGGTTGACATAACCATTCTACAGGCAGAGAAATGCAAGGAATCTCCATATTTTTTGTCAGTATCATACAAGACATAGCAGCTCATTGCAGACTAGGAAGTTGTGAGTATACCTCTTATCTAGCTATGTGAAAGCCAAGAGAGACTGTATTTTGACTCCTGCAGCTGCCAGTTCAATCTACATTAACCCCCTCACCTATGTGTGCATATCCGTATGTATCCTCCAAACACAAAGTGGCATAGAAGGACACACATAGGATCATAGAATGGTTAGTGTTGGAAAAGATATTCTAGTTCCAAGTCCCCTGCCATAGGCAGGGACGCTTCACACTAGACCACATCACCCAAGGCTCTGTCCACCCTGGCCTTGAACAGTGCCAGGGATGGAGCATTTACCACTTTGGGCAACCTCTGTTAGTGCCTCACCATCCTCACAGTAAAGAATTTCCTCCTTATATCTAACCTGAACTTCCCCTGTTTAAATTTAAACCCGTTGTCCTCTAGCTACAGTCCCTAAAGAAGAGTATCTCTCCAGCATCCTTGTAGGCCCCATTCAGTTACTGGAAGGCTGTTATGAGGTCTCCATGCAGCCTTCTCCAGCCTGGACAACCCCAGCTTTCTTATCCTGGGAGTTTGTGGGAAAGACCAATATCACAAAGCAGAAGTTTTACTATATGATGAGCTTATGCTTTTCCACACAGATTCCCAGATTTTAAACTAGCAGGTGCCACTGCAATAATCCAGCCTGATTTTTTTAATCAGACATTCCAGCTCATCAATAGGCATTTTAAGGCTCTAGTACTGATCTAAACTGGAGCTGGGATCTGCCTGAATCGTCTGTGTCAGAGACTGCTGGGCCAGAACATAACTCTTACAAGCCTGATGAATGCACAAGGATGTAATCCCCAAAGGACCATACAGAATATCTACTGATTAGGCAAAAGAATACATTCTGGCCTAAAAAGATACATTTTTTTTTTTCTGATTCCCTCAGCTGTACCAGGATCCATGTTTGCTGAGTGCCCTAAGGAGAAATCTTCCAACTGGAATCAAGAAACTTAAAGTAAGATTCATTGTACATGTCTAGGTCAGAGCTAGTCCCCTGAATTGCCTTTCTAACTAATGAAGAGATATAAGCACTTGGATGGTGTGACTGATTCAGCAGGAAGTTGATGTCTAAAATATGTCAGATGAATCACTGCTTTTTTCTTTTCCCTGATTACAAAATGAGAATAAAATGAGTCACCTGTGATCAGATATCTCCACTGGAGATACCTGGTTAGGTGGGTTGAATCCCACCCTGAGCTTCCTCTGAGGCAGTCAGACCACTTTCTGACAAATTCAATACCCAGCAATGAGCAGACCTGTCACCTTCCATGTATTTAGAACAGTGGAACTTATCCCTGAGCACAGTCAACAGACACAGACTGTTGTCTTTGGCATTTAGTGAAGAAGATGACTGACAGGTCAAAATACATTGGGAAATCCTGTTGTCCCAATGTCAGTGTGACAGGGGACAAAACAGCCTGCAGTTTAACCATGAAAATTGCCACTGCCAACACTTTTGCCCTGCCAGAAATAAGGAGCACACAGAGGTGTTTCTTGTGGATGACAGAAAATCCCCAAATTCATATAGAAAAAGCATCCTGATTTCCCTGAGATTGAAAGGAGGATTTTTTATTTCCTCTTAATTAACTGAAAAAATGGAACTCCTAGGAAAAAAAGATGTGTATTTTAATTTATCATAGATTGGTGCTTATATGAACTAAACACATATTCATAACTGAAGCCTCATAGAGACCTTAGAATTTCTGAAAATCTTTCCTAACCAATCACTTAAACCACTGGAAGATTTTTATTATTATTTTTGCCTTATATCAAATAAAATTTAATCATGCACCTGCAGTTAAATTCTTAAGGTTAAAAATTTGAAAGCTATTATATCTATCTAGAAAGATATATCTTCTCTCTTAATACACTTTTTTCCTGCTAGACTTTAAATCTGTCTTATATGCTTCTGTGGAATTCACTAGAATTTTTCACACCTATCACAACAGTCTGGTTAGTAGTAAACATTTTCCCATATTCCATGTATTTCAGCACTGACTTTGCTGGTTTGCATCCGATTTGTTTCCTTTCCTGTATTTTGTCACAAATTTATAGCAACTGCATGACAGTAAATTTTGCAGCACTGAGTAATAGGTTATGAAGTTGTTTTTAGCACATCTATTAATTTTCTGCCATCACAGAATGCTTAGGGTTGGAAAAGACCTTAAGATCATCTAGTTCCAATGCCCCTCCCATAGGCAGAGGTGCCTCACACTAGACTACACTGTCCAAGACTTTGTCTAACCTGGCCTTGAACACTGCCAGGGATCTTCATTTCCTGTGTTTTACTTGACATATTAGGCTATTTGTGAACTGCTCCTTTATTGATATTTGCTTTAATCTTGTTTATTTCTCTTTAATTTAGTTTAGGAAAATGCTCAGCTGGTCAAGTCTTAAGGGTACCTATGCCAAACCGATAAGACATACATCAACACCAAGCCAGGTGCTTTTCAGGCACTGGGTAATAGATCTGAGTAGATGAATCACAACAAATAATCTAGTCAATAGTCTAGACTCTCTTTTTCTTCACATTTATTCAACAAATAACATGTCAAACATAATATTCTTCAGATTGATGGTTTTGGAAATTCTGGCAGTGCTGCTTGACGAAAAACGGCCATGTTAGGTTGTTCCTGTTCCTTTACTTAGTAAGCCAGCTCACTTTCCGACAAGGCTGCATTTCCCCTTTTGCACCCAACATGCAGGGAACAAGGCTGTGCTGTAATTTGGACAGATGGCTGCAGCACAGATTGTTGCAGTTCATACCTTTATCTCCAGAACTGCTCATTCAGCAACCAAGGTGGTGCTTTTATATCAGCACAATGTAACACAGAGGCTCCTAAATGCAAAGCTGAGGCTTGATTTCAATAATTCCTCAGAGGTGTTAATCTGAAAATTGTTTTCCATATATTTTTCTGCAAAGGAAGTGGAGTCTTTGTGAAGACTCAATGAAATACAGAAGGAAAAAAGCTAAAGTAAATCAACTTATTGCTGAAAAAAATAATCATAGCTAATTTTTGCACAATTAAAGTCATTCTACTATGGGTTTTGTTGTTTCATAATGGAATTCACTTCTGCAAAAAAAAGAAATGACTGTGCAATAAAAAAAAAAAAAAACCTACAATTTCTTTGCAAGGATTAAAATATAGTCACTGCCATACTCCCTGTGTTAATTGATAAGGCTGACTGAAGGGTGCCATGGAGCTGCTTCGAAAACATATGCTTTTAAATTAAAGCCAAGAGGATGGACTGTGCCTTCTTAACAAGGGGCTGATGCTTCCTGTCCTCAGTGCTATCTTGGCCTCAAACTGAGTAGCAAAAAGGAAGACTTACACATAATCTGAGGGTTTTGATGTCCCATGTTTCAGTGCTGTGCTAACAGAGAGACTGCCAAGAAGGCTGCCAGCAGTTCTGGATGAGGTGACTGTGGTCATGATATTTAGAAACACAGTAGTAAATATTGTTGTGTGTTTGTAAAAGAAATGGAAGAAGTTGTGAGATTTGCCTTTATTAAGTGTGCAGCTGGTGGAGTAGGCCTCTTCACTGACTGACAAAGGTATAGGTACTAGTGTTAAAACCTGTTCAAAGACAAAAGGAATGAATATGTGCTATTGGTGTTTTACAGCACAGATCAAAGAAGGCAACAATTTCACAGCTGTCAGAGGTCTGAACTCTACTGCACTCTGTAGTTCTACATTCATGTAAACAAAGTTTTTGCCACTGAATTTCTAGGTTCCTATTTTTTTAATTTACTCTTTATTTCACAAAAAGAAAAAGAAGAAGTAGTAAAGAGATGTTTCTACTCTCTCATTAGCCACTGATACATTCTAAATTCTAGTTTGTTACATATTTCATCAGGTGGTGATGTGGCCAAACAAAAGGTTCTTTCTGATGTTATCAGGCTACCAAAGGGATTCACGTATTACAAACTTGACTAATAAGGAATATATCCACTTGAAATATGTTATAGATGAAACATTATTACATCTTTCCTCTTCTTAGAACCACAAATACTTTCATGTGTCTCTCTTGCTACCATAAGCATTATACTCTTTCAGTCATCTGTTAAGAGTTTTATAAGTAATTTGCACTTTAAACCAATTCCTTGTTTTCTGTCTTTGTCTTCAAATGTGAATACTTGTATGTACAGGAGACACTGGCTGGGTGGATAGTTGTGCATTGCCCTAGCTGTAAAACCTGAGTCACCCTCTGTCCCATACCTCCTTTTACAACAAGCATCACCTGCTGCTCTGCTTTAGCTAGGCATCTCCACCTTTGTGCTTGCCTGCTCAGTCCCAGTCTTGGTATCCCATACTACCGTACCCCAAGACACGTGTTTTCAGGGAAATGGTTTTGATATGACCTCAGATTTGGAACTGGAAACCTGCGAGGTGGTTGGTCCTATCAAAGCCACCAAATTTCAGGGCAAGCCAGTAATTATGGAATTTTGGAACATGCAGAAAAACAGTCTTCAAACTAAGAGAATTTGCTAACGTAGCTATGGCTTTTCCAAAGTTTGAGCTGGCCCATATCCAGCTAACTCACCTGTGAGGGCAGACATACCCTAGTAATGATTGTCTGTTTCAATGCTGCTTTAAAGATGTGGACACCTATCTAGGGTAAATTAGCTAAGGCTTCCCACAACATTAATATTTCGAGCTAGAGACATGTCATAAGAAATAGTAAGTCAATCTGAACCTGCACAACCTAAAAGGGAAGATTTTGCACTCATTAACAATTCCTTAGTACTGAAATCTTTATTATCCTTTGAATATTTTCCATGTTTAGGCCCACAGAAACCTTTCCTGAAATGACGGCTGTAGAAATACCATCACCTTTGTGCTTTTAGTGGGTTAGTTTAACTGCCATTGCTCGTTTGCATGGTTAAAACTTAAACTAGCTTTGCATAGTATCTATAAGGGAAGCACAAGCATGGCATATAGATCCACAGTAAAATTAACTTATAAAATCGCATATTAAAAATACAGAAATCATAGTGAAAATAATTGAATAATATAGATAATTAATGAAATCTGATTGACTATCTTATTCGGTTAATTTTGCCTTTTCTGTATTAGGCATGTTTAGAATATTTGTTACATTCTGTATCAGTATTGCTATTATCTGCTATCTAATTATTTAGTTCTTTACGATCTGCAAGCAACTCCAGAACTGTAAAAACCTGTTTGTTGTTCACTCTTCACTACTTTTTAGGAATACTAACTTATTCATGAAATCATATAATTTCTTATTACCTCACAGCATTCACAACCTGCCTGACCAACCCATTCCAGTGCCTCACCACCCTTACAGTCAAGAACTTCCTCCTTATATCCAATCTAAACTTCCCCTGTTTAAGTTTTAACCCGTTGCCCCTTGCCCTATCACTACAGTCCCTAAGGAAGAGTCCCTCCCCAGCATCCCTATAGCCCCCCTTCAGATACTGGAAGGCTGCTATGAGGTCTCCACGCAGCCTTCTCCAGGCTGAACAGCCCCAACTTTCTCAGCCGATCTTCATATGGGAGGTGCTCCAGTCCCCTGATCATTCTCGTGGCCCTCCTCTGGACTTGTTCCAGCAGTTCCATGTCCTTTTTATGTTGAGGACACCAGAACTGTACACAGTACTCCAAGTGAGGTCTCATGGGAGCAGAGTAGAGGGGCAGGATCACCTCCTTCGACCTGCTGGTCACGCTCCTTTTGATGCAGCCCAGTAATAATCAATTGTCCACTCAGCTGCACTTTCTACAGTAGCATAAGTTTGTGTAAATATTTAATAAATAGTAGTTTCATTTCACTTTAACTTCTATGTGTTTGATGTGTTCTATTAATGGGCAGCTGCTGTTAGGAATTTTAGATTAAGACAAACAACCCAGTCCAAATAGGTAATATTGCTTGTTTGACAACTGGTTTATTATTCTGGCACTTTACTGTCTCCTGACTACATTAAATTTATCCTTAAAAAGGAACAGAAAACTCTCTTTTTCACAGTTTCTAGTTCTAAATCTAGCATACAAATTTAACATGACAATTCCTCATGGGCCAATTAATTTTTCCAAGCTATTTTCTTGGATGAATATTTACTAAGTTGGCGGAAAAAAACATTTAATATGAATGTTTTTGTCCACAGAAACTCAGCTTTTCCAGATTGCTTTACTTAGAGAACTATTAAATTCAAATCTGTTTTTACACTTTTTACACAAATGTAATCAGCATTTCCATCAGACCTGTTCAGTTATTTAAAAATCAGGGCATTATATTTAGGTACCTAGATGCATCTTTAAGAACCAGGTCCAGAAATGGGCTAAAGCTGAGTTTTGGCAAATTTGAGCTTCTTTGAGTGTTTAAGATGCCAAGGCAAAAAGTCAACATGGTTCAAAAAAGCCTCTTACTTGACTGCTGTTAGATTCAGCTGAAATGGGAATATACTTTATACATCCTGTCACACTTGGGGTGGCCCCCAAACCCAAACTTACCACTCTGGAAAGCTCACCCCACTGGCAAGTCTGTCCTTCTGAAGTGATTTTACCATTCACCGTATGCTTCAGGAGAGATGAGGAAGATGCAGGGCATGAGGCTGCACTGAGGGGGGCAAGCAGTTGCTCTTAACTGAATGCAGTGCTTCAGATGCTTTGCCATGACCTTAATGTAAAACTGAAACCCTACTTCTTTCAGAAAGTAGGACACATGGTTGGGAGATGGAAGACCTGTGTTTTGTCTTCATTGCCCCAAAGTATTTCTAAATTACCATCTAAGCACAGTAAGTGAGTGTAAAACACACAAATGGTTCTTAAGGACCCTGAACCCAGGCACCCACCCATTGGCCCACCTTAACCAGCACATGTGCAGTCATCTTCCTCTTCTTTTTTTTTTTTTTTTTTTTTTCTCTGGTGATCTCACTCCATTTTTCTCTCACTAGAATCATAGAATAGTTAGGGTTGGAAAGACCTTAGCATGATCAAGTTCCAGCCACCCTGCCATGGGCAGGGACACCTGTCATGGTTTAAACCTAGCCAACCACACAGTTTCTACAACCCCCCCCCCCCCCCCCCCCCCCGCTTTCCTTCCCCCTGGGAAGGAGAATCGAAATAATGTAACTCCCACAGGTTGAGATAAGAACAGCCCAGTAACTAAGGTATAACACAAACCACTACTGCTGCCACCAATAATAATAATGACAAGGGAAATAACAAGGGAAGAGAATACGATACCATCCGCTGAAACAAGCCCAACCGAGAAGAGAGTGCCCTTCCGGATAACTCCCAGTTACCTCCCCGGGCATGGCGTGCTGCGGCATGGAATACCTCTTTGGTCAGTTTGGGTCAGGTGTCCTGTCTCTGCTTCCTCCCGTCTTTTTCTCCTCCCTGGCTGAGCACAAGACTCACAAAGTCATATGGCCAGTATAAGTATTTGAGCAGTAACTAAAAACATCTGTGTTATCAGCTCTGTTCCCAGGCTGAAAGTCAAAATACAGCACTGCACCAGATAGTAAGAAGGAGAAAAAGTAACTGCTACTGCTAAACCCAGGACAGCACCTCACACTAAACTATGCTACCCAAGGCTCTGTCCAACCTGGCTTTGAACACTGACAGGGATGGAGTATTCACAACTTCCTTGGGCAACCCATTCCAACACTGACAGGGATGGAGCATTCACAACTTCCTTGGGCAACCCATTCCAGTGCCTCACCACACTCACAGTAAGGAACTTCTTCCTTACATCCAATCTAAACTTGTCCTGTTTAAGTTTTAACCTGTTACCTCTTGTCCTATCACTTCAGACCCTAATGAAGACTGCCTCCCCAGCATCCTTATAGGCCTCCTTCAGATACTGGAAGGCTGCAACGAGTTCTCCATACCTGTTTTCATACAAGAGGTGTTCCAGTCCCATGATCATCCTCATGGCCCTCCTCTGCACTTGTTCCAACAGTTTCATGTCCTTTTTATATTGTGGACAGAAGAACTGCACACAATGCTCCAAGTGAGGTCTCACGAGAGCAGAGTACATGGGCAGGATAACCTCCTTCTACCTGCTCGTCATGCTCCTTCTGATGCAGCCCAGCATGCTGTTGGCTTTCTGGGATGCAAGCACACTCTACAGCCGGCTCATGTTCATTTTCTCATCAACCAACACCCCAAGTCTTTTTCCGCAGGGCTGCTCTGAATCTTTTCTCTGCCCAACCTGCAGCTGTGCTTGGGATTGCTCCGACCCAGGTGTAGGACCTTGCACTTGGCATGGTTAAACTCCATGAGGTTGGCATCAGCCCACCTCACAAGCGTGTCAAGGTCCCTCTGGATGGCATTCCTTCCCTCCAGCATATCAACCGAACCACACAGCTTGGTGTCATCGGCAAAATTGCTGAGGGTGTGCTCAATCCCACTGTTCATGTCACCAACAAAGATGTTGAACAAGACCCGTCCCAACACCGATTCCTGAGGAACACCATTCATTGCTGGTCTCCAGCCAGACATTGAGCCATTGACCACAACTCTTCGTGTGCGACCATCCAGACAGTTCTTTATCCACCGAATGTCCAACCTATCAAATTGATGTCTCTCCAATTTAGAGACAAGGATGTCATGAGGGACAGTGTCGAATGTTTTGCAGAAGTACAGGTAGATGACATCAGCTGCTCTACTGCTGTCCATCAGTTCTGTAGCCCCATCATAGAAGGCCACCAAATTGGTCAGGCAAGATTTCCCCTTAGTGAAGCCATGCTGGCTGTCACCAAGCACCTTGTTGTTTTTCATGTGCATGCCTTCCAGGAGAATCTGCTCCAAGATTTTGCCAGGCACAGAGGTGAGACTGACTGGTCTGTAATTCCCAGGATCATCCATTTTTCCCTTCTTGAAAATGGGAGTTATATTTCCCTTTTTCCAGTTGTTGGGAGCTTCACCTGACTGCCACGATTTTTCAAATATGATGGCCCGTGGCTTAGCAACTTCATTTTCCAGCTCCTTCAGGACCCACGAATGGATTTCACCAGATCCTATGCACCAGAAAGATACTAGTGAGTATCTAGTGAGCTCAACCTCATTATTCTCCTAGGACAACCTTTTGGGAAACCTAAGTGAAAGAAATATACCATTTTAAAGAAATAGGCATACCCTTGGAAGTAGAGGTTTTTATAATTTGAAAATAATCCACAGCATGTTGATTGTTACTTTCCAGAGCAGAGCTGAGTTGTCATCTTGGGAAGAACAGGGTTCTACCATAACTGGCACTGGAAGACTGCTATGAGTTCTCCACGCAGCTTTGTCTTCTCCAGGCTGAACAGCCCTAACTTTATATGTATATAAACATATGCATTTATATATATAAACATATGTATAAATACATAAACTTATATCCATTTTGTTATACAGATACATGAACTCATACTGTTCTTTAAGGTGTAATTGAATGCAAATATTAAAATAAATATTCCATGTCTTTTTGTGCAAAACATTCTAATTAAAATGTTGAATGTATTGATTTTTCTCCCAGTGTCCAATAAGATATTTCCTAAAAGACATGACAATTTTACTTTACTTATTTTTAGGTATAGAGATTCTAACTCTTTTTATCTAACTAAAAAAGTATAAGATTAACTTAAAGAAAAAACTTAATTGTTAGTCCAATCCGAGTCTTCAAGCTATAACTTCACAGCTGTATGTGACGCTCATACTCCAATTGAGACGATATCCGATCACAGATTTGAATTGGGAACAAATTCTTTCATAAAAAAAAACTTTGGCTATAACAGAAGCTGAAAGTTATCAGATATCTCCCACAGAAACGAAATTTGATAATATGGGAAAGTGAGTCTGGAATGCACAGACAAAGTCCTTAACAAGGTGCCAGAACACATATTAGGGCCACAGTGATCCCACAGTCCAGAAGTTTGGTTCAGGGTTTTGGCCAAACTCTGATTTCCTCCTATTTCATGGGTTGTCAGAACCTTGGCAAATATGATCGCAAGCAGCTATTATCCTTGCATTTTTAAAGAAATAAGATGTGACAGTTCTTTTTACCACTTTGATTATCTTTTTCTCATTTTCCTTAAAAAAGGGAAGTGATTTTACTCTTAGAATGGATGCTGTCAAAATAATATTGGATGTTTTCATTAATTTACAAGGGAAAAGGTGCAAAGATGAGTGCATCATATCATTGCAAGTATAAAAGTTTTTGGCAAACTTTGAATATATCCTTTGTTACATGTTATAGTAAAAGCTCTTACAAGCTATGGAATAAATTATACTCCTATTACAGACTCATAATAGATGGTACTCAGTTGGATACCTGTATCTAATTTTAGAAATACTTGAATCACCACAAAAATCCTTTGCTAACATTCATTTAAGGTTTAATAGAGTTTTTATTAAAATAGATCTTCAAATTCTGTAATTTTATAAGAAGCTTAAATCAAGGCCAGTGAAGGAGAGAGAAAATATTGTATTTCTCTGGGATATATGCTACTCTGGGAGATGATTTGTTCTCTAGAAATATCTTATTCTTGTGTCCCTTGACATACTCAAATACTGCATTTCAACCCTTGAGGACTGCCAATGTTACTCATTCCCATTTGCTGTGATTTAGCCCCATCCAGCAACTAAGCACCACGCAGTCACTTGCTCACTCTGGTGGGAGGAGGTAGAGAGTCAGAAGAGAAGTGATAATGCTCACGGGTTGAGGTAAAGACAATAAGTGAAACCAAAGCTGTGCAAAACAAAGAATTCATTCACCACTTCCCATTGTCAGGCAAGTGTTCGGCTATCTCCCTGAAAGCAGAGCTCTATCTCATGTAATAATCACTTGAGAAGAAAAACGCTACCTCTTTGAACATCTCCTTCCTTCCTTCCTCCTCCCTGCCCTACCCCACTTTATATGCAGAGCATGAAGTCACATGGGATGGGATATTCCTTTGGTCAGTTGGGGTCAGCCAACAGTCTGAGCTGTGTCCTCTCCCAGCTTCTTGTGCATCCCCCAGCCTGCTCGTTGGTGGGGTTGTGTGAGAAGCACAAGAGGTCTTGACTCTCTAAGTCAAGAAAACATCCCTGTGTTATTAGCACTGTTTCCAGTAAGAATCCAAACCATAACCCCATATGAGCTGTTACGAAGAATATAACTACCCCAATCAAAACCAGCAAACCAGCATAGCACACATTCAATGTCCTCTGTAATCAGATATTGGTCACCGACAGTTACTAATGTTAGCTATTTCATTAAAGCATATATATTACCATAATCAACCTATCTAGGTATTCTTCAGAAACTTTTCTGACCACATCTAGTACACATGGATTTTCAAAACAAAGACTGATAGTTACTGTTAGGAATAGAAGCTGAACTCCCCTGCAGATACCATCAGATGACAAAATTATCATGTTCAAACAGTAATCTCTTGAAACCAACTACTGAAATTCTTTTGATTTATTCTTTAAAGGAAGGAAATATATTAACCTTACTTGATAACTAATATTTATTCATAATAACCCCCATGTTTCTGTACCCACAAAAGAAAACAAGAAGAAAATGATCCACAGTGCCATTCAGGAAAAAACCTAGTTATTGCATGACCATATAGTTAAGTAAAACCTTCTTTGTTGTAGGAAAATTTGGAAAGTTGTGCAGGGTTCCTTCAGATATTCAATATGTTGAAGCATTATACTACATCACTCCCTCTTTTAGTCCACTTTCTGCTCCTGGTACTCAGTGATGTCACAGCATCTTGAGATGCCCTCTGACAAAGAGGTTTCTAGTATCGTCAGAAATACCAATGGGTTTCAGTTTATTTATTCCTTTGCAAATAAATAATTATTTCAGCTTTCATTAGTAAATGGATACAAATAATCTCTTTAGAGTCTCCTGTACACTGTTCAAATTGCTGCTGCCACTGGTTAACAGCTGTGATTAAAAAGCAGGCACTGACACCAGAAAGAAAACTCCTCTCCTGCCATAGCTGGCAAGGTAACAGCCAAGATGTGAAACAGACAATCCCCCAGAGGGAGGTGCTGGCGCAAAGAGCAGGGAGGCTGCAGAGACCCAAGAGGCAGTGCTGCCCACCTCAAGGGCCCCCACCAAGGGCATCACTCCTCCAAGAGACTTTCCCCCCTAGCCACTTCCCAGTGCAGTTTCAGCTGTGAACCCCTGTGAGGTCACAACTCCTGCAGTGAACCTGCTCCAGTGTGGACTCCTCTCTGAACAGGGCCACAGGCCCACAGGTCCTGCTAAGAGCCTGCTCCAGGACAGGCTTCCCACAGGGCACATCCTCCTTTGGGTATCCTCCTGCTCCAGTGTGGAGTCCCCCACGGACTGCAGGCAGAGATCTGTCCTACCATGGACCTCCATGGGCTGCAGGGCACAGCTGCCTCAACATGGGCTGCATCACCGGCTGCAGGGGAATCCGCACTCTCATGCCTGGAGCATCTCCTCCCCTCCTTCTGCACTGACCTGGGTATCTTGTGGAGACAGTATTCTCACAGGAGAATGGATAATTGGTACATAAACTCTGAATAATCCTGAAAGATACAGCAAGGCCATGAGAGGCCCGAGGAAGCTTAAACAAGCAGGATAAGAAGAAGCTGGAATTCACTGAGTTGTGAGAACTGTGGTCTGTTGGTAAGCTTTTGAGGTCAAGTTCTCACACCTGTGCTTAACCAATTATACGTTAGTCACTAAGGGTCTTCAAGACATGTATCCAATCATAATATGCCAAATCACTGTAAGTGCATGTAAGAAATAGTGTATAAGGAGTTAAGGCTTTGCAATAAACAGCTTTTGTCTGATCATATTGATCTCTGATTGGGTCCATATATTTTCTGTGGCAGTGTCTGCAGAGCTATTTTTCTCACACATTCTCACTCCTTTCTCTGTCTGCAGTTGAGGTTGCCGAGGTTTTGCCCTCACCCCTTCTTAAATACATTATCCCAAGACATCACCACCATTGTTGATTGGCTCAGCTTTAGCCAGCAGTAGGTCTTAGAGACAGCTGTCATTGGTCCTGTCAGACACATGGGAAGCTTCTATCAGCTTCTCAACAGAGTCCACACTATAAACCCTCTTCTACCAAAACCTGGACACACAAATCTAATACATCTGGGTAAAAAACGGGCAGATAGGCCGAGTCCAAAAGGTGCTGCTGAATGGGGTGAAATCCAGTTGACAGTCAGTCACAAGTGCTCTCTAAGGCTCAGTACTGGGGCCAGTTCTGTTTAATATCTTTATCAATGATCTGGACAAATGGACTGAGCGCACCCTTAGTAAGATTGCAGACAACACCAAATTGTGGGGGGGTGCTGATGTGCTTGGGGTTAGGAAGGCACTACGGAGGGATCTAGGCAAGCTGGCTGGCTGGCTGGCTGGCTGGCTGGCGTGAGGCCAATTTTATGGGGCTCAACAAGGCTCAGTGCCATGTCCTGAGGGAAAGAGTGGCTAGGATGCTGTATGGAAGAAAAGGAGCATGACCAGCAGGTCAAAGGAGGTGATCCTGCCCCTTTATTCTGCTCTCGTGAGACCTCACTTGGAGTATTGTGTACAGTTCTGGTGTCCTCAACATAAAAAGGACATGGAACTGTTGGAACAAGTCCAGAGGAGGGCCACGAGAATGATCAGGGGACTGGAGCACCTCCCATATGAAGATCGGCTGAGAAAGTTGGGGCTGTCAGCCTGGAGAAGAGAAGGCTGCGTGGAGACCTCATAGCAGCCTTCCAGTATCTGAAGGGGGCATATAGGGATGCTGGGGAGGGACTCTTCATTAGGGACTGTAGTGATAGGACAAGGGGTAACGGGTTAAAACTTAAACAGGGGAAGTTTAGACTGGATATAAGGAGGAAGTATTTTACTGTGAGGGTGGTGACACATTGGAATAGGTTGTCCAGGGAGGTTGTGAATGCTTCATCCCTGGCAGTGTTCAAGGCTAGGTTAGACGAGGCCTTGGGTAATATGGTTTAGAGCGAGGTGTCCCTGCCCATGGCAGGGGGTTGGAACTTGATGATCTTAAGGTCCTTTCCAATCCTAACTATCCTATGATTTTACGATTCTATGACCTGGGGTGTTGGTCAACAGTCAGCTGAATACGGACCAGCAGTGTGTCGAGATGGCCAAGAAGGCCAATGGCATCCTGGCCTGTATCAGCAATAGCATGTCCAGCAGGGCCAGGGCAGCGATCATTCCCTTCTGCTCAGCACTGGTGAAGCTGTACCTCGAATCCTGTGTTCATTTCTGGGCCCCTCATTACAAGAGAGATATTGAGGTGCTGAAGTCTGTGTGAAGAAGGGCAGCAAAGCTGGTGAAGGGTCTGAAGCACAAATCTGATGGGGAGCGGCTGAGGGAACTGGGGGTGTTTAGTCTGGAGAAAAGGTGTCTCAGAGGGGGACCTTATCGCTGTGGAGAGCTACTGAGAGGAGGATGTAGTGAGGGGGGTATCAGTCTCTTCTCCCAAGTAACAAGTGAGATTTGATATCAGGAAAAATTTCTTCCAAAAGGGTTGTCAAACACTGGAACAGGCTGCCCAGGGTAATGGTTGAGTCACCGTCCCTGGAGGTAAATGTGGCACTGAGGGAAATGGTTTAGTGGTGTACTTGGCAGTGTTAGGTTAATGGTTAGACTTCAGGATTTTAAAGGTCTTTTCCAACCTAAATGATTCTATGTTACAGACATTTCAGGTAAATTTTTACATTCTAGATGAAATAATGAAGGAATAGGCATGCATTGTCTTTTATTTATGAAGTATTTCCTTGTCATGTTTCTAAATTATGCAGGTCTTCCATAAAATCTACAAGAATCCTCTAGTATTCATTTACCTTTCTCATTCAAGTGATGCACACATCTTTTATAATTAATTAAGGACCTTGATTGCATTTATGCATTGTCCTGGGTTCAGCAGTAGCAGTCAATTTTTTTCTTTCTTAGTAGCTGGTGCAGTTTTGTGTTTTGACTTTCGGCCTGGGAACAGAGCTGATAGCACCAATCTTTTTAGTTACTGCTCAGTAATGTTTGGTCTGACCAAGGACTTTCTGAATCTCATGCTCTGCCAGGGAGGAGGGGAAGCCAGGAGGAAGCAGAGACAGGACGCCTGACCCAAACTAGCCAAAGAGGTATTCCATAGCACAGTACGTCATGCCCGGGATGTAACTGGGAGTTACCCAGAAGGGCACTCACTGTTTGGTTGGGCTTGGTAGGCAGGTGGTATTGTATTCTCTTCCTTGCTATTTCCCTTATCATTATTATGATTGGTGATAGCAGCAGTGGTTTGTGTTAGACCTTAGTTACTGGACTGCTCTTATCTCAACCCGTGGGAGTTACATTCTTTTGATTCTCCTCCCCATCCTTCCGGGAGCGGAGGAGGAGGGGAAGAAAGGGCAGGGCAGGGGAGTGGACTGCGTGGCTAACTTGACAACAGGGTTTAAACCACGACAGTTCTTTTTTGGTGCCCAACATGGGGCTCAAAGGGTTGAAATAACAGCAGTGTCTCCACCAACTAATAAGAAACACAAGCTTTCTTGGGTGCTGTGAGGCTCTGGACAATGCACATCCCAAATTACAGTTTGATTGTAAGTCCTCTCTATTATGTGACCTGGAAGAAGAATGATTTTAAATGGGGCCCTGAGCAACAACAAGCCTTTGAGCAAATTAAATGCAAGATAGTTCACGCAGTAGCCCTTGGATCAGTTTGGATCGGGCCAGGTATAAGAAATGTACTGTACACTGCAGCCGGGGAGAGTGGTCCTACCTGGAGTTTCTGGCAGAAATCTCCAGGGGATACTCAAGGTCCATCCCTTGGCTTTTGGGGTTGGGGATGCAAAGGGTCTGAGGCAAGCTATACCCCAACTGAAAAAGAGATACTGGCAGCCTATGAAGGGGTTCGAGCTGCTTCGGAAGTGATTGGCACTGAAGCACAGCTCCTCCTGGCACCCCAGTTTCCTGTGCTGGGCTGGATGTTCAGAAGCAGGGTCTCCTCTACACATAATGCAACCAATACTGCATGGAATAAGTGGGCTGCACTAATTACACAACGAGCTCAAATAGGAAATCCCAGTCATCCAGGCATTCTAGAAGTCATCATGGACTGGCTAGAGGGCAAAGATTTTGGAATGTCAACAGAGGAGGAGTTGGTGCATGCAGAAGAGGCCACGCCATATAATCAACTGTCAGAAACTGAACAGCAGTATGCCTTGTTTACTGGTGCATCCTACCATATTGTGGGAAAGCATCGGGAATGGAAGGCAGCTGTATGGAGTCCTCAACAACAAGTTGCAGAAACTGCTGAAGGAGAGGGTGAATCAAGTCAGTTTGTCTAGATGAAAACCATCCAGCTGGTCCTGGACATTGCTGAATGAGAAAAGTGGCCAGTACTTTATCTCTATACTGACTCATGGGTGGTGGCTAATGCCCTGTGAAGGTGGTTGCAACAATGGAAGCAGAGCAACTGGCAACGCAGAGGTAAACCCATTTGGGCTGCTGCACTGTGGCAAGATACCATTGCCCAAGTGCAGAACCTGGTGGTGAAGGTATGCCATGTAGATGCTCATGTACCCAAGAGTTGGGTCACTGAGGAACACCAGAACAACCAACAGGTGGATAAAACTGCAAGGATTGCAGTGGCTCCAATGGACTTAGATTTGCAACATAAAGGTGAACTATTTTTGGCCTGGTGGGCCCATGACACTTCAGGCCATCATGGCAGAGATGCAACATACACATGGGCTCATGATCGAGCGATGGACTTAACAATGGACACTGTTGCCCAGATTATTCATGAGTGTGAAACGTGCTGCAATTAAGCAAACTAAATGGTTAAAGCCTCTTTGGTATGGAGGACGATGGCTGAAGTATAAATATGGGGAGGCCTGGCAGATTGATTATATCACACTCCCACCAACCTATCAAGGCAAATGCCATGTGCTTACCATGGTGGAAGCAACCACAGGTTGGCTGGAAACATACGCTGTGCCTAACATCACTGCCCGGAACGCTATCCTGGGCCTTGAGAAACAGATTTTGTGGCAACACAGCACCCCAGAGAGAGTTGAGTCAGACAATGGGACTCACTTCCACAATAACCTTATAGACACTTGGGCCAAAGAGCCCAAGAGCCGGGAGCAGAGGAGGAGGGGGAGAAATGGCAGGGCAGGGGAGTAGACCGTGTGGCTAACTTGACAACAGGGTTTAAACCACAACATGCATGTAAGGCCAAACCCAAGTCACCATCTACATAGCTGTTAATGAACTCCAAATTATATTTCAGAAGTTCAAGCCTTTTTTTTTTTTTTCTATTAATAGTTTCTTAGTCAGCCAGAATCCTAACAGGAAAGCCGAATTCAAATATTACCACATATCTTCTTCAGTTCTGTTATGATGTTGGGAAAAATGTCAATTTCTATCCTCGAACCCTAGCCTCCTCTGTGTTTATACTTACTCAATGTAAACTTATAGATGTTTCATGACCATTCTTTGAGCAAGGTGATCATTACCTTTTAACTTGACTGGTAGTCTCATCCCAGACCCCCTTCTCATCTGACAAAGACAGCTTGCTTACAACAAGCAACGAATTTTGGAATGTCCCTGTCTTTTATGTTCTAGAGAACTTCTGACAGTCTTTTCTCTGAAAGCTGAGGCAACTTCCCCAAATCCATCTTTGTTTCCAGCACAGTTTCTGTCCTGGCTTATTGATTGCTCCTCAGAGATAGCTACTATCATGGAACAGATGCTTGTAAAACATTTATTCATACTTTTTTTCACTGATGAAAAGAAGGAATTAGGTACTGCTTTTCTCTTCCGGTTTTTGTTGATACTCCCCCAAATTACTCCTTGGGGGTTGGTTGCTGTAATGTTATTTTTGTAAGATTGCAAGTTATCACTGACAAAGTTATGTCTCAAAACAGAGAGGGGAAAAAAAAAAGTAAATCTTTGCTGTGATTTCTTGTTTGCACTAAGATCTCATGTCCAGTATAATTAAATTATGTTTTTAAAGATAAAGTGATTTTGACTATGCTGACATTTTTAAAAGAGATATAAGCCATATGTTATATGACATTTGATATATGACTTGTTTTGTGCAGACAGGCAACCTGACACTTGACCTTGAAATGCAGTGGAAAACCTTAAATAATTTGTAAGAATCTAAAAGAAATTCAAACAGACCTTTAGTGATCAATCCATAACACAAGAGTATCTGAAAAACAATGCTTATTTCATGAATACAATTATAACATGAACTCAAGGGAATTTCAAACTCCTTTGTGGTTCTACATGAATAGCTCATGTACGTCAATATATCTTGTGTGTATGCCAAGACTGGTTCTATTACTTTTATTATACTAATCCTAAGGCATCTCAGATTAAAAAAAATTCTTTCTGGAGAATTAGATATTTATTCCTACTCTTCACTTACTTTCCTATAACTAATTTTTAATATATATGTCAAACATTATATTATATTTCAGCTGGAGGCTACCATATTTCTCTGAACAGGACCTTTAAAGGACTTTTTTGAAAAACATTTTAAAAGCCTGGAAAAGCTTACAAATAGCAAAATAGCATTTTGTAAACCCTTTAAAACATATTTTAGTAGGCAAGGTGCAATTTATTGTTAAAATATACACTCAATTTTGCTATTAAAACAAACAACATTTGAACCCCATATTCACCTCTCTTCTGGCCATCCATAGCCTTTGCACTTTTGCTACATCTTTTTTGTGCTCTCTGTTCCAGCTCCTCAGAGCAGGTATGTCAACCCAGGTAGTATTGCTTACTGCAATGGTTTGGGATAAACTGTAAGGGGCAAGGAGAGAAAGTACTATGTAGACTGCTGAGCCAAGCAGTTGGTGTTGAAAGAGAAGCTGTCAAGATAAGGAGCATTGTCTGATGTCAGAGAAAGTTATTATTGTTCCATCACCACTTCTGACAGTTCTGTTTTGACTAATTTCTGTTTTTCAGTTCTGCCTATGAGGCCTTGGGTTTTGGTTTGGGTTGCTTTTTTTGCTATTATCACTCTTTGTAAAAATAACAGCAGCAGTCTTTCAGAAGGTTATTTGCCCTTTACTTTCAATCTTGCAAAAAGTTGAAGCAAAATCGGCTCAATCCATGTACCAAATAATCTCTATGGTCAATAGTTAATTACATATCTAAACAACATTTTCTTCATTAGAAGTCATTGTGGAAGTTGTTTCTGTGTTAGGATACACTTCTTAAGTACTCTGAACCCTGCACTTTAGAAGTCTAAGCTGCAGTGGATTATATTCAGAGAATTGGAATCAATAAAATGTAGATCCTCTGATACATTTGATCCCTTTAATGATTTCTCTCATATACATCAACTTTGAACAAAAGAAGCACAATATCATAACTGCTTATGTCTTTAGATGTTTTGTGGCTCAGATCACAAAATTTTTAAGAAACAGAAGAGTAATTCTGCATCTCATACTACTCTTTTTCCTTTGCTCACTTTATCTTAGATATTATGGACATTTTATTCAGGTGATATCTCTCCTGCTACTCACTTCCAAGGGTAGAATAATTTGAGCTTGAAGTTTATGCAGACCTAGACACATGAACCAGGAGATTATATTCAAGGTTAAAAATGTAAGTATGGAATACATAATTGTCTCCAGAGATATAATTATGTGATGAGGAGAGGTTTTTAATTGCCATCCTAGATAAAGATTGCATATAGCGGTTAAGTACAAAGCTGCATGTAGAACAAAGAAATTGCACAAACTATAAAAATTGAATTATCTAGTCCTCTGAAATATGTGAGAAATTCTTTTTACATACTTATCACATGATTTTCTTTCACTTCCATTGGCTTCAAAGAAATTTATAGAAAGTGTCTTGTGCCACCCAACATTTAATTTTCCTAATTGTTATGTTTCCAAAATGAAAATCTCTCATGCAAACATACTGCTATGAGGTCCACAAAACTGGGATTCAATATAGGCAATTTTATTAAATTGAAAATATAATTTGCTTTCCATGCTATTCCTATTTAAGTCTTGTCTGTTTGCACATTTTGCTGTCTTAATATGTTTTTCTTCTGCAGGATATCTATGGAAACACTCTCTAAGACAAAGGGGAGAATTCTGTTTCTCTATTTTTTTTTATTTTAACAAATTCCCTGACATGAAAAAATAAAAATGCTGAAAAACAGGAAGGCCTTTTGAAAGGTGATAGAACTAAAAAGATGTCAGTCTCATATGAAGATTTTCTATCTCTAATTCAGCAGCCACAACAGAACATAATAATTTGATACCAATATTGTCAGTTGTCTTCAATTTTGTTGCAGAATACAAGTGAAAAAAAACCAGCCAAGGGAAAAAGGGGATTATAGGGTCTACTGAAATCAGGTACAAAAACACTGGTATGTTTAACTTAGTTTTAGTCTATTCTTGTTTTGTCTGCCTTTTTCTACATTCAAAATACATTCATTATAAATACTTTTATATCTATTTCCTTAGACAAACCCTTTCATTAATCAGCATACTAATCACGTCTAGCTGTCATCTTCAGTGATTAATGAAATTATTTATCCTAAGGAATAAATATGAGTGGGTTTTGGTTTAATGTGTCTGGTTTTTTGGATTTTTTTTTTTTTTATTATTCTTTGGTTGTTGGTTTGTTTGTTTTTTTCATTATTTTTGCATGAAGACCTCTAGATTTAAAAGGAGAGCAGCAAATGCAGGTTACAATTCCAAAAAATGAGAGGTCATATTTTTTTAATGATTTGGTATACATGAATTCCTCATTGACTTGAAATATAGAAAATACAACTTCAGGTTTCTCATTAAAGAAAGAGAAAAATCTAAATGCTGTTTTCTTCTCTTGTTGCTATTATGAAAACAAATACAAATCCAAGTTCTGTTTCAAAGAAATTGATTTTTCTTTTACAACTTTGTTATTCTGCTTCTGGAAGTAGTGTGTGCATTGTAACTGGTATCTTGGTTTTTCTCAGTAACTCACCAGTTAAGAGGGAAGCTCTAGGAAGATGGAGGTAGGGAAGAAAGAGTCAGGCTCAGGATGCTTAAGTGTCTTAAGAGCACAGAGCTGGGAAGAAGTCCTGGATCACCGAGTCTGGTTGGCTTGGTATTACTGGCATCATGTATTATGCTCACTCATGGTTTATACTCAGCCATGATTAAAAATTGTTATTTTTTTCTGTCCTCCCACTCCTGTTGGAATGCTAATTTTTATACTCACTGTTCTGATAGTTGGAAACCTTTTAATTGCCAGCCTAAGTAACTTATAATACTTTTGCACCCATTTTATTGATTTCCTCTGATGAGTCTGTAGATTGTCAATGTATGCTGAATTTCCCTGTTTGCTAGATCAAATAAACCTGTGTACTTTTAATCACAAGTTATTCTGTTATTGATCTCTTTCCGCATTACCTAGTAAAACCTTTCAGGAGTAATAACATTCAATACTTTGTTCTCCAACAGCACCAGACTTCATCTTTGGGTACTTGCTCTTCTTTCCTCACTAACTTTAAACTCTGTCAGTCTAACCTCTGGTACTTTGATCTGTGTTGATACTTACTTATAGTGCAACTATACAGCTACAAAACAGTAAGTGTATAAATTACTTATTTTAAGCAAATTCAGGACCTATGCCATAAATGAAAAAACAGAATAAGACAAAAGTTACAAAGTCAAATTTAGATGCTTAGAGAGATCTCAACAGCTGAACAAAGTAACTTGTACTCCATTTATAGGAAATTTTAGGCAATGACTCATCTGATTTACTTTAGATGCCTACTACAGGCCCAAATGAACTTCTCTTTTGACCTCAGTGATGAGGTTTCTATTAGCTTTAAAAGGAAACACAAGTCACTTATATATAAGCATTTTTATTATAAGCATGTAGATTTGTACAATGAGAGTAGAGAATTAGTTGCATAAACTTAGAGAAAATATTTAGAAGAAAAGATAATTGGGGAGAAATAAGTTAACTGTTATCATTATCTATGTAGTTAATGACAAAACTATTAACTCTTATTAGATATTCAATGAAACAGAAATACACACGACATCAATGTAAGGCACTTGACTTATTGAACAACAAACCAAAATAAAACATGAGTAGTTCTTCCATTAATTTAGTTGTTGATAGAACAGATTGCAGTGAGTAACCATCTAGCTTGTATAAATAAAGATTTTCTTTAAGGGGCTTTGTCATGTGGAATTCTGCTTTTTTAGAAAAGTAAGAAAAAAGCAAGAAATACTTTTTTTTGCTTTTCATGAACTTTTCCCCTTCTAGATCTGTTCTAGGGGAGAAAAGCAGCTGTGCCTTCTGTGAGCTTCAGCATGTCTTTTTTTCTGAAACAATCTGTATAGGGCAAGACCCAAGCAGAGATTAATTCAGCAAATATCAAGAATTAAAGAGAGTGAAATATTAGTAAGATCTAAGAGCAAGATAGTCATGCAAAGAAGCACTCCTAAAAACCCAGGCTAACACTAAACATTTCTCAATTCTTGTTATACTATTCAAAACTTTCACTTACCTATGATATCCCAAGATGTTCATTACCCAGCTAGTGTCTAGACACCTTGCCAACAAGAGTGGGAGCAGCACAAGTGTCAGGAGTGGTTCAGGTTAGTTGATCCTATCCTTCAGAATGAGGGCAGCTCATTGGGAAGAGCAATCTGCACACACATCTCAGGACTGCTGTTCTCAACCAGACAGGCTTGTCTGCGCATCCACCTGAATGATGGCTATTGGGTAACTCCAGACAGTAATCCACAGTCATTGGTCCTGACCAGTAACCAAACACTACAGTTGGTATCTATCAACCCATGACTGTTAATGGTTGATCTTGATGATCTTAAATGACGATTCTATGAGTCTATCATTTCCAGGAGTATTTGCTGTGCATGTTACAGCTATATAATCTACTTAATATGACATTGTTTTAATATCATCATAGACCAGGCTTGCAAATTGTACAGCTCAATTGGTAAGGGAAAGTTAGAAGGTGTAATATGGAAACAATTTGTTAATCAGCTTCCAGAAGTACATTCTTCCTAATGTATGGCTGTCTTTATTTTCAAAGAGTTCTGATACACACTGTGGTAAAATCCCGAGGCATATTGTCAACACTAAGATAATACTTGTCCTCTCTCAGAAATATTTATTATGAAATTTATTCCAAAAATCACGTGCATTGCAAATGGTCTTGAAAATAAGTTCTCTGCCAAAATTAAAAGTTTCTAAATGACTGTGATGATGGAAGTGCAGATGGAAATATGATTTTAAACTATGAAGATGAGCTGCCATCTGGAAAGTCTAGAGATCTTTTTTCCTGGAAAAGGACAAAAAAATAAACCCCACTCCCCTCCAATAATTATCGGATCTGCATTCAAAATGGTATAAAATACAATGATTGATTTCCTCAAAAATACTCTTGTTTCCTTTTTATCAGGATGGCAAACACAATTAAGCAATGGGGCCAAGATGTCCTCTAAATTCACTATCCCTTGTCACACAGTAGCAAATCTTTTTTTGCAACGCAAATTAGAAAAATAAAAGTAGTCCATCAGCAATTAAAATGAATGAGTTTTGCTTCTCTCTGAGGATTTGCTGTCATCTGTCATATCAGCTAACTTTAACCTGAGAAAGAGCCAGTATGTAAGATCTTCTTCATAGCTATACATTCAATAGAGTATTCCAGCAGCTGGGAATTTTCATGCACTAAATTAAAATAAGTTTTCAGTCCCAGTCACTGGTCAATGATTCCACATACAGCACAATCAGTGGCCTGTTATTTCATCTGGCATGACTGGATAAATTCTGGATTACTGTGTCCTTCAGTGATAGTTTTGTCCAACGTTTGGTAGGTTATTTGATACACCAATGATTTGGAAGAGCAATTGTTCATCTTACTAATAAGTAATTTAAAGTTTCTGGAGAGTGTTTTACCTACTGCACTAGACACATCCAGACAGAGTAAAAAACATACCTAAGAAGTTAAATCCTTCTTTAGACTCTGTTGATGACACCAACCATTGTACTTACACAATTTTACTTGCTTTTTCAGACCTAGATTATTTTTGTAATGTTTATTTCAGCATCTAAACATTACTTTGTGCATCACATCATTCATAATTAATCAAGAAAAGAAAGCTGTCATTTTCTTTTACATAGTTTAATATTAAAGAGCTATTTTACATGAGCTTATTACTATAGAGTAACATACACTACTGTATTGAAAAGCACCTCAAAGATCATCTGGTCCAAACTTTCTCTGCAAAAGAAAGATGTCCCAGCACTCTGCCCAGACAAGTTTTAAAAGTGTCCAAATCTGGGGAATCCACCACTTATCTGGGAAGATTATTTCTATGGGTGATTATTCTGATCGTTATTTCCTCATCAAGAGGAAAAAATTTCCTCTTCTGTCCAGCTGAATCTCTCTGGGATTAACAAGTACCCACCACCCTTTATCTTTTCCATATGACTCCTTGTAAAAAAGGAGTCTCCACCTTTGTAACCACACTTTAAATACTGGAAAATGGTGATAAAGTCTCCCTTGAGACTTCTTTTTTCAAGGCTGAACAAACCCAGTTCTCTCAGCCTTTCCTTATACAGCAAGCTTTCCAGTCTTTCAGTCATCTTTGTGGCCCTTCTCCGGATTCTCTCCAGCCTTTCCGCATATTTTTTGTATAGCAGGGACCACAACTGACCACAGTATTCTAGGTATGGCCTGACAAGCGCTGAGTAGAGTGAGGTAACAACTTTATCTCCAGTAATTAAGGTGTAATACAAAACTACTACTACTACCACTGATAATAATAATGATAAAGGAAATAACAAGGGGAGAGAATGCAATTGCTCACCACCTGTCAACTGACACCCAGCCCAATCTGAGCAGCAATCTAGCCCTTCTGGGTAACTCCCCCCAGTTTATACAGTGGGCATGATGTGCTGTGGTATGGAATACCCCTTTTGCTAGTTTGGGTCAAGTGCCCTGTCTCTGCTTCCTCCCAGCTTCCCATGCTCCTCCTCACTGGCAGAGCATGAGATTGGAAAGTCCTGAATCAGACTAAACATTACTTAGCAACAACTAAAAACATCGGTGTGTTATCAGCATTGTTCTCAGGCTAAAGTCATAAACACAGCACTGCACCAGCTACTAAGGAGAAAAATGACTGATAGTGCTGAACCTAGGACAGTATTGTTCTGCTTCTGTAGTCTGGTTCTTCATTCCTCCTCCAACTACTTCTGAATCTTACAGATCTCTGCTAGCAAGTGATAGTACTCTGCCCTGCTGTTTGCCGATTCATACATATCGCCTTCCACTTTCCGAGCAGATTCTCCATACACGAATCACTGGTGATGCCCTTGTTGGTGTAACCCAGAATCCCATTAGTTTTCTTTGCCACAGCAGCACAAAGTTCACTTATACTGAGCTGCTTGTCTACTAGAACCCCCAGCTGCCCCCCAGCCAGGTAGATCCTAGCCCATGTTGCACTCTTGGATCATGTTCACTCAGGTGAAAGACCTTTCACTGTTCTTTGTTGAACTTCATAGGGTTCTTGTTAGGCCACTCTTCCAGCTTATCAAGGTCTTCCTCTGGTGTGTCTCTCTCTTCTGAAGTGTCTAATTTGCTGAGGTGAACAAAAAAGAGCATGCTCTTCTGAAAATGGAATAAAAGAATTGGCATTCTCTTCAAACTAGGTTTTGCGCTAACCAGTAGGCCTTAAATCTGTTTACCACATGATGTCCTAAAAAAGCTGCATTCACAGAGAAAACAACTTAAAAACCAACTTCTCCATCATATGTTCCTTCTGTCCTCTATTCTGCCTTTTGCCAAAAGTTTGCTTCTTTCAATCTGTTGGCTAATGAGATTTCTGTCTTGTAACCTGGAATTTACTTGGGGCAAGTGTGCAGAGAGAGCAAAAGACAGACTCCCACTCACTCCTTCTCAACCTCCACTTCTCCCTAACACTCTGGGACTAGGAAATTCAGAATTAAGGTAATGTCTTCTACACCATTTTCCTACCTTCTCCCTTAAATAAATTAAGATGGAAGAGGTTGGTCTTTATATGTAAACATTTTCTGGAGAAGGCCATTTGCCACATTCGTTGTTATTTACTGTTCAGGCTACAACATTGAATTTAATTTCACTATCAGACTCCGCAACGCCTGTCGAGCAAACTAGCAAATATATATTTGTCAAGTGTGACCAAAATATTTCTTTCTTTCTTCACTCCTGTGAACAACAGACAGTTACAATATATTGTATATATATGAAGGTATGAGCAGTCTATGTTTTTCACCTTTTTAAAAATAACCTCTTATCCTTTAGGGAAGTATTTGACTTTCCATCAAGTCAAATCTGACACCAAAGAAATCTGTTCTAAAAAGGTTGAATTTTTGTTGCTTTTCTCAGACCAATATACTCCTGGCTCTTTTTAAAATCATGTAAAAAAATAATAGGCTTATGAGGTCTGAATAACCTCTACATTATTTTAGCACATAATGGCAAAATAATCTTTTCAAAACATGGTTTACAGTCACCATTCCTTTAATTGCATGTTAAGCACAAACAGTAACATAAGCAAGAAAAACTCCATCTGACAGCTGAAAGCTTTACACCTATATGCATAAGGGGCTGATTTTTTTTTTTCTGCAGGTTGTCATATAGGCAGATTATTTTTAAGATGATAGTAGCTAAATGATAGCTACCTTTACCTAGTTATATATGAGAAAGAGCATTTCATAGAATCAGAGAATAGTTAGGGTTGGAAAGGATCTTAAGATCATCTAGTTTTAACCCACCTGCCATAGGCAGGGACACGTCGCACTAAACCATGTCACCCAAGGCTCTGTCCAACCTGGCCTTGAACACCACCAGGGATGGAGCACTCACAACCTCCTTGGGCAACCCATTCCAGTGCCTCACCACCCTCACAGTAAGAAACTTCCTCCTTATATCCAATATAAATTTCCCCTTTTTAAGTTTGAACCTGTTACCCTTTGTCCTATCACTACAGTCCCTAATGAAGACTCCCTCCCCAGCATCCCTAATAACCCGCCTTCAGATACTGGAAGGCTGCTATGAGGTCTCCACGCAGCCTTCTCTTCTCCAGGCTGAACAGCCCCAACTTTCTTAGCCTGTCTTCATATGGGAGGTGCTCCAGTCCCCTGATCATTCTCGTGGCCCTCCTCTGGACTTGCTCCAACAGATCCATGTTTTTTTTATGTTGAGGACACCAGAACTGTACACAATATTCCAAGTGAGGTGTCAAGAGAGCAGAGTAGAGGGGCAGGATCACCACCTTCAACCTGTCGGTCACACTCCTTTTGATGCAACCCAGGATACGGTTGGCTTTCTGGGCTGCAAGCGCACACTGAAGCTGGCTCATGCTCATTTTCTTGTTGACCAACACCCCCAAGTCCTCCGCAGGGCTGCTCTGAATCTCTTCTCTGCCCAACCTGTAGCTGTGTCTGGGATTGCTCTGACCCAGGTGTAGGACCTTGCACTTGGCATGGTTAAACTTCATGAGGTTGGCATCAGCCCACCTCGCAAGCATGTCAAGGTCCCTCTGGATGGCATTCCTTCCCTCCAGTGTATCAACCGAACCACACAGCTTGGTGTCATTGGCAAAGTTGCTGAGGGTGCACTCAATCCCACTGTCCATGTCAGTGACAAAGATGTTGAACAAGATCAGTCCCAGCGCTGAGGGACATCACTGGTTAGTGGTCTCCAGCTGGACTGCAACTCTCTGCATGTGGCCATGCAGCCAGTTCTTTATCCACTGAGTGGTCCATCTATCAAATTGATGTCTCGCCATTTTTTTGGAACTTGGACGCTAGGTTCGGTGCCCTTCTTAGACTGAAAGATGCAAGTCCCATCTCTCCCTTAAGAATATTTGATTCCAAAATCAATTTGAAGGATAGATCACAATCTTCAGCTCCTTCCTGTCTTTCATTATAGTTAGCTAACACAAGACTTGTAGAGTTCAGAAAGGGAAAGTTCAAAAGAAGACGAGCTCTATAACTTGTTGCTTAGCTTAGTCCCTGGAAAGGAGGAAATCCTGGGTTTAAGATTCTTCTTTCAGGTTTAATTTTTTCTTTTTCTGAAGTGACTCTTTAATGTAAAATATGTTGTAAGGATGCCTAACCTTGTGGTTTTTACATTACATTCTACCTCCATGTTTTAAGAGCAAGGAGGTTCAAACAGCGCTTTGTAGGCTCCTAAATACATTTCATGCTTTGGTGAAAAGGATTTCACCCTTTGCTACGTACTCTGTTCATAACTTAAAGAGAAAAACAATGGCATATGCTTTAGTCAGTAAGCCCTTTTCATTACATTGTCAATTCCAGTAATGTTTTATGCAGAAGGTGGCAAATTCTTTTTAGGAAAATTGGTACGTAACAAGGCCTGTGGAGAGAACAATATGGAAATTACAGGTTATTGTAAAAACTATCAGAATGAAGACATCTCAGAAATAAGTGTCTTCAATGGGCAAAAGAGATTTCAAATATTTTCATCGCCATTCAAATTTACCCTTAAAAAATTTGTAGACAGAACAACTCTGAAAAAACGTCTTTTCTACTGAAATTGTTTTATATTGTAAATCTTTGTCCTAATTGCTGTTAGCGTCATGTGATTGCTAAACCATCCATCTATTCCCTACCTCTTCATAAATCACTAAGGAATTTCTTTAATGTACATACTGACAGCATGCTCAAAAAAATCTTACTGCTTAAACATATTTCTTCTTTTAGAATGGCACATAAGTGTAAAAACCTATATTACATTTCAGCTTTGATGAGGATGAATCAGCATATTCTACCTGCAATTTATGAACTTGACTTATACATTAGTAACTGATTTTTTCTCTGATTAATGACTACAGTATGTTTAGCTCTTTGGTGAATACCTGGACTTTTACTGAACTAAGTGCTGAGTTCTAAAAGAAAGATAACCTGGTGCTAGTATTAACAATTTTGCACTGAAATTATTTTCAACCTGTTTGGCAAAACTTTAATACCCTAGAATAAATAATTAATCAAATTACCTATGCTGTGTGACTGCAATGGATCAGTAGGTGTCTTGACTGTAGAGTTGCATCCATTTGTCTAAGCTTACCACACCAGAGCACACACTGTGTACAGAAGCTTCTATGAAGATTACTTTTCATGCTAGGTGCAATGTCTCACTCTACCATGAAACCACAGAAGTCTGGAGAATTAGTTATTGATTAGGATTTATTCTCATATCCCAAAGAGAAACTGTTTGAGAGACGCCAAACAATCTATACTCTTTTAATAAGGTAACTATCTTGTTCTTTTGTCCAGAGGAAAATATCAGATGCCTCATAAGAGGTTAAAACGTTTTACTGTGACTATATATATAGATGTTTTCACTTCACTATTTCAACCAATTTCAAGGCTTTGATGACCAATATAACTTTCTGCTCCTTAAGATGCAGTTTCACAGTCAGGTTAACAGGGTATCTCTCCCAGCAAAAATGGTACTTCTGCCTTGAGTCCTGTGGGAAGCAAACTGATCATGGATTTGAACCAGGCAGAAAAAGAAACATTTTCCTCTCTGGTTTAATTTTCCCAGGATCAAGCCCTGATTTACTTTGCCACATGGCTGTAATTATTAGGACCAGTACAGAGAAGGGACTAGTACAGAGGTGGGGTGTCTTCAAATGATGGTAGTGTCAGTTTAGGTCAGCTTCAACTGATGGAGATCCAGGGAGTACTCAAGCTTATATTTAATTCTTTGAAATATTTTTATCTACTAACTGTAAGCAAAAATACAGAAACTGCCATCTAGGATGAGAATGGCCATTATTAATTCCTGACATATCATTTATAATTTATGGGGCTGGGAAGGGGCATATCTTGGCTCTCTAGTGTGGCTGCTCTACCATGGTTACACAACTTCATTTCCTGCCCTATACCTTCAGATAGGGACTGAGTTCATCTCTGTATCTGCATCCAATAGTGGTCAGACTCCACTGCTTTTTTTTAGAACAAAGCTGCGTTTTTTTCTAGGAAAATAAAGAAACAATGAATCTTATGCTTCTAAAAAAAAACCCCAAAAATCTTAGCCCTTGCTAGCAAAAAGGCAGCTTACACTTGAAAGTGTTTGATACTTTTTCTTCCTGTACTCTTAGGGAAGTATTTAGTTCCAGCAATAAAAAATTTAATCTCAGATTTGATCTTGCCCAGTGTCGCCTTTCTTAAGTAGTCCTTGGTGCTTTGAAAATACAAAACCCAAGAATATGTTGGCCTAAATTTGAAATTTTCACAAATTAACCACTGAACATTCAAAAATAATTTTTTTGCAAAATTTTTTCCCTATACAACATTACCTGTCTTTCTATCACAATTAGCAATAAATATTGATCAGTGTCATCCTCCAATAATTAATTTAATTTTTATTGTATATTTATTAGTTTTAAATTTTCCCTTTCAAAATAGTTTCTCTTTATTCTTTTCACATGGAAAAATATTTAGTACCTTATTACAGCTCTTATCATTTCAGTTTTATCAAAGCCTCTTTCTTATCATTTTATGAAACAATGAAGAATCTATAGCTTGAGTTTCAATTGAAAAACAATGAAAAGCTGTTTTCTTTACATTTGTTTTACTGTTTTGCCTTCTAACACTGTTTCTTTGTTCATTACTCTTTTAAAATCCTTGAAATATTATTTTGTGCACCTACAGTCACTAGTGCTCTATCTATAATGTTGAACAGGAAGGGTACAGGGAATGATTTCTGACCCCAAGGCCAAGTGGAATGAGCTGGTATTCATGAGCCTTTCAGGCCTTTCTCATCTGTAGCAGATTCATCCTGTAATGAAGTTGGTATGATGGTCCGAAATAAAATGAGAGAGGGAGCTAAAAATTAAATAATAGTGCAGATAAAATTACAGGTTTCATATGCAAGCTCATTTCCAAGACCTGTTATTGTCAATACATTGACATATACTTATGTCACAGGAAGCTTGCACTATAGAGCTGGAGGCCTATAGGCTATTTTGCTGAGTTGTGCTGACAGCAGATGAAACTGGTAATTTTGGCTCTAGTTTAGAAAGATGAATATTGAATGTCAATCTGAGGTGGAAATCACTAGAAAAAGAGCTGGGAGTTTAAATCAAGATTTATCGTTATAAAGTCATTTCCAGCAGAGATCTTTATAATTAGTACTCTATTGGCCTCACTTAATCCCTAACTAGAAGGATAACTGGGAACCTGGAATGCATGACACTATGCTGTGAGATGGATAATAAAATTACATTATTCATTAAATTATTAAAAATAATTGCATCATTAAATCAAACCAATAATTTATATGACTTAAAATATACATTGTCTCAAGGGAAGAAATGAAGTCCAGCTTTTTAAAGGAGTTTTGTACAGGAATTAAATAGCTAGGTACTTGGGAAAAGTGGATCTGAATACTTGAATAATACTCTATGCAGGGAAAAGTGGATCTGAATACTTGAATAATACTCTATGCATATTGTGTGTGAATGTGTATGTGATAGGAATATTGGAAGACTGTGATTTTTCTTCCTTTTTTTTTTTTTTCCACTGAGCAAGATTTTGAATAACTAGTTTCATTGTAAAACCTGCAAAGCTCATGATAGAAAGACAAGTAATATGTGAAAATTACCCTTAGGAAATTATTCATTAAAGGACTTCTCTGTCCTGGGTGCTTCTGATAATAAAACCACAACAATACCAATAAATCGTGAAAGCTACAGCTGAAATGTCACCAGTGGATATAGGAACAAACAAACAAAAGAAAAAGCAAGCTTGAAGTTAATCAAGAGAAGACAGAGAAATAAATGAACTGTGAGACATATTTAAGTACCATAAACATTTGCCATAGTGTTGATTTGCCAGGAAAACTTAATCATTACAGGGGCTATACCCCAGGCATACACTTGAGACTAAATAATGAGCACATTTAGTCAATGAAACAAGTGAAAGCAAGGTTTCCCCAAGAGAAGAGACAGAAAATCTATTCCTTCCCAGCAAAATGATAAATAACCTACCATTAATGTCCCAATGGAAAATGCTACAGAAAGGTCATAATGTAATAGCTTATTTCTGGCTTTCCAATAAATGGTAAAAGAAAAATAATAGGAAGAAAAAATCCAAACCAACCCAACTTTGACCAAAACAAGAAAAAAAAAAAACAACAGAAAAACAGACAGAAAACAGAAAAGCTGTGTATACAAGAAGTTATAGTAACCCCTTGCATAAAGTGTGCCACTTCAGTGAAATTGTTAGCACTGCCATTCTGTCCTCTGTGGAAGGTCCCATTGCTTTTTATTTCAAAAAGAAATGGTTATTACCTGAACAAAACTATGTTGAAAATCAGAAGGCTTTTCTGTACCTTAAAACAAGTGAGATTATAGAATAGCCTTCTGAATAAAATAATGAGAGCAGCCAGCTTCACCAGTTTCAGAGGGATGGTATCACTTTCCTGAACAGCCTTGGTTACAGGGTTTCTCAACCCAGGAGATAGTTTTCACTCTTTTTAAGAAGATTTAGCTCCAATGATGGGGCCATTTTCCTCATTCCCTGTAGCCATCATTTGTACTAACCAAAATGCCCTGTTAGTAGCTTTAAAACTCAGTCCCCTGTACAAAGAGGAAGGAGAAAGGAGGCAGACATACTTTTAATTTTAGCTTTACAGAAAAGCAAACAGTATGCATACTCACTACAGAGCTCACATTTGCAGATTTAGAAAGGAGAAGGGGCAGGAGAATGCAAGTTTATATGGCTAGATATGTTGCAGACAGTCAGCTCCACATGTAAATAATGCAATGATATACGAGGTATGGTTTCTGTTAATATGCTGTATATGTGTAGACAAGATACCTATCTATCTACACATGATAAATAATCTTGAACAATTTCCATTGTTCATGATTAAGCATCATGAACAGGGGGCAAAAGAAATTGAAAGAGGTTTAATTTTTAGAGAAGTATGGTAGTGTTTATAATAGCAGCAGCATGGTTAAACTGACCTCATAGACAATGCCCTTGCTAACACTGCTAATTATATCACTTTCAATAGTGTTAGAAGAACTATGATAATTGGCACAGCATGGTGCATTCAAGAAGGTTTTTTCCTGTCTTCACACTGTACCAGCTGTAACCTGAGGAAAAGGAACATTTTTTGCAGTTTCAGTGAACTACTCACTGAACTTGGCACGTCTAATTTCTCAATAATTATCAACAAAATTCTCTGCTGAAAGATTTTGTTCTTTTAATTTTGGTAGACACAGGTACAAGTGGCTTCTGAAAGGGAGTGTTCCATCTGAATATCCAACAACTCAATTCATTTAACATCATACTTTCACAAGAGATGTCTGTGACTGCTTTGATGCATAAAGGAGTCATTTAGTTAAGAAAAGTAAGCAAAAAGAAGGGAACCATTTCTTCACATGGAAAGTTGTCACTCCTCTTTCATCATTGGTACACACAGAGAAGATGACAGCATTTTATTTTCCAAAGTAGCACCGACCATTCATATTTGCCAGAGAGTTTCTGAATTGTATGCAGGCTATCCAGTGTTCATAGTGCACTGATCTTTTTTATTTTTTTTCTTCTATATTAAACAGCTTTATTCCCACAGAATAGAAGAACCACAGTGAGAGCAACCAAGAACCTGTATCATATTCAGGAAGTTAATGGCAGGTGCTTACAAAAAGAGAGCAAGGACAAGCTAAGTGCAGAACATTGGCTGAAATATTTGTTCTCAGTTTCCTGCTAGCAACTTACCTGAGACAGAGGCTACATTTGCCCGGGTGTGTTTAATAGTTCTTGACAGACTTTTCTTTCATGAGAGACATTTTCTAATTGTTTATAGAAGAATTTATACTTGATTTACATACAGCATTGAATGGCAATGAACTCCCAAATTAAATTTGATGTGTGTGAAAAAATATTCTATCTCAATTGTCCATTTTTTTTGTATTGTGAGGAGCAGGTTCCAATGTAATACCTTCTCTGTGCGAGCCATGATTTTATGAACTTCTGCAGTATCCCTCCTGTCAGCCAGCTCTTCTTCAGCTAGTAAGTCCTTATCTAATTGACACCTTCTCCTGAAGAAGCCACTCCACCTGATGCATCTTTTCTCCTTACTCTCTACCTTTATATAGGTGTTTGCATCAGGCTGTAATGAAGGATACTTCAACTTGTGAATCACGCAAAAAAGAGGCAGAAGAGCAATCTTTAATATATGCCCAGAAGGCAAACTGCTATGCCACCAGTTTTAATGAAGTAGCTACACATCCACAATATATTAACAGAAACCATACCTAGAATATAATTGCATTATTTACTTTTGGAGCTGGCTGTGTGCATCATATCTAGCCGTATTAAAATAATGGCAGAATTTGTGGTCATGAAGAAACTATAATATTCTGACATTTTGCTTTGACTGAGTCGAAAGATAAGTGGGAACACAAGTAGATGTTTTCTGATCAACAGAATTTCCCTCTATATGATTTCAGAAATGCCAAAAGGTTTTATGGTCCCGCTTCACTTTGATAAGAATAAAACACTTCTTTGATGAAATGTATCCCTTCCTTTTGAGTTTAACACTTCAGCTTTTATTTACTTTTTGTTAATTACAAATAATAACATTGAGGTCAAAATGCAAAAGTCAGGGGAAAGTACCCTGACCTTCTCAGAATGAAATATTTCAATGCCATCTAAAAAAATTTTTCAACAGTTTGTTGAATTTTTTCACCAAAATGAATGTTTCCATAAGACACTTGAGCTTCCATGAAACAATATATCTCAAAATGCTATTGTCACATTAGAGTGTTTGAGCAGGACTAATGATTATTTTCTTCTTCCTACCTACATATAGGTGTTGTCAAGAAAAGTGTATTTCCTATAAAGTGAGATGCAGAGGCAGAGATACTGGAGTACTGAAATGATCCTTGAGGAGCCCTTAAGACGTATGCCCAAAATTAAAATATTGAAAGCCCTGTCCCAGTTTCTATCTAAAGCTTTAAGTGCCTGAAAGCTCCAAGAGACAAGCATAGGAAAACCTAAAAAAAGCTTAGGATAATATATTCTTAGTGTTTAAATTCATACCTGCATCACCACAGATGACTTCTGTGCAACAGAACTGGTAGAACGGAAGGCGGATCCTTACATCAGCTACTTAAGTACTCCGTTATTTATATTAGTTTAAACTGATGTAGGAAATGAGCCAGCATGAACAGCAGCGTTCAGTGTTACATTGCCATTGACACAAGCTGGTGTAAGCCACTTTAGCCCTCCCTTGCTCCATTTTATAGGGTCCTGACCTATTGCTGAAGCTCACAGCTTGCCCTGAACTGTGCAGAACAGAACTTATTTGGAGCTAGACTGTAAAATAGGTGACTTAAGCTATCTCTTGGAAATGAAAAGTAGCAGGCTGGGACAGTGGGAGGACTGCCAAAATATGGCATTCATATAACTTTACCCTATATCACCAGACTGAAAACCCCAGAACTTTAGGAGCTATTTTTATCTGTGTTTAACTGTGGTCTGATGCATGCAAAGCTGCACAGACTGCTTGTACCTGCACACCTGATGTGACAACTAAAGAAGGCAGGGGGAGCAGGAAAGGCCAGGAAAAGGAGGGTGTCTAAACAGCAGTACTGCTGAAAAAAAGTTTGTGAAGCTACATCCTCAAGCCCTGCTAGAGCTAACTGCCTGATACTGGGCTGAAGCTTAACCAGAAAGTCCTCTGGGGACAGTCAGAGCAGTCTGACCAAGGACTGCCCTCACTTCTGCCCACCACCAGCCATCATCCCCAGCACCTCCATTTTACTAGGTGTCTTTGTTTAATCCCAGATGACAACTAAGTATGATGCAACCACTGGCTCACCCCACCCCTGGTGGGATGGGGAGGAGAATCCAGAAAACAGTAAAATCTGTGGATTCAGATAAAAACTGTTTAATAATTGAAATTAAGTAAAATATAATAATAATACGGTAAATATTAACAGTTTTGCAGCAGTTAGCACACTGAAGCAGCTCAGGCCGACTCAGTGTAGAAAGGCAAGGCAAGGAGGTGGTGGGCTGGACCACAGAGGCCCACAGCTCCCTCCATACCAGCCCTACTGTTGATCTCAGAGGTAGGCCTCAAACTACCTGACCTGCAGCCAGTGGTTTGTAGTCAACATAGTCTACAAAACATTTCTGAAAGCTCCATGACTTTATCTGTGTGGCTGCTTTAGCTCCCAGTGACAGACCTTTGCTGAACACTCAGTGCAAGGGTGACCACATTGCCCTTTTTATGGACAAGTGTGGCGGGGTTTCCAGCAACCTGAATAGGACAAATTGGAACTTTTTTGCCTGGGATAGCATGATAATATGAAAAAGATGAATAACTAAACTTTAGCTACTACTGTTAACAATTTTTTTGTTTTCTTTATTGAAGTTTCCTGCTGCATTACATAGAAAGAAACAACGTATGTTCTCTGAGCTCTGTTCTCCTACCTTCTTTACCACAATAAAAAACAAAGGGAAAAAAAAGTAGAGATATTTCATTTATGCATATCCATTTTTTGGATATTCACCTAATCTTAGGCAGACAGATTTCCAAAATGCAGTGGCTTTGTTGAATTGTGGAATATTTAGTGAACAACTTCTCTCTTCCTTCTGAGGTTATCTGGTACATACATCTTGTTCCACTTTATGAATAAAAGAGCATAATGTTCTACGTATAATTTGAGCACCAAAATATTTTGTATTTCTAAGGCAATTAAAAGTCTCCAAATGGTACCAAAAAGGTAAAGAGATATAAGAAGATATCAGAGTCTAGTGGCGTTATTCCAACAACTACTGCTCTGCTATCCATTTTGACAAAGAGGTTTTCACTGAGCTGGATGGCTTTCATCTGTGGTGGCAGAAGACTTGGTCTTCTTTAGTTTTACTAGTCAAAAGACGAAAAGACTTAGCTGTTTGGGACTTGAGTGGACCTCATACATTACATATAACCTGTCTGCATATGACTGTGTCTGCACAGTTGGATAAAATTCTCACACAGGGAGGTTGCCTTGCTTTCTCGTGCTCAGGCAAGACTAAAACAGATTATTCAGAATCATTCCTGGTTTTAATCATTTTGTGGTTATTGCTTTGAGTCAGTGGAAACTTCTAGGGCAAAAAGTCTAGCTAAAACAATTGTCCAAAAAGTGTTTATTGTGATCTGAGGGCTTCCTAATGAAAAAATAAATAAAATAAAATAAGAGAATAATATGATATAAAAAGTTCACAAAGTTGGGCACTAGGTGTCAAGTCTTGAAAATTAGAAAGAAGCTCTATCCTCTTGAGAGAATAATTTCACATTGGAAATCCCTCTTACAGATGTTCAGCCAGGCATTTGTGCAAGGAGAAAGACAAACTTTCCTTTTGGTTAGTGAGACGCTTGAGTGTCTGCACTGTATTATGATTCTCATTTCACACTGAGGCAGTCACTGAAACACATTTTTCCAAAGAAATTATAAATATAATTAATCTTTTTAGAATAATAATGTACCTCTTGATACTGCATTTACCCTTTGGGATTCTTTCATGTTTGTTTCTTGTGTTTGCTTCCTAAGACACAAAAATAAGTTGATACATTTGTCTTATTCTAGTACCATCTAGCAGTTTTTCTCAGCTACCTCAGTCCTATATGCATGTCATATATTACCTGTCTCCATATATAACTGTATCATTCACCACACCTTTTAGGTCCTTTTATCACACCTTAATGTCCTGGATTACTTTTCTTCATATTTCTTAATTTTTACTTTGACTGCTAAGAAATGTTTATGATATTGTTTGCTTCCATTACTTTAGGAATATTTTCTTCACAGTTTTGAAAGCACTGCTTTTTCATGTGATGAAATATTCTGCTTATTTGAAAATATCTACAATGATTATTTTATCAATAATGATAATCTCAACTTGCAAAAGGCTTTTCTGCAAAAGTTGGTAGGTGTATTAAAAAAATCTCTTGCTATTTAAATTCCAGTCCTGGAGAAATTGATTTCTAAAATTTGTTATACTTCAAGCTTTTTCAAAAACATTAATTGAAAGCTGCAAAATGTACAAAACTACAAAACTTGCACGCTTTGTCTTCAAATGGAACAAAGTGATGTGATGAAATTTAAAGGCCCCAAAGCTAAATATTTGTTCATCTTTCCTTGGATTTTATCAGCATGGTACAAACATATTTCAATTAGGAGAATACATTTATGTGTGTAAGCATATTTAGGACACAGTACTGTTAGAAATATCCAGTGCAAGGTATTTAAGCTTATCCGTAATAGAGTGAGTAAAGTGTTCAATGGATATCTTTATGCTTTATAATTATAACTTTATTTTCCCATTGGTCAATTCATACATAAATGATTCCTGAATATAAATGGTTGTTATGCTAAAGTGAAGTGCAGACATACTTCAAAAATAACAGGAGTTATATGAGGAGCTGATAGAAGTTGCAGCTATAATATTTGCTCTTGATTTCTCTGGTCACTTTCTACTTAGAGTGTCTTTACTATTCTTGTTTTCAGTAGCCTATTAATATTTAGAAGCTGTGATGAGGTATTCTGCTTATGTTAGGAATCCTTTTTTCTGGGGAAATAAATGGCAATAGTGAATTATAACAATTGTATATTTCTTTCCAGTATTATATCAAAGCCATTTCTGTTTAATCACCTCTATTCTTGCTCTTCATTGACAGCTATTGTGAAACATCAGGCCAGTTAGAGTATAAAGCAATGAAGTGGTACTCTACTGTGCATGCTTTATATTCTTAACATTTATTCCCTACCTATTTTTAGACAACTGTTAAGAGAGCAGTGTTCACTAAAGACCTCATTCAGAATCTTTTGATGTCCAGAAATGGTTTTCAGTGGGTTTTAGAAAAATGTCCTTATGTCAAAAGTCAGTTCTGTAACATTTACTCAGGTCAGCAATAATTATGGGATATTTTTTTGAGATATACATATTTGAAAACTTTTAGGATGAGGCCTTTTACATATGAAAGGTTTCCTCTTTTATATTGAAACTGCTGGTTTCTTGATGCTGGAGCTTTCTGTTTATGCAGCACTTAGAACACACTCTCCATTTCTTATGTAGGACAGATGTCATTTTTGTAATTGGCAGTATATAAACAGCTTTTCTGTCTGGAAGATAATGTTCCATTGCTTCTCAAATTTGTAGCTTCACCTGTACAGATCCATCCAGCAATCTTGATAGGAAATTCAGTTCAATTCTAGTGAAGTTGTCATTGTAGATGTCATTGTCATTGTATCATTGTCTTTTTCTTTTTGATCTTCTTCTTGTTCTTCTTTTGTTTTTAGCCCCGTCTTTGTCCTTCTCTTTCTCCTTCTTCTTCTCCTCCTTCTTCTTCTTCTCCTTGCTCTGTGTTCAAATAGTGTTATTTGATCTTTTCATATCTTCTGACAAAATACATGGTTTCATTGTTCTTAATAGATGTTGTTACTAAGGCAAAACTTGTTTTTTTCCATTGGTACTAAATCTATATGGAAAACAAGTTATTTCAGAGTTTCATTTTTAAGAACAAAGTCCACATGCCTGGAAATGGTACCCAGGCTCCACATTTAATGCATGAAAAGGGTTAAGTATTTAGATTTTGGAAGTTTAGAGAAAAAATTGCCGAATCCACAACATATTGAATGAGCACCTCCTTAAGTTAGCCAAATGAGAAATATGAAGTTGGTTGGACATCTTAAATCACACAGATATCTATGGTTCTCAGTGTTACTACGTATTGAGTCACTTCATTTGGGATACATGCCTTGAATCACTTCTCCAAAAAGTGGATGTTTGCACCCTTTGCTTTTCATCTTCTTTTCTCGTCCTAAGTATATCTGGAAGAAGAAGAAACTAATCAAGTTAAGAACAATCATTCAGTGGCAGCAAAGATTCAGTTCCCTTTTGCCCTGACCTAACTTTGCATCCTTTAGAAAAATGAAGTGAAAAGAAGTTCACCTCTGTGCCTGACAAAATCTTGGAGCAGATTCTCCTGGAAGGCATGCTAAGGCACATGAAAAACAACAAGGTGCTTGCTGACAGCCAACATGGCTTCACTAAGGGGAAATCCTGCCTGAACAATTTGGTGGCCTTCTATGATGGGTCTAAGGAACTGAAGGACAGGGGTAGAGCAGCTGATGTCATCTACCTGTACTTCTGCAAAACCTTCGACACTGTCCCGAATGACAACCTTGTTTCTAAATTGGAGAGACATCAATTTGATGAATGGATAACTCAGGGGATAAAGAACTGGCTGGATGGCTGCACACAAAGATTTGTGGCCAATGGCTCAATGTCCGGCTGGAGACCTGTAACGAGTGGTGTCCCTCAGGGATCGGTGTTGGGACCGGTCTTGTTCAACATCTTTGTCACTGACATGGGCAGTGGGATTGAGCGCCCTCGGCAAGTTTGCCAATGACACCAAGCTGTGTGGTTTGGTTGATGAGCTGGAGGGAAGGAATGCCATCCAGAGGGACCTTGACTTGCTTGTGAGGTGGCCTGATGCCATCTTTATGAAGTTTAACCAGGCTAAGTGCAAGGTCCTACACCTGGGTCGGAGCAATCCCAAGCAGAGCTACAGGCTGGGCAGAGAAGAGATTCAGAGCAGCCCTGCGGAGAAGGACTTGGGGGTGTTGGTTGATGAGAAAATGAACATGAACCCAGAAATCCAACCGTATCCTGGGCTGCATCAGAAGGAGCGTGACCAGCAAGTCAAAGGAGGTGATCCTGCCCCTCTACTCTGCTCCCGTGAGACCTCACTTGGAGTATTGTGTGCAGTTCTGGTGTCCTTAACATAAAAAGAACATGGAACTGTTGGAATAAGTCCAGAGGAGGACCACAAGGACGATCAAGGAACTGGAGCACCTCCCATATGAAGATAGGCTGAGAAAGTTGGGGCTGTTCAGAATGTAGAAGAGAAGGCTGCGTGGAGACCTCATAACAGCCTTCAAGTATCTTAAAGTGGCCTATAAGGATGCTGGGGAGGGACTCTTCATTAGGGACTGTAGTGACAGGACAAGGGGTAACGGGTTAAAACTTGAACAGGACAAGTTTAGGTTAGATATAAAGAAGAAATTCTTTCCTGTTAGGGTGGTGAGGCACTGGAATAGGTTGCCCAGGGAGGTTGCGAATGCTCCATCCCTGCTGGTGTTCAAGGCCAGGTTGGACAGAGCCTTGGGTGAGATGGTTTAGTGTGAGGTGTCCCTGCCCATGGCAGGGGGGTTGGAACTAGATGATCTTAAGGTCCTTTCTGACCCTAGCTTTTCTATGATTCTATGATTCTAAGTTTCTTAAAAATTGTTTTAGAACTTGGACATAAATTTATTTTTAAACAGGTGCTAAATTTTTGGGTGGTATTTAAAAGCCCAGGATCTTTTCACTGATCTACATCAAAGCTTTACAATCTCAGAATTAAACATTAATCTGAATGTTTTTTATTTCCTACCCCTTGCCTAACGTTAATACAAACCCACAACATACCTATTACATTCTCAATTCAGAAGAATCAATTACCTCTACTCTATTTTTATGTTCCTGCTGATGCAGATGATTAATATCCAAAAACAATTATAAGACTGATTAAAACCTGATCTAACAAAAATAATTATTTCTAGCCTGTATCTTATTTAATAGTTCTGCATTTTCTTTAATTTCACTTAGCATAGACTTGTCCAGTCTCATTTTTTCCAGATGAAGATGAATGACTTATTATCCAGCAAACTTCTCTGCATTTTCCTGAATATATCTCTGGCTAACTTCAGCGTTAGGATTATTAAATTTCATAGGTGTTCCAATACTGTTGCCTGTTAATTCCAATAGAACATGAAGAGACTTCTCAAAATTATTATGAGTTAGTCAAGATGTTAAGACATCCTAGTACAGCATTCTTCTGAAGAGTTTCCATTGATTACGAAAATCCAGCACGTCTATTGAGAAAAGATGCTGGAATTATAGTAAACAGCCCTGATGTCTCAAAGTCCCAGATGGAATTGCAACCTTCGGAAAAGAGTTGAAAAAAAGGTGGACAAACTAAGAGCTATTTTTGCAGGGAAAATAATATGCTAATTCTTTTGTGCAGTGCAATCAAGTGCTCCCATAGATCTGTGATATTTGAAAGAAATAATTAACAATGCTGTTTTAACCTTTGACCATTAAAATGTCATTGAAACAATATACCACTTAGCCACTTGGGAATAAAATGGGAGCCCTTTCAAAGGTATCGTAAATAGAATGCTTCTTTGTTTCATGTGTAAGATGCATTTTATTGCTTTTTATATCCTTGTTTCCTGAAAATACAAATTACAGTTCAAGTCAAATCACTCATAGCTTATCAGCTCTAATATTACTTTTTCCTTTATCATACCTTTAATCTTGATGTAAAGTCATTAATATTTAGCAAGAATTATGGCAGGATTTTTAAAAAGCAAATTAATCTTTCAAATATCCACTGACTATTAATCTACATGAAACCACTTCATTGCCCCCTCTGCATCCTCAACAGTACAAACAAAAAAGATACTATGCTCTCATCTTACTATGCTATGATTACTGGAATTTCAGGAATTTTACCTCCATTTGAAAGGATTCTTGTCACAAGCAAAATTGTTGTCCTCTGCTTTGAATGAAGTACTAATAAAACCCCTTTAATTAAATGGTACTGCCTTTCCATTTTTTTAACTATAATTCTGCGTTGTAACAGGGATTTCATTAACATAGTAACAGTGGCAGTTTCTGAGATCGTTAGTTAAGCTGAAAGATTTATTTTATTTTTATGACGTGGTAGGATGCTAACCTAAGTCAAAGTGATTTTTCTAGCCTTCAGAGAACTTTTCTAAAATGAGGTTTACAATGAACTCACTAAAGAACTTATATTTATTATGTGTCTCAAATTCGTCTACGTTCTACTGAACACAGCACTGCTTCACTTATGTTATATTATAAGCATCACAAATAAATGGATGTTTATCTTTTTTAATTTTGGTGGCTGCATAGCACTCAGTTCAGAATTTATAAAAGGACTGATGTGATGGTTTTGACTGTGGTAGAGTTAATCTGTTTTATAAAAGCTATGGGGTATGTTTTGGATTTGTGCTGAAAACAGTGCTGATAACAGAGGGATGTTGTGGAAGAAAAATCCTGTAGTTACCTCTGCCCTGTTCATTGCCTATGCTGCTGAAAAGCAACATTGATTTCATAACCTGTTACTGAAAAAGCCTTTTGATTTCACTTTCTAATAACTACTGCAGCCTTTTCAGAAGTACATGTATTTGTGCTTGTAGTGGCAGGTGGGGGAAAGAGCTCTAGGCCTTCTATTGAGGAAAGGACAAGGAAGAACTTAACTGTTAGTTCATTGTGTCACTCTCATTCTCTTTCCTTTCCCATAAACAATCATTTATTAAGCTATTTTCTTGCCTCTCTCCCCAATCTCTATTCCAATCTGGCAAATTTACATGTATGATTCATTTAGCTTAGAAGTCTGCTATAATCCTGTTCTTTAACTTTCCAAACATTTCCTTAGGACATAGGAATTACTGTGCTTAAGAGAAACTAAAAGTGAGAAATCAGGAAATAAGGTTTAATCTTTAATCAAATCTGGTTTGGCATCACAGTTTAGCCTTCTAATTACATTTTTATTTGCTTTCATGGTGTCTGTTGGTGATAACATATTAGGATTAATCTCATAAAGAAATCTAATATGTAAAACCTTGGGCAAAATATTGCAATTATGTAGGCTCCATCTAACAGAGAGTGTTAAGTACCCACAGGTTGTTTTCATCTGGGTGTCCAAGACTGACAGAACAAACCACCCTCAGGAAGTAGTTCTTCCATTGGCTATGTGAGAAGTCTCAAGAAGCGGCTTCTACATAGCTAAAGTTAAGTGATCTAAATCTTGCCTAAAGTGACTTCGTTACAACTGTTAATTCTTCCTGTGTTGCTACTTGTTACTCCAAGACATATGAGCCACTAGCAGTCTAATGGGTGAAGTGACAAAGGGAAAAAGTTGAATCAGTTTCTGAGTTTCTAACTTTTTGCAGTCTTATGCCTCTCACAGTCTGATGCTACTTGGGAGTTTCAAAGAAACATGTATCAGCTCCTGACTCTTTCCCCTGACCTTCTGTATGGTTTAACTTTCTCCATCACCCATTTTCGTCTCCTTCTGTTATCTTCCAAATAAAATCAAGTTGTCAAATTAAAATCTCTTCGACAACATTCTCTACTGCATATGAAAATGCACAGGAGTCCCAATTATGCATGCAAATGTAGGTCCAAAAAGAAGATCTCTTTTTATTGAATGACTGCTTTGACTGTTTTGGCTCCTTTTAAACAGTACAGCCAGCCATCTGGGAACATATGTTTGTGAACACTTTTCAGACTCAGCTCACTCCTTACAAAGACCGAATGGTCTTTGTTTTGGAAGGTAGGCAAAAGGGCAAGGAATTCATTGAAGACTTTGGTTAGGTCTAACTAATGCAGTTGGATATAACTACCACTACATTATCAAATTATGTCTCTTTATATGACAATGCAAGACACATTAATTGGAAGATAAGATTACACAGGTGTAAAAAGGTAGATTTTGCTAACGTTGTATTTCCACAGGCTTAAATATAGAACTTTTAAAAAGTAGACTATAATTAAAATTTGGGGGCCTTCTTGCATTATATATTTGCAAATAAGTACAAGTAAAATGCTAGCATACATTTATCATATGAACATTGCTCATTAAAACTTTTAACATCAACAAGTGACAGAGAAGAGATCAAGGGCTTGTTTTAGCTCCTGAAGAGTAGAAATAATTAATGGATTTAAGTATAGTCTATAATATGAAAAAGCTTTGCACAAAAATCTATAATACTCATGGTTTCATACTGACAAATTAATCTTAGAACATTATAATAGATGCTATCAGTAGAATCATAGCACCAATACCCAGATGGTGAATTTTCTGTTCTGAATAAAACTTGTTAGGTGTTTTATGTTTGCTTTGGGTTTTATTTATTTGATTTTTATATTTTGTTGTCTTAGTGAGATCTGTAGCATGTTGCATTTTAAGCAACATAATAAACTTGTTCTCTGGCATAATATATAATGAACTAAGTCTAGCAATGTCTCACCTCCTACATCAATGTCCAAACATAGCTAGTGCAAAAGATTTATCATCATGTTGACGGCTGTGACATCCATTAATGGACTAATACCAGACACTGTATAGATACAAACCAAAGCCACATTGTCTGAATAAAAAAACATGATTTATCTTAGAGAACAAAAGTAGGATATGCATAGATAGACAAGAATGTCCAAAGCTCATAAAAATCAACTAGGCAATATAGATAATGACAGAAATACCTGGTTAAAATTATGCTAGTGCTGTACTGTCTATTGATAAGTCATTATTTCTAACAGCTCTCAGCAAAAGGAATTTCTGAAGTTGAATTTTAAGGAATACTGAATACTGAGGTAGCTTTGTAGTTGCTTAGATTGGATTCCTCCAAAGCCTGGCCAGGCTTAGGGAAAGTATTAAGATGTTTGAAAATTACTAGCTTTCTTTAAAAAGTCACGAGGAGGCAGTATCTGTAATGCTATTTTGTAAATAGGCTGGGAATTGACTTAAAAAGGTAAGATTGAGTCTTCTCCTTATCATATGTCCTCAGACCTCTCTTGCACTGGTTTAAATTTCACTGTAGGAGATTCATATAATTAACTATTGGTCTTGTCTCTTAATTTCACTTAGCAATACGTGGTGATTGAGAAGTGACTTTCTGGAGTTTTCTTTACTGTAAATACTAACTTCTGATGGTGTAGTTCATTGCAGCTCTGATGGCAGATTTTCCCTGCAGTACTGTGTCTTCTGTCATTCTCCTTACTCTGGTACAGCTTCTAAATCAATTTCTGTGTACTAGCTCAAGATTGTCTCCAAGTAGACTGCTTTAGCTGCCTGGTACAAATGATGGAGAGAAGTGACTACATGAAAGTCAGACACAGATTGCAAATACATGGTTGTGTTTCAGTTTGCATCCATGGTACACTGACACAGGTCTAGCAGTATTCCTCTTGTAAATTCTACCAGGCCATGTGCCAATCATGACTCTTCTACAGTATTTGCTTTCTTTGAATTTCTTCCTGCATTCAGGAATATCTCTGGCAGAAATCCCACCACGATACTAAACTGACCATGGTATTCCAGGTGTGGCTTGACAAGCGCTAAGTAGATTGAGATAGTGACTTCTTTATCTCCATGGGTGATGCCCTTGTTGATGCAACCCAGCATCCTGTTGGTTTTCTTTGCTGCAGCAGCACAGTGTTAGCTCAAATTAAGCTTGTTGTCCACCAGGACCCCCAGGTCTCTTTCCACATTGCTGCTCCCCAGCTGGGATCCCAGCTGATAGATCCCAGCCTGTGTTGCACTCCTGGATTGTGTTTAACTATGTGCAATATCTTACACTTGCCTTGTTGAACTTCATGAGATTCTTGTTAGCCCACTTTTCCAGCCTACTTAGGTCTTCCTGCAATCTGGCTCTGCCTTCTGAAGTGTCCATTTCCCCACTCAGTTTGGTATCATCAGAAAATCTGGGTACATTTAATCCCATCTTCTAGATGATAAACAGTGTTGGGCCCAGTATGCATCTCTGAGGGACCTCACTAGCTACAGGTCACCAGTTTGAATAGGAGCAATCTCTCACCACCCTCAGGATGTGGTCTGTCAGCCAGTTTCCCACCCACCGTACAGACTACTTGTCTAGACTTTAACATATCAGTTTCTCTAGGAGGAGAAGGGTTTTGAGTCATTGGTTATCTTCAGACCTGTTTTGAAGCATAATTGTGAAGACAGATCAAAAGACAACAAATACAGTTTCCTCAGAGATGAAGTTTTGATTTTATTTCTTCCTCTATTTAAATAGAATCCCAATTTCAGCTGTAAATCAAAGCTGATCTAGAATTATAGTACAACTTTACAAATCCACTCAAGCCCATTTTTAAAATAAATCTTGAGGTTACATTATAGAAATGAATAAAATGATAAAATAGTATAGCAAAATAAACTTTGTATGTTTTATGTTACATTTCTAAAGCAGTTAGTGGAAAAACGAAAAAGGAATTCCACAGAATTTGAGTAAGTTCATTCCTCATTCTATGAGCTGTGTGTAAGAGGAGCTATTCAAATTTAATGCATTGGAGACACAGTCACAGAAAAACTGCAGCAGGGTGTATTCCGTTTCTGCTCACTTTTCAAGTAGCTCCCTGTGGGCTTGCTGCAGTCAGTCACTAACTCTTGTACCTTCTGCATCAAAGCGAACATTGCATAACACTTATGTTTCTTTACAGAGACTGGCACCCCTAATACAGCTGTAACAATCAAGTTCCAAATAGCAAGTTCTTTATATATATGACCCTTCTTTTGTACTCTTTCTCTGATTTAATTGAAAACATTGGTTGTCTTGAAAATGTTCAGCATTTTTTCAGCAGGGGTCTTTACCCAGACCTATTGTCTTTTACCTGTAACCCTATCTTTATGAAACACTTTGGATGCGTATTGCAATGCACTGAGTTCACAGGCAGCTTATACTGATGTCTGGCTTACGGATTCCATGCAACAAGATCAGTCCTGAGTTCCTTATATTGAAATCAAATGCTTCATTGGTTTATTGCATCTTCTAGATACACATAAAGAACTTAAATTTCTTCTAGTTTCTCTGATCAGTGATCGTATGTGAAGGTAAAGTACACTGAAATGCAGTGCTTTCTGCTGGAGGAGGTATCACGTGCAGCCGTAAGTACAATTCTCTTTTCAGATAATAACAGTAATAGACAATGTGAAAATGATTGCTAGTGACAGGGCTCTGTGTCCAATTGTATGAATTCTGCAGCCATGTCAAGGGTACACCAGCCATAACTTAATAGAGCACTATGGTTCTCATGGCCAGGCCTGCTTATTGGACCAAAGAGTGAGATGATTATAAAATACTCAGGTCTTGAGGAAAAAAGAGACATACCATCAAGGAACTCTGTGTGTATGTGTATGTAGCTCAGTTGGGATTCTTTCTGCATGATGAGTATAAACTTCAGAGTCCTTATTCTTCCATCATATTTGGACATTACTCTTCTGGAGGATTACCTCTTCCTTCTTGCAGGAGGCATACTTTCTTCTGTCTCTTTATGGAATTTATTTCAGATACCACATCCAAAAGCAGCTGCCAACAGCTGTCAGTGTCTCCCAACATGAAAAATATGTATCTGGGTAGACTCCTTTAAAGCACCTCCTCATAGTTGCTGAAAGTGGCTCTACTGCATCAGAAATTGCCCTGGGAATAATTTCCTTTTGTTTGGGCAATGGCTTTTTTTCCTGCATATCATCTGTAAACGTCAGCTATCTTGCTATGTCTTGAGAATGCTTCTCTTCCTCTGTCACACACATCTGACCCATGGAACATCAGCCAAGTATTTGTCCTTGGATACCCTCCAATTTTTTAGACACATGAAGTGGCGGTAAATTTCTAAAGCTCTGGATTCCCATCTGTGACAGTTGTACCCACAGTAATGGAAGAACCACTGAGCCACAATAATTGCTAAGAAATATATCTGCTGACTCTGGTCTCTGAACAAGTATAAAAATATATCTGCTAGTGCTAAAAGGTATCCTTTGGCTTTAGTCTGGCCTGGGTAACAATACAATCTGCCAAATTCAGTTACAACAAGGTTGCATAACTGGACGTTGCCCGCCCTACACTTTGATCAAAAGCCAAGAGCCCTCAGACCATTTTTTTGACCACAGGTCAGATTTGACCAGAGTATAAATGGGGTCCTGCTGGAGAGCAAGAGTTTAGTCAGTCTTTCTTGGAGCAGCAGATCTGTAGTCCAGGACTCTGCTCTTGGGTTGGGATGCTGCCTGAGGTAACTCCTTGAGGTTGAGAGCCCTCATTTTGACTGGTGAGTAAAGTGTGTTAATTCCCTTTAAAACTTAAGCTCAAGTAAGTCAGTTGTGTAGTATTTTATTCCACTTGACATCTAGAACTTATGATTTACTAATGTTGTCAGAGCATTAAATGATTTTTTTTATTAGAATAAGTTTTCTTCGGGACTTGTAACCTACCTCAGTCTATTTTTTTGGCTTCCACGACAGTGACTAATAGCATGCTAAACTTTGAAATTTTGACAAAATCACATAAAGCACTGATTCTGCATATGTATGTATATATATATATATATGACCAAAGTCTGTGACTAGGAGTAGATCCAGTTGCACCTAGATTCCCCTCTGAGAAGTTTAGAAAGCAAAGAGGTCCTCTCAGAACCTCATGACTCAATGAAAGGGTCTCCATGACAGTTCTGTCTGACCCTGTCTTCTATGCAGTAAATAATCAAGTGAACTTTGTGATTAAATTGCGTTAAACTACTGTCACTTTTACCATTAGATTTTGTTATATCAATAAAGTACCTTGCTGCTTCTCTCATAAGCAAAGCACCTGATTCTTTCACAATGGCAGTCCATGGGAATTAACAGCTGATATCCTTAAGGAGCTCTAAATTTCTGCTTTCATGTCTCTTTTTTCCTACACAAACATGGTTTTCTACAAGACAGTTGTTTCCTATATGAATACTTCCATATATATCGAAGATATTGCATTACAACCCAGGCAAAATCTATCATTATTTTAATTCTCAACCCCCTGTCCCTTTGCCCTCCCTCAACATCTGTGCTGCTCTACTATACTCCTGACAGGAACAAATAAATAAGATAAGCCAGTAGAATGTCATAGTAAGATAAAGCCATGTAACTGCTGTAGGTAAAGATGTTGACCTTCTTTAGCTGCTCAACAAAACTTATTTTGGTGATCCTTGTGTCATTTTTATCGAAATGTCATCTTAACTTGCCTACAGACACAAGAATTGTCTTTAAAAGACATATTTATAGTTACAAATTTTTAGCCTTTTTTTTTTTTTTTTTCCTTTTTTCCCATTTGAAGTTGGTATTCAAAGTCTTGTGTAATGTCAGTTTTTCCAGACTTTTAAACTAAAGTCATTTGGTAATGATTAATCCTGATTTGCTTTGTAATAATCTCAGGATTACTTCACCTGAAATATATAAATACTTTGCAGATCAGTTTACCTCTTACCAAGCAACTCCTTGGTTCATTAAGATAAGAGTCATGTTTTCTCAACAACCAATCAACCTTCTAAATCCATGACTCTCATATTCCTGATTCATCAGCATCCAGACTTCAGTAGGATAGGTGACACATGCTTCCATTTAGTCTACTCAGTAGCTGGCTTGATGGGCAGCTTTCAAGGGGTTTGAAGCTATAGGTTCAAATTCCTTCTAGGCAAAGACAACTGAAGTCCACAACTCCTTCTGTGAAAGAAGCGGTCTCACTACTTGTGATTACAGTGGTAAGATTCTACAAATTTATTGGGCATTGCTTCTCTGTAGCAGTTGGGGTATCAAGTGCTATGCAATGCCCTGCCTTAGCTATCAGCTGCTACTATAAAACGGTGTACATAAATTCTGTGTTATACCTGTTATCCTTGTATGAATGTCTCAGGTACCCTGAGGCTTTTCAGATAGATCCAAATGAAGGCTGAGGTGTTTGTCTTAGCAAAGGAAGGGATTTAGCTGGTCACAGGCAGCAGTAAATACTTGGAGACAACGAGATTTAACATGTCTCATGCTTAACACAATGTGGCTCGATTTTCCTGGCATCAGACTCTTAAATTTTATATAAATATCCTTTTTGCCACTTTGTGTTTATTATATGTCTGCCTTAACTTTCAGCTAGATGCCTTTAGTGAAACATCTCTGAAAAACAAAATCATAGATTTTAAAATATTAGCTGCTTCTTTGTGATTAGAATACACTCTTTTATCTTTCAGATCCAGGTAATGCTTCCCCACCACCACATACATGTCAAAGAAAGAAACCTTTCACTTTCTCATAATAAAGCTAAATTGTGACTATTTCAACATCAGATTTTTGCTTTAAACCATGGGTCTTCTGTTACTGATATGAAACTACTGGGACATGGATAATTAGGGTGCTGTATTAATTGCTGTTAGCAAACTGGAGGAATAATTAAAGGAAAAAAAAATCACTAATTTCACAGCTTATCTGTGACATAAAATTATCCAAAAGAGTCATTTACATTGCTGAAAAGATTCCTAGCTAACTTATTTTGTTTTTTTTTTCCAGTGGAACAAAGTAATAAGAAAGATTAATACTGTCTCTCAAATGGCCTGTAATTTATTCTTTTAATCAAAAAGTAAATACAGAATTTTACATAACTCAATTATTTAAAAAAAACCTAACATTTCTGGATGAAAAGCAGATCTGTACAGAATTTTTTCTGTCTGCTACAACTCTTGCATCCAAATGCTTAATATTTAATAAGCCTAGTGCAGGAAATGAAGACTGTCACTTGGATTTTCCTTTGTTCTTCTCCCTGCAGTAGAAACAATGTCTAAACAACCTGTTTCTGCTAAACAATGCTGGACTCCTGTGGTGGTACTTGTGGAATCCTGTGGGTTTTCCTGTGTTTTTGCCGCATATTTTATACACGCTTTATGAAGCCAGCTGCTGAATGCAATCTTAGCTCTACTTGACATAAGGAGTTTTTCTGCCCCCTGCCAATGCTGTCCAGAAAAAAAACCCATCTATCTTTGTGGACATTTACTGCAATTTTCTTCTTTGATATAGCACTTTCCAAAAAGAGAAACATTACAATTCCGTTTAGGAGAAGACATTAATAGCCATATAACAGGGTTGAAGTGATGAGCATGCTCCCGCAACAGAATGTAGTCCTGGTGTCAAAGTAGTTTTAGTCTGAAGGGACATTCAAGCCAAAACGATAGGAAAAACTACAGATCTCAAGTCATAAAATTAGCTACGCATGCTTAGGAGACCACTCATCAGTATGGGCTCTATTCGTTGTCCCAGTTGCCCACTAACAGCAGAAGGATTCAGTGAGCAAGATGGAAAAACAGGAATGGTGTTTTTGTTGTAATTCCTCCATCTCTGACCAAATTCTCAAACATTTTAAGGTTAAATTCATGTCTATGCTTAAACAAGAAAATAAGAGTTATAGGAGTGTAGAAAGGAGAAGAAAAGGAGAAGGTACGCTTGGGGGGGAACCATTACAAGATGCTAGAATGGGGTATTGTAGTTTCAAGAAAACAACTCTACTGTCCAAATGTAAATGAATGTATAATAGTACTAGAACAGATTAGTCAAAACTGTCTCAAATGTATCCATTCAAATCTCTATTAAACACTTACATGTAACCTTCCATCATGCTATGGGACTAAAGGTACTCCACTGTTGAACAAGGTGGAACTCAGTTCTAACTCAGTCCCCAAAATTAACTGCTATAATTGTCAGACTAAACCTCTGTTTTACCTTCACTGTCTGTTAAAAGGTAGGATAAGGAGGAAGTCTAAATGAGCATAGATGAAAGTCTAGATGAGTCTAGGGAAAGAAATAATTATGGCACAAACCCCTTCATTTGTAATGAAATATTTACTAGCACTTAATTTCTCACAGTTGTGTACTTTAAATTGCATGAAGTTGTATTTATAGCTTTGTTTTGATCTTTATTGATAGAATAAAATAAGTACAAACAATGATTGGTGTTTTATGAAGCACACATAAAACAGGGCAATTTGTAACATTGGGCGTTAACATTTTGATCATTTCACCCTGGAATATCTCCTCTTCCTTGTAATTTAAGATCAGAGTTTTGCTTTGTTAAAAAAAATGAGCAGGAATACAAGTTACATGTCAACACCTTAGGTACAAAGCAAAAGAGATGGAAGATGTCATTATTGATACATTTTGTCCCTCCCCATTTACAGGTTCTTTCAGTACCTGATAAAGGCAGCTCTCTAAACAGTGGTATTCATGAATGGACCTTCAAAGGATTAACTTCATCCCACTTAACTCAGCCACCTAAAAATTAAATCCTCCTCTAGAGTCAGTGGAAAAAGATAAATAGGAAGAAGGTTCTTGTCTCTGTTCATTGACTGCTTAGTAAGACCAATCACTAGCTCACACTCTCTGACTTTCAGGCAGCACTGGGTGAATTGGACCCAAGGAACATTAAATCCAGGTGGAAATTCTGATGAACTACTAGCTTTGAAACTATGTGTTTTTTTCCAAGTATTTCTAACTCACTTAACACAGCGACAAATGATAGCAGTAAATTGTTAGCATTTTTACCAAGTTTATGTCAGATAAGAAGTCTGTGGGATGTATGGGACAGATATATGGCGCACAGACATCTCTGAGCTCCAAATTACTCTGCAATATGGAGCAACAGCAAAAAGACAGAAACCGAAACAGAACTGAGGACAAGATTAACACCAACAAAAAGAAATAATCAGTGCCTGAGTGAACATAGAAAAACTGTTACATGCTCAGCTATTTAGGTAGCAATGGCAACAACAACAGCTGTCCCTGCTGGTGTTCTGGAGTATTTAGAAATAATTATCCAGTCTTATGTCATAGACACTATCCACAAAAAAGATGATCCATTAACAATTGCATATGCTATTCCCTGGTTGTTTGCAGTTTCAGAACAGAGGTTGCTCAGTTGTTGCATCCCAGTTTCAAAAGGTTAGATGGCCCATAAAACTTTGCAAAGAGTTATGTTCTGAAAGCTGAGAATGGTATAAAATTTTAAAGATTGATTTCTTCCTTGTTTTATTTTTTAATCCTATTCCATTTCTCTTCCTCACCCCTCTCCTTCCCCCGAAAAAAATTAAAAAAAAAAAGGAAAAATGCCGCCTACTTTTTATTCAAACATTTAGTGGTGATTTATGTCACAGCAGTTGCTCTCAAGCCCAAGCTGATAGATAGGACACATGATATAAATCCTAAATGGCAAACATATAACTGCTTCATTCAGCTGATATTGTACTGTCGATTTCACATGAATGTTATAAAAGAAGGCAGCTAACCCTTTTTGGCAGATGTGAATTTTTGTATTATTCTTTTCTTTTTTTTTTTTTTTTGCACCTTCAGTCCTGATTTGGGAATCTATTGAAATCTTTATTATTATAGCTCACTTGGCTTTGCTTCTCCTTATGTTTAGTTCCTCACTCCCAAGGACTTTTCCTTCTGTCACTGTGACTTTGTCAGTGTTCAAAGCTGCCAGTCCAACATCCCTTCACACCTTGCCCTCTGCTGTTAAATTGTGCAGAACAGTTCAGTCTTTGTGGCAGAGGAATAATGAAATTCCTATTGCACTCTCCCATTTTATAAGGTGTTACAGAAATGACAAGACATCAGCTGGTGGGTGAAGATACACATTGAACTCAGAAAAAAGCCTGAGATCTCTGATGGCACAAAGAAAATTTGATAAAACAAGTAATGCAAATACACAGTCTACAGAAAAAATGAGTAACTAATCCATCATGATAGCTCAGTGTAAGTAAGTCATGAATTTTTCCAGATTGAGAGCTCAGTGATACTGAGAAACAGGTTAGAAACTTAAGTCAGCTCCAAGATAACTAGCCCCTTCCTCCAGTTTTGTACTGAAGAGAAACCTTCTTTCTTAAGCCAACACTGACTATACGTAATATTTATTTTATAGCTTTATAGTTGACAATGCTTTTAGTAAGGAGAGACAACTGCCATTTAATAGTTGTTGTTAATATATAACCAGGAGAAATGTACTCTAAATCCATACCCTTGTGCTAAAGTTTTTCTGTAAGTATATCTGAAAGCTACTGGGGAAGCTCTGAATTTTAGCACACTGGATAGAACACAATAAAACTGCTAAAAATCAATAAACAGGATGAGATAGTCATTGTTATTCCAAACCTGTTTCTTCAAATTGACAGTTGTTAAGCCTTTTTAAAATAAATTGAGACCCAGAGTGAATGACGTACCATTGACTAGGGCTTACTACATGACAGGGATTTTCTTTTTAGGCTCCTGTGATTTTTGTGGTGATTTGTAGGCAAAACTTTAATGGAGCTCTATAATGTCAGTGAAAATAAAAACCTGTGGTCAGTTTGTTCTTTTTGGTGACTGGTGATGTTTTTGAAATATGACAAATATTTTCAACTAAATATTAGTGAAAAAAAATATTTTTCGTAAGTTGAAAGGTTGGTGGGAATTGTTTGATTCTAGTGTCCCTGTTCATGTTATGTAGGATTTAAAAAATATCCTTGGTATAGTTTGTAAATTTATAGTACTAATCAGTTTTTTTAGACAATGTAAATTTTTCACCTGCTCAACATTTTCGCATTATTAATCCACCCTAAATAATTTGTAAGCTTAAAAAAGGCATGAATTATCCCATAATTCATTTTAGCCAAATAATTCATATTAGCCAAAAATGTCTGCTGGCAGGGAAGGGAATGATAAACCCTACAATGTCATGTTCCATTTCTGCTTGTGTGTATCTGTGCAACTCCAGGAGAGGCACAGGTAGAAGAACTGATAAGGGAGGCAGGTTCATGCAAGTCCATTTGTCCCATGGGTCTGGGTAATGCACTGATATTCTCTATAGTTTGCAAGCAGATTATGGCTCTGGGGAAAGCCTGTATACTGCAGTTTAGGCAGAGGGTTGGGAGAATAAAAGGAAGCACCTGAAGGCCTCCAGGCTTCTCTTGGGTACAACTTGATAACTGACCTCATGCAAGTGAAATGGATGTCACCTGTGGATTGTACTGCATCTAATCTTAATGGATGTTTTAGTCTGATGGTCTATCTTTTTAATCCCATAGTAATATTGTTACTCAAATAATCCTCAAAAGCCTATCATGCATATTGCAAAAGAGTAAATTTCTTATTTTTTGATTTTTCTTTGAAGGTAGTGGCTTTAAATTTCCCATTAACTGACTTCACTTGGAGCTCAGAAATACGAAGTATTTAATCATCATCCATGATTTGTGAAACACTGTGAGTATGCTCACAAAAGAGCAAGTGAGTGAATTTTTTTTGTGACATTAAGAAAGCCAGTGAAAAGCACTCTGCATTAGTCTAGTTCATGAAGACTAAAACCATAACGTCAATGAACCAAAAGCTTCTTAACCACTTGTGTGGTCAGCCAAAAAGCTGCACATAGGATCTGCTACAGATCGGACTACCAGCTCTCGATATTACTGAATCTTTGTGCACTAATGGCTAGTGCAAAACCAGCTAGCTTTTCCATCAAGCTGGCTGTGTTAAGGTAAATTCCCTACAGATAATCACATGAAAAGATGAACTAATCTAAATGCAACTAGTCACTGAGGTTTAGGTAATAGGCTAATTTATATATTCAACTTTTTTCAGAATTACTTACATACTGGATCTCAAAAATAGTTTTAAGTCATAGGCTGACATGAATGCAAAGTAATTTGTAGGTGCATGAAAGAAGAGTTGCAAAGAACTTTAATATTGTCAAGGTTTATTTGAACTCTGTCTTCACACTAGTTTATAGGAGTTAATTCCTATCTTCATTTGTAATAGACAAAGATTAATTGGTCCTCTTTATCAGAACATTTGATGATTAGGAATGTGCTTCTCTCACACGTATCTTCCATCACTTAGTGTAGTCGCTCAATAGAAAGATGTGCTCCAAACCAGAACATCCATTTTTCAATATAGCAATGTACAGCAACAGGTTGATGCTTTTGTAAAGCTATTACTTTTACTGTCAACATGACTGCTGTTAGAAGTTGTCTCATTAGACTGGATAAATTGGAACTACATAAGAAAATCTCACCAGGCAAGAGATGAAGTTTTCTTACATATATACATATATACATATATATATATACACGTATATATACACACACACCTATATATAACTAAACACACACACAAGTATATGTGTGCACACAAATGGAAGAGTGACTGGAAGAATAATCATAAAATAAGAGGTAGAGTACACAGGTGCATATGACATTTCTGAAACAGAAATAATTATTATCTGCATATATACAGATTGATAATGTAAGTATAATGTCAGCCGTATTAGAAACATTAAAGTAAACCGTAAAGTAACAATGCACAGGTGCTTATTTTGGGGATATCATGGAAGGGCAAGAATAGAAAAGCAGAAGCAAGTTTTCTAAGGTAATGAAAAATGAAAATAATATTAATAATATTGTAGATACGTTGTTTCAAGATGAAGTCCCAAGGATGCCTTTGGGATGTAAAAATAAACTTAAAAATTTGGGGAGTAATTGATTTTCCTGCAAAAGCTAGTTTAATCATGTAATTTCCTCAGTGACAGAGACATTAGAATTCTAATCCCTTAGGGTACACAGATGAAGGAGTGAAGTGAGCCAGCACTGAAGTTCTGGCTGGGGCTGTCACTCATAATTAAGTCTACAAGGGTCTGGTTTGATTACACGTTGAGCAATGGTTCTATCTGCTTTAAGTGTTCATCCAACAAATGAGATTTCTCTGTGCAAGATCTTTAGCAGTTGAGAACTGGCAAGGTAAGATTGTATCTTCAATCTTTTTCTGACCACTGATTCCACTCTATATAAATATTGACAGCTTGTGTAAGTAAAAAGCTGCAGGATATATAAATGAGTAGACCTCTACTGTATTCTGAATTTTCCTATTCAAAGCAATATTTGTATATATATATGAAAATGTGTTCATGCACATTCATATCAACCTGTCTATACAGACACGTACTTTTCCCCACCGTTCACTTATCTTACTGTTTGGTTTTACTTGTATGTCAGTTTCTATACTCTTGTCATTATTTTTCCCAATCTCTAATAGCCTCTTACAGCAGCTGCTTATTTAGGTATGTGTAGATATTAACTACTATATCAAATGATAAATGTTTCTATCTTTTGCTATTACTTACCAGATAGGCTACATTTCTGATGCAATATGTCAGCATCAAATAAGCCCTGCAAGACTGTGCCAGGCAGAAGTACTGTAATGTTGAAATATACATATTTTAATCCACTGACACTATGTGATCCTTCCACTGTATGGAGCACCCCTTGAGGAAAGAAATATAATCTTAGGTTACTTTACAAGACAGCTAAACTAGGTAAGAAAGTGTGAAACATGAAATGCTAGATCTTGTGACGGTACACATATTAGTGCAGTACCACCAAACCATTGTAATAACGCAAATGTAGAGCAGATTTTGTTTGTAGGTCATTTATAAACAACAGCAAGTTTGTCTGACTATGTCTATCCACTCATTTGTTATAGATAGGTTATAGACAGGCTAATTTAAAATCAGATACTCAACCATACAAGCTTAGAAGATATAAATAATACATTTTAGAACTCAATCTCTGATGTAGCATTATGATTTCATGAATTTGACTTGGAAGAGAAAGATTCATTCTGATCTTACCTGAATGTCTAACTGAGGCAAATTACACTCATTTACATCAGCAGTGCGTCTCATTTAGATACTTGGCATCTTGTATGAGGATGCCCTTGGTCCTCTGTTTTCATAAACCACACATAAAATGTTTTACCAACATTTTTCACATGGGACAGTTACTGCATACAATGATGTATTGCCACTAACATGTATCTTGATGATTCTGTTGGCCCTTTTCATTTTAGGTAGAAGGAATGAAACAGAGGCCTAAATTGCCTAAATTACCTATAGTGGAATAACCTGCTGTTTTTTCATGAAGCATGGGAATCACAGTCTACAAATTATTCCACTTTCATAATTATGTTTAAGTAGATCTTAAAAGCAGCAACAACAACACAACTCTTCTCCTCAGCAACTAAAAGCTAACAGAACAGTTAGGGTCACACTTCTGAACACAATTTCCATATAGTAATGTGGGAGCTAGAAAACTGAGCCAAAACCAAAATAACAACTGTAGCATTATGTCAAGGAAAGGCAGCCATCTGCAAAGAAAAAGCCAAGCAATGAAAACATCTCCCTACAGAAGGTATTAATGGAAAAGGAGATTAAAAATGCTAATATTAGAGGGTTAACATGAGCAGGCACTGTACACTTTCAGCCCAGAAAGCCAACTGTATACTGGACTGCATCAAAAGGAGTGTGACCAGCAGATCTTGCCCATCTACTCTGCTCTCATGAGACTCCACTTGAAGTATTGTGTGCAGTTCTGGTGTCCTCAACATTAGAAGCACATGGAGCTGTTGGAGCAACTCCAGGAGGCCACGAGGATGCCTGGGGACTTGACCACCTCCCGTATGAAGACAGGCTAAGAAAGCTAGGGCTGTTCAGCCTGGAGAAGAGAAGGCTGAGTGGAGACCTCATAGAAGCCTTCTAATATCTGAAGGGGGCCTACAAGTATGCTGGGGAGCAACTTTTCATCAGGGACTGTAGTGATAGCACAAGGGGTTTAAACCAAAACAGAGGAAGTTCATGTTAGACATAAGGAAGAAGTTCTTTATCATTTGGGCGGTGAGGCACTGGAATGGGTTGCCCAGGGAAGCTGTGAATGCTCCATCCCTGGTGGTGTTGAAGGCCAGGGTGGAGAGAGCCTTGGGTGACATCGTTTAGTGTAAATTGTCCCTGCAGTGTGAGGCAGGGGGGTTGGAACTAGTTGATTTTAAGGTCCTTTCCAACCCTAACCGTTCTATGATTCTAAGTTTCTATGACATCTTATAGATTCCACATTTTGGGAGAACTTGACCAGGGTCTTCATGAAGATCAAGTGTGATAGTCCTTGTTCTTGCAGTTCATAATTTGCAATTTTGCGGTGGCAGTTCTACCTGATATGAGGAAATTGTGTAATATTTTGTATGGGTCTAGACTGGCATTTTTCTTTTGGACTCTTACATCCCTGCTTCATTTCCATAGTAGAAGCATCTATGGGAGTTCCTCAAGAGACAGAGCTCTAAGTACCATAAGGCTTTCCAGGCACTGGGTTGTCCAATCCTGAAGAGGGTAAGTCTGTATTGGAAAGGTGCTCTGTAGGCCAGTGAATACTAACTCTTTGTCTACTCAGTTTCAGCAAACTGTGTGTTTGCTTGGCAGTGATTTGCATGCCTCCTTTATGTACAGTTCTTCTTCAGCTCTGCTGTTAAACCTTCTGTTGATTATGTGAAGTGAGTTTGCACTTCTTTTTCTAGATCTATATCTACAAATTCTATACTTCAAACCAATATTATTCCTGATTTCATCTGTGCTGCTTAGAGCAGTTGTCAGAGCAGCTGGGGAACATTATATGATGTGTTAACTCTCATGAAAATGAATACAGGAGCTTGGTGTTTAGAGGTGGGATTTATCCTGTAGAAGAACATACATTCTTGCCAGATGGTAATTTGACAGAGCTTAGCTTTTTGTAGTGCAGGAAGATCTAAGTAATTTTTACATCCAAAAGCAGTTACAGTGGGAAGTTGTGCAACATGATGTCAGGGAGAAACAGGAGTGGGGTTGCCCCATGAGGTAGGCCAGGGGTCCATCTGGGGATACCCACTGTGCTCAGGGGGTCCTAGACTGGGTGTAAGGCTGGGGTACTTGGCCATAAATGGGGGTGCCCTACTTGGGAACATGCAGCTCTCTCAGTGCCTTCCAGGTCCTGACACATGGACAACATATTCTTTCAAAATATAGGTCAGTTTCTCAAAACATTAGTACATCTTTTTAACAACTAGGTTAAGAATTCTATTCACCAGTGAAAGCATTATGTGATATAAGATAATGATACTCTGAAGAAATATGTTCAAGAAGTTGTTTGGTTTTATTCTAACAGGTTTGATAGGCAAAAACTACACAGAAACATTAGACTGTATTGGCTCCTAAAACTGCTTACAAGAGGATACTTTTATTTGCTAAATATACGACTACCCTTCATTGCAGCAATTATTTAAAAATCTCTGGCTTTCTTGTCTAAACACTTTCATAAAGAGCAATGTCATTTCACTTTTCTTCCTAGAAAATGCAATATTTGATCAACTTGCAAAATATTGACCATAATATTTTCAAATGCATCAACCTTTCAAAAATGATTTTTCCAGGCTGAAAATGCAAATGCTGATGACACGCTATTAGAAGGATACTTTATGCCTCACATTTATGGCTAGCTACAGTAGGGTGTAACTGTTTTAAGGATTAAGATCCCATGCAAACACATTAAATTAAAATGTAAAGCGGATTTGTTGCTGTGCTTATGATGGCAATTACTTCTTCCACTTATTTGCTGAAATCCAGTCAACAAATACACCAGTCCACTTAATCTACTGCTCAATTAGCAAGGCAATACATGCATTGTCAGCCTCTCTGTAGGAAGATGTAAAGAAAAGGCAAGTAAAGCATTATGAACTCCATACTTAGGCCTTGTCATTGCATAAATGTTGTACCAGATTTCAGTCTCTTTGCTGAAACAGGGCAAGTTCATATAATCGCAGACCATGAAATATGTGACTACAGTTAACAGTCTCTTCAGGGGAGAGAAGTAATTTCCATATGAAGTGACTGTTGTAAATTTAATGAGTTTCCAAATAGTTGCTAGTTGCAAGACAAGATAAAGTAATTTTATATTAATCTTTTAAATGAGTCTTCTTGCAGATGTTTGTTTTGCTGTTCTTTTTTAATCTCCATACCAGATAATGACCAGGGATGGGAAGATAGTTATTTTACTGCCACAGATCACATACATACCCAATGAAGAGTGGGTGTTTACATTGTGTAAAGATGTAAAACCATCATAAAAAAAAATCTGAATTTCCCTGGGGCAATTTTTTTTTTATCAGAAATTTGATCCATGTCTGTTCTTATTTCTTTGACATTGTTTGCACTGAATTATAGATTCTCTCTCCCCTGCAGGCATCAAAATTTGATTAATTTTGAATTTCTACACAAACATAGGTGTTTATATTTGTCACTGCTCTTATCATGCAGAGATACGGAACTTGTTTCCTTTTATGACAATAAATTATGATTGAGCGGTGGCAAGGATATTTTTGAATTTTCAATCAGTAGTTTACTGTGCTTTTATATGCAGATCCCCTGCCTCTTACGTTATAGTGGCAAATATAAAATACCCTTTCAGTGTCAATTTTTTCACATAGGCCTTTGAAACCCATTTTTTTTCTGGTCATGAGTCAAGGAATTCCTCACACTTTCAATTCACACTGAAACATCTTAGTTCTTGCATGTATGCAGGTTTTGGTTATGTCTGCTGCGTCTCATTATTCATTTGTATGTCTACATTTTACTTTTGTTCCAGTTCTGAGATTAGAATGACAAGGAGCAAAATGCCCCAAAAGAACTTGTTTTCAAGGATTTCTGGTTAGAGATATACCTGCATAATTCATGAGGAGGCACTTCCTGCAGTAAGATGCATGTGGTCAGACCTTTGATCCTCAGAGGAGCCCCACTGCTCTTAAGAAGATTCTGTGCATGTTTAAGAGTCTGCCCAAGCTGACTGAATGGGTTTATTATAATTATTCATTATATATGAGCAGATTGACTAAATTCAGACAAATATTCAAAAAATCAGCTGCTAATATGAGCTAAATAAGGTTCTAAATCTAGTGGGATTTGACTGTTATTGCTAATTACCTTTTTTTCATGTTAAAAATTTGTTTTGCCAAAGAATTGTTTTGCCAAAAAATTTTTGTTTCTTCAGATTATAGCTATATATCATAGTAACCAGGTGTATTGGCTCTGTTCATCATATCTGGGTGCTAAAAATATTTTATTGTTTAGTAGAGATTTATTAAGGCTTTAGAAATGTGATTGTCCAGATGGAAGAACTCACTTCTGAAATTTAGAACAATGTCATAATAATAGCATATATACGATCTTGTAGTATGTATTGCTAAATATATTTGTCTTATGAAATTAGACAGAAATCAAGTTATGATGTAAAAATTCTCCTTTGATTATGATCCAGAATATCACTGGCAATTGTTTTTCATACAGTACAAAGAAGATAAGTTCTCCCTTTTTCCAGATGGCAAAGATAGGAGGTAAATGTAATGGATTGTCAGCTACAATGCATATAAGAAGTAATAGCAAACAAGCAATGTTTTATGAGAGCATCATTACACTGATTTAAAGGTAAAGGAGCCTTTGAGAAATTAATGATTTATAATTGTCAGGTATTTGTATTGAATATATATAAAAAACACATTGTAAAAACTTAAAAATATATTATATAGAATCATAGAATAGTTAGAGTTGGAAAGGACCTGAAGATCATCTAGTTCCAACCCCCCTGCCATGGGCAGGAATACTTCACATTAGACCATGCCACCCAAGACTCCATCCAACCTGGCCTTCAACACTGCCAGGGATGGAGCATTCACAACTTCCCTGGGCAACCCATTCCAGTGCCACACCACCCTCACAGTAAACAACTTCTTCCTTATATCCATTCTAAACTTCCCCTGTTTAAGTTTTAACCCATTACCCCTTGTGCTATCACTATAGTCCCTAATGAAGAGTCCCTCCCCGACTTCCTTATAGCCCCCCTTCAGATACTGGAAGGCTGCTATGAGGTCTCCACGCAGCCTTCTCTTCTCCAGGCTGAACAGCCCCAACTTTCTCAGCCTATCTTCATATGGGAGGTGCTCCAGTCCCCTGATCGTCCTCGTGGCCCTCCTCTGCACTTGTTCCAACAGTTCCATGTTCTTTTTATGTTGAGGACACCAGAACTGCACACAATACTCCAAGTGAGTATACTCTACTCACGAGAGCAGAGTAGAGGGGCAGGATCACCTCCTTCCACCTGCTGGTCATGCTGCTTTTGATGCAGCCCAGGATACGGTTGGCTTTCTGAGCTGCGAGCGCACACTGAAGCCAGCTCATGTTCATTTTGTCATCGGATTATAGATGACCTATAACCTCTAGAAAGATTAAGTATTTTGACATGTAAAAAAAAAAAAAGCAAAGCAAATTGCATTCAATTTTGTGTTATATGGAACAGAAGTTGATGCGCAGGTTCATATTCAGTTGGATTCTGGGAGATGATAAGACTTAATCTGACATGTTCTAACTAAGAAAAATGATAACTGAGTATGACAGTGTCTAGACCTCTAAGCAGTGTGGTATACCCATTTATGCAAGAAACCTAATGTTAACTTCTTAGTTTTCTTCAAGATCTCTCTCTTACTATTTAATGCAAAATTGTATTATCTCCCCTCTTTGTAAATCTAACACTTCAGTAACATGAATTCTGGTTTATAAACATTAAAAAAATAAATTACTAAGCAGCATGTAGCTCAGAAGGTGCAATTAGACTACCTCCATTAGCTTTTGTAGCAGCTGAGCATCTAACCAAAGTTATTTATTATCTTCATCAGGCTAGAAATTACTTTGGACCCATATGTTTATACTAGTGTTAAAGGCATTGCATAGAAAAGCTCTGATTGCAGCTTCCGTTTCACTTGAACCTCTGCCATGTAAAGTCACAGGCATTCTTAATAGGAATGTTTGTCCCACGTCTTCCAGGCTGATTCTGTTTTTTGGATGTTAGGTGGAATAAAGCACAGCAGCAATTAAATGTATCCTCTACAGTGATCACCCATCTTCCCCGTTATAATCTCCCTATGCTAAGGAACTTCCCTGTTGCACAGGTCACATAGCAGACAGGGGAAAAAAGGATGCTCCATTACTTAGGTCTTGCAAGATAGGAGAAAGATGCCCTGAAAATATAATCCCAGACTTGCAAAAATGTCCTAATAATTTTCCTTCGCACAAACTGAACCAGTAGTAATGGTTGTTTGTTTATTTTCTTTCTTAACAGGAATAAGTCTTCTCAGACAGAGGCAAGTCGGGAACATTTGGAGAACTCTGTAAAGCCTTCAGAAGGCTGTTCCAGGAAAGAAAGATTTGCATTGAGAAACAAGAGGACCACAGGACAAGAAAAGAGAGAAGAGAAAACACTTCACAGTTTCTCAGAGATTAGAGGAAGAAGAGCTGGCCATAAAAGGAGTGAAATTGTACAGTGAGGCATTGTCCTGGTTTCAGCTGTAACCTTAACTGATTAGGTCAGGCTGGGTATTGGTCAGTGGCTTGTGAGCAATTGTACTCTGCATCACTTTTGTTTCATTTCTTTGTTTTTTATTATTATTATTGTTATTCCTTATATTCTTTCTATTATCACTATATTTTACTTTGTGTCAGTTATTAACCTGTTCTATCTCAACCCATGGGTTTTATATTCTTTTTATTCTCCTCACCATCCTGCCTTTCATGCAAGTGGCTGCATGGTACTGGCTGGATGTAAGCCACAATAGGCTTTCCTATATAAGTGGACAAGCAGATGCACCTGATAGAAGTGATGTGTCTCAGATGGAAATCATATTTAATCAACACAACTTCTTGTCTTCTATTTCTTTTCCCCCCTTCACTGCATCTGCTACCAGGATAACTAATCCCAAATGACAGACTGCAGGGAGTGTGACTAACTGAAAACTCTTTACTTGAACACTTGTAGCTCCTTTTAGCCTAGTTCTGAAAATGACAAGGATGAACTTCTTGATCCTAAAAAACAAACACAGAACAGTGCCCTCAACAGCCATCTAAAGAATAAGGAAAGCAAGACTGGGGTGTGTTCTCTGACCCTCAGGCCAAGTAGCACAGACATGAGAAATGTATGTATCTCTGGGTCTCTCCTGTGCCCCATGCCTTTTTCTGTGGTGATAAATCATGAATAAGTACTCCTTTTTCAGTTCAAAGTGAATGAAATCACATTTGATTATGCTCACATCTAAGGAAGATGTAACAGGAATCTATAAAACCAAGAGTGTGAACAGGAATCTCTGTATCATCTTTTCCAACAGTACAAGAACTAGTGGCCATCAGTGAAATGAGCAGATTCAGAACAGATATAAATAAATCATAGAATCATAGAATAGCTAAGGTTGGAAAGGACCTTAAGATCCTCTAGTTTCAATTTCCCTGCCATTGTCAGGGGCATCTTGTGCTAAAGTATTAAACCTGTGTAATGCCCTGAAAAAATAAGTTTTGGTGTGCCAAATGTTCACACTGTTCATGAGGAGACTGGTCACTGACCTGTAAAGTTACCGAATACTTTTACATCTATTCAGCAGAGAAAGCTGGACACTGGGACTGTGTTGAGCTGTGTATAGGCAATTAAATGAGCATGTCTTCTTTTAACACTTCCTTTATGTTACTGTTTACAGTTGTGTCCTCGTTGATTTTTCTCTTGAAGACAGACATCAGCCCATTCCTGGGAACAACAGAAAAACAAGGAATAGCCAGATAATTATGGCAGATGATGATTTTTCTTTTTTGGGAAAAAAAAAAAAAAGGTGTTGAAATGGGGGAGAAGGATAAAATGGTTATATATTTAGGCAGACTAGAGGACGTCAAGTAGAAAATCAAAACACCTCACTCTCTATCCTGAAGGTCCAGGGATCAGTGCATATTTTCTGAGATGGCTCTGCCTGGATTTATGACAATATGAGGGGAAGAAAGGATTCTTATAGTCTCTAGGATCTCCAGTGTCTCCCAGATCCCTCATTTTGGTGAAATGGATGATCAGCTGGGCTACAATCAAGAAATGATTATAGAGAAGGTTCCATAACTTTTCAGGTTCTTGGATATAGCAGGTATAAATAAAAAAATCAGAGCAGAAGTGGATATTCTACTGTCAGCTTACAAATATTTAGGCAATTGTTCTACCCTGTAATCCACTAGCACACTTCATAAACCATAGGGAAGGCAGGTTAGGAAACTTTTCTGAGTAAAAGTAGAATTTTAATCATCAGTATCTGTGGTGTTGGCAGTGCTAGCAATGTAGTCTTTTTGAAAAAGGAAAACAAATCAGTACTCCTAAGGAAATGCCATGCTATTTAGTCTCCCAGTATATATTACCAAGAGTTTTCTTCCAGCAAGACAGTTTCCAGCTATAAATTTAAGCCTTGCACTGAAAAATTATAGAAATGTGGGTCCCTGCAGTTTTGTCAGTGCAATTAGATAACTGCATTCACATGTGCCAAAACACCCATAGATTTGAGTTTTAGAGTTTTACATTTTGCAGCAACAGAACATTTTTAATAGGTTTATCCATTTCCACTATAACAACATCAACAGCTGATCTGTGTCTGCCAAATTGGGCAGCAAGTGTCAGTGTCAAGCTAAGTTAGGAGGCTCAGTATGGCAATGGTCACATTCCAGTGAACGGACAATGAATTCTCACAGCAGTGAGCTGGCTTTTTAAGTCAGAGAAGCCTTGTATAGCTGTGCAGTTTGCTATTCCCATTGTCATCTTGAAGTCTGTAGCCATTGATCAGTCCTTTTTTCCTGAGCCTCACACACTAAAACATGAATAGATCCTAAAGAAAGTACTTTCTGAATCATCACCTCCGGATGCTCTGCTTCCTTGCTGTTCCTCTCTTTTCATTCTCTTGTTGGTACAGCTGCATCTGGGAAAGAAGATGTAAATGTAAGTGCTGCTGCTGCAAGAATTGCAGCCAAAACCTATTGATTAGTGCAGCAATTGCAAAGTTGCAGCTGTCCAGATAAATATATTTAGCTATGCTCAAATTCAAGCACTACAGCAGCGACAGATGGTTTACCCCTAATTAGGGCTGCCATATTTCAAACTATGATTTTTCCGAATGAAGTTACTGAGCAGCTATATGCCCAGTATTCCTGGACAAATAACAGATGTGTTCAAAATCCTGAATGGTAAAACTTCCAGCTGGAAAAAACAAAGCGTCATGGAAAATCTAGACATACAGTAACCTTATCTCAGATGGTGGCTTAGGAGTTTTAGAAAGACTGTGGCTATCCAGACACAGATGGATCCTGGTATGGAAGAGAAGAATTATGGGATTTTTAGAATTTGTCCCCAGATGCAAAGCATAATGATTTATAGTTGGTTTGCAATAAATACGTCATTCATTTAATCAAGCATAATGCCTGGAAATACAAATGAGTTTGGGATACTATACAGCGTATTTAATGGTTAATATGGAAGAAGTTTCACTATGGGAAGTGGTAAATTATTGGGTAGGATTTATCCCATCTGATGCTAGTCATTTAAAAATTACTTGTATAGTCACAGCTGATCCCTTTCTACTCAATACACAAGGTGAAGGAATTTTCCTTAAGATGGAGATTTGTTCTAGTCTAAAACAAGTGTCTGGGACAGGAGAGGGAAATTTCTCTGTTTTGGGGAGTGGTTTATACCTGACAATTCATACAATGGAATAATACTAATTGTTATCCCTTAAAAGTAATCGCCCTTGTCTGGATGAATTCTACTTTTGACTGCCATGCTGCTTATTTTAATGATTGAAGTACATAGGCATATGTCAAACATAGCTTCCAAAATCAATTTGATTTTGGTTTCTGGCAGTGAGATTAAGAACTACCATGCTCACATCATATGTTAACACTGGTTAGTCTTCTTTTCAATGAATTCCAAGAGCAGCATAGAAAGAGTAAAACTGACCTTTTGAACAGAACATAGCAGTTAAACATGTATGGAGAAATATTCTCTAACACTGACATGAAGTCTCAGCTCCTCATAATAGTATCTCAGTGAAATAAGAGATAACTGTGCTAACACCATCTGTTGGACTGAGAAAGAGGTTGAGCTATCATCACATATATGGCAACATGTAGGGAATCTTTTTTTTTTCTTTTTCAAATTATCTGATTTTCTTTTATGTGTCTAAATTTAATCATACTTTTCTGTAGTTCTGATAACATCAGATAATATTTCTCCCTGTAACAGTTTGCCTATCTTACTAATGAGAACTTTAATCCTTCCCTTCCTTTCCTTTTCTTTCTCTTTCTTTTCCTTCCCTTTCCCTTTCTTTTTCTTTTTCCCTTTCCTTTTCCATTTCCCTTTCCCTTCCCCTTTTTTCTTTCCCTTTCCCTTTTCCTTTCCTTTTCCCTTTCCTTTTCCCTATTTCCTTTTCACTTTCCCTTTTTTCTTTTCCCAATCCTTTTCTCATTTCCTTTCCTTTTCTCTTTTCCTTTCCTCTTCTCTTTTCCTTTCCCTTTCTCTTTCCCTTTCCTTTTCTCTTTTTTTTTCATTTTTCTTTTCCTTTCCTTTCCTTTCCCTTTCCGCACAAACAAGAAGTCATAGTATTGACTTTACAGCTTGGCTTTAAGGAACTATTGAAAACCGATTGCCAATTTAGTTCCTTTTCAGGAGACTTTCAGAACATACTTTTCATATCTTTCATTAAAAGAGTCACAAAATCACAAAGCAGAATATTAGATAATTTTCAAGACCTCTGAGTTTCTTGATTACACTGATGAAATATTACTTGGAAATGGCTATGAAAAATGCTGTAAAATTATTAATGAAATCTTTCAAATTCTTTTCAATGCATTTTTCATTGTTTAAACCCAGGTTTTCACTTTATTAACTGACTGTTTGCCATGGACTTGTATCACTCTGAGGATTAATCGAAAGTGAAAATATACATATTGACAAGTCGCAGGTTATACATCACCTTCTTCCTTGTGTTAGAACTGACTCCAGAAAACAAACTTCTTTATTTGTTTTTGTTGTTGTTGTTGTTTTGGTTTGGTTTGATTTTTGTTTTATTTTTTTGTTTTCCTCTATCTGAATGACCAGCATTGATTGACAAGCAGAAACTTCAGTAGAATTGTTTTTCAACGTCTAGAGTTAGATTGAAATAGTTGTTCTGCAGCAGTTTCAACAGCTGCATTTTCGCTCAATAGTATATTCCCACAAAAACAGAACAATAGTTTAAATTACACTAGCTATTTCACTGCTAAACCACTTTGCTATGTAATAGCCTGGCTTGCTTGAAAGGAAAAAAAAAAAAAAAGAGATATAGCCATTTCTTGTGGTAAAATTTTCAGCTTCCTTAACTTAGAAAAACCTCCCAGATTTCCCTCAGGACAATTTCCACATGCAATTATGCTTTCCTACAATTTTGCAGTACATTAAAATTTGTAGCAAGGTCAATAAATCTGAATAATATGCTTAAATTGTTTGTTGGACTTAATATGTAGTTCAAAAGTAGCCCATATGTACTTGTGGTTATCCAAAAATATTGGTGTTTGTTAGAACTTATCATCATGTAATTATTTTCTGTTCCAGAATCAAATCTGAGTACAAGGGATCTTGTATTTAAAGTACAGGTTGACAGAAAAAAAAAAGTTGGAAGTTAATGTTAGGTGTGTTTAATATACTGAGAATCCCGTATGTTTTTCATTTGATGCATTGTGGCTATATATTCCTTTATGTTCTGACTACTTAGTCTGAGCACAAAATAATATTTGGGAGAAGTTAAGCTACATTTTACAGCTATCATATCATGATTGGATTGGGGGTGGGGGGAATTAAAAATTTGCTGTAAGTCTGGAAAACATCTCTTATGTCCAAGATTTCCCACGAACATGGTTGTGCTTTTCATCTACATTTAGTAATCTCATTGGAGATCTATGTATGTAGGACTTGTAATGGAATTTAGAAGTCAAATATAAACCCTGCATGATATTACCTATTTCTACTCACAGAAGACCAGAGCAATGAATTTTCGATATGTGAATTTCTCCAAATAATTTTTCTTTTGAAAGGTTTTATGACTAATTTGTCAGACAATGGATTTTTAAATAAACTGTTTTGAACTACCTCCAAGTTTTCTGGATCATTATTGATTATACTTCTCATATGTCTAACGTCTTGTATAGGGAAGACCACTCAAGATCATATTCTAAGTCTGCCTAGCTTACGAGTGATCTCAAAACGAGGTTCCAACAATTTTTTTCTGAAGTGTAAAGCTGTAAATCACAGTCCAAGTGTTTGACACAGAGCTGCACCATCAAAGCATCTTTATAAACTCATTTCTCACAGGAAAATGTTGTATTTTAAGTACTGTATCATCAAATACAGCCCTGTATTTCTGAAGTGGTCTAGCATATAGTTTATTGAGCATCTAAGAATAAGAAAATAATAATCTCTGTAGGGTTACTTGTGTGTCTAGAATCCCAATTGTGCTAATGGCATCACACAACAGTACCTACCTCTGCGTAGTATATGTTTGTCTAAACTGTGGTGCAGTATGGAAGAAATGAGGATCCCAAACTGAAGAGATCTATACAAGCACAACTCTTTCTAAGGCATTAGTTAACAATAACATTACTGCTTAAGAAACTTTGCTATGAGTTTATATTCACATTGGCTCTGGATGTGCACTTGATTTGCACTTCATCTCTAATATTCAGTTGCCATTATGTCCAAATCTGCCTTTTTCTGACTAGCTAGTCACATGATTTACTTACACTAGTGCCTAATGCTGTGACTCAGTATCTGAAATTAACAGAAAGGCAGAACCATACTATGATATGTCTCTTCTCCTATAGATCTTTCCCCTTTATTATTACTACTGGTATTTATTTAAGGCTACATCAGTTTACCGTATGTGTCATACTGAGCCACAGAGTGTAAACTGATTGGAAATATTAGATTTCGTTCGTTATAAGCAGTGATATTACTCTGCAGACACACTATAAATTGTGTTTTCTAGCTAGTTTTGGTCCCAAATTCATTTTAGTGAACATTAAAGCATATGGCAAACTAAGATGTGTGTGTCTTTTCTGCATTTGAAAAAAGTCTCCAGGGAGTTAAAAAAGAGTACCACCTCTCATGGAAAACTGTAGGACTGAATCTCAATGATGGCTTCAAATAGCAGTTAGTTTTTCATGTTTGCTTTAGTTAGGAGTTCAGCCATTAGCCTTGACATTATGTACTGCCTAATATCCAATATGCTAGAAAGCTGAGATATATAAAACTGTAAAACTTCCCCTAGAAGTACTAAACTTCTCCTAGACAAACTGGCAAGATACAGAGGGCCTGTGAAATGGATAGGACGCTGGCTAACAGGTCATGGTGATCAATGTTCAGCACATTCATAAATGATGGGATGGGTGATGGGATTGAAATCAGCATCAGTCAGTTTGCTGATGACACCAACCACCAAACTGGATGATAAGGCTGACACATCAGAAGGAAGAGCCTTCTTACAAAAGCAGTCTGCTTTTCTCCAGAGATAGTCTCTTGCCAGTGTTTGTAGGAGCCGAGTTTTTCAGTACTTTCTTTTCTGGACTTTTCTTTACACCCTTTTCTTTAGGTGTGAAAATATATTCAGGGTTACAATGTACAAGGTCTGAAACCTATATTATCCCTGTACATCTTGATAACGGATGTAACCTAAAGCCATCTTCTGACTTCATCCAGGCATACAAAATCATCCAGTTCTGAGTTATTCTTTCATAACAAACTGAAAAATTATAATCATAAAGAAAGAGAGGCATAGCAGTCACATACCATATCTCCAGAAGGACAACTGAAGATTCAACAAAGGGTCTTGCATTGGAAAGTATCTTAACATAAATAAGAAAGGCCACTGCTGTCAGAATTTTTACTTTTATATCCTACCTACAAGAGGGCTTTGTTCTTTTCATAGGAATAAGTGACTATACACTGTCTCTCTTAGAAAGAGGCATTTCCCAATCTTCAATATGCGTACAAGGGTCCTACAATTTTTCAAATTTTCTCTGTCAAAATTAGAAATACTCTAAGGCACTTACTTAATATATGGAAAGAGAAAAGAGTTTTTCTGATAGTTTATGCATCAAAGTGTTTATAAGAATATATACACATACTGGACTTTCTTTCCAGTATTGAGGGCAAAGGAATATTATTCATTGGTTTGACTTACAGGTAACAGATAAAACTCTTACTGTACTGTATACAGCTTACAAACATTAACCAAGAGGCCAGACCATGCACTAAGATTATATCTTTTCTATCTGTACCCTAATTATCATGTGTCTTCTGTTTTTGCTATAATAGCCATGCAAAGAGTTTTTCACATTTAATGGTTATGGAACTAGCTCTGTGAATATTTGAAGGTTTTAAGGAAATACTTTCAGGCTGAAAAGTCTTGAAAAATATATTTTTACTCTGTTCAGTACTTATATGAAGTAAAATATATATTAATATCCAAAGATAGATAGTTGTTTTCTTCTTTCAGTTTGTCTATTATGTTTTTATTCTATTGGACATGAGGCTATTCACAGAGTACAGTGTTAGCTGGCTGGACTGATAAAATCCTAATTAACTAATTGTAAGCTATTTGTTTAGACTAAGTGTGACTAGGATCAGCAAAATTTGCACCTAAGTTATCTCACAAGATTCATTCAGAAACCTGTGTCACAGTTCACAACAGACTGTAAGGGCTTCTAACCCCACAGAACTGTCCCTTGAGTGTAACCCTGCCAGGATATACAGCCAGAGGGCTCAAGCTATATCACTTTTTAGTAATTAACTTTTGAATAGAGCTTTGGAAATACCAAGTGCTTTTCAAGTGCTATAATTATCTCCTTGTATAGCAATATAATTGAGTTGCAAAGCATGAAGCAAAGAAGTAAGATTGACCCAACCTCTAGGACTTGGTTATAAAAATTGCTGTCAGAAAGTATGAAACCAATTTGAATTCAGATGAAGCATGCTGGTTCATTATGTATTTTCCAAAGTTTGTCTGTCTCTTGATTACAGGCTGAGAAATCTTTATATCACCTCCAGCAAAGAGACAAACCATGTTTAGTCAAGCTCAGTGATTGTTAGGAATGAATATGTTGCTCAGCAACCAGATATCAAAAACAGATGAGTGGACCTGTGATGGTAAATTTTGCTTTAAATTTCCCATTTTATTTTCTAAGTGCTTCTTTTGTGAGCTTATTCTTCACTTCAGTGCTTATCCCTTCTTTTCCAGCGTGGTTAGAAGTGACACAAGTTGACTGAGATAAAAATAGGCACTCAAGGAATTCTCAGAGTTGTGGTGTTCCGTAGTTGCTACTGTTGTGCTGGCTGGAAGTAAGGAGACCCAATGAGTCAGAAGCGACATCTTTTTGGCCAGTGTCTTAGAAGAGTTCCACAAAGTTCCCTTTGGCAAAGTGCCCATGAGTACCCACATAAATCTGCATGGAACACTATTGAGGAGGTGGAGCTTCAGTCAGCTGAGGCAGCCCAACACCTTTAGTGTCTTCTAAGAAGTCTGGATGACAGAGTTGCTGTACATGGTATACTATTCCCTCCCATCTTCACCATCGCTTTATATTGTGTGGCTTGCCTTAGTAATGAGTAGGGTCACTGCACAGCTGCATCTCCCAGAGGTTGTCACAGATTTTACATATGCTCATATTCTCTGACCCACATTAAAAAAAAAAAAAGGAGCTTTTTTCTAACAAGATTCTAATTGTCTTATGTAATTTTTGGAGTTTCTGATGATCCTCCTGCTTTCTAAGACAGTTATTCTTCCAAGGAACAACAAAAGAAGTGTCATCTTCTTCAAGCTATTATTGATTCCTTTGCTGTGTCCAAAGGCTTACCAGTGCCATTATTTTTCCACTGTGGTTTAAGAATATAGTATGTGCTCCCCCAGACATACTCCCCACAGTTTTCTCTGAAACACATGGATTCCTATGTGAAATCTACCTGAGAGCATACTATTGCAAAAAGAACAGAAAAAATCAGCAAACTGTAGATGTGGATACTGGCTTGTTGTCGTTCTCTTCATGATTGCCTTGTCCTCACATTCAAATTTAGGCTTACCTGAGTGAGCACAAGAGCTTTTTATTTTACGTGCCCCTTTGGTATTTCCCTTCCTTATCCTTAAAATATTTTTTGGGTTTTCCTCATTTTTGCTTCATACACATTTTTATATTTGGCCATGGCTCTCAGGAATCTTTCAAGACTTACTGTTCCATAATCAGTGTCACATCTTGTTTCACTGAGTCTTTCTCCTTGTTAATATGTTTGAGAATAATAAAACTGATTGCTAGAAAAAGATTACCTTTTCTGTAGCTGTCCATTCCTAAAAGGGGTGGAGAGGGAGATCAGTCAACAATCCTTTGCTTAATAATAATTAAACCCAGCACGATTGAATGTATTGCTATGCTCATTTTATGCTGTTTATGACAAAGTGAAAAGTTGATAGTAGCAGTGTGTTAAGAGAAAGATGGCGTTATCAGATGAATAATCAAAAAGGCTGTCCCCATACATGATAGGGAATATATAAGTTGCAGTATCAGTTGTTGTTTATAAAGGGAATGCTGATTCTAAAGTCATAAGTGAGCGGGAGACAAAAATTGTAGCATCCATTCTATAGCATAGCAAGGCTTAAAATAGTATCATAAAATGTCAGTGATTGACTCATTTTATTCTGGTATTGTACAAAGACTATATCAATATGAAATTACCTTGTTATAAGTATAATCATAGAATAAGATAATAATTCCTGGCCCAAAGAATTTATCATCCAAATATTCAAGATTGGAAGAGCTTTTGATATTTGAAGGAAAACAGCAGGCCAAAAGAAGAAGGAACATAATAATAATAATAATAAAAATAAAAATACAGGAGTTCCACTCTTTTGGGGTTTGGAGTTAAACAGGAAGTGGGAGTGATAACAGAAGGCTGTTTACAACATTGATTTAAAGGGAGGGAAGAAATTGTTTGGTATTGGAAATGAAAAAAGAAGAAAAGGTGGGAATAGGAGAGATGGAAGTCAAGCATTTAACTGTATATGTTCAGTATAATCCTGTTCATTTTGAGTCATGTGAAGGAGATATTAAAGAAGAAAAATTAGTGCTGGACTATTGTCACTGGGATGACATACTAGCTGAAGAACTTCCCATTAGTTTTATGGATATGTACTGTTGCTCTTCCCTGAACTAAAGGCCCATGGTTTCTACTCCATTTTTCTCCATTTCCGAAGTAGTTTTAGCTGCTTGGAAAACTTTTTAGAACACTTTTTATATGTCCTTCTATAAGCTTTTCAATGTAGAAGACTTGTTTAAGAAAAAAATGTCATTGAAAACATGATTAAAATTTATTTATGTCGGTAAAACTATAATATTGCAAAGATTTAAAAGAATATCTGAAGCATCACAGTTAATGAAATGCCATTTTCTGGAGTAAAAATTTTGATGAAGTCGGAATTATTTATTTTCTACTATGAACTTTTCTGTTTTGATGTTTTATTGGACACCAGCAATCAGAACTGCCCTGTAGGGAATGCTGCCAGAATTACAAGTAATTTAAACGGTGCTACAACCTTGATGAGTTTATTTGTTCTTTTACATTTAGAAATAGAAGTATTTATAAATAAGAAATCTGGCTGGCAAATTCTCACTGTTCTTCCCTCATGACCAAAACAAAAGACTTGGTTCTGAGGAGTCACTCAAAAATAACAGTCATTGCTATGCAAATCATAACTAGTATTAATAAGAACATTTTGGTGAATATTCATATGAACAGCAAAATGACCATGCTGTGTCTTACATATTTAGAGAGCAAGGATTTCATGCTATTTTTCTGATCAGCACAACAGGGCTGGGGGTGGAATCCAGAAACCTCTGCTGTCCCAACTTAGATGTCTAAGCCTTTGAGCAATGACAATTTTTTATTAGGTATTCTAAAAATATGCTGAACACAACTCCTTGTAAGGAGAGAAAGCACTGCCATTAAATATCAGTTCACACAAGAGATTGCAGTTGTTGGGGCTGCAAGGAGACAAGGGAAGTGTTGACAATATTCTCATTGCAGTCATTACATTTAATGCAGAGAGGGCTACAGTGACCTAGTGAATAGCAAGATACAGTGTAAGAGGAGTGGTAAACTAATACATGTCATATTCTACAGTAATACAGACCAACATACTTGAAGCTTCCCCTCCTGGGAACTGCAGCTGTGCACATGCACACTCACATGTAGATTCATAGATCTCGTGTAATTTTAATCTGGTTACACTTTACGTTACACCTATATGTAGGTTTCTAATCCTCTTTCATGGTTCATTGCAGCTGAACTTCAGGGCTTAATAGTACATTTGCAGACACTTTCGAATGTCTGTGTGGTTCCCTCTGAATTTGAAACAGCTAGGTTTTTCTCTCCAGAAAGAACATACCCTTTACTATTTCAAATTTTATTGTGACTGTAAAGTTAATCTAATTTAATGAGATTTTACAGCTATTCATCATGATTACTGCCATGTGGCTTTTCTTACAGCATTTTACCCAGCTTTGCTCCTGTCTCTTTAATAGAGAGCTCCTGTTTTGCTAGGCTGTTAATAGACTCTAATGGTGAGAGAGGCAGAGACCTTTCAAAAGGTTTCACCATCCATATGTAGACTGCACCTCTCACAGCGTTTACTGCTTTTACAAGCAACAATAATCTTTCTCACATTTGCTGTGCCAATAATGAAGCCTTTATTAACACCCCACTTTCTTTATAGACTTAATAGAAGCAGATGCTCCATCTGCTTACATATTTGAAAAGTTACTCTTAAAACAACATTTTATAATCATGTTTGTGAGTACATCTGGAAAGAATACTGTGGGAGCCACACTGTCACATATTACTATAACAAAGTGGTAGGAGTAAACCTTACTTCTATATCATTATTTTCCTTAATGAATGCTGAATTTGTAGGAAGACAAAAGTTGTTTTTACTCTCTGAATAACAAAATGAGTAAAAAAACGGGGAAAAGAAGTAGTTGTATCTCCTTCTGGAACACACATTAATTTAGGAAGTAAAGAAATTGATAAAAATAAAAAAGTTATTTTCTTTTTCTCAGAAAATAATCAAAGAAACTGGAATTTTCCTTCCTCTTATGTTTGAAAATTCTCTTCACCTTTTTCATGTCCATTCATGCATGTTAGCTCAGTTGCAGAAGGCTGTAGCAGAGTGAGAAGGTGTATGCTGCAGTCCTGATACTGGCTAGACAGCTGTATCTTGATGGAGGATCTGGGTTCAGAAATGAAAATTAAACTTTTCTGCACAGAATCAAAGAATGACTGGGTTTGGCAGAGGCCTCTGGGGATGTTCTAGTCTAACCCCCTGTCCAAAGCTGGATCAAATAGAGCCAGTTGCTGAGGTCCATTTCCAGTCAGGTTTTGAATATTTCAGAGAATGCAGATTCCACAAAATCTGTGGGCAGCCCCTGTGCTTGACATCTATTACAGTAAAAAAACAAACAAGCAAACAAAGAGAAATTGTTTTCTTATATTGACATTTCCTGTATTCCAGTTTGTGCCCATTGTCTCTTACTCTGTCAGTGGTCACCAGCAAAAAAAGTCTAACTCCATCTCTTTTACTGCCCCCCATCAGGTATTTTTAATCGTTGACAAGATCCCCTTGTACCTTCTTTTCTTCAGGCTGAACAGGACCTCCTCGCAGTCTGTCCCTCTACATTAAATGCTTCAGTCCTTTAATGATATTTGTGGTTCTCTATTGGATATGCTCCAGTGTGTCTATGTCTGTCTTGTACTGGGGAGCACAGGACTTTACCCAGCACTTCATATGTGCCTCACCAATGTGGCACACAAGGTAAGCATCGCATCCCTTGAATTCAGTTGTAATCTTTAGCAGCCTTAATATTGATATTTTAAAGTTATAAACACTTTTAATTTTAGATTTCAAAACTAAATATTTATTTCAACCAGATCAGATCCAAAGTGATTTTTTTCTTTATTAGAAGAGAATTATAGCAAGGGCAGATGGAAATAAGAGCAGATATGCTGGAGAGACAAAGTTACATTTGTGATAGGAATGCATTGCAAGTATTTCTTCATGGTTTTGCTAGTAGTTGTAGAGACACTGAGGTATTTATTCACTCCACCAAAAAAAAAAATAAAAATCCTGAGGATAAATATGTTTACTTTAGCTAATTTCTACGGTTAGTTGAATCTTAAAGACTCAAGCATTTCAATTCTGTTCTTCACGATGTTTCTTCAGCTAGCTACAATGTACCACTTTAAGATTATATTTCAGATGTCTGAAGACCTAGAGTAAAAATTTTTATTTAAGACTTATCTGAGATGCATGTATAGATGCAGCATATTTAAGTATCTCAACATTAAATCTCTCTTTCAATCTTAATGGGTATTAAGAATGAAGTATTCCATCAAAAATTAACTTCATCCTGTTTAGCTGATAATTGAGAAATAATAAGACTTGATTTGATTTTCTTGGTCTCATATACTGACTCTCTGACATTGCTTTTCATCATTCCAAAGAGAAAACATGATTCCTGCTCCTGTGTAAGTACACATGGCTTCATCTGGGCTATTCTGAGCTCTTATGTTCTCTTGTGCAAACTAAGATGTCTTAGGAATGACTATGGGCTCTCCAAGATGTTATCTGCAATCAGAATTTGTCCTATTGACTTGAGAAGCAGCTTTTCCCATACTTGTGAAAATAACCTGATATTTTATCCTGTACTTATAAGCAGAAAATATGGGATTTAATTCTGGGAAATGTTGAGAAGCTGGAAGCTAAATTTCCGGTTCAGCACAGCTGTGCAGTGGGGTTGATATGATGGAGGGAAAGAATTCAATCCAGAGGCACCTTGAAAGGCTTGAGAGGTGGACAGTGTAAACCTCATAAGTTCAACAAGGCTAAGTGCAAGGTCCACGGTCCTGCACCTGGGCTGGAAAAATCCTGCCTGGAACAATCCTCCTGTGAAAGGATTGGAAGGTGGAAGGAGCTGGGATTCCTCAGCATGGAGAAGAGAAAGCTCCAGGGAGACCTTAGACCTTTAGGCAGCCTTTCAGTGCCTAAAGGAAGCCAGTAAGAAATCTGGAGAGGAACTTTTTACAAGAGCATGTAGTGATAGGACAAAGGGGAATGGCTGTAAACTGAAAAAGGGTGGATTTAGATTAGATATTAGGAAGAAGTTCTTTACTGTGAGGGTGGGGAGACACTGGAACAGGTTGCCCAAAGAAGTGGTAAATGCTCCATCCCTGACAGTGTTCAAGGCCAGGGATGGATGGGGCTTTGATCAACCTTGTCTAGTGGAAGGTGTCCCTGTCCATAGCAGGGTAGTTGGATCTGGATGATCTTTAAGGTCCTTTCTAACCCAAACTATGTTGCAAGTCAAAGGAGGTGAACCTGCCCCTCTACTCTGCTCTCATGAGACCCCACTTGGACCGTTGTGTGTAGTTGTGGTGTCCTCCAACAGCACATGGAGCTGTTGGAGCAACTCCAGAAGAGGGTCACGATGATGATCATGGGGTCTGAGCTCTTCCCTTATGAAGACAGGCTGAGAAAGTTGGGGCTGTTCAGCCCTAAGAAGAGAAGGCTGCATGGAGACCTCATAGCAGCCTTCCAGTATCTGAAGGGGGCCTACAAGGATTCTGGGGAAGGGCTCTTCATTAGGGACTGTAGTGATAGCACAAGGGGTAATGGGTTCAAACTTAAACAGGGGAAGCTTAGGTTAGATATAAGGAAGATATATCTAGAAGATATAAGGAAGAAGTTCTTTACTGTGAGGGTGCTGAAGCACTGGAATGGGTTGCCCAGGGAAGTTGTGAATGCTCCATCCCTGGCAGTGTTCAAGTCCAGGTTGGATGGAGCCTTGGGTGACATGGTCTAATGTGAAGTATTCCTGCCCATGGCAGGGGGGTTGGAACTAGATGATCTTCAGGTCCTTTCCAACCCTAACTATTCTATGATTCTATGATTTAAGCACATGTTTAAGTCGATCTGTTTAATTCATCATTTGATTCCATTTATGTAACAAAAGGCTGAGTTGAATTAGTCTAGAAATCCTAGAAATGGGCCCTGCCTTTTCTATAGTACATGGTGTTTCTGTTATTAAATTTTCCTAAGAAGGAACAACAAAGGTTTTCCTCATGGTTTTTCCCACATGCCCGAAATGCTCATTTTGTAAGAGTGATTTCTCTACATGTATGGTATAAAGAGACATCTTTGGAAAGTCTGAATAAATTTGAAACCAAATTGCCTTTTGAAAGCAATAAAAAATAAAACATCATATTAAATTAAGTTTGGTAATAGAATTAGTAATAATCAATATGAGGTTATGGAAGGGCAATTCCGTTTAATTAATAATTTATATCAATTTTGATCAGATTACAGGTTAGATTGATATAGTAGAGTTACCATTCTTTATTCAGCTTTCTATCTGACTGTTCATACTAAATATTACTAATTCATTGTAGCATATATCAAAATATTGAACAACTTTGAAATAAGTCCTTTTTCAATGCTGAAGATCTCTCAGAAGTCTGGAAACCCACATTCACAAGACTCAGTCTTTGTGCAACAGTAGGTGGGACAAGGTCATATGTTATCTACAGCAAGTTAAGTCAGGCATTTGCCTATATATACATAAACTGATCGCTGAGACAGGATACGGTGTGGTGAATACATTTTCATGCCTTGTCCTCTTCTGCTTCTTCATCCATCTGGTGCACAGTTGTGAAAGAGAAAGAAGACACTGCAGAGAAAACATGTGGCGCAAGCTTTAAATTCTAACTTTAAAAATTAGAGTGGTGCTAATCAATGAAGAGAAGGTGTAGCAATATCAGGTTGGTGTATCATTCCAGATACATATTGCGTGAAACAGTTGAAGAAAGTTCTGGTCTTAAATCATCGTATTTGAAAGCCTTCATTTTATCTGGCTCCCCTATACACCCACTCCCATGCACATATGCATAATTAGGGCCATATTGTATGATTCATCTCTCTCATGTTTAAGAAAAATGACACTGGATTTCTGTTGCCATTTATCACTGCTATGCCCCAAAACATTAAAAGTGGCCAGGTTTGGGTGATGAGTTTAGTCTCTATATCTAAACATTTGACTGTTTTCTTCTACCATTCCAATTTCTTTAAAACATTCTATAATTTACAGTACTTGAAAAAGATGCCACAGCTAATGAGAAGAAAGCATGAATTACCTGGCAAAACCCCAGCAGGTTGTCAAACAGCATTATTGACACACAACAGTTCAGTTAGATACTTAGGACTAAAAATGTTTTGCTTGATTACATGGATTTTTAGCATACAATTGGACCTTAACCTACTGAAAAGCTGTCCCTTGTGCAGTGGGCATTTGACTGTTGAGGATCTTCTTCGGAGGACTGATGAGAGGTCAGAATAGAAAAATCTCTGATTTAATGCTAGTTTAGATTAATAGGTATAGTAACCCCACCATAAAACAGAGCCAAAGTCACAACAGAGAAAATAATTTAGCACTATTTTCTCTGAGACTGTACCCCCCAGACTGTACCCAGATTATTAAACCTTATTATATGCTAAAATGATGCTAGACTTTACGGTTAATGATGGAGAGTTTCCAGATTTGCAAAAATGAAGTGCTACCTTACCTGAACATATTAGCAAAGCTGATGCAAATCTTTCTGTATGAATAAAATTAGTAGAAATAAAATTTAAAACATTAAAGGTAATGCATTTTTGTTCTCATTTGGATTTTGCTATTTGCAGCAAAGTATTGTTCCTTTAACCATTTATAAAAACAACTAATTTGAAAAAGGACTGCATCACAAACTCTTAGAGGACTATTCCAGCGTCCATGCTTGCCCTCTCACAATTTAACAACAAACATGGCAGGGACCGCTTTATTTCTGAATTCATATGAACATACCTCAATAAGGGTCTGAGTATCAAGTATGTTAATCTTATTTAATAAAATTACTGAAGTGACATCCTGCAGCAGTTTGATGTGGCTTGCTGTGTAGTTTATCATAACTGAAATAGGCTTCTTCTTTAAATACATAGACTTATTTGACATATAAGAAACAATAAGCTCTGTATTTAAAATCTAAATATAAAGCTCACCATGAATTTGCTAACTGGTAGTAAATGCATGTTTATTCTTATGCTAATTATATTATATTCTGTTCTATTCAAAGAAGCAATCTGACATCAGTTGATTATGGCTGAGCCAGACAAAAGGGAACTTGGTGACAGAACACTGGAACAGGCTGCCCAGGGAGGTTGTGGAATCTCCTTCTTTGGAGATATTCAAAACCCGCCTGGACACGTTCCTGTGTAACCTTATCTAGGTGTTCCTGCTTCGGCAGGGGGATTGGACTAGATGATCTATTGAGGTCCCTTCCAATCTCTAACAAACATACTGTGATACTGTGAACTTGATTGTTCTTAAAAATGTTCATATTTTCTATGGTCAAAATAAATAATTGGAACTCATAATCTTATTGAAAGGCTGAAAGTGGCAAATGAGAGTCTCAGCTTTCTTTGTGAAGGTGTAAGTCTGTCAAGCACATGGATTATGGAAAAGGAGGTTCCTGACCTGCGACTCTATGTTTTTTCAGAAAACTTTTTATAAATTTGATGAAAATTAAGTTTCTCTAAGTGACCTTCAACTTTGTGTTAGTACAAGACCTATTTCAGAGCAGGAAAGCAAGACACACATCTTTGGGAATTTTGCAGATTACTCTTATATTCATTAATATATGCAGTATTTAAACTCATATCCAATGGGCCACAAACTGTTCCAGCACTGAGGTCTGCTGTTACGTCCTAGCTATATCTCTGTAGTTATGCTAATTTATCCCCTGACACAGGATGAACACACCTAATCTGTGTAAGGAGAAAGGCTCTTGGTCTACACTAATCTCCAAATCATGGCTGGCTTTTTTCCAGGACTGGGCAAGTCCTATTTAACACAATTTACACCCATGCCTAGGATTACACTAATGGTTTGAACAATCATGGTGCAGGACTCAGGCCTGATGCATTAGCTGTGTTTAGTTTATCAGTCGAGAAAACCATTAAATTAGCCTTTTATAATGGTGGTTTCTCCTGACAACCTCCCAATGAGCCTGAAAGTGATTCCTAAAGCTGAATCATCACAGAAGCTGTTTGAGAGCTATACAAGTTGCAGAACAGACACTGCAGGCCAGAAAATCTGCTTTTTTGTTGCCTTGTTATCAAACCCTTTCAAAGAGGATCACATTTTACACAAATGTGGTACTTAGATTACTCATCCAGCTAAATGGTTGTCTATAGAACTGACCAGCATTTATCAGTCCACATTTTTAGCTGTCCACAAGAGAGTATATGTGTCTCAGATGGAGGCTTTGAATAAAATTCTGCTTATCCTTAACATGCCATGGAAAGTGAAGTAACTGTGGTTCAACTACAACAGCACTAAACCTGCAGCAGAATTCTTTCTTTTTTTTTTATATATATTTTTCACCCTCTCCAAAAGGATAATATATCTGCACTTCCAAATTCTTTATTTATAGTTACTGCTATGATCCCTGTGGGCAGGACTTGAGTGTGTCTGAAGGATTATAGCATACCTGGAGAATATCCAAGACTTAAAATTTTCTTGCTTTAAATGTGGCTGGCCTACATCTTTAATTGATTATCTGTTAAAATACAAAGCCAGACATTTGCCTTTGTTGAGCAGCACTTTGGGGATGGTATAAAGGTACTGTAAATCAGAGTGCCAGATCCCTGCTGGGGTTACCTCTTACACCCAAATAAATATTAGCTATTTAGAGCACCAGTATTTTCCCTGGTTATGCATGCACTTCTTGAAGATATCACTGTGAAGCTGCTGTAGGCTTTATTCCAAGGATTCTGGAGAAGTCTTCAGAAGATCAATTCTCCATCTGTCCCTCTGCTCTTTGGACAGGACTCAACATCTAAACCACAAGCCTATGGGCAACTAGAAATTCTCTGGAAAATTCCAGGCGATATGCATCCATTCAGTAGTGTTTGTTAAATGCAACACCTTTAAAAACTACGTTCAATAAATCCTGGTTGAAAAGATCAGGTTATTTTTTAAATCCTCTGAATAGGTGCCTCCCTAGGCCTTAAAAACACTATGGAAAAATTTTTACGTGATTCATGTATCATACTGTGTTTGTATATGATTAATTTGTAGAAGGTAAAATTATAGTCCTTCTCTGAGCTGGAGGTCACCCAGATGAAGACTTACAGCACTGTGTCAAGATATGAGGGCTGCAAGATTTTTATGTTTAATAAATGCACTAGATTCCAAAATTGAGCTCAGCAGCAAGAAAGATTTTGAACTGATTTTAAAAGTGATCACACCTCTGTGCATTAGCTCACATAAATAACTATGCTCTTCTTGCAACATGGCACATCTCTGACTAGTACACCATCCCTTATCTGGCCACAGCTCTCTGGCACCATCATTTGGTAGCGTAATGAAGTTTGAGACGTGTCAAGCAGTTTTCTGGAGCTAACAAATCTTAGGCCAGAATCTCACAGATGTAATGCTTTTCAGACTCTCATCTCCACAGATCTTACTCCTGTAAACATGGCTTCTTTCCTACCCCAGCCCTCACTGCAGGATTTGGAATCCTGGGAAGTACAAAGAAACCTAAGCTGGTAAGGCATAAAGCAGGTAAATCCAGATGCATTTCAGCATTATGAAGCATTTGTAAGAGAACAAGCGCTGCTGATAAGCTTGGGCTCATTCCCTCAATACTTAGGCTTCACAACCCAAACTTAGTCCTGCTCCCCTAGTGCTGGGCCAGGTGGGCTCACCATTTAGGACCAATATATGTCTTTGCTCTCTTAGGCACCTTTTTACTACTTAAAAGAGGGAGTACAGACAACTTCAAAGCATACATGCTAATGAGCTAGTTGGGTATCAGGATCAATATTAAATTCTGAGCTTCTCAGACAAATTATAGGTTTCAGTCCTTGCACTTCTTCCTGAGGGTACAAGTCTCAGCTGTCATCACAAACCTTGGATCTCATGCTTCAGCTTACTGAGCTTCTGCTTCCCATACATCCCTTCAGGAGTCCAACTGCAACTGTTTTGAACTCCCTAATTGACCCAAACTGGCATCAAAATAGGTTAACAGGAGGTAAGACTTATGGAAGATGTTTCTGAATTGTAGTCATTACTGCTTCTAAAAGCACTACATGTGCATGCATCTTTGAAAGGATGAAGTCTTGGCATCTACCCTGAGGTAGATCTCACCTCTTTTAACACTTTAAGATAGAGGCTGATTTTTCTGCCAATGGATGTTTCTGCCTCATCTTTTCCCTTCAGAGTTTTCTCTCATAACCCACTACATAGCTCACAGAGAGCATCTACTCTCTGATGTGCACAAACCCACACCTTATTTGAAAGTCTCCAGTCCTTTGGGTTTATGTAAAGCCAGTCAAATTACTATTGCACAGACACTGGTTATTGAGGGACATTCAGAAGCAAGAGCCACTCTCAGCTTTCTCATTAAAAGATTTCCTAAACTCTTTCTTCTGAAAGTTATAATGGGAAAAAAAGTGATCTTGTCAGAGCCAGGATACTTCTACAATAGAGTGCATTGACAGGAAAGTAACATAAAGTCCTGGGTTTAGCAGTAGCAGTCATTTTTTCTCTTTCTTGGTAGCTGGCGCAGTGCTGTGTTTTGACTTTTGGCCTGGGATTGGAGCTGATAATAATGATGTTTTGGTTTGGCCAAGGACTTTGTGAGCCTCATGCTCTGTCAGGGAGGGAAGCCGCGAGGAAACAGAGACAGGACACCTGACCCAAACTGACCAAAGAGGTATTTTATACCACAGCACGTCATGCCCAGGAGGTAACTGGGAGTTACCTGGAAGGACAGGGGCTCTTCTGGGTCGGACTCGTTTTTCTGCTGGTGGTATTGTATTCTCTTCTCTTGTTATTTTCTCTTCCCATTGTTGTTAGTGGTGGTAGCGGTGGTGATTTGTGTTGTACATTGGTTGCTGGACTGTTCTTATCTCAACCCATGGGAGTTGCATTCTTTCAATTCTCCTCCCCATCCCTCCAGGAGCAGGGAAGGGAGGGAGCCCGGGGTGGGGGGGGGGACGAGGGCTCGACTGTTTCCAGCCCAGCACCACTCACTGGGAATGAGTTCACAAGCTGTCTGCCTGGGTTTAAACCACGACAGTTCTTTGGCCAAACCAAAATATCATTGTCATCAGCTCCGCTCCCAGCCCAAAAGTCAAAACACAGCACTGCACCAGCTACCAAGAAAGAGAAAAATGACTGCTACTGCTAAACCCAGGCCACACACAAAATGGAGAGTAAAGCAAAAAACCAAACTTAGTTTTATATAAGTGTTTGACAAATCTTGCCTGAAACTTGTATATTTTCTCTTTTATACAACAGATAATCCACTCGGTGTCATTTATAGGCAGGTATTGCTGAGTCTCAGCTGCAGTGAGTTCCTGTTTTTTCTAATGTCTCTCAGAGCATTATATTAGCCAGTAAATTACACCACGCAATAATTACCCTGTTAAGAGAGCTTTCAAACATCTATGTGTTCCACATAAAGCTAAGGGAGATGCAGGGGAGACCTACATCTATCTTGAAGGCACTGTTAAAAAAAATGACACAGATTCAAGAACAATATTTCATAACTGGAGAAATCAGAATTACTAGCAACATAGGAAAAACAAGAGAATGTTTTCTTTTCTCTCACTTGAAAACAGATTTTTGCTGTGCTTGTCAAAAAAAAAAATATTTTCCATTAAATTCAAAATAGTTATATCCTGTTAATTTTATAAGATGCACCTGGGATCCCCCAAGCTGTCCTTCTGATTGGAATGGGATTATGAAAATGAGAGTAGAGACTTTGTTTCATGTGTTAAATATGCAGGTAGGGATACAAAGGAGCTTAAATGAGGCGAATGCTGTTTTAAGTAACTGCTGGCTAAGGAGTGGTAGACTTGTGAACAGTTACATCGTGTGCAAGGAAAAACATATACAATAAAGCTGGGTTTTTTTAAAGTTTTTTTTTCACATTCTGAAGAGCTAAAGTATTTTTGAAAAGTATTTGTTTAGTATGGTGAGCAATTGTTTTTCTAGATATTTGTGGCTTGTGATGATCAGGAGTCATCAGGGCAGAAAAAGCTCTGAAACGGCACCATTTGGTTGTGGTGCTCATACTTTCTATGGGAGTGCTCTTTTTTGACAAAACCACAAATACTAGAGTCAGGGGAAAGGTTACAGAGAAAGCTTTCTTGCACAAAAATGTTAAACTGATGCTGAATAACTTCTATAAATCTTTTAAGGGATATCAAAGATCTAGATGTAGCTTATTTAAAACTGTGGTAAGCACATTGACCTAGTTGAGGTTACACCTAAGCCATAACTGCTGTAAAAAGCTGCGTTGGGATAGATTTTTCAAGTTCTTTTCCTCCATTCCCAAAGAGAAATAAAAGCTTGATGTTGTACCTTGAGGGATGGAAGTAAATGCATTTTGGATCACTTAAAGCAGCATTCACTTTCCAAATGCCTCTCCTAAATTATTTTTAAACCTAATTCATGTTTTAAAAATCTAGGTTTTGAAAGATTTTGTTTTCTTGATATCAACACCAACAAACTTTTGCAAAGAGTTTACTTCTAATAGGTGACATTTCCCCATTACATTTTGGTCAGTGGGTATTTTGTTTTATTTTATTAGGTTTTTTTTGTTGTGGGTTTTTTTTTTTTTTAAGTGGCTTCTGTCAAAATATTCCTAATAAGCTTTACAACTGACAGACCCAATTACAGTCAGTTGCAGCCTTATGCAACTTAAGTGATATTGCTCCTCTGCTGGAATGGAAGTAATGGGAGCTTCAATCTTGTTCTCACTTGGATTATTGCTTTGAACTAAACATAAAGTACACACCAAATTTTGTTTCTGCTGGGAAAAACTAATTTTATGTTTGTTGTCTGTTACCTGCTTTAAGTATGCACTCTCACCTTTTTCTAGAGAAAGTGTTGTGTAAATAATTTCATGTGTTCTCTTAACAACTAATGTGGTTGCCAGGATCTGATGTACCTTGCAAAAGTAAATCTTCTCAAGTGGCATGTGGACATTTTCCTAAGGCTGCCTTGAATATTTATTTTAGTAAACTATTTTTCATTTTATTTTCAAAGATTAAGAACTAGCTGCCAGTAAAATATAGATGAGTTTGTTGCATTTTATCCATGTCATTCCCTCAGTTTGTCCTGTGGCTTAGTCGCGTTATTCCTCTAGTTTCTGCTAATCAGCATCATTGTTTTTCCTTTGCACCTGTGGTCTTGTGGCCCTGATCATGACATTTATGTCAAGTTCTGCTGTCCGATCTTTTACCTTATATAATGCTCTGTTTTGGTAACTAATGCTTAATCAGTTTATTTTCTATACTTTACTCATAATAAGTATGACAGGATGACAATGCCCAGTTTCATTTATAAGCTAGAAAACTTCTAATTGGATTTGCATAGCAAAATGACTCAAAACCAATTTGTATAACTATAATAAGTAAAATGAGTATGACCTCTGTGGATATATTAGCAAATAATGATGTTATTAAATTATATTTTATATTGGATAGGTCTTTGTTAAGTTTTAACATCTGGAGCAGTTTCAGTTTTAATCAGTTTCTGTGCAGGAGAAGCAAGAGGGATTCCTTTGCTGTTGGAGGAAGATAAAATTTATTGTTATATGTTAATGACACAGGGCTTTCTTAGTTAACTGCAATTGCTTTTCCTAATAAAGAAAGTTTCATGTAGTGTCTCGTTTCTTATGCAATCTCTTTTGTACTGGAGTACCAAATATTTTTAATCCGGAGACTTCACTTAGCCAGCAGGAACAGTATTTGAGGCTATTTATCAGCTGAAAGCAGTACAAAGTATTGCAGCAAGTGTTTTCCTAAAACTAAATCTGGAACTCAGTTTCCTTTTACATATGCTTGTATTAATAAACTTACATATGTGTTTGGACATATGTATATATGCTAGAAATACAGCAAAATACAGATGAAGAAAGGAACTAAGCATTATGGTGAGGATGCAATTAGTCCAGCAAATTAAGGAAAAAAAAAGTTAGGTACTGAAGTATAGACTTCCTTTATTATCTCACAGTCAAGGATTTAATTCAGAGCCTGCATTTCACCTTTATTTTCCACTATAATCCTCTTACAACATTATTCTTTATTGTTATACTAAAGTTTCCTTTCATGTCTTAAAGTGCCTAGAAATGCTATTGCTCTGTGATTTTTGTGTAAGCCCTGTGTTTAGGTCCTTGGTTCTTGATTATTTCTTAAAATTACTAAATCCCAAACCACTTTGATTACAGCTTCTCAATCCAGTCTGAAGCAATTCTCTGTGTGAACCCTACCACTGCTACAGCATTTTATGCTTGCTGTACTGTCAGAATTTTGGCAAATTTTTAACAGCATTGACAAAGCACCCCAATTATCTTTCCTCTATGTATGCATATAGCTTGTCTATTATTTTCTAGAAAAAGATAATTTTTTTCATAATTCCAAGTTCTTTAGATTCTCACCAGACTTTTCTTCTTCCCACAACTTTTATAAAACAGTAGTTTTTGTGTTGTTTAGGTTTAGGGTTTTTTCCCTTCACTAGTAGTGGTGCGAAAAGGTAGTGTTACCTGTTAGCGTACTTTCAATTCTATCAATTTCTATGTCAAAGCTAATGTTGGCTTTTTAAATTGCATCCAGTGAGGATTTTTAAACCAAATGCACTCTTTCCCATCCCTTTAAGGGATCACATCATGGTTTTTCTAAAACAACCGATCCAAGCAAACAGTGGTTGATGATGGAGTGAAGCACCACATTTTACCTCTCCAGAGTTGCTGCCAGAAAAGGAAGAAAATTCATCAGCTTTGCTCTAGTGAATGAAGCCAGAGATTTCCAAGCACAAAATCAAACTGGGTGGAGACTGGACTCAGAGCAGTCCTGATTTAGAGAATGACTCGGGGGTGTTTGTCATGAGGACCTCAAAATGACCCAGCAATGTATGCTTGCAGTCCAGAAAGCCAATCGTATCAGGCTGCATCAAATGAAGTATGACAGAGAGGTTAAAGGAGCTGGTGGAAGAAGTTACTAAGCCACTGTCCAACATATCTGAAAAATCATGGCAGTCAGGTGAAGTTCCTGACAACTGGAAAAGGAAAATATAACTCCCATTTTCAAGAAGGAGAAAACAAAACACCCAGGAAACTACAGACCAGTCAATCTCACATCTGTGCCTGGCAAAATCTTGGAGCAGATTCTCCTGGAAAGAATGCTAAGGCACATTGAAAACAACAAGGTGCTTGGTGACAGCCAGTATGACTTCACTAGGGGGAAATCTTGTCTGACCCATTTGGTGGCCTCCTATGATGGGGCTACAGAACTGATGCACAGGGGCAGAGCTGTTGATATCATCTACCTGGAGTTGTGCAAAGCATTCGACATTGTCCCACACAACATCCTTGTCTCTAAATTGAAGAGACATCAATTTGATAGGTGGACCACTCAGGGGATAAAGAACTGGCTGGATGACCACACATAAAGACTTGTAGTCAATGGCTCAATGTCCGGCTGGAGACCAGTAACGAGTGGTGTCCCTCAGGGATCGGTGTTTGGACTGATCCTGTTCAACATCCTTGTCAGTGACATTGACAGTGGGATTGAGTGTGCCCTCAGCAAGTTTGCAGATAACACAAAGCTGTGTGGTTCGGTTGATATGCTGGAGGGAAGGAATGGCATCCAGAGGGATCTTGACACGCTCGTGGGGTGGGCTGATGCCAACCTCATGGAGTTTAACCATGCCAAGTGCAAGGTCCTACACCTGGGTCGGAGCAATCCCAGGCACAGCTACAGGTTGGACAGAGAAGAGATTCAGAGCAGCCGTGCGGAGAAGGACTTGAGGGTGTTGGTTGATGAGAAAATGAACATGAGCCGGCTTCAGTGTGCACTTGCAGCCTAGAAAGCCAACCGTATCCTGGGCTGCATCAAAAGGAGTGTGACCAGCAGGTCGAAGGAGGTGATCCTGCCCATCTACTCTGCTCTCATGAGACCTCACATGGAATATTGTGTGCAGTTCTGGCGTCCTCAACATAAAAAGGACATGGAACTGTTGGAGCAAGTCCAGAGGAGGGCCATGAGGGGGGCTGTTGAGCCTGGAGAAGAGAAGGCTGCATGGAGACCTCACAGCAGACTTCCAGTATCTGAAGGGGCCCTTCAAGGATACTGGGGAAGGACTCTTCATTAGGGACTGTAGTGATAGGACAAGGGGTAGTGGGTACAAACTTGAACAGGGCAAGTTTAGGTTAGATATAAGGAATAAGTACTTTGCTGTTAGGGTGGTGAGGCACTGGAATGGGTTGATCAAAGAAGTAGTAAATTCTTCATCCCTATCAGTGTACAAGACCAGGCTGGTTGGAGCCTTGGGTGAGATGGTTTATTGTGAGGCATCTCTGCTCATGGCAGGGGGATTGGAACTAGATGATCTCAACGTCCTTTCCAACCCTAAGCATTCTGTGATTCTGCCCCCCTGCTCTCATGAGACTCCACTGGAGTACTGCATCCATCTCTTTGATTCTAACACAGGAACAACATGGACCTGCTTGAGCAAGTCCAGAGGAGAGCCACGAAGATGATCAGAGGCTGGAGCACCTCTCCTGAGAAAGTTGGGGTGGCTGAGCCTGAAGAAGAGAAGGCTCTGGGGAGACCTTAGAGCAGCCTCATGGTACCTAAAGGGTAGCTACAAGAAATCTGGAGAGGTTTTTTTTACAAAGGCCTGTAGTGATGGGACAACAGGAAACGGCTTAAATTGAAAGAGGGGAGATTTAGACTACACATTAGGAAGAAAATTCACTGTGAGTTTGGTAAGAACCTGGCACAGGTTGCCCAGAGAAGCTGTGGATGCTTCATTCCTGGAAGTGTTCAACGCCAGGTTGGATGGGGCTTTGGGCAACCTAGTCTCACGGAAGTTGTCCCTGTCCATGGCAGGGGGGTTGGGGTAGATAATCTTTAAGGTTTCCTTTCAACCCAAGCTATTCTATAATTCTATGAAGAGATGGCAAAGAAGGTGAGCATCTCCCTCCTCCAGTCACACAGGAAAACTCCTTGGAGCCTTGAGCCCTCGCTGTTAGGACAAAAACTGAAGTCTGTATTCTCTGGACTAGAACTTCAGGTGGAGGCTTCAGCACAATGATTATTTTCAGCTAGCCATTAGCTGGATATTAACATGCTGAACCCAAGATCTCACTACTGAAACTTGGTGGATAACCCTTTATGTTTCTTTTTCAGGTAAATTCAATTCTGTAGGCTAATATCCTGAATTGTCCCATCCCTTTCACCGTCTCAATTGTGCCATCTGTAAAATTTACAGAATTCTTTGCAAATTGTTCTTAAATACCTGGCTCTGTATTAAAACTTTCTTAAAAAAAAAAAAAATGTGTCTTGACAGGACTTTATCCTTTTCATACTTTAAGGGCAGGAGATAGTAAATTCCCTGGAGTTATGACTAGCTAATATGATGTGTCAATTACTAATTACCAAGTAACTAGGATACTAACTCTTTTGAAAAGAAAGGACATGTTAAGTGAGAGAAACCTTTATATTTTGGCCATTTACAAGTCTTCCGTAATTCTTTCAATGATCTTGAATTTTCCAGTATTTCTTTTGTTTGCTACGTGCTACCTGCTCACAAGGTGAAATAGGGCTTTATTTAGCTGGTACAGCATGCACCTTTTTCCTCATGAAAAAAAAAGACCCCTCTGCGTCTAAGTCCAGGCCTTTCTGAAGATGTTAATGGATCTGTGGCAGGGCTGACCAGCAGCAGTAGATGTCAAGTTGTAACTTCTTTTCTGCCATTTTTTGAGAGGTGCCTCCTGCTTAATTAAAGATAATTGGGTTTGTTATTTACCTAACACTCAGTTCAGTGACTCTATTCCTCTTGTGTAGCATTTTCTCCTTTTCCTCCTGCAGCTTGAATTTCCTTCAGATGATGTTTTTTAGAATAAGGAAGCTACTGTCAAAGATGAAAGCCTAGTTCATTTTACTCAGAAAACTTTGCTTCTTTCTTACCCTGCACTTATTTTTCCATTTATGCTTTTAAATACCAAAACAATGTTAATTTTTCTGGATAATGGTTATTTTCCTCAAACGCATACATTTTTTTTTTTTAATTGTCTTTACCCCAGTGGTGCCTCACAAGCACCATATAGATTCTGCAAAAGAAAGACGTTTTTCAGGGAAAGGCTAATCAGTGACAGGACACTGAATCAGCATGCTCAGCAGTCCAGTAGAAGTTCAGTTCCTGGTGCAAACTACAGCTTAGAAATGGCATTAGTATTTCATGAAATGCACTCCTGCATAAGTGAAAAGTACATCAAATTGCTGCCAGAGTGGTGGATGAAAAAAACCCACATGCTGTGATCTTTACTCTTCCACTTTTGGAGATAGTCTTTTGTCCCTAGTGACAGAAAATCTATTTCATCATTGCTATATCTAGTGATCTAGTTGAAGATGTCCCTGCTCACAGCGGGGCAGGTTAGACTAGACTACCTTTAAAGGTCCCTTCCAATCCAAATGATTCTATGATTCTATGAAATGCCAGGCATTTTAATATTTAAAATTAGCGACTCGAGAGATGGCTAAACCAGTTAATAGTGTGTGGCAATGAACATCTGTTAGTGCTCAACAGATGATACTTTTATAAAATTAAGTATACCAGAGGAATCTGTATGGTCTCCAGTACAACCAGCACACTCACAAAAAGAAATATATCCATCCTGGAATGGACTGCACGAGGAAGTTATGAATGTTTCATCCCTGGCAATGTTCAAGGCCAGGCTGGACAAGGCCTTCAGCAATCAAATCTAGTGTGAGATGTCCCTGACTATGGCAGTGGGGTTGGAACTTGATGATCTTAAGTTCCTTTCCAACCCAAACCAGCCTATGATTCTATGGTTCTATGTGTAACTCATTGCTCCTTCTACAGTTTGGTTGAAAGAAACCACTTCTTGCTACCCTGATACCACTGCAAGCCCACTGCCATAACCTGACTTGGGAGAAGAGAGGTGGGAACAAAGCAAGTGTAAAACACCCTCAGTACAGGAATGGTGGAAAGACTGTACAGATACCCTGCACCTTCCTTAAAGTGCCTGTATGCTGAGGGAAGGCATACCAATGTGGAGTAACAAACCAGCGGATCATTGGGAAAAGCATTTAGAATGGCCTCTAAGCTCTTATCACTTATTTCAGGGACATGAGACCTCAGGTAGGAAGAATAGCAAAGAAATAAAGGATGTGTTAGGCATCCCTTAATCAAACCCTTTCTTTTTTTATAGTGGAGATTCTATAGAGAAATCTAAAAATCCGGTAAAGAAGAATTTAAGTGGGTGTTTGCTACCTTGCCACATTTACAAACAGTTGGACAAGAACTATAGAACTTGAGGCATGTAAATGCAGGAAAATTATTCTTGAAAATATTTAAGATTAATTTCTTCCTCAAGTGTAAATGTTATTAGTTTAAAAGACTCAAACTCCACACTATATTGTCATATTTTTATAGGTTTTATTCCTATTCTTTAAACCTGATGATTTTTAAAATACATACTCAAGATGATTTGTGATTAGTTATCTTTCTAATCTGTGATTAAACTTCTGAATAACTCAGGTATACACTTTCATTATATACTGTTTATGCGTCTAAGGCTTTCTTGAGGGGATGACAGGAAAACCAAATTAATAATTCATTTAGGTACTGCCATGTCCATTTTACAGTCAGGAAAACTGAAAAGTTAGAAAGTGGTATGTTAAAGATCTAAGAAGAATAAAGAAAACACAATCTACATCTCCCACAGAGTGGCTTTTCCACAGTCTGAAACACTAGACTTGATTACTGTTGACAGCAATTATAGTTTAATTGAATAAATGAGGAAGAAGAAGATTATTGATTAGCAGGGGAAAAGTCAAGATTTCTCAGTCATCTTGACATTCTGGGGAGGGAATGCAAAGCAGAAACAATGAAGCAGAAGCTGCGTAGAATACATGCAACTCTGCACCTATCCTAAGTAAGTTTTTAAATAAAAGCATGATTTTAATTGTTATAGATAATGCTATGAAAATTGTCTTATTGGTGGGAGACCATTTGACCTTCAGGAATTATTAATACTTTTTTTTAAGTGACATCTACAGAACCAAAGACTAAGATCAGTATTAAAAACAAATCAGTATAAGAAATCTGAGCATCTCAAGCACTATGCTGTTTATAAATAGCAGTTAACTAGAACATGGAATCAGAACCATGGAGTTTGTAGTGAAAATAATTAATCATTCTTATAAAATACATTTTTAGTTTATGAAACATTTTCTGATTGTTTTCAAAGAGCATCTTGGAGCTTTCTCAGTTACTCTAATTACTGCCCTGTTCCAGTTTTTTCAGAAATCCAGTTCATAAAGGCACATAAATAGTCAAGGACTTCAGAAATTATTTTCAATATAAACAGTCCTTATGTAATGTTTAGTAAATATTGATTTTGTAGCAATGCTATATATACAAGTAGTGACCTCTCAAAAAATATAGCGGACTTGGGTTTACACAGATGTCGATGAGACTGTTCTGATCTTACATCATGTACTGCTGTAGAATGCAGATTTTTGGCATTTTAAAATAGTCATATATACAGCATAATATACACTTGTATGCTATAAAAAGTGCAGCTGTTGTTACTGTGTTACAAAACTGACCAGTCTGTGATGAATACTGAACTATTCTCTACCAATCAGACTGAATGTTTACAATACTCAATACATCTGGTTGACTTTAATTGCATTAGCTCTGCTGCACCAGAGGTGGCATAACTTTCATGCGAGCTAATTAGATTTGCTCAATTTAAACAGACACATTAATGCAGCTCAGCAAGGCTCAATTAAATCTGTTTTCAAAGCAAAGGCACAATGAGAAGCATTATGGGTAATGCTATGCAAATTGCCATATTGGCAGAGATGTTGAGAGAGCCGTTCTCAATGCCTATTGGCACAAAGTAAGTTTCTCCAGTTAGATTGTGAAGTCTAAAACAGCAAGACATGTGCTCTACATCCTCTTTCTTGGGGCTCTTCAAAATGGTGCATCTGCCTTCCCAGAGGAAATGATTTATGAGTTTGTTTAGAAAACTGACACCTTAAGATTTCAGTCCAACCTTTGTCCCCACTGATTTGTATTTTATATGCCTTCCCTTACTGAGGCAACAGCAGAACCTAATAATAATAGATCTCCATAATGGGATTTCAGAACAATTGCATGTTCCTGGTGTTGCAAACTTATTACACTTAGCATCACTCTTACCTTTTGCTAATGCTCGAGCATAACTATCTCTCATTTCAGTTTTTCCAGTTGTGTACTGTCACCCAAAATGCTTAGCCTTGCAGGTTTACTTCTGAGAAATGAAACCTGATGACAGAGACACACATTTTCTTGATTTCATTCAGTGTGCAAAGCTTTTTAAATATTTCCATCCAATAGTGATAGTACAGCACACAAATTCAAGATTGCCTTTTTTTTTTTTTGTTATGGTCCAAAAGAAAGAGCAGATGGATTTTTCTTCAGGAGCAATGGAGTTGTCCCACTGCAGGCCACATAAGTGGAAATCAAAGGTAAATTCTTTGCAGTGCAACCAGGATGCCATCAGCCTGTCACTAGAACCACTTTTCATTTTGGCATACTAAAGATTCTTTCTTCTCTCAGATTCAAGAAAAGAAGGGACCCTTTATGGGAACTCAAGCAAGATAACTTTAGCCTAATTAATGCTACATTTTCTTCTTCAAAATAAGGTAAACTTAGAGAAAAATAAATAGTGTAAGATTGACTGTGCATTTTGGATTTATTTTTGCACAGAACCCAGTATCTTCAGGCACTGGTATCTCCTCTGGTTAATAGGATGCAGCTTCATTTATACCTGTGTGAATTGCATGCACTTCTCCTATTGGGAGGATGAGTTGATTAGACTATTTGAGGCCATTGTTTCCAACACAACCTTACTGGAAGATATCGCAATTAATGGGATCACATTTATTTTAATGTAGTGATGCTCCTGGTTGGGTGCATAAAAGGCACACTATATGCTGCTTCAGGCATTCTCAAAGGTATATCATGGACTGCTTTAGTGGCTTGTGTTGTTCTACTGCAACTTTTATTTGGAGGTAGACTGGAAAAAGCAGTCTGCAGAACAGGTTCTTCATAATTTCCTAGCAAGTATGAAAACACTTAAGTGTCTGTGGTGTGTCTGTTAGTAAACAGTTTATGCTATTCCTCACTACTTTGTGCGGGGATTTGCCACCCCCTCCACCCTCTTTTTGTGGCATTATACAGAAATCTTGCTTTTAGAAAGGAAAAGACCCTAGAATAGTCCCAGTTAACCTGCCTTTTGTGTGATTTTGAAGGGGGTTTAAGAGGGAGAATATCCTCTACTAGTCAGAGAATAGAGCTCGTGAGGTCGAAATCAAACATTTGTGTAAATAAGGGATAAAGCTTAGTGTCTAAAACCAGAAAACAGTAGATGTAGCAGCCAATTATTGGATCCCAGTGTCTCATATTTTAGATACTTATACACAGTCATGCCTTTTTAGTGGAGTAGTAATCACAGTAAATTTAAAATACAGTGACATCAAGAGGCTCTTGAATGAGTGAAAATCAGCAACTTTATTAAACAATATGTGGAATTTACAGCCACATTGGTATCAGACAAACCGATATGAAACAGATTGCTCTATGATTATCCAAATGCACAGGACAATTAAATTCAACACATCAATTATAAATAGGAAGGAAAATTCATTTGCTCTGCACTTTAGCGGATTCTGTGTTCCCACAGCATACCCAGCTTGGCTTTGACTTTGACTTTAGTTGGAAGATATTATTTTCCATTCATATCCTCAGAACTCATATGTTTCATTCTCAAACTGTAAGGATTGCAGAAATAAATGTTTTCAACAGGAATACAATATTGTTCACAAGCTTTTGGCCGGAATCAGTAGAATTCATTCCCACAACTGGATTCATATTCAGAAAGCTGATCTCCAGTAGAGGCTCTGCCATTGTGTTGTAGTTGTGACCTCTCTGGCGGCTCTCTGGCAGTGCTCTATTCATACATATCCAGATTATAATATTTTCAGAAATATTCTGTGTCCCATTCACCTTGGGGCATTTGACATAAATGATGAAGAAAGGTTTTGAAAGGTGGGATAAACCCTTTATACAACCTTGCCAATGCCGGGAAAACTGTTGTGAGTTCATCTTGCTCTTGGTGGGTTTTTAGAAATTCCTATTATAAAACAATTTCAGTTTACTGCAGTTATCATAATATTGTGTGGATTTGAATTAGCAGTGAAAGTTGGTTTGGCTTTCTTTTCCCAGTTTGGTGACTTCACCTTCTAAACTGCCATTAGAATATGAAGGTAATCCTATGCTGGGCAACCACATATGTTAATAACAGTTGTTTGGTATTGTAAATTCCAGTGCTCAGGTTCCAAATACAATGGCTACTGCTGAAGTATCAATGTCTTGAAGAAAGAATGAGTTCTCTGGAAGCCTAAAATTTAGTTTGAGGTAAACATGTAATTAAAACTTAATAAAGATAGGGAAAAGCAAGAAACCCAGGAATCAGCTTTGCTTATGTAGTCTTTACTGAAGGAACTTCACTAGTCTTCTTTCATTTTGTTCTTTCCAATAGAAAAGGTTTAAATTTGTTCCAGTTTATTTTCTTTTTCTGTCTAAAATGTCATGTTTACTTATGGAAGAATAGTCTTTCGCAAGACCTCGATGCAAAACACATGAAACCTAACTTTAGAAGGTGAATTTGTTTATGCTTTTTACTATCGTCATCCTGGAATAATTTCAGGGGCAACAGTTCAGATAAAAGTTAGTTTAATTGCATTTTGTCTTCTTAATTCTAAACTTGACAACATTTAAACTATACACCTTTTGTACAAAACATGACCTTTGACTAAAGTAGTCCCAGCTGGAACCATTACAATTATGACGCTTATTTATTAATATGACTGATAACACATAAAAATACAGTTGCAGTTATAGAAAAAGCCAATTAATGCAACACCCTAGAGGACATGCTCTAACTGGATAAAATTCAATAATAATGATAATTACTTTCATGCGGAAGGATTCAAAATTAGATTATGATGCTAACACAGTGTTTCCATATTTAAAGGTTCAATCTAACTCTGTTTGATGCCAGTGATTATATGGTTGACCCTTCATGTTCCAGGAAATACTTTCCATTTTAAATTGAGTTTATGCCCTCTGTCTTTTAAGGGGAAAATGAGACTGAGAGGGTTTGAGATGAATAACTGTTCAAAACAGTCAAGCGTGTTTGGGGCAAGGAAACTTGAATTTGGGCTTCTGAACTTTTGAAAATTTTGTTATGCCTATTTTTTTTGAAAGAGGATTTTCTAAAAGTTTTGTCTTGCACCAGAACTATAAATACTGTCTTTTCTATGATTATATGAAAGAAAATCCTCTTGGACACTACTGTTTACCTACCAAAGATCAATTTCAATATTATTTTCTTTCCCATTGTTTGGTCAGAAATTTCTACAAAGTTCCTCCATGTGTTTTTTTTTGTTGGTTTTCAAGTCCCCAAAATCTTGAGGTGTTTGGATTTTTTCCTGTTGTCATATCACTGGTGCCTATTTCGATTCCTCTCCAAAATTCCTACATAGCATAGAAATGAGCTTTTTATGGAATTATGCTATTTATTTTTTGATCTTAGGTTGCATCACATTGGCCTGCTATTCTGATATCAACTCCTCTTTTCACCATACCATAAGGAAGATCAAGAACTTACTTGATACCCTGCTACACACCCAGTCAGTTGCCAGCTCCTATAATAAATGCTCGGAGCAATGTAGATGTATTCCAGCTACTCCAGCCAATGAGCCAGCTTCATTTGGAGCTCAGCTCAGATGCCTCTGTACAAATGCCTGCAGCATGGGTAACAAACAAGAAGAATTAGAGATGTGTGCATGTCTACGGGGGTATGACATAATAGGCATCGCAGAAACATGGTGGATGGCTCCTATGACTGGAATGCTGGAGTAGAAGTAAACAGGCTTTTCAGAAAGGACAGGCCTGGCAGGCAGGGAGGGGAAGTTGCTCTTTATGTTAGGGATAGGCTGGAGAGTATGGAGCTCTGTTTGGAGACAGGTGAGCAGTTGACAGAAAGTTTGTGGGTCAGGATTAAAGGGAAAACAGCGATGAGAGACATTACTGTGGGGATCTGTTACAGATCACCTGATCAAGGAGAACCTGCGGATGAAGCACTCCATAGGAAGATAGGAAAAGCCTCACGCTCACAGGCCCTAGTTCTCATGGGTGACTTCAACCACCCTGACATCTGTTGGAATGACGGTATGGCCCAGCACAAGCAACCCAGGAGGTTCCTCGATTGTGTGGAAGACAACTTCCTTCTGCAAGTAATAGAGGAACCGACAAGGAGAGGTGCCATGCTTGACTTCGTGCTCACCAACAGGGAAGGGCTTGTTGGAAATGTGACGCTTCAGGGCAGCCTTGGATGGAGCGACCATGAGATGGTCGAATTCTAGGTTCTCAGGACAGTGAGAAGAGCGTGCAGCAAGCTCACTGCCCTGGATTTCAAGCAAGCAGACTTTGGCCCCTTCAGGAACCTGCTTAGTAAGGTTCCATGAGATATAGCCCTAGAGGGCAGTGGGGCCCAAGATTCTTGGATGATATTCAAGGATCAGCTGCTACAAGCTCAGGAGTGTTGCATCCCAACTAGAAGGAAGTGCAGCAGGAAGGCCAGGATGGATCCTTGGACGGAAAAGGAGCTGCTGAGGAAAATTCAAATGAAAAAAGAGACTTATAAAATGTGGAAGCAAGGACAGACGGCCTGGGAATACTGCAGGGATGTTGTCTGGGAAGCTAGGGACCAGGTTAGGAAAGCCAAGGCCCAGTTAGAATTAAACTCGGCTAGGGATGTTAAGGATAACAGGAAGGCATTCTGTAAGTATGCAGCAAATAAAAGACTAGGGACAACGCAGGTCCCCTCAGGAACCTCTCGGGAGAACTGGCTACACAGGATTTTGAGAAGGCTGAGGTTCTGAATGGTTTCTTTGCCTCGGTCTTCACTGGCAAAGGCTGCACTGGCTCTGACCGCACCACCCCAGTCTTGGAAGGTAGACGCAGGGACTGTGAGAATGAAGACCTTGATCCCACTGTAGGAGAGGATCTGGTTCGAGACCATTTTACAAACCTGAATGTGCACAAGTCCATGGGACCTGATGAAATACAACCACAGGTCCTGAAGGAGCAGGGAATGATGTTGCTAAGACACTGTCCATCATACTTGAAAAATCATGGCAGTCAGGTGAAGTTCCCGATGACTGGAAAAAGGGAAATATAACCCCCATTTTCTAGAAGGGGAAAACAGATGACCCGGGGAATTACAGACCTGTCAGTCTCACATCTGTCCCCGGCAAAATCTTGGAGCAAATTCTCCTGGAAAGAATGCTAAGGCACATGAAAAACAACAAGGTGCTTCGTGATAGCCAGCGTGGCTTCACTAGGGGGAAATCCTGCCTGACCAATTTCATGGCCCTCTATAATGGGCTAAAGAACTGATGGACAGGGGTAGAGCAGTTGATGTCATCTACCTGGAGTTGTGCAAAGCGTTCGACACCGTCCCACACAACATCCTTGCCACTAAATTGGAGATACATCAATTTGATGGATGGACCACTCAGTGGATAAAGAACTGGCTGAATGGTCGCACGCAAAGAGTTGTGGTCAATGGCTCAATGTCCATCTGGAGACCAGTAACGAGTGGTATCCCTCAGGGATCTGTGTTGGGACCGTTCTTGTTCAACATCTTTGTTGCTGACATGGACAGTGGGATTCAGTGCACCCTCAGCAAGTCTGCTGATGACACCAAGCTGTGTGGTTTGGTGGATACACTGGAGGGAAGGAATGCCATCCAGAGGGACCTTCACACGCTCGTGGGGTGGGCTGATGCCAACCTCATGGAGTTTAACCATGCCAAGTGCAAGGTCCTACACCTGGGTTGGAGCAATCTCAGACACAGCTTCAGGTTGAGCAGTGAAGAGATTCAGAGCAGCCCTGCAGAGAAGGACTTGGGGGTGCTGGTCGATGAGAAAATGAACACGAGCCAGCTTCAGTGTGTGCTTGCAGCCCAGAAAGCCAACCATATCCTGGGCTGCATCAAAAGGAGTGTGACCAGCAGGTCGAAGGAAGTGATCCTGCCCCTTTATTCTGCTCTTGTGAGACCTCACTTGGAATATTGTGTGCAGTTCTGGTGCCCTCAACATAAAAAGGACATGGAACTGTTGGAACAAGTCCAGAGGAGGCCACGAGGATGATCAGGGACCTGGAGCACCTCCCGTATGAAGATTGGCTGAGATAGTTGGGACTGTTCAGCCTGGAGAAGAGAAGGCTGCGTGGAGACCTCATAGCAGCCTTCCAGTATCTGGAATGGGCCTACAAGTATACTGGGGAGGAACTCTTCATTAGGGACTGTAGTGATAGGACAAGGGGTAATGGGTTAAAACTTAAACAGGGGAAGTTTAGTTTGGATATAAGGAGGAAATTCTTTCCTGTTAGGGTGGTGAGGCACTGAAATAGGTTGCCCAGGGAGGTTGGGTATTCTCCATCCCTGGCAGTGTTCAAGACCATGTTCAACGAAGCCTTGGGTGAGATGGTTTAGGGCGAGGTGTCCCTGCCCATGGCAGGGGGGTTGGAACTGGATGATCTTAAGTTCCTTGCCAACCCTGACTATTCTATGATTCTGTGATTGTACTTGCACATTGAAAAGTTGTGAAAAGAGTGTTTTTTTAGTATGACAGGCAAAGCCACAACAAGAGCCAATGACCTGAGTAAATAAGGAGCAATTTCCAAATGGAAAGTTGACTAACGACTGAAACAGACTTCATAGGGGATATGACAATTCTGTTTTCAAAATGGAATGAAATATACTTCAAGTTCTGTTACTAATCCTACTTCTGAGAATGTTTGCCGCTTGGGGTATAAAAGGTCAGACAGGATGATCAGTTACTTCTGGTCTTCAAGTCTATTCATATATAAATCCTGTAACTTGTCATGGGCCAAGTGTGGTGTATCATACTTTTAAGTGTCCCAGAGTGGAGTCCTTATGGTAACAAGGCAGCTTCTCATTCATCAACTGTGAAATGCAGTTGGGATTCTTTTCTCATTCTATAGTCTGTCCCGCATTTTTGTGCAACGCATTAATCAAACACAAACTCTGAATCTCCATTAGTTTAGGGAAAAAATATGTTACAGTTCGGGTTTGATGGTACAAAAATCTTCAAAGTAAAAATAATTGTCTTTAGAAGCAGTATCTTTCTGAAGCCACCTAAAAGAAAAGTGTGTTTTGATGTTATCCCATTCCTATTCTTGGCTTATTGTTTATAGCACAAAATCCGAACTCTTCAAATGCATGTATAGCATCATCTTTACACTTGGCCTTTTGATACACCTTTGAAAACCTGAAGAAATAAATGAAGTAGACTTGTTAACTTGGAATCAAATATTCCAGTGAAATTGATTTCATTATTTTTTACACCTTAAGAAGACATGCAGTTTTTCTTCTATCATATCGAGATTATTATTCTTTTTTAAACGAGATAGTATATACAAGATGTAAGATTATATTTTAAATTCCATTTCTGCAACATAAAGTACAAAATTAAACTGACCAGGTACTTATAGGTTGGTTTGTTGGTACTGTTATTTCTTGGAGCTGCATAAGCCATCCAGAACTAAAAAATTAAGTATTTTTCTTTTGTTAATTTTTTTTTTGTGTGTTTGCACTGTTACCACAGCCATGACAGTCTAAAGATTATGCCTGGTAGGAAGGGTTTTTTATTGATGACTGTCCTGGTTTCAGCTGTAACAGTTAATTTTCTTCCCAGTAGCTGGTGCAGTGCTGTGTTTCGGCTTTAGTCTGAGAACAATTTTGACAACACACCAATATTTTAGTTGTTGCGGAGTAATGCTTACCCTGATCAAGGACTTTTCAGTCTCTCATACTCTGACAGTGAGGAGGGGCACGAGAAGCCAGGAGGAAGCAGAGATGGGACACCTGACCCCAACTAGCCAAAGGGGTATTCCATACTAGAGCACATCGTGCTAGCTGTATAAACTGGGGGGAAGTTACCTGGAAGGGACCTATCATTGCTCAGGGACAGGCTGGGTATCAGTCAGCAGGTGGTGAGCAATTGTGCACCACTGTTGTTCATTGGGATATCTTTTACTCTTCCCCTTTTAGTTTCATCTCTTGTTATTCTCCTATTATTAGCAGTAGTAGTAGTAGTAGTACTATATTGTACTTTAGTTATTAAACTGTTCTTATCTCAACCTATGGGTTTTACATTCTTTTGATTCTCTTCCACACCCCACCTGGGGGGAGGGGGGAGCGAGCACCTGTGTGGTACTGAGTTACCAGCTGGGTTTAATCTACAACAGTGATCATGTGACATGAAATCAAAAGAAGCCAGACTGAACAGTGGCAATAATTAGAATATTTATTTATTTTTTTTAGAACCCATCTGTCTATTTAGATATTTCTAATCTGGTAATGGAACTCTGAGTCTGAAAACCTGTCTAGTTTTCTAATAGTATCAACAAGTTAACAAGATCTTTCATATTCTTATGAAATTTTCCTCTCTGAAGAATGAAAAAAGTAAGAGAAGAGTGTGGAACCATTCCTTATTCAATTTCTTTTTTATCTATATGTGAAGATGGTGTAGTTGACTACATTTAGAGACATCACCTTTACATGTATTGTGCTTCTCTTTCCAAAGTATTTATTATGACTTATTTTGTTTCCAGAAGCACATCTTGAGCTTGTGTGTATTTGCATTTGCCTTTTCTGAATTAAGTGCCACAAGCTTGTCCCTAAAATCTGTTGGAATTAATGTGACATATGTTATATATCTCCTCAGTAAGTGTCGAAATTCTGTGAAGGCTAATTTAGGAAATAGTGAATATGGGAAATTTTATCTGCTGCAGTGGTTAATAAAAGGGTGTAAGTTAACATGTAGATGTAACATTTGTAAAAAGTGAATGTGATTCAGGAATTCACATATGCTATGGTTGTGCATGTAATTACTGAAAACAGCTGATTTTGTTAATTAAAAGTAATGTTCTGGGTACAGGTGTGTTCCAATTGCACAAATGCAAACAAGGCCTAAGTTTTCAGGAGTTTAAATCCAATTACCAAGAACAGTTTCATTTTCAAGTTTTCACAGAAAAATAGAATACATCATGGTAGAAAGAAGCATTCTCTGAGGAATCGTTGTTGTGATGATTCACATTACTTGATTTTAGAGCCAACAGTTGTGCAAATGCCAACATACAATGAATCTTGAATGTTAAAAATACACTTGAGAGTTCCTAAAGACTACACTAACAGTTCTAAGACAATTTGCTATGTATATGATTATATAAAGAAAGTCTCATTTGCACAGAGTCATTCCCTGATAAATGGACTAAACCAGTTACATATTATGCTATTGAAGACATTTTTGTTTAATATTAATTGTAATTTTGATATTCATAACATCTAAAATGTCTCCTGGCCGTTATATGACCTAACAATTTTATAAAAAAACTATTTTAGCAAACAACATAAATTTTAAAGTAATACAGTTCCAGGAAATTGGATGCCATAAAATTATTGTAATAAGCTATAGCATGAAATCTTATAATTTTGCAATTAGTTGCATAAAAGTAAGTTTAATCTTAGAAGTATTACTGTTGTTTTTGCAAGCAGAACTCTTACAAATATTTAAATTACAGATGGCCACAATTTTAAGGCCATGTGGTAGAGACTTTATGCTGGAGGCTACTTATTCTTGTGAGAGATTCCACAGAAATTAAAAGGTCCACAAGCAGAAGGAATTTCATGAAGATAAGGACCAGATCTAACAATGCCATTGCTCGAATACAGCAAAGCTTTGTGTAACTTGATGCAGCTTACACTAGAGTTTTCATTCTGAAACAAGGAACTGATCTCAGTTCAGAAGAAAAGCAGAACTGAGGCTGAGTTGTGTGGTGCTGACACTTTGCTGGCTGATTTTTTGCCATTACATTCTTCCTTCTCTTTTTATATTTTGGTTTCCCCTTATATTTTAGTTTCAGTTTGCAAGGTATAAAGATACTAATTTCTTATTTACTCTATGACCTCAGCACAAGAGGCATGACAGATCCCCATACCAATGTCATCAGTGAAGTGTTGGTAAGTATATAAGTTTAAAGAACCCATTTCATAGAGCATAGAATGATTTGGATTGGAAGGGATGTTAAAGATCATTGAATTCCAATCCCCTGCCATGGCCAGGGATACCTTCCACTAGATTAGGTTGCTCAAAGCTCAGTCTTAGCCTTGAACCCTTCCAGGGATGGAACATTCACAACTTCTCTGGGTAACCTGTTCCAGTGGCCCACCACTCCCCTAGTAAAGAAATTTTTCCATATATTTAATCTAAATCTACCCTCTTACAGTTTAAAGCCATTTCCCCTTTCTTATTACTACATGCCCTTGTAAAGTTTCTCTCTGGCTTTCCTGTAGGTCCCCTTTAGGTACTGGAAACTGCTCTACCTAAGGTCTCCTTGGAACCTTCTCTTCTCAAGACTGAACAGTCCCAATTCTCCCAGTCTGTCTTCACAGGAGAGGTGCTCCAGAGTTCTAATCATGTTCATGGTCCTCCTCTGGACTTCCTCCAATAAATCCATGTCCATGTTATGTTGGGGGATCCAGAGCTAAATGCTGTACTCCAGGTGGGGTCTTATGAGAGTGGAGTAATTACCCAGATAACTGATGCAAGAGATGTTTAAAGTTTAAGGTTGTCTAGGCTGAAATGAACTGATTTTGACTGTGTCCCATAATGGAGGCCTGTTTGCTTGAGGCAAGTCTTTTCAAAGCAAAGCCACTAGCCACTACAATTGTTTTCATATATGCTTCACGGGAAATCTTTAAATCCAGGCCTCATCTGATTTCAGAAGGGTAAGCTCTGTGAACTGGATTCGTATCTTTTGTTAAATATTTAAACATTGGCATTTCAAATGGTAAACGGCAACTTAGATTCTTAGGAATCACAGCTAGATTTATATATTTATGTGAAGCAGAATCCAGTTGTGCAAACAATTTCTGTAGGTCATTGTTAATAATAGGATCAAACAGATAATTTGTCATATATGGCAGTGATACCAGTCCATTATATGTTACTATTCATAACTGCAAATTACTTTCCAAAGGAACCTACATAAATCAGAGATAACTTAATTTTTTCTTTGACTTTATTACACTTGTCCCATTGTAGCTGTCAATCTTCACCTCTTTCCCATGTCTGATAATGGCTTTTGTGGTGGTTTTTAGATACTTATGTCCATCTCGCAGCCCTTTAAATGTTTATGTTAGTTCACTAACTCTCTGAGCATGGATTTATACTGGGCAGTACAGCTCATTATAATACTTGCTAAATTGTTTGGGTTCTTTTCTAAGATCCTGAAAGTAGTTCAAACACAACAGCACAAATTGTCCTACCCTAGCTCCTGACACATCTTTTTACTTTCCAGTTATGAAGTTACAGCTGCCCAAAATTTCTGCATCCTGTGTTTTGTTGACACATTCAGTGAATCAGCCATGTAGCGTATTGATGGTATAGCTGGTCCCATCTTTCCAAGTACTTGATTTTCTATTCAAATATTTTGGTGTAACATATTGTTACATATAACAGGTGTAAATAATGCTAAAATTCTGCAATCCTTAGCTTCAGGAATGTTCCTTTCTAGCATAAACACTGTGGATTAAATGCATCCATACAAGCAAAATTTGCATTCTTCAGGTGCTTGCCTGGGATTATATGACTGTGCCCACATGCCTTTGAAGTAGTCTTTGTCTACCATCAGGGTAAACCTTGTGCCAAGTCACCCAAAACTTTCATAATGAAGCCCTGCTTTCTTTCACTGACAAGACTTTGCTGAGCTGGTACCATAGAGGATTTATCCAGTACCTTTGTTGGTACTCAGTACCTTTGTTGAACTCCATTTACTTGCAAAAGCACATCTATTATGTATTCTCAGTGTGAAAGGCCATGTTTAAACCATTTTTGGTTGTTGCAGCCCTTAAGTGAGAACCTGCAGTACTTCAGAGTGAGCTGGGAACATGAATTTTGTAAGATAATTTATTTCTGTCTCAGAAGTTTCTTTTTTCTCATACTTTAAAAAATTTGTTCACCTTTGCTTAAATTATAAACCCATAGAATAATCTCTTCATAACTACAGAGGGGAGTTGTTAGTCTGCCAGTCAGCTTGCTGCAGTTTTATTTGACAGGGAACATGTCCCTTTGCTTTGTAGCCTGCACTGACAGAAAGACTGCATGTCCGGGAGCAAAAAAACATGCTCCATCTGAGGGCTGCAGAGGCAGAGCAGGGCATTATTTGAAGCTTTTACTTTCAGGAGTAAGAGGTCAGAATTACAACTAATGAGATCCGGTTTCTTGTATAAAAGGGAACTGAGATCATCATTCCTGAGCCTTCAAGATCTTCTCTGACTAATAGGTGAGGGACCACAGTGTGGCAGTGCCAGCAGCTCATCCCTACAGCTCCCATTGACTTTATCAGTGACAGTAGGGATGATATCAATATTCCAACATAACTACTAATGCCTGGGGAGGAGACTGTAACATCAAAGCATGAAATCAATATTGTTCCAGTTAGTAATGGAAGCCATAATGCGCTTTAGCTGATGAGGATCTGCACTGAGGACTGCAGCACAGGCAGGGTGTGCTTCTTGCCACAGTGTGCTGCAGTATTAGGCTTGGCTGGTGCTGGCATATGCATGCTTTGCATGTAAGGAAGGAATAAAATGAGACTGAGATTTTAGTGGGTGCTATAGGCTTCTCCTAGGGAGGTCCTCCGTCATCCCTGAGGTAACTGTTATCCTTGTCTGTTACTGTGCTCTCTGTAGAAAAAAACATATGCATGCATACACATGCACACACAGACACAAGCACACACATTTGGAGAGATGCAGTAACCAAGATAAGTTATCAACAGAACCCACTGATGTGTGCATTTTTGTTACCCATATTTTTAATATATAAGCATAGCACTTTTTTTCTTTTTTCTCTCCATAGCCCAGGCCTCATTCAGTTCACAGTGCAGACTGAACAGGTAGTAAGTCAGGTCATACACTGCAATAAGATTTTGTGGGACCTCAGTCTCTTCTGCTGTGAAATTTGTGAGACAGGTGGTCTAGCAGACAGGGTCACAAACCCCAGAAACAGGACTATTAAAGCTGATAGTCTTATGTCTTCTAGTCAAGATTCCTCTCCCATGCAGATCTGAAACTGAAAACTGAATACCTAAATATGCTCATGTTTTAGTTTTTCCTCTTCCTTCATAAGGTCCCCTACCCTTTCCTATTATCCTATTTTTTGAAAACTTGTAATTAACTACTAACTGTAATTGTAGGTTAATAACTACCTCAGTGCTTCTGAACTCTCTACTTTCCTGTCAGGTCTTAGTTTAAATTGATCAGAAAGTTCAGTGAATGGACAGATGCAAATGCCCGTACACAGACAGAGGTAAAAATGTTTCTTAGCAAACTGGGTTAAAACGGTTTCATGGTTATGGTGACTCACTGCTAGTTTGTAAAACTGAATTGTACTTCTGCCTTTCAAAGAAGTAACGAGAAGGTCACACAAACTGAAATTCCCCTTAGTTATTCCTTGGTTTCTGGCTACCCAAATCTGATATTAGATGCTCAGAATATTTTAGGTCAAGCTTTGCAAATCAGGTCAACAAGACCTCTTCGTATATATAAAGTATTCAAATTTACCCTTAAATATACCGTTCTGCCTCTATTCTTTTTATTCCAGGTTCCCATTCATAAAATGAGCTGAATAGTATCATCTTCTCCTTCCTTAAAGATATGTGGTAAAGAAAAAAGTATTACCTATAAAGGAGAATAAAAAACAGGGCCAAATATCCACTTCTTACCCACAATAATCCAAACCAGATTCAAATATCAAATTCACAGAAAAAATGGTTATTATGAGGAGGGGAGAAAAAGTTATAATTCCAAACAAGCCACATCTTTTATTTTTATTGTAGGAAATAAAAGCATAAATAAAAAAAAAAACATCACTAGCCAGTGTCCTTCACAGAAAGTCTCCATAATGTACTGTATCCTGGAATACTGAAAGTGACAATTTGTAGTGCATTTTCTTCTTTTATGGGAGTCCATACAGGCTGTTGGACAGCCAGTGCTTTGAAGTTGGGAACCAGATGACTTGGGATGGGGACTTGAAGCTCTGAAGTACTCTGCTCCATGTTAGGAAGCCTACAAGAAAGAAGAGTCCAGAGGTAGGGTTTTTAAAAGGATCAAAGCATATTTCAGTTCTTAGAGCTGCACACTGGGTTTCAAATGTTCACACATAGTGTGACACATCTGCATGTTTCACAGCTTTTTCCATTTAGATAGTAGGTTTGGAACAATATTCCCTTAGCTCCAAAACTCCTTTCCACTCATTCAAGGCTGATTGCCAGTCTCTCTGGCAGAGCTTGTATGTTCTGTGATCCAGAGCTCTGGTGGGAAAGGGTTATATCAGAGGCACAGGTGGGAAGTCTGAGATCCCTGACAGCAGGCAAGCAATCAGCAGGTTTCTATCAGAAAGCTCTTTTGTGTTGTTTCATCAGAAGAAACTAACACATTTCTGTGAAAAAATAAAGTTTCTATAATTGATCTTATTTTTTCCCATGAAAACCAGTTTCATCAGAGAAATCCAGCTGGGCCTGTCTACATTTTGACATCTAAATCTAAAAGGAGTTGGATGCTATGAAGCTCTAATGCAAAACTGAAAATGGTGAAAAAAGAACAGATCAACAAAACTGATAAAAAGGCTATTAACCCTACTGCTTTACTTATGAAGCTGTGAAGTGCCACTGAAACAAACACATCACCACTCCTGGAGGTGGATGAGGTACTTCTAGAAAGACCTCTTACTGTATGTTGTGCCTGCTTCAGGATTTAAGGCACATACCCCAATCCAACCTATGTTTAAACTCCTGCAGTGTTGGGATAGTCCCTTGGCTTTCAAACTCCTTATTTCCCAGGGTCTAGATCCTGCAAGTTTCAGGGACAAGCTTTTATATCCCCATTTTTCCATCCTTAGAACAGTTTTACCGAAGATTCATTCTCTCCCACAAAGGGATTTATAATGAATTTTCTTTGCTGCAGCTCTTATGTATGAGTGACATTTCCCACCTACCCTTTATAGCACCCTGTCCTCAGCTTCAGTTGTACACACCTTTGTCACTACATGCCTTTGTAAAAAGTTTCTCTCCAGATTTCTGTAGGCTGCTGTTAGGTACTAGAAGGCTTCTAGAAGGCCTCCCAAGAGTCTTCATGATTTATATATGGATTAAGAACAAATCATTTTAATTTTGTCAAGACTGATGAGGTTTAGAACATTCAAAAAGAGTGCTGGGTAAATGAGGTCTTGACCAAAGTCCCTTCTGGAGCAGAAGTGTAAGACCTTTTTTCCAGAACATTATGTAAAAATTGTCAAGGAAATTAATTCAAGACTGAGGCAGCACTACGGAAACAGTGGATGAGGGGGTACTTTCAATAACGGAGAAAAAAACTGTACATTACCACACTCAAACTGTAGCATAAATCTGACTCACCAGAGGAAGCAGGGTTCCTGCAGAAAGCAATTGCGTATTGCCAGGAAAGTTGACTACGTTATCATGCAAGTGTACAAAAGAGAGGGAGTGAATGTAACCGTCTTAAACTAACAGTTCTTAACTTCTAAATGCTTGAATTTATAATGTGCACAATTTTATTTTCACATGACACTTTTTAAAAAAGTGTTATCTATAAACAACCCAATTCTTCTAGATTTGAAAGAGTAGCTAGCAACACAAAGGATTTTTATCACTGGGCTCTAAGCTGATAATTCATTTTTCCAAAATATTTTGGAGTTGCATTTACATAAAGTTTTAGAAAAGTATAAACTCATATTTGCATTCAATCAAAATCTTGGAAGTTGGTCATGAAAACATCTCTTTTTTCCTGTTCTGAAAATCTAATACAGTGTTCAAAAGTTTTAAAGAACACAACAGCTGAGTGTGCTCTTCCATGCAAAATGAATGTGAAATGGGTTTAATTTTTAGATAATTGTTTTTTGCATAATCCGTATAACATATATCCCAGTAGTTATTTTATTATAATTGCATTTGAAGTTGTAAGTACAATTCTAATGGACAAAAATTCATTTATAAGTTAATTACGGCACAGCAGGTATTTTGCATGACATTTTTTCAGTACTATTTTCATAGGAGAAAAGGAAACTGTTGTAAGAAAATAAGCTGCCTGAGGCATAACATTCAAATACTGTGCATAGCAGAATACATATTACCTGGCTGGAGAAGATGGCAGCGTAGTGCAGGTATCTGTAGGCTTCTTTCTATAAGCAATACTTCGGCTTGAATAAACATCTTGTACTGATTCAGATCTCACTGCTATGAGTGTTTTATATGCTCCACTATAGCCTATGCAAGTTATTGAGGTTAATGGCCAATACAGCCACTATTCCTTATGCAATAAACTACTTTATATTCATCTCTAAGTTCCTTGAGGAGGAACACAAGCATAAAGGGTGTATACAGCATATATGAAATATAACCCTATTAGAGGACCCAACTAAATTACATGAGCTCTGAAGCAGAAAAGCCGCCAGCTCTGTAGAATGATGGCTTCTATATTCTTGAATGAAGTGAGACGATAAGGCTGCAGGTTTCACACTAAGAGGTTAAACCAAAAATCCAGGGCTGCACAGAAATGTCACAATAAATAGGAATACGTTTTAAATGTAGACTGTTTAAAGATTACATGTGAGGAAATAGGTACTTGGCTTAAAGCTGGGCATTGCAGGATAAGCAGACTTTGAAAAGAGAAAAACTCTTTCAAAAGCTAAAAATTATTTCATTTATCCCACATATTTGTATCAAGAAACATGATGACAACCACACAAAGACATAATGACAGGAATTTTGAAGTAACCTCTGTAGTGATAGGTTAAATATCCAAAGTTTCTAAATTCATATACAAATGCCACCTGAACTACTTCAAAATATAGTAACTTCCCAAGGCTCAATTTCCTAACGGGTAATGGGTTACATAATATAAAGTCAGAAAATAAAGCTTATTTGTGTTTTGGTTTCTTTTTTTTTTTACTTAATTTTTGAGGCAAATAAGCCCTAGGCTCTTCAATTCATTACTAAAGGTTTGAATGTTCCTGTATAATCCTAGTCTCCATTATTCAGTAGAAAAAGTAATTTACAGTTTTGCATCTAAACCCTATAAAACAGCAACCATACTCTAAATTCAGACGCGATGAAATTTTACAGAGTGCTTATTAACATTGCTTCTGTCTAGCCTGCTGTGATTAAAGCACCTGGCAGAAGCAATACAACAATAAGCAGCACTAACCAAACGCATTTGCTGGATACCTGTGGACATCAGGAAGAAGCAGTCAGTCTAGTAGCTGTCTCAGCTACAGTAAAAACCATATATAATAAGGTTTTCTGTATCTGACTTCTTTGAAGTGTATCCTATTCTAGCCAAAATAAACATCATGGAAACAGCTTTCTCCCAGCCAAACAAGGATGCATACTGTTTTCTGAACTGTGAATCTTTCAGTATCTTGTAAGGTATTTTAAAATATGCACTCTTTGCAGCTTTCTGCTTAGGAAGTAATGTGTCTGGCATAATGAAGGAAACATCTGGAAAGAATGAAAACAATGTACTGATCTGTTTATTAACTTTCAATTACTCTGCTATCAAGCCTAAGGAAGAAGTCCTGATACAGAAAGAAATAAAAAGGGCAAAAATGACATTTACAGTAAAAATCAAATACATAACAGGAGCTTGAAACTGAGTCAAGATACACGAGTTTTTATTTTCTTTTAGTCCTAAAAATGTAGACATGTATTATTTAGTCATCACCAATTCCTGCAGCATTATCTAAGCCTTGGAATCTGTTAACCTCCATAACTCTGCAGTGCACTACTAGGGGTAGTGTTGAACATTCCTGTCAGCAGTCCAGAAATGTACCCTTTTATGAAAGATCTTGGGGACAAGCAGTCCTTCCCTTGTAGCAGAAGCAGGGTGCAATAACACCCTCAATACACAGTACTTTGTATTTAGATGCTTATAGAAGTGACTCTAAGACCCTCAGCACAAGGGAGACTCTGAAGAGCAGTCCTAGACTAGATGGGTCAAAACTGTCATGGCTGTACTTAGAAGTTCTAAATAACACAGTTCCAGCAGTAGTTCCTGGCTCCCATTATTTGTACATACCAAACATTTCCTTTTTCTATTAAACATTGTCAGTTTTCACTGTTCAGTGGCTTAGAGAGGCTGTGCTGAAAAAGTGTTTCAATGAAATGTGATATCCAGTTGAAATTGTGAGATGGAATATAAATAGCCTTTTTAAAATTTGCTCAAATGATGGTACTCTTATCCTGTCCTGGGTTCCTTCTTGCACTGTTCAGTCACTATCTGATGGTTACTCTTTACAAAATCCCTCCCTTTGCAGAAGGCTACCTGACAGTCTTCTAAATGGTTGTTTTAGTGGATAGTGGAAGAAAATGTTATTTTGTCACTCATCAATATTCCGTCTGTGTCACGGAGTTAATCAGCTAGACCTTGTTAGATAAGAAAAAGAATATTGAGCCTTATGGATAGAAACAGGAGAACTCTTGATCCTAGGATAATTTTAATTGATGCATACCAGGAACTGAAGGATAGATAAACCTTACTCTGTGCTCTGCAACTTAAAAGTGGGAATATATTTATAAAAAAAAAAAATCAAAAGAAATTATGCTGTGCATGTTTCCTTTATTCTTCCTATAAAACACTTCTAAAAAGCCCTAAATAAATAAAACATGTTTATTTAACACTATATTATTTTTACTACCAGTTTGAGTGGGATAGAATAGAGCAGGTTTGCTTTCTCTTACTTTACATAGCCAGCCAATTTTAGAAAATTTCACATTGAGCTGTTAGGGGAAACAATTAGTTTGTCCTGATATTATTTATTGCACAGAAATGGGATGAAAGATTGCAGCAAAATCTATAAACTGTGAACATGATTAATTTCTTGCTGTTTATTCCACAATATATTTTCATATCGTCTCTCTAAATATTGGTTATTTATGAGAGCCACTTGCTTGGTAATTTAAGCATTATGAAAGTGTGGAAGGAGAGTATTAATACTGTCCAAGTACTGGTTTCCAATTTAATTTAGTTAACCTGTTCAGTTTTTGGCTAGTCTTCACAGCACGTAAATTAGACTCATGCTCTCAGTTGCTCCCTGAAAGTGCCTGTCTATGTGCTGACTACAAGGGGAGCCTTGGGAAATCAGCTGCCAGCTTAGTTGCCTGAATCTGCTTGATGCAATTGAGCTCATCTTGAAGTCAAAGGAAAGACTGATTCCAATTTGCCTGACAATATGTTTGTTTACAAATGCTAATTTGTCCCACAGTTGATATAAAAGTTATTGACGTAGCTACAATAGCCATATAATTCATCACAAAAGCAATTGGGAATTCTGCAGATTGCAGGTATGCATGTAACAAAAAGCCAGTAGCTATAATTTTGTTTATTAGCTCTCTGACTAAGAGTAAACTATAAAATTCATAGAAAAATAAGAACTGAGGGAGCTTCAAGAGCATCATCTAGATTTTCTTCCTGCCCCAGGGCAGTGTTAGATTGTGACAGATGCCATTCCTATCATGAGTTATTCTTGACAAATGATTACCTGAGCTGTCCTAAAAAAAGTCCAAAGATGAAGACTCCACAATTTCCCCAGGCAAATTAATCCAGTCCCTCATTACCTGGACTAGGCTTTCAAAGCTTTTTTGGCTTCCTGATTTGAATCCTTCCTGATGCAGTTACATTCCACTACTACCTGTCATACCTACACAATGTAGGTATGGAAGGAACATACATACATACAAATATATATCTGTAAGGAGCAGATTATACCTTTACTTTTGCAACAGCTTTTTACTTGCTTGATTGATATCATCTACTTCCATGTGATGATTTTTTTCAATAAAGGCAGATACAGAAAGATTGGTAAATACCATCAGACATCTAGTAGCATATAGTAACATCTTTCCAAACCATGGAGTAACAGACTAGCACCTCTGCTCTTCTTTTGCTATAACATACTAGAATGAATTTTCAGAATCTCTGATGTTTCCTACCATTTCTTCTCTCTTAAGTTTTGATGTGTCTAATTTCTATCCCTGCATGTTTGTACTGTCCGCTTGGTAGCCTCACTTGTTTTCCATTTTCTGTACATCTAGAATGTCAAGTGTGCAGGATTCTGAGTAAAGAACCTTTGTCTGTTGGTGTTGTGTATTGGCCCAGTGTCAAAATGGTGTGAGAGAAATATCTTGCGTCCCAACTTAGATTCTGAACACTCTGGGTCCCAGTGTTACTTGATTGGAATAGCTTTATCCACATAGCCCCATAAACGAGGAAGAATGATAAGCCTGTTTGTTTTATCACGTATTTGTATTGAACTCTCTATTGTCATATTCATATTGATAAATCATGACAAGTGTGATGGAGATTTTGAGCTCTGTTTTAGAGGTAGATTTTGAAAACCATTTTTTCTTTTCTTAATACAGATTCTATTATTTCCTTATAAGCCAGGTTGCTTTACAGAAGTCTTGTGGGAAGAAACCGTGAAGCTGCTAAAGTTGTGCTTCAAAAGGCATTTCACACTTTGCAGAAATTTGTTTCAGATTGTTTGCAGAAGTTATACAAGGCCATAATCTGACTTGACCATTGCTAATTAGTGTACTCAAAACAGTTTCTAACTTTTTTGCAGTGATTCTCAGTTATATCAAGAAATTAAGGATAGTGTGCTTTCAGTACTACATTGAACAATACGTACCGTTAATCTGGCTGTTCACAGGAATATCACAATCTCAGGTTCTAATCTTCTTGTATCTTGAAGTTTTTGCTGAGGTCAACTCACTGGAGATAGGAAAAATGAAACAGTGCAGGAGAGAAGAGTTTAAAGCAGCATGATTTCTTGTAGGATTTAAAAAAATAAGGAATATTGTGTTCATGTAAGGTAAAAATATGCTGATAGACGCAATTGCCTAGTCTCAAACCAAAGGACTGATGAAGCTATGGCTTGTCTCAAATCATCTTTAGTTGTTTTCTATGGAGGGTAGCGTTTTCATACCCTCCATTGTGACAGTCAAGATCACTGAAAGTATCAGCCAGCTACAGACATCCCTGCAAGCATCACTCTACTGAATATGCAAAGCAGGTATATACAGCACCTTGCAAAGTGTTTGAAACAATCAGAATCTTCCTTAGTCCTGTCAGCTGGCAAAACTAGTGAGGACAACTCTTCCACCCAGATTTTGTTTTATAAATACCACTGCTTTCAGTTTATAAGCCTGAAGTCAGCCCTAGATATTACAGGACAGTCAATGCTTGTTTTACAGTCAGAGGTGTATGAATTGGTGCATAAGTCAGTACTGAAAGGTATAGAGATGCTTTAGAGAAACAATCTCACACACTATATTCAAACAGAAATGTTAAATATGCAATCTTAATTGCAGCACTCCATTTAAATGCCCAAATGGTAGCAAAGTTGCTATGAATCACAGAAACAAAGGCACAAGTGTCACAGAGGGGAAAATGTAGGGTGAAACCCTTACAATAAGTGGCTACCTGGAGAGGAAATAAAGCAATAGAAAGATTTATAGGTCACTGTCTTAATACAGCTTGCTACGTTGTAGTGAAGCATGGATATTTATGTTCTATGTACAAGGTTTTGCTTGCAATTTCATTTGAAAGAAGCATCCTTTCATTTAGTGTTCCTAAGTTTGTTATGTAGTGCTATTAGTTGGCATACCTATGCCAGGATTTATCTGTGCACTTCACTGTTTGAAAATTGACTGTATTGAGTGCTGACTGTAGCCTTGGGCAGGAGCAACTTCTGGGACCTACCAGGTTGAGCTCTGTGAGAATTCATGTCCTTTTCTTTACTGGCTGTGCAGGAAAGATGACTCTTCAGCTGTCACATTTTAGAATATACAGAGCAATCCTTGTGATCAGATCTGTGTGACAAGTCCTTTTGGTTAACTGTGAATTTAAGCTGTTCACCGAGAACTTCAGATAAATAGGATTTTACTGTAAATAAAGAAGAGTTTGCTGTCATTGAGCAGTCTCAGCTACTTATCTTGCTAAAAGCCATCAGTCCCGTGTTGAATTAATTTTAAGCAATAAGCTTTTTCCATCTTGGCTTTTATCTTCCCACTGGGCCACCTTTTATTACAAGTTCTTATTACCAGAACTGTAAGCTGGCACATGTGAGTGAAAACTGATGAGATCAGAATGAGAATAAGCTGGGTGTCTCAAAGCTAGATTTTAACAGCACTCTTTTGGTAACTTTTTCTAAAGCACTCTTTGCATTAAATAAAATTTGCAGAGTCTATAAAAAAGCATAATATTAATTTCTTCATGTATATCATCAGGGGCACAATATAGATGTGTAGGGTGGCACAGATGAACAGATATAAGTGTGCATGTACAGAGATTGTCAAACTCAGATTTTCCATAAAATCAACTCAACCAGTTAAAAAAGGTTCCTGATCCCACTTCTGAGACTTTATTGAGTAAGAGCTGTAGATTGAGTACAAATATAGACTTCTCATCACCAACTAAATGATACAGGTTTCTATTCACATGGTAGGATACACGTGTTCATTAATTTCTCTTCCCATAGTTTCTCCAAATTTTATTAAATTCTCAGCTCCTTTTTTTTAAAAAAGGTGTTATTTTGTGAATATGTGAAAGCACAACATGAAGAGAATTTAGTCTTTTTAAGTTAGGTGTCTGAGGAAGATCCTGGTTTATTTTACTTTTACAGTACATACTGTCCGTGTAAGTTTAGAGCCAAGCATTTATAGGCAGATTTTCAAAATTACACAGGAAGTTTTTAAGAAATTAAAACTTAAAGTTCTTTGATATAATCTCCCACAAATGAATACATTAAATTTTATAATAATAATGGTTCATATCCTTCCATTTCTGTTGTGATATTAAAGTCATAACGTTTGGGAAGTGAGATGATTTTACAGTACTAAAAACCATAAAAGCAGATAAATAAGAATCAATAATAGACTTGTGTCTATTTCATTGTAAATCATATTTTCTTATAAACAAGCCATTTTTCATTGTAAAAATATTAGCAGTTCCCCCATAACCAGTAACACATTCCTCATCTCTAGATACCTTTTACCTTTGGCACTTTTAGACATCCTTGCAATATTCATGTAAAATAGCAATATTACTGCTTATGTTAATAAAAGTAATTTGAATTCTAAAATAAAAAATTAAATTAGAGCTCTGCCTTTTAATTAAAGCATTCAGACATTTCATCTTCTGATACAACAACAGTGTCAAAACCTTAGCCTTGTGAAGTTTAAAATATTCAAAACAAATGGATCTATCTTTTAAGAAAAGCTTACTTGGAACACCAAATAAAGTGATCTTTCCTGCTAATTCATTTAGAAATGCGTTGTTATCTACCCCACAGCTACTCAGTCACAGAGCTGTGTTTCTGATGATAAATCCATTTGGAATTTTGCTTTTTTTTTTTTTTTTTGTTCTGAATACATTAAAAAAATTGCTTTTTTCTTACTAATTTAGAAAATTATGTTCTCTGCTGGAAATATTCAAATAGGATTCCCACTAATTTGATCTAAAATAGAGTCACCATTTACAACATCTAATCCAATAAGGTTTTTTTGTTTGTTTTAAATAAAATAATATTTAGATTATAATTTAGATAGCCGCATACATTTTTTGTGTCAACTGTTTGTCAGTTGATTGACAAATCTACCCTAAAAATATCCAATTTCATGATAAGGCTTGGTTTTGAAACAGAAATTTTCATCCTAATTTATCATCTATATTAGCAAATTATTTAAATGCAAATGTATTAACCAATAAAACTGTGCACACTCATTTAAAAAGTTGACAAGAAGTGTCTTACTGCAAATCAGTAAAAGTATCAAAAGAAAAGGGATTTGATAATACTTTGACCTCTCTTCTATACATCAAAGATATATAAAATACGTTTCATAGAAGTATTGATTTTTTCCTGCACTCAGACTACTCTGAAAAAAAATTGTGCAAGGATGAATATAGTATAATAAGGTGGATAAATAATACGGTCACCTAAGAAAAAAACAGAGGCTCTATTAGAAGTATGAAAGGAGAGAGATTCGAGTAAAACTGATTGATAAATTAGCCACAGAAAAAGACAAAAGACATCCACAATGAAAGGACTGTTATTTTCACATTAAAAAAAAAAAATAAAAATTCAATTATGTGTTTCAGATTTGGTCAGAAAATCCTTGATGACATTTTCTCATTGATGTGGAAATGAATATGCTTTCTGGAACCATTCCAATTTTTTCAAAGAAGTCATATAGCAGGAAAAAAGAGATAGACACAAAATATTCATCCCATCTTCACACTAAAGGAATGAAACTTTTTAATTAACATTGAAATTATTTAAATAGTTGAGTGTTACATAATGGTTTGATTCTGTTGAAACAAATGCTTTGATCCAAACCCAGCCTTTGAATGTATTTTTTTAAACATACAGATTTACAGATTTTTGAATATCATATGAAAATCTTTTAGAAAATTTAATGGCATCTGAGCACTGTTCTAGTTAGCTGTGCATTCTGTTCCTTCCAGACCACGTAAGGATTCTTTTACTTTCTATGCCTTTTTTGATATTTTGAAGTTAGATTTCGTTGAACATTGGAGGAATTGAGAAAAACTGAGCTATTGGAGTTCAACAGAGAATCTTACCAGAACTTGCTCACATGTAATTGCCCAGAACTGTATCATTAGAGGCAAACTCTTATTTGATCTTTACAGGCTTCTTTTTTTCCACATTCCTCAAACATATCCAGAGTGGCTTATTTTATTCATGATAGTTTGAAATTTACAAGAAAATCATAGAATTATAGAATCAACTCAGTTGGAAAAGACCTTTAAGTTCATCAAGTCCAACCATTTCTCCAGGGTTGCCAAGACCAGCACTAAAACCATGCACTGAGGGCCTCATCTACACAGTTTTTGGATGCTTCCAGGGTCCATGATTACACCACTTCCCTGGGCATCCTGTTCCAATGCCTGATCACCCTTTCAGTGAAGAAATTGTTCCTAATTCCCTATCTAAACCTCCCCTGGAGCAGCTGGAGGCTGTTACCTCTTGTCCTACCTCCCTCTTGTTACTCAGAAGAGGCATATATGTACACTATTGGTTCATCCATATATGTGCAATACTGGATGTCACTAGGGATAAAACCAGTGCTTCCTGAGATTAATAGTTTCTAAATTTTCAGTTGTCGCAAGATTTATATTGGTTTTCCTTATTACATTGCAGATCAGATTCAAATAAGCTCATAGGCATTCTTAGTATTACTTGTGAGCTTAGTGACAGATAATGCTTTTAAAATCTTCACCAAACCAGTATCCAGAAGATAACACACTTCATAAAACCACTAACTTTAGCTTACCACAGTTGAAATCCCTCAGGAATTTAGAGAAACTGATGTCATTTTATCCAATAAAATAGCATTTGTAAGGTGTTAAAAGTTCATTTCAAAGTACTGTTGTTGTAGTTCACTGAAATTTGCCTTAATAGCTTTTGTAATCCGCGGGTGAAAAAGATCATTTGCTTTAGCAGATTATTTGTTTTTTCAAACAGAAAGCTGTGGAAGGCGTTTAGTTTACTGACAAAGCAAAAAAAGTAAAGTCATTTCATTAACTATGCTAATGTAGGTTTCCCTAGAAAAATATCCAAACTATAGTTTATTACATTTTCAATTACAATTAATCTATTTTCAAAATTCCAATTAAATGCCTGAGTGAGAAAAATATTGTGTAGTTTTGGTTTTGGGGTTTTTGTTGTTTGTTTGTTTTTTTAAGAGAGAAAGTGTTGATTTTGTCTTCTGCATGAGCCATACATTTTATGATTTCCAGGTCTGAAGTTGCTTAGCAGATTGTATGTGAGAATTACATTCCTGATACTGGGCTTGAAAGGTAGCTTCTGTTAGTTTATTTTGAGAACATAATGTTTTTAACATAAAGTTTTGCTTTCAGGGTCCTTTCTGGGAGAGAAGGAGTAGGAAAGACATCCCACTTGGACATTTTAGTTTAATGTACTCACAGTACATCAAATATATGTAACTGTATACTACTCAAATTTGAGTTTGGCCTTTTGAACTTTTATGGCCTTACTGCATATTGCCAGTCGTTAGGGATCCTTTATGAAATAATCTCCCATTCCAGGAAGCCAGGCACCGGGGTGTGAGGCATGAAAACAGTTGCCTCAGAGGGAAAGGCATTAGGAAACTGCCTCACTACATATAAGTTCTGTGATGGTACATTGATAATTTTACTTTTGATTAAATGAAATGTGCTTCTTTAACCCCAATCTGTTGCTAATGAAGAATTTTGGCAGAGACATTAGATGCACAGAGGATTATTACACACCATAATCAGAACTTTGTCTGCTTCTACTTTAATACATGGGCAATTGCAAGGCGAAAGAATTATTCACACCTACACTTTCTTCACATATAAATTTTAAGGAGATAATTCTATGAGAAAAGTCAAAAAGAAAAAAATTGGAATAAGGGTGGAAGACAAATACACCTGATCCTTACATATCTAAATAAAAGTTCAACTTGCTTGATCTCACAAACACATGTACTCACAGTTGTAAGAAAGTCTTCTTGAATATAGTTTAGGGTACATTTTATCCATGGTCCTTTCCAACCCTAACTATTCTATGATTTTTTGATTCTATGTAAAATTGTGTCCTCCTGTTCTTAGATTAAATACAAATCCTGTAAGAAAGTTTAAATTACTTTGAAATATATTACATTCTGCCAACATATCCCTTGTACCATTAAGCAACATAAGCAGACTGGGCTTTTTTAGAAGTTAAGATGGATAGCTCTCTGTCTTCCATCATGGGAACACACCAAGACATTTTATAGGTTTTAGTGAGTTGAAACAGACTCTGCACGCTTTTCTGGCCCTTTACAAGACATCATCTAAAGAGGCACATATTCCCTTGCCTCTTCCCCTTGCCTCTGAGGAAATCTGACCTGTGCTACCAGGGTAAACATAATCAGATTTCAGGTGCATGACTTCTTCATGGGTTATGAAGTCACTTGCCAGTACTACTGCATCGCTATCCAGGTTCACTTTCTGAAAAATCTTAGAAATTTTGAGGTGCATTCTGTTCAGGGAGAAGTATTTGTTAAGATCAGTGTTTTTAACAATAGTCCTTAGGAAGAATGCAATTTTGTGGAAGGACTTTTGTTTGTGTGTAACGTTTGTTCTGAATCTCAGATAGGGTGACAGGGTATGTATGCATTCTTGGAGTCTAGCTTCTGTTAAATGTGGGAAATGACACATCGCTGTATTCTTCTAGGCTTCACTGCTCAGAATGCAAACCAATTTCAATTTCAAAACTTACTATATTTTAATTGATTTTATGAACTCAAATTTGAGGGGAAAAAAGTCATTCCAAGTCTATGTTTGGCAGAATAAAAGCTTTATTTAGTCCTTAAAGAGTGGTCACAAAAATCAATTTTACATTTGTAAGATGGAAAATGTGTAAATCTGAACTGTCGTTTGCTTTGTAAAAATTGTGTTTGCCACCTTTATGCAGTGAACCACAAGAGACTGGTTGTAAAAGGAAAAGCCTGTATAAAAAAGGAAATGGTAGGTAACTTATTCAGCTGGATGAGGATTGATTCCTATAATGAGGATAAAGGCCTAATAAGTGATAGTATCATTGGAGGATAGCATCCTGAGGATTTAGGATTAACCTGTAAACATTTCTTTTTTTTACCTTCAATGTTGGCATATTGATTTTATATTGATATTTCCATTATCCTCTCAGTTTTTCCTTTAGAATCCATTTGTTGATTCGAGGTTTTGCTCAAGTAGAAAGAAGGAAACATTGAGAAAACGAAGTTGATAATGAGTACTCACGGCTCCCTGAGAATACGGCAACTGCCAAACTCCGCATTTTCTCAGTTTTACAGATTACTTTGACAGCCCTTCGTGTTGCACACAGGCACCACTTTACTGCAGCTCACAGAAACAATCGAGTGCTCCCTGATGAAAGCTAAGGTACATATCTTTGGTGCATTTTCTTTAGCGCTTCATCAGCATTTGTCCTTGTCACCCAGTGGAATAATCTGACAGAAACAAATGACAATGTGCTTCCTGCTTGCTAAATACAAAATGGTCTGAACATAGCTAAGAGAACTCTTACCTGCTTTGTCTTTGCCTGATGGAAAATCAAGGCCTTTGCCTTCTGGAAAATCAAATGCTAGTGACAGACAGCATTCCTTTAACTATTTTCAGATTTAATGTAGACCTGCCAGACCCCCTGGGAAAATGAAATAAATCTTTCTACTTTTTTTTATTATTATTTTTATCATATTTATGAATTTTTTAGCCTTTTCATACAACTAAAAGTGACAGATATGAATAGAATTCATATAACGTGAAATAGATAACCTCATATCATGGATATATGAAAATAAGGAGCAGTGCCATAAAAATAAGTCCTCAGAAATATGAAACAAGGAAGACTATACATTAGAAAAAAAGGACTGTAGCAATGATTTCCATCATAATTGTATTCACAGTGTAACTTGCATTTTACCAGGAAAAAATTTAAAAAGAGCAAGCTAATCATAGAATCATAGAATAGTTAGGTTTGGAAAGGACCTTAAGATCATCAAGTTCCAACCCCCCTGCCATGGGCAGTGACACCTTGCCCTAAATCATATTACCCAAGGCCTCGTCCAACCTAGCCTTGAACACTGCCAGGGATGAAGCGTTCACAACCTCCCTGGATAACCTATTCCAGTGACTCACTACCCTAACAGGAAAGAATTTCCTCCTTATATCCAACCTAAACTTCCCCTGTTTAAGTTTGAACCCATTACCCCTTGTCCTACCACTACAGTCCCTAATGGAAGAGTCCACCCCCAGCATCCCTATAGGCCCCCTTCAGATACTGGAAGGCTGCTATAAGGTCTCCACGCAGCCTTCTCTTCTTCAGGCTGAACAGCCCCAACTTTCTCAGCCGATCTTCATATGGGAGGTGCTCCAGTCCCCTGATCATTCTCGTGGCCCTCCTCTGGACTTGTTCCAACAGTTCCATGTCCTTTTTATGTTGAGAACACCAGAACTGTACACAATACTCCAAGTGAGGTCTCACGAGAGCAGAATAAAGGGGTAGGATCACCTCCTTCGACCTGTTGGTCACACTCCTTTTGATGCAGCCCAGGATATGGTTGGATTTCTGGGCTGCAAGGGCACACTGCTGGCTCATGTTCATTTTCTCATCCACCAGCACCCCGAAGTCCTTCTCTGAATCTCTTCTCTGCCCAACCTGTAGCTGTGCCTGGTATTGCTCTGACCCAGGTGTAGGACCTTGCACTTGGCATGGTTAAACTTCATGAGGTTGGCATCAGCCCACCTCACAAGGGTGTCAAGGTCCCTCTGGATGGCATTCCTTCCCTCCAGCGTATCAACCGAACCACACAGCTTGGTGTCATCGGCAAACTTTACATGTAAATGCTTTATATAAAACAAACAGTCATGCAATTAACACCTTAGGGTATACATCATCATACTCAGATAACAGAAGAGTATCTATAATACAGAGGATACATATTTTGATTATCTGCTATCAAAATAGTAAAAAGTATATTTAATAGTTGCTTATTTGCTTGCTTTATTAATCAGATTTTTTAATCGAGTTTAATTGGGAATAAAGAGTGTTTAATGGCAACCAAACACAATTATTGTAGCTTTCCCATAAGAAGTGGTTAAAATAATTTTTATTTGAAGGTCATTAAAAATGTAGCAGATAATACTTATCTTTAGAATAAAAAATTCACATTTCCCATGGAAGTTATGTACTTGATACAGATTTCTGTTAGATTGTTTTTAATGCATAAAAAATTTATATCACTGATTGAAAGACTATGAAAATATATTTTCACATATAAACTGAAAGAGGGTAGATTTAAATTAGGTATTAGGAAGAAGTTCTTTACTGTAAAGGTGGTGAGGCACTGGCACAGGTTGCCCAGAGAAACTGTGGCTGCCCATCCCTGGCTGTGTTCAAGGCCAGGTTGGACAGGGCTTTGAGCCATCTGTTCTAGTGGAAGGTGTCCCTGCCCATGGCAGAGTGGTTGGAACTGGATGATCTTTACAGTCCCTTCCAATTGAAAACTTTCTATGATTCTACAATTTTAGAGAAAGGATAAGACTAGGTGAATTTGGAACACAGAAGTAATCTGTCTTTTCCACTACTGAAAAACAATTCATACCTTTAAAAAAAAAAACACCCCACTTTGTAGATGCCGATTTCTCACAATGGAAAATTCCATCCTACTCATTATTTGTTATCTATCCTGACATAACTATAATGAACACTGGAAACTAGACTGTGATGGATAATGCTAAGTCCATGTAGCTAGAACATTAGGAAATTATTTGCTTTCTAAAAGCAACTGTATTCTTGGCTAGGCTTTGTTTGTTATCTGAGAGAAAGTCTCAGATAGATGTCAGACTAAAACAAAATAGTAATTGTGACCACTGCCTTCAGCCAACCTTTTCTTGTGGGAGATGTTTCACAACAAGGAGAGGCTATCTGTCTCCATGACTGTTTGCTAGCGTTTGTGAGGCAGAAAAGAAGGATATAAAGGATTCTAGATTTTCCTGCTGACAGAATATTTTGTACAATGTTCCAATTCTCCTAAAGGAGTTGAAGGAGTGAAAGTGGCCATTCTCTTTTATTCACAGTGTGAGAGGTCAGGATGACCTGTGCTATTTTTGTCAGTGACCTGTGCACATGTGTGCAAAGAGCAGTGCACTTGTATAATCAGTTTTGTAATCCCAGAGACAATAGTGCCTGTCTATTGTCAGAAGACCCAGATATAAACCCTGCTTTATGGTATACTGCCACAGGTTCAGTGGAAAAAAGTTGAACAGATTCATAATATAGAAACCATCTCCTATTGTGGTTATTCCAGCAAAGAGTTAATACATGAATGCCAAGGAAAGACAGTCAAAAAACGTTTCACCCTGCTAAGAAGGAGTTCCTATGGTTTATAATTCCCTTTTTCTGCAATAGGCAAACAAATTATATTACATTTACATCTTGGACTGAATAGGCACATTCCCTCACTACTCCAGGGCACTGTGTTACCCTGTGCTTGGTAACTCTCTTTTGTTCCCATTCTGACAGTCTATGCACCTGCTCACAGTTTATATCATTTACCTACAGGTTATCAGGTGATGTTGTTCTTACTCTGAGGTTAATTGGGATGCATAGTTAGATCTGAATATAGGGGTGCATTTCAGATACTTATCAGAAGCAAAAAGACTTTTAATCACAGAAATGTAAACTCATTCTCAGTATTTCATAACTATTAATTTTAATGGCTGTTTAGGAATAATTTATGCATAACTGTCTTAAAGTCAGACTCCCTACAGAAAACATACAGCAGTTCTGGAGAAAATATAACCTTGTCAACCTATTCCAGTCACATCATCTGGAAATTTATCCGTAAATATGTATCAAAACAGGATCCCCCAAACTCAAGATGTTTTATTTTTTCTCTGAAATTTTTCTAACCTGAGCAGTGATATCTCCCCAGGTTTGACTTTAATGGACAGTTAAGTTGATGTGGAGAGAGACTGGGCATAATTAAGCTCTGCATTTTTAACAGTTTTCCCCTCATATCTTCATTTCCAAACCATTCCTTTTCATTTGTGGTGTTTTTCCATTTTACTGCTGTCTGGCTGCAATTTGAACATTATCTGAGATAAGAGTGAAAGGTTTTTCTTGTGATAGTTGCATGAAGCCAAACACTGACTCATTTCTTCTGTATTTCAAAGTCTGAAATAGATGAAATAAAAAGAGTCTGAGAAATATTTCACTCTCTCTTTTCTCCTCTCTTGGAAATACTGACATATGTCTCTTGGGAAAGAAAAATGTTCTGCATCCCATCCAGGTTGCAGACACATTGGCCTTGTCACCACACAGTGACTAATGATAATAATGGTTGAAATCACTTTCAGATACACTCATGACCAAATGCGGTTTAAACCAAGCTTGAAACAATTCCTATGCTATAACTGTCTTCATGGTTTCTGCTGTTTCTATTCTTTTTTTGAAATGTGCCTGTCCAAACTGTCCAAACTGAAGCAGTGACAAGAATATGCTAATGATAACTATGCCAGAAAATGTATTTCTCATGCAAATTTATCTGCCATTTTGGGGTACCGAGATTCATCTAGGTATCTACAGGTAGTTGTATCTATGGGTACAGCTAGGAATTTGTATTTCAGATTGTTTCGTCTAATGTTTAGAAAATCATCCGTGATTTGAGCCTTTACAAGGACTCATGTTTGGCTTCTGAGTAAGCCCTACCAAGCTCAGAGTTTTCTTCTTTTTTGTGCCTTGGGCAATTATAGCCTTGCTGGAGTGCTGATTACTACGTGTACAGAACCTTCAGTAAAGCATTAAAGTAGGTCTCCAGAAGCTGTGACAGATAGATAGAGCATCAGCCAAAGCAAGACTTCTTTAGGAGGAGCTGAAGGCTGGTAAAAGTGCATAGTCTTACAGACTGATAGGAAGATGACCTCAAGACAGCTCCTGGCAAAAAGATTTTTAATATACTACTGGGATGGATGGAAAGCTTTTAAACAGCAGTTGAAGTGCCAGAGTCTAAACAGACATGGGGTGAAGTGCCCCTTAGTCTTAATACTAATGCCAGAGAATAACAGTACTTTTGCTTTTGAAAAAGTGGACAGAGACATAGAAAATTTAGGTTAAACTCCTTCCAGAAGAAGGTTCAACTCCTTTCAGTCTCATGTCTGAACTTAATTTAATGGTGCTTCTTTAACAATAACATGAAAATAACAATACTCAGTTTTCATCTTAAAACTGAAACTGGCTATTAAGAGAACTGGAAAGCCTGTCTCTTAAAAGATGGCTTGATGAGTTTGGTTTATTCAGAAGAGGAAAGGAAAGGCTGAGAAAGATTATGACCACTGTCTCTGAATAACTTCCTGGGCTAAACTGCAGAATGAGAAAAAATTGCTTAAGTGAGTACATTATACTGGAACAGGAGCACCTGGCTACTGAAGTAAAATAGACTCAAGCTGGAAATAGTCTAACCTTTATAGCTCTGAGTTTATGGAACTATGTTCCAATAGGAAAAGCAGTAAAAGATTTCATTAGCTCATAGAATTTGATGGATTTATGAAAAGGAGTATAGAACATAATTTTTCACCTCAACAAATAACTGGATTTGCAAACTTTTCAATACTGCTACATACGGTCCAGGCAGACCACTGCAGAGAAGCAATCACTGGACATCTCCTAAGGAAGCCTTTGTCTTTACCCTCTGTGATATTGCAGTTTCAGGATAAACAAAACACTACCATTTCTGGTGCTGACATGTTTTATGGATACAAAACTGCTTAAAATAAAACAGCATACGCAGAGCTGAAATCAGATGATATTCCGACTGCTTATAAGATGAAGAGGTAACTGTAGTCTTGGAGATACAAATATCCAGGAAGCACAAGAAGCCATGAAGTTAATATTAAAAATAGCATGTCATTGAAATATGATGAAATTGTAACAGGTTTATGGCCATTTCTCTAGTAGTCTGCCTTTACTTTATAAGCCTTGGTATGCAATTAAATCCACTATGAAAAACAAGTTGGAAAAAACCCAGAGAAAATTCATGTCAATAAATATAGGGGAATTAAAATGGTTCTTTGTGTGGAAGCTAAAGGATTTGGTTAATAGCAATATTAATCATTTTCTAATGCTTCCTTCTTCTTTTCCAGGGAGCATATGGAGGTACTCTTATTTTGATGAAACATTTGCTGTCAGTAGAAAATCTAAAGAAAGCAGATTAGTGTTAGGTACTTTAACACCATGTTTCTCAGTGCTTTTATATCTATCTTAAAAGTATCACTAAGGAAAAAACAAACCCATCTAAATTCCCAGAGAGTATGGTAAGGCCCAGATTCAGAAGAATTGTTATTACAAAGATTTTCTGTTAAATCAGACGTACAAAATTAAGTTTTGTCCATATCAAAACTACTATATTTTTTTTGCTGTTGAGACATACCGGGTTCTTTTCTAATGTATATACATAAGGACTGAGTAAAACAAGAAGGAGCAGTCCCAGTCCTTCACAAGGTGAAAAAAAGATAGGCTGCTTCTGGGTATTAAGAGAAGCTGAAAGAAAGAGAAAAAAAAAAACCCCAAAAAACAAACAACAAAACAAAACAGAAACAACAACAAAAATACCTCAACAAAACAACCCCAAACCTATAGGCCCCAGGTCTATGATTATGTTCTGTAGTCCCAGTTTGTTATTGCCTAAGCATGGGGATTTGCCCTGGGACCTGAGAGTGGCTGACAATTTTTCAGTTTGACTTTAATATTAGCTTAAATCACTGAAATAATTAATTTTCAGAAATTCTTCATGCTTTGTTTTTGCTGCAAGGTTTTTTCCTAGACAGGTTTAGTGAAGCTTACCAAGCTTTAGTTTTCAAGAAGAAAATGGCAGTCTGCAAGCATGGCTTTGCTGCGTATCACAGACATTTTTCACTGGCACTTGACAAATGAGAGTGGAACAGAAGAAAAGGAGATTTTTGAAGACATACAGCTAATTGATAATCCAATTTGCTCATGCTCAAGAGAGATTTTCATCAGCTAGTCACCTTTTTGCACAAAGCTTGTCATATGTTTAGCCAACAGATTCCCAAGAAAGATAACTCATTTATCTTATTTTATATTACTTTATTGATTTTATGCTGTGCCATATCAAATGATATGATTACATTTTTGAAAAGTATCATAGCTCTGTGGCTTGAAAAATATATTCTTGAATATCTTCCAACAACAAGAAAACATATGCTGTTGAAATCATATCTGCTGTAAAAGATTCCTGATGGCAAGAGATTATTGAAGTTAGCAAGCAATTTAACAAATTAGGGTAGAATTACAGTAATCATCTACATTTAAGTAGGGTAGAATTCTTTATTACAGCTGTGTTTGCAAAACTGCTTTATGTCCTTGTAGTTTTGACCCTTTGTGATCACCTACTCTCAGGAGAGTATAGCTAAAACAATGTCATGTACTTGTGAAATACCTGCACTAAAAAGGCGAGAAGAATACTTACCTATTAATTACCTATTAATAGTTTCTACATTTCTATGAATTAAAAATTATTATTAATGGTGGTCTATGAGCTGATATTCCACTGTGTAAATAACAGGATGCAGTTAGTATCCTCTGCGATATGACAGGTCTTTTGGCAACAGACATTGCTTTCTTCAGAGAAAGTGTCCACAGCTGAAAGTGAACAGGGGCATCACATGGAAGAAGCTGTGTGTGACACCTGAGCGATGTAGCTGCAGTCTGTGAAATCATCTCTTGTACTGAAAAGTGATAGAGTGGAAAGACTCATACTGAGAGACAGTCAATGTTGTTCTCTTTGTTGGGAAAGTTGTTAAATAGTATTGATTTAATGCGTTTATGGATCCCTCAAAATAATGTTAATATCAAATTCGTAAAGCAGCTAGAGTTCATGGTAGACACACAGTAAATGTGTGGTTCACGGTGATGGTTATTTACTTATAAACAACAAAGGTGTTCACAGGTAGACTAGAATTTACAGTATGTGCTGTAATACTTGTGTCTGTATTACATTTCATTCCTGATGGCAATAAAGAAACTTTAGATGTTTCTCCAGTACAAAATAGAAAACTAAATAGCACGATTTTTATAAATATATACCAGAAATAGATTTCAAAGAAATTAAAAAAAATCAACCCAAACAAACAAAAAAACAAAACCAAAACAAGCACACACCACCACCACCACCCCCTGTTGTGGTTTAAGCCCAGCCGGTAATTCGGTACCATGCAGCCATTCGCTCACTGCCCCCCCAGCTTACTCCCCCCTGCTCCAGAAGGATGGGGAGGAGAATCGAAAGAATGTAACTCCCATGGGTTGAGATAAGAACAGTCCAGTAACTAAGGTATAACACAAACCACTGCTGCTACCACCAATAATAATAATGATGAGGGAAATAATAAGGGAAGAGAATACAACCCTCGCCACCCACCGACTGATACCCAGCCTGACCCGAGCAGTGATCTAACCCTTCTGGGTAAGTGTCCCAGTTTATATAGTGGACATGACGTGCTGTGGTATGGAATACCTCTTTGGCTAGTTTGGGTCAGGTGTCCTGTCTCTACTTCTTCCCAGCTTCCCCTCCTCCCTGGCAGAGCATGAGACTCAGAAAGTCCTTGGTCAGAGTAAATATTACTGAGCAGCAACTAAAAACATCAGTGTTATCAGCTCTGTTAGCAGGCTGAAAGTCAAAACCACAGTACTACACCAGCTACTAAGGAGAAAAATGACTGCTACTGATGAACCCAGGATTCCTACCAAGAAAACAAAACAAATGAAACCAGCACGTCTTTTGGAGAGACTGGATTAAAACCCTGGCATTCATCTTACAAAAATGAGCAGTTTTATCTTGTAGGGTGAAGAAGATGTAAATCCAAGATTTCACAATGATTATGAACATATTTAAAATAGTCATATCATGTGTTCACCGCAAAACAGGACCCCAGATCAGGAGACAGCTGTGGTATAATGAGTTTCCTAGAAAGAGGTAATTTAGTCATGTAGATTATGGTTTTGTGCTGTGCCATGACTCACAGATAGAAATAAAGGCATACAAACAAACCAAACCAATCAACAAACCCTACCAACCCAAAAAACCTCAAACCACTGATACACTAAAAATCTAATTTTTGTTGTGCCTATTATTTGTTCTGTGAAGAACCTCTTTATGTAAACCCAAAAATTTATTAAAGTCAAATTTGCTTTGGGGAAAAAATAAAAACACTGTATTTTTTTTTGTTGTTGTTGTTTGTTTGGTTTTTTGTAATCTAACACTTTGGTGGGAATCTTTTCTAATTCTGGCCTTCTAGACAGTAAAAGCAGTTCCTGTAGAAAAATATTTTTACTTCAGCACAGAAATATATGACTTAAAGGGAAATGATCAAACCTCAGTGCAAGACTTCTACCAGTGGTACCCTAGTCTGACATCCCTCCAGGATTTTTACAGTGATGATATCGACTTAATCATAGCTAAGTTTAGCGTGAGATGTTATGTTTCTAATAACAGAATACAAGGTAGGTCTATTCTAGATAGATCTAGTTTATTAGGTTGACTTCAGTAATTTTCAGAGTCAGAACACATTTTGAAACAAAGAATAATCAAGGTTAACAGAGAAGTGTTAAATCTGGATAAATTGATATATTGACCATCAAAGATGAATTGTGTCTGACTAATCTTATGTTCTTTTTCTTCTAAAATGACTAATTTCTTAGATGGAATTAATTCAGTGGTCTTCATCTGTTTCAATTTGAGTGAATCTTTTGTTATACTGTTCTATATGAAATTATTATTTAAGGTAGAAATTACATGGAATAATAAAAGAATTAGGAACTGTATGAAAAACTGGCTAAGGTGGCTGTCATAGCTATGGCAAAGGCCAATTATCAGGAATATTATCTCTCAGAAGTTGGTTCTGGGATTGTCCCTATTTCATATATAACTTCAGGTTATGAACTAGCACAGGTTCCTATGGCTTTATGATATGGTAGTCCTTGACTGTGCCAAGCAGAACCAGAATGCTGCACAAGGCTGAAATGTTCTTTCCAGCTGAAGGGTTAGAAAATTAATGGCACAAAGCACAAAAATCTCACAGGGCAAGCACTTTTATTCCAAAGTAGAAATTAACTGTCTAGAAATGTAAGAGGTGGAAAGAGACCTACCTGTTTTGAGTGATCATTTAACAACTATGAACCATCACTATGAAACAGCTGTGAAAAAAAAAGTATAATGAAATTCAAGGATGAAATAGGTAAAATACTTTTAGGATCAGAGGTGGGAAAGATCAGTCTATGTGACACTGGTGATACTTCATCTAGAGCATTGTGCTCCCGTGTATCAGAGTAATTTGAACAAATTCTAAAAGAGGTTAGTGAAAGAATCAGAACACTGAAATAACAGTATTATGAAGAAATATTAAAAGAGGTTGGTTTATTCAGCCCAGTTTGACCAAATTAAATATAAGAAATTATATGACTCTTCATACTTAGAGCAAATAGCAGGGAAACAAAACAGTTACTGTAATTAAAGTGTTTACATATTAGTTGAGAATTAACTTTGACTAAAAAGTTGAATAGGACTCTTATATTTCCAAAGAGTAGAATTTTGAAAAGCCACTTTGAATAGTGGCAAGCAGCAATCTTTTATTATATTTTTTTTAGCTCATAATCATATGGACAGGAGTATTTGACTAAATGATATACCTATATGATAGCAGAGGTATCTGATGTGTTTGTATCTCCAAGGGAATCTACAAGAAGACTAACTAGTTCTCTTTCTGTGTTTGTAAGAGCTTTAAGTTTCAAAAGTTTCTAATGGCCATCCCTGTGTACCAGCAAGGCTTTTCTGACCCTGTAGCATCATTTTGCCCTTCAGCTTTGTTGGCTATGCTTTGCTTTCCTGGGAAAAAGAGGAAAGAGATTACAGCTGAGGGCTGGAAGCAGGTAGAGGAAACTTACTCTGTATGCACACTACGCTTTCTCAGTTGTCTGATCTTTACATGGCCTGTTCGTATGGTCGTGACTACACCAAACGAAAAAACAAAAAAAAAAAAAATCAAGGGGAGAAATTACAGTGCTATTGTGAAATCCTTTCTGATTTTGATGACCTATTTCATCATTCTTCTGCTATTTAGGATGGTATGGCAACATACCATATTTAATATGGTATGGCAACATGGCATTCAGAAGCACAAAGGCTTTAAGATATCAAGGTGCTCATCACCATATTTATGTGTGATTTTGGCTGTCCAGGACAATTTTCACAATATGGCATTACAGAAGACTGTAACTATAGTAAAACATTTCCTGCTGTTAACAGTGTCCCCTTGGCACTCCCAGTCTTTCAGGCCTTCGTTACATCAGGCTTTTGGGTCTTTTAGAGATTCTAGTTTGTAAAGAGCTGAAGAATGTGCCATCTGTCCAAGATGTCCAGTCAGTATGGTAAGGGAATATTGTGTGCAGTCCCACGCTTAGATAAATGGATTTGTCTACAGCTGGCATGTGATGTACAACTGCAGCTCTAGTTGAAATTGTTTTGAATATGTTTGTGAAATTGCCAAGAGGGGAGAACAAGAAGATATAAATCCATGAGAATACTATTGAAAAATAAGTTATTCCTTGGCTTTTTGTCAAATATTTACCTGAATATGCTTTTTCCTCTTGCAAAGTTCTCACTGACTTTAAATGCAGATGTTTGAGTCCCCTTGGCTGAAAACTGTGCACATACACACAAATGTGACACAAAAAACAACCAACCAAACATCTCAGGTAAAAATGAAATGGTTTTTACTGCTATTATAATGGTAGTGAGAGCAGTCTTAAAGCAGTGATGGCAAGATTGGGCCCCATGACAGACTCTGGAGGCAATTGCTCTAAAACATTGCTTAAGGGAAAAAGAAAAATATTCCTTCCTCTAATGCTGTTATTATGATTTGGCTGAAGAAGAATACACAAAAGAATAATTTTAACTGAAAGGTTTTTGTTTTATTTTTTAATTGCTTTTGTCTTAAAACCAATTTAAACACTTTTTTATTAAAGCAAAAATTTCCTTTACTTCACGTTCCAACATACACACAAATATTTATTCTCCTCAGCTCTCAAGAGCTTATTGATTTCTGCAGCCTTGCAGGGTCTTTTTCTTCTAACGCAAACTCTTCCATCCCATAAAAAGAAAAAAACTTTGGAAAGTTTGACAAGCTATTGCAATACCCCATGGCCTACCTAAAGACATTTTGTGTTGCATTTTGACAGTTTTTCTTCATACTGCTACTATGTCTTAAAATTTCAGTGCCTTAAGTAGTTGATTGATAGTAATTACCTGTATACTATACATAAGGGATTGGTTGTTGTTTCAAATAGCACCTACACCTTACAGATTTCAAGTTCTTTGCTTTACTACTCTCCTATGGCATATGTAACTGTTGGGTAACAGTATATTTTAGTCCTTGAAAAGCACGGACTGTGCTAACATGAAGTGGTTAAAGGCAGTTCTTAGAACCAAGAGTTACTGAGTGCTGCACATTGCTCCTGTAATTTTCTGCATGGCATTTCCTTTCCTGCCCTTGCTACTTTTTCAAAAAGCTGCCTTGAAAGGGTACATTCTACCTGGAAGTCAGCAGTCACTGTTACTGGTCTGCCCTCACCTCTCTGAGATGTAGCAGTAAGCAGTGGTAATTGCTGGTGTAAAATAATCGTTATAAGTGAACTAATAAAAATCACGGGGACTATGAGCAAAAGTCTAATTTTGGACACCTGGAGAAGTACCATTCACTCAAGTGTGTAAGTTACATGGTATTCATGCTGAAAATATTATAAGGCAAAATGGTTTCAATTTTGCAAATTATACCCTGTTTTTTCCTTTGCTTGAAACGCTTAGGCCAGAAACCTTTTGGTTTTAATCATTCTGGAATTGCTAACACAATTTTTATCTCTACAGGAACAATTCCAGCTAGACAAAATCCTGCTATATTTTGAATTATAAGCAGGATTGGTAGAGGGAGAGTCTATTAGTTCTGCTGTATCTTATTCGCACTTTCATTTTTTGCAAGAGGAGAGGAAAGAATTGAGAAGAGGATTTCTGTTTTACTGTGTTCTTGCTTTCTTTTTAACTTAAAAATCCCAGCAAGATAACTGTTTTCAATAGCAATAGTGTTTTTCACTAAAGAAATGGAATGGGGAAAAGATTAATGTCTTGCAGACATTAACTTCTGTCATGACGATAATTATCTTTTTTGTAAATATGAGAAATGTTTGGATTTGTGGCTGGCTAAAACTGACATGCTGCAGCAAAATTCAGCGATATATTGGAGGAGAACATGAAGTACTGAGAGTTCAACTTCTCTTTATTGTGATAACTATCCTTATAGAAAAAATGTTTTTAGAAAGCCAAACCCTTTTTGAAACCCTAACCCAAAGCCCTATGAGTATTCTCCTTAAGAAAACTTTGGCAATGTATGCCTGCCCTTAAGACATCTGTAGTATAACTGGAGAGTACAAATTAATCTCTATAAATTAAGACATATCAGATGCAGATAACTACAAGTCTAATTTACACAACACAGAAGCAAGCATAATGCTTGATGAAAATAATTTATCGTGTCAAATTAAATTATTGATAATGCGGTTCAGCAAGTTGAAGCCAAAATTATCACTACTTTTTGGAACACTAGGATGTCTTAGAGTTTGGGAAAAAATTTAAGATCTAGATCTTTAAATTTGTCTAGATCTTTAAATTATACATCTACAACCATTCTAGGCTGAAATACAGTTCCTTAGGAAACAACCTGGACTATTGCAGCCATTTGGAGAGCAGTTTGGAGAAGTACAAATGTTCTCCATGACACCTTTGAGTCATTTTCTTCCAATAATTGTTGCTATTTGTAGAAAGAACCAACTACAAGATTTAGCTTGGAATTTTTAGTAATCATCCCTAAGAATACCATTGTCCTCTGGTCATTGTTCATCCTGACAATCCCTGCCCAAATGAAACTGGTATTTTATGCATCAGGACAAAATGTTTTACTTGTATGAAAGCTTTGCACAGTTACTGTGCAAGAAATAAATTTTACTTCTTTACTGTACAGGTCTGCCTGAGCACCTAAATATATGATGCTGCACAGCACAATAAAAAGCATTCATGCACATTTGCAGTTGTATTACAATTCTGTGCAGACATCTGAAGTTTGTAAATTCAGCCAGATACAAATTTGCATACATCTAAGACAAAAACGTAGGTCATATTTGTTGCACTAGTAAGCTGATTCGAAGAGATATAACAATGACAAAATCTACAATGTTGGCATAGATAACCACTTTTTTTGCCAACCTTACAACAGAAAAAAAACCCACCCAAGACCCACATTTAGAAATATTGCAAGGAGGTGGTAAGCAAGAGCAGGGTATTTTTTTATTGGTCAATATATCATGGGTAAAATCACTGCAGGAATGAAGTATTTGGGTCTAGAATCTTAACTTTAAATATTCTTAAAACATTTATATCTATATATAACTATATATAGATATATAATGTCATTTTTCCCTGTCCAAGCATCATAGTTTAGGTATATTGTTCCATTTACAAACCCGGTGACCTTTTTGATAATTTCTACTGAAAAAGATGATGTACCTCAGGTAGAGAGAACAAGCACACCTACTCTTTCTAATTTGAAATGTACATTTCTTGTCTTGCCTAAATGGTTCTCCTTTTGACTATCAATCTATCTGTGATGTTTCTGGTTTGAGATGCAAAGCAGAAGTCATGAGGTCTCACACTTACAGGGGATATTATATGTACTTAATTATTTGGAAGAACAGTGGAAAACTTGTCTCTGCTGAAGTCAGTGGAAATAGGGTTGGATTTCACCCTTGCTCATTATAAATCAAATTACCTATCTACAGACCAGGGTCCAAATAATTGTTGTCTCCTATTAGAAAACGCAGAGAAAGATTTGGTTGGTCTCACACAATTCCTAGTAGTTGAATATTTTAATCTTCCTAGAACAATGCTGCTTTAAAGTGGGATTCCTTGTTGGGTTTTTTTTTTCTTTTTTATTTATTTATTATCTGAATCTACAACTTAAATACCCCCTAACCACAGATAAATTGCAGATACCTTTAGCAAATAAGCACATCACCCCATTTGTATCCTGCTACTCAGCCACTTTAATAATCTTCAAAACACAACTGGCTAGGTCTGTTCTAGTTACTGTTCTTTCCTTGTTGTTACCTTTGTGGCATACAAGAAAATAAAAGCTTTTTGCTTAGAAGATGAAAAAAGAGAACATCAATGACAAAAAATAAACTAGAAGAAATATTTCTTATAGATGAAACTGAACAGGAAAACTTTTTATTGACTGGATAGATGATCAGAAAAAAATGTTTTTGATGCGTATCTCAGATACATGCCTCAACTTTTAATATTCCTGCTAGAAACAGATTATTTTATTGTTTCTTAATGGAAAATCTAAAATTAGGTAAATAAGGAAATTCACTGGAATAAAAACTATGCTATCATATGTTAAAGCTAGAGCCAGCCCTTCTCTGGCAGTGGGTTATGGGCTGATCTTTTTAGGTACATTGAAGGTAATTTCTTTCATATGGAGAGGTTAAAGGTTATCATAAAAGTCAATGCTTTCTTATTATAACATCTGTTCTTTTTACTTATTTTGTGATACATATTCAGTGTGAAAAAGAGAATGACAGACTAATGTTAGTTGACTATTTTCTTAACAGTAATTCTTTATTTTCTAACCAGATCCTCATAACAGTCCCATTCTGTCCTCTAAGTGATGCAGTCAGACATAGAAACATCAGCAGTATGTTCAGAAACGCAAGTATCTCTTTTATAATAGAACCTACATGGAACATATATGCTGTATTTTTTGTTAGCAATTACAACAATTTTTGCCCTGAGGTACATGCACTCATTTATTCCATTACAGATAATATAGATAAATGAGTATTGGGCCACAATATGCCCTTAATGCTCCCCCTTTTTTTTTTTTTTTTCCTGTTTCTACAATGTGTCTATGGTACTCAGAAAGCAAAAGAAATTTAAAACACTGCAGAAATCAATTACCATATGAGAAAATTCTCCACTTTCTACAACTGCTCTAAAACAGTGAGATTATCATGAGTTATAGTTTCCTGGAATAGGGTTTGTAATCTGTATTCAGAATTCTGGTACAGCCATCAATGCAGCCCCTTCTAAAAGCTTAATTAGGTGCATTATTTTCTGTCTTAGTGTCTCTCCTATCCTGATAACACGTTACATTTTTGTGGGGAGGAAGAAAAGGAAAGTATTGAAGGCAATATATGGTAAAGCACCCTCATGTTATTTGGGGTTTGGTCAGCCATAAAAATGTTCTTTGGAATATAGTAAATGGACTATATTAGTCAAGTGATGTTTTGACTTACAATGGGTATTTAGCAGATTGGCTGACCATTCAGGAAAACATCATGAACAGCAAAATGCTCCTTTGCCTCATATCAGTACACTCCAGTGACAAAAGAGAACACCCAAATATCTAATTTCCTTGTTAGGCAAGTTTGTACATGGGTGCAGGTATGAGAATAGGGTGCAGGTATGAGAAGAGGGTTAGGGTTATATATGGAGAATAACCCATAAAATATACTTGAACATTCAATTTCTTTTGCTTCTTGAAAAAAATTCCTGTATGGATGGGAGTTTATTTTATAACTTTTCATGTAGTAAATTACACATTTTAACAGCCTCTAGACTTGGATGGATTTCAAAAAGCCAACAAGATAATTGTAAAAGAAAAGGATTTCATAATATTATTATTTAGCAATAAATTTCCTTCATTTTCCTTTCCTTTCTCACTCTTTGTCTACAGGACCCCATTCTATCTGTCTTGGTGCCATAGGGACACAATAATTTATTTTAATCCTTTATCTACTTTTAAAAATCCTCTTTAGCAGCCACCACCATTAAAAGCTATTGGGAATCAAGTTAAATTTAAAATTCACTTTTATAAATGCTTGCATGAAAACACATCACTCATCTCATCCCATTCTCATCACTATAGCTGCATGTGTAATCAACAGTCTAGAAAGCAGGTGCGCATTTTGTGCAGGAGAGAGAAAATCAGGAAAAGAGTGGCGAGATTCACTAAAAGAAAAGTAACTTTGATAATGAAACAGAAAGTCCTGTCCCACAGATGAAGGTTGCAGTTGACTCCATATCCATCAAATAAAAAAAAAAAAGAACAGAATTTAGGCAGTATCACTCACCAACTACCACCAGGGGCAGATTTGACCTGGGGATATTAGTTTAATTTATGACCAGCCAAATCTGACTAAGACAATGAAAAATAAACCCAAATCTCAAAAATCCCCCCCCCCCCCTTCCTTTCTTCCTGGGCTTAAATTTACTCCAAAATTCTCTACCTCCATCCCCCAAGCAGGGCAGGGGGATGGGGATGGGGGTTGTGGTCAGTTCATCATGTGTTTGATGCTCCTCAAGGGAGGACGCCTCACAATCTTCCCTCACTCCACTTCCATGGAAGACAATTCACCATGAACTTCTCCAGTGTGAGTCTTTCCCATGGATTGCAGTTCTTCACACACTGCTCCAGTGTGGGTCCCTTCCACAGGTGCAGCCCTTCAGGTACAGACTGCTCCAGCCTGTATCCCCTGTGAGGTCTCCAGTCCTGCAGCAAACCTGCTCCAGTGTGGGCTCCTCTCTGCACAGGGCCACAGGTCCTGCCAGGAGCCTGCTCCAGTGTGGGCTTCCCTCAGGGTCACAGCCTCCTTCAGGCATCCCCCTGCTCCAGCATGGTGTCCTGCATGGGCTGCAGGTGGAGATCTGCTCCACAATGGACCTCCATGGGCTACAGGGGGCACAGCTGCCTCACCATGGGCTGCATCACCGGCTGCAGGGGAATCTGCTCTGGTGCCTGGAGCACCTCCTTCCCCCCTTCTGCACTGACCTGGGTGCCTGCAGAGCTGTTGCTCTCACACAGTCTCACTGCTCTCTCTGCTGCTGTTGCTCTGCCTTTTTTTTTTCCTGATAGGCTGTGCCTTAAACAGCATTGGGTCTGCTTGGATGTGGCTGGCACTGAATCTATCAGACGCGGGATTGGATCTATCAGCTGCTATCTAGCAGTTTCTCAAAGAAGCCTCCACTATAGCTCCCTTCCTACTGAAACCTTGCCACGCAAACCTGTACAACTTTCTTAACAAAAGACACACAGATATAGAAGTACCACAATTTCAAACAAACAAACAAAAAAATCAATTTTCTTCCACAATAGCTCCATTTTCTAGTAAAATAAATGAAGCTCTTAATGGAAATAGGAAGTTTCAAATTATAAAATCCAGACTATTCTTAATACCTCCTATGTACATATCTGGTTCATGATAACATTTTAGATAAAACTTTTCATTTATGCTTGAGGACATAATATATTTAAAATATTGAATTTTTTTTTTTTTCTGAGGAAGTGGCTTCCTACCAGTGCCAGTCGTCTGCAAAATGTGGCAATAAATTGCCCTGCTTCCCAAAACCAGACACTAAGTGGCTTCCTTAAGAGATAGATAGTTTATTGTTGATAAGACAACAGGAAGTTTAGCAAAAGAAAGCATGACATTAAGCAGAAAGTGTTCTATTCTGCAGTCTTATAATCCTTTATTCACCTTTCCCCTTCTCCACAGTAGGTGAGTGCTAACAGGACCATGTAAACTGTCCTTTGAGCTCATCTGAATTATCTTCTAAAATTCACTGCATTTTAGGGCTTACGTATATTTTGCAACACTGCCTGCAGTGCAGGAGTGAAAAGTCTTTAAAGGAAAAATAGTATCTGTACAATTTTTGCCTGAATAAGAAGCAGAGAGGCACCACATTAGGTCCAGGGCATTCCAGGGAATAACTTGTGAACCAGAAAAGCCTAAGTCTGTTTTTCCTTCATGTAGTCTAGTAGGGAATAATTTTCAACAGATTATTTATCAGGAATATTTTATTTTCTTCACTTTATTTAATTTTTCCTGTGCCAACTGCCACAATGGGGAAAATTTTTCTGTCTTAGTCTTTGCTGACTGAGTTTCTCCAGTCCTTTTTTTTCTTTCCTTTTTTTTTCCTATAATTTTTCTTTCTGAATAACTAAAGAGTTATGCATGTAATGAGTAGGAGTCCCAGTGAATTAATGTATGCTCTAGTTGAATATGCGGAGATGCCAAGCAGCAGAAGCAACAACTCTTTCACAGTTCCTTTATGCCTTCTTTCTTAATTACTCTAGCTTCTCTTTTATGGTTCCTCATAAAGCCCATGTGACGGAAAACAGAAATACAACATATAAATCAGTGTGCTCCTGGCCCAGATACCTGTGTTGAGCATAAGAAGTCCTTTTGGTCCTTCAGCATTGGTTTTAGTTTTTTTTTTATTGCTGTTTCTTCTACATAGGCTTTGCAAGTAGAGATGAGCATGGGAAATTATTCCTTTTTAAACTCTAGCAGAGCAAAGCAGCTCCATTCTCTCCAAGAAATGGCGCAGCCCAAAGATACAGAGCTGTTGTTACATCTTGGTCTCCTTTTTCCAGAAGTGCATTTGGTTTTAATTCCAGCAGTGATCGGACAGAAAATACCCACTCATATTTCACATGCCAAACCCTGGAACCCAAATCTGATTCCTGGAAGCTCCCTTCAGCTCACTGCCACACTCACGTTCCTGGCTGTGTTAAGGGACAGTGTTTTGGCTTAAGAAATGGGGAATGGGAAGTCAGAGCATACAGAGGGATGCAGATGCCTGAGGCTGTGGTGAGTCCAGAAGCTCACCCATTCTGTGGGTGAGCAGGCAGGGCCTCACATTGTCAGGCATTTCGTGTGGAAGGAGAGTTGAAATAGTTTTAGCCAGAGGCAGCTCCCTAACAGGTTAACCTTGTACCTGTGGACAAAAATGCCTGACATTCCCTGCTGCTCCCTAGGAAGCCAGTGGAGAATGTGACAAAGTGTTTCTTTTATGTGGGCTGCTCTACCTCCAGAGAGGGTAAAGGATTTAACTCTTGTGCTGCTCCTATGGGTAAATTAAACACTAGCTTTAAAAGTTTGCCCCTTGCAGGGTGAGGAATGTAAAGCTAGGCATATTTGCACCAACATTTGGTATTTAAATTCAGTTACTGGAATAACCGTATGCGATTATGAACCATTTGGCTGTAATATAAACATGAAACTGCACAAATTGAATCTTGATCCTCTATAGCTCCACTTAGCCCGTGGGTGGGTCAAGGCAGGACTTCACTTCCAGAACACAGACTCTTCAGGGCAGCAGCTAGAATAGGAGTCTCAAATTCCATCTGAGGGGTTTGGATCCTGTGACAATTAGTGGCAATCTCAGAATACTTTTTTTTTTTTTTTTTAGTTGTTCTTTTAATCCCTTAATTTTGTGATATGATAAAAAACTTAACTTTGGGACAGCTTTGTTCGCACAATCGGTGTCCTCATACGTGATGTTATCTGGCTCCGTTCTCAGGAATATTCATTCACATATGCTACATGCATTAATTTACAGGAATCAGCGATTTTTAGTAATTATTAACCTGTATTTTTTACTTCTGATTAATTAAGAATTATCAGTGATTCTAAGTTTTGTGAAAAGTTTATATCATTTGCAGAGAAGTTAAATCACAGGTCACTAACACTAGGAAAAATCTAATTTAGTTAAATCAGCTTATACCAGCATGTTTGTTGTGAAAGTATAGAAGGCTGATAACCTTCTTTTAATGTCAGAATGGTAATTACTACTTGCCAGTTGTGTAAGCACCTGGTGCTTTTTATTGTGGGGAATTTTTCTTCCCTCCTAAAACTTTTTGTTTTTTAATCTTATTTATCAGATATATTTGCAAAGTAACATGGCAGCTAAGGACCATTTCAACCTTGAGCTGCATAAAGTAGAGATATTTATGGCTCTCATGGAGCAGGGGGATAATAGACTCTATCTATGTAGTGAGACTGAACCTGGAATATTGCACTGAGAGCTTTAGGCACCTCATTTCCTGAAAAATGTAGACAATCTGGATGGAGTGAGAGAAGAGCAATGGATAATAATCATGAAGATAGAGGGATTGCTTTGTAAGTAGAGATTAAAAGAGACTCAGCACTCAGCTGTAACAAACAATAAAAAACTTCAGAAATAAATGCTCCAAACCTTATATAGTAACCCACTTATATATAACTAACGTAACATTCACAGTATTTTCTATTTAGTATACCAAAGGCATAATAAAATGTGTTTTTTTGCAGACTGGAAGTTAGACAATAAGTAATCCAGAGACTACAGTGAGCAAGAAGAAAAAGCTTCTTTCCTCCATCACTCCATGTTAGTTAACCAGCAAGGGACTATTACAGTGGTTCAGTAACTCATTTTCCACATAACCTAAAACTTCCTGTAAGTTCCATTCATGCAAGCTATGATATGGATGGAGCCATAACGTTAACATTTCACTTAGTAATTCAGAATCCCAGGAACTGTTTAGAGCTCGTACATGGAAAAAAGACATAATGCTGACTTCTTTAATAAACACTCTGCTTCTGCTCTGACACCAAGTTTAAATCAACCTGGAAGTCAAAACTTGAGTTAAACCTAGCAAAGGTCCATGCTTTTGCACAAAATCTGAGGAATTAGGAGGGGTGAAGCTATAAATTTGCTTTTGTACCGCTTTTGAATAAGCTAGTCCAGTCTTGGTACCTTTGCAGCCATTGGCATTGACCATGAATGGACTCAGACTTCATAGACAGGACAGTCATGTGGGAATTCAGCAAGGTGTGATTTGAAGCAAAATCTATACAAAATGAGCTCTACCTGCATACATTTTTGTTTTAATTTGGTGTGGTTTTCTCTAATCTCTTTAAACACAAATTAGATCTCTTCTGCTATAAGACAAATGGGAAAATGCACTTCTATCTTGCACGGAGTGTCCACACCCATGCTCACAGCAATAGGGACCTTTTGTAAATAAGCCCTGAGTTTAGTGGAAAGGATAGTCAATTACAAGTTTTGTGTTCGAACTGATTGTTATTTCCAGGCCTTAGCATCTGAGAAGCCTAGAGGCCATAACTGATACAAATCCCTTGTCTGCAGTTTTATGCTTTGTGGCATAAATCAGAATAGTTAATTGCATTTCATGAAAGGACACTGATTTTGCATCAGCTGAGGATTTGATTTCTGCTGAACTTGAATATTTGCAATGACAAATGTGCTGCCGAAGTGACTCGTGAGAATTGTCTAGGGGAAAGGAAGCTGGTCACTGCACCTTTAAAACAGAAATGACACTGACACATGACACAGGTTCTGTGATGCAGGTAATCAAGTAGGGGAGACTCAAATGAAACAGCAAATCTTACATCCTAAACTGAGTACTGAATGCAGGGTTCCAGTAGTGAAAGGGGAATTACATGTCAAAGTCAGCGTCATGTGTTTTATGCTGTAGATAAATTGTCACTTTAAACACAGAAATCTGATTAAATCTGCACTGTCAAAAGAGTAGCCGAAGATGGGTAATTGAAGTGAAAAATGCAAACTGTTGGTTGCAATTTGTTTCTTAAGCATTGGAAAAAAGTGGTGTGAAGGAAATAAAGTGATAAAATTTTAGCTGTCCACTAGGGACACTTACTTGGCAGTTGATACATTGTCCATCTCTTAGAAAGGATTATGTATTCAGGACCCCTCAGTTAAATTGGCACATTAAGATTTCTGACTTAGTGTCATAAATGTAGAGCAGAAATTCTGCTAGCTGGTGGCAGGTCTGCCTTTGGGGCTTTGTCCAAATCCAGATCTCTGCAAGTACAATTCTAGGACTGGATCTGTTTCCAGTTTTGCTTAGCATAGCTCCTTCACAGTCAGCAGGGCTATGCTGGTTTATACCTGTGGAAGACCTAGGCCTGAAGAGATACTTTCAATTTAAGTCAAATGTAATCCTGCAGGTGTTCAAAGAGACAGGAGAGGACACTGCTGTGATGGTGTGGGAATGCATGTCACTCTCCAGCTGTGGCCTCCCTCAGACACAATGCTCCTTGCAGGGGCTCCTGGAGAAGAGCTGGCATTTTGCACTGAGTAGAACAGTTTGAATAGAGGCCTCTGGGCAGGCTGAGAAGCTGTCTCACTGATCACAGCATGTGTATCTGGCACTTGGTTGGAGACACAGTTAATCATATCAAACATGCAGCAGGGAGATGATGCAGAAACTAGTGCTCCTGTTGGACTGAAGGAGTGGGAAACAAGTGAGTCTCCGACATGAATTCATCCCCCAGCCACTGCTTTGAGAGCAGGGCAAGAGGCTTCTGGCAGACAACATCTTTCATGCTGTGGAACACGAGGGTACAGAAAAAACACCCTGCAGAGCAGTAGCTTTGTGGGCCCTGAAGCAAGTTTGGCCAAGTTCCAGTTATTAACAGGCTGCCGCCTCCTCTTTCCCTGGCCTCACACAACCATGGAGGCAGACCTTCCCTGCCGCAGCTGCCACTGTAGGGGAAGAATGTAGGACTGCGACTCCAAGCTGGAAGATGCAAGACATGTATATATGTCCAAGTCATTGGTTATCAACCAACCATATTCTATGGTTCTATTTTCCTTGGCTTTTATCAGCCAAGGTAAAGGAGTTCAGGCAGAGGAAGGGGTAGGAGTAGTGAAGAGCCAGGTGGCTAGGGGCAGGAGGTGGGAAAAAGTTACTTCTACTGTAGAAAACACAGCTGGAATGTTGATTGTGTTCCTAATCACCCATATAATGTAAAGCTGTTCTTGAGAGTCAAGAAGGTCTGTGATAAGATAAAAGAGGAATAATGAGTTTTTCTTACACAAGGCAACTGAAAGACAGTCACCTTTGGTCTGAAGGCTGAGAAGAGATATGGTATCTTTTTAGAAATGCATCAGTGGAGAAAACATCAAGGAAGGAGAAGGGCTAAGAATCTGTAAATTGGCTGGGAATTTAAACCTAACTAACAAAGCAGTAAGGTGACTGCTATGGGAATAATAGGGACAAAAAAAACTTTGCCTGTCAGAAAGGAACACCAACAAATATACAATGTGATGCCCTCTTTATTAGAACTCATCTTGAAAAGAAAGGAGGCTGAGTACCTTTCAGTTCATTGTGCCTTAAGAAAGGATCACTGAGAAAAGGTGAGAGGAAATACACACGTGTTGTAGAACACAATAACATTTTCTGTAAGACTTCAAATAACATGACACTTGTGAAAAGTCTCCAGAGCTAGCACAACTAATGAAATTACAACCTTATGTGTACCTCTGATAATAACCACAGAAGTTTTGCTTATATGAGGAGCGTAGAATCAGGTCTGTTCTATTCTGTATTGGGAGAGGTGGGTGTATTCCAATTATTAAATTCTTTCTTTGGTTATACAACTGATGGCTGCAGAGATTAACATATCAACCCGCCTGTACCACAGTGTAGGTTTCCAAGCTGAATAAAACACTGAGCACACTGGAGCTTAGGAATCACAGAATAATATTTCCCTGGTGTTTACCCTTTCTGCAATAATTAGGATTGAGGAATTGTGCTCAGGACTAAAGATGCTATAGTAATTCCAAGATTCAACAACTCATGAAACACAGCATCGCAGTAGATAGGAGACATTTGTTTTCTTTTTAATTAATGAAAGGAGTATAACTGATGGAAGATGAGAAAGGACAACAAATTGGGCTTCAGCTGTTTACTAGTTGCCTCAGGGCCTTAGATTTTAAATTAGTTGTTTGTGCTAACATCTCTGAGCACTGACATTCAGGTGCAGTTTCAGTGTAGTTCAGACTCACTCTATTGAGGTAAGATAGCTTACGCTCAGCCCATATTGTTTTGGCATTCAGGGTAGGCAGCTCACGCTCACAAGTTAAGTAATTTCTGTATAAAACTTCCATTAGTGACTGCTCATCACACAAATACTGCTAATGCCTCTCTATCCACCTGTGTGTTTCTGGACTATGCTGGCAGAGTAGCATGTAACTGATGTTCTCAGAGTGAGTCAAATCCTCTAGTCTTTACTCCTTTCAGTTCAATAAGGACTGTGACTTGGCAAAGTGAAGGATTTGAATTAATTTGGACACATTTCTCTCTAATTTCCTTCTATTTTCTCATCATTATTATTATATCAGGATCGCAGACTAGGTTTCATCAAACATGCTACACAAATGTTTTAAAGCCCTTTCACTTCACTGTGTTTCTTTTAAAGATCAACATTTTCCTTCTCCTAATAAAGAGATTCTATGCTTAGTTTCTTCTTTCTTTTAAATACTTTCTCAGTACCAAGCTTGGTGTTTTCTTCGTCACTTCCGGGTCCTTTCCTTTCAATCTTCGCTGAGATATGCCTTCATATTCAGGACATTATAATTTCATTTATTCCCAGGAGATGCAGGGTCTCCTTTTCATGTGACCCAGATGCTACATATCCATTGTCCCCCTCATTCTGTCTCTGTATCCTGACTCATCCCAGTGTATTTGTCAGCATATGCTTTGGTGGTTACTCTTACTAAAAAGCTGTTCTTGTCAATCTCAGAATTTCTAATGAAATTCTACCACATAGAGGTGGATTTAAAACAGTAGAGAGGAAATGATGGGGCTTGCTTTCTCATGCATACAACAGGTTTTGTGGAGAGACAGCTCTCCATCTGCAGGACAAACACTGAGAATCCACTTTCATTCAATGAAAAGGTAGCTCATGGCTATGCTGCCATCAGCATCCTTTATCTCAGATGCTGCAGCCATAACCTACAATTATTTCCCTTTCTCTGCTTACTACAGAAACACAGACTCATTTTTGCAGAAATGGAACTCAGTCAACACTGGAGGAGGAAGGAAGATATCTTCTCAAAGGTTTTATCTGAGTTGCCAGAGGAATGGCACAGTAGTGGGAAGTAAAACTGATTTATCTTGCCAACACTTTATTAGTGCAGTTCCCACAGTGTCTTGCTGCAGAAGGAATAATATGCTTCATACATTGATAGAGCTGGAGATATTAGGAGCTCAGCATTTGTCATTTAAAGTGTCACTTGACATTCTAAATACAGGAGGATATTGTGGTTATTACAAGTAGTGGGGTGTTGGCTAAGGAATTTTAATGGTGCATATTATCATGGAGAAAAAAGTGAGCCAGTTTTTTCATGCATACAAGAAGTAGGGTGTTTGATAGTTTCCACATCAGACTCAGCTTTTGACAAAAAAGAGCTAGGGAAAAATGCTCATGCTGAAATATACAAATTCCAAAACCTTCTACCTTATATTCAGCTGCTGTGACTTCTTCTAATGAGAATCCCTCAAGCATGAGAACATGTCGAGAGACTTTGATCTTGCACTTAAAAAGACAGCTGAAAAAGAGCTCCTTCAGAAAAATTCTGGAATGAATCTCAACTCTCAAACAAGTCAGTCTTTACATTTTTCAGTACACTGTTTACAATAAATCAAACATTTTCATTTTAAAACTGTAATAAGCTAAATCATGAAGGGAATTCATTCATAAAAAAGCCAAAGTATAAAAAATTATCTATCTCTGAGCTCTCCAGCTCAATATTTCCAATAAGTCATAAGTTTGTATGAATCCAGAGAGGAAGAAAATATTAAATTTCTGTTAGCATTTTGCACAGATATTTATTTGTTTGTTTTTGCACAGCAAATATTTTTCCATGGGAGTACCCACAAGGTGACTACCTCCTGTAGAGTTTCATGTATCATTTACCAAGTCTTTAGAAATAAATTAGGAGAAAGATATTTTCTGCCACTCCATTTATATGTATAACAATTTTGTTGTTTTAGCACAATCCTTATATTTACTGATATGTAAGATTCTCTACCCATATGCAAAAGCACTCTGTCAATCTTTCTGGTTTGGCTGAAGTGAGGTCTAAACACTGAGAAGGAACTGCAAGTTAGAGGTTGTACACAGAATAAGTTGGAGGATAAAGATGACAAATTCCATCTCATCTTCGACATTTTTTGTAGGTCTTCAGATGACACAGCTTGTCTCTTTATCAGTAGCTTGTTATGAACAAACAGGAAGTTACATCTGAGAATCTGCTTATTGCACATTTAGCATCCCCTAACTAAAAAGAAAGGAATTTTCAGTGAGCATCAGGGACCTTGATACAGCTTTTCATTGAGACGATTGTACATTGTTCCATGGTTATTTACAGAGAGCAGAAGATATTGCAGACTCTGTGGGTCACAGTTATGTTGGCCATCTCTTTTTTAGTTAGTCAGTAAACCTACGTGATACTCAGATAAGAACACATGCCTATCTAAAAAAAAAAAAAAAAAAAAACCAAGAAATTTTATTAGGGGAGGTTTGGCTGAACACTGTGGGTTTAGAAGCATTCTGAGTTTAGACCAGAAACTGTAAATGGTTTTGAAAACAAACCTCAGGAACTCACTCTTCAAAATGTTGAGGAAATTTTGGAGATCTGACAGTCTCTACTTCTATGTATTTTAAATGCAACTATTCCAGAAACGGGAGAGATTGTTTTTTACTGCTAAGTAAAATACAGCAGCTGCAGCCGGTATCAAACCTGCAGCCAATTTGCATTGTGGTATATTCTCCAAAGCATATGTTGACAGCTGCAGAGTACTTCTAATAATGACAACGTTCGAGAGATATCAAAGAAGATGATGTGAAGAGTAATCAAAATGACTGACCTGACATTAGATCCAAAATAAGAATAGCTCAACTTTTCTTAACTGGTTCTATCCATCTTAAATTGATGTATTTTAATATCAGATACTTGAGTTATAAACTTCATTTCAGTACTAGGCTCGTTTAAATAATCTCCTCTATACAAGAGAGTCTTAAAGACATACTCATATTTAAATAAAGTTGTGATTTTCTTTAACCTCAGTTTAAACAAATGTCAGAAGTAAATCCAAATCCTGGTCCCCTAAAAAAAAAAAAAAAAAAAGAGGAAAAATAAAAAAGAAAATAAGAGAGAAAGAGAAATAAAGGGGTGTTGTTTAACAAAAAAGAATACATACGATCACTTTTTCTTTCCTTTCTTGTAAAATTTGATGATTTGAGCTATGGACATGAACAGTTAAGAGTATCACCCTTGTGCCAATACTCAAACAAACATAGGGCTTAAGTGATTTTGTGATTAGTTAATTTAAGACAAGTGGAGGCAAGAATATTCACAAGCAAAATACAGACCTTTGAAAACAGAGGGTAGATCTGCTCAACTCAGTCCTTATTTTCCAGGGGGCAAAAGATGTGGCTAAGAATAGAGAATGGCTAAGGACACATTGGCATTCTAAGATATGGCAACATATGTCTAGGATGATCAATGTTATTTATTTGAGAAATAACAAACTGAACAAAAATACAGTAGCGCCAATTTCATGAAATGAAGCAATTTCATTTAGTTATTGGATGAAGGAATGAAATAATTACTTCATATAATAGAAATACCTCTAGGTATATCATCTAACTTGTAGGAGATTCTAAGATTAAATCTTTGCCCTAAATCAGACAAATTAGAACCCTAAACTTTTGTTTCTAACATTTAATACAATATACAGATAGCTCTGTAGGGCAGAAAGCAAAATCTGGCCCAGACTGTTTCACAAAAAAAGATAAACTAGTACATTCTACACTGGATCTCAAAGTATCTTATAATCCTCCTCTTCCTCACCTTTCACTAATCAGTACTGGCTTTTAGACAATTTTACCTTTCATTGTAATTGGCAAACAGCCCTTTTTAATTTAACACCCCTGAATTTTATTAATAGCACTGTCACCGGTTTATTCAGATGTCCCCAAATTTCTCCACACCTATATGCTCCCTTTCTTCCACCCTTGGCTAGCTTTCCTCCTCAGACAAATTGAAAAAAAAAGCCCCATCAATAACAAATTAATAAAGTTATTTACTTTTATTCCTATTTACATCACAAGTGAAAGGGCTTCAAATTTCATTAAGGAGAATATGCAATTTCATGGTATTCTGCTTGGATACCTTCAACAGGCTTGAAGAAATGCATAAACAACTATCAGTCTGATAACCGCAATGATTTCAAGTCTACCGAAACAAATAGAGATTTGTGATTTTCCAACCAATATATTTATTTCATGATGAACAATCTAATAAGAACATCTGATTATAAGGCTCTCTGCTCATTGTCAATTCTGCAGTCCTTGAAATAGCAGTACTATGATGAAATAACCTCCTCCCACCAGAGCTAGATGCTGCCTTTGTGCATCTTTGATGCTGATGCAAACTGCGATCCTTATACTATCTATATTATTACTGTAGGACTGGAGAAAAGACAGGTGAATATTGCAGAAGAATGTTAAAAAAACTCAAAACATTCCTATGGAATTTGAACACTCCTCTCCAAATCACTTTGACAACCTTTTTAATTTATACTCTAGAAACAGCTGTTTCCTAAATTTTGTGTAGAAAGCAAAGGTTTTGAATGAACTCAATACACTCACTGACCTAGGCTCCACCACACAAATTGGTTAATGTGTAATTTGCATCACAACTTTAGAACATGTTTAAACCCAGTTATTCTCAATGATTACGTGTTATGGGTCATTTGCTGAGGTGAGTAGCTCGAGAGAGGAAGCCTTCAGCACCGGAGCTGGGGAGATCAGCGTCCAGGAGCCTCCACTCAGAGCGGCAAGGGCCACCGAGGGAGCCTCAAGTCCTCGACAGGACCTGCCCAGGAGCCGGCAGCTCAGCTGACGAGAGCAGGGACTCACAGGGGGCGGAGCCAGGAGGAATGGCGCTAGCCCTGATTGGTTAAAAACCTGCCCCAGGGAGCGCGAGTGACCAGGGCGGGTCGAGGTAATTTGCGCAGGTGGGCGGGCGGAATGGTGAGCACGACTGGGCACCGCTCTGGGAGCGCCGCTCTGGCTGCCTCGGCGGTGGCCAGGTTAGGCACCCAGACAGAGCCGATGAGAGGGGAAGCTGCAGTGCAGAGCTCGGAGTGTAGAAAGTGCCTGCACTGTTCTGGTGAGGGGAGGGTGCACAGTGGGCAGGGCTGCGCACGGTACTCCCTGGTGGAGGTCCTGCAGCAGGTGGCTGAGGTGCGGTGCGGTATGCTGTCAATAGACTGCAAGATGTCAGGATAGCTGAGAGGAAGCAGCAATGCTTGCTCCCGGCCCAAACTGTGCAGGGGCCTCAAGAGTCCCCTGTAGCTCATGGAGGAAAGAAGGAGGCCGTTAACCCAGGAAGCTGGGAATTAGTGACAAATAAAACAAAAAAAAAAAACAAACAAAAAAAAAAAAAAAAAAAAAGGGAGGAAAAGGACAATTAAAAGCAAGGGGCTTCCTCCTAAATCTGTTGTCTCCACGCAGAACAGCTTTGCTGTCCTGCAGGAGGCTAATGAGGAAACTCGCACCAGAAACAGCCAACTGGTGCACTGGTAAAGAAGATACCTACTGGTGCTGTCAGGGGAAAGTGGCAGGTCATAGTAGTAGGGGACTTTACTTTGAAAGGGACAGAAGCACTCGTCTGTAGGCCTGACCCGGTCTTAAGGGAGGTGTGTTGCCTACCAGGGGCATGGGATCAGGGATGTGGCAGAGAGGCTGCCTGCTCTAGTAAGTCCCACAGACTATTACCCACTTCTAGTGATACATGTGGGTGCTAGGGATAGAGATAGTAGTAGACTGGGGAACATAAAGAAAGACTACAGAGCCCTGGGAGAGGTGGTTAAGGGCTCTGGAGCTCAGATAGTCTTTTCGTCTATTCTCCAGGATACAGGGGAGGACCAAAAAAATCTAGGAGGATTAGCCAGGCTAATAAATGGTTAAAAGGGTGGTGTCATAGTCAGGTGTTTGGGTGTCTTGAGCACGGGACCCAAGTTTGTAAGCCAGGTCAAGTGGGGACTGGTGGAGCTGAAGGGAAAGAGCAGTTTTGGTAGGAGGCTTGCCAGCCTGGTCAAGGAGGCTTTAAACTAGATGTGTTTTGGGACGGGGGCATCATTCCATCCCAACACACCCAGTCAGTTGCCAGCACCTATAATAAATGCTTGGAGGAATGTAGATATATTCCAGCTGCTCCAGCCAATGAGCCAGCTTCATTTGGAGCTCAGCTCAGATGCCTCTATACAAATGCCCGTAGCATGGGGAGCAAACAAGAGGAATTAGAGATGTGTGCACGTCTACGGGGGTATGATGTAATAGGCATCTCAGAAACGTGGGATGGCTCCTATGAAAAGACAGGCTTGGCAGGCAAGGAGAGGGAGTTGCCCTTTATGTTAGGGATAGGCTGGAGAGTATGGATCTCTGTCTGGGGACAGGTGATCAGTTAACAGAGAGTATGTGGGTCAGGGTTAAAGGGAAAACAGTGATGGGAGACATTACTTTGGGGATCTGTTACAGACCGCCTGATCAAGGAGAACCTGCGGATGAAGCACTCTATAGACAGATAGGAAAAGCCTCACGCTCGCAGGTCCTCATTCTCATGGGTGACTTCCACCACCCTGACATCTGTTGTAATGACGTATGGCCCAGCAAAAGCAGTCCAGGAAGTTCCTCAATTGTGTGGAAGACAACTTCCTTCTGCAAGTAATAGGGGAGCCATGCTTGACTTCATGCTCACCAAAAGGGAAGGGCTCATTGGAAATGTGACGCTTCAGGGGAGCCTTGGATGCAGCGATCACGAGATGGTCGAATTCTAGGTTCTCAGGACAGTGAGAAGAGCATGCAGCAAGCTCACTGCCCTGGATTTCAAGCAAGCAGACTTTGGCCTCTTCAGGAACCTGCTTAGTAAGGTTCCATGGGATATAGCCCTAGAGGGCAGGGGGGCCCAAGACTCTTGGTTGATATTCAAGGATCAGCTGCTACAAGCTCAGGAGTGTTGCATCCCAACTAGAAGGAAGTGCAGCAGGAGGGCCAGGATGGATCCTTGGATGGAAAAGGAGCTGCTGAGGAAAATTCAAATGAAAAAAGAGGCTTATAAAATGTGGAAGCAAGGACAGGCGGCCTGGGAAGAGTGCAGGGATGTTGTCTGGGAAGCTAGGGACCAGGCTAGGAAAGCCAAGGCCCAGTTAGAATTAAACTTGGCTAGGGATGTTAAGAATAACAGGAAGGGATACTACAGGTATGCAGCAAATAAAAGACTAGGGACAACATAGGTCCCCTCAGGAAGCTCTCTGGAGAACCGGCTACACAGGATTTGGAGAGGTTCTGAATGACTTCTTTGCCTCGGTCTTCACTGGCAAATGCTCCAAGCACACCACCCAAGTCTTGGAAGGTAGACGCAGGGACTGTGAGAATGAAGACCTTGAGCCCACTGTAGGAGAGCATCTTGTTCGAGACCGTCTTAAAAATCTGTACATGCACAGGTCCATGGGAGCTGATGAGATCCATCCGCAGGTCCTGAAGGAGCTGGTGAATGAAGTTGCTAAGCTGCTGCCCATCATATTTGAAAAATCATGGCAGTCAGGTGAAGTTCCCGATGGCTGGAAAAAGGGAAATATAACCCCCATTTTCAAGAAGGAGAAAATGGATGACACAAGGAATTACAGACCCGTCAGTCTGTTCCTGGCAAAATCTTGGAGCAAATCCTCCTGGAAGTCATGCTAAGGCACATGAAAATCAACAAGGTGCTTGGTGACAGCCAGCATGGCTTCACTAAGGAGAAATCCTGCCTGACCAATTTCGTGGCCTTCTATGATGGGGCTACAGAACTGATGGACAGGGGTAGAGCAGTTGATGTCATCTACCTGGAGCAGTGCAAAGCATTTGACACTGTCCCACACAACATCCTTGTCTCTAAATTGGAGAGACATCAATTTGATGAATGGACCACTCGGTGGATAAAGAACTGGCTGGATGGCTGCACACAAAGAGTTGTGGTCAATGGCTCAATGTCTGGCTGGAGACCTGTAACGAGTGGTATCCCTCAGTGACTGGTGTTGGGACCGGTCTTGTTCAACATTTTCGTCGCTGACATGGACAGCGGGATTGAGTGCGCCCTCAGCAGGTTTGCCGATGACACCAAACTGTGTGGTTTGATTGATATGCTGGAGGGAAGGAATGCCATCCAGAGGGACCTTGACATGCTTGTGATTTGGGCTGATGCCAACCTCATGAAGTTTAACCATGCCAGGTGTAAGGTTCTACATCTGGGTCAGAGCAAGCCCAGACACAGCTTCAGGTTGGGCAGAGAAGAGATTCAGAGCACCCCTGCAGAGAAGGACTTGTGTGTGTTGGTCAATGAGGAACTTAACTTGAGCCAACACTGTGTCCTCACAGCCTAGAAAGCCACCCTGAGCTGCATCAAAAGGAGCATGATGAAGGTGGTGATCCTGCCCCTCTACTCTCTACTCTCATGAGACCTCACTTGAAATATTGTGTGCAGTTCTGGTGTCCTCAACATAAAAAGGACATGGAACTGTTGGAACAAGTCCAGAGGAAGGCCACGAGGATGTTCAGGGAACTGGAGCACCTCCTGTATGAAGATAGGCTGGCAAAGTTGGGGCTGTTCAACCTGGTTAAGAGAAGGCTGCGTGAAGACCTCATAGCAGCCTTCCAGTACCTGAAGGGGGCCTATAGGGGTGCTGTGGAGAGACTCTTCATTAGGGACTCTATAATGACAGGACAAGGGGTAACGGGTTAAAACATAAAAAGGGGAAGTTTAGATTGGATATAAGGAAGAAATTCTTTCCTGTTAGGGTGGTGAGGCACTGGAATAGGTTGCCCAGGGAGGTTGTGAATGCTCCATCCCTGGTGGTGCTCAAGGCCAGGCTGGACAGAGCCTTGGGTGGCATGGTTTAATGTGAGGTGTCCCTACCCATGTCAGGGGGGTTGGAATTATATGATTTAAAGTTCCTTTCCAACCCTAACCATTCTATGATTCTATGACTTCATGCTTTACTTTGCAAGAGGGCTAATCACAAAAAGAAAGTTACACAAATGCTTAGATGCTTTGGTAAATCAGGTGGGAGGCAGTAATGCTACATAAGGTTATGCCAGATTCCTACTCCCTAGCTAATAGGATCCTATAATGCGAGCCTTTAAGTAACATTTTGAACCACAGGAACTTTCTTGAATCAATATTCAGATAAATTTAACCATTTTTTTTTCCTTTTTTTTTCAGATACCACAGAAGAAAGTCAGTGCTGTTACAGAATTAATACATCATTACCAATAACTTTATGTGAAAGTCACAAATCCTGAGCGTATAACTCATTACATTCTGTCAGTGAAGGAACCGCCCTTTAGCACAGTGATTATAGACTTAAAGAAAAATGAAGCAGAACATGCAATATTAGTAGAAGGCATGTTTTTCCATGTTATCCTTAAAGTATAATAATTATCAATAAGCACATGCCATATGACTGGTAAAGAAAAGGTTCAAATAAGCAAAATGGTGCTTGAAATGGTCTTCTAAATTCAACAATATTGTGACCCTTTAAATGACAACAAAGGGATCTCAATCTTGTTCTAAAAAATATATTTGTCTGTCTTTCAGCTGCTGACCTTTATACTGAATAGTTACATGAACCAGAAATTTGTTTACAGCATTCAGAGGAGTTTCAGTTCCACATTGAATATGCAGTGCAAATTGAACAGTAGAGATTAATATTACACATTCAAGAGACATAAGCAATACCTGCTAATACTGTATTAGTTAATAACTCAGTATTCATATACATGGTAAACCAAATTAAAAAAATATATAAGCCAAATAGTTGCTATGCAAAGGCTATGTAAACATGTATAAATTTTTACTAATTATAGATCTGTAAAATCTATATTTTAAAACATAAATCTATAATTATAACCAGTATGTTAATTTGTCACATGCCATCCACAGATTTATATCACATGGGAAAATGTTGAAATCCATACAGCACATGATATTTGACAGATAATTATATAAACATTAAGCAGTTTGGCTTAGATTTCAAAGCATTTTGCTATATAATTTACCATATTTTACACTAAATGAAGTTATGTAATATTTAAAAGATGCCAGCTGCAATCTGAAATCTGTTGAGTAATTACACAAATATTATCTGTTAATTATTTTAGTTAAGTAAAGCATGCAAAATGCCATTTCATTAATATGATGGATTTATTCATTCATGTAAGTTTGCCCCCTCAACGACATGTTTTAGTAAAAGCATTAGTTTTCTAAAATGCCTTTATTGTGAGAGCTGACACTTGTGTAGCAATACAAGAATTAAGCAAGTATCCAAATACTTGAACATTCCCAGAATAATAAGAGAATATCTTTGTGTGTGAAGTTGAATTGATGACCAAGTGCTTTGCTTGATATCAACCTATAGATTGACTATTCAATTAAAATTATGTACATAAGAAAATCCAAAGGTTCAATGACTTGACACTATCTGAAGAAGTGGTGCATGAAGAAAACTCTTACAGGTAGAGATACATATCTAGAATAGTCTCCTGGCTTCCACCAGTTCATATTCTAGAGAATTCCTCAGCAGCACATGGTGTATTTGCAGTAAGTTGTTACTGATGGGGTTTTTGTTCCATTGACCTGTTGAGTCATTTTTGGAACCTGCATTAATTTTTGCCTTCATTAAATAAATGAAAAGGAAGAGGAGAGTGATATCCATTTTTCATTTTTAAGGACACTAGAGTCTTGAAGTTCTTAAGTGTAAAATGTTGTGGGGTTTGTTGTATACAAAACATTACATCAAAAGATAGTAAGAACAAAATTATACAGCAGAAGACATACCATGCTGTGAGCTATGGTGTCCTTATTTTTGAGCAGTAATGTTTTTTATCTGTCTCTAGTTTTCCTGTCATTAGATCTCTCAACACACTTGTTGAATGACTGGCCTTGGCAAATCAGGTCCAAATTAGTTTTGCAAAATTTCAAAGTAACTTTTCCTTGTTTTCATCTGACCAATCAACAGTTAATAAATATGTGACCCCCTTGTAATCTTGATAGCTAATTTTGAATTTCAATTTAGGCCATATATTTAACCACTCAGTAACTTTCTGGCCATGATCTTACCTGATATGTACAAGGTGTTTCACATAGTATAGTACAGTGTTAAGAAACTTGAAGAATAATGATGCTTCATGGAAAAAGTTTAAAAATTGGCAGCTTCAGAAAAAAGAAATGAGCAATATTTTTTTGTGTGTGTAGGTGCAAACTATGTTCTAAAGAACTGGAAAATAATCCTAAGTTTAATGGTCCCTAAACATGGGCACGTGAACTTACAGGTTTCATTCTCTGTGAATCTATCATAGAATCATAGAATAGTTAGGGTTGGAAAGGACCTTTAGATCATCTAGTTCCAACCCCCCTGACATGGGTAGGGACACCTCACATTAAACCATGCCACCCAAGGCTCTGTAACCTGGCCTTGAGCACCACCAGGGATGGAGCATTCACAACCTCCCTGGGCAACCTATTCCAGTGCCTCACCACCCTAACAGGAAAGAATTTCTTCCTTATATCCAATCTAAACTTCCCCTTTTTATGTTTTAACCCGTTACCCCTTGTCCTGTCATTATAGAGTCCCTAATGAAGAGTCTCTCCACAGCACCCCTATAGGCCCCCTTCAGGTACTGGAAGGCTGCTATGAGGTCTTCACGCAGCCCTCTCTTCTCCAGGTTGAACAGCCCCAACTTTGCCAGCCTATCTTCATACAGGAGGTGCTCCAGTTCCCTGAACATCCTCATAGCCTTCCTCTGGACTTGTTCCAACAGTTCCATGTCCTTTTTATATTGTAGACACCAGAACTGTACACAATACTCCAAGTGAGGTCTCATGAGAGTAAAGAGTAGAGGGGCAGGATCACCACCTTCGACATGTTCCTTTTGATGTAGCTCAGGATGTGGCTGGCTTTCTAGGCTGTGAGGACACAGTGTTGGCTCAAGTTAAGTTCCTCATTGACAAACACACACAAGTCCTTCTCCGCAGGGCTGCTCTGAATCTCTTCTCTGCCCAACCTGAAGCTGTGTCTGGGCTTGCTCTGACCCAGGTGTAGGACCTTACACTTGGCATGGTTAAACTTCATGAGGTTGGCATCAGCCCAAATCACAAGCGTGTCAAGGTCCCTCTGGATGGCATTCCTTCCCTCCAGCGTATCAACCAAACCAGACAGCGTGGTGTCATCGGCAAACTTGCTGGGGGCGCACTCAGTCCCACTGTCCATGTCAGCAACGTAAATGTTGAACAAGACCGGTCCCAACACCGATCCCTGAGGGACACCATTCATTACTGGTCTCCAGCTGGACACTGAGCCATTGACCACAACTCTTTGTGTGCAGCCATCCAGCCAGTTCTTTATCCACCGAGTGGACCATTCATCAAATTGATGTCTCTCCAATTTAGAGACAAGGATGTCATGTGGGACAGTGTTGACTGCTTTACACAAGTCCAGGTAGATGACATCAACTGCTCTACCCCTGTCCATCAGTTCTGCAGCCCCATCATAGAAGGCCATGAAATTGGTCAGGCAGGATTTCCCCTTAGTGAAGCCATGCTGGCTGTCACCAAGCACCTTGTTGATTTTCATGTGCCTTAGCATGCCTTCCAGGAGAATCTGCTCCAAGATTTTGCCAGGCACAGAGGTGAGACTGACTTGTCTGTAATTCCTTGGGTCCTCCATTTTCTCCTTCTTGAAAATGGGGGTTATATTTCCCTTTTTCCAGCCACCGGGAACTTCACCTGACTGCCATGATTTTCCAAATATGATAGACAGTGGCTTAGCAACTTCATTCACCAGCTCCTTCAGGACCCACGGATGGATCTTGTCAGGTCCCATGGACCTGTGCATGTTCAGGTTCTTAAGATGGTCTCGAACCAGATGCTCTCCTACAGTGGGCTCAAGGTCTTCATTCTCACAGTCCCTGCGTCTACCTTCCAAGACTTGGGTGGTGTGCTTGGAGCATTTGCCAATGAAGACTGAGGCAAAGAAGTCATTCAGAACCTCAGCCTTCTCCAAATCCTGTGTAGCCACTTGTCCTGGTAGCTTCTGTAGAGGGCCCACGTTGTCCGTAATCTTGTTTTTATTTGCTGCATACCTATAGAATCCCTTCCTGTTATCAACGTGAATTCATGAGTGAGATTTTATGGAGCATCATAAATTTTTGTGAAACTCTTCATAGCAAGCTTCAGTACATCTAAACTCTGACTAAGCAACATTTGGAAACTGTTGAACTGGATGTTGATCAGGAGTTCATTAGCATATATCTAATATATTGTCCTATAGAATAATCAATGTGACTTAGGAAGCAAAATATTTTTCAAAAATTTTACTTTATAGCAGTGCATCTCCTCTAATACTGAAGAATAAACTCATTTGCAAAGCTTCTATGAAAGTAATCAAAGCTAAACCTGAAGCATTCCACCATGTTTCATCTAAGCGGCAGAATACACACTGACGCTGCTCTGGGGGATCATGCATAATGTGATCAGAAGATAGAACTACTCTCCTAACGAACTGTTACTTCTCTTATTTTACAAACCCTAAGTTAAAGACATCCAGAGTTTCCTCTTGCTTTAGAATAATGTCCAGGCAAATTTAAGGTCCTGAGTTATTTTGTACGTGTAACACATGAACTTAATGGACAAAACTGATAGCATTTCATACACAGATATTTCTATTACTTTATACAGAATTTGGTCCAGGGTTTCATTTAGCATGTGCTGCTTTGTCTATCCCCTCTTTTTTGTCCTTTTCACTGACATGCCAAGGTTTGTTGTTGATTATATGAGGGAACACGATTGGCACAGCTATGCATTTACTCTCCTCCAGCCCTGTTCATTAATTCTCTGTCACAGTGGAATACATCAAATATTTTTTGTTACTTGTTGTAATAGAGACTATATACATTTTCATAAAAACTTCAGGAAGTGTCTCAGTGAAATATAAAATGATGGCAAGACATCGATATATTTATATATTACAATGATACAACTCAAAGATAAATTGGCAGTGAGATGCTATCTTTACATTAGGCATTTTCTCAGAACATTGGCTTAGCAATGGTTATAGCAGAAATAGAATGTGTTCAGGGAGGGGTAACAAAGGGTATAGAAACACAAGAAATCTCTATACGCTGCATGCATGAAGAGATCAGGTTTGTTCAGTATAGACAGAGTCACCATTCTCCCTTCATTCCCAGGAAGTAATGCCATAAGACTGAATTAAAACCCATACAATTTACTGAGGTGATTAAAGGAGAGAGAGGCATTGTGCTTGTTTAGAGTACATCTAGGTCCTATTTACAAAGTTTTTTCCACAGCCACAGTGCACAAACTTGAAGTTTTCCCCATGATATTATAACCCATGAAAGTTAACAATAAGGAAGGAAGTATCACAAGTATCATTTTAAAATCACAAGGGATAGAAATGCTACAGTAAATGTATCTCTACAAGAACAGAAGGTGGAAAAATACTAAAATGAGATTACACTCAACTTTTAATGCATGAAACAGGTGTAAAAGTGAAAGGTAATCAGAATGCACAAATAAAATTCTTTTCACAGGAGATATCGTTAACTCATAGGATTCATGACCACTTCAAATCATTCTATACAAGGAATTTATTAAATTAACAAAAGAATTAGCCATCTATAGAGAACATTAACATCTACAGCTACAATGTATTTTAAAATAAATACAGATTTATTCAGTTAATTAAAGAGGGGGATGGTTATCCATTTTCAGGACACCTCTCAATATTAAGACTTAGGATGAAACTTGGTCTGCAAGCAAATAAATCCACAATAAATGCTGAAGAAAATAATCTTATTTTAGTACTCAGATGTGTGGCTTTAGCGTATTGATATACTGTATCTGCGTTTCTTCAGTCTGTATAGTATGAGAGGAGCAGATGCCCTCTGAATGATCAGTAACGGAAAGTAGGGACATATTTGGGTCATGACTTCTTGAAAAGTTAAAGTCCTGAGTAAGATATGCCAGATCCATACAATATTGAGACATCACCAGTTTCAAACAAACAGTATAACTAGGCTAACTACCTGCACAGAAAATTTAGGCAGAAAGTGCGATATCTGCATAATATTTATGATTCCTCATTTGTCTTTCCTATAATCTGGTTGCCAAGAACTTGTCTTTTTAGGGAATTTATTTCACTGATATAGGTAAGCGTGTGTACTGTGATATGTAGGATCCAAAGGTTCCCATTACAGATGACAGGCTGATCTGCTCTACATCAGGATGTTTCAAAGTGTTTGACCAACCAGGCCAACTCTAGACCAACTCCAAAAGATCCAGTAAAAGGCAACAAGGAAAGTCAGTTTGATATCTACTTATAGCTACAAAAATCCTGAAATTTGTAAAGCTGTCTGAAGCTTCTTTTGCTGTCTGAAAAAAGTTGGAATGTCCTGCTCTGGATTTCAGACCTTCCCATTTGGAAGCTGAGCTTCTTTGAAACTTTCAGCCTTCCTTTATTCATTTATTGTTGGAACATATTTCTGTAGTGATAGGCCAGTGGCAGAAATAATTAATCAGAACCATTACACTACATAACATAGATGACAGTGCAATTTAAGATGTGAATATTCTTTTTCCTCCTCAAGTGAATCTGTGATGTAGATAATGGGCAGTTTTGTCATTGCCAGACAGGTGGCTCCTTTCAAGAAGATCTCTGTACTCAGAAATTCAGTCTTTGAATTATTTTCTTCTTGTGGGGTGAACCCTAGTAAAACTAAAATGTCAAACACTAGCAAGGAGAGATGGTATTTTATCAGGCATTTACATCACAGTGACTGAATAAAACTGAATCAAGTATATTATTCACTGAAGTGCTGGTTGTTGCTAACTTGGTACTAAGAAAGACTAAAGATGAATCATAAATGTTAAACAGATCTTACAGCTACCCACAAACTATTGCAAAGACAACAACAGACTGGTAGGTAAGAGCCTCTATAGGCATGTAAGCCAGCTTTCTGACAGTACAAAAGGTTCTTTACTTTGCAAAGGATAAAAAGGTAAAATTTCAGTGGGAGATAATATTTTACCTAAAAGAAATATTTATTTGTTAGGTCTCTGTCTAGGCTAATTATATATCTCAGTGCAGTGATCTGGTTTTATCTAAGGGAAGTTCTAATGAGGCTCCATAGAAATATTAAGACAAAGGTTGTTATTGTTTTGTCCTGGTTTTGGCTGAGATAGATAGATTTAATTTTCTTCCTACTAGCTGGCGCAGCGCTGTGTTTTGGATTTAGTCTGAGAACAGTGCTGATAACACACCAACATTTTAATTGTTGCTAAATAGCAACATGACCAAGGACTTTTCAGTCTCTCATGCTCTGCCAGTGAGGAGGGGCATGAGAAGCCAGAAGGAAGCAAAGAGAGGACACCTGACCCAAACTAGACAAGGGATATTCCATACACAGCACATCATGCCCAGTATATAAACTGGGAGGAGTTACACAGAAGGGACTGATTGCTGCTCAGGTTGGGGTGGATGCAGGTCACTGGGTGGTGAGCAATTGCATTGTGTATCACTGTTTTTTATTACATTTTTTCCTTTATCTTTTAGTTTTATATTCTCTTCCCTTGTTTTTTCCTTTATTATTTTTAGTAGTATGTATTGTACTTTAGTTATTAAACTAAGTTAAATTACCTTAGTTATTAAACTACATTAAATTAATTTTTCTTAACCTTCAGATTTAACATTCTTTTTATTCTACTCCCTATCCTGCTGGGGGGGGGGGCGGGGGGATGTTGAGGAAAAGGAGGGTGAGCAAGCAGCTGAGCAAACAACCACAACATGCTTGGAAGTGAGAAAATCTAAATGTTTTGAGAACTACTTTTTTTTTTTTCCAAGTAAATGAAAGAAATAACCGTTCAGCACTGTGTCCATGTTCTTGTTGCCTTCCTAATAAACTGTGCAGTGTAGGCATTCGAAGGCCACGGCTTTGAGGTGATCTTGCCATGCCTATTGTTCAGAGGGGCCAGGGATTCCACTTATCCTGGGGTTTTTTCTGAATAATCAGGAACTGGACAGCCTTTGAGATTGATGGCTATTGGAAACCATAATACAAACATACCCAGGAAACAGGCCTTACCCCAAGGATGTTAAAAATGTTTACTTGTGATCTCTTTGACAAACATGCAATATGTTTTGGTACATTTCCAGACTAATCCAGGAGCTGGTGGGCTGGTAACTAGAAATAATATTCTTATTTTTCAAACAGCCTGAGTCACAAGTTAAATCGGGTAATTTTAATGTCATTTTAATACAGCAACCTCCAAGATAATGTACTAAGAAATGAAGAACATGGGTTAGAGAAGAGATGAGTCTTTCTTATAAAGCAAGGATTCACAGAAGATCTTAGACACCTCAGCAGGATCACTTTGCTCATTTCTATGGCAAGAAAGGTTAATAATACCCTTTAATTTATGTAAAGGGGGAAGATGAAGGAGCACAGAGAAGGACAGAAGCCATCTGATCACAAACTCATATTATCCAGAATCCACAGATCAATGTTAAGCTTGTCTCTGGGTTAATAATATGTGAAGACACATCTTGATGGGGTAAACAGCCAGACGATTCTACCAAAAAGTCCTGAAATGTATATATGTGGTTTTGGTAAGACCAAAACTGTAACAGGACCACAAGCTGGTTTTACATACATCAGGTAAAATATGGTGATGCAGCTTCAAAAAGTGACAGAAGATATAAAGCAGACACCATGCGACTCAGGAAGCATGATAGGGGATTTCATTTGCTAAACAAAGAGGTAAATTTGATAAGGTTGTGTATGAGGAAGATAACTGAAAATTAGTAGGTACAGAACTTCTACACTCACAGCCTAGGGTTTACGAGTTCCTGTCACTGAAAATCAAAATTAAAAAAATACCCTGTAATGTTGATATTTCTTAATTTTGAGGCATGTCTCTCATGCAAGCACAGCATAATCTGTTAGAACAGTGATATTTACCACAATCTGAAGTACGAAGCCAAGAATAATCCATTTAAAAATGTTATTTAGTCAAATCTTGGATAAATCCAGTGATCTCTGTCAAAATGGAAGACAAATCTGCTCCTTTCAAAGACCTTGAAGGAACTTCATTCCCTTAGTAAGCTTATACCTCTTCCACAATCCTTTTCAGGGCTTCAGATAGATATTTCCATGTGGGAAGATGTTTTTTTTTTCCTGAGAATATAAAGCTAGGTAAATATTTTCTGCTTTGTTTCATTCTACCATCTTTAAGGCACACAGTCACAGTGGTAGGCCTGCTGTGCTATGAAGGCTTGTACAGTAGGAGATAAATAATATTTAATATCAGCTGCGTCAGATACTCAGATGAGAATGCAAACTGTGATCCAGAAAAAGAATTTCTCTGGGTCATACTGACAGAGAATTTGCTTTTGTTTCTACTTTGTTCTGCAGCCAGGGATTCATTCATTATGCTCACCTGTTCTCCATTACCATCTCTATCCTGCAATGGAACTATCAATTATATAGACTTCCTGCAGACATCCAAGGTCTTTTTGAAGTGTTATGTGAGGTACATCAGAAACTCTTATGTGAGATGCATCAGAGTTACTGGTTTGGGAGTCACCAAAGGAGGCAGGTCTGTCACAGTATTTTAGATTTCTAATCCAGCATAAATGTAGAGAAAAAATATAACCAGAGGCCTCATCAAAAAAGAATTTTGTAGTCTATCAAAAGTGCATGGTACTGTAGCTTCACTCTTGGGTAAAATATAATGTTCTTGGTGGAGCCCAAGCTAGATTACCTGACTGTACTTTCTATCCTTAAACACTGGCTAAAAATTCAAGGTAGAAAAGCTCAGGTTTTAGAGCTTCAGAAAACATTTACTAGAAGGGAACTTTGCTCATTCCGTAGGCTTGCAGGTTTATTTTTTGGGATTGTAGAATGATAAATATAGAAGGTGTTAGGGTGCAATCTTTCAAAAGTCATAGCCATTGTAATAAATTTTAAGGCTAAACATATTAACAGGTTGGGCAGAGAATGAACACTGCTGGGCTTGTCTCTTTGACAAGTTATGGAATACAGAGCAAGAAATTCAAAATGAAGGCCAGAACAGTTTAGAATGAGATTCATTCTTTTGAATCAATATGTAAGTCCATTTTAAATGCCTTGATCTCAGTAGAATGCATTTTGCAATGCATTAACTGAATAAATACCATTGGTTTTATTACAATACAGCTTTTGGGGATTTGCTCTCTTATCTGCAACAAATTGATTTTTGGTTCATGTATTGAATATTTTTATTGATTCCATGAGTTACATTACACATTTTACATTACAATGAGAGATGAAAATGCTGCCTTCATTCTAGGCCATGGGAGAAATCACAGAATCGTAGAATGCTTTAGGTTGGAAAGGCTGTTAAAGATGACCTCATTCAAAACCCTTGCCATCAGCAGCGACACCTTCCACTAGACCACGTTGATCAAAGCCCCATTCAACCTTGCCTTGAACACTTCCAAAGATGGGGCATCCACAGCTTCTTGGGCAGCCTATTCTAGTGTCTCATAAGCATCACAGCAAATACCTTCTTCCTGATACCTCATCTAAATCTACCTTCTTCCAGTTTAAAGCCATTCCTTTTTGTCTTATCACTACATGGCCTTGTAAAAACCCCCTTCTAGATTTCTTGTAGGCCTCCTTTTGGCACTGGAAGGCTGCTCTAATGTCTCCCCGGAGCCTTCTCTTCTCCAGGCTGAACAACCCCAAGTCCGGAGCCTTCTCTTCTCCAAGCTGAACAACCCCAAGTGTCAGCCTGTCTTCAGAGGAGAGGTGCTCCAATCACCTTTGTCACTATCCTCTGGACTCATTTGAACAGGTTCATATCTGTCATGCTGGGGGCCCTGTAGCTGGATGCAGTACTCCAGGTGGGGGTCACATGAGAGCAGAGCAGAGGTGGAGAACCACCTCCCTTGACCTGCTGGTCACACTATTTTGATGCAGCTCAGGTTACAGTTGGCTTTCTGGGTTGCAGGTGCACACTTCTAGGTCATGTTGAGCTTCTCGCCAACCAACACCACCAAGTTCTCCTCAGGGATTCTCTCAATCCAGCCTCTATTTGTGTCTCAGATTGCTCTGATCCAGGTGCAGAATTTTGCACTTGGCCTTGTTGAACTTCATGAAGCTGGCATTGACCCACCTCTCAAGCTTGTCAAGGTCCCTCTGGATGGCATCCCTTTGCTCTAGTGTGTCAACCACACCACACAGGCTGGTGTTGCAGGCAAGCTTGCTGAGGATGCACATAATCCCACTCTCCATGATGCCAACAAAGATGTTAAACAAACAGTGCTGGTCCCAATACCAACCAACCCCTGAGGAACACCAGTCATTACTAGTCTCCACTTGGACATCAAGCCATTGACTGCAACTCTTTGAGTGAAATCATCCAGCCAATTCCTTATCCGAGTGGTCCATCATTAAATCCATGTCTCTTCAATTTAAAGACAATGATGTCATGCAGGACAAGGTAAAATGCTTTGCAAAATCCAGGTAGATTATCATTTGCTCTTCCTTTATCCACCAATGCTCTAATCCTGTCATAGAAGGCCACCAAATTTGTCAGACAGAGTTTTCCCCTAGTAAAGCCATGTTGGCTGTCACAAATCAACGCTTTTTCTACATGCCTTAGGACAGTTTCAGGAAGGATCTACTCCATGACCTTGCTGGGCACCAAGATGAAAGTGAATGGCCTGTAGTTCCCTGGGTCTTCCTTTTTTCTGTTTATAAAAATGTGGGTTGTGTTTCCGATTTTCCAGTCACTGGGAGCTTCACCAGACTGCCACAACTTAAATATGATGGATACTGGCTTAGTAATTTCATCCGCCATCCCATGAGGTCCTATGAACTTATGCACCTTCAGGTTCCTTTGATGGTCTCAAACCTGATCTTCTACAGTGGGTGGTTCTTCATTCTCCTAGTCCCAGCATTTGTCTTCTGTGATCTGGGCAGTGTGGCTGGAGCACTTGCTGGTGAAGGCTAAGGCACAAAGATTGTTGCTACCTTAGCCTTCTCCAAGCCCCAGGTAAGCAGGTCTCCAGTTTCCTTCTTGAGGGGGGCCACATTTTCCCTAATCTTCCTTTTATCACCAAGGTACCTATATAAGTTTTTCTTGTTGCCTTTGATGTCCCTGACCAGCTTTAATTCTATCAGGGCTTTAGCTTTCCTGACCTGATCCCTGGCTGCTTGGACAATTTCTATGTATTTATCGCAGGTGACTTGTCTGTGCTTTCACCTTCTGTAGGTTTCTTTTTTTTGTGTGTGTTAGAGTTTGTCCAAGACCTCCTTGTTCATCATGGAGGCCTCCTGGCATTTCTGCCAGACTTTATTGGGATGCATCATTCCTGAGCTTGGACGAGGTGATCCTTAAATATTGACTAGCTTTCTTGAGCCACTCTTGCCTCCAGGGCTTTATCCCGTGGTACTTCATCAAGCAAGCAGGTCCCTCAAGAGGCCAAAGTTTTCTCTCCTGAAGTCCAGGGTAATGAGCTTGTTGCGTGCCCTCCTCACCACCCTAAGGGTCTCAAACTCCACCATGTTGGTGTCATTGCAGTCAAGGCTGCCCTTGAATTTCACATTCCACACCATCCCCTCCTTGTTAGTAAGAACAATGTCCATGATATCACCAAGTATTGTCACTTATTTGATTAAAAAACTCCATATGATGAAAAAATACAGTACTGAAATATTTCAGAGGTGGAAGATGATTAATAAGGAGGGATATTAAATGTCTCAGAATGACATCACATAATTTCTTTTAGTGAATGACATCAAGCATTTTTTGATTTTGCTTTTATTTGGTCTCACTGCAATGTAGGTGAGAACATAAAGAGCACTTCAATGAGACTGGATTTACAGATGCTAGAAAAGGATAATAATTAGTAAGCTTGCTGCATTTCAAAACATTAGACAAATAAATTGAATTCTGTCTTTTGGTAGAGTCAGTAATATTCCAGTAGCACAACTATTTCCATAACAACTAAATGAAGACATAGTCAAACTCTAAACAAAAGATGGGATGTATATAATGTAATTAAAATGTGTTATGTGGGTGGTGTGCAGAAAGAACACTTACGCATCATAGGTTCATGAATAATACATCTTAAAGCACTAAAAAAAAAAATAAAAAAATCTAGCCTACATGGCAAGCAAAACTTTGTACAAATATTTACAGATTTTTTCAATGAGATTAACCAATAAACAACTTTAACTGTACAGGAAGAATGTGAGCTTTTAATAGAAGTGCTCAGGCACAGATAACATGAAAGCATTTCGTTCAGTAGAAATTGAGTATTACCATGGCTTTTTCAAAGTGACCAGGGCAGGAGTCTGTAAGGCCATCCTGTGCACCAAAATCCCACTTAGAATATGCTCAAAGACAGCTCATATCCAGACAAGAATAATCCATCCATCTCCAATAAGCAACACAAACATGAACAGTGATGGACTGTGTCAGGATTTTGCAGTAGGGGTAGCCTATGACAGACAGGCTTTGTAGATCCTAGTGAAAAAATATTCTACTGGCAACAGCCACACTGAAGGTACAAAAGTCAAATATATTTTTTGTTGTTTCATTACAATAGGAAGTTTGAGAGAAAATTAATGTACTCACCTTCTTGCCTTATAACTTCATGAAATATAAAAACTTAAGATTATATCTTGTATCCTAGTTGGATTGACTCAATTTTCTTTGGGCTTTCTCTTTCTCTACTGCTATTTTAACTCTTTCATTCAGCTTGTCATTTATTTACAATGGATAATAAAATAAACCACAGTGGAGAAATAAAGAAATGAACAATCAATAAAGACCAGCTAGCTATTGTAGTGAGCTATAGCTCTAGCTTCTTACTGAATCTTCATTTCCTTTATTTCACTTCCTGTCATGGTTTAAGCCCAGCCGGCAACACAGTACCATGCAGATAATAGATCGCTAACTTCCCACCCCCCCCTTCCTCCCCCAGCTCCCGGAGGGATGGGGAGGAGAATCGAAAGAATGTAACTCCCACAGGTTGAGATAAGAGCAGTCCAGTAACTAAGGTATAACACAGATCACTACTGCTACCACCAGTAATAATAATGGTAAGGGAAATAACGAGGGAAGAAAATACAACTGCTCATCACCTGCTGACTGATACCCAGCCTGACCGGAGCAGTGATCTAGCTCTTCTGGGTAACTGCCCCCAGTTTCTACACTGGGCATGACATGCTGTGCTATGGAATACCTCTTTGGCTAGTTTGGGTCAGGTTTCCTGTCTCTGCTTCTTCCCAGCTTCCCCTCCTCCCTGGCAGAGCATAAGACTCAGAAAGTCCTTGGTCAGAGTAAGCATTACTGAGCAGTAACTAAAAACATCGGTGTTATCAGCGCTGCTCCCAGGCTGAGAATGAAAATGACAGCACTGCACCAGCTACTAAGAAGGAGAAAAATGACTGCTACTGCTGAACCCAGGACACTTCCAAAATTGGAAAAAAAGTGCAATATTCTCAGTAAATTGAAAGAAGAAATGTAAACTGAGGGCATGCTGGAACTAGACATGAGATGGAAGGGGCTACAGGTTGTATAACTTTGACTTAAAGCTTGGCAATCACAGAATTGAAGAGAACACATAAGGCTGAGCAGCTTGAAGGTGAGTGGTCCTTGAATGCAGGGGAAAAACAGTTAATGTGTGTCTTGTTGTTCTGGTTATTTGCTAATTTAGTTAAATAGGGCTACTTTTCAACAACAGAAACCATATTTATGTTATACATTGGGAAAGGTAAAAATATAAAATGGAGAGCTTTTAGTTTTAAGCCAAGGCTGGTAGGCTCGCAGTATTCTAGGTACTGGTTGAAAAAACAATTTTAGGTAAAATGACATATCCATAATAGAATAGATATAATTTGCCCTAACCCCAGGACATTTCATTCTAAGGCTGATGGGAACTGCAAGTACTTGATCTGGTAAATGGCATAGCATAACATTTTCAGAAATAAATTTTGGATTTTGTATATCATCTCGTGCTAAAATTAACAATAATTTTAGAGAAAATTGAAACAGCTTAAATAAAACATTTATTGTCTCTAATCATTGTACAGAACCATCCAAACAAATGAAGAAATTAATTAAAAAAAATTCCAAATACTGTAGTTCTGGTGACAAAAGAAAGGGAATGTGATTTTTGGGGTCTCGTTTAGCATTGGTCCAAACCATAGAAAAATTTGCACTATCAGAAAACCCTTAGCTTCCCTCAACAAAAATGAATATCCTGACTTTCTGAAATCTGTCAAGGATGCTACACTTTCAACCACAAAGGAGAAGTATGCATTCTGACCACATTTCTAAGTGTTTTGGTGTTGCAGCTGCAGATCATAACAGCTTTACGACCTGAAACTATAGACAGCAATGTCCTTGTGTCTTGTAAATCATAAGTTTCGTACATGTTTTGTACTGGGTGTGGGCAGAATGGTGACATTGTGCAACAAACATTTTCTCGGAGATTTTTAGGGTTTCTTAAGTACCCAGAGGTATCTGCTGAAGAGTTAAAGACATTATTTTGGGTTTAGATATTTTTACATTTATTTTTCTGTAAATACCTATTTTCTTAAAAGCCGAATGGTCCCTTTTGTTCTGGTCAGCAATTCCTTAGAGATTCTAATTAAATCTAGTCCATTACAGCCCATTAGGCAGTGTTAAAAAGCAGTTTGGTTTCCTTTCCCCAGTCCATGCCAACATGCTTACCCAATTATTTCCACAGTGCTTTAAAGATGACATTTTCAAAAGCATCAGCATTGGCAAAATGCTGTTTTCAGTAAGTCAGTGGTCATCCTATTGACTTCATATCTAGAAGAAACAAAATAGCAAATGTCCAGGTATCTTTTAAATACCCAAAGATGTCTAAATTATGGGAAATCACTGTAATACATTACAGCAATACCAGTAAGCTAATTAGTTGCTGCTTTCAGTGGCTTCTTGTGTCAATATAATTCAATTGTTTAAGAGCCTCTTCCTCATTCTGGTTTGGGGCAATAATAGGGACACTTTTGTTATAACTGACACTGGCAATTAGAATTTTATTTTTTTTTTTTGTGTAGAAATGCTGCTTTTGAGTAACAGAAAAATAAATTTTGGAACTTACGAGCCTGTCTATCTGGATGGAATGGAACATAGAGGCAGTCAGAGAACACCTGCAATCATTCTATATTTAATAGTTCACTAAACATCCATTTGAAAGGAAAGCAAACAGCCAAGACTGGAGTGATCTGGCTGCAGATTATATAAATCTGGGTTCCAAACACTCATGTGGGTGACAGGGGTATGTTATTCTGAACATCCTTTGGTGTGTGCCTCATTTTTATTCTTGTTTTCAGCGTCTGTACCTTTGTGAAGTGTTTCTTCTCCCACGGTTTTACCTTCCCAAATGTGCAGTGTTCCTTTAACGAGGGAATGAAAGACACCAAAGCTGGTTTTTAAGTTAGGAATATTATTAGTAGCATCATTTTGAGAGCAAAAGAGAAACATTTTTGATAACCACTGTTAAAGCCCAGAGCTAGGTCTCATGCTAGGTAGGATACAGTAGTTAAGACAATCTGACTCTCATTGGTGTAGAACATTTCTAGGAAAGACTGCACAAGTGAAAGCAGGTTACTATTATGTCATCTGGGAAGAAACTCAGAACCCTCATTCAGCCCCTTATTGCTATTAAGCTTTCCAACCAGATAGATACCTCGTAGAGCATTTAATAAATATTGACAAATTAACCATGTTTTAGTCTGAGTTTGGGTGTCAAAGTTCAAACTCTCTGAAGAGCTGAAAAGTATTGATCACATATATTTAAGTAAGGGAAGAGAGAAATGTCTCTTGTGTTTAGCTCCATGGGTGGTAAACTCTTTCACTATAACAACCAATAGTCCTCTGTGACAACCACTCATAGGCTGATGTATTAATGCAAACCTGAGAATTGCGGTAGGTTTTTCTGATGTGCTAAGCAGTGAAATGAAGTCAGGGAAGAATCCTGTGTTTGGTTCTGGGCCCCTCACTACAAGAAAGACACTGAGATGCTGTAGCGGGTCCAGAGAAGGGCAAAAGAGCTAGTGGAGATCCTGGAGCACAAGTCTTACGAGGAACAGCTGAGAGAACTGGGGGTGTTTAGTCTGAAGAAAAGAAGGTTCAGGTGAGGCCTTATCACTGTCTACAGCTACCTGAAATTAAGTTGTTGTGAGGTGGCAATCTGTCTCTTCTCCCACGTAACAAGCAATAAGGTAAGAGGTAACAGCCTAAAGCTGAGCCAGGGAAGGTTTAGATTGGATATTAGGAAAAATTTCTTCACTGAAAGGGTGATCAGGTGTTGGAACAGGCTGCCCAGGGCAGTGGTGGAATCACCATCCCTGGAAGTGTTCAGAAAACACATAGATAAGACCCTCAGTGGCATGGGTTAATGGTGAACTTGGCAGTGCATGGCTAACGGTTGGACTTGATGATCTTAGTGGTCTTTTCCAACCTAGTTGATTCAATGACACAGCCATTACTGCAGTGCCTGGGCCCTGATGGGCCATCCTGACCCTGCAAACAGCCACTAAATGGCCCTGACGCAGGCACCAGTTCCCCATTCTCAGCCTCAGCAAAATAGCTGAGCACTCACCTGCAAGTGACCTTTCTGCTCATTTGGTTATACGTGATTTACAAATCTGGAAGAACAATCTTGTTAAGAGGAAAACAATGAAATAAAGACAAAATAGCTTCTCAATTATAGGTACAAGGTGTTAGGCAGTATGCCAATTGCTTTCCATCTGTATTTTGCATCTGTTGACTTTTGCACATTTTGGTGTGTGTTTTCAGCACTTTTCATTGATTAGAGATTTAGATGGTGTGATTTCTACCAAGTATGAGATCAGAAAATCATAAAAATATTTGCAGCCATATGCAAACCCTCTCAAAATGGCTTTGAACACCAAAGCTTACAGGCAGGGAAAAAAAAAAAAAAAAAAAGGAGAGAGAAAAAAAAAAGAAGGAAATACTGAGAAATACTGATCATCATTTTCTTCATAAAAAAACAGTGCACTTTGCAGTGCAAGATTACGACTTTTAGATCAGAATTTTTTGACTGGTCGATACTGGGAGTTCACCAAACCAAATATTTTTACTTTTATGCATTTTTTAGAAGTGTTTTTTCAGATTTTCCGAAGTTGGTCAATAGAATTACTGCTTCTTTTCCAGCTTGGAGGGGAGATAAATTTGCAACAGAAAAAGCTAAATGAGAAGGGAAATGCTTCTTTTCCAGTAAAGACATACAGGACAAAAATAAATTGATGTGGTGCCTGGATTGCAGCAACTATTAGAGCACTTTGGGGACAAAACAAAGGAAAAGGTGACTGTAGACTATGCTGGATAAAGGATTTTAGGTGAAGATCACACACACACACACACACTGGAATTATAGAATTACATCTTTTTTCTTATTTTCCGTTGAACTTTTATTTCTGGTGAATAATCTGTCAGTGGAGATGAGCCCTCAGCTTTCATCTTTTTGAGTAATTATATAGACACAGTAAAACAGTAGAAAAGAAGCAAGCTGTTAGATCATTTAAGTCACAGAAATATAGGATCTGGTCCACTAAATAAGTGAGCTCGACAGGGAAAACCCAGCATGATTTTTTTCAGGTTTTAGTTCTTCCATCTTAAGCTTTTAATGTTTAGTTGCTATTGTTTCTTGTCTATAAGGCTGAGAAAGGCCTCAGTGAGACTAGAAGTCTCTGTAGAATTTCCTGCTGGCTCCTAAACTGAGTATAAGTACAATATTCCCAGGCTTATCCAGCTCTGCTTTAGTATCCATTTGTAATCCACACAAGAGCAGTAAAGAAGAAACATATACCGTATTATTACTAGGATAATTGCTGTCTGGCTAATCACACATTTCATTGCTGCTGGGCCTCTTTTCTTATTAGCTGTGAATGTTTACAATTTCAAGTGATTTTGTAAGTCCTTCTTGACTCATCTAGCCCCTCTGCAGAGCTGACAGTCGTCCTTGACTTTAAAGCATGATATATTCTGCTTCATTTACAATACATCGAAATCCACTCTAAAAAGGCTTTCCATTTCTTGGTGAGGTGCCAGTGATTCTGAACAGTCAGTTCCTGCCAGCTATTACTATTGTCAATATCTGACTTTCGGGAGGAAAGACATGGTATGAGGCTTTGAAGTAGTTGATGAGCTATGCTCAAGTGACCGCTGCTAGCTATATGGCTGTAGTGTGGATTTGTTGTACCCATGTACTTCTCATTTCAGTGCAAAGTCAAAGAAAGAGATCTAAGAAATGTCTGTTCATCTGCAGAAGCTGAAAACAAGGTCTGTCTTCTGTTGCTTAGTTCTGTGGCTAACCAAAAAAGCTATATATGATCATCTTGCTTCCAAGACCAGACAAAAGGGAGTTAAAAAAAGAAATAATAAGATACACTAAAAAAAAGAAATAATAAGATACACTTTTATCCTAAAAAATCCCAGCATCTCTAGTAGGTTTCATATACCTCAGTATTTTCTGTTTTCCATAGCTGCATGCCTTTATTCTTTTCTTTGTTTGCTTTCTTGTTCTCCAATGACAGAAATTTAAAAGGATTCATTAGTAGATGAAGTGCTTTATTTTTGTGAAAACCAAGTTGCAGTTTGTTGCAGTTTGTAATGGTTTGGCAGGAATTTTAGCTGTCAGTAAATGCAAGTTCAATTTTCTGGTTATTCCTGATTTGGAAAGGGGACAGCAGCTGTTACACTTCACCTATGACCATCCTCCAGCACACCAGGAGCTCATATTTCCTCTTTCCTGAGGACAGCAGGCACTGTGTTGCTTGCCTTCCCCCTCCCTTTAATGCCCCTTTACTCATAAGTCTGCATACATCAATGCTTGAAACCCAGGAATCTTGCCTCTCAGGTGGTCCCCTAATCACTAGTCTGGAAGATTCTCCAATTCTTACTTTCTAGATCAATTAATGTTTAATTATTTTAAAACTGCAAAGGCCCCATCTTTAAAGGTGGTTTTTGCAAACAACACTGCAGCTGCAGGTTGGTACATGCTCTCCAAAGACAGAACGCCACAGGATCTATTCCAGTACCAGTTTCCATATTAGAAAATGGTGCCCCCCCCCCCTCCATATTCCTACTTTGTATCTATTATATACTTCTACAGATATCAGGGGTTTCTCTCAGATATCTGATATGGATCAAGACACCTATATGTAGGAACCTGAAACACTTCCTTGAACACATACAGTAATTTTCTACTGGATGTAACTACCAGTCAAAGCAAGTGAATGTTAAAATCTTCTTATAATGAATATGGAGCCAAATATAATGATTCAACATCCCACGAGATTGCTCTAAGCACTGTACTATAAGAACAAACCTTCCCTTTCCTCTCTTTCTTTGCCTTTTCTTGTCCTGCTCTTCTCTGCTCTGCTCTGCCCTACCCTGTCCTTTCTCTCCACTCTCTCTCCTCCTGTCTTTTCTCCAACCAGGGCTCAGACATTAGTGTTCACCCAGAATTGTCACATCCTTTTTACATGGAAAGGGTGAATAAAGAGTGTAATCCAACTTATTTTCATTCAGACATCATTGATATTTTTAGCTTGGCAGCCATCCTCACTAGCTGCAAGCATGCCTGTAATGAAAGATGCTGCACTAGTAACCCTGACACATTTCCCATCTCCTTAATTGCATCTAAATTTGTGCTGTAGCACTAATAACTCAATAGTGGGGAATTTACCTATAGTTCAGGCCATGTGATAAACATTCCCAAATTTTGGTAGCCCAGGCTGTCCTTCCATCTATACGGAGCAGAGCAGAAATGTCTACTGTAAACTCTTCAGATAAGGTTTGTCTTTAAACTCATGAATTTTGAATGTTTAAATGCCTTGCTGGTTTGAAAACAAACAGTAACAAGCAAAGCAAATGCCTCCTGAGAGGAGGCGTGTCTATGAGTACTCTGACACTGAAAATGTAAACTTCTCATCTTTCTCCTTTCTACGTATCTCTTGTACATATGAAATCCTACATTTTAATGGCACTAAGCTGTTTCACCATTTTCCTTTTACCTCCTTTCAGGATCTAAGGGCTTGTCTATTTTTGTGTCTCTTTTACTCCCATCTTGTCAATGCTATCCTTCTCTACGGGCAGTATATTAATTCTGAGTCCTTTGACAGGATGTTCTAAAGATGTGGATGTCAGGGAAAGCTGAAGCGTCACCATCGCATTATGCAAAAATGTCTATTGTAATATAAATCCCTGTGCCACAGCAATTTTAACTTCTCGTTTAGTCACTTATACAAGATGTGCTATAATCATAGTGAAGGCATTACTTATTGTTGCACAGATAGGTTCCATACAATCAGTTCATTGTAAAATATGATGAAAATCAAGTTTTATTCTGTCATTTCAGCATTACATGACAATTGAGCTACTGCTCACTTAAATCCTCCACAATTCTCAGTCCTTTCTTTTTCTGCTGGCTGAATCTGCTTTTCCTACAGGTTTAGAGATGCAGCCAAGTTTCATCGACAGTCTTTCTCAGGAGCTATTCTCCATCTGACTAACAGAGCATCAGCTGGCTCCCTGACCCTTACACAAGGAATTTCCCCAATGGATCTGAAAGAATGAGTCACACAAAAAATCCAACCCATCATAAAACAACGTTCCTTTTTTCCTTCTGGACAGACAGCACACGCCACAGGTGCCAAGCTGGGGAAGTCCTCTCTGAGAAACAATGTCTTTCTCTTTGGCAAGCTCCATACGCTGCTGTTCTGGCACCACAGCAGCCACAGCTGGCTCTCACGCAGTGCTGCAAAGCCCCTGCCTGCTGGCCTCGCTCAGCCCTCCACCTGAGATTTCCCATCTATCTTCCCAAGGCTGAATCTTTAAGATACCAGATCAAGACACCTCTTATAACCTTTCACCCTGAAAAAAGCTTTTTCGTAATATTCCTGGCCTCATTTCAGGGAAAGAATTAGCTTTTGTAGGGTATGTCCTTTGGCTTCGGGAAGACAAGAGAGCTGTTTTTCAGCATCATAAGTCAAGAGTTTTTGTGCTGTTAAGCAACTCTTTCATACTGACCAGTGCTAACGTGGAAAATTTTCAGAATAGCAGTACAAAACACTTTTAGGGAACACGCAAATACGGTATAACAAATAAAACCTGTTGAAGACACAGACACCTATTTGGAGTGATATCTTTGTAAAACAAACCAGACCTTCTTGTAACAATTTATACTCTTTGATGGTAGCACACTGCAAACACCATGTACATCTCTTATCAGAAAACCAATAAATGTCATGTTTATTTGTTTATTTTTCTGACTGTCCTCAGTTAATTTTCAAATTTTTCAGTGGGATTGACCTAACAAAGTCACTTCCTTGCTATGTGACTGTGATAGCCTACAATTCTTTTCTTTTTCTCTGTAATAGGTACTAAGCCCGAAACATAGATGGTTCATAACGTGAAGGCAAAATTTCACAGGGAGCTCTGTCTACATAAATACATGTTTCCTATGAAACAACTTCATATTTCCTATGAAACAACTTAACACTAAGAACAGATGCCAGGTAGAATGATTAAAGCAATGTGTGGATTCTCCAGGTCTCCTCCTTAGCTCCCCCATGGAACTGAGGGACACTACAGCATTCCTCAGGGACTCTGTCCTGCTTTTCCATCAAAATATTCACTTCATTTAGTATAATTACATAATCCACTGTCAGCCATTCAAAATTCAAATTTCTTTAGCCAAAATTCATATCATATCACATCATAATATCATATCAAACTTTGCATATTAAACACATACAAGAAAATCTCTGCAGCTTTTCCTACATCCTTTATTTTTAGCAAGTGATTTATAGAATGGTTTTTAAGACATTATTACTATAAAGTCAGGATAAAAAATGGATTTAACATTTAACAGTAATGGTGAAGTTTGAGGTCATTCTGATCTATCATGGAAACAAGTTCTAAAATCATGGCCCAATTGTTGGCTTTCTGTACATAAACTTCACTTTGGAGATTAACAATTGCATTGTTATAGCCATGGGATATCACAACCACATAGCAAGCAAGTGACTTTGTAATTTAGGTCAACCCCATTGAAGGATTTTAAGATTAATTGAGGACAGTCAGAACATTGTCTTTGGGTGTTCTTTTTTCTTATACTGCAAGTTGAAATGTGAAATCGATCATCCAGAAGAATCCCACATTGGGGTGTAATTTAAACTAACAAATCCTTCAAAAGCCATGAATTCTTCTGTCACACTAGCACCTGATGCTTTAAGTTGGTGCTGCAACAAGAAAATTAAAGGCATAAATGAGAACTACTATGACACTGTGAATCCACAGTATTTGTGTTTATAATATCACCAAGACATGCCAGCAATAAATGCTTTTGTTTTAAAAGCCTTCTCTGTTGCCCATTTTGAAATCATTTACATAAGGACTTTCACAGCTGGTTCATGAAGAATATTTGTAGTTGGAAATGAAATCCAGTATATTTGTGTGATCCAGGTCAAATCACAATCCCTTGCATCAGGAAGAAGATATCAACTGCATACTTTGTTCTCAAGGAAAAAACAACATTATGTTCTAGCCTCATTTATGAGGGGAAAAAAATCCAGTCCTAAAACAAACACATTTGCAAAGCCACTGAAATGAAACGTACTCTAGTAAAGGGAAAAAAACCACAAAACACTCAAGCTTTTTTTAAACAGAAGAGTAAGCTGAAAATCTTCTAACAAGGTCTACCTGACACAATTTTGTCTCAAGTATTTAAGACTTTGATAACCCGATGATACTGCTGTATCATTCCAACAAAAAATACATTTCTTTGGGGCTATTTTTAATGGGGAGTAAAAAAAAAAAAAAAACCTTTAATGTTTTGACTTTGATCGAGATCAAATTAAATTACAGAAGGAGACACCATATGTCCAGAAATCTTGAGTGATTGTTGGGAAAAAAATGGCATTCCTTTCAAGCTGAGTGACAGGTTGTAGGAGGTTGAATAACATGGTCAAACATTTAGAGTTTGGTTGGCTGAAAGAGAGAACGACATTATCGGAGAAAAAATCTTTCTTTCCCATCACATTTAATTAACTCAGAACACTTCATCAAATACTGTGACTTGGCAGCATGACTTGAAATTGGTAGAAACATAGCTTTTTTTTTTTAAATTCTGGCTGAGTTTTTGTAGTTCAGGTCCATAGTTACCAGTTTACAATTAAAATGACAGAATTTAGCTTTTATTTATAGCCAATTTAAAAATAGCAAGCCAAATTCTGGTACTCTGTTGCCATGCCTCTAATATGAATAAAGCAGAACCCAGAACATCTCCCTGAGAAATTCCTTTTAAGCACAACGTGGAGATATTCCTTTTACACAGCACAGGGTCAACACATGCAGTCCTAATCTGCCTTTGTACCATCCCAATAGAGGTCATCAGTGGGAGAATGGGAGACTTTCAGCTTGTGAAGCCCTCTGAGCTACCCTGGATTGCCTGGGGTCTAGGCATCTAGGACTCCCAGAGTCCTACAAACTGTAAGGATAGAACAGTACTGCTACTTCCCCAGAATACTGTTCAGAAATCTGAGCTTCAAGAACTTTCAAAATCCAGAAGTGACATTTTTTAAGCAAATGACCTTGAATGACTTCTATTTCCATGACTCTTCTGTCATGGTTTGAACCCATGCAAGGACTACATTTGGATTTTGAAAATTATACAGCTGTGAATTCTGTTTTGGAGATACAGCCTTGCGAGCAAGTGCAAATGGCTCCAAGCTACTCTCCAGTATGTAACAAGAGCCACTAAGTTCTCCCAAATGTGAAACCATAGCCAGACCAGGAATATCTAAGAAACTCAGAACACTTGCTTTCTGAGCTGGACTGCAAAACCTAGAGCAGGCTGAATAGGTTTTTGAACAATAATGGTCCAGAAACACAATATACAGAAATTTGATCTGCATCAGCAGTTAAACAGTAAAGCAGAAGACTGAAGAGAGGACTATAATAATTTGCTATTTTCAGCAGAGAAGCACTCAGGAGGCTGAATAATACTGACAATGACCTGGGATGCCATGCTAATAAAGGAAAAAGATGTTCTTTCCAACTGTACCAGATGGCTACGGGACCAAAAGTCTTGTGTAATTCTTTATAGAAGAAAAAAAACATGGCCAGAGAAGCCCACTGGCCACTTTCAAAAATAACTTCACATGTAACACTGGTTTTCTGTAATTCACTTAAAGCAAGGTGTTTGCTTTACAGTGTGGTATGTGCTCGCGTTTCCTCTTCAATATATTAATGTAAGTGCAGTAATCCACCCTTTTTACCGAAGCTTGATTTACATGGCAAGCTAATGTCATGTTTGCTTTTGCTAAGACTAGTTCTTTAACAATACAGTGCTTCATACATGTTCATCAATTAAACGAGGGGTGGGGAGGTTGTTGTTGTTTTTCTTTTCCTTGCAAAAGACAGAAAGAGTGGAATTTGTCTAACCGAATGCATATATGTACAATGTAGGTGTCTACATCTGAGCTCTCTCCCTTTTGTAACCAGCGGAGAGAAATAAACACTTAATGTATATCATTCATCTTACCTTAAGTCTAAAACAGATGAGGTGCCCCTCAAATATGTTTGTTTTTTTTTCTCTCCACTGAGCCTTTTTCAGAGTGTTTTAATTAAATACTGTGCTGATTATTCAGTAAAAACTTCTGTGTGAATCTGATGGGGACTTTTTCCTCTTTTTCCTCTTGGCTTGTTGCCTTCTACTGTCCAGTGCTCTTTTTCTGCTGTTATTTGTTGCTACAATTTATCATGTCAGATCACAGCTCTGTTTGAAAATTTGTCCCCCGTTATGGGTACTGGTGTTTTTTTGAAAGGATGCCTTAAGGCACAACTAGGCCATTGGTAGCCTACATCTAATTCCATATGCAATTAAATATTCTAGAGGATACTAAGTAATACCAAAAAAAAAAAAAAGCCTATTTATTAAATATATTAGCTATGTGATTTGTAGTCACAATGAAGCTTGACTTAACAGAATTAACTACAAATATACAAATAATTAGTGTTTAAAAGAGAACTTGATTTTGGTCAAAGCTTAATTTGCTGGTTGCCTAGTGTACACGAAGGTTTAATAGCTTCTTTAAGCCTGGGACATGAGGCACCATACAGAACACCAGCCTGTTCTGTAGAATGCATCAATTGTTTAGGTAATACCATTCACTCCTGAAGTCTAATAAATCTCACATGGAACAGATGAAGGAGAAAAAGGGAGATTATATTTAAATAAGGAAAGCCTAAGTAAATCAGTATCTTCTCTTAGCAGGAAGCAAATAGGCATTTTAATTCCCTGGAAAAATCCTTTAAAAAATAACACGCCATCAAAACCAGATTTAATGTTAAATATTTTGAGACTGTCTGACATGTTTGGAATAAAAAATTAGTTGCATATTCTGTCTCCTACACTCACTTCCCCTCTGCCCTATAGATATTCCCCTTTGACTGACTGTCATTTTGGATGCTGACAAGAGGTATTAAATGAGGAGTATGCTCATCACAGATTGTTTGCAGAGTAAAATACACCGTTATTTTCTGCAGAGCTGAATAGTGAAATGGGTTTGCATTGCAGGTCTTTGAGGTCTAAAGAAGATGCTGCTCCACATTCTCAATTCTAAGAAAAAAATACCACCATAGGTATTCACAGAGCTTGCAGCTTTTTCTGTAACTTTTAGTGATTCTGCTTTTTAACATCTTTATCAGCCATGGCTCTCAGATGCTTCTTTTTTTTTCAGTAGAATCGTTACAGCTCTATATACCAATAGTGCTTTTATTTCCTATGAACATACTATTCCTGTAATACACATGAAATCCCAAGCAGAAATCTAAAACACCTATTGACAAATTGACAGTACTGAATGTGTGCATTTACAAATAGATATTTTTGATAACAATCTAGGATTCAATTGTAGCTTGGTCACAACCCCTCAACATGAAAAAGCACATATTTGCAGCTGCTGCCAGAGCAGACTAGAAACCAAATTGCTGGTAATTTGGTAAATTGGATCCTGCTGTTATCTTCCCTTTTGTCTTAGAAGAGACAAAGCATGGAACTAAACACTTTTCTAGTTTATGTTCTTGGTTCAATCCTGCTGAAAACACTGAAAGCCTAGAATCGACTCACAAAATTCAAACCAAAGCTATGGGTCAGGATGAATCCTTGCAAAAAAGGAATAATGGGATGCAGATGAGTGATTTCCAAGGACAGTTTCTTCTACCTTTTGACGGCATAGAGAATATGATGGTGCATAGAGGTTCTCCCTTTCCATGGATATCAAGGTCCTCCTTCACTTTGTAAACTGGGAGCGATCAGAAAAATACCCCAAAGTAAATACAGACAAATGCTGATGCAGCTTGTACACAGAAAAAAACATAATCTGCACCAATAAGTCTGTATAGATTTTAAATGTCTTCATGGACAAATGAATCAACATAAGCGCTCAGTGTATTTTTGTGACAAAACAAGGCTAATACAATCTTTGGATCTTTAATAAATGAGTGCATTGAAGTGACTTGACTTACATACAAATTTAATGAAACACTCTGTACAGCTCTGGTATGCTTCTTTTAAAGGAGATTTTGCACAAGTTGCAGCATAACAGATTTTGGACTGTTCTGAATTGAGCTATTAAAAAAGCATAATGGGAAGTTATACTATTTGCTTGTCTTCAAAGCTGAAAATGGACAGAAAGCAATTGTTTTATATAACAAAACCCTCTCTCATTAGGGCTTTTATTCAGAAATCTAGGTAGTAAATGCTGTTCACAATTCTGAAAGCCTGAGACAGTCTAGGTAATAGCTGACATACATAGCAATGACAACTTCTAGATCTCAACTGTTTTCAGACTCGTGGTGATACAAAGATGACTAAAGTGTGTGGAAAAGGATGTTTGTAACTATAACAAGTCCATAGTTCTAATACACAGAGTAACTTCCTTAACCTAGTAAGCTTCAGACGCAGCTCAGCAACACCAGCCATGGCAACATGAGTGACATCCTTTTTAATATGTTAGGAAGCTTTGAAGACTCGACAAAAATCCCCTCAGTGGCCATCTAAAAGAACAGAATCTACTTTAGCTTATCATAAAGATATAGTGATAGGTTTAAGCACCTAAATATTCTTGTAGACTGAAAATACTACAATGGACAACAATACAATAAGTATGAATGGCTAGAAACCAAAGCCAGACAGGTTCAAATTCAAAAATAAGCATAAATTTACACCCTTAGTAACCAATCATTGGAACAGACGATCAGAAGAGGGGAATCGCTACTCTGGCTTTTCTTGTAATCAAATCACCATTCCTTTCAGGAAGGCAGATTTTTACTAAGGTACAGCTCTTTGGCTCAAAACTAATTTAATATGGCAATAGCAGAATGAAAGAGAAATAGGAGGAAATACAATTGAGAAGATTGAAATTGAATTGAGAAGATTGAAATCTGGGTTTAAATTATATGAACTTTAATTAAGATGGATGAAAAAAGTAAAATCCTCTGTCAAAAAAAAAAAAAAGAAAGAAAACAAATAAAGCAGTTTTCAGGGGCAAAAATTACAAAACTTACATACGGAGACCTTTTCACTATTTTCCTCCAAGTAAATATAATTTTGCACAAAAGCATAAGAGAAAGGCTGGAAGGACTACTCGGCAACCCAGCCGCAGTCCAGGAGGTTCCTCCAGTGTATGGATGATAACTTCCTCATGCAAATGGTGGATGAGCCAACCAGGAGAGGTGCGCTGCTGGATCTCATCCTCACTAACAAGGAGGGTCTGGTTGAAGGAGTGAAGGTTGAGGGCTGCCTTGGTTGCAGCGACCACGAGATGGTAGAATTCAGGATCTTGTGTGGTAGGGTCAGTAGAATAGCAAGTAGAATCGCAACCCTGGACTTTAGCAGGGCAAACTTTGGCCTCTTCAAGCAATTGCTAGGGGAAATCCCATGGGCTAGGCTGCTTGAAGGTAAAGGGGCCCAAGATAGTTGGTTGACGTTCAAGGACTGCTTTTTCCGAGCTCAAGATCGGAGCATCCCGACACGTAGGAAGTCAAGGAAGAGGGTCAGGAGACCTGCGTGGCTAAATAGGGAATTGCTCGGTATGCTCAAGTGGAAGAGGAGAGTTTACAGGTCATGGAAGGAAGGGCTGGCCACTTGGGAAGAATATAAGGCTGCTGCTAGAGCATGTAGGAAAGCTGCTAGGATGACTAAGGCCTCCTTGGAATTAAAGCTGGCGAGAGGGGTCAAGGACAGCAGAAAGAGCTTTTTCAAATACATGGCAGGTAAAACTAACACCAGAGGCAATGTAGGCCCGCTGATGAACGGGACGGGTGCCCTGGTGACAGAAGATACAGAGATGGCAGAGTTACTGAATGCCTTCTTTGTCTCTGTCTACTCTGCCGGAGGCAGTCCTGAAGAGCCCTGTACCGCTGAGACCTCGGATGAGGATAGGTCAATGGAGCGGTCTGCCTTAGTCGATGAGGAATGGGTTAAAGACCAGTTGAGCAATCTGGATATCCATAAATCCATGGGTCCAGATGGAATGCACCCGCGGGTGCTGAGGGAACTGGCTGAGGTCATTGCTAGACCGCTCTCCATCATCTTTACCAAGTCTTGGGAAACGGGAGAGGTGCCTGAGGACTGGAGGAAAGCAAATGTCACTCCTGTCTTCAAAAAGGGCAAGAAGGAGGACCCGGGTAACTATAGACCGGTTAGCCTCACCTCCATTCCTGGGAAAGTGATGGAACACCTTATCCTTGGTGCCATCTTAAGGCATATCAAGGATAAGAGGGTTATGAGGGGCAGTCAACATGGCTTCACCAAGGGGAAGTCGTGCTTGACCAATCTCGTAGCCTTTTATGAGGAAATAACACGGTGGATGGATGATGGCAGAGCAGTGGATGTGGTCTACCTTGGCTTCAGCAAAGCGTTTGACACAGTCTCCCACAGCATCCTTGCGGCTAAATTGAGGAAGTGTGGTCTGGATGATCGGGTAGTGAGGTGGACTGTGAACTGGCTGAAGGAGAGAAGCCAGAGAGTTGTAGTCTATGGGGCGGAGTCTAGTTGGAGGCCTGTAACTAGTGGAGTGCCTCAAGGGTCGGTACTGGGACCAGTATTATTTAATATATTCATCAATGATTTAGATGAGGGTATTGAGTGTACTATCAGCAAGTTTGCTGATGACACTAAGCTGGGAGGAGTGGCCGACACGCCAGAAGGCTGTGCTGCCATCCAGAGAGACCTGGACAGGCTGGAGGGTTGGGCGGGGAATAACTTGATGAAATATAACAAGGGAAAGTGTAGAGTCCTGCATCTGGGCAGGAACAACCCCAGGTTCCAGTATAGATTGGGGAACGACCTGTTAGAGAGCAGTGTAGGGGAGAGGGACCTGGGGGTCCTGGTGGACGACAGGGTGACCATGAGCCGACACTGTGCCCTTGTGGCCAAGAAGGCCAATGGCATCCTGGGGTGTATTAGAAGGGGGGTGGTTAGTAGGTCGAGAGAGGTCCTCCTTCCCCTCTACTCTGCCCTGGTGAGACCTCATCTGGAATATTGTGTCCAGTTCTGGGCCCCTCAGTTTAAGAAGGACAGGGACCTGCTGGAGAGAGTCCAGCGCAGGGCAACTAAGATGATTAAGGGAGTGGAGCATCTCCCTTATGAGGAAAGACTGAGGGAGCTGGGTCTCTATAGTTTGGAGGAGACTGAGGGGTGACCTTATTAGTGTATATAAATATATAAAGGGGGAGTGTTACGAGGATGGAGCCAGGCTCTTCTCAGTGGCAAACAATGAAAGGACAAGGGGAAATGGGTACAAATTGGAACACAAGAGGTTCCACTTAAACCTGAGAAGAAACTTCTTCTCAGTGAGGGTGACGGAACACTGGAACAGGCTGCCCAGGGAGGTTGTGGAATCTCCTTCTTTGGAGACATTCAAGACCCGCCTGGACACGTTCCTGTGTAACCTTATCTAGGTGTTCCTGCTCCGGCAGGGGGATTGGACTAGATGATCTTTTGAGGTCCCTTCCAATCTCTAACATACTGTGATACTGTAATATGTTTGCCTTCCTGCTATTCCAATTTCCCTGGTTTTCTTGGAAAAAAAAGCCCCCCAAAGGCCCCACAGAAACCCAAACCCCCCAAACAATAAATTACATATTTTCTCAAAACCTCAGTTTGGCCAAGTAAGATTTTCTTTTGGCAGAATATGCTTAACCCAAATTCTTTTAATTACACCATTGATATAATATTTCAATGGTGCTGGCTGCACCATTGAAACCTGATAAAATGGGGAAAAAAAGGGGGGGTGATTGTTAGCACTGCAGATCAAAAAGGATAGACTAGATCATGGTTTGTATTTAGGTTTTTTGACATGGTTTGAAGGGGCTGGATTTCAGTTGTTTGCTGAAGTAGATTGGCACATAAAGTGTCTGACTTTTGTGTAAAATCAGAGTTTTAAAATCATTTAGTATTTTAAGGATTTGTGACTTCTGGTCAATCTTTTCCTGCAAATCCATTAATGCTTCTGACCTGCTTCTGCACCTTAATGAACTGTTAATTAAGATAGTGTTGCACTTTATGCAGAGATTCTTTTCAATTCCATTAATTTGAATGAAATTACATTTTTAATAGCATTAACTTGAAGGTCAACACTTTTTCTTTGGTTTAAGCTTTTAAATCCTTGATATTGGGATGTCAGTTTGCAGAGCAGGGAGGGGCAGCAAAAAGAGCCATTTGCAAATACTGCCATTTCCATTCCAAAATGTGTCAGCTTTATCAGCTGCATAATTCAGCTCCCTTTTTTCCCTTTACAATGCTTTTCTGTAGAACCTGCTGAAATCTATTAGTAGCATGTGCCTATGGGTGACCCAGGGCCAGGCTCTGTGTGAAAAGAAGCATCAAGCATCACACCTGCTTGTGAGGAGTTAAACATAATCACAGTTTAAAGAGCACATTCCAGAAGATAATCCTGCTTGCTCACATGACCTGTGGGCATTCCTTTTTGTTGTCTTCTTTAAGCAACTCATAAAACCTGTGGGCTTTCCAAAGATGTGGACGGTTTATTTTTTCATGATTTTTAAGGTGTCTCTTGAGCAACTAGTCTTTTAGTTGTGAATCTGTAATCCACAGTAATTTAGGGTTATTCCTTCAGATAAGAAGGCCAGGCAGGGTCATTTGAAAGGTAGTGCATTTGAGCAGCTCTTTTATTTTTATATTGTTATTCCAAGGACAGAGTGCTGTCACTCCTGTTCAAAGGCACTCTTTTCATTACTGCAAGCATCTCAAAAATTCACTTTCCCTAAACTGAAAAATACAGTGGTCACTCCACAATAATGCCTCTTGATTATTGCTATAGAAACAAAAACATAAAAACTTTTATGTGCACACATCTGTAGACACAGGTATGTATGTATACATTTAAAGGGAAAGGACTCCCTGTCATCTCATATATAGAGCTGGCAATTCTGAGATTTCTGTGGAGAATACCCCAGGAAAGGGTGAAAAACATCTTGATGAGGAGAGAAAGGATGAAGAAAGCATGTGCATATTTCAGAGGAAAAGCAGAACTTCAAAAAGTTGTGTAAACCTTTTACAGTGAATGCTATTTTTGATAACAGAAGCAAATACCTGGGCATGTAAACAGTGTGGGTTGGGCTGTGCAATTTATATTTGGTGTTGGGTTGAGGAAAAGAAGTGTTATTGGAAAAGGACAGAAATGTCAGTTTAACAAAATCTTGATGCTAATCTCCCCATGGGATTTTTAGAACAAGGCACCAGCGGTCACACTTTATAAAGGGAGATCACTGCTTTGCCTGAATATAACCCTGCCCCTGGTTTTACCAGCTTGAGGGAAAAACAGACTGGCTCTTTAGAATCAAGCAAATGAACTAATGTTTTCCTAACACATATTTTTATATCAAGACAGTTTTCCTATATTGTCATAGCAAGACACAGCTTGTTTACAAGGAGAGTTTGTCTGAGCATAGGATAAGCTGTCAGAGTGAAAAAACATCTATGAAATGCAGCCTGACAAAAGGTTTTATGATCACCTGGAGAGCATCAGCAATTCTAAAGATGTTATCTGAAGAAGGAGCACCTGAAGACGGAGAGAAAGGAACTGAAGAAGCAGCTAGGATAATGCAAGAGATAGTCCTGACAGTTTCTGGAAAGACTACATCCAGATGCAGAAATTAATTATGATGTAGGATCATAGGGAAAACAAAGCAAAGCCAGAAAGCCTACAAATTTGAGAAAAGGGAGATGATAGAGGGGTAAACAGATTCTGTTCTACAGAGCCTGAAAGTGAGGCAGGACTGAGTGATAATCCTGTAGGTTGGAGTTCTGCCAGTAGAATAAAACATGAAATTCCAATGGCATCTTTCAAACCTAACAGAAATAGAGGATAAATTTTTAATTGACTTTGTGTTTAGAAATGTTTGAAATGGTACAGGGTTGGTAGATGATCAGTGGTGGACAGAGAATTTTGTATGCATAGGAAATAGGAAGAACTATACAGAAGAATTAGGGAGATGGGGGCAGTAGAAACAAAGGGATGAATTATCAGAGAAGTGCATGAGAAAGTTACTATATGTGCCTGAAGAACGTGTCAAGAGATGGGTTGTGCATATTGGTCACAGTACCTCATTATCACTGTTATTACTTAGTTTGAAGCAGACAAGTTTGAGAGTTTTGGCCTCTCTCTTTGCAGTCTTAAGTCAGGAGTAAACTCCAGAAAGCTTTGAAACTGATTCCATTGAGATCAGGATCCTCCCCAGTAAGCAAGTCTTGTAGTTACTTTTAACACTGAACAGAGCATCCTTAAGAGAACTCACCACTTCCCCTGTTTGGCTAAAGTTAGAGAAAGGCAGTTGGGCTAGATTAACTTATGTATCAGAAGTAATATAGCTTCTCATAATGTCTTATGTTGAAGGTATTAGGCAGAAGAAAACCCGTTGCATATAAGGACAAGAGTCGGTTGTTTGTATAATTTAAATCTAATTCAGTAATCATTATTAATCTAGAAATAGTTGTTACAGAGATAATAGCATGCAATAAGAATACTTGTATACAGAAAAAAAACCTCAGTAGTAGTAATAATGTAGTTAAAATTGAAATGTACATGTTTAGTTTTTATCCCTTTTCTGATGTGCTCATCCTTTTACTATTCCACTGGGCTGCAAAGTTGGTAGCTTCATAGTACTGGAGAGGGCGCTATGGTGATATGTCAACTTCTGGTGTTTTTTATCAGGAGGCATATGGTGTTGACAGTTTCTTCTTTCCCCTCACTCCAGGATTCACTATGTGTGATTTTTATACATTTAACTACATGTTTTTTCACTCTTGTTCTTCATTGATCTACAGCTGCATGTTGCATCCAAATTTACTATATGTGGTAACAGTTACATATTAGATGCTCTTTCTCTTTTTTCTTTGTTATCAGTAAAATCAATTTTGTCCAGCTCCAGGTATACATTTTTTCAACTGACCTTTGGTGAGTTATTTATGAGTATATGGTCTCCTGTGTCAAGCCTGTACCTTATTTCTTACCATCCCATGCCTACACTCCTCTATGCCAAACACATACAGTGACATTGTTTCTCAAAGCTTCTGCTGTTTTACCAAAGTTTCTGCTATGTCCACAGTACTTCTTGATGTTAGAGATTATACTGTAGAAAGATAAACAGAACTAATACAAATTCACCTTAGATACCTGGTGAATTAGAGAAAAATGTTGTTAGAGCTAAACCAAGTAAAACAAAGCTGCAGGCAGGTCAAGAAAAGCTCATGCAGAGTGGACCTGACAGCCTTTGTCCTAAAGCCTTGCAAACTCTGTATGGAGCTTATTGCATGTTACTAGCAATGGCAAGGCCATATTACAGGTTGACATGTTACAAAGGAAGTTAGAAAGATCACAAGTTGAATTTGCTCCTGCTAGAATTTCTTTAAGTTTTATACTTGTGAAACCTAGAGTTTTCCTAGCTACAACACTGAGAAGATAATTCTGAGAACTTATTTCTGTACTTGATTTAGTTTACAATATTATATTATATTAGAAAGCAATCTCTGAGATTTTTTGTCTAAGGTCACTAATGGGCACAAACTCTTCCCATCACCCTCACCTATGGCTCTCATTATCAGAAAATTTTTGCTCCTTCTTTAATCTCTTTTTTTTGGGTTTTTTTTGGTACATGTGTATCTTATTTCCACAAAATGCCTCAGATAACATAGGAATGAAACATTTCCTATCAGTTCAGTATCAACATATTTTAATCAAAGATTGCTTCTTTCTGTTATGTTAAGAGCTAGCAAAATCTGTCTTTCTTTGCTTCTCTGACCAAAGATTGGGTATTTCACAGGTATGTTTTATTTCCATTTGAACCGCCACCATCATGGGTGGGCACCAAATACTACTGTATTTGACATCTGAAATTCTTTAGATTGTATGTTGAAATAAAGTGGTCAGCATATGCTGAAATAAAGATTCCAGCATATGGAGTGAAAAATGTAAAATAACATTCTATTCTCTGTTTTATCAGAGCACAATGCTCCTGAAAACAGATGTTGTTCACTATTTTCTCTCTGGAGTCAGTGGCCTTCCTTCTAAGTCTTTACTACAACTCTCTCTAGATTTTAAAACCTTTGAAGCTGCTGCCTCACCAACTTAGAGCTTTAAGCAACACAAAATGCTACTGCTGTAACACAGTATTAATTTTCATACTGGAGCTGCTGATAAAATAATTATTTTCCTCATGACAAGAAGTTTCAGACAGAAAATCTGAACACCTCCTCCCTACTTTCATGACTTTTTTTGTTTAGCTTGTTAGTTGGGGTTTGTTAGATTAGGAATCCTTTACATCAATATTTCCCCTGAGTATAATTAGAAGTGTTATCTTCCTAAGGTGAATATTGATTTGCATATGACTATCATCTTCTTCACTGGAAAAACTTCAGAGTAAAATTTCTACAACATACAGTTTATACATTTTTGCTATTCTTATTTATACCAAAGTATCTATGGGTATTGGGTTTGCATGTCAAGGATTTGGTAGTGGGGGCACAACAGGAATGTTTTCTGTGAGAAGATGTTCCGCCATGTCCAACAGAGTCAATGTCAGGCAGCTTCAAGAGAGACCTGTTGCTGGCCAAGTCTGAGCCCATCAGAGATTGTTTGCAGCACCTCTGGGGTAAAGTATTTAAGACGGGGAAAAAATTGCTGCACAATTACAGCTGCAGACAGGAGAGAAAAATGAGACTATGTGAGAGCAACAGCTCTGCAGGCAGCCAGGTCAGTGCAGAAGGAGGGGAGGAGGTGCTCCAGGCACCAAAGTAGAGAGTCCCCTGCAGCCCCTGGTGCCGCCCATGGTGAGACAGCTGTGCCCCTGTAGCCCATGGAGGTCCATGGTGGAGCAGATCTCCACCTGCAGCCCATGCAGGACCCCACACCAGAGCAGGGGCATGCCTGAAGGAAGATGTGACCCAACGGGAAGCCTGTGCTGGAACAGGCTCTTGACAGGACCTGTGGCCCTGTGGAGAGAGGAACCAGTGCTGGAGCAGGTTTGCTGCAGGACTGGTGACCTCACAAGGGATCCAGGCTGGAGCAGTCTGTGCCTGAAGGGCTGCACCCCGTGGAAGGAACCCACACTGGAGCAGAGTGTGAAGAAGTGCAGCCTACGGGAAGGACTCACACTGGAGAAGTTCATGGAGGACTGCCTCCTATTGCAGGGACCCCACACTGGAGCAGGGGAAGGATGTGAGGAGTCCTTCCCTGAGGAGGAAGGAGCAGCAGAGACACCATTTGATGAACTGACTGCAACACCCATTCCTCTGTGCTGCTTGGGAGGAGGAGATAGAAAAATCAGGAATGAAGTTGAGCTGATGAGGAAGGGAGGGATGTGGAGAAGAAGCTTTTAAGATTTGGTTTCATTTCCCGTTATGCTAATCAGACTTGATTGGTAATAAATGAAGCTAACTTCCACTAGGCGAGTCTCTTTTGCCTGTGACAGTAACTGGTGAGTGATCTCTCCCTGTCGTTATCTCAGCCCAAGAGCCCTAACCCTGTCCAGTTGAGGAAAGAACTGCTGTGGTTTAAGCCCAGCCGGCAGCCCAGAACCATGCAGACAATTGCTAATACCCCCCTGCTTTCCTCCCCCAGCTCCCAGAGGGATGGGGAGGAGAATCAAAAGAATGTAACTCCCACAGATTGAGATAAGAACAGTCCAGTAACTAAGGTATAACACAAACCACTGCTGCTGCCACCAATAATAATAATGATAAGGGAAATAACGAGGCAAGAGAGTACAACCACTCACCACCTGCTGACTGATACCCAGCCCGACCTGAGCAGTGGTCCATCCCTTCTGGACGATTGTCCCCAGTTTATATAGTGGGCATGACATGCTGTGATATAGAATACCTTTTTGGCTAGTTTGGGTCAGGTGTCCTGTTTCTGCTTCCTCCCGGCTTCCCCTCCTCCCTGGCAGAGCATGAGGCTCAGAAAGTCCTTGGTCAGAGTAAACATTACTGAGCAACAACTAAAAACATCAGTGTTATCAGTGCTGTTCCCAGGCTGAAAGTCAAAACCACAGCACTGCACCAGCTACTAAGAAGAAGAAAAATGACTGCTGCTGCTGAACCCAGGACAGGAGGGGAGGGATAAAGCGGCTTTGGTGGGCATGTGGTGTCCAGCAAGGGTCAATCTGTCACACTATGACACATCACATCAAATATTTGAGAATCTGAAGCATCATCCACCAGGTTTCTTCTGAGACCATTTTTGTCTTTAATTTTTTTTTTTTTGTCTACTCCCACCGGCAGACCCTACCAGTAAGGAACAAGAGATATCTCATTTCTAATTTTACTGTGAATAAAGCTTTTTTACTCTGGGTATATTGCAAGAAGATCAAGAAGGAATACTTTCACTTTCCTGTGTAAAACATATAATCGCAAAACTGAATCAATACTGACAAATTTAGGTTCATCCTTTACTTAAATGAGTTGAATCACAGAAAACAAACAAAATAAACAATTAAAAAGCAAAGTTTCATTTAGATCCCAAAAGAAGAGTAACTACAGACTTCTTTGAATTTGAAGAGTCATAACTAAATACTCTTTAGTTGCCCTCACATTTGTGCTCCAAGGTTTGAATTTGTATTGGTTATGTTTAAACTTACCAAAACCATATACAAGTGCATGTTGGAAGCAGACATCTTTTAATAACCTTTAACACAAAGCTTCAAATTTCACCACAGAAAGAAACTTTTCGAGCCCTCTTCTGCTTGACATGCCCACA